>NC_138670.1:4341127-5541127 GCF_964273445.1 Streptopelia decaocto | reverse complement strand
ATTAAGTATGAGGGTTTGAAGCAGTCAGGGTTTCCAGGACAAATATCCAAGCAAACTGAAAACACCATCAATCAAATGGTTGCTTCCTGTCACTTTTTAAAGCAAACTTTTTGCTATGGCAAAGATTCAGATTTTAACCGTAGCTTCAATGTTCTGTTCTTCCAGATCTAAGTGCTGAGGTGTACGCCGGGCAGTGTAACCAGAATTCTGCAATCACCTGCTCTTCGAAGGAAGAGATCTGCCACCGGTACATCCGTAACACTTCCAGCAGGCAGCTGGCGTCCAGGACGTCGTCTTCTGTCACCTCCTGACAGGACAGAGCTGGAGACATCGCGTTGAAAAACGTTAGAAGGAGCCGCAGAGAACAGTGAGAACCCAAATCTTTTTTATTTTAGACTGTATGTTAATTAAGCGTCATATAATCGATCATTTTGATTAAGACAGATTGCTTAAACATTTTAAGTGCTTAAGTAGGATGTAACTGATACATGAATTTAGCACAGGGGCCTGAAACTGGTCACTGAATTGGGCTCAGAGGCTTTAATGTTTGTACCCAGCATTATACAGAGGATCTGACTTAATCGGACATATTTTGGGTAAGACAGCAAGCTTGGAAGAAAAAGTTTAAATTATTTTATAATATATCCTGAGCACACATTTAATTGTGATCATATTTTCCTGTTTCTTCAATTTTACCGAGTCCATTTTCGTACCATTTTAACCGTTAACACTCTGAGAACAATAAAGACAAGACCACACAAGCTCCCTTTTAAGAAAGGAGGCTGGAAATGATGTCATTTACACTAATATTTTATTCCTAGTTTATTGCAGCATGAAAATGTTAAAGTACCTTTTAGGAGATGCAGCAGAGTGACTGACAAGTAGCGATGCTTAGTGGACGGGTTCTGGTCTGTCTTGTATTGGGCTGTAAATTCCTCCAGCCACTTGATGAAGGACGGGCAGGAGGATAAACCTTGCAGCAGGGAGTTCATGAAACAGGTGTTTCCCAAGTTCAGAAGGCCGGGTACAAGCCCTGCGAATTACAAATGTAAGAGTTTACAGCATGAAGTGTAAGAAAACCTTCCTATTTTCAGTAGCAAGTGTTGTGTTAGGTATTAAAATCACACAAAAATTCACTTATTTCAGCTTATTTGCTACTAGCACCCATCGAAAACTAGAAAACCCTGGTACATGCATGAGCGTATTGTGAAGTGTTTATATCCTGGTGGTCTCTGTGACTTACAGTGCTGGAAAAGCTTTTTAAATTGTCTCTTTTATCTGAGAGGAAGAGGTTCCAATCAGTAACACTAAGGTTCAGGATTATTCAGTGTACAAATGCTAAAATTCTTGGTTCCGATAGATGGTGTAGCAGCCCCTCGTTGTGCAGGGTCACAGCTGCCCCTGACGTGACGGCCGCACCGTTGGGCTCCCCATGGAGCTTTTGCTTCCGCTCTCATCAGGACGCTGTTAAAAAAACTCCAAGGACTAATTAAGGTATTTCTGTAGGACTCTGCTCAGCGAGACTTTCCCTTCTCTTTCAATTCACTTTCGTTCAATAAGAACACATTTGGTTTGCTATCCAGAACGCAAAACAAATAAAGTGTGAAATGTCAATTGACATAATTAACACATTGCGTCAGTAACAGAAATCCTTTGGTCAGTACTTTTTAGTTTCTAAACAGGACAGTGACCAAAATCTTATCTCTAGCAAGAGAAATTAATTTACAAAAGCTAAGAATAAAAACTAGAAACGGGTGCATGTCTAACAGCGAGGCGAGTGCTCACACCAAACGGAAACACACAGGAGTCGCATTTTGGGCTCTTTTCGCGTGTTCTCGGTGCCCGGGGCCCGCCGGCCGCCCCCGGCCCTCCCTACCTTTCCTGCGCCGCTTCCTGTCGGTCATGGGTCCCCACAGCACGTACATCCCCGCGGCCACGGCCGCCGCCACCCCCCCGATAACGCCCCAGTTCTTCATCACCTTGTACCTGAAACGGAAAAAGAAAATACGAATAAAAACCAAACAGCCGGGGAGTCGCTACCTCCGGGTGCAGCGACGCGAATCGGACGCGGGGGGAGGCCCAGGAGGCTCCCGCCGGTCCCGCTGTCATTGCCGGTGCCCGGGGCAGGGGAGGCCGCTGCCCCCGGGCTGCTACCGCCGGGACTCCCGCCCGCGCTGGTCCCCGGGCCGTCCCACTGACCTGGCCACCGCCCCGGCCCGCAGCAGCCGCCGCACCGGCCCGTCCGCCTCCGCGGCGCCGCCGGGCATCACCATCGCCCCGGAACCGGGACCCGCGGGCGGGCGGCGCGGCGGAGCGGCCGGCGGGGCGCCGGAAGTGACGCGCGTTGCCCGGTTACCGCGTGACCGCCCCTAGCGACGGGCGGCGGCGCTGGCGGACGGTTGCTAAGGCCGCGGGGACACCGGCCTGGGCCGGGCAAAGGCGGGTGGAGCGGACACGGACGCCGGCGCTGCCCATCCCCGGGCAGCACCTTGATCCCCAGAGGGGGCGAGCTTTGCGGGGGGTTGGCTCAAAGCTGTGGGGAGGAGGGGGGAGGCTTAAATCCCACAAGCTCAACTTGCACCAGGCGGGGTTAATGTTGGATATTGGGGAAAATTTCTTAATGGAAAGTGTTGTCGGGCATTAGAACAGGCTGCCCAGGGAAGGGCTTGAGGCAACTCCTGGAGGGGTTGAACAGGCGTGGAGATGAGGTTCTCAGGGATACGGGTTAGTGGTGGAGTTGGGAGTGCCAGGTTAACAGGCTGGACCTGGTGATCTTAAAGTTATTTTTCCAACCTAAATGATCTATGAAACCACCCAAGCCCTGTGGAGAGAGAACAGCTCTCCCTCCTCCCATGGCACATGCGAGCCGCCAGGCTCCTCCATAGCCCCGACACCCCTTCCCGCTGCACCTGCCACCTGAGGGCTTCTCTCTGTCTGCTCTCCACCTACTGCTGTTAGGTTTTGTTTTTAACTGGTGCACTTTGAGGACTCTTTAGAGCAAGACAGATTTCACGCCAGTGCCAGGAGAGGAGGCATCCGGGAGCGCTTTCAGAATGACTGACACGTGCAGCTTTTGAGAGCACCTCGAGATGGCAGCTGCTGATCATGTCTGCGGGCCTGGCGGGTAACGGGCTCCCTCTTCACACCTCCCTGCATTAATTCTAACGACCTTTGTTAGCAAAGTGCACCCTCTGTGTCCTTCTGGCCGAGTCCTTGTTGGAACCTAAGAGGAGAGTCTGCAGAGCGAGGGACCGGACAGCAAGAGGCTGCGAGAAACAGGGGAGCGATGGACAGAAGAATGTGAAGAAATAACTTTGTCCTGACAGCTGCAGTGTATGGGAGCAATGTACCATTCTCAGAGCTGTCTCATGTGCATTAAATACCTGTGACAAAGGAACCAGCGTGCTTAGATGACCCAATCTCACATCCTTAACTTACTGGAAAATTGGACCTTGCTTATTAAAAAAATATTCTAAAAAGTTGTTGCTTGTGCAATTAATGTATAAGCTAAAACTCTACTCAAAAAATGCCATTTTCTATAAGGCTTTTGGAAGAAGCAACCCAGAGTCTCTGTGAATGTTCTGTGGATAAACCTCATCCTGGAACTCCAAGAGGCTGCTCTGCTGGGACCTCTCTGATAAAGGCCCATGATGACTGATCTGCTCTGGAAGTATCAGTCAGTAAATCCTCCAGTTGTACTGACTTTATCTGCAGTATTTTACCCTGTGAAACAGAGCAGACTTCTTGGATCATCGGAAGTATTGAACTATGACCTGAATTTGTTCAACTTAATTCTTCTTCCTCACTGTCGCACTTTTCACCTGTCTTCATTTGACATTGTCTTGATGATTTCAGGCCATTTCTCCAATTTGTCAAATGTATTTTAAATTTTAATCACATCAAATGTCTCCTAGTCATCTTCCTAGCATATATTTCCCCCTTATTTTCTCCTGCAGGCCTTTCTCTGCAAAGGATTCTCCTGTAGATGCAGGAATATGCACAAACAAGCTGTTTATTCCAACTAAAGGAGAAGGCCTATGGGGAAGAATGTGCCAGG
Source organism: Streptopelia decaocto (assembly GCF_964273445.1). Taxonomy (NCBI): domain Eukaryota; kingdom Metazoa; phylum Chordata; class Aves; order Columbiformes; family Columbidae; genus Streptopelia; species Streptopelia decaocto. Next base: position 5,537,070 of record NC_138670.1, on the reverse strand, counting down.
GTGACAGTGTGTCTTTCACCACTGCCCTGGGCAGCCTCTTCCAATGCCCAACAGCCCTTTCCGGGAGGAAATTGTTCCCAAGATCCAACCTCAACCTCCCCTGGCACAACTTGAGGCTGTTTCCCCTCATCCTGTTGCTTGTTACCTGGGAAAAGAGACCAACACCCTCCTGAGCCTTTGTTTTCACCCTGGGAGCAGGGGCACCCAAACCTTCTTGGCTTCGCCTTCCCTGGGGATGTCTCCATCATTTTCTCCTGTCGGTGACATTCCCGAGGCTGCACCCTGCCCGTGGAGGCTCCTCAGACAGTGAACCCCAGGGGGACGAGGACAGACGGTGGCACAGGAGCCGAGCCCGGTGTGCCCCAGGGTGGCACCCCCAGAGCAGTGACAGGAAGGGCAGTTGAGCTGAGCTGTGCCGAGCCATGCCTAATAGAGCCAAGCTGAGCCGTGCTGAGCAAAGCCGAGCTGAGCCAAGCTGTGCTTAATAGAGTTGAGCTGAGCGAAGCCAAGCTGAGCCGAGCTGAGCCATGCCTAATAGTGTCAAGCTGAACTGAGCCTAGTTGTGCCTAATACAGCTGAGCTGAGCCATGCCTAATAGAGCCAAGTTGATCCATGCCTAATAGAGATGAGCCGTGCTAAGCGAAGCCAAGCTGAGCCAGGCTGTGCCTAATAGAGTCGAGCTGAGCTGAGCCAAACTATGCCTAATAGAGTAAAGCCGAACTGTGGCAAGCCATGCTGAATAGAGTTGAGCCGAGCTGAGCCAAGCCATACCTAACAGTCGAGCTGAGCTGTGCTGAGCCCTGCCTAGTAGAGTCAAGCTGAGCTGAACTGAGCCATACCTAATAGTCAAGCTGAGCTGAGCTGAGCCATACCTAATAGTCAAGCTGAGCTGAGCCAAGCTGTGCCTAGTAGAGACAAGCTGAGCTGAGCCATGCCTAATAGAGATAAGCCATGCTAAGCGAAGCCAAGCAGAGCCAGGCCGTGCCTAATAGAGTCAAGCCGAGCTGAGCCAAGATGAGCAAAGCTGAGCTGAGCCGAGCTGTGCCTAAAAGTCGAGCTGAGCCAAGCTGTGCCCAATAGAGTTGAGCCGAGCTGTGCTGAGCCGAGCTGTGCCTGGTAGCTGAGCCAAGCTGAGTCCAGCCATGCCTAATAGAGTCAAGCCGAGCTGAGCCGTGCCTAATAGTCAAGCTGAGCTGAGCTGAACCGAGTCATGCCGAATAGTTGAGCCGAGCTGAGCCAAGCTGTGCCTAATAGTCAAGCCGAGCCGTGCCTAATAGAGCCGAGCTGAGCTGAGCCGAGCTGAGCTGAGCCGAGCCGTGCCTAATAGAGCCGAGCTAAGCTGTGCCTAGTAGAGCCGAGCCGTTCCGTTCCGCCCCGCTCCGTTCCGTTCCGTTCGTTCCGTCCGTTCCGCTCGCTCCCGGCGCTGCCCGGGCCCCGGCGCTGTCCAGCCCCGCCGCGCCCGCCCGCCCCCGGCCATCCCGGCGCGGAGCGATGCGAGCGGCGGCCCCGCCGCAGCGCGGCCATGGAGGAGGATCTGTTCCAGCTCCGGCAGCTGCCGTGAGTCGCGGCCGGGGGCGCGGGGGCTCGGGAACGCCGCGGGGTTGGGGGGATGCCGGGCAGTGTCCTAGGCCCGGGAAGCGCAGGCCATTTTCCTTGTGCATCTGCCTGGCTTCAGCATCCCGGGGGCACGCACGGCTCCATTTCTTACATAAATTCACTCTCGCTCTCTCTCTCTATATATATATAATATTTTCTTTTTTTTTTTTTGCATGAACTTGATGGTGGTAGAAATAAGGAGGGGTGGAATAAAACCGAGGAAGTGCCAAAAGATTTTTTTTGGAGAGGAAGCATTACTATTGCATTAGCAAGGTGGATTGCATCTGTAAATAACGCTGTGCTAGGGAAGGCGTCTTCCTCCCCTTCCTCCCGCATGCCACGAACCCATTGCGGATCAGAACCTTATTTTGCAAAGGTGTGTTTGCAGTGAGTACCGCCGGTATTTGCAAACTGTATGTTTTGGAGAAGCAAACGTTGCTGCACAAGGTAAATGCTGGTATTGGGGAAGAACTCTTTGCTGTCGGGATGTGGTCGCTGGATCTGTGCAAAAAGGTGCTAAAAGCATTGCTGCCTTTTAACACCGGTATTTCCTTTTAATGAATGCAAAATGTTCCATTTAAAAACAAGTGCATTTCTCCTCATGCTCCATTGTCAGGTGCTTTGAAACATATTCCTATTTATAAATCATTGACTCCCCAAGGTAGGGAATACACGTTTAAAGTTGATCTTAAATATTAATCAGCTCGTGCCAATGACAGAGCAAACTGTCCCATAACATTTCTAATAAGTTGGGAAAATGGACATGAACTCCGGTTGTTTTAAAAGACTTTGTTTGGATGCATTCAGCTTGTCAATAAGTAAAATAAGACATGATTTTATTAGGCCATTTTTTTTCCCAAATATATATATATATTTTTTAAACAAAACACAGAAAGATGTTCTAAGGTACCTTGCAATGTAGGTGTAATTAGACATATTCGGTGCTGGGGGATCTTACAGACAAATGCAGCTCTCTGAGGTGCCTCAGCCGTGAACAATTTTGCAAGTACAGAACGGTAAATATCACTGTGTGTTTTTTTCTTCATTTGTGTCAATTTGTTTTATAGGTTCCTAAGTGATAAACATATTTTTTTTACTTCCTGTGGTGGGGAATGTGGCCAGGTAGCTCTCTACTCAGATGCCACTGACGTATTTACAGTTGTCAGATCAGTCACTGCCTTTTCCTCCTGAAATCAGGGGAAGAGCTGCCCACATACTTCAATGAACTTTGCACCACACTACTGAAGTTACAGCCAGAGTCTTCCTTTAAAAAAATACAAATATAAAAGTTTACTTCCTGTGTAGCTAAACCATGTGCCTCTAAAGCTTTTGCAACTGAGAAGTGGATGGTACTTTGGTATCAATTACCCTTTGTAATAAAAAGTCATCTCTTGGGCATACAAATTTCAGTGCTTGCTAAGAGTATATGTTAATATTTTGTAGGTCCTATGAGGATCATATCTTCAGTGACAATTTCAATGCAAGAGTAATAATTATTTGTGTTTGTCCTATACGGTCAGCAAAAGAAAATTCAAACCAAGATAGGTTAAAAAAAAAATCAGATTAAGAGAATGTAAAGTTAAGTTTGTCAGTGGAACTAAATATGAACCTGAACCTGAGTTTTGTTGTTCTGTTTGTCTTCTCTTAGAGCTGAGTGAAGGATTCTCTGCATACCCCAAATCGGACTGTGGGATAAACCCCAGTTTCACTGCAGTCGTTTCAGAGAGGCCTGGGGTTTGTTCTGTGTTGTGCTTCAGATCTTCAAATGTTGTCTTAGAAAACAAAATTTGTGACTGTCTTGTTTGTCTGCCAAAACAGCAAGGCCACAGAAAAGCTTCCAGTTTCCAGGTGCAGATTCCAGCTGCAGTACTGAAGTAGTACAAGGAATATTTGCCCCATATGGAGCCTGGAATGCCCTGTTTACCTGAAAAAATCGTCCCCAAACATCTCGACAGTCTGCAAAACAGTTGAGGAATAACCTTGCAAAACGGTCCCTGTACTTCTGCCTCTCTCCAGGTTACATCAGCAGCACTTGTCAGAGAAAATAAGAGTTGAGGTCTTGCCAAATGTGAAAAGTCTTTCAGTTCACCCTTAGAAACATCAGGCGCTCCCGGCAGTTTGCTGCAGCTGCAGCTGGCAAGGGTGCCGACAGTTTTGTTCTGCTGACCCTTAAACCAGAGTCTTAAACTGCAGCTCAAGAGGCTCTCTGCTAATCTTGATTGTAGAATTAAAATGTTCAGGTGTTGGAAGTCAGAAGAGGTAGTAGCAAGACTAATTTGAACTAATTCCAAATAACTATTTCACAGAAATCCAAGAAATTATCAGTTGCCAAGGTGAAAAAGTTACACTGATGTTGCAGGTAAAGTGAAAGAAGCTGGAGGAGTCTGTTACATTAAAGACGGTGGATCTGGTTCAAAATTGTTGCTCACGGGAAACTTAATGGATGGAAAATGGAGCTTCTCTATGTACATGAAGCATTGCACAAAATCCCGGTAACTGAAATGTGGAAGTAGTGTCCATTTAACAAAGTTCAGTTTTCATGTCTTGTTCTCCCTGTGGCCTTGCTGCAGAGATGAGACCATTTTTTCTCAGCTAGTGCCGTGAATGATATAAAATACAGAGAGTTGCGAGCATGAGACTCAGGACCATCATCATCTGACGTGCCGGGGCTGTACTGGGCAGGCAGGTACCCCCTGCAGTCCTGGCTTGAACCTGAGGAAAAAGGACATATCCTTTGATTCACTTTCTTGTTCTGTCCCACCCCGTTACCTGAGAGAGTCAAAAAATGTACAGATGAACCCAGTATGGGAAATCAAGTAGTTTCTTAAAATATGGGTTATTTAATTAATTATAAATAGTAAATACTTCTGTTTAAGACGAGATGAAAGCAATCATATCTATAGTCACAGAATCATCACTGTGATGGGAAAAAAAATCAATAAATTCACTGAACAATGTTATTAATCCTGAACAATGTTTAAAAATCTGACAAATTTCAGGATTTCGGTGTCTGCTAAGATACAAATCACTCTTAAGAAAGCAACGTGGAACGTTTAATTTGGGTTTTTCCTAGAAGAACAGGAGGATGTGGAGAAACCTGGCTGCTGTTTGCCCAAAGAGGACTTGAAGAGTAAGCAGAGCTTCAACCTGGAAAAGATCCACCAAAATATTAAATCCCTTTTCTGTATTCTTAGGGTGGTCAAGTTTCGCCGCACCGGGGAAAGTTCCAGGTCAGATGAGGATGTCATTTCAGGAGAACACGAAATTCAGATTGAGGGTGTTCGGACAGAGCTAGAGCCTGTCGAGCTGGAGGATGGAGCTGCAGTGCCAAAAGAATTTGCCAACCCAACTGATGGTGAGTAGTAGGTTTCTTGTTTTCCCATCAGGAGGAAGTTTTGGCCTCTTCATTTCGGTGGTGTTGCAACCAGGCTGAATACGCTGCTTTCAGAGAAGTTAAAAATTGCTGGGTAAAAGAAGGAAAAAGTGCATCCGTGCAAGTCTGCAGATAAATGTAGAATTTCAGTTGGCATATCACCCAAAAAAGTGCAAGTGATGCAACACCCCAATGTGCTGAGCGCTAGTGCCATCACGTCAAATGCCTGGGTTCAAGTCACACACTGAGGCCTTGTGACGTCTCTGTTTGTTTTATCAGTCAGATTTTGGATGGTTTCCTTTTGGTTTGTGTTTTTGTCTTTTGCTTTGTGGGGGTGTCCATCTCCTAACTAGATGAAGCTTTTCTGTGGCAAATGTACTTTTTAAACTGCTAGAAGTGTTAAAACCTTGAGACTTAAATTGATTTAAACAGCTTGAATATTAATGTGTGCTTTTTGTGGTATATTACATTTTGTATTTGAGCAAAGGAAGTTGAGAGATATCAGCTTCTTCAGATAGAACGAAATAATGGGGTCATTACAATGTGTGGCAAACAAGAACCATCAGGATTTTAAACAAAATATGTCTTAAGATACATGTGTCTTGGACAATTTTTTTATTCAAATAAATTACTCTCCATGCAATAAATATTCTTCTGCACATCCCGTCACTCGCTTTGTGCTGTTGAACAGCTCGTGCACTTCTCACCAGAGGCAGCTGCAATTCAGTGGCTGCTGGAGTCACTCCCAGGAGAAACAGGTTGAACTTGCCTTGGAGTCATTGGTGCTACACTGATTTACTTCTCCGTGGGGAAAATATTCTAGGAATATTTAGAATTATTTTGGCTTTAGCACAATTCCTGAAGAACGTAGAGATTTTCCTGAGTAGGAGCTGTATAAAAGCTAAGTAGATCCCTGTTATATATTTCAGATCTCAATAGGTGACCCAGTTAATCAGTAATTGCATTCACAGAAAATGCGGTCTCAAGGGGTGGCTCTTACTAGGAAGGGAATACGCTTCTGCACTAGAATTATTTTATTTCCAGATACTTTCATGGTGGAAGATGCGGTGGAAGCCATTGGATTTGGAAAGTTCCAGTGGAAGCTGTCTGTTATTACTGGATTAGCATGGGCAAGTAATTGTTATCAAGGTCAACTGCATGATCATCAGTTAGAGAATCTCAGCGATTTTCAGGCGGTTGTTTATTTTTGTTTCTTTTCTACCCTTCTAGATGGCAGATGCTATGGAAATGATGATTTTAAGTATCCTAGCTCCTCAGCTTCATTGTGAGTGGCGATTACCAAGCTGGCAGGTTGCATTGCTCACATCGGTAGGAAAAATAACCAACAGATCCTGTATTCTATAAGGTTTTTCCACTCGTTGTTGTTCAGACATTATGCTTTATATCCCAAAGTTAAATCTGCAGATTACCTTTGGCTCAGAAGAATATAGGAGCCTTTTTTAAAAGCCAGAGCTTGAAGAAATGGAATTCAGTGAAAACTGAGGAAATGGTGCAAATTTCAGCTTTAAAGTTTCATGTAATTTCCAGGGAAATACATGAATTGACTCAGACTCATCCTAAAATTCAAACTATTTGACTAATTGAAAAAAAGGATTGGTAATTTTTTACTGTCTTTCTGGAAAATCTTTCTCTCTCACCACATTTAATCATGCTTGTACATAGACTGGGAGCTGAGGGAGCAAGCAGTCGCTTCTCGAGGTGGATCATCCAGTGATCTTTGCAAGCAGAGCTCTTCCAATCCCACCTCTAAGTGTGGTGCTGTGATGTGATGTTGGAAACAGGCAATGCCTTTGGGATAAGAAAACTCGTTTGGGGACCCTTTTCTCAGCATATGCCACTGTTGTAGGGCATGCACTTTGACTCCTGCGTTTCTTTTTCCCTTTAGCTTTTGATGCTATTTGCGGTGTTGTATAAATTGGTCAAAATGCTCAGTAGATTTAAATCAGTTAAAATCACGTCAAGTCAATGGAAGTGAAGTTAGTGACTTTTGAAAAGTCCCACTATATGAGTAGTTGTTTTTAACAGTGTCTAGTGCAAAGGGACTATACCCAGGACACCTGGACATTTCGCTCTATTGCTAGAGCTGAGTTTTTCTGCTTTCACTGTGAAGTTGTTCCCTCTTTGCTGTCACACAGAAATCTTCACTTGTCTTCTTGTTAAGGTGAAGACATTTTTCTGGTGTTTCACAGGTGGTGTTTGTGGGAATGATGTCCAGCTCCACTCTCTGGGGAAACATTTCAGATCAGTACGGGAGGAAAACGGTAAGCCTGCAGCTCCTACTAGAATATATTCTAATATTTCTACAGTGTGGATGTTTCAGTGCATGATGTTCACAAATGTCATAGTCCACATGTATTAAGTAGAATTAAGCAGAGCCAGAATTGACCTCCCATGAAAAAAAAAAGGAAATTGAAGCTCTACTTTACATTTTGTTAATTTGTATTACAGCGGAAACTCTTTTCCTGGTGCTTGTTTGTTCAATACAGGGCCTGAAGATCAGCGTGTTGTGGACGCTCTATTATGGGATCCTGAGTGGTTTTGCACCAGTGTACAGCTGGATCTTGGTGCTGAGGGGCCTGGTGGGCTTTGGGATCGGAGGAGTGCCTCAGTCGTAAGTAAATATTCACAAGTCCAAGCTTTCTCTTTTCTGTTTACTTTTAAAAAATGCTTATGTCAAATTGAAGACATGCCTCTGTTCAGTTGTCCCACTGAAGTGGATAAACTACAACAGACAGGATGTTGTAGATGTGCCTAAACACTGCGTTGCTAGATTGTGTTGGCAGAGTCTATAAGGGACGACACAGTCTTGTTGCAAGACAGTCATGATGTAAACACAAGAATTTAGAGGTAGAGCTGAGCCCTGACTCCTGGTGTTTGTAGAACTGCAGATTATTGTTCACTCAGAGCCTAAACTTTCACGTCTCAACCCAAGTTAGAATACCAAAACCACACAGCCCAGACCTGGAGCACTGAAGATACCTTGGTGGCTCAGACACATTTCTAAGAAGGCGGCAGCGTTGGGATATTTCTCTGTTGTCATGTCATTCCATTCACTGAAGAGGAGGATCTCTAGATTTTCACCTGGAATAAATAACTCTGCTGTAAGCTTTTAATTATAAATGTAAAGGGAAGAGTATAACGATTCTCTCTGTGTAGTCTTTTATCCTTATTAATAATGGATATTTTGCCCCATGGAGGTGCTATTTTGGACTAATCAGACTCTAACTTTGATTGACGGCTCTTAAGACTTCTTCACAAGGCAAGTCAATATCCTGTCTTTTCTATTGCCATTCCAAGATATTATAAAAGATTCAGAGCTGAGATGGAACATCACATTATTATTAATTTTCTTTTACTGCCCTCCTGCCCGCCTTCAGAAGCTGCACAGACACATAATGTGTATGTAAAACAGGAAAGCCCGTAGCCTGCTATGTATTGACCAACAGTGAGGCAGTTTCTGCCGTGAGGTTCCAAGTGAGCACAACTGGAAAGAGGTGGGAGAACAACAAAGTCAAAGCATCAGAGTTAATAATGCCTCATCCTGAAAACACCCTAATGATGTTCTGCAGAGCCCAGTGGAACAGCCACAGCACAGCTGGCGCCGTTTGACAGGGCGGATAATGCACAAAGGCTGCGTGACTTAGAGACAAAGATGAGCCGGTTACAGAACTCAGAGTGGATTCCATTGCTGCTGAGTCTGTTTCTTGTTCCAACTAGAATAGTGATTCCTTTGGCAGAGGAGTAAATATGTATGAAGCAGGAAAAGCAGCTCCTTCCTAATATCCATAAATAGGCTGCGTAACTTTGGCTATGAGTAGCTGAGTTTCAATGGAATGACGTGGGTATCTCTATAATTGAAGTATTGTATTCTATAATGGGTATGAGAGAGAGATTTTTGTGAAAGGTGCTATTAAAAAGAAAGCATCCAGCAATAATCAATTAACTGACTAAAGCAGATATCCCTCTATCTATACGTATGGAGGAGCTGCACCTGAGGAGCTGTGGCCTCCTCCAGGAATTTTCTGTGCGATATTATCTAACGCTGAGTACGACTATTCATTCACAGTGCCAGCATCCTGACTTGCAAAGATATGGACTATTCTCTTAAGGAAACCGTTCGGTACAGCATTAATCAGCTCCTGATTTCTGTTGAAGTGTGTAGAGGACCACTCTACATTTCATTATGTGATTTTACTTCGTCTCTTAGTCACTGATTTAATATAATATTGTGTGCAACTTGGTACTTCAATGAACCAAGTTCTGGGAAGCTACTCAGAGATCAATCCAGCGTTTGTTAACTTAGTGGGAGTTTTGTCATGAACATGAAAGAAAGCCTGAGGGGTTCAAGCAGCAGAAGCAGGATGAGGCAATGAAATGCAAACAGAGGAGGAGTGAAGAACGACAAGTCTTACCAGGCGGTTTGAAGAAGACGAGGGAGCCTTGACTGGCTGCTGGCCCTGCATTCATCCTCAGGAAATACTCACAGAGAAGCTGTACCACTGCTCTTTGGCACAGCCATGAAACAAAGACTCTGCAGGGTTAGATGATTTCTTTTTGAATTCCCACAAGAAAAGCATGCAAAATATTTTATACCAGTAACAGGAACAGACCTCGAAAGTATTCGGCTCTTGGAGAACTGAAACCTGGCAGAGCAGACTGATGTGGAATTCTCTGAGCCAGCTGTAAAGCCCTGGAGAGATACTTTACCCAAAAAGAGTTTGTCTTGATTGCTGGTGAACCACACTGCAAATAACAAATGTAATCCCTGTGTCAGAGCAGAGCAGGGTTGTGAACACATGTGCATCGAGAACAGCTACATTCAGCTAACAACTACAGGGTTACAAAATCACATGAACAGAGAAATTCTGTTCTTCATTGCAACGATGAAGTCAAGGGGGTTTATTCAGATGTAGAAAGGGGCGTCTGAACCAGTACCCCCAGTCTTGCTGACTCTGGGCTGGGAATGGGTTTGCATTTTTGTGTTACTACTATGGGTTTGGCAACTTTCATAAAAGGCAAATGAAATGTTTGAACCTTTCTCATTGTGCTAACGTGGCATTTTTCTCAATGTGCTAACATGACATTTTTCTCAATGTTCACTCTTCACAGGGTAACCTTATATGCTGAATTCCTTCCAATGAAAGCCAGAGCAAAATGCATTTTATTAATAGAGGTGAGCAGCGTAGCTATGCATACTGCTCCCTAGAGGGAGAAATTCTGCTGTTGCTTCCATCCTTTCAATCCTACTGAGTAGAAGTCTCACACAGAGCTGCAGGCGAATCTCGATTGCTCAAGTGAGTGTGGAGCTGACGTTTCCCCCTACACCAGTACTAAGTAGCTCAGTCCAGAAGCAGCATAATGTGCTGGGGTGATGCTTCACTCTTGCTAAATTTGCCTTTTTGCAAATTCACTTGCATCCAGTGTTGCCAGAGTTCCTGCTGTTAGCACGGGGGGTATGTGAGTGCCACCTAATTTCATGGTGAAATTAATCTGTAACTCAGTAATGGGTAGTGGAGAACGGACTGTTCAGTAAATGCAGGGCTAAATTCAGCTCCCCGCAGTCAATCCAAATGTATCAAAGTCACAGAGAGTAGAATTTTGTCCTATAAATACATTGAGGCAAAATTTGCAGCCCTTTAATGGATGGTTGAAGTGTCAGAGAACAGGACTGTTGCTTATCTGCATCAGCTTGGAAGGAGCATCCTTGTGGAAAACCTCACTGAACTGAAACAGCTTCTCAGTGCAAAACCAGATCTAAGGTAACTGCTGGCTGGTCCTGCATTCAGTTGATTAATCTTTCTTAAATAGAGTTCAGCAGATGAATTACTCCTTTCTGTGTCACTTCTGTTCTGCCACAGTTTGGCTGCCTCTGAGCAGGCCTGGGTTAGAAATATATACTGAGCGTTAAATAATGAGCTAAGTGGATTTGTAATCTAAAGGAGAATAATCCTGGATGGGCAGGATGTGCAAGGGGATGCCAGCTCCATTATTTGCTGAAAAAGTAACAATTCCTTCTTCAGCTACAGACCAAATTCTGTGGCTTTGGTAGCTTGGTTTTGGTAAGGAAAACAAATACCGTAAGTCTCATGGTGATAGCTGAGAATAATATTCATAAACAGATATATTAATATTATTTTTGCTTAAGAAACACCATGCGATGAGTCTATTCCGTATGAGAACCTACCTACATTAAAGATGAGTGCCTAGAGAAAGTCAATGGTAGATTTTCAGAACTAAATGTTTTAGTGTGTGTAACATTTAAACAAATCCCCTTAAAATGTCTGGACTCTGTTTCCATACAGTGGTGCATATTTGAATTGTCTCTGGCATTTCTCTCTCCAGCTGTCCCAAGAGAGCCCGTCTTGGAATGTCACAAAGCCGGAGGCCTCAAGAACACTCTTGTTCTCATTTGTGACTGTTTCTTTTCCCCTTGGCAGGTTTTTTGGGCCATTGGGACTGTGTTTGAGGTCCTTCTCGCAGTGTTGGTGATGCCCACTCTTGGCTGGCGGTGGCTTCTCATTCTTTCTGCCCTCCCGCTTTTGCTCTTCGCTGTCCTGTGCTTTGTAGGTATTCTTTCAAAGAATCCATCTACCGCTTCTCTACCTGATTCTGTAACCCGATCGAAGGAAATTGGGACAGTTTTGAGCTCTCTGTTGGTGTCTTCTTTGAAACATTTGAAATCGTGACCAAAATGCTGTTGATTCAACAGGGTACTAGTGAAAATATTCCAGTGAGCTGTGTTTATGTGACTGTATTTGCTGGAGGACAATGGTGGGCTGGAATTTTGCGAAACCAAATCAAGCCTGGAAATCTCTCCAGTTTAATGACTTTGTTTCAACTGAGCTCAGTGGAATCAACATTGTATTAAAAGCTGTTGTTATTTCCCTGGTTGCTCTTCAGGATTTTTTGGCCATAATCGTAACTTTTATCACTACTGACCACATAAAAAATCCACCCAAATCCGGGGTAAAATCTGCATAGTGAGGTCAGATTCTAAAATAAGACATGTATGAGTTAAACCTGAGCTTCAGGGCACTATTAGATACATGTCCTTGTCAGGTTGTTTAGCAGCTCTTATTATTCCTTAGTCACCGTCATGGGTTTTCAGGAATACCTCAAGTTATACAGGTACTAACATGCTTGTTTTTAAATGGAGCTTAAAAATGCAAATTTTGGAATGCCTAGAGCATCTGGCTCCAGAGCATCTGCCCTGGATGCTTTGCCTTTCCTACTGAGAAGGTCTAATGGAAAGAACCTGCAAAAATGCCTGACAGTTCTCCAGAATAAAAGCAAGGCAACAGAAAGGAAAGATTTTAGAGTGAAGCTCTGACTTGATGGTGAAAATAGGGTTTGTGCAGTTTCTGAGAGCCTAACGAGGAGTTTGACGTTTGGCAGAAAGATGTTTCTGTGAATTGTTAAGGGTTATTTCTCTAATCCTTTCCTATGGTCGCAGTCTGCTGGAGTCACTGGGATTGCCCACTGTAGACCCACCGAGAAATGTGTTGTGGTGTATTTTCGACATCATTGTGCATGTGTTCTGCTTTGCTCTCCTAGTGGCTGCCAGAAAGTGCCAGGTATGATGTATTATCGGGAAATCAAGAAAAAGCAATTGCCACGTTAAAGCGGATAGCAACGGAGAATGGAGCTCCAATGCCTTTGGGAAAATTGATTATTTCCAGGCAGGTATGTATAGGTAACAGGAACTTTAATAGGGTGGGATACATTTAAACTGTGCTACATTCATGTGTATTTTTCTAAGCAATTAATCAATGTTAAGTTTAATTTTAATGTCTCAACCAGTAATAAAAAAAATGAGAGATTGTGGTATATGCCTCTTTCACAGTGAGGAGTAGTTTCTCATCCTGAGGCAGAGTCCGCAGTGCTGTGTGTTGTTTTATCCCTTGCCACTCTGTCCCGGAGCAGTGAGAGCCCTGAGCATCTGACTTCTGCTTGTTTCCAACAGGAGGACCGAGGAAAAATGAGGGACCTTTTTACACCCCATTTTAGATGGACCACATTGTTACTCTGGTTTATATGGTAAGAGGAGATATAAGTGACTCAGTGCCAGCGCAATTATAAATGGGTTTTAATGGAGGTATTTTGTATTATCACTAAAATACAGCGACTTCCTCCTCCTCAAAAAGTCCAAACCACAACCCCAACCTGTATTGATTTATAATTTATTAAACCACCCAATCCTTAGCATTCTCAATCTAATTGCCCTTTCATTTTGTAAATGCTGATAGAAAATAGCTTTGAGGTAGCACTTAGTGGAAGTCCTCACACAATGGGTTCAGTTTTGATTCATCTTGTTTACTATAGGTTTGAGCAGCTGAGACATCCTCTCTCATTTTCTTCCTTGCAGGTTTTCCAATGCTTTTTCATATTATGGGTTAGTTTTATTAACTACAGAGTTCTTCCAAGCAGGAGACGTCTGCAGCAGTGAGTACTAGTCCATTTTTTCTTTTTAAATATACTCTGTTAAGTGGTGGAATATCTTTTATTAGATTCTCTTCTGCTGTTAGTTTGAAAAGGACAGTGGCTGCCAGCCTGAATTTTAAGGCATCCACTTAAAGGGTTATTTATTATATTTTAAACATTTTTGATAGACTGTTTCTCATCTCCCGCACAATGCAGAGAGATCCTGCAGTGGCTCTCAGCCCAAAATGTAAAACAGCAAGACAACCTTCAAGGGAGACCTGTTAGAAAAAGTGTCTGTTCTTCTTGAGAAAAAAGTGATTGAATAAATGTAAGTTCCCAGATCTGACAGGCCTAATTAGTTCTGAGATAGAGATTGCTGCTGCTGCGGAGCTCCCAGGGTCTCAAGATGTGAAGACCTGCTGAGAAAAAGATAACGGTGGGAATCCATTGCCCTTTTTGTTGCAGATTTCTCTGAAAAAAAAAGAAATAAAAGGTGCTTTGACCACATTAAGAAGAGGCTTGAAAAATGTGATTCCCCAGGGGGCGCACTATTGTATTCAGAACACTTGTGATTTGTGAAAACTGTCTGATAGTTGGAAAGTTATAGAAAGAGGATGGGTGATACTGGGAGTAGACCTGATCCCAAGCTTCTACAACAGTGTATGAGCTGTTTGAGGGCTCTGACTCTGGTTAGCCTCCACAAAGGAGCATGTGGCCTTTAAAAATACTTGTTTTTACAAAGACACGGTATCATTCAGTCTTCTCAAAGTATAGATGAAGCGTTAGTATCCCGATTTATGTAGGGAGAAACTGAATTATTGATGTTAATTCTGTTCACTGTCATGAGCCCTGGACTGAAAAATATCTAAGCCTGTACAGCTGCTAAGGAAGTGTAAGTTTTCATTCTGGTAGCGCTGGTTGCAGAGGTTGAAACATCCTGCCACAAATAGGATTATAAACTGCTTGGTTTCAGCTATGTCTCCTAGGTACAACGTACCTGCTGTGCCGCAGCGTCTTTTCGGTACATCCCTTCCATCTGTTTCAGCAGTAATAGTGATAAAGATATTGCAGGAGAAAAGGAAGGTGGGCAGAGAAGAGATTTCTTCACATATATATAATATATTTTTAAATTTTATTTTATTTTATTTTTCCTCCTATAGTATCCAGTAGAAGGAAAGAAGTTAAAGCAAAGTGCAGCCTGACCTGTGAGTATCTGACCGAGGAAGACTACACTGACCTGCTCTGGACAACCTTGTCAGAATTCCCAGGTGAGTGGCAAAAAGAAGCATCAGTGGCCCCGTGTGACTGGGATGGGCTCTGATATGAGCAATGGAATTGGCTCTTATTTCTGGCCTAAAACCAACATCTTTCCTGCAGCACTGGAGCTCCTTGCTTGGACTACGTGATAAATGCGGTGCACACGGTCGCTGTAGCTCTCCTCACTGCCTGTGTGATCACTACAGATAAAATCACCAGTAATTGCTTTGGGAAGCTCTAATGGTCCATCTGACTGTGGATTCAGTCCAAGCAACATATTAGGCATTCAGAGGAAGAGTGACAATTAAATTAAAGGAGCAGAATCACTTGAACTTTTACCCATAAATGACTTTTCAGAACTGTTTTAAAAGGATCATGGGTGGAGTGAATCAATGGAGAACTTGCTCCTTAAAGCTCTGTGTCCAGCCTCAGCCACGATTTTCAGTCCATTTCAGTGGATTTCAGTGAACAGTTTGACACAGGAGGAGTGAGATCCTTAGTATGTAGTAGCCATTGCTGCTTCAGATGTAGAAGGTGATCTCTCAGTATTAATCTATTCGAAATAATTCTGTGAGGCAGTGGTGAAGTTATTTTCACTGTCTTAGGTTATAGTTTCAGGGACAAGTGCTCAAAGAGAAGCTATTGAATAGATGAAAAGTTGTAAGTCTCTAACTGGTAAATACGCTTAGTCCCTGCTAACTGGGAGGATTGTCCTTCATAACTGTGGTTTGGGGGAGGATGTCAGTGTGCAGTGGAAAGAAAAGAGAATATGTGCTCTTTGACCGATGCTATAGCTGAAAGGACCTTTTCGATCCTGAGACATACTAAGGTGGGAATAAAAAGTATAACAGGGATACTTTGGATATGACGCTGGCAACTCTGGTGCCCAAAGAATCCCTACACTTGCTGTATGTCCACTTTTAAAAAGATCTGGAAAAATTGCATAAGAGAGAAAACTTAACATGAGACTTACAGAGCGTGGTCTGTTTCCTTTACCAAAGAGCAGGTGAGAAATGACTGGATGACAGCGTATAAATAACACAATGGAAAGAAAATACTAAGTTCTAAAGAGCCCTTAAATCTGGCAGTAGGAATATTATCAGGAAACCATGGTCAGAAGCTGGACAAAAAACATTCCAGTGAGACATAAGACAGATGTTTTTAGCATTCATACTGGTAACTGCTGCAATAATCAGTAAAATGGTACAAGCCAGCTGCTGCAGCCTCCACCTTTGCTCAGTTCCCAACAGCCAACTTGTCTCCTTGTACAGGTGTGTTAGTGACACTGTGGATTATTGATCGGATAGGCCGCAAGAAAACCATGGCCCTGTCCTTTTTTGTCTTCTCGTTTTGCAGTCTTCTGCTGTTTCTCTGCGTTGGAAGGTAAGTAAAACACGGTGAACGACTGGTGTATCTGATTCATCCATGTTCTGTCTTGGTTATGGCAGGAGAAGTGAAAGAGGTGGTTTGAAAAGCCATGAGATGGTTATGCTCAACTGGAGAAAGAATTAAGGATGGTGTTAGGTTTTCTCAACAGATTTTGGAAGGAAACTAAAAGGAGCAGGAGAGGAGGAGGTAGGAGGTGACTGTTGGACAATTTTTAAATCAGATCTGATGTCCTGAGCCTCGGTGACTGGCTCATGTGCTGCTCTCTGCTGTTCATGACCTGTATTTCCCCGGTTGACTGTACCAGGGCGGTGCTTCACAACCAAGCCCTGGCTCTGCCTCCCTCTTTTTTTTTGAAAAAAAACATTTCAATAGGCCACAGCTGTCGGTGAGAATGAATACACTTAGAAACCTGATGTGATTTTGGGAATGCAGGTTATTTGGCATGATTATTATATTAAAAGTCCAGAAAAAATGCAACGGGTTCATTAAAAAAAAGAAAGAGAAATCGTTCTAACGATTTAGCATTTCTGTTGCACTTGCTTCCAAGTTAAACAAACACACTGTACAGAACAATCCCAAACACTGCTCTCCTTTTTATTCTCGCAGAAATGTTCTTACTGTGCTGCTCTTCATTGCAAGAGCTTTTATTTCAGGAGGATTTCAGGCTGCTTATGTTTACACTCCTGAGGTAAGGAGGTTATTTTTGTAATGAGAATGTTTAAGGGGAGTGAGAACATGGTGGGAAAGTCATTTTTATGGCCTCTTCACAATGGACCTTACCCCAGATATGAGTTGATGATCTCATTGCCATTATCTAACAGAACTTGCTGTAGTAACAGTTATTAGTTTCCATTGATTTAGGAGACTGGAGGGAAGAGGACTTCCCACTGGGGTTAATGGGCAGATGCTTTGTTCACAGGTTTATCCAACAGCCACGCGAGCTTTGGGCCTGGGAACGTGCAGCGGAATGGCCAGAGTGGGAGCGCTCATAACCCCCTTCATCGCGCAGGTAAAACCCTTCTCCTGAGGCACAAGGCACACGATGGTGACGGAAAATCTGCTTTTCTTTTCTGCAAGAGCCAAACCAAGCATGATCTGTGCATGAGGTGCTGGAGGAGGGTTGTGTTGCCTGTTCCTGTTCGCCTCTGAATTTCCCTCTTGCCATATGATAGAGGATAAACGACCAAGCAGCAGGCTGCTGGCTGGCTGGCACTCGTAATGCAGATTTTTTGTCAGTGTTGAATTATGTGTCATCACTGGGGAAAGCAAGCATGCAGCAGTGCATGTGAAACATTTTTTCCAATACTGCAATTAAAATTACTACTGCATTAATATTTCTGTTTGTTTCTGGGATACTAGTTCATTTTTTCTGCGTTTTTTTTCTGCAGGTGATGTTGGAATCTTCAGTCTATTTGACACTGGTGGTTTACAGCGGATGCTGCCTGCTGGCCGCGGTGGCCTCCTGCTTCTTGCCCATCGAAACAAAAGGTCGTGGCTTACAGGAGTCCAGCCACAGGGAGTGGGGACAGGAGATGGTCGGGAAAGGATCTCACTCCCCAGGAGTCACCAGGTCAAACTCCGGCTCACAGGAATGATGGGACATGAAAACCTGCTGAAAGAATGAATGATACGAGCAAGTTCTCTTTCACAAAAATCCAACCCTGAAGCATAGGAAGCTGACCATACCGTCACTGCCACTGTCATGTGTCAAACTGCAGGAACTTTTGGGTTGAACCTACGCCAATTGTGTCCCTGCTGCTCTTTGCTCACACTCATAAAAACTTTACTTCTGTATTGAGAGGCATTTGATCCAGATGTCATTTGAAGTTTAGCAGGAGGGGTTTTTCTTAAGTCTGTTGTGCTTGCATGGTCAGCTCTTCAGCTTAAAATGTCCCGTGTCAAGCAAATAGCTAACTGAATGCAACTCAGTATAAGCTGTACTTAAAATAATGTACTCTTGATGCCTAAAAACTAAAGATTAATATTTATTGTGTACCTGGCATAGCACACGGTGGATTCCATACACTACAGACTAGGTTTTATGAATTAGATGCCTGCCTTGCACTTTTTAGCCATCAACAACAACAAAATGTGATAACGGAAAAGCAAGCGATGCGTTCTAGTTCCCTTGCCTATGGGTTCTGTTCCTTGAGAATTGACAGGCACTGATTGCTTGGAAACTATTTTCTGAGTGTTTCTCCCACCCAAGGCAGGCAGTTTGAGTCAGTGAGGAGTGGTATTTGTTGCAGAGATGGAACTTTACATAAGAAATTTAAATCTTCATGGTTTGGAGCAGGATTTGACTCCTCTGACATTGCCAGAAACATCAAGCACCCTGTCTGCTGCTTGGTGAAGACTCCTTCAGCCGTGCTGGTGTCTCTGTGTGCGTGGAGACGCACGCCGTGGTTTTCTGCCTGGGTCCGGGTACGTTTCTGCTCCATTTGCCTAAGAACGTTCTCATGGTGGTATAGCCAAAATCTTTGATAGAAAAGCCTCAGTCTGAAGAGCTGCGTGTCGCAGTCTGGATGGAGCTGCTTTGGAGTGTCTCCATAGAGAAGCTGATCTCCTGACAGCCGGGCAGGACTTTTTGATAGCTGCTGATTGTACTTTGACTGTAGCATCAACCTGGTGACAAAGGAATGTAGCTGGCATCGTGTCATGAAGGAACAAAAATCCTGAGAAGAGCCAAACTGCAATTATCCTCAGATGAGGAGCTCTACTCCCTCAGGTGTAGCTCATCAAGGCTGATGATCCTGCTCTTGTCAGAGAACTCAGGTGCGGATGTTTGTCTCGTTTGTCAGAAATCTGTGGCTTTGCAGGAAGTCAGTTTCCAGAGTCTGTGGATGTGCAGGGAGGAAATGCATCAGGGAGCTGAGATGTGGCTCATTGTGTCTCCGCTTATTTTCAGGATTCCAGACTATGGGGACACAAGCAGATGTAAGTGAGATGGGCTAAATGCTAATCCCTAGGCTGCAGGAAGCAATACATTTTTATAGAGCGTGTGGTTGGTTGTCTCACGTAAACACAGGTAAATGTGCAACCAGGTTTTGCACAATAGGATATTTTAAGTATTCTGAGAATGAGGCCCCTTTTTTCTGTGGGGGTGGGAGCAGGTGACTGAGTCCATGTTTGGGTGCAAAACAAAGGGGCACAGCTGGGGTTCAGCTTTCCCGAAGGGTTTCCCAGCGCTGCAGTGCAGTCTGGCGCTCTGAGATGTGTTAGGCTGTTTGTTTATAGCACTGAAGGAAAATGAGAAGTGGGTAATTCCTTAGAGAAATGGAGGAAACTCAGATTAGTAAAAAAAGGCCTAAGAGGTTATTGATATTCTGTGTGTGGGGATCTCCTGCTGAGAAAAGTCAAAGTTTGACAAGGCACCAAAATGTCCCTTTGCTCACCACGCGATGGTGGTGACGGCAACAAAAGGCTCCGGGAGCAGTTGGGCTAAATAGGGAGACTTGTCCCAGTAAGGGGAAAAAGATGCTCAGCTGACAGGGATCCCGCTTTCCACGGTGGATCCTGGACGGGTTTAGATCTGATAGGAGACCGGTGAGCTGGAAAGACCTGCTTTGCCTTTGTGTCGGATGGACTGGTCACCTTCTGGTGGCGGGAGAGGCCTCCCTCCCGCTGGTGACGGCACTTGGGAACGTGCTGGTCCACGCATGGCTGGGGCACGTCCAGCTGCTCCGTGTCCCTGGCCGTGTGGCTTTGCCGTGAGCTGTGTTCACAGTGAACACCCCAAACCCGGGTGGTCCCTGGGGAATCCTGCGGTAGAGGGAGGAATCCGAAGTGCGTGACATCCGCGGCCCGGAGGATTCCACCTCCCAGCCCCCTGCCGAGTTTGTCTGTTATTAAAGCTCCTTTCGTTAAATTTCTGCTTTTCCAGTGTTAATGTTCACATATCGCTTCATGGTTTTGAGTCAATATTCAACAGTTTGAAAGGAAAGTGGGCATTCAGAGTGGAGCATATGGATCTCCTGAATTTGCAGATACCTATACTTCAGATAAATGATTTACTAGGTAAAGATTTATAGATAATGCAAAACCTTTTGCTGCTGTTGAGTAGTTCAGTTTTAACCTGTGACATTTACAGTATTAAAAAAAAAATGAAGGCATTTTTACTTTTTATGAATTCTGCATTGAAAATGTATTTAAGGATATAAATGCCAAGATTGGCAGGTCCTGCTGAAGCATCTTCACACTCTGGAGCGTGGTCGGGGTGCGGGAGAAGCTCCCGGGGATGGTCATGGGCTTTGGATCAGCTGGACGGAGAAGCCAGGGAAGAAGGAGAAACTGAAGTTCAGGTTTTGCAGGGCTTAACGTATTATTAATAACGCAAGGACTTTTTAGATTGTTCACTGAAAAACTGAAGAATGTTCGGGTTGATACACAATAGCCTATAAATAATCACGAGTCATATTTTGTTAATATGGCAACACCGTTGATGTATATAATAAGCTTCCAAAGATTGTTTTACACACTGTCGAGTATTTTTCACTGATGAAGGAATTAATATAGCATTTAAAAAAATAAAGTGAGATAATTTTGAATTAAAATCGAGAGCAAACAATTGTGGGGTTCAGAGATTTACTAACTGTCCAATATATTAATGTGCAAAGCTGTTGTGGGACAAATAATTCTCCAAGTGTGCTTTGATGGAATGATTTATTATTCCTAAATGCTTGCCGAAAGAACATTGAATGTTTTCCTGTGTTTGAATGTACAGTTTCTAAGCTGGATACATTTTAATGTTTAAAAACTTTGTGTATATCAAGCTTGTTGTAAAATACTCCTTTTGTTCCTATGTTACTGATGCAACACTGGATAGTTTAATTCCACACTAGATATTTTATGTTAAACAAATAAATAGTTTTTTCAATATAAATGCTCTTGGCTGTTCTAGGGGACTCTTATGAAGGGTCACTTTACTATTTTTTGGCGTGTTCAGAGATTTGGGGTACATGCTGCTCTGTGGGATCTGCCAGGGCCCAGCGCTTTGCAGATCCGACCCATTTTGTGTGTGTTTTGGGCATAATGAACAGGCTCAGCGCGTGTCTGTGCTTCGGGGCAGGGAGGGTTCTATCCATTTATTTACCTATCTCATAGTTATAAAATAGAATGAAGTGCATTACCCTGGCTGTAGCCCTTACCCTTTAAATTATATTCTTACTTTGGATGTCCAGTGATTTACAAACATATGGTTGGTTGTGTCTGAGTCAAAATGACTAACGAGCTGCAAATACTTTGCATGCTAACGTGTGTGTTCTCGTCTATCTTCCTTCTCCCAGCGTGTGCAGACACTGACAGTCCCCTGGGAGACGTGGAGTGATGATTCTGGGGTGCTGCTGTGGAATTCGCATTTGGGGCCCCATCTGTGCCACCACGGAGAAAGCAGCACGCAAGAGGTATTTGAATATTACCTTTATTGTGCACGCATATTAACTCTTGGCCTTCTAGCAAATAAGCAAAATTAGGCTGCAAATAAAATGATGATTTCTGTTTGATTTCCGAGAGGCCGGGTCAGATCCCAGGACAGCTGCTCCTACCGGCTCTAAGATCAGCAGAATCAATTACAAGCTGTGCACGGATTTGTTACAGCCCCGCTCACCAGCGCAGCTCCTCTGAAAATGGGTGATTTTGGATCTACAGCAGCACAAACGGGAGGAGAATCTGGTCCTTAATATCCCATTTGGAACAAGTGAAACAGAGCAGATGCTGTTTCACTGTGTGGTGTCTACTGACGCGGTATCACAGACCGTTTGCTTTAGCATTAATCAATGGTAAATTTTCTCTAGCTATTGTTTTCTTTTCTCTACTCTTTTGTTGCTCATGGCCACGATGGATCAGGTGAGCTGCCACATCAAGTGGGAAACCCTTTTGAGAGACAGACTGGATGTGACGGCGGCTCCTCGTTTTCTCATCGCTGCCATCGACTGCAGGTTGTTGCCTTGGACTCAAGTGCCATAGACATGAGAATTCCCATGCAATGTCCCTTTGCTGGCACTGCAGGTGTCACCGCAGAGGCAAACACAACCCCCTGCACCTTTACAGAAGTGGGGGAGGACGGGAAGGGGACGGGGCAGCAGCTGCTGAGAAATTCCAGCCCTTATGGTGAGAGTCACCATTGCTGCTTTTGTAAAAGGGCAGACACTTAGCAGACGCTCTCAGCACAGCTCATCAGAGTTTCTCTTTTCCGTGGTGGAACTGGAGCAGGATGAAAGGAGACAGGTCCTTGGACAGGGACCAGCGCTGGTGCCAGGCTGAGCCCAGGGAATGTGCACTTTAATGGGGCTGGTTTAAATTCAGGCGCCTGGGAGGGAACAGGACCCAGCGGCACCGCAGCATCTCGTGCACCAGATGCAGCTGCCTGGTACATCCCAAACCAGGCTGGGGAGCTGTTTCTGGTGCATGGAGTCTGACAGAGAGAGAAGCTGTAAGAAACAGTTGGTTTATCTGCGAGGAGAGCGAGCCAGGCACTGTGTGCTGGGCTTGGGACAAAACCAGCCTTTGCATTTGAGGTTAATGCTTCTTGATCATTCACTACCTTGTCTGTGATTTTTTAAAAAATTATTATTATTTACCTGGCATAGAAAACATCAGCCAAACTGTATCTTCAGAACACTGTGTTGGGTCCCCAGCAGTGGCGCTGAACACCCCTGAGATGTCCCAGCCCCCGGGAGCTGTCCCCAGGTCCTTCGGGGGGCACAGCCACCCCAAGGCAGCTCCTCTGGGAGCCGCCGCTCCAGCCCTGTCGCACGGAAATGAGAAACTGGAGGGCCCGTGGGAGTTTTAGGGACAAGAACAGCTATTTTGCATGTCCTCTCTGCTATATATAGAGTCTGGCAAGTACACAGGGCTGGAACATGTTGCTTTTGTTGCTAAAAACATCATTTGGAAAGCCCATTTTAGGCAACGGCTGCTGTCTAGTGCCAGATACACTAACCAGGTGCTGCAGACCTATGCTCTGTCCTGGCATGAACGTAAGAAAAGCCATTGTAACTGCAGCACGTGCTTTTGGAGCTGTTGTTACTGCCCTGGGAGCTTCAGAGCTTCTTCCTACTAAGGAGCTTTTGCCTCCTGGGGGGAAGCTTGCAAATCTAATTACACACTGGGTGTCAGAGCAGCCAGTGAAGTCCTCAGGTGGCACCGGCTCCCTTTCAGATCCTGCCCCGTCGTGCAGATGAACTGCAGGACTGTCGAGGTTGCAGCTGAACCCTGCCTGCCCTTTTCAGACTGATCCCCAGGACAGAAGTGCGCTTGGTTGGAGATAATTAGTCCATTTTTTAAAGCACTTCCTTTGGGGAGGTGAAGGGAAATCAGGTGTCTGGCAAACGGCAGTGACAGAACTGGCAGCAACCTGAAAACGAGACGCTACGCACAGGTGTTGGAGCTGGCGGGAGGGTTGAATGACCCACGTGTGTCGCTGTGTTATTCGCATCCTCCTGCTGTGATTTCCGAGCTGCTGCTGTCGCAGGATCCCGGGGCAGCGGGCGCCTCACAAGCGGGGCTGGGCCAGGCGCTGCTCCTGCAGGATGCTGCCCAAGAGCCGGGCTGCTGCCATGGCACAGCCCCAGTGGATGGTGATCCCGAACCCGCCATGGCCGTAGTTGTGTATCACCTGGGGGAGAAGAGAAGGGGCTGGTGCCAGGAAAGCTGCAGCGGAGCCCTCCAGGCAGCGAGGAGCCGCAACAGCAGCTGGGGACGTCCTCAGTGTCTCCAGGTTGAGCCACGATCGGGGAGCTCAGCTCAGTGACATGCTGCTCTGTCTCTCCCTCCAAAAGCCACTGGAGATGCAGCAGAAACTCTCTGAGGTTCATCCTCTGCCTGCCCAGCCACCCCGAAACGCAGCGGCCGTGTTCCTCAGAGCACAACACGTTATGTCCCCCTTGGGTTTGTTAAATCACTTCAGCGGGAGCCCTGACTCAGCACTGGGATCAATAGCTACACCTCTCCATGCCAAGGCAGCGCAGATAACAGAACTGATAACAGTGCTGATAACAGAACAGAGCAAGCCAAAAATTAATTCAAATACAGCATCTCTTTGAACTGTGCTCTGGACTTGGCCTAAATACACCATTTTCTTTCCAAGACTCTCCAGCTAAAAATTGAGTATATTTTCATTACATTTAATTACATGTTGCAGTCATCATCTCCTTTGGAGCTTCAATCTCTTCTTTCAAGCTGTACAGAGACATATGCACACAATCAAACTGAGGATTCCCTCTGCAGCTCTGCTGCCGAGCATTCAGGTGACAGCACTGCTGTGCTGAGGTCCAAGAACAGGCGGCACGCTTTAACTGCGCTGTCCCCACTCCCTTTTCTCTTAAAAGATATCTAGCAGTGCAAGGCAAGTTAAAGAGCCACTGTGCTGGGGAAGTTTTACACCAGACACCCAGCTTTACCTACACAGAGGAATTTTGCAGAGCCCTGTGGCAGCTACAGCCCCACCAGCATCTCTCTGCGCCTTCACCGTGTTTCATTTCGTGCTGCTCCTGTGTTTTGAATGGGAAGAAATCTCGAGAAATCAAATCTTTCGCACTAACAACCTGGTGTCAGTGCTGGAGGCCCCGAGCGTTTTATCAAAAGCTGTGTATTGGGTTTTATTAAAAGGAGACATGAAGTTTGCATGCACAAGGGCTGTAAAACTATTGGCTTTGAGCAGTAAACCACACTCCTTAAACGCTGACACCGAAACATGGTTTACATGTGCCTCATGTGGTTCTGGCAGCAGCAGAGCCCGTGCAGAGCCAAAGTTTTTCTCCCATTTGAGTTTTTTTGGCCTCTATTAAGGACTAAGCTCCGGCTGCAGATTTTCCTTCGACAGGAGCATTCCCTGCCCACTCTCCCTATAAAAATCCATCAAAACTTATTATCTTTGACGCTCATCTCTGGCACTGGGCTGAAACATCTCAGGTTCACAGAGAGGAGCCGGGGCAAGGACCGATGGGTGTGGGGCTGAAGAGCAACAGCGTTGCTGGATGTTGGTGCTGTGCTGCCCAGGTCGCAGTGACAAATGCACAATTAACATGGGGGTTAACGGCCCTGGGGGGCCGAGCGTGGTACCTCTGCCTGGCCGTGCCCGTGGCGGAGGGTCTCCCGCTCCAGGCGAACCCGGGGACGTGCTGGTCTCAAGCCGCTCCACTCCTCCACGATCTTTGCTTTCTGAAAGCAAAAGCCCGTCAACACCTGCACCACATTTCTCCGAATTACAGCACCAAAACTCCTAGCACTGAGTAATCCATAAGTTGGGGGCTCTTGCAATGAGCAGGGACAGAAGCTGCTGCACCGGCTCCTGCGGTGCTGCAAGAGGCAACTGGACAGAACCATTTGGGATCACCAAAGGGACCTTCAGAGCTCCCCCAGTGCCCCCCCTGCCATGAGCAGGGACATCTGCACCAGCTCAGGTTGCTCAGAGCCCCGTCCAGCCTGGCCTGGGATGTCTCCAGGGATGGTTCATCCACCACCTCTCTGGCCAACCTGGGCCAGGCTCTCATCACCCTCAGGGGCAACAATTTCTTCCCCATGTCCAGCCTGAATCTCCCTCCTTTAGTTTAAAACCATCACCCCTTGTCCTATCACAACAGGCCCTGCTGAAAAGTCTGTCCCCATCTTTCTTATTGGCCCCTTTTGAAGGCAGAAAGGCTCCTCTGGGCCCTCTCCAACAGGTCCATGTCTGTCCTGTGCTGAGGACCCCAGGGCTGGATGCAATACTCAGTATATGACCATCACTCATGTAAAGTTTCCAATTTTGCAGTTTGTCCTCAGTGCCCACCCCTGTGGCCTCCCCACGTCCCCCCTCCCGGGGTCGGGTCACCCACCTGCAGCGCGGGGAGCAGCCGGCAGCAGCTCTCCCAGATGGTTTTGTGGTCCTGGGCGCTGTTTTCTTCGTTCCAGTTTCCATGCTGGTAGATCCCACCCAAGACGGTCAACTCACTCCTGCACCAAAAGCCAAAGGAGATAAGTGGCGGTGAGCGTCCCCAGCTGTCCTTTGCTGGGCCATCACGCGGAGGGACTCTGCGCGTCTGTGATTTATGGATTCTCTTACACCCTGAGCCTGCAATGTATTCCTGCTGGAAAAACTCTCATGCCAAGCAAGAGAGCAGTGCCTGCTCACGAGCGAGTCATTCATTAAATACTATCAGCACCCAAAACGTCTTTCCCTGAGCAAAACAAACAGTTGATTTATTCTTCTGTCAGACAGCTCTGCTCCTGCCTGGCTGGGGAAGCGTTGGAAGGGATGGGATGTCTGTGGTGGAGCACAACGGGACAGATCGCTGCCACTCCGAAACTCTGTGGGTTAACAGAGAAGAGACGGGGCAAGACTGGGGGAGCTGGGGACATCTGTACCTGCTGTGACCTTTGAAAACCTTGTGTGAGCCCCGGGCAGCACAAAGACAAGAGGGGAGCAGACGGGAGCCCCTGGGGCCGAGCTCTCTGGTGTGGAAGAGACGTGCTCTGCTTGACCCAGCTGCATCCCCACAGCTCCAGCTCAAACAAACACAGGGAGAGGAATTCACATGGGAGCGTGAGCAGAAATTGCTTGGAATACTTTGCCTGGGGGCTGTGAGCATCCAAAGTTCCTATTTACACAACGGCTTGTTGCCTAATCCTGAAATATTCGCACAATAGGAAGCGCCAGGAACGCAGCATTCGAGTTACAGCTTAAAAACCCCTTTCCATTGCCAAAGCGGGGTAGACGGCTGCTCTCGGCAGGAAACAGAGGCGGGATGAACAGCAGACGTATTTATTTATCCTGCAGTTTATCTCCCTGGGTACACACAAGAAAGCTGCTGGTGGGAAGCAGGCGGAACGGACAAGGCAGGAGCTGGAAGCCGGGCTCTGAATGGGCACCACTACTCGCTGAGCTCGGGGGACGCTCCTTTTGGGGTCAGGATCTCAATTCAGCCCTTCTCACCCCTATGGGGACACAGAAATAAGGTTTTCCCCTGAGATTCCTCCTGGGTTCCCTTAGGGAGGTGACATGGACCCTGTGTGGGTGCTGAACTGGGTGGGATGTCCTCAGATGTGTCACCAGCAGCCGCAGCACTGCTCAGGATAACGGCGCGGGAAGGCTGAGCTTTCAGGGTAGGCTTTTAATGAAGTAAAAAGGATTCCTGCCACTGGTTTTAATGGACCAGAAGAGCCTTTCCCCACGATGAGCTGCTGTACAGCAGTTTTGTCAACACCATGGACAAAAGAACCAATTATAAAGGTGAAAACAAAGGATCTCCCCCAAAGTACCTGCCCCACTCTCAGTGTTTGGCTCTTTGGAGGACCTGGCCAGGATTGGCATTTTGCTTTGGTGCGATTATTTCTTGGAAAAGGACAGGGCCGGGGACATTGAAGCCCCGTGTTGCTGTCACCTACCCCGGTATGATGTACGGTGAGTTGTAGATCCCAGATTCGATGTCGTGAGTGATGATGAAATGCTTCACCCACGGGGCCAGGACCTGGGAGACGAAGGGCAGAGGGTCAGGGACAGCTGGAGAGCCGGGTCCATGGCTTTGGGGGGTGGCGGGACGGACATCGGCAGCTTGGCAGCCACGGGATCTGCACAGGGTGTCCTCCCTTCTGCATCAGCTCCATGGACATCCTCTTCTTCCAAGGATTTTATGTCTTTTTATTATCAGCATTATGCCTCTGGCCTCCCCCCACCTTCATGTGATGAAAAACCAGGCTGGAGACTCAGGGCATCCCCACAGCTGGACCAGGAACTGGATCCAGGTTTTCTGCTCTGGCCTCCCCACAGGAGGGTTTTACGTGACCAACACTTGCTGGGAATCAGGACCTGATCCCAGTGTGGGTCCAGCCCACAAACCCATGGTTTGCCCCAGAGGGCACAGGTGCACTGGAACAAGGAGGGAACACACGGGCCCTGCACCCCCTCACCTTTATGACCTGTCCACGGCCGGGCTGGAGCTCCGGATCGGGCTGCAGCTCCCCCGCACGCACCCCCGTGCAGTTGATCACAACATCCACACCCTGGGCAAACAGCTACGAAGAGACAGAGACAACGCGCTGAGCGGCACCGGCAGCGACGCCGCCCCCGGGGGCACGAGATTCCTGCATCGAAGCCGAGCCAAGTCCCCGCTCCAACCACCTGGTGATGAATAAACCATCAGGGCTGGATCCAGGGCACAGCCCCCCCAGCACAGCTCCCGCTGAGACCCCACGTCTGCAGCAAGGAGAATATTTACAATTTAAGGGAAAGCCGTACTGCTGATGCTTGGCTGCATGTTTGCTCAGCGCCGGCAAAACGCGCTACCCCGTCCCCTCTCGGCCATCTCGTGATGCCCAAGAGCCTTTATGTTTCCCAGTAGAATTTGCCTGGCGTACTCTTGCTGCTGGCCCTGTGCTGGCTGTGCCAAGGGACACCCACGCGCTTGCTGCGTGTTTCTTCTCCACGCCAGGACAGGGCTGTGCCTGCTCTGCTCCAGCTCCACATCCCCACTCACCTCCTGGAAAGATTCCACCTTCTTATGGAAAAACTTCACTCCTCTCTGTGTTAGCCTGGGAAGAACAAGTTCATTTCTTACCAGTAAATTAAAAACAAACATACCATTCAAATTATCACCTGTAATTGACACCCAGAGTGGGTACAGCTTGGTGCTCCTTGCAATAAACAGCCGTGGTTTTCTCAGTGGGCCCTAATGAGCTCCAGCCTTTAGCTCATCCACACCCGCCTCTCATGTCCTGCCAGCCAGAGCAATCGGCACCGGCACAGCCCGGTGGCTCCGCACTCACCGGTTGCTCAGCCACGGCAGGTACCGCCGGCCCTCCAGCACCATCGCCGTGTTGAACCAGCCGTAGCTGAAAGCAGAACAAGGAGCCATAAGGACCCGCAGCAGCTCTGCAGAACCATCCACCTCCTCCCCTGCACTCCTGACGGCCGCTGCAGCTCTGGGATCCCAATTCCCCCTTGCACAACAAGTGCAGGATTCTTTTTTTCCCTGTTTACAGCATAAAACACCTTCTGCTGGTTTCCTTCCCCCAGTTTGACAGTATCTGGTGAAGTAAGAGAGGAGCTGGGATGGTTTCCATGCTAGGCTGCTGGTTTTTTGGCTTGTTTGAGGTGTCTCCTACTCATTTTTAAGGCAAGCAAGGCCACCTCTGTGCCCACAGTTGGTCATCCTCGCCACCCCTCGACAAGGAGGTGCCGGGACCACCCAGCCAGACCTGTCCTGCCTGGGGGAAAGCACATCAGTGACCCTTCGCAAAACACTGAAAAATACCTGTAACCAGGGAAGAGTTCCAGCTCTTTTGGTGTCAAGTTCCTGAATCCCAGGACAATGTTCTTCCAAGATGGGTCCTGCAACAGGGAAAAAGGTCTGAGCTCATTAATGAACCCAAATCACTGTACCAGCATGGGACAGCAGCTGGGGAGGGGGACACAGCCTACCCCAAAGGTGTGTGGGCAGGTATAGCATAATTTGGGTAGGAAAAGACATAAAAGATCTTAAAGATCAAGTCCAGCTGCAGCACACCATGGCCGGAGAGGCTCTGCCACGGTTCAGCCCTTGTTTTGTACTGACATTGCATCGGGGGCACAGAAAACACCGTGTCCTGGGCACACTGTCACAAGACAAACTTGGAAGGATTTGGAAGCATTCAGGGCATCGTCTGGGAAGGAGCACAGCCCTCCCGCCCCCGGGCAGCCCGCGGGCTGGAGCCCTTCCCAGCCCTGGCTGCCACTGCTCCTACCGGCACCGGCTGCGTGAACAGGTTGTAGCCAGAAATGAGGAAAAGTCCCATTTCTGTCGCTGCCGGTGAGCCCAGGTGTCCGAGGAGGTAATCAAACGTCTCTTTGTTCCAGACCCTGCGATGAAAACAGGAGAGCAGTGGCTCTGCCAGCCCCATGGAGCTGTGCCCGGGCAGCTCAGCCCCAGGGGGACACAGCACCATCCTCCTCCTCCTCCTCCTCACTCACGTCTCCTGCAGGTCACCACGGTCGCTCAGGTAGGGCTGCCACAATCCGGCTGCCCCGTCGCTGGTGGTGTGGGGTGTGTAGCGATCCGCGTAGATCTCCACGTGCAGGGCGGGCAGCAGGCCGTGGAACTGCTCGTGGATGCACAGGGCGGTGGAGAGGCCCACCACCCCGGCCCCGATGACGGCCACACGCATGACTCTGAAATCACGAATGAGCGGGGCGTAGTTGGCTATGGGGCAGGGGAACAATCCGCATTGCTCACAGCGGCATCCCTGGCTCTTCCCTTCAGCTGTGGCTCAGCTGCCCACGACCGCACTCCCCTGCCCAGCAGAAAGAGCTGCGGTTCCTGGGTGCCTCCATCACCATCCTCCTCTTCCTCCCATCAGCCAGACCCCTCACTCCCCTGTCTCTTCCCTCTTTATGGAGCTTTCACAGAACCCCAGCCTGATTGGGGCTGAAGGGACCTCTGGAGATCCCACAGTTCAAGGGTCACCAGAGCAGATCGCACAGGGTCATGTCCAGATGGGTTTGAATGTCTCCAGATAAGGGGACTCCACACCTGCTCTGGGCAGCCTGGAAAAAGCCCTGTGGTCACTGTCTGGGCAGGGAGCAGCCACGGAGCAGGGGGAGGACGGGCTGGGGTGCAGCAGTGTGGGTCACCTTGGCCTGGGGTACGGCCCTGGGTGCTCAGCTGCTGGTGCACGGGTACGGAGAGGGATGCCAGCAGCACGCCAGACCCGCTCCTGAGTAAATTCTAACCTGTAGTTTAATTTAGATAAGGCGAAGTGCAGCATCTCTTGCTGTGAAAGGCGGCCCGCAGCGGGACTGACATTTGCCGGGATGGAGGGATGAGTCATCGGGACGGCAAAGCACCGACAGCATCCGAGAGCCGTGCTGCTGCCCATCTGCTGCGGTTTTACAACCCACGGCTGCAGGAATCGGGGCTGCCTCCTCCACCTGCAGCCGCAGGGACGCACCCCAGGCTGCCCTGCAGCACCAACCAATGAGACACCTGCCTCGCTGGTCAATAAAGAACAGAAATACATATTTTTCAGCAGCTTACCTGCAGAGTGTGTGGTCCCCGGGGCAGTGCTGCAGTTTTCAGAGGCTTCAGCAGAGCCACCTTCACGGACAGCTCGTTTCCAGCCCAGCAAACCACCCGCAGCACAGGGGTTGAGGATCACAGTCTGTCCCCGGACAACAGGGCCAAA
The DNA here is from genome assembly GCF_964273445.1 of Streptopelia decaocto. Lineage (NCBI taxonomy): Eukaryota > Metazoa > Chordata > Aves > Columbiformes > Columbidae > Streptopelia > Streptopelia decaocto. The sequence continues at coordinate 5,505,878 of NC_138670.1, read as the reverse complement.
GTCTGCGCTGCGGCCCCGGGGAGGTGGAGTCCCCCGCACCGCACCCCGTGTCCCCCTGGCAGCGGCTCCGGAGTCACCGCTCTGAAAGGAAAACGGGGTCACCACAGGACGAGGCAAAATGCCATCGCTGACACTTGTCACCACGGTGACTGCTGGCTGCCCCCCCGCAGGCCCTGGCTGGTGGGGACACAGGGATGGGACTCCCCAGCCACCAGATTCCTGTGAGATCTGGGAAAACTGGATGCTTTGGTGCTGATTTTTGTGTGGTAAGAGAGAAATGGCATTGCCTCCCTCCTGACAGACCCCGGTAGCCGTGCCACCCTGCTTCCTGCTCAGATGGCTTCATTTGTTGCTTCTAAGCTCGTCTCCCTTCACAAAACCCCCAATTTTGGGTTCTGGGCTGAAAAGCCCGGTTTCTGACGGCGCAAATACCATTACCAGCAGCAGAGGCAGCCCTGGAAGCACAGACCATGCTTGGGCAGAGTTGCTACACTCAGGGATTTTATTGTGCTTAAAGCTTTTATAAGAAGCGTAAGGAAGATAAGACAAAATAAACGAGAACTAATCTTCTGAACAGCCAGGTTGCAGACACGTCTCTGAAGTTCCACGCTCAAGGTTCCAGCCCTACAGCTCAACCCACCACAGGTGCCAGGAATTCGGTCCCACAGAAGGCAGAGGAAAGGCACCGCCAGGCGTACGCTGGCTGCCGCAGACGCTTTACCCTGAGAAACCAACGAGGACGGCATGGGAAAGCCAAGGCTGCAGACTCACAGGGCTTAAGCACCCGGTACCTTTGACGCTTTTGGCAGCAGAGCACATGTTTCCAGCCCCAGTATTGTTGCAGGCACTGCCGTCCTGCTTCCCAATGCCGGGCAGAAGCACCAGCGACTGAGCGGCCCCATCCAGGCAGCTCCACAGCTCAGGATCCCACCCCTGGTGCCGCGAAGCTGGAGGTTCATCCGCCACACGTGCTGCCCCATGGCCGCATCCTCCCAGGGATGCTGCCCGGAGATGTTGTCCAACCTTGGGCATCCAGCCCCCTCTTGCTCGGCCCCCTTAGCGTGGCAGGGATGGAGGGGGAAAGGCTGTTACCCACCGGCCTCAATTATTAAGGGCTTGCCATGCAATCAGCAAAGCCTCTTACACTAATTACCCCATTACTCGTCTGCCTCTCGCATTTGGCACCGCTGACCCCTCGCACTTTCTTCGGTCCGGTTTGAAGGAGGCTCCCGGCTGCCACGCCCCAAAACCCTTCAGGTGCCTTCGGGAGGAACCTCAGACCCCACCGACACTTTTTGGGGCGACGGGGCCACCGCCCCTGTGGGCGGGGCCATGCGCGCCTCGCGCGGCGCAGCGCGCGAGTGCCCGGGGGAAGCTCCGCCCCGTCCCGCCGCCGCAGCCGCCCCGCTCCTCCCCGGCCCACCCCGCTCCTCCCCGCGGCCGGGCGGGCTGCGCAGCCGCCGGGGCGGTGGAGGCGGCCGGCGCCCCGCAGCCGCGGCTGTAGCCGGGCCCCGCCGACGCCATGGCGCTGGTCACGCTGCAGCGCTCGCCGACCCCCAGCGCCGCCTCCTCGGCCAGCACCAGCGAGGTGAGCCGGGCCGGGCCGCGGGCAGGGCGGGGACGGGGAGCGGGGCGGGACGCGGCCCCTCAGCGCCTCGGCTGGGCCCGCGCGGCGGCCCGCGGAGCTGCACGGTCCTCGGCCACGGCCCCCACAGCCCCTCCCGGCCCCCCACAGCCCCCCCCAGCCACCGCATCCCTTTCCCCCGCCGCCCCCCTGGTGCTGCCCAGCCCCGCGGGGCTGCCGGGCTGGTTCAGGCCCGGGACCGTCCCGCCCTGTCCCCGCTGGCCGTCCCCTCCTCGGCGCCAGTCAGCTCCGTGTCCCCCGCCGCTGCCGCCCCACTCGAGCCGCCCGCAGCATCAGCGTGGGCGGGCTGAGCCGCGGGGCCGTGTCCTTCTCCGCATGGCGGGTCCCGGGCAGCACGCCGGGCCTGTCGGTGGAGCAGCTGTGCTTGTCCCTTGCCCCCTGACCCCCCGCAGCCGCCACTTCCTGCCCCAGGGGTGCGCAGTGTCACCCCCTGTGTGGTCCCTCTGTCCCCGAGCTGCAGTGGAGCCACCCCGGGGGGCTCCCCGAGGCAGCTGTGGTCAGTTCCCTGCTGCCAGAGCAGCTTCTGGCCCGCTCCACCCCATACCTGTGTGATGTCCCCATGTCGCAATGTCCTTGTGTCATGCTGTCTGCTGTCACTCCTTGCCACAGCACAGCCCACACCACACTGCTGCCCTCTCCTCCTTCCCAGCTCTGTTGCTCCGGGGCCAGGTACCCACCACTTAACCCTCTGTCCCCGTAACACTCTTCTCCATGTGTCCCAGTTCTGCAGGAACAGGCACCCTGCGTGTCCCAGCTCTGCTGCCTGCCCCCTTCGCCCTGGTACCCCAGAAACACCTTCTCCTGCCTCTGCCCAGCCTTGGGCTTCTGTTTCCCCTCACCACACCTCCCACGTACCATCCAAACACAGCTGCACCCTCCAATTGCTCTTCTTCTTCCCCGTGGATCCCTTTTCTCCTCCTAACCTCTTTTGAGACCCCCAAAGACAGGCCTGGTGTTTCCCTGTATATCCTCCCTGTGCATCCCTCTTCCCCCCCACCTCTTTCCTTTGGTGCTTGCTGCCTTCGGCTTTGCTTTGTCCCACCAGGTAAACAATCCTATTTGTCACCTGTCAGGTCCCTGTGAGTCCCCCGATGAGCTGGTTGGGGGGGGCAGGCGGGAGGGGGTCAGTGCCGCAGGTTCTCCCTCTCCGGAGGGGCCGTGGGGTTCCTTTGCATGGCCCTGGCTGGAGACCCAGCTCATCCCTTCCCGCTCCAGCTGTTCTGTCCTCAGTCCAAGTTGAGTGGTTTGGGCTTCTGAGGCTGCAGGAACACACTGTGTTCATTCAAGAACTTGGCGACAGGACTTGTGCTTCTCCGAGGATTTTCCAGCAGGATTTTTGTTGAGTTCTTGTTTAGACAGGGTCTTAAATGAGACCTAGTGGCCACCTGATCTACACAGATGTAAAGGAGCTGTAGCTCTCTTGCAGGCAGTGGAATTAGACGGGGTTTAGCTGATGCAGGTGGGAGGGAACTCAAGGCAGGATGGCTCTCCCCTTGTTACATATACCTCTGTTAGACATTGTGTTGTGGAGGAGCTCTGTGTCAGTTGTTATTGTTTTCAATGGGGTAACCATACAGTTCTCCCTTTTCCTCTCCAAAATGCTGCCTCGAACTTGCCGCCTGGTGTTGTCCCCTTCTGCCACCAGCATCTGTGGCTCAGGTGGCTTCCAGAAGAAGATATCAGCTCCCCTTCTGTTTGAATGGTCACTTCTGGCATGAAATACCATAAAACTATACATTGTCCTTTTCCAAATGCAGTGTATTGATTTTTGCAAAGTTAATTTCAAAGAAAAATCACATTGAAAAGTGCTAACATGATCCCTGATCTTTTATAATCTTTCTCATAAGGAAAATGAGGGCTTTTCAGGGCTTTTAGCCTAATGTGAGGGATTAGTATAATATTTTTTTAAATGGAAAATGATGACGAAACATCCTTGCCAATTGTGAGTGTGCTGCTCGTGGGGGTCTGGCCCCAGTGTCCATGCCATGCGACGGGTCCATAGCCTCACCTGCGTGGAGCATCGTAAACCCTGCCAGCTCGGAGGGATGCTCTGAGCTAAACAGGTCAGAAGGTGCCTTGTTTTGCTTTTACTGCAGCTTTTTAATAGGAAATACAGGGATAATCGACTTTGAAAGCAAGTCACCTTCTGCAGAAGATGAGCCTGGAGCAGCTTCAGGGGCCGGCTCTGCTGCCGAGCCGCAGCTGAGGACGTTCATGACTTCACAGTCACATTTGTTTAAAAAAGTGAAGTTTTTCTCCCTTTTGTTGCTATGTGACAGACCCAAACAAACAGGAGGGTGACCTTACAAAGGCCAAAAACCTGCCAGCCCTTCCCAGAGCTGGGGGATCTGCTGGCGGGGGCACTGGGGCTGGGGGTGTTCCTGGGGCTCTGCCTACTGCCCCGGCCGGGCCGGCTCTGCGCTGCTGCACATTGTAAACAGACTAAAAATAGCGATGGTATGTTTCTTGCCATCAGCTGCAGTCATTTTGGATGGTCTCCGTGTATCGCTTTTCCTCCAAATGGCCATATTTCTGACATCCAGCCGGTGCGGTTGTGTTTGGGGTTTTTTCCTGGCATTACTCTGTTCCTGCAGGTTGTGAGCAGAGCAGCTCCTGGGCACTCTGGCCTCCCCAGTCTGAGCTTGGAGGGGTGAGGAGCAGCCCAGGTTCTACATACACACACAAAACTTCAAGCTTGAATGTTTTACATGAAACTACTTGCTTATTTTTTTACTTCTACAAAACCACCTGGAAACAAGTAACCATTCCAATGGCCCTTATTTGATGCGGGTTTCAGGCAGTGTTGTAGTAAATAACAAAGTGGTCCATGGGTGTTAGCACTGGTGGAGCGTGATTTCTTAAAGGCTTGCATCCCTCCAGCTTCATCAGGCTCTGGTGTGTTGCAGGGTTGATGGTTTTCCTGTTGCAGGACAGTCTGTAAGGTCCCTGCTTCGCTTCTTGGAACCGAGCCATCCCGCCAGTGCACCCTTGCCCTGCAAGGGGATGCCCCTGGCCCTTTTTCTTCTGCTTACTTACACTGGACCTAAGGAGGAGAATTATCTTTGAGCCTTTTTTTTTTTTCCAATCAGCTCTGGATGCAATTAACCCCGGCCCTGTTTTTCTTTAATATGTAATTCTGTCCTAAAGCTAACAGGGACCTTGAAGGGGGTGGCTGGAAAGCACAGCTGTGTAGAAGTGTTTCTCTGTGGAAGTGGGCTCAAGTCAGCTGGCACGCTTCTGTTCTGATTAAATAAAGTGTAAGGGCCAGTAATGTCACCTGAGCAGCCAGATTTGCTGCCAGGGGGACTTTCCACCGGTGTCCAGTGAAGAAGCTGTAATACGTGCCTGCCATCCAAGCGGTGTGTTTATCAGGAGGGCAGCAGACGTAGGACTAGTTGATGGCTGGGCAACCAGGTGAGCATTGTCCTAGCCTGGGGACACATCTTCTGCCAGCACCCAGGTGGAGGTGGCCAGGTGGCAGCGTTAATTTGTGCCCAGCTCTTTGTCACCAGCCTTCGCCCGGGACAGGTTCTGCTCTCACGTGTGTGCTCAGGGGGAGCGATGTGTCTGTGCCCGCGGTGACGTCGCGGTTGGCGATCTTCAAACCCATCTGTGCTCTAGGACCAGCTTGCAGGATTAGGACCTAATAGCTTTAAAATCCCCGTGAGCCCCTTTGTCATCCGGCACTGGGTGCTGGTGGCATATATGGCCAGGGAGTCTCATTTATCCCCAGCACTGGAATGAAAACCCCCACGAAATACAGCTGCCCCAAACCTGTTATTGCAAGCGTGGTTTTAAAAAGTGTGGGGATTTTTTTTAAAGTTGTAGTATGGAAACAACCAGTGTGTAACTTTCTCTGTATCCTTCTTTTCTCCCCTCAGCTGGAGGTTGGCAGTGATGAAGAGCGCAAATTAAATGTGAGGTAAGCAGAGTTATTTGGCTCTAAACATCGTTTCCACTGTTGTGAATTGTTTGCCGTTTATCTGAGTGCTGATCCTGCACAGGACTCCGGCCTCGAGCGTGTACCTTTGCCCGGAGGGGATGGCATGGTCTGCACACAGCTGAACATCGGGGATGCTCTCCCCCTTATCAGTTTAGTTTTGAGAGGAGCGTTTAATGAACTGAAAGCATAAAAGAGGGTTTGTGGGTTTTGGTTTCTTTTTTTTTTTTTCCTGATGGGAAGAAGCTGGAAGATTGCTTGTCAGCTCTGACCACAGCACTTAACTGTTACTGCAGCATCTGTATGGCTGCTGCCGCTCTCTGGGGTTGGGGCTGTGGGTCAGAAAGGGGGGGATGCTCCTGGGGTGGGCATGGGAGAGTTCTGCCCGTTCTTGGCTGTTAACCAGCAGGAATTTGGACTCCTTTGATATTGGGGTTGTGTGGAGCCACTTTCTGCATGTGAGGGGGAGGAAAGGGCTGAGATGTCCTGCTGGAGAAGGGAGAGGCTTCTCTTGCTGACACTATGCAGAGATCAGGAGTAGTGATGATAAAGCCAGTTTGGTGGGACCCTGGCCTAATGGGGCTCTGGGTGATTATGTGGATTGTTCACTCTAAACCCAGCTGTTGCAGACAATTCTTGCCCTCTGACTGTAAACTGAGAGACAAAGTGTAAAAACACAGCAGTGGTCCAGCAGGCTGGGTCTCCTCGTTATGACTTTCTACTTCAATTATCTTGGTTTCAGGTAAAAGCAAAGCCAATCATGTTCCTGCTTGGAGTTCGATCTTGTTTCCATCCCGTTTTATCCTTTGAGACCTACTGTTGCAGAGCTGTAAAAGAGAGACACTGTCACAGTCTGATGGACTGAGTCTAGGACAAAGTGGAGTTGATTTGAAGCCTGGTTAACCTTGTGGTTTTGCAAGCAGCAAGTAGACATTAGGGCACCAACCGTCTTTACTCTGCAAGTGAAGTCGGAGAGCAGGAAAGCAAAGTGGCTCCTTTGCAGAGTACGTGTTGGGCTTTGCCGTGTCTGTGTCCCGGGGGGTTTGTTGTGGCTGCTGCTGTCTGGGAAGCTGCCTCTGCTCGCTGTCCTGCTGGCGTGCACGGGGGTCACAAGCGTGCGTGTGGTTGCTGTGTGGATGGGCGTTTAGTGGCAGTCTGTAGTGTCATTCCTTAGCTTATTTTCTGCAAAATGCGTTTTGTGTCAGTTAAAGGAAGTTCAGGATTCCTGGTTCTACTCCCAGCTTGGTTGTGGGCTTATTGTGCAATTCAGGGCCTAGCAGGAGCCCACTGAAGTCATGAATAGCAGCACATCCTTAATTCTTATGCCTTTTCCCATGTTGTATTAAAGAGTAACACTTAACCAAGCAGTATGATGGCCTCTTCTTTTGTGTATGTGGCTTTTGTGCTGAAGGAGGAAATACAGCTTTAGCCCTCTTCATTAGAAATGAACTCAGTGACAGTGTACAGATGAATTGTTGGTTTTGTGGCCCCTTTGGTCCATCTGGGCTTTTGCAGGCATGTGCATCCATCACTGACCAGAGCAATCGTGGGGGCGGACGTGGTGAGACTGGGCTTAAAAGCTGAAACTTTTCTACTGGCCGTTGAAAAAAGCTGCAGCAGTGACTTTGGCTACCGCAGTCCTAAGAGCTTCCTCTGTCCTTCAGTCTCTTGGGGCTGCTCTTCTGTACACAAATTTCAGGATAAGAATCTGGTAATTAAGTCACTAGACAGACCTTGAGAACAGGATGGCTCTTGCGCAGAGCCCTGGCTGTACCTGGGGGAAACACTGACAGGGACCGAAGAAAACGTGTGGCCTGAGTGTGGACAGAGCATAGATGATAAATGCAGCTCCTCTGGCAGGGAGGTGGGTAGATCCTGTCCCTGTCCTGTCCTCATTCTGTCCCCTCCTGCTGGCAGCTGCTCCGGATCCGTTCTCAGAAACTTTACCCAGTGCCCATGGGGTGGCAGAATTGTTCAACTTCATTGTGCTGCTTCTCCGACAGCTGAGCCCAGGTCTGAAAAACCCACAGGACGGGCCCTCTGGGGCCCGGGTGCACCCCTGGGTGCAGGGCTTGGTGGTCCAGTGCCCGACTGTGCAGACCTCAGAGATCCGAACAGTCAGAGAAAGGACAGGCTGGTGCAGCAGATCTTCCTTATGGTTTCTGTCATCCCGAAATGCTTTGCTTTTTTTTTTCTCTTCCTTCATGAAACAGCTTCTACCCTAAAATAGACTGAGTGGACATGTTCTATTCGGCTCTTCTTTCAAAGATATTGTTACTAACTGCATTTTCTGAGGCATTAATGTGCTTTAAAGTCTTTCACTTTCCAAAATTTTGCAGCAGCCTGGCATCCACGCTGTGTCCAGCAGACAGCCAGGAGTCTGCTTTGCTCCCCAGTGGGTAAAAATTCACAGCAGACAAAAAAGAGCACAGACTTGGATCTCACAGCCCGGTCGAGCTCGGTGCAGCTGGTGCAGAGAGATGCTCACATGTCTGATTCTCCGTGTTCTCTGTGTCTGCTGAAATCTTGCTTCCTGAGCGCCCATCAGCTGTTGGATGCTGTGGCTTGATCCCCTTTTTTCCCTAAGGATGCAGCGCACCCATGGGACCTTGAGACATCTCACCTAAAACTGCTGGCATGGTTACATCAAGTCCGTGGGAGCGTGAATTAGCTTAGAGTTAAGCACAGCCTTAAGTTGTAAAAGATCAGAGTATGCCCAATTCAGCCTTATCACAGTGCCGTGTTGTGCTCGTTTAGTTCAGAACAGCCTCGGAGAAGATGATATCGAGTGCGGGGGAGACTGAGAGCGGGGCCGAGCTCTTTTCAAGCAGACTGCTCTGGCAGAATGGGCTGTGTGCCGTTTTTCCTCTGCTGTTTTTTAGTCCAACCCGACTTTGATCCCTCACCGTTGGGTGACTCTGTAGCACCAAGGCACAGGAGATGTTTTACAAAGCCAGTTGTGTTGTGAGTGTTGGCTGTTTCTCAGATGCGGTTGGCAAATGCAGCGAGGTAATCGCTGGTTTTAATTACGAACACAAGTAAGTTTGTTTAGCCAGTCGTTCTGTAATCTTTGCCATTATTGGCTTTCCAATCGCAATCTGAATGCGGTCAGAAATGGGGCTGGGTCAGCGTTTTCAGGCACCTCTGCAGGGAGATGGAGGTTGAACTGCTCCAGAAGGGCCTGGAAGTTGTCTCCAGCCACTGATCAAGCCTGAAGATCGTTATGGAAAGAATTGTTCTTGTTTCACACCACTAAACCCAGCTTTAAGAGCTGGCAAGAGCAGCTGTGGGAGGTAAAGGTTTTCAGGATTACCTGGCTGGGAGCGAACATGCTCTGCCACGCTGGTTTGATAACCAGCTCTGCAGTTCCTTTAGTTACTGCTTTTTGTTGCTGTTTAATGAAGTGATTTTCTCTCTCGAAGGTAGTGGAGTTATACTGGGCATTGGTTTGACTTGGTTTTGCATTCGTGGCAGGAATTAGAGCCTCAGGTTGATGAAAATTCCCTTGGCAGCCCAGCGATCAACAGGAGGAGTAATTGCTGCGGACAAACTCCTTACAGAGCATCATCCCAGGTGGCCCAGGCCAGAGGACTCATTATAAGGAGGCTGTTTGGTTAAAATCACTGTAATAAATCAAGATTTCTATCAGGCTCTTTTTGTGCAGCCACGTGTTTGCCCCACAGGTGGGGATGCTTTTACCTTTACACTTTATTGCATATTCTATTTTAATGCACCAGAAATTCTTTCTTAACACCTTGATCTTTAACTTTTTTAGGGATTTATGAACATGTTTTGCTGGAGGCAGCACAGAGCAAATGGCTCATACCTGCAGCTTTGCCGGGCCATGTTTATGGCACTGGGAGGGTGCACAGGGCAGGGGCTACGCCGGGGCAGCTGCCTCGAGGGTTTATTTGTGGGGACAGCAGCTCATTATGTACCTGACAAGCCCTGCTTGCTGTGGTATTTATTGTCTCCTGGTTATTTGCTGGGAGATCTCAGGGCAGAAGCTGCTGACTTGGTGAACTGTGCAAAACAGGAAGGTGAATCACATCCTGGCGGGGCCGCTGCATCCTGCCCAGCGCGCCCCGAAACGGGGGCGCAGCCGCGGGCTCCTGACCCCCGACCGCTTGTTGGCCCGTAGGTGCGGCCGTGGAAGCCCATGGAGATAGAATCAGAGCTTTACATTTTGTGGTGGGCTGCGTGGGGACGTTGCGAGCCCGCAGAGCCGAGCAAGCAGGCACTTGTGTGACGCTTGAATAGGATCTGGCCTTTCCAGGAAACCGGTGCTGACTTGAGCAACGTGAGTTTACGTGGATGTGGGCAGGGTAACACCAGGAGGCCTGCCAGCTTGAAGATGCGCTCATCAGGCCCTTTCAGAATGTTCTATTAATCTTCTTTTGTTTTTTTTGTTTTACTTTTTCATTTTTTTGGATGAAACCTCAGCAGCTTGGCAAAAAAGCCCCAACTCACTGGCCCTGTTATCAAAGGTGCTGGCTTTGCACTGAACGTTTGTGTTTCTTTCCTGTAAAAGACCAGTGTGATTACTGTTTATTTAGGTGTTAGAGCTGGGTCAGAAAAATATTTTGGTTCCAAATGCCTCTTGATTTTAAATACCTTAATCTTTGATAATCGGCTGCCAAGATCTGTGAGTCAGGGCTTTCTCATACCAACCAGAGCTGTGGTCTGCCTGACAAGTGCTCTGGAGATGTTTTTGGAGAACATGAAATGGGCAGAGCACCTTCATAGGCCTGGCTTTGCTTTTAATTATGAAAGTGTTGATTTTTATTATTTTTTTTTAATTTCCTAAACATTTACGCATCCCTCTGCGGCGCAGAAGCGCTCTGCTGCTATGCAAAACATCAGAAGGCAAAATGAGCCAAAAATAAGCCCAGCATCAAATGGATTAGGACATAAAATGCATCCCTTAGTTCAGTTTTATCTCAGACAAGAAAGACTCTTCTCTGCAGAGCTCGCCTTCCCTCTCTTGAAGGTTTAGAGTCACAGCTCTGACAGGTCTGGCTTTGGAGTGGAAAAAGGAGGATGTTGCTGAGGTTTTTACCAAGACTGTGTCTTGAGGTGGCTTTTCCCCCAGCCGCATGTCCTCGGGGAGCCAGGGGGGCAGCTGAGCTCTGGCCAAACACTAGAGGGGCTGTCAGGGTTGAGCTGGAACTTTTCTCGCTCTCCTTTTACCCCGTGTGATCCATCTAGTTTTATTTTATTTTATTCTTACGCCTTACCGACGTGTGAAGTACTCCCTGGTCTCTGCTGCCTTTTTTGGAGTCGTTCTGAAACCCAGCAGCTCAGCTATTTTTTGGGTTGCCGTGCTCCCTGCGCTGCTGTCCGTGTCCCGGCTGACCCTTGCACATGCTGTTTGGAAGCTGCTTTCTTAATCCTCAAAACCATTATTCACCTGCCTTTTCTTTTCCAGCGGCGCTGCTGGAGAGTTTCCACTTGTTTCCCTGGCCCGTCTCCAGGAGACGCTGCTGAGTGGGTGAAGTGGGGTGACTTAATAAAATAGTTTAGAGGGTTAAAACAATGAGTTGACAGGAGGAATGCAGGAGGATGGGCCGATGTGCCGTCAGCTTGGCTGGGGAGGAGAACGGGAACGGATCGGCTCCTGCCCGGGCGGGAGGCTCGGCTTTCGATGTGCCCTCTGTTCAGAAGCCTGGGGACCAGCATCATCCCACCTTTGCTTGGGCTTGGACCACAGCTCCGGGACAGGCTCGTGGTCTGTCCTCCTTCCTCCCTATGCTCACAGAACAGCCACGGCAACAGTATGGCAACAGCAACATCCAAAAAAGTGGCTTGTAGGAAAATAGAGCATCTGGCCCTGGTCTCCCGAGACCGTGGCTATCGCAAAAACAACGTCACGTTGCAGTGGGAATTTCAGAAATGCTCACTGCGATTTAGACCGTTGGTTCCAAACACATCGCGTAGCTCTGATCAGCCTCGTGCCTTTTTGAACTCTGTGATTAATGGGATGAGCAGAAAGGTTTTCTTTTTCCTTGTGAAGCAATCTCTTATTTAATTTGGCTTTTCACCATCCAAGCACTAGGGTTTCCTAGAATTTTCTCTTTCCTGGCTGTCTGGGAGCCGTTCCACTAATTTTGCGCAAGTCTTCTGGAATGGGGAATAATCCTGTTAATTTGTTTGCTTCCCTGTCCTTACCCTTTCTCTCGGATGGTTTATCGAGCGGCTCCGGTGCCCCAGCCCGATGCATCGCTCCCCCGCTGCGCAGGGGTGGCTGGAGGGACATCATCAGTGCTCTGTTTAAGTTAGGAAATTAGCTTTTGTGGGCTTTGTGATTGATTTTGCTTTGTCTCTTTTTCCCCTTTGTGCTCGAGGACTGTTTGGATGTGGATGTGAACGGCCAGCAGTGTGTGCAGCCCCGCGCAGCGTTCCTGCTCTGGGGACGTGCCCACGCCTCGCGGCCCGACAGTCTGTGCTCAGACTCCCCTTTTGTGCTGCGCTGCTCAAAACACACGAGCAAAGCCCCACGGGTCATCCTGCCCGACCAACTCACTCCGCTTTGAAATACGGGGAGACGTTTGTCCCTTGGGGAGGCATTACAGGCCCCCTTTCAGTGCAGGCAACTTCTTGCTGTTGTGTGTTTGTGCCCTGGCTGTGTCTGAGATGTTCTCCATGCGTCCAAAGGAACATCAGACCTTCAGAGCTTATGTTTTGCGTTTATTCTTGGGGTGACTGGAGCAGCACTAGCATTAAATGGGCTTCTCGGTTGTGATCAGCAGCAAACACAAAGCTAACGAGTTCATTACGGCTCTAGAATTACTGAGGGTTGTTGAAGGTGTGGAGATAAGCTGGGATCCTTGGGCATCCCCTGCGCCCAGTGATCCTGTGGCAGTTCTGGGAGCAGCAGGGACACCTGGGCAGACACAAACTTGGATGTTTCTGTGCTCTGCCTCTCCGCTAGATGCCATTTTTCAATTCTTAGACAAGAAGTGGACGGCTGAGTCAGCTTCAGGCCTCGCTGTGTCTTCCCGGGGAAGTGTTGTTCTCCATACCGACTTCTGCGTATGGCTATTTGTTCTGAGATGAGTTATGTAGCTGTAAGATAGATCAGTATTTTATTGTATCCTGCAAGATGATTACGTCTTACGTGAGATTTCCCATTAAAATGGGAACTCCCGAGGCATAGAAGGTTGGTTTGGTGGGACACACGGCAGCCGAAGCTGCAGTGGCAAAGCAAACAGCCCAGGGAAAACCCTTCTGTGCCTGGCAGCTGATTTCCAGCTCTGTCTGTCTGTCCGGTAACCCGAGCAGCTCTGTCTCTTTTTCCAAAATGCAGTATTTTTAACAGATTGCTTGGTGCCATTATTTTTGGCCCTGGGGGGTGGCATTTTGTAACGATGAAAAGGCGCTGCCTATTGTGTTCTTAAGCAACTTGAAATGGAATTGATGCGTGTTGCAGCCATGCTCTTCTGGAACTTTCCCAAAGGGGAAGAGATATTTTCTCTTCAAGTTGAGCAGCACAGAGCCAACGGATGGAGCAAGGGGCGGTGAAGCGGGAGAAGCTGGAGCCTGAGCTCAGCGGTGCTGTGGCTGCAGAGCATCATCTCCAGGTGCAGATGGCCTCAGCTTTACGGACAGCAAAGCGCCGTAGCTGTGTCCCCTCAGCATTTCCCAAATGCTTGTAAGTGTAGGTTTTTACCCCCTTTTGGGGGGTAAATGGCATTAGTTTGGTAAGCTGAGGTTATGGAGTAGAACTAGGACTGGTTTGCAGCTGTGCCGGAGCACCAGGATGCCAGGGCTGTGACAAAACCCGTGAGCTCTGCATTTATTTGAGAGCCTTGAAGCGTTTCCTGTACGGTAGCTTGTGCTGGTTGGGATTCCTGGAAGGGCATCCCGGGGTAGAATGGGAGGTTTTTGTTGTGCATTCCAGGGGAAAACTCAACAGAAAGCTGCTTCTGCCCCTGGCCAGGCTGGCGGTGCTGGGGAGATGCGAGCGCGGTTGTGGTTTATGCCCAGAGAAGGATTTAGTCCGGGGTCTGTAAGAAACGAGCCTTCAGTGACTTTGGTTATATCCAGCCACGAACAAATAAACACCGAACCACCTGAAAGACTTTGTTGTTCGGTGGGAGCTCAGTAACTTGTGAGTCACTGAAAATCAAACCGCGGTAGCTGCACAGTAAGCGAAGAAGCATTTTAATTTGACAACTAAGGCCTTTGTCATACCTATATTACAGCGGAGGCATGCAGTGTTTTAATTGTAAAGAAACACACAGGCGTTTGTCGATACGATGCTATTTATCTAGTCCTGTCGCGGGGAATATGGACTTTGTACAGCGACGGGTTGCTGATAGATGCTGCGTTGCCTTCAGATGAAGCAAACAAACAAACAAGTCTGGAGGAGGGAAATGATTAGACGAGCCTCAGCTGGTTTTTTCCCCTTCTGAATGGCCCTCTTTCATCAGGAGATGTTAGGACAAGTGCTTTTTCAAGCCAGGATATCAGGGGAAGACACAGTGTTCTGTAAAAGTCATCCAGTTCCCGGGTAGCATCAACAGACGCGATTTCTCTGCTGCGCACAGAATATATGGTCAACTTTTTCTTTTCCTTCTTTTCTTTTCATTTTTATGGGTTTAGAAGCAAAAGGATGTGAGTTTTACAGCTAGTTATGAATCTTTTTGAACTCGCTGACTTCTGTCTGACTCTTGGGCCGGCACAATGCTTCTGCTGTTCAAAGAAAACCGCTCCGAATTAGTATGTATAAGCCACTCGTTTTTATGCTGCTTACCAGGGCATTTGTCACTGCTGCCGAGGGTCAAAAGTTTGGGACGTTCTTTAATGATAGCATTTTCCTGTTCTTTTGGAGATACTTTAAAAGGCTGGAGTTTTAGTTGTTTACTGGAACTGCAGGATTTGAAAGAGTTTTCTAGAACCGGGTTGGAAAATTGCACCTTGCCTCTTTCTCACGTCTTGTTCGCTGTATTTTAGTGCAGTTGTGTGAAGTGACTGAGAGCAAAGAGTGTTCCTAGGGCGGAGATAAGGGACGGTGCCGCCTAACGTTGCTGTTTCAGGATGGTGTGAAATATGAACTTTTGCAGAGGGGCATTTGGATGTGTCACCTCCGTACAGCACCGCGCCGGTCCTATGGAAACGAGAGTTTATGTGGAAATCAGGCAGCGCCGGGGGTACAGGCAGCCCAAGCCATGGCAAGCTGCGTGGTTTAGGAAACAAATATTTAAATTTAAAAAGAAATCTTGCTTTCAACAGGTTCTTTGCCTTGGCTTTCTGGTTCGTTTCGATGCAGATGAATACACTGTGACAATTCCGTGATGAGAGTTGTCCTTTTCCTGAGGTTGCTTTCTGCTCCTGCAGCGCTTTCTCATTTACCTGCCACTGGGAATATTCTGCTTTGTTGGGAAAGATTTCTGGATTGCAGGAGGGGAGAATATCAGGCAAAATGAGCAGGAGTTACCGATGTGTTTGGGAAGGAGTGCTGTCTTTTCCATGTTTTTTCCAGCTGTAGAAATCCCACTTACTAGTTTATTAGGGATAAAAGAATATCCTTTTGGATATTTTTTCACTTTCCCAAAGAAATATTTCCTAAAGTTATTGGGACAGGACTAGTGAATTATTTCCTTGTGCGTTATCTAACCATTCCCTTCGTGTTGCTGAAAAACCAGATGAGCGTGCGTGAAGCCGGTATCTGAGTATTCTATACATTGTGTTGGCGTCACGACTTTTGGGTCGCTTCTGGCCTTTTTTTAACGCTTTCCTGTGAGATCTGGCGCGAGAAGGAAACCCGGCTCTTCCTGGCTGCCTCATGGGATGAACCAGGTTCCCGTTCGCAGAGGCTCTCGCCGTTGGGTTGTGTGCCCCGCGGAGCAGATCACCAGATCACCGGGACCGACCGCGAGGAGCTCGGCGGCTCCTGCCCGCACACAACTCGCTGCCGGGGTGAGTGTCAACGGAGAATAACTTGCATTAATTAGGGCACAGTTTTCCTGCTGGCATTTTATCGATCTGATATAGGACTTGTGGAGCCTGGAACTTAGGGGAAAATTTTTAGTTCGCTTTCTAAAAGCAGCTGAAATTTAAGCCCGATGCAGATTTTTCTGGTGATATTGCACCGTGAAGATTCAGTTGAAAAGCGAGGAAGCTTTGCCTGGGAAGCTTGGCTGTGTTCGCAGAGAACAGAAAAGCTGAACTTGCAGCAAAGGCTGAAAGGACATGAAATTTGTGTCTGTTGTCACAAAGTACTAAGGTGGAGCGGAGTGTTAGCGCTCGCTTGTGCCCAAAGGCAAAGACCCCAGTAACAGAAGAATAGACGAGCACTGGGAGTAGTAACTCCTGGGGGATCATTTTCTGTAGCATAAGTAACTCCCATGTAGCACAATCTCGTAATGGAGCATTTATATTTAGTAGATAGCAGACAGTAATTGATGATGATCTATGTTTGGAAGTGTAGGGCGGCAGAAAATTGGGCTTTGTAAGAAGGAATGTCTCTTGTGATGTTTGGAGCGGTGTAGGAAATGCTGTGCAAGCAGTTACTGTGGCAACTAAAAGGTAGCTTAGTAGATGTTGATTTTCAGCCTTGTGGGAAATGCGAACTTTACCGCTTATGTCCAAGCCTGGTTCTAAAATGCAAGTGCCTTATGGAACTGGGTAATGAGGCTCGAGCTGGTGCTCACTGCAACTACTGATGATTTTTTGTTCAGCCTTCTCTTTAGTTGTGTTTTGGGGCCTGTGTGTCATTTCACTGTGTAAATATTGTTCTGTATTTTGTCACACAGAGACCTGCCACCTTATCAGCAGCGTTTGCCAGAGCGAAGCAAAGTCTTTGCTATTGTGTCGGTTGTTTTTTCCCCTGAGGTTTCACTGCAGTTTCCTTTCTGTTATGATGTGCAGGTTTCGTCTGCCCTCCCTTCCTTTCTAAATCTATAGACACAACCTATGGTCGCATGTTCTTGTTTTTGCATTCCAAAGAAATCTCAAGAACTGGAATTAATAGGAACTGATTGACTCGGAACCTGATCTGAAGTCATTTTACAGGCCTAAGCCTGTAAAAAGTCTTACCCTCTCCTGGTTTTAAGTCACAGAATATGATAATCAAATGATAAAGTCATTTCCAGCCCATGACAGCTCAGGCAAGTATCTCCTGCAATGGCCAAGTAATAATATGTTGGTGGAAAATGACACATGAATAATCTGTGAACAATTTTGGAGCCGTGCCGTGCAAGTGGCGGGATCCGGCTTTGGGAGCAGCTTCTTGTGGCAAACTCCTGTTGTGTTTTAGTGAGGAGGAGCCCTCCCTTCCCGAGGCCTGCAGACCACGTTTTGCTGATATTTCCTCTCCATTGACTTCCTCTGTCGTTTGTTTTCCAGCCTCAGCGAGAGCTTTTTCATGGTGAAAGGCGCAGCCCTTTTCTTACAGCAAGGAAACAGCTCCCAGGGCCAGCGAAGTCTCCAGCATCCTCACAAACATGCAGGTAGTGGATTAAATCACCTACTGACTTCTTTTTTCCCCTCTTGCTTTGCTGCTCATTCCGGACAGGCTGACAACATGCGTGGGTGGGTGAATGACTCCTCTAATTGTCAGAGTGGGCCTTGTACAACCTGCTCAGCAAAACCAGGGTTTCAACCCGCTTGATTGGAACGGGAACGTGTGGTTATTCAGTCTTTGGAGCTGCAACCAGAGCGGAAATTTATCCTCACACAATGGCATCTTAAGCCAGGGGTCTGTGCTGAATCTGTATCCCTGTTTTCCCCTGACTAAAAATTGTCACTTGTGCTTCAGCGTTTTGATCTTTGCCTTCCCCTTTGGCCTGTGGGAAGGAAAGTTGGATGGGCTGAGTCACAGGGCTCTGCCACCTCTTCTGTAGCGACCGAGGCGCTGACTCAGCGCAGCGGGGACATTTCTCTAAGGGTTCTCCCAGCCTCCGGCCATCTGAAGCTTGAGACTTTTAGGTCTGGTATTTTGAAACTGCCTCTTGCTGGTTTTGATTGATGCTGCAACTAAGAGTGAGGAATGTTTTAACGGGATTTGGGTCTCTGGATAAACGTAGGTTTCCCTATATCCCCTTTCCTGGTTTCGGGAAAATCCCCTTTTCTGTTAAATCATCACAGTCTGGCCTGTAAGAGTTTATCATGGTTTAAAAACAGACTGTCCTCCTTCCTCCACTCCCCTCCAGTGTGGCAAACTGGTGGGGAGAAATAGAGACTTGTTTAGTGGATAAACATGAGGATTGATAAGATTGATAAGAAGATGGGGAGGTTCAGGACAGCGGATTCCACTTACCCAGTGTTCTTATGACTTACGTCTGTGGCAATGTTGGAATAAGTGATTACTGGGACAGAAGAAATAAGATCATCGGGGCGTTTGGAGTGCAGGAGCATGTGGGAAAGGCACAGTGTGGTACTGTGTGTCTGCTGCTCCGTAAACACTCCGAGCACAAAGAGGCTGTTTGAATGCCAAGCTTGGCTTTGGGTTTCGTTAATTGTCAGCAATTTCATATACCAGCAAACATCCTACGGAAGGAATTTTATCTTCTGTGGAAAGTTATGAGTGTGTTACCCAGTTATTAGATGTGAACTTGTTTTGTTTTCTTGTAGATTCCTTGTTCCTTCTGCTTGCTCTCACCAAACACGAACGTCCCCACAGCTCTGGAGCCCAAGGGCCTTGTTGCGTGAGCAGCACTGGGGATGGAAGGGCCCATCACCCAAACTGGGCTGCTCCTGCAGCCCTTCCTCCTCGGAGTTTCTCCTGTTCACGTAAAACCTCCATAAGGCCCATGGGGCTGAACCCACGATACTTGAGTTTCACAACTCAAAGATTCTCTTTTCTCCTTTTTTCCTTTTTTTTTTTTTTAAATCAGAGTTGCTCCTCCTGCCTCTTCTTCCTCTGTCCTCAGTGCCCATATATTTGTGTCTTCTCTGAGATGCTGTAAAGGGAAGAAAATCATCCTTTGTGCCAACCACAGGTGGTCTCAAAATGTTCGGTAGCTTCCAAATGCCATAAGGTTCTCACACAGCCACATAATGCTCGTCCAAGCAGCTCAGTTAGTGTTCTCTGGGACCGCAAAGTTCATGGGCCTCCCTTAAATGGTATTTTTTAACTTAGGGACATCCAATTTCATTAAAGGTCAAAACTCTGCTCATTCTTCGTGCAGCAAGTGAAAGACCCTTTCTGATTATTTCTCTGCGTTCTCTGCAGGTGACTTGCCCCAGCACCTCCAGGTGATGATCAACCTCCTTCGCTGTGAGGACAGGATCAAACTGGTAAGAAAAGATGCATTTTCCTGTTCTCCTTTCTGTTGGAGGCGTTTGAAGCAGACCTGCAGAGGTTCATGAAAACCATTGGCAAATCCCAGTTTTTAGAACTGGCTAAATCTGTGCCGGTTGCCAGCTCTGCCGCATTCTCCTGTCCGCTTCTCTTACCCTGATCCTTACATCCAGTTGAGTCAGGGAACTGGTCTCTCTGGGATGTGTTTGGTTGCTTAGATTTAATTTTCCAGTCAGCCGACAAACAGTAGTACAGGAGAAGAGACAGGAGCTTGCTGGTGCTGGTGGACACTCCTGAGTCAGTCCTGAATTGCATCCAAATGGGGCCGGGCTTTCTTTTAAAGATCTGCAGAGGCTATAGAAGTCACTGCGGAAAAGGCTTTATTGATTATCCTCTCCAGCATGACTGACATATTTCAGTGAAGGCTTGTGAGTAGAAGAATCCTCTGAACCTGCCTCTGTTTTCAGTTCAGTGCATGTTTTTACCAACTTTCTAGTTGAAGCTCTTTAGAACCAATTTTCAGGTTATGTTTGGTAGTATTTTTCTGAACTGGGGCAGTTATTTTAACTAATGCACTCCCCACTTGATGCCAAGTCGAACTGGCAACTGGCCTTGCTGGAGGATGGACCATCTCTCCCTGTGTATTTCATACTGCAACTAAATAAAGCTTTTGGGCACAATTACACCTTAAAAAAAAAAAAAATCAGGCAGCTATAAAAGTAATGATTACCCAAAGGCTGGTTTGCAGAGCTCCATGACCTTTTCCCAGGCTGTTCGTTTGGAAAGTGTGTGGACAGACCGGGTCCGGTACATGGTGGTTGTGTACAGCAGCGGGCGACAGGACACGGAAGAGAACATTCTGCTGGGTGTGGATTTCTCCAGCAAGGAGAGGTATGTCTGCGGGAATCAGGCAGGCTGGGTTCTCTGGGAGCCTGTCAACACCAAGCTGTCCCTCAGCAGTTCTCATGTATCTGTAAACTCTAGTGAGAAAAAGAACATAACTGTTGAGGTTTCTGATCAGTGATGAGGGTGAGAGGGTGGTGTTTTGTTCCAGAAAGCTTTCAGTCTCCTTGGAATCTCTGGGCTCTTTGGGCAGCTGTGGACAAGACGTACACGTGTGATCCATATGTGGGGCTGTGACATCCTCCTCATCTGCTGCTGTCTGCTCGCTACAAAACGCTCTTGCAGGCACGTTTGCAGAACCAGAACTTATTCTATCCCCCAGACTTCAGGTCTGTTGATGGTATGATGCAATGGAGCTGTTTGGCAACCAAGCCGCCCCCCTCCAAATAATATCAAAAAACAACACTGCCAGAGTACCTCCAAAACCAACAAACAAATGTGTCGGTAATGAGCTGTTGCTTTTGTCTAACTGATAAGAGCACAAAATATTTTGAAAGGCAAATAAAATATTTTGCTGTCGCAGACCCTCTTGCATTATTCAGTTCTAGGTGAGTAAACCAAGGCAGAAAAACTCTTGGCTTGGAGAGACAAGGCTGGTTTGGCAGAGCTGGAGCCAGAAGTCAGAGCTTCCAGGCTGTTGTCTCTTCTCCGGTTGTTTTAGGAGGCTGCTGAGCTGCGCTGGTGCAGCCAGTGTGACTTCTCTTTTCTTTTTGGAAAACCTTAGTGCTTGTTTCTGTCGCTAGAAGTGGAAGGAGGGAGCTTGTGCTCTGCGGTGAGACCTGCAGGGAAACTCCTGGCCATGCCTTCCTAATAAGATTATTGTCATTGGCTTTGCTGCTGCGTCATGTATCTGCTGTTAAATTACTGCTGTTAGTGTTATGGAGGAAATTCCGCTTAATGTGTCAGAGCGGTGAACGTTTGCTTTGTCATCTTCAAATCGGAAACAACCTTGCAATAATTTGCTCCTGGTGATTATTGGTGTGAGACAAGAGGAAAGATGAAAAAGTTGTGACAAACCCATCCCAGCTGCCATTTCAGTTACTGTCTCTGTTGAAAGCCGAAGTTTTTGTTAATTAAGGGTAAGTCTCACGCATAAAGAAGTCACTTGGGATTAGTGACTTCATTGAGTGACTTGGTGGCTCTGGGTTGGGGCTGAAATGTCGCTGCTGAGCTGTAAGCGTTCCGACTGCTGACAGTTTGACTAGTTGGGCGCTTTTGTGTGTTTATTCCTTTTACATGTGTTTAATAAAAACCATTTTTTGTCACAAAGCTCTAAAGTGCACATTGTCCACATGTGTGTTCAAACCGGCCTGTCAGATCCTTTGATCTCCTATAGAAAGCAGCTGAAAGCTTAAAAAAGCAAGGAAAAGAACAAAACAAAATCGGAGTTCTTTGCTAACTGGCTGGTGCTGTATGCAGCCCAATTTCCTTTAAAACTTTAATATCTCAGTAGCTTAATTATTTACTAGTTCAAAGTTACAGACCCCCATTGTGGCACGGTTTCCTTGCCAGATTGCATCTCTGAAATGAAAATGTTCTTGTGGGTTAGGTGAACTCATCAAATCCCTTTTTGCCTTTGCTCCCGGCCAGAGCGATGAAGAAAAGCCGAACGCGTGCGCTTTGCCAGAACCTCAGCCCCGCTTTGCCCAGGGCCAGCGGCTGCTCCGCCGCCTCCAGCCTCGCGTTCTGCCGCGGTTTAGCGAGCGAATCTCTGCCGCCGGATCGCCGTGATCTGCTTTTGTATCCCGTCCTGGGGAGAGAGCAGGAAAGATGTTGTGGCAAATCCTGTGGCGCTTTCTGGCAGGATCTGGAGGCGGAGAGAAGAGCTGATGGTTCCAAACCACCATCATCGAATTCTTGCTTCTGGGATGTTTCCCCACTGTGCTGATGCCAGCGGGGACCTTTAGACTTCAGCTACTGGTGTCCTTGGGCGTTTGAGGCTTAAGATATCACTAGGAATTACTAGAGCAAGACTTAAGGATTTTAAAAATTAAAGAGTATTAATAATTTAGGATATTGGTGTGACCGCATTGTGGCATGTATTTAACATCCTGTGTAATTATCTCTCTTCCAGTAAAAGCTGCACTATTGGAATGGTTCTTCGTCTGTGGAGTGATACTAAAATCCACCTCGATGGTGATGGGTAAGAAACCACATTATAAAGATAAATGTGAATGTCCTTCCCTACGTGGGGGCTGCTCTGGGAGAGGTTCCCCGTCACCTTGCAGAGGACGTTCCAATTTTGGATTCGTGGCCACAGCTTTCTCGTTCAGACAGTGAGTTTTTGTCCTGCTGCCCTCGAGCTGCTGGGTGGAACCTGTGGCACCCAGAGAATGTTCTGAAATCCCACTGGCGGGGTGGAGCTCCCGCTCCTGGCGCCGGGAAGGGTGTCCACTTGCCGCTCTTGTTTGGGAAGATGTTGGAAAATCGGTGATACAAATTCTCATCCCTGATTCTTTCTGACTGCGAGTGCCCCTATGGCTGCCTTGCAGTAGCTGTTGGTAGAGAGCAGCTCGTGATGCAGAGAAGAGCAGTTTCTAACTGGTTTTGCTTTGTTTTTTCCTTTTAGTGGCTTCAGCGTGAGCACTGCGGGGAGAATGCACATCTTCAAGCCGGTATCGGTGCAAGCCATGTGGTATGTGCATTAATTAGCTTTACTGAGACTGTCATTTCTGTGAATAAATTAAAACCAAACAAACTGCATTTTAGCCTTCTCCATAATTGATATTTAGTGAGATGCTGCTTCCCTGTGTCAGCAGATAGTGGTACTGTAAAAAAACAATGAAAATATCTCCAAACCAGGACCTCCTGCTTCCGTTTGGAGCAGCTGTGTGCCCTTTAATATAAGGGAAATGGTGCTGGTGAGAAGAATAAATGTGAAAGACCAACGTGAATTGATCAGGCTGCCAACCCAGTCTTTCCTTTTTCTGCACGTTTTCTGACTGGCTGAAGGAGGAGCCTGGGGACCCGCTGCTGATCTGGCGTTCCCCAGGTTCTGCTGGGGCTCCTTTCAGCTCCTGTCACTCCTCCCGTCTGCGGGGATTCCAAAACGCCAAAGCAGAGGTGGCTGAATCAGCAGCAGCTGTGCCAGCAAATTCCTCCTCCGAGAGGCTCCTACCCGTCCCCACACAGAAAAGCTGCGTCTCTTTTGGCCTGGGCGGTTTGCTGGCTCCTGCTGGAGCCTCGAGAGATCCCCGTCCTTGCGGCATCTGCTAGGGAGAAGATACAGATGTAGAGAGTGGTGTCGTGCCAGGGATGGTTTGGTACAGAAGCAAATGAAACTCTTGTTCCTGTCATTTTTGAACTCAGCCCCTCCTGTTGGCAACCTTAGATGTGGCTGATGTGTTCAGTACAATGACATCTTCGGAGTAGAGCCTTGAAAAAAAAAAAAAAAGGACAAAAAAAGTGAAGGAAGGAAGGAAAAAGAAATGTTAGAATTTGCAAAAACAAATGACCCAATCTGGGTCTTGTCCCTGGAGCATGTCAGGGGCCAAGAATGCTGGTAAATATGCATTTGACTCCTTGCTGAAGGTGGTTTGAAAATCATCCATGTTCTTTATTTTCCTTTGGTCTGGCTTTACACGTTAGCTAATGATTAGATCCCAGAGCGACTTGTGCCTTGTGCTTGCCCATTAATCAGGAGAAGATTTCAGCCTCTGCCTTGGACTGACCCTTGAGAATGTCTCCAAGGTGCAGTTTGTGCCCTCTCTGAACTCTGACACCATAAATCTGCGGCTCTCACAAAGCAAACTGCAGCAGGCGATGCCGAAAACCTCCTTCCTCTGTGAAAATCCCTCCGATCCCGCTCTGTCCGTTCCCGCTGCTCACACCTGCGCACATTTGTTCTCCACCCTTACAGGTCTGCTTTACAGATCCTGCACAAAGCCTGCGAGGTGGCTCGGAGGTACAACTACTTCCCAGGTGGGATGGCCTTGGTCTGGGCCACGTACTACGAGAGCTGCATCAGCTCCGACCAGAGCTGCATCAACGAGTGGAACGCGATGCAGGACCTGGAGTCCACCCGCCCCGACTCGCCAGCCCTCTTCGTCGACAAGTCAGTTCTGAATTTTATTAGAAGAGTTTGGCTTGGCTCCCAAGAGAAATCTCTCCTTCCCCCATTTCTTCCTTCAGCAGTTCATTTCCTTCCTTCATAAATGTTTTCACGTGTTTTTCTTCC
Source organism: Streptopelia decaocto (assembly GCF_964273445.1). Taxonomy (NCBI): domain Eukaryota; kingdom Metazoa; phylum Chordata; class Aves; order Columbiformes; family Columbidae; genus Streptopelia; species Streptopelia decaocto. Next base: position 5,481,967 of record NC_138670.1, on the reverse strand, counting down.
ATTATTCTCATAAAAATTGCTTTAATGCAAGTCTTTAGCGCTTCTTTGTACAGTGTGACTTGCACTTTGTTTATTGCCAGTTTGGAGATATTCTCTCCTTATTCCCCTTTTCAGGCCAACCGAAAGGGAACGAACAGAACGGCTCATTAAAGCCAAACTCCGGAGCATCATGATGAGCAAAGACCTGGAAAATGTGACTTCTAAGGAGGTAAATATATAAATTCCTGCTATCTTATTCTTCCTGCTGGACCCCGTTTCCAGAGAGTGGCTGTGCTGATGAGGATGCACCGTGTGACGAGGTGACCGTGGTGTTTGAGATGTATTTCCACCTGTTCTGTAAGGTTCTGCTCTTTGGCTTTGCTGTACGTGTTTCCCCAGGAGGGAAGTCAAGGTAACTCCACCATCCAAGTGCATTTTTCAAGATCTCACTAACGAGCGTGTGATTATTTAAACACAAAGCGCCTGTTCCTTCGCCAGCGGAGCGGGATTGGGGTAGTACCCACGTCACAGCCGGTTGTGGCACACGGAGCGATGTCCGAGCGCCGAATCTGCAGCCGCTCGCTCCTCGGCGCATCCCTGGGAGTTACACATGTGATGGCAACACCTCGTGTTTTAAAAGGGAGAATACTGGAAATCTTTCTTCACCAACACTGCTGCAGTTACTTCTTGCTTCGAATGAGTTTCATGTTTTTTTGTTAGCTGCTCTCCAAGGTCTGATTTTATCTCTGGAATTATTTTTAAGAAACAGGTGTACCCCAAAATACGTTTTTTTTTGTACTCAGGTGTTATCTGAAAGCTTTATAGACACATCTTAAATTTGGGGCCCTAGAATACCTGGAGAGATGCCACAATGAGATTCCTTGTCTCCAAAAGGTTGAATCCCTCTTGCTGTTTTTAATGAAGTACAGAAAAATTGTTTTGCAAAGGGGTGCCAGCGAATGTTTCTGTTGAACAGACGTGATTCTAGGTGGCATCCTTTGTTTTGTGTCCTGCAGATACGAAATGAGCTGGAGAAACACATGAATTGCAACCTGAAGGAATTCAAGGAATTTATAGACAATGAAATGCTGCTTATCCTGGGGCAGATGGACAAGCCGTCTCTGATTTTCGATCATTTATATTTGGTAAGCTGCCACGTTAGGAGCTCCAGACTGACAGGGGCTCGGTGGGAGTGACCTGGCGAGTCACTGGGCTCAGAGGAAGCTGGACTTGGTGTCAAGGCTGATTTGTGCAGCGAGAGCAGGAGGTACAGCCGCGATCCCACAGACTTTACCCCAGGACCCGTATTGCTTGTCAAAGCCCACAGCGGAGAAGCTCTTTTTTCTTACTCTGCTCTTCTTCCTGGGGTTTGATAGAACGGTTCTTTCCTGGCAGGTTGATCCTGATTCAGGACACACCGTGCCACAGCTCAAATTCTTTCTATGCACATTCATTTTCTATTTCTAGCAGGGGAGATTTTATTTTATAACAAACAAAAGGTCTGGCTGTGGATGCTGCCCAGTGTGACAGCAGTTTGCTCTTTGACTCTAGTTAAGGTCACTGTACCGTTTTTCTTGACTGAGCTGATGAAGTTCTGTAGGCCTGGCCAGAAGTACGTAAAGAATCAGGCCACAGGTGCTGTTCTGCTTGTGCAGAAGCGGAGAACGTGTGCGTGTTTTGTCTGATCTTTTGCCACTAGATGGTACTCCAGGCAAAAGCAGGCACTGCCATCTGGAACAAAGACTTGCTTGAGAGGAACAGGCTTGCGCCCGTTATCTTTGGGTCTTTTTTTGTTGTTGTTGTTCTGGAGAGAGACAGAGGAAGTGCTTTGTTTTTGAGGGCAAAACCTGCTTTTTTAAACCCTTTTTAGCTTTCTGTTTGGTAGGTATGGGGGGGAGACAAGGTGTAACCACCCCCATAGCTTTTAATTTCTCAGCTACCTGTGATCCCAGTCATGCCTCACATAATCGTTTTCTTTCCCTGCGTTATTTGTCGCTGTATTTAAGAAATCCAGAGTGGCCGGGGACAGTGATTTAAGCTGTGCTCAGTCACACGCTGGCCTAGGACTGACCCCTGAGCTGAGGATGTAGAGCCCTTGTCCCCTCCTTCAGGAGGTCCCTGTCTTTTTGGGACAGGACATCTCTGCTGAGCTGCAGCACTGGCTGCCCCGGTGCCATATTCCTGCTCCAGAGGTTATTACTGATATTTCGGAGGGCAGCTTCGGGGTTGCAGGACCGCAGGGAAAGGCTGTCGTGCTCCTTTGAACCGTGTGTTCTGTGGCTGTTGCAGGGCTCCGAGTGGAACGCCTCCAACCTCGAGGAGCTGCAGGGCTCGGGGTGAGTACTGCACCCCGCGGGCAGCGGGCTCTGAAACCACAGCTCCTTTGCCTTTAACGTACAGTCAGGGCTCTTGGGAGGGTGTTTGTAGACTGTGGGGACGACTTTGGGCCCGTTCCCAGCGATGCAGGTAACTTACCTTGGTCAAGAAATCTTTCCTCCCTCATTTCAATCAATAACACGTAGAGTGGAAATAACAAAACTTCTCATTTGTGAAGTACATCAAGATCTCCGAAACCCCCTAAATGTGTAGCCACCAAGTGTGACACAGCCATAGATATTGTTGTGTGGTTGTGAATTCCTGCAGGCTGCAGAAGAGCAAATATCCCAGCGCTAAGCTTAGGAAAAAGCCTATCAGAAGGGAGCAGAACTCGCTGCGGTGAGCAATCCGCAGCTCACCTGCCCGGGCAGGCGGCCGCGGGGCCGTCTATCACCGCGTGCTCATCACCGCGCCACGTCTTGGCTTGATTTACTTTCACACTTTTTGGACGAGAGAGAATTTTTGCATATAAATATTTGCCCAAGGCATACAGCAACCCTGATGTGAGGAGCTGAAAAATATTGCTCAACAGCATGACTGAAAATGTTTAATTTGGAGACCTTGGGAACAGATGTCTGAACATCTCTGAACACGTAAATCAAGCAGCATGTTAATGCTTCTGATCTATGGCGAAGGAATCTCGACATGCAGCGTCTAAAAGTCAAAGCTGGACAAATTCTGAAACAAATATCCTGTGTCTTTGATTTGCCTGAATGATAGGAGGTAATAAATCAATATGGGTACTCGTTCTTCCCGGGTACATTGTAATCCCTGCTGTAATATTTGGCAGGAATTGAGAGATGCCATGTGACTCTCATATATTTGGTCAGAAAGAAGAGAAAAGGATGGGTTTGCACAGTGAGGAGTTTCTGATTAGGTTACAAGCCTCGGTAGACGGGATAAAATAAACATACTCAGTGCCCAAGGTCTTTTGACACTTTGAATGGGACATGCCGGTGGTGAATGGGCAGACCCTGCACGTCACGTGCGTGACCTGTGTCGCCGGGTGTCCCAGGGGTTTGGGATTAGGGCCGCAGATAAAATCTTACAGTTCGTGTTGTGTCAGATTTCATGGACTTCGCAATGTGTGTCAGTTCTTCTGTCATGACCCATGGCAGTTCAACTTTATTTCTCTTTTCCGTCCTCCGAAGCATTGACTACATTTTGAACGTGACCCGGGAAATTGATAATTTTTTCCCCGGCTTGTTTGCGTATCACAACATCCGAGTGTACGACGAGGAGACGACAGACCTGCTGGCTCACTGGAACGAGGCGTACCACTTCATCAACAAGGCCAAGTGAGTGGGCAGGGGACACCACGTCCTGCGGGTGACACACCCCAGTGTGTGACACGGCCCCACGGGCCCGGCCAGCGGGGAGCTGGCCCCTCCGCAGCCGCACCACCACCCAAAGAGGCAACACAGCTTTTGCATTCCTGCTTTTTCCAGTTTTCTGTGCCACTGGAGCTTCCCCGTAACTTGTCTCTTCCTGTCCTGGCGTTAACCTGTTCCTGGCCTATGATATTTTTTGTTATTATTATTATTATTATTTTGTTTTTCTTCCAAAAGGAAATGAGGACATTTCCTCTTCTCAAGAAGTTCTGGAAATACTCCAGCGCTTGTCTGTGTTGGATTAGCCCCAGCTGTCTGTGCAGACAAGAGATGGTGACAGAGCCCATCAGACTCCGCTGGGCTTTTACATTCGGGTTGTTCCTGCGTATCCGTCTGTCCAAATATTCGGGCAGGCGGGAGGCTTCATGGTCCTCTCTGAAATGGCAGCGTGATTGAAGCTGCTCTTCTTGAACCCCTAGATTTCTGGAGAGAAGGTTCTTCTCATGCCCCACTTAATCCACAACGTTTCTTACCTACTAAGCTGTGGTGTCAGGGTGGCCAAGGGGACAAAGTCCTGTCCCTCCACCATGTGAAATGATAACAAATACCATAACCAGAAAGATAAAACATGTTTTCCTGTTTGTCCTTCTGCAGGAAGAATCACTCCAAGTGCCTGGTGCACTGCAAGATGGGGGTGAGCCGCTCAGCGTCCACGGTGATCGCTTATGCCATGAAGGAGTTTGGCTGGTCGCTGGAGAAGGCCTATAATTACGTGAAGCAAAAACGCAGCATCGCGAGACCAAACGCAGGCTTCATGAGACAGCTTTTGGAGTACGAGGGCATTTTGGATGCGAGGTAAGGCGGCAGCGTGAATGGAATGGTGACTTGTGGGATGGAAAGGAGCTCGTTGGCAACCTCTTGTGTTTTCATATTGCAAAATATTAATCGATTTCCGTGGCGTTCTGTTTGGGCAATAGGTTTTTCTCTGTGTCTTGCACACATGTGCACAGTGCTGTAGTCGGAAGGACCCTTGTTACAAAGAGAGATGCAGCAGCCTGGGCTAATCGTGTGTTTTTGAAACCTTTCCTGTGCCAGGCCTCCCTGGATGGAAATTAGCTGGCTTGGAGTGATATCTGCTCTGCTTTAATTCAGCGAGAGTTTCTCAGTGTTTGGGAAGCGTGTTCGTATTTCTCAGCAGCCAGTACTGCTCAGCAAAACATTGTTCTTGTTTTATGAGGCAGAACTGAGCTTGGGCAGCGTTGGAGGCAAATCTTTCACAGTTCTGGGAGACGGTGCCAGTCACGAGGCTTTGTCCCTGCAAGCGCTGGGGGATCTAATCAGGGTTTCTGTGTCCTCTGCTTGGCCTGCGCTCTGCTGGGGGAAGAGGAGGAAGATTTTTCACTCTGGTTCAGTGGGAACTGTGCTGTGAGATGTGCCGAGTTTTTGTCCTGAGGGCTGTTCCCATCACGGGTGCGGTGCTGGGCACTGCTGGGCCAGAGAGACTCTAGATGAGAGGAAATGGCCTCAGGTTGTGCCAGGAGAGGCTGAGGTTGGATCTTGGGAGCAATTTCTTCCCCAAAGGGCTGTGGGGCATTGGAACAGGCTGCCCAGGGCAGGGGTGGAGTCACCATCCCTGGAGGGGTTGGACAGACAGAGATGAGGTTCTCAGGGACATGGGGTAGTGGTGGACTGGGCAGTGTTGCGTTAACAGTTGAACTTGATGACCTTAAGGGTCTCTTTCAACCAAAATGATTCAGTGATTCTATGATTCTATGACTGGGGAGGCAAGAGGGACAAAATCCTGATGTTAGAGATGGTTTTGCCCAGATGGGACCTAGCGGTCAGCCTTTTGGTTGTGGGAAGAGACGAGTGTTCCTGGAACTGAGCATCCTACAGTTCAGCGGTTGTCACTTTGTCACTTTTGTCCTTTTCCTCAGCAAGCAGCGCCACAACAAGCTGTGGAAGCAGCAGGCAGAGAGCAACCTACCCCAGAGCACCGACGGCACCACGGGCTCGGGCGACTTCTTGCTCGAGAGCTTAGACATCGACCTGGAGAACCGCCTGGCCGACCTGGACACACCTTCGCAGTCGGCGTTCCTGGACAACCGCGCCGGCACAGACGTGTCCGTGGGGTTTAATTACTGCTTCCGCCGCCTCTCGGACACGCTGCTGGAGAACAAGCTCCCCGGGGACAGGGAGGGGTTTTTCCCTGTGGAGGAGCTGGAGCGGGATGCGCTTGCGGAGCGGGATGGCGTGCTGGTGGGACAGCCGCTGTCTGCGCCAGCCCAGGGGAGGCTGCCGGAGCCGCTGAAAGCCCTGGGGACGCCGGAGCCACTGGCGGAGCTGGGCAGTTTCACCGAGAAGGAGGTGAAGAAGAAACTGGATTTCAGCCCGCGGAAGGGGAGGATAGTGCTGGACCCAGGGGAGGATGGTGTCAGGGAGGAAAACCCGATGGAGAAGTGGAAGCGGCGTTTGTCCATGCACAAGGAGGAGAGCAGGCTTAATAGAGAGAACTTGAATAACAACAACAGCAAAAGGAGTTGCCCAGAGGATTTTGAGGTGCGTATGGAGGGGAAATGTGGATGATTAGCATGGCTGACTCTACTGCAAGTGAAACTGCTCTTCTCGTCTTCATAGCACAGTTTCATTTGACTTGGATAAAGCCTTTCATTCCATGATGAGCTGCTTCCTTTTTGAAGTGCTTCTGAACATGGCTTTGCTTGCCCAAGCTATGGATTTAGATGCCAGAGAGAGTGAGCGCACACACGTGAGTGCCCTGTAAACTGCTTTGGGCAACTTGTTTGCATGACCATCGCTTGCGAACGGTAGGTATCCTTCCCTTAGAGGTACTGTCCGCTGAGAAAGTACGTGGCTTTTGTTCCTGCTGCAGGGCCTTAAGAGAAGCGCAGCGGGCTTCGTGTCAAATCTGCTAGGCTGTAAATACATCTCATGCTCTGTGCCTCTCTGCTGATGCTCCTGTGCTGTTCTGTGCACCTTTATCCGTACTTGTTTTCTTTTTTTGCAGCACGATGCCGTCTTTGGGATCCTCAGTAAAGTCAAACCTTCCTACCAGTCCTGTGCTGACTGCATGTATTCCTCGGCCGGTTTGTCTCCGGACTCCTTTGGGGAACAGTGCGAGAAGCTGAACCCCGGCCCCGCGCGTCGCAGCGCGACCATCTGCACCCAGCCCGCCCTCCTCTCCCACATCCACTCGCACCTGCCGGACCACCTGCCCAGCAAGGCACCCTCGGAGGAAGGAATCAGAACCACGGATAATGAGGCTTCCCTTCCTCTGGCAGCAGGAATGGGCGCTTTGGAGGTTGGCACTTGCAAATCGCTTGATCAACACTGCGGCGTTTTGGAGAAAGGAAAAGACGCACCAAAAACCCCAGTGAGAACTCTGCCGGCCAGGAGAAACTCGCACTGTGACAAGTCCCTCCTTAATGCCGAAGTGGGAAAAGATGAGTCTCTAGCCAGAAAAGATGGCAAACCTACCAAGGATCTGAAGTACTTGTTGTTCAACAAAGATTTGGAAAAGCCAAGCGCGAACAGTTACTTGATGCAGCATCAGGAGTCGCTCATTCAGCTGCAGAAGGCGGGTTTGGTGAGGAAGCACACCAAGGAGCTGGAGCGGCTGAGGAGTCTCCCCTCGGCCGCCTCGGTGCTGCTCCGGGAGAGCCCCCTTGGCAGGGTGGACTCCGGCATCGCAGAGGAGAGTGAGGATCTGATTTCGCATCATGGCCTTGTGCCTCTTCTGGGGGCGGCACCGCTGATCCCCGAAGACGCAGAGAACGACGTGGAGAAGTTGGAGGTGAAACGCGTCTTGGAGGGGATCTCTCAGAAAACCTCCACACCTGTGGCGTGTCGCTTGGAGCACACGAGCAGTTTCACCAAGGACTTTCTGAAGACCATCTGCTACACCCCGTCCTCGTCCCGCAGCTCCAACCTGACCCGCAGTTCCAGCAGTGACAGCATCCACAGCGTGCGGGGAAAACCCGGCCTGGTGAAGCAGCGGACTCAGGAGATCGAGACCAGGCTGCGCCTGGCTGGCTTGACTGTGTCTTCTCCTCTGAAAAGGTCCAATTCTCTCGCCAAGCTGGGATGTCTTAACTTGTCCTCTGAGGACTTATCCAGCGACATGGACGTGTCGACCATCACGGACTCCAAAGAGGCCGTTTCGAGCGAGTCTTCCGTGCTCTGTGAGCCACAACCCGCACTGAGGAGTGCGGATGTCGCCTCCAAACTGGCGGCGAAACCAGCCGTCGGAAACTTGAAGAACACGCTTTGGATGGGCAAAAGTTGATGCCTTCTGGGGGGGATGGATTATTTTTTTTTTTTTTTTTTTTTTATGGCATTTATTCATTGCACCAATGCAGTTTCATCGTCTGACTCACAGTTCATCTGATGCCACCTCTTCCTCTCCTTGTACTCTGACGTGGGGAGAAAAAAAAGCCCATAATGGGTCACGATGAATGGCACAAGGGAAAATAAAATGTATTGCATGGCTTAGAAGAGGACTTTGTGTGTGAATTGCCTGTTGTCTGTAGGTTGCTGTTTCTAGTACTGTTTGCCAAGTATAATAATGTGGTTTTGTGTGTCTGTATATATAGATAGATATTTATATCTATCTATATATATAAAATGTTGAAATATTCTGTTTCAAAGACTCAATGAAATAATTGGTCATGACTTTCTGCTTTTTTACAGAACAAACACAAGTCTCATTAAAACAGGGCGCTTGTGGAAAAATCCTTAAAATGGTGACATTGACACTACCTCTGTTCTTGCTGACTTAGTCTTGGTTTATTGTTGCTTTGTTTTTTTTTAAAAAAGGCTTTTCCCACCGTTGTTTGAAGGTTTTCCCTTAATGTTTCCTGTAAAGGCCTGGAGGAGGATGGAGCCAGGGCGCCCGAGCTGTGTTCGTGCCGTGCTGGTCCCTCTTTGAATTGTCACGGTCTCACGTTGGTGAGGGACACCGGACTGTGTCGCTGTCACAGCTGACGCTCCTGCGGAGAGACGTCGTGTTCTTTGGATGTTCTTGCTGTCGTGGTTTGTGATGTCTCTGTGCTCATGCCGGCCAGTGAGTGACGTTGGAGCCCAGTGAAGCTTCGTGTGATGCTGTGTTGGTGTCGTGGATGCTGTGCTGGGGACGGGCGGTGGCACCGTGCCGAGGAGGGACGGCTCTCCTGGTGTCCCGCCACTCGGAATCCCCGCGGGCGATATGTGCACGTGTGTCTTGTCTGGTTATTGCTGTTGGGTTTGGCAGAATGGTTCCCGCCTCGGACGCTGTTGGCAAAGCCCACGGGGTGTTTATGCTGCGTGGCTCCGGAGCGGGGACGTGTGTCCCAGCTCCTGCCAGGGGTGACAGATGTAAATCCTGCTCTCGGGGCGGGGGCATCAAAGAGAAAAAGGGGCTCACTCCAAAGCGGGCAGGATACCGAAGGGTGGGCAGGCGTCCCTTCGGAGCAGAGCTGGTGGTCACAGACCAGGGTCGCCGTGTGCTGCTCTTGCTGGGCGAGCAGCTGGAGCCGCAGCAGCTCACCGATGCTGTTATATATGAAACACGCGTTTTTCTTAGAATGTTTTGGGCAGGTGGACAGGCGCTCTGGGCAAGATGCGCTGGCCGGGTTGGGCGAGCTCAGGATGTGCTGTGGATCTCGGTGCTCGCCGGGTCCATCTGAGAGCGCGTTGCTGCCTTCGGGTGGGATAAAACAGACCTTAGAGGTCGGGGGTGGCAAACGGGTGCGTTTGCTTGTTCAGCAGCCAGGCTGTGAGCGTGAGCTCCCCTGGATTTTCAAGATCTCCATTGAAAGCCACTCTTAAAGATCCCCTTTTTGAGGTGGATGCGGAGCAAGGCTGCAACAGTTGTTCTCAAACTCTGTATTAATCAAAAATCCACTGTCTTGAGAAAGGGAACCAGGTGTTTTAATGTCCTAAATGCCCAGAGTTCACTGTTTTTTCCTTAAGACCCCACATTTTTATATTAACAGAGTGAAGCATTATAGGGACTGGCAATCAATAAATAACGTCCCTGCTTAAAGAATCTTTAATTTGCCGTAGGTTTTTAGCGTAAGGCACACACGTCCTGTTTCACCCGTGAAAGCTGCTTGGAAGCAGAAGCTGCTGCGTGAGGGGACCCTGGAAAATGTGCACAAGCTTTTGCTTTTTAGGGCTGAGAAAACACTGGTTCGTGTTCAGAGAAGGACTGAAATCCCCCGCACCCGATGCCAGCGTAACGGGCACGTGTGTGAATCCAGATCCACTGCAATACTATGTACTCGTTATATTGTTTACACCCAAATTCTCAAGTGGGTGGGGGTCGGGTTTGAGTAAATTCAGAAGAAATTCCGTTAACGGATGCAAGTGAACCGATACATTTCCTTCCTGTTTTCTCGAGTGCCTGCCGAGTTCTGCCCTGCACAAAACCCGCCGCTTTCCCGGGTGCAGCTCGGCACCGACCGCCCGTCCCCGCCGCGCTCGGGGCCGCGTTGTCGCGACACCGTCGCGATAGAGACGCGGTTCAGCGGGAGCCGCGCTCGGAGCCAACGTGCGCCAGAAGCACCAGCGTGCCATTCCGGAGGGTTTTGTAGCCAAACCTCCTCCGCTTGCGGACTTTGCTAGATTTGTTGCATGAGCTGGTAGCCGTGTTTGTCCTCTGCCACGTGTTGTAATTGTTCTTTTACAATGGAGTGCCTTAAGAATAGTTTACAAATACTGTGTATTTATGCTGAGCTGTTCAACTCTGCTGTTTGCTGGTCGTTGTGGGGGTTTTCTTTGGTGCTTGTGGTGTTTCCGCTGGCAGCGAGAGCGTTACCGCTTCGGCACATCCACCTCCCGGCCCCGCCGAGCCGGCGCTGCCGAGCTGCCGCTTCCTCCTGCTCCGAGAGCGGCGAAACCAAAGGGCCGCGCTGAGCTCCCGTGCCCCGTTATCTATGCATCGCTGCCGAAACGCAGATGGGGGTCACCGGCTGGACGTGCTTTGCCGGGTGTGAATCCAAACCTTGTCCCGTTCTGCCAGAAAACCCCAAATGCACAAAACTGGCACCTTATTTGCAGCCCCGGGCTGTGTCGGTCTGTGTGATGACAGCAGCTGAACTCCCGGTTGTCCTGTCGGTGATGGGGTCTGTGTTAACACCGTGTCCCACCGTGTCACCCGCAGGCATTACCGTCCTGGTTAGACCGTGACCGCGGCCCCGGCGAGGAGGGTGGGTGAGTAACGTGGAGCTGTTCCAGCGCATTGCTGTACTCTATGATAACAACGTTCCTTTTATTTCATGGTATTTCTTAATTCTGGTTTTGTATTTAAATATGCAGTTATCTTTTGTACTGTACGTCCGCGGTAGGGGATGCAAAATGCACTTTTTTTTTTTACTTTTCTTTGTAAAAATGTACTGTATATTATATGTGCTTCTTGTGAGGAAAAACAATAAACTTTTTTTTCTTTGTTTTCCTTTTACAAATGAGCTTCGCAGCCTTTTTGGTGGGGAAGGATCGTCCCGGCCGTGGGGAACAGGCAGGAAAGGTGGTGATGGGCACATCTCATTGGATGGCGCATCTCCCGCCATCCCCAGCTCCGTGTTCTCTCTTCCCGTCTGTGCTCCCGTTTTTTGGGGGGTCCCTGAAACCCAGATCGGGAGATTTGTCCCTCTTGGTTTTGTCCTCACGGCCCCGGGTGCATTTCACGAGCCCTGCAGAAGCACAGCCAGGCCGCAGCATGGGCTCGCCTGTGGGATTTTTAAGGGGAAAAAAGGAAATAAGTAGAAATATACTTAATTCCTGGAGGCGGGAATAGAACTGAGCTCTAATTCTCCGCCTAGCCTCTCTTCAAAGACCCCAGGCTGGGTTTAAGAAGCTGCTCGCGTTCCAACACGTGTGAGGACGACGCCTGCGCTGCACTGAGCCCTCCCTGCCCGGCACACGGAAAAGGGTTGATTCGGAGAGAAAAAAGCGCTTATTTGGAGAGAGAGGGGTTGGTGCAATCACAGTGACGAGGGGTTCGGAATTCCCTCCTCCAAAGAGCAAATCCCCGGGGTGAAAGCCACGGAACTAAATCGCGGGACACGGCTCTCGTGCCCGGAGCCGATTGTGCTGCCGCCGCAGGATCCACCCGCGGTGGGGCCGGCCCTTCTCGGGCATTCGCCAAATTTTGCCTTTAAAGGCAAACAGTGAGCATCTGTCTCGGGTGCCTGCGAGGAATCTCGTTGCTGCCCGGGATTGTTCTTGCTCCCAAAGCTGCCTCGGGGAGGAACATGTTGGTGTTTACCTTGGCAGGGCAGCAAAGCGCCGGCTGGGGTGCTCTCCAGCTTTGGCACACTTGCTAATTGCCTCAAAGAGTCATTAACCCCCACCAGAAATATTGGCTTTTTAGGTATTTTTTCTTTTTTTGGTGTTGATTTGGCAGCTGTCAGTCCCCCATCAGTTGAGTGCAGCACCGCCTGGCTCACTGCTGCCCCGGCCCCAAGGAGCTGCCACCCTCCTGATGGGTTTGATTTCGTAGAATCCTGGAATCACAGAATCATTTCGGTTGGAAAAGACCTGTAAGATGATCAAGTCCAACCGTTAACCCAGTATTGCCTAAACTGTGTCCCTGAGAACCTCATCTACACAATTTGCTGTGGTAAAGTTGCCGCAATAACAGTGTGAGAATGAGGGGCCAGGGAATGTCATCCTTTTGCCCTGGAGCCATAGGTGGCGTGTGCCGGGTGATGCCACCTTGTGTCACCGGCACATTTCTGGGCTGCACTCACAGCTTTGCATGGGCAGTAGTTCAGCTGGGAAAACAATCTGGAGAGGATGGAGCCCCGGCCCCCCAGGGGGTGGGTTTGTGAGAGTTTTTGTCTTCTCCTGACACCTGCGAGTGTCTCGGCTGGAAATGCGGCTCTTCCCCAGGTGGGTGCTGAGCTGATCTGCCACCACAGCAGCTTTCTCGCCTTTAGCCAACGCCATTTGGGGGTCAGATGTTTGCTGTTAGCTCAGTTACTTCACGTTTCCCTTGGCTGGTTCCCTGCTCCTCTGGGCTCCCCGAAGCTGGAGATCTTCCCGTTTGCGTGTGCGAGGTCGCGCGTTGCGGAGGCACCGCCAGACGGGACTGAAACGGCACCGGGAGCGCCGGTGAGTCTGTGCATCTTTGTTTCTTGCTCTTGTTATGATTGAAAGTTGGTTCTTTTATGGAGCGGTCCTTGCGACGGCCGAATGTTACATCCTGTTGTGACGTTGCTATGGCAAAGCCAGGCAACATCTGGAGCAACAAGAGTTCCCTCCAGCGGCATCGGAGAGTTTATTTATAGCCCCGCTGGTGAGAGGAGGTGCCGGACCGTGAAGAGTCCATGGGCAGCTTGTGGCAGCTGGGTGCCCCCCGGTTGGTACCCAGGATGGGCAGGACCCCATATAAGGTCCAGCCAGGCCCCTCGCATCACCTGCCCCATGGAGGACCCACCGAGCAGCGATGGGAAAGGAGCGAATCTGCTCAAAACCCCTCTGAGTCCATTCTTCGCCCCTGCTGGGAGGAGGATTTAGTCCCTACCAGCATCTCCCAGTTTCACGTTGGGGTTGGGAGGCCGCAGGGGTGGTGAGCAGACCTTGTAATGGTGTTATTGGGGCAAAAGATGAGGTTTGGCATGTGGGTGAGGCTGTTTGTGGGGAACAAAGTGATGTGTGCAGAGAAGCAGCAGAAAGGAGGCAAAGGGCCAGGGCTGCACTTCAACACCTGAGATGGGGCAGCAAAGTGGAGCTGCTGGTCTGGCCGTGAGGCTCCTGCACCTGGGTGACACCTCTGGGGCCACTGACAGCCCCGCTGGCCTCTGAGGAGGCACCAGTATCAGGAGTTTTTGACAGGCCGAGAGAGTTGGGGTGTTCAGCCTGGAGAAGAGAAGGCTCTGGGGAGACCTTATTGTGGCCTTTCTGCCTTCAAAAGGGGCCGATAAGAAAGATGGATACAGACTTTTCAGTGGGGCCTGTTGGGATAGGACAAGGGGTGATGGTTTTAAACTAAAGGAGGAAGATTCAGGCTGGACATGGGGAAGAAATTGTTGCCCTGAGGGTGGTGAGAGCCTGGCCCAGGTTGTCCAGAGAGGTGGTGGATGAAGCATCCCTGAGACATCCCAGGCCAGGCTGGACGGGGCTCTGAGCAACCTGAGCTGGTGAAGATGTTCCTGAGCTGGTGAAGATGTCCCTGCTCATGGCAGGGGTGGCACCGGGGGCACTTTGAAGGTCCCTTCAACCCAAAGTATTCTGTGATTCTTTGATTTTTCTAAGCAGAAGCAGAGTTGGCAATGGAGATGTGAGACGAGTGAGTTCCTGCGGGGGATGCGGGGCTGAGCTGTTGGGGCGGCTCTTCCTCCCTCGGGCCGTGGCAAAGATGCTGCTGGGAGTTCCTGCAGCGACAGGTCCTCTGTGTGCACACACACACGTGCATCTTGTACCAAGAGCAGCAGCTCCGCTGCGCAGCTGGGAGCAGCCATGAGCCGCTCGGTTTGCTGCAGCCTCGGCCCTCACCCTGGGCGTTGCAGCTTCCCTAAAAGTCTCTTCCTCTCTGGTTTGAAGGATGAGGCAGCAGCCACAACGTTGCAGCAGCTGCCATTTCCTTTTATGCAGACGGTTCGGGAGCAGAAACCACGTTGTTCCCGTGTCAGACTTTCCCGGGTGTTTAATAAGCCGCTTGCAGGACAGTGATGCAAAACACAGCAGAGCGAACCAAGGGCCAACGACCCGGCTGTGCAGCTTCCACACCGGCCCTGGGCTCTACGGTCAGGCCAAAAAAATCAAGATGATATCTCCAAATCATGATAGTTTATGAGAAACTCAAAATATATTCAGCTTTGGTGTTGGCTCAAGGGGGAGAAACCTGAATTATTGATCAGGTCATTGTGCCAATGGGAAGTGTGCCTGAGTCTGGCGAGTTTATCCCACGGAGAGGCGACTTGGCTTTAAATTTGTCACTCGTGACTGTCAGCAAATCTCGCTGCAGTGTTTCAGTACCTGGGGGGGTCAGTGCTGCGAGATCCCCTCTGAGCGGGGACACCAGCGGCTCCTGGCGGGGCTCGGCAGCCCGGCCGGCCCTGCGCGGAGCGGCTGTGTTTGTTTGGGCAGCCTCAGCAGGGATCGCCAACTTCCAGCGGTAACAAATGGTGTTTTGTCTCGCTGCAGAGCAGCGCTGCAATGTGCACTGATAAAAAACCTCCCCCTGCGAGGGGGCCTGGCTGGCTGATAAGGGCTGAGATAAACGTCGTCCCTCGCTCCTTCACTTTGATGGAGGCCAGCACTTGGTCCCAAGCCGGCCCATGGGGCATGGGACGAGGTGGTGGCATCATGAGAGACTGTGGTCCAGGCATCACCCCCGCAGCCCGTGTGAACGCAGGGGCTGCCGGCATCCCTGCGGCTCTGGATGAGGATTTCCCAGCCCCACCGAGTGGCATCAGGACACTCGGGACTGGCGGGTGGGTCGCTGGGGGCTGTTTGCAAACTCTCCGGGCTGACACTGGGGTAACTCAGCATCGCCCGGCTCCGCGGAGGTGCCTGCGCTGCCCGCGTCTCTTTAGCAACAACCATCTAGGTGTTTTCCTGCATCCCGCCCTGGATGTTTCCCCGGATCCAGCTCAGGCAGCCGGCACCTCCTGCACCATAAAAGGCAAAACGCTGGGGAAGAGCTGCCGGGGTGGGAGCCGCGGCGGCCGCTGCAATGCCAGGCATCCCGGCTGCGGATAAACGGAGCAGAGCCCTCAGCCCTGCTGCTCCCCCTCCCTCCAGAGAGTTTACAGGAGCCTGTTTGGCAGAAGGATTATCCAAAGGGCAGAACTTTCTGCTCAGAGGGTTGTTTAGAGAAATGCCCAGAGCGTTAATAGGGATTTTTCATAAGTTATGTTTTGGAGTCTCCTAAGAGAAACTTGTTTCCGAGGCTGTTGTCAGGCTCCTCTGTTTATCTCGGGTAGATTTTTTTTTTATGTCACAGCAATTCCCTTCGCAATAACATATTCCCGCAGATCATTCCAGCCGATCCCGGCGTGCTCTGTGCAGGCGGCATCTCTCCCCGAATCGCTGGGACGCAGCCCAAGGCAGGAGCGTGGGGGAGATGCTCCGTGTTGGGGCGGGGGGGCAGCGCCAGGGACACGGCTGCGCGTTCCCAAGCTCTTCCCGAACCCCACGGAGGAGCTGCCAGAGCTGATCCTGCCCAGACGAGCCGCAGCAGATGACCTGGCAGTAAAACCCCTCTGGAAGCAGCGAGATCGGAGGGGAGCCAGGGAGGGTTCTGCACGGGACCGCAGGGAGTTGTTGCTGCAGCAGGTTGGGGAAAAGAGCAGCGTCCCTGAAGATGCAGCAGGGGAGCAAGTCCTGCCTGTAAAGTGCTATGGACCTGCAAATTAGAAGCTGGGGGTTGCTTTTTCAGTTCTCCAGGTGGGATATATTTGGGTAGGGACCAGCGTAGCATCAAGGCTGACAGCTGTTGTGCGAGGGAGCCTCCTGGCCAGCCGCAGAGGATGGGCTCCATCGCGCCAACGTGCATTATTTTCATCTCTGCTGGCCAGGAGGCTAAAAACTGCCGATTCACATGACCCAGGCACGGAGGTTTCCAAGCTGCCTCCGTCTCTCCCAGTAGCGGAGGAAGGAGAAGGCGGTGCCGAAAGGCTGCCGAGACCCAAGGTGGGAAGAAATCTTGGCTTGGCCAGTTTTAAAGCATTTGGACCAGAAATTACGGTGACTCGAGTTCCCGGCCATGGAAGCCTCCACCTGGCAGTACTGTGGATATTTGCGGGATGACACAAGGAAGGCGAGAGGCAGAGACTGTGCTGCTCCCCGGGGAGCCTCCCCAGGGACGTGCGAGGATTATTCCGCGCTGCAGCTTGGCCAGGAGGGCCTGGGGCACGGGCTGGAGCGGGGGGACCCTCCCCACCCCGACACGCAAAGCCCTGCCAAGGCGTTGGAGATGAGCAGCGGCAGGCAGCATGGGGGGCTGGCCGGAGACCCTGGCTTGGAGGAGCGCCCCATGTCGAAAGGGTGCAGGAGCGGGGAGGAGGGAGAAGCCCCTCCGAAGGTGTACGAGCTGGAGGTTGGGCATGGGCGAGCGGGCACGGGCAGGACGGTGAGGCCGGTGGTGTACAGGCTGGAGGAGAGCGAGTACCGGCGCCTGATCCAGGAGGCAGAAGCAGAATCCGAGGAGGAATGGGAAGAGATGGAGCAGAACGTCCTGGTGATCCACGAGGGACACTCAGAAGATGGGAAGGTGGCAAGCCCGAGCCTAAAGAGGCTCAACACTTTGCAAGGAGCCCTGGGGAGGCAGATAAGCTGTTCAGACTCGGAAAGCAGCGCAGACAGCAGGCAGGTGAATAAACTGAACCTGAACTCTTCCTCGGAGGGCAACAAGCCCAGTGTCCCCATCAGGTCAGACAGCTTTGAGCGGAACGCCATACTCATGGATTACCTTTTGCAAAGCAAACAGGAGGTGACAACAGCTGTTTCCTACGTCGCCAGAGAAAGCAGCAAAGCAGCTGAAAGCTTCAGGCAGGCGCTGAGCTTCGCCCCCCAGCCCGATGGCATCCCGGACCTTTGCCAGAACGGTGAGGAGGATCCAGACAAGCAGGTAGCGAAAAACCTCGAGAGAATGGTCTCTGCGGTTGCAAATTATACTTCAGTGGCTAGAGACACCGCAAAGCTTTCGCGACAGAGCAGCAGCCAGCTCCTGGAGAGCTTGGAACAGCTCGGAGGTGAAGCAGATGCAGGGCTACTCAATTCATACAGCCAGAAAAAAATCCCCCCAGCCCCTCCTGTCAGGTCGCACAGCAAGGAGAGTCTGGCTTTGAGCATGAGCAGGACTGTGGCCATGACCGAGGCGCTGCTGGAGCCCCGCGGCGATGCCGCGACGCCGGCCAAGGAGCAGCGAGCGGGAGGCAGGACCGCGGGAGGAGGGGGCTCGGAGGAGCCCGAGCAGAACGGGAGGAAGAGTCAGGAGGACGAGAACGTGCTGAAAGTCGCTGACGCAAAGAAAACCTTTGAAAGGTCCAAGTCGGTGGAGGGGGCGGCAGCGGCGCCCAGCGTTGCCAGGAAAGGTGAGGTGTGAGGGTGATGCTGCGGGGTGCTGTGGGGGTGGGAACACGGCGGATGTGGGGCTTTGGGGACAATACCTGCTTTGTCACAACAGCTGGGATGCACTGGGGAAACGTGTTGATCTGTGGTTCTCAGGATGCAGGATGAAAATCAGGCGTTGGTACCAGCACGCTGGTAAAAGTGCTTCATGCAGCAAAAGTGTTTTGTGAGAAAGGGATTTGCTTTTTAAGACTCTCCTGTATATAAATATACATAATATCCAGCTCTCCTTACGGCTCTTCATCAATACTGTGCAAAAATGCCCATGTGATCCTTTCTTCCGCTGTCACGTGTGCTTATTTACCTCTGTCTCTCCAGTCAATATAATTTTATTTTAGTTATAGCATGAGAAGGAGGAATTCTTTCCCTTTGCTTCTTTTTCTCCTGTGCTGTGACTTGGCTGAATGAGACTTTCAAGAGAATGACATCAACTTGGAAACCCTTTCACTGGAAAACTTAGGGATAGATGAACTTTGTTGACATTTTACTGGTAAAACAGAAATGGGGAGAGATGAGAAATGAATGTTCGTTTGAGAGTTTGCAACATATCAGAGCTGTGCTGGTTAACTTGCTTCTTCTCTTTATTGACAATCCGCAACTGTGGATTCCCTTATAAGGGAAAATAAATGTTTTAAGGCGCAGGAAATCTATGCTAGCTTTGAATTGAATAGCATGTTTACGTAAAAAATAGGTGTGATTATCCACTGTGCTCGGTGCATTGTGCTGTCAATCGCTCTCATTCACAGAAGTCAGGAAACCAAGTCAGAATCTGAGCAGTGCTGCAGAGTTTGCGTGTGTGTCAGTGATAACAAAAAAGCCGACAGCGATGAAAAAGAGATCCTATCCTTTCAGGAAGCATCAGAGGAGACATTATCATTCTCATGATATAAAGAAATAGGGTTGTGAGGTATTTGTCACTGTCAAATACCCGCCAGCTGACAGGTTGAGGCTCCGTACATGAAGCAGGGCTGGTGCTGGCGTTATCGGGGTGTCTGGATCTGCGCAGCCCCTCCTTGAGCAGGAGATTTGTCTGATTCACCAGCACAGCTGATTTGGCACATTTTCAGCAGCCCGATCGGACAGAGGGATTTTTACATCAGCAGTGGGGCGGGTGGATGCAATAGGTGATGGAAGGGGTGAGAAGGGACCACACGAATTCCGGGTGCATCCCCACGGCAATGCCAGCTACAGCTGGATCGCTCCTCATATACATTTACATGCAAGAGGGTCAAGACCATATATTTCAGTGCTGAAGTGTGAAAACGTCACAATGAAGAAGAGCAGGAGTGGCTTCTCATTTTGCTATATCCACGACATAGGCTGTTTTGTTTTGGTTTGGCTTTTTTTTAACCAATTTCTAAACATACATCTTCCCAAATCTCACACTGCCTAACTGAACACAAACACCTCACGTATATTTGCCGTTAGGTGATTCCTTTCTTACGCCTCTGATTTTTCCAGCACCTTTGGTCCAACTTGATCGTAGACAGCAGGGAGAGAAACAGAACGTGATGGCCAAAGGCTTCCAAAGGGGTTGACTAAAGAGGATGAGACAGGGATCCCAGCCCAGCACCAGCCTGGCCTCTCGCTACCTGTGCCTGGCTGGGGCTTTTCTGCTATTTCAGAATGATAGGAAGTGTCAATCCCATGACATTCATGTTGTAAATAAAATACAGCTTGCTTTTTGCTTTTTGCTTTTTATTTTTGTGTGTTTGTGTGTTCTGCTTTCTTGTCTCTCTCTTCCTAGTTAATCATGTGGTCTCGTGGAGATAGCAACAAAGAAAATCCCATCTGTTGCGACTAATTGCTTCGTTTGTGTTTGGTGGCCCAACATTTTAATTAGGTATTGGGACCACCTCCCCTTTATCGCAAAATAGGAAAAAAAAGAAAGAAAATAAATGTCATGATCCTGTACAGTGAATAAGAAGAAATGAGGAAATAGAGTAGTTTGCATCTCATTTCAAGATTTCCTTTCACTGCAAAACCTGTGGGCAGCAGGTATTTCTAGGGTAGGTCAGGGATGTGTATGACATCTATTACCGCATGTAACAGGCATGAGAGTGTGCACATGTAGTGACAAAGTGCTTTACGAAATGTATTTTAAATCATTAATAACAATAGCATAAATTATTAATAGCCATCCTGAGCTAATGTTCACTAATTATTACTCATCGTTCCATCTTCCACCCCCACACCGCACAAGTCCTGTCCGTGCCATTTCCACCACCCTGTGGGGAGGGGGTTTGTGATCCCACCCCAATTTACAGGTCTTGGAGTAGCACAGGGACTTGTTTGATGTCACACAGATAAAGAGTGGAATAAAATCGAGGGTTCTTGACTCTAACCCTCTGCTTCAGTCCACATATTCCTCTTTCCTCCCTGTCCGTGTGCCCTGATGCACCCTCATACCCTCCTCCCTTCCCCGCCGTTATTTTAATAATGGGATGGAACATTTTGCTCTCCTTATCTCCATTCCATAATTCTACAGCTCCCCTTTCTGGCCAAGGATTGAATAAGGCCAAACCAAAGGGATTTTGCTCCCTCGTGCTGGATCTGGGGAAGGGAACAGTGCAGGGCCGTGCGTCCCTGGGCAGAACAACCCAGAGCTGCTACACGGTGGCTGTTTGTACAGTTTTGTCTTGGCAGCCGCTCAGCATTTGACGATTGTTGAAATGTCCCTTAAAAACCAGGTTTGTAAGCACTTTAATAAAACTGCCCTTGCCATTCGATATGTGCCAACAGACATTGAGAAAACAAGGCAGAAAGGGTAGATCTAATGCTACTCCATGCACAGAAAATCACATTATTATTATTATTATTATTATTATTATTATTATTATTGCAATCAGTTTTGATTTCCCTGTATAAAAACCTCCTATGTTCCAGTGATGTTAAGTGAAATCTAAGATCACTTAACCAATTTCAACAAGAGCAGCTCCTCTCAGTGCTGCTGAATCTGGCCTTGCGTACCGAAATCACGAGAGCCTTAGAATTATAAATATAAAAATATGCATCTTCCAGGTGGGAGAACCTAGTGCTCCCTGTAAAGTTATTTAAATATAATAATGAATCAAAAGGTTTCAAGAAATAAATAGTGGACACAAATGTCCTTGGAAAGTTGTATATCTTGGCTACCTGCAAACCCGAGGTCCAAAACACAGTCGTGTCCAGCATGTTTTGTGTGGCTTAGAAGTTAAGCTGCAAAATAACAGGACTTTAAATTGCTGATCTCTCTAAACCCTCTGGAAGCTGTTTCCCTTCATTCAGAATAGATCTAGTGATGAGGACTTAAGCAAACTGAAACGTTCAAGACAAATTCATCTCTCAAGTGACTTTACTGGCTCTGGTTTGCATCCACCCAAGGCTGCTCAGAGCTGCATCGTATCAGCTGAAGGGCAAAGCCAACAACATTTCTCCTAGAAAGAGGTGTTTGCATCCATCCTAGTGAAGTCCCCAGCACACAGGTTCTATTGCACTATTTTCCACAAAGGGTTTATTTTAATGTCTTATTTAGTTGTCTAAAAATGCTCATTTTTTAGTATGAACCCCACACAGCATCAGGGCAGGGGACTCACAAACAAGCATTTCTGGGATTTTTCTTTCCTGATTCTGCGACTGATTTGCCCCATAACGCGCTGCAGGTGCAGGGGTTTTCCGGCCGTGCTGGGTACTGCATCTCCGGGCAGCCAGCGATGAGCTGTGCTCTAGACTTGCAAATAACCCACGTACCTTTTGGTGCTTCTTTCTTTACCGTTTCAAACTAAAACCACCACACTGGCGAGGAAAATGGTGGGGCACAGCGAAAGCGTTACTTAAAAGGCACATCAAGATCATCACAGGAACACACCAGCATGATTTATTGCAGTGATGGAATTGATGCCTATTTGCGAGGACGCTAAATTTAGCTGCTGACATAAGTTTCAGAGGTGGAGTCTGCAGACACGGCGCTGCTGTGAGACAGGGCGTTTGCAGCAATTGTGCATCCATGTAGCAAAGGGTAAAGTGTGGGGGATGGATAAAAGTAGCAAAATGTAGTTTTGAATAAATTCTGAATATTTTCTGTGAAATTTACTAATCAGGTGCGTTGGTAGTGATATGATGGGACAAACTTTGTTGTGTGGTTCCTTGTAGCTGCAAGAATTTGGTAATAGGATATTTTCCTTTACAAAAATGAGAATTTGTGACATATTTTGACAGGTTGTTAGGCTTACATCACTCTGGCTCTAATTTAAGTGCTGTTTGTTGCAGTGATTTTAGTCAGCTGAAGCGATGAAGATTACTGTTTATGGTGGAATCAAAGAGCGTGTGTAAACCCTCAGCCTTCCTCCTGCTGTTGAAGACTTCAGCCTGAAATTAATATCATTTCTTCATCACCTCAAACGTTGAGCTGTTGTGATCTAAACAGCTCGTTAATCCAGGTCACGATCTGAGCAATCCTTGGGGCACTTCCATCCAAACATTTCAGGAAGGTGTAGTGAAAATTCAACAGTATCGTTTCCTTCTGAGTCCCCCCAATGCCGTGTCGAGCTAGCGGTGTGCAGGAGCATCCATCCCTGAAACGACAATGTGCACCGCTCAGGTGGCAGTTTTTGAGAACATTAGGTTTCAATCAGGTTTCCCAGGAAAATAATTCACTTTGTGTATTTCTGTGCATCACCCTCTTTTTAGATGGATGCTAAAAACCTTCCTCGTTTGGGTAATGCTGGGTACCGCTGCCTTCGTGTTGTTTTTGAGTCCAGGGTGAAGCATCACCTGCTACATGATTCAAATGTCATTTCAAGCTTGCCCGCTCTTCTGAGCTAGAAGGAGCTATACATATGCATAACACTTTTAAGTACCATTTCATATGCTTGTTTTAATAGTGCTTTATAAAGTTTTAACCCTAATAAGTTAATGGCCCAGGGACTGGCAGTCAAGACACTCAGCTCTGTCACTGACTCATTGTGTGACCTTCAGCAAGTCACGTACCTACGCGGAAAATATGAATCACGGTCTAAACCCACTAAACTGCAGATTACCTGCAGGTCCACACCGAGGCTGCCAAACTGCTTTTGTTTTCTTCTTTTTTAGCTTTCAAGAGCTTGTTTGAGGGAGGAGGGTGGAGAGCGCGTGTGCTGGGCTGGCTGTCGGAAGGAAGGGATGAATTTATGAGGAATTGGTGCTTGGTGCTCTGGGCGGCACGTGGCAGGGATGCGGAATCGCAACTCTCATCTTTGGGTGCAGGATTTTTTTTTATCAAGATGTTGCTTCAGTACGCGAGACTTTCGTGCTTATTGAATCAGAGGTTAGACTAGTGTCAAAGTTTAACAAATGCTGGATAAGGTTTGTTTAATTTGTAGCTGTGGTGGCAGCGGATGTTTCTATCAGCTGTGATCGGTCTGACCATGACCATGTATCTCTGCGAGGTTTTCTGCATATTTTAACACCAGCTATCACTTAACAGGGGGGCTCACAGTCCTGTCGCAGTTTTATGCGGTGTCAGGAGGGTTCTCAGCTCATCACAACACACGTTTTTTTCCAAATTCTGATTATAAGCAGAGTTACGGGTGTGTCGCTCCCCTGAAAAATTAGGCCCCTTTAAGCACCTAACCACATGCAAATGAATTTGCAAATATTGGTCAAAACGAATCAGGAAGTGAGACGAGCTTTTGGTTTTGGCCATGTATGGTAAACACTGTGCGACGTGGGCCCTGATCGCGCATCATTCGTCCGCCCTTCGAGTTCCCCGCAGGAACAGAAAATCGCAGTATTTGAGGTATCTCCCCGCGTGCCTTGAGGTTCTGGCTGCAGAGACACCCACCTTCTTACTGCATATTGTATTAATAACCATTAGCTCCTTCCACTGAACAGCAGCAATAAAAACACCATCTTTAAAAACACATAAGCCCGTTTTATGGGGTGACAGGAGGGCTCTCAGCTCATCACAACATGCGTATTTCTGCAAACTGTGATTATGGGTGTGTCGCTCCCAAAAGCATCTTTACTTTTAGTGCAATGGGGAGAATCTTTGGTTTCAAGTCACTGTTTTGTGCTTCTCATTGAAGTGTGATTTTCAGCAGGGGCTGAAGCTCTCCTGTTGTCCCCATCCTGCTGGCGGTGCCATTTTCCATGGCAGCAACAGGCCCCGGCACAACAAACCGAGGCGACACGGTTGGTTTCTCGTTGGTTCTCTTCACTTTTGCACCCATCGCCATCTGTGCTTGGGCACGAGGGGCCACATCGGTGGGGTCGTACCTCACAATTTTTGGTTTATGTGCCCCAAACCCCCCGTGTCCCTGCGCCGGTAGATCCCAGCTTTGCGCACAGCCCGGGGCGGAGGATGAGAGGCGGCAGGTGGGGCTGTGAGAGGCCTGAGCCCGGCTGGGAGCAGCGCGGGGACCGCGGGGCGCTGACCCGCCGAGGGGCTGAGGAAAGAGGGGAACCGGGCTGCCGCGTCCCCGCCGGGGCCGCGAAGGAGCGAGGGGAGCGCTGGAGCCGGAGCGCGGCCCCGGATCCCTCAGGCGGGTCCCGCGAGTGACACCGGCGGCCCGTGGGGAGGGGGAAGAAGCACCGCACGCGACCACGCGTGGCGCCGAGCGCCGCGCCACCATTGGCTGAGCGAGCCGCCATTCACCTCCTCATCCCCGCCCTCCGCCGAGAGAGGCGGGACGGGAAGGCACGGAACTGGGCGGTGCCTGGGCGGAGGGGCGTGGCGCGCAGTGGGGAGGCGGGGACAAGGGGGCGTGGCCTTGCGCCGGCGCTGCCCGCCCCCGCCCGCCGCGGTCAGTCGGGCGGCGGCGGCGGCAGCGGGAGGCGGCGGAGGCGGCTCCGCCGGGCTGAGGAGCGGACGCGGGGAGGCGGCTCGGGATCGCGGTGCGCGGCGTGAGGCGGGAACGGAACCGGGGAGCGGGCACGGCGCCCTGCGGCGCGGCGGGCGGCAGCTGGCTGGGCGGGAGGGCGGCGGGCGGCCCGCCGAGGGGAGGCGGCGGTGCCCGCCGGAGGGCGGCGGCGGGCGCCAGGGCAGGGCAGGGCGGGCGCGGGGCCGGCCGGGCTGGCTCTTCCTGCGTGGGGCCGGCTGTTACCGCCGAGCCCTTCCTGAAGCGGCGGCCGCTGTCAGCGCCCGGGCCTGCGGGGGGAAGCGCCCTCCCCGGCCCGGGGCTGCTCCCCCGCTCCCCGCCTTTTTAGGCAGCGGAGCGCCCGGGGTCGCGGCGGGTCCGGCATCCGGCCGGGGCTCGCAGGTTGCCGGCGGGACGCGCCCGAGGCGGGGCCGCGGGGCCGGGCTCTCCCGCCGCACACACACCTGATGCCGCTGCCAGCCCGGCTGCCTCCTGCCCGGAGAGGACCAGTTGTGCTTTTTAATATATATTGTTTTTGGGTTTTTTTTTTCTTTTGTTCATCACGTTTGTTCCTTTTTTCCCCCCTCTTTTTTTTTTCCATGGTGATGCAGCGGCAGCTCGCTGGCACCGGCGTGTTTCTCGCCCCCGGAGCGCTGCGTCCCCACTGCCACCATGTAACATTGCAGAGGACAAAAGATGACTGAAGGATTTAATTTTTTACAATTAATATTATTATTATTATTTCTTGCACTCGTGTTGGCCGCGTACATGTCACACCATTATTTATTGGCTCTTCCGAGTCCGTTCGGGGGATGTGTGAAGTCGTAGCTTGCATGACGTGTTCCTGGGCTTTGTTTTTCTATACAAAAAGCCACATTGTTTTAATAGCAATATGCCAGATATTTAAAGGTTACTGTTTATCTGTGCGTGGTGAAGTAAGCCGCTTCTCCCCTCACGGTACACGGAAAGGCATCCAATGCACAAGCACACAAACGTTCCGCTGTGGTACCCGCGTCTAGACAATGTGATGCTGTGACTGCACAGGAGAGAGAGGGGGATTTTTTATTTAAAAAAAAAAAAAAAAAGGGGGTCTGGAAGCTGTCTGGGAACAAAAGTAAAACTGATTGATGCAGTTTTATTGTTGAAGATAAGTGATATGCATTAGCGTGTTGTGTTTTTCTGAACAGCTGTAGTTTCAGTCCTGTGCGTGTTTGTTTGAGCAGGTCTATTCAGCCTATTCATGCAGATGTGCGCGTGGATTAGTGCAAGCAAGACCAAGGATGTTAGCAAAATGAAACGGTGACGTTGTGAACATACTGGGCTGTGGCTGGCTTTCCAGCTTTGCTGATACTGATTCTGGTTTAATTTTAGGCCAGGCCGTATTCAGATAACCTGACGTGATCGTCTCTCTCCGTGTGCCTCGATAAGCACACGCTGGGGAGGAGCGCGGTGCTGCTCGAGTGTGGGCACATGGTGTGAACTGGCACAGTCTGTCCTGCACGAAGCGCCTTCGGATGTGCCGAATGTGCGGTGGCTGGAGAGAACAGCGGGTATCTTGTGTGTGAGGCAGGAGAGGATATATTCGATTTTTCATTTCGATAACAAGCCTTGAATCATCTTTTCTGCTCAAGGGGAAAAACAGATGGCTGTGCGCTCACTGAGACGTTTTACTGCAGCTAATATTCGTATTTGCTAAAGACTGTGTACACAAAGGTAGAAGATCAAATACTGTTGTGCTAAAGCCCATGCATGTTTATTTTGCGTATATATTTAGTATTTTCAGTAGCCATAGTAAGACCTGACACACTGAGGTACATGTCAGGCAATATTTGCTTTGCATTTGTTTTAATTTAACACTTCATAATAGTAATTTTTCAATGGTCACTTGTAGCCTTTTGTACAGATTGCTTTAATCAGCATTTGTGTGCCCCTGTGTTCTCTGTTGGCATTACCCTGTCTTCTAGTGAGCTGCCTTTTCAAACATCATTGGATTTTTTCAAGTTAAATCTTCATGCTTATTGCATCTGTCACTTCTGGGATTCACTCCAAGCGAAAGGCAGAGATTCAGTTTAATGGCAATGGGAAGGAATGCACAGAAGGGTAAATATCAGCTTTCCTGAGTGATGCAGCAAAGGACGCTGAGAGATCTGCCCTCTGTCGCTGTTCTGTGCATCATGTTCAGGATTAATATTGGACTTTAATGACGGCCTCATAAAATGGCTCATTAAAGCACAACGCTGCCTTTTGATCGTACGAGAATTTATGTTATTGGTTTTAATTTGCTCATCGATTCTGAGGAGCAGGGCTTGGATGGCAGCTGCCCCTCTGGAAGACATGAGCCGAACAGAACGCTGCCCGGCCCCGCTGAGGTCACCGCGCACCCCTCCCTGCGCCGGGAACGTCCTTCAGCCACACTCACAGCCACATTTTCACTTGTAAAGTATGGATTGGTTTGTTTTGATTTATTTTTTTTTTAAACTGATGCTTTTGTGATAATCCCAGCCCTTCTCTTAAGGATGTCTTGGAATAGAAACTCACTGAGGAGTTGAAGTGCCCCAGTTTAAGCATTTGCAGGGCATGTGAACAAGAATTAAATGTCTGTTCTCTTCTAATTCTGTCCCTGTAGTCTCCTGCACCTTGTATTTTTGGTGTGCTTATATTAGTCTGGTCAGAAGCTGCTTTAGTTTACAGTCACACTGGTTATGTGGCCACATGTGAAAAGTCAGATTATCGGTGGCTTTAGGATGACACGACATGAACTGTTTTGTTGTTGTGTTCGTTTTTTTTGTCACAATATGCAGAAATGCAGGTGGTGGTGGCATCGCTGGGATGAACACCACATCTAAACTAAAAAGGGTTTGGTTAGCTGAAGTGACTCAGGAAAGCCAGCACTGAAAGCTGATGCGTTGAGCACCAGTATAGTTGGGATACAGTTACTGGGCCCTTTCCTTCTCCTTTACTACTAGGGTTGATTTGTTCTATTTTCCCCATGTGAGTAATTATACTAAAAATTGGTTATTTGTTTATTTTTGAGGTTATAATCATGCAATACATGACTTTGTGTTTTTAGATGATAGCATTAGGTATATAAAACACCATGGTGAAACTAGAATTACTCAGCGTCTCGGCTTTGCTCTGATGTGCTGACGGTTCTTGGAGGAGCAAACTGTGTGGAGAGGTTCTTCATGGAATATACCAGCCCTTGGTTGGATTTACCAATCATTAGTTGTGTATGTGCCTGGATGGCTTTGTGTGGTGAATATAAACCTGATCAGAATTAATGGCTTGGAGGTGATGATACAGCTGTGAAGCAGAAGGTGATTGTTGGGCATATAGATAATGTTATTTCATGCCTTTCCTGTGCAATTCTTCATGCCAATAAGACAGACTTTACAGCAGACATCTTCGTAACAAGTCACAAAATGTTCCTGATATGGAAGAGGCTTTGTGGTGGAAAACCATAAAAGCTTTAAAGTTCCGGTCTGTAGGTCAGGAACTTGACAGAGAAATAATGAAAATTGAATCTGCCTCCGAAGGGGAAAGAATCCCGCTTGTTCTTTAGAAGGCTGCCAGCCTGCTGGTGCTCTGGTGCTGCCCATCTTGGTTTAGAGATGATAAAGGAAAACACAGGCTCGTTGACCATTTTTCCTCTTCATTTGGTAACGAGTTCAGTACCCAGGTAGAATCACCTGCATTGGAGAAAGGACAATGGCATTTCTTCAGCATGGTCACGTTGCATTGTTATTTGCTCTGTCTTAATCCAAATTGTCTTGATGGTAACAATAAATGATAGGCAATATGCTTTTTTGTACCAGCACGTAATGACTGTTGAGGTCTGGCTCTCAGTGGGAGAAGCTGGATGTGGATGAATCAGTTCTAGTGACTGTTTGACATTGAGCTGGGCCTCTCAATCCATCATAATTAGATTTTTCTTGTTTTCCCTTTTAATAATTGAATTTGAAAAAAAGCAGTGGAAATAAAGCAGTGGTGGGATCTGACTTAAAGTGATTAAGGTTCAGCCTGGTGCGGTCAGGCGCGCTGAGATGAGCTCACAGCTCTAATCTGGAGCATCGCTGAGCTGCGCTTAAGGCCAAGGGTTCCCTTTAGGAAGGATCCCGGTTTCCTTTGGCTCCCCAAACCTTGGCTGGCCACAGCTTCTTTGTATATAATCTATATATGTACAAGGATATATGTGACCAATGTACAAATCTTTTTAGCTGAATGCTAAGGTGACAATTTCTGCAGTCTTATCAAATAGGCCAGAGCAGGATTTCACAAACCTGGATGGGGATGGTGTGACTTAAACTAAACCATGTTTGCACCCAGGTTTGAGCCCAGGGAATACATTTCACCTGCAGTTTCTGGTATAGGCAGTCCCTGGAAAATGGACTTAAAATCACTCTGGTGGGAGTATTTAGAAATGTGGGAACTTCCCCTCCCTTCCCCGTAGTTCTGCATATAGTTGCCATAGTGACTGTGTTTCTGGAGCCCTTGAAAATCCATTGTTTATCTCGCATAAATGTATAAACCTGCTGTACTGAAACATCGCGCCTTGCAGCATCCCCTTCCCCTGCAAACCGGAGAGGGGCTCGACATCCCGCGGTGCTGCAGGTCTGGATGTTGGACATGCGTCAGGCACAATCAGACGGACTGATAATGGGTATAATTAGCACCACCAGGGATTAGCAGGCAGGAACAAATTCAAGCTGGAGCAAGCACTGTGTCCCTTGGGAGCCGGGCAGACTGGCAGTGCTGGGCAGATGATCACTCGATATGGAAGATATCACCAGCAAGGCTCGATGGCTGCAGCTCAGTGCTACTCTTACCTCTTGAAACTGCATATTTATTTTTCTCTTTGAGTGAAATACTTAAAAACCTCCCAGTTGGTTAGTTTGTGCTGGAATCTCAAACACCCAACTGATTTGGGGGATATGTTTGGCATTTACTTGGCATTTTTCATCATACCAGTCGGTGTTACGGTTGTTTCTTGCAGTTGCCCCTGTGAAGCAGGTTGATGTCCTTGGTCCCAAATGGGAAATGCGAGGTTAAGTGTTTTGCTCAGGGTCTTGCAGGTGCTAGGCTGCAAATACTTCTAGCATATAACACTAGACATACTACTTGTTTTACAGTTGGTTCATGTATTTGCACCAGCACACACAGTGGGATGTGTATGTGTGAATAAATGGCCATTCTCACACTCAGCTTTTAAACTCTTAATTTCTTACTGCACTTAGCTTAAACTTACTCCAACCTCCAACATACACTATAATTAAATAGGCATGAAGCCGTCTTGTTCAGAACAGGAGGTGGATTACATTTTTGTGAGTTTTCAGTGAATCTTTTTTAAGGTTAATTTTCATTTTTGGATCTGCTGAGATGGGTTTGCAAAGCAGGAAAAAATCCCGAGCCAGCTTAGACAAACAGGAGTTGCCAGACGTACTTCAGCAATATCTACTTCTGCTTTAGCACGGCGTGAAGGCACAAAACACTTCTAGCGGAGTGTCGTTGTGCCTTCCAGCATCTTTTTCCTGGCCGCTGCTGCTTTCTGGAGCAATTTGTTAAAGTTTGGAGGTGGGCTACCCTGGTGTGGCCTCCTCTTTCACCGCGCTTTGGATGCACGGGTGTTATCTCTCTACTCTTCACTTTGCTCCTTGATGTTTCTTGGGGGGGTAAAGGTTATCTTCTTGCTCTTTACATGCAGTGCTTGCCACATTCATCTTCTGGTCTACTAGGGGAATTCTTAAGCAGTATGAAAGATGACATAAAAACCAGCTGGGGTTTATCTGGGCATAATAGCGCCTGTTGTTTTGGCTGGTTTCCTCCAGAAGCGCTGTAAATGCCGCAGGGACTCTCAAAGGGCTGGAAGCGTGGGCTGCACGTGCGGTAACGTGACTGTCAAGCCGACAGGTAAGTAAAGCTTAAAGGTCATCAAACGCAGGCTGTAATTCTCCATGCCCCTCATTGAAAACAAGTTCTCCAGCAGGAACATCTCGCATCCTTGGCGCAGGGAGCCCGTGGGTGTAGGAAGGTATTTCTCCTTCTTGCATCCAAAGTCTTTCTTCATAGTGTAGCAGGAATGTTTATTAAAGCCGCTTACTAAACGACATATGCTTTCCTAAGCCAACTTTTTTCTTGCCTGCCTGGAGAGGTGATAAAGATGCTCTGTGTTGTGTTTGACAGCAGCCTGCCCAGGTTGCTGCTGCAGCACAGGACGGCAGCCCCGGCCTGACACGGAGCAGCGACAAAGAACATCTGTATGACAGAGGAAATGTGTTTGAACTTGGAACCCTTTGCTGAAACAGATGTTTGAGGGGCTGTAATTGGTACCACAAGATAGGGATTTAAAATCAAGTTAGCAGATTGAGCTATCTGGATTGGAGTTTTAGCCTCCTCCGGTCCCTTCCTCCCTCCCCCAGCCCTGATTTCAAATTGCACGTTGCGGAAACGGGACAGAATGACAATGGTACTCTTTGAATTATAGGCTGCTTAGCCAGAAGAGCTGGCAGGACAGCAAATGGAAATCTGGAGAAATACACGCCAGTTCCAACTGTGAGAATTGAGATTCACTTTGCAGCTTATTTGTACAGCGCTAAAATCCGAAATGCGTTTGCATTGTCCAGCCTGAACCTTCTGCATTCTTCTATGTTGAGGATATTGTCTTGTCCTTGACAATTAACCATTGTTGGTTTTATTTTGAGAACATCAGAAGTTCCATGCGAATGCCTGGCCTGTTGGATGGGTGTTACTGAGCAGCTTCAGAAGTGGAGGTTGCTAAATCAGGCTCAGATTTAGTAGCATTTGGATGAAAGCGTTTCTTAGGGTATGCTAACCAAGCCCATTACTGCTTTTTGGAGGAGAGTGTCTCCGTTCCAAATTGCAGAGTGCTGGGCCACACTGGTCTGTGCTGAGACTCCAGTCCAACCATGACATTGTCCAGCGCGCTGGCCCGTCACATTTGCCATGACGGGGCTGGAAACAATCTTTGGACAACACGATGGGGGCGTATGGCTGCAGTGCCGCTCCGAGAGGTGCTGCTGTTCCCCTTGGCTATCCCGCTCCTCTCCGCTCACGTTCCCTGAGACAGCGAGGTCTTCTTGGTGGGCTCCAGGCAGGTCTGGGGACCGTTCTCCGGCCAGCAAACCCCTTTGTGGTCAGGCCGGACCATCTGGAGAACGCGGTGTCCTCGCTTGGTCAGTCTGACTCACACTTGGCCGGTCTCTCTGTGAGCCTGGGCTGTGCTGATGTGTTGTTTCTGCTTTATTTCTAAGTTGTGAGGAATTCGTGTCCCAGCTAACTCGGTGTTTATAGCAGAGGGCTCGGTTTCACGATGGTGGATCTCAGGCTGGAGCTCCTGTGCTCCTGAAGAACCGGGACCTGTGACCTTTTATCCATGAGACCATTTATCTCCTTAAAACATCTTTAACATTTATAGTTTCTTTCTGTGGATACCATGGCATGTTGTAATTGAGGAGGAAAAGAAAACAGTTAATCAAGTCATGTAGAGATTTCTCATTTTGATAAATCTTCTTGTCTTTTTTTTTTTTAAGGAATGATCCAATTAACTGTAAGCAAGGAGAAGCAGTGTGATGTTTCAGATAATGTCTTAAAGCCACTGGACTTGAACAGGAGATGTGCTTACCTTAGAAAATACTGTGTTTATCAAATTTACATCCATGTCTGCACCCCTTCTGACTTCTGCAGAATGGGAAATCCTGCACATTTTATTTGTGTATATATATGTATGTATGTGTGTGTATATATACACATATACACTACTATCTGCTTGGCTTCTAGCTTAAGTTCCTCACTGAAGAGTACAGACTCCATTCTGCATCGGGAGCTGAGTTTCAGGTCTAATAGCTACCAGGGAGCTCCTCTGTCACACACATGGACTTAGGTTTGCCATTTATTTTGTTTGGGAACATTTGATTGCTTCATGTTGTAAGAGAAAATACAGTTGTTTTCTGCCGTTAGCACTCTGTTGTGTTAGGAAAAAGTGCTTGTTCCTTGGCTGGTTAGTTGGGAAAGGTGGGAGCAGGTGGTGATATGGTGAGAAATCACTGGGAAAGAGCTTTTCTCCTTCCGTAACCATCATCCTTAGCTGGTACGACGCTTTTGCCCATTTCCCAGGTTAAATATAAAAGCCTGTGATGTGTCTCAGGAATGTAGCCTGGAAGAAGCTTGCACGTAACCTTCCAGAGAGCAGAAGAATTCAGCAAATTGAGGTAGCAGCTCTGAACAGACTGATACTTCCTCGTTAGCTCGGCCGCTCTGATAAGAGAACTAGGTCAGCCCTCTGCAGAAGGCATTTTATCTGCATTCTTCTCGGAGCTGGAATCCCGGTGCTTGGCTGTTGTAACCGGCTGGCTGACTCGCAGCTCTGCGCAGGGGGTTGTGCTCCCATCTCGTGCTTTCCTCGGGGTCACAGCGTGCTCTGGAGCCCGGTTGCTGCTTCTCTCTGTGCCATGTGCTGCTTTCACCAGGGGGGTGATGCAGTCGGTCCCTCGGGGTGGAAGGAGCATCTTCCATGGCGCTGGTGTAACATCTCTGGCTGGTGTTCAGCTCTGGAAGGGAATCGCTTCGTCTCCTGGCACTGGGTGAGGATTCAGTGTGCAAAGAAGCATCTCTGGTGTTTATTCCAGCACAGAAAGTGGAGGAGAAGGAAGGCTCTTGGAGGCTGAAAGGCTGGAGCAGCGGTGTCTTAAGGTGGGAGTCTGTCTGCTCCAGTGTGAGGTTTCCCTTTCCTTACCCGGCAAAGCTCATTTGGTGCCCCTGACTCTAGAACTGTCTTCAGGGGCAGCAAAAGTGGGAGCTGAATGAAATGCAGAGGCACACTCAGACATCTGGGATGCTTAATCCATAGGTACCCTGGTCCTCTTTTCCCCACGTATTCTATATGTTACTTGCCTCTATGAGGTTTTGTCCTAGGTTTTGATTTATTTTCTCTCTCTACTTTGCTCTCCTCTGTCTTCTATTTTCATTTTCACTGACCTTTTTTAGCCCAGCGTGCGTTAAATATCTCCGAGTACATCACCCGTTGCTGCCTGCGAGGTTGGTACCTTCAGCGCCAGCTGCCAGGAGATGCTGTAAAAGGTGTAAACCCAAAAGAGGAGGTTGGTTTGGAGGTTGTTCTGGCACCCGTTCCTGCTCCTCAGACCCAGGGTTTGTGTAACTACTGCAGTGTTTCTCTTTACTCATCCCATTATGGCCTCCCAGTAAACTATTTTGTGTAGTGATTTTTGTGCGCGCTCGCTGCTGTAGCTCTATGGTGGATGAGACAGATTAAATGAAGCCAGACAATGCTCTC
Source organism: Streptopelia decaocto (assembly GCF_964273445.1). NCBI lineage: Eukaryota > Metazoa > Chordata > Aves > Columbiformes > Columbidae > Streptopelia > Streptopelia decaocto. Next base: position 5,448,083 of record NC_138670.1, on the reverse strand, counting down.
TCTTCGGGGTAACGATTTTCAACTGCGCTGTCCTTTTGTCACCATAAATTATGGTAAATGATGTAATGTCAGAGTGTAAAGATAAAAGCAACAAAATGGTTTCAGGAGTAAGATCCCCTAAGAAGGTGATTTTCATACCTGGAAATATTTAAGTGAAAACACCCATTGCATCCCTATGTGCACGTGAAAGGAGTGTCAGCCGCAGTGTGGGAGATGTGAAAATGAGGAAATAACACATGTTTCTTGGTGATACTTTGAAGAGTTAAGCATTATAGGTACTTCTGACTTGGAGTTCTTCATATTATAACGGTCTTACTATGATTGTTTCAAAGTACAGCTCTTAAAAAGAGAATCGTATCAAGTATTTCACAGGTTAGAACCAACACCTTGCGCTTTGTCCAGAAGAGCAATTTCAGCTTATTTTAAGTTGGGGTTGTGTTACATTTTTGAATGTGCTGGGCTCCCCAGTTGAGATATAATCGAATTCCCTGGTAGTTTGTGGTTTAGGTTCCCATCCCAAAATAGCATCTCGCCAGTGGTGCAACAGCTGGAAATTTCAGTATTAAGTTCATATTCCAGCTTTTTGTCTTTAAAATGAAGTGAAATCAGATGGCAGGGTCTTGCTCAACCTAGACTAAAGTAACCAAAGACTGAAAATAATCTGTGCACAAATATGATGTATTTTGGAATTGTGACCATCTGTAGTAGTGTTCACCCTTGGTTTAAATAACTCTGAACATCTGAAAACAAAAGTTCTGTCAGCAGTGGACTTAATATGAATTGATTTGAAACAGTATACCATAGAGGGAGTAGCTTTATGTTTAAAAGCGGAGGACTGCGTCAAGGTGTTGGTGGCTGTTCCTTTTTCCTGCCAGAGGTTTCATGTGAAGTCGTGGGGAGAGATGAAATTTTTGTGGCCATGTGATTATTTCCCCCCCTTCCTTCCTTGCCCAAATATCGCAAGACTTAATATCACGAGGCTGAGTTCATGGATTCCCTTCATGCATGGCGAGGGAGATGAAGCTGTCCCTCAGCCTCTCTGGTGGCAGATCGGTTCTCTGGTGTGACAGTGGTGGCAACTTGCTGCTCTTGTGGTCTAATGCCAGTTGTGGCCTGAAGTTGCTGTAGGACACATCTTTGCATCGGTCTCCCATGGGGGTTACTTTGCTCCTTTGGGGCTTGTTGGGCCGTGTTCATTTGGTTTCAAAGAGCGGATGGTCTTCACTGTCCCTGCTGTCTCAAAAAATGACGTCCTTAAAATGATCTGGAGGACTTTCTTCTCAATGAGTCAGTCTTCTGAGACGTTTGTAGGCACTGTCCTGTGCAGTACGGTAAGGCATAGTTTTTATGTGGACTACTTGTACAGCTACATCCCCACACGTGTGTTGGAGCTGGTGTACAGCACGCCGTGCACACGTGTGGGTTACAGAGAACCCGCGGAGGTTGCACAACCAAGCGCCTCGGAGTTAAGAAATGCCAGAAGTGAGCGATTAGGAAATAACCTGGGTGATACTTGTTCCCCTTTTCCCAGGGTATGGGCTCGGTCCCCGCTCCATGGGCAGGGGGGTGGGATGGAGCCCTCCTTGCCCCTGTGGAGCGGGAGGTGCGGTGGGATGGTGGCATCTTCATGGCTTTAAAACCTCTGGATTCTTCCACACTCCATATGCAGCTCTGTACCTTATCCACCATATGATGTTCGAAGTGCTCCAAAAGGTGAATCAGTAGATTCCTTGTGGGCTTTTCTCTGGTGCTTCTCTCCGTCACAGCCAACTGCTCTGCAGATGGGGCTGAGTCCTGCTGTGGGAAGGTGGTTTCTCCATGCTGGGGCACTTAGGCCTTAGGTTGAAACATCCACAGATTGATTATTGGTTTAGGATTATAAAACACCTTCTGTTACTTTTTATAAAGGTTTCAGTTCTGAGGGCTCATCGCTTTTGCAGGTGCGGCCCAGGTGTCTCAGCCCGGGTGTTCAGAGGGACCTTGGGCTGCCTGGTCGATGTGTGGGGCCTGGAGAAACCCCTGGGCTTCCCCACATCAGGTGCTGGTGGCATTGCCTATAGTCTGTCTTGATTATTTTGTTTTATTCTCTGTATCTGCTTCTAGTTTGTTAATAGTTTGTTGAGACTGTACCTTTATTCCAAAGCTACCATTGAAGCGTATGCAACCTCTTCAGTAAGGCTGTAATTCTGAGTTTCGGGGTTCTCACCATCAACAGCTGCAACTTACCTTGACATTTTCCACTTAAATAGCCTTTCCAGTCCCTAGTACCACCCTTTTATAAGAGCCATTCCCATATCCAGGGGATTTCTATCTCCTCACCCCCACTTTGATAGTGGCCTCTGGCTGCCTGTGACTTAAACCAACCTTTTATTTCCAACGCCTCCCTTTCCAGAAGGGATCAGGATCACATGGGCTCAGCAGGATTTTGCCATTAGTGGGGGGTTTTCCTGCCAGTGTTCCCTCGCAGGATGCGTTTCCTCTTGCATAAGCAGCCTGAAAACGCTCCGAAGCCACAGAAATACATCTGTTGGATTCTGGAGACAGATAAATCCTTTATAAACAGGAAAATGGGCAAACTCATGGTCACTCTTGTGACACATCATGATGGGAGATCAGAAAGAAATGGAATGAAAAGTATCACTGTGCGGGCCCGGCTGACGGCATCCTGCGTTTCTAAGGTCCTTTTAAATGCTGCACGGCGGGCACAGACAGTGGGAGACCAAGTTAAATCATTGGTAAAGTTCAGCTGGAAGTCACTTGATATTTTTTTTGGGGAAAAAAAGAGGAGTTTCAAAGGCCTTTTCCTCCGTCCCCGCGAGGACGTGTAAGATGCCATGTGTCGCGGAGCGGGATCCAGGAGATCAGCGTGGCCGTAGATCTGTCAGCACTTCCATTGTGGTGGCCTTTGCAGGGTGTCTGACGCTTCTGGTTTAATTTCGCTGAGGGCTGGAGCTCTGGCAAAATTTAAACTCCTTTCAACTCCTAGTCGTGAGGTTTTAAATCCTCTAAATTTGTACTTTACAAAAAAAAAAAAAAAGAAAAATCTATTTCCTGTCTAGCAAGTGTATGGAGACCGTTCCAGCTCCTTAGCGAAGATATAACAGCGCAGACAATGATCTAATTAAGTTCCTTTTTTAAAACCCTCGCTCCATGCCCAGTTCTAGGAGTAAATCCCTCGCACGGCCCGTCAGCCAGGGATGCGCTTTCCTGCCCTCTCGGGTATTTCCAAAGCTGCTTCCCCAGGGTCCCAGGTCTTGCTTTTACATGTGTGACAGAGGCTGAATCAGCCTTTCCTTGGGGTGAATCATCTCAAATTTGGGTGTTTCACCTGATAATCCCACAAGCGGCCAACCTGGGAGCTGCTGCCGGCACGTGGCCAGGCTGAGACAACCTGTGGCAACCAAATTCATCTGTGTCTTTTTGCAGATGGTGGAGGAGGGGATCCTTTGCACTGCAGTATTGAGAAACAAATGAGGATACTAAATGCTCTTAGGATGGGGTAGGGAGAAAAAGACTCCTTGGTACTTGGGATCAGACTCATCCCATTTTGCTTTTCACCTGCTCGCTTTCTGTGCTGTGCTGAAAGATCCGCGCTTGCCGCTCTTTAGAACCACAGCCCGTGCTTATATTCTTTTCTTTCCCTTTTTCTCTCTGGAGAGCAGCCAGATCAAGATGGCTGTGATCCAACGCCAAGAATCGCTCCCTTTGCTATGGAAATGAGGACTGGGAGGCTGCTCGCCATGTGTTCCTCAGAGCTCCTGCTGAGGAGGATGAGCCGGAGGTGGGGAACGGGGCAGCGAAGGTGTGCTCGAGAAATCCACTTGGAACAAACAAGGATATTTTTGGATACATCTGAGTCTTTGCATTTTTTTTTTAAAGTCTCTTATAGGAAACCAACCAAAAAAAAATGCCCTTTCCATCAAATGGTAAAAATGAGGGAAATAAAACAGTAGAGTATCACCATAGATAAAGGGTGTTTGTCTTCCATTAGAGTGGAAGGGGTGGCAGACCTCCTAGTATCTGATATTTGAGATAATTCTGTGTTGTGTTTTGTTGGTTGGGTGGGGTTTTTTTTGGTTGGTGTTTGGTTTCTTTGTTTTTTTTATGTTCAGGTGTTGATCAAGCAAAGGAAAGATACAATTATCCAAACAATACACATAATCTTCCTTCTTAACTATCACATCCACATCCCCAGCGTTAAAGCGGACAAATGGCAAAACCCCTGGGTACATGATATATTGACACCGGGCAATTTGCTGCGTGTTAACTCAGCAAGGTGGGTTTAAGCCTTCGCTTTACCTTTTATTTAAACCATCAGATATTAATCTCGATGCACAGTGGGATGGAACACTGCCAGTGGGTGAGGAGTTATGAAAATCATGCACAAAGCAGGGGATTTTTCCCTTCTCCGAGATGAATTGCGCACCCCAGGCAGGTGACTGAGGAGGGTTTTGCTGCAAAAAGACATACAAGGTGTGTTTTCAGAAGGGGAAAGGGCTGAGCTGTTTGCAAGGACATCGTTGGGCTCCGCAAGAACATCGCGGCTTCTCCGGGGTGACCCGGTGTCACCTCGGGTACCAGTGGGGATGGTGGTGGCTGGTGGGGAGGGAGGAGGAGGATGATGATGCTCTGGTACAATGGTCGCTGCAGGGTCTGGCAGAACCAAAGTCATGGCTCCAAAAGTCCAGGCAGCCCCAAACATCTTACGACTGGGATGGAAACGTCCGACAGGTCTCTGAGTGAATCTACGCAACAAATTAGTAACAGGGTGTGGAACTGCATTTTTTTATGATGTATCTTAATTGGGCCTCAGGCGGTTTGATAGTACAGCGTGTTTCTTGTCTTTTGGGGATGTTTTGAGTTGAAATTCAGTTTTGTTGGTGTGTGTTTCAGAGGGCTGGGGCTCGGCCGGGCTCCTGCTCTGAATCCCCTGGGAAGGGGCTGGTTCCCGGGATGGAGCCGCGTTCTGCCTCACCCGGGATGCAGCATCCCACCTCCATCAGCTTGGGCAGAGCTGTTCCCATCCATTTTGGACGACTTCATCTCTTCCTTTGCCTGAAAACAAAACCAAAACCCGCATCGCACTGCAGGTGGAGCAGTTGTATTTTTTTTCCCCCCAAAATGGGTGCAGCTTTGCTGCCAGGTGATTAATGATCTGTCCCGTGTGCGTAGTGGTTTGCTCCTCATATTTCATAGTCCCATTGCATGAAAGGTACTGTCTGCAGCTGCTCCATCCACTTGCGGAGCTGAACATGATCTCTCAGGGTATCACTGTGTATTTTAAGTGTAAAATCTGGGTTTTGCAGCCTTGCGTGGCTGGTTTATTGTTTCCCACCGCACTTCGGTGTCCCGGGCGTGCCCAGGATGGAACAGGCCTTGTAGTTGTGCTGTCAGTGAAATAGTTGGCAGGAAATGTATTACGCAATTCTGTTAACTGATGTTAAGTACAGAGGAAGCCTAAGTTCATGATAGTAATTATTAATAATTATATACAGCTTTTTTCATGTGGACATCTTAAGCACCCTAATAATTTACAAAATTTTTTGCATTTAAAAACTACACCTTTTATTTTTTTTCGTAAACTGTGTGAGACCTTAATAAAATGGTGTTTGTGCCACTTTGAAATGACTGAATTAACTGGGGAGATTTAACAGGACATCAGTACAGAAATGGTACTGGGAGAACCCACCTGCTCGCCCATGCTGGAAACAAATGCAGAGCCCTTTGTGCCGGTGTCGCTGACCCCGTAATCGGCGCATTTATTATCGGTGCGTGCAGGGAATACTGAGGTTTTTTCCCCAAACTCGCTGCCTGGGCTGTGACCGTGGGTCTGGGCTTGTTCCTGCTGTCACTGGTGACACCGGTGACATTGCCACCTCAGCAGCCGCTTCCCAAATGCTTCAGAGCTGGATGTGATGGGAGGAGCTGGTGGAAAACAAACACTCTGCTTATTTTTTCTTATCTCTGCAGAAACTGGAGTATTCCACTCGATGCCTGTCTGTTATGTTAATTGTAACATTTTTCTCCTCTTCAAACATGTTCTGTGACTGCTTATTTCCCAGCTCTGATAAGTGCTTTCCTCTAGTTATTCAGCTTTTTGTCGCTGTTAATTTTTTTTTTCAAGCTCCGAGACTACAAAACAGCGATCATTCTGAAGTCTATTTTTTTTTTTAATATATTTTTTTACTAGGCTTTCACGCAGAGCCTTTGCAGTCAGAGACAGCGAACAACCTTTTATCACTCGTGCTGCAGACAGGCTGCGCGGGGGAATCGGTGTCTCCAGAGCATCAGGCTGCTGGGTCGGGAGCAAAGAACCCCAGCAAGCTGAGCAATTTTTCCCAGCCTCTCCATGTGCTGGGGGAGGCAAGATAGGAGGTGGACTCTGCTTATTTTTACTCTTTACATTTTTGTTTGTTTTCCCTAGAGACAGGATAGTAATAATTTTCTCTCGTATGTAAAAGCAAGATGCTCTATGGAGGCTCCTCATTCCGCAAACCGTGATTGAGGGAGGAAAGTCTTGTGTGATGGGAAAAGTCCTTCTCAGGCACAAGGGCTCCGTAAGTTTAATGCACAGAGGGCAGGACAGTCTCTCGCTTCCAGGGCTGCTGTTCGCATATGGGGCTGTGCCCGCGGCTCCTTCCAGGGAGTCTTCCCCTTTCCCTCTATTCTACCTCAAGCCTTCTTGAAAATTATTTTCCTCAGGAGAAGTGCTACAGACACACTAAGTTAATTTGAGTCATTAGCTTGTTTCCATTACTCCTTTCTGCCTAGGAAACTAATTTTATTACATTTTTAGTGAGATTTTGGAGTTAGAAGAAAGAAATGGAAGCCAGGGAACATGTGGAACCACTTCGCAGGAACACCGGATTTTGAGAGCGTGCATTTTTATTTACATCTCCTGGACCCTGTCTGACTTGAAAGTAAACAAGTTCAATCCAAGACCAGATTTATCCCTGCAAATATGTAGAGACGTGTCTGAAAACTGCTTTTAGGATTAGGAACTTCCTTTACTGCAATAAGAGAATACATTTTCAATGGGAAAACTGATGCCTAACTGGCAAATTCGAAAACACCCTCAGAAGCGCAGTTGTGTTTGGTGCAAGACTGAAACTTTATTTAAAAGAATAAAGAAAAAGGTGAAAGTGGGTGAGAATTCGGCAGGTCTAAAGCAAGGTGCAGGAGTAGGAGGTGAGGCTGTATATTTGTGTTGCTGGATGCGGATGATGCAGCAGATGAGAGGGTCCCGCGGCGGTTCTTGGTGGATGCCATAACTGATATTTTAATTTTCCTGTTCTCCTCTTCCCTGCAGACACGATGAGGCGAGTGGTACGACAGAGCAAATTCCGGCACGTGTTTGGCCAAGCGGTGAAAAACGACCAGTGTTACGACGACATCCGCGTCTCCCGCGTCACTTGGGACAGCTCGTTCTGCGCCGTCAACCCGCGCTTCGTGGCGATCATCGTAGATGCCAGCGGCGGCGGAGCCTTCTTGGTGCTGCCTTTGCACAAGGTAAGTGCTTATTTTTGGAAGTTTCTCCCCGTTGCTTGCCCAGTTCGGCGCTTGTTTATGAGCGACGTTAAGGCTGGGAAGCCTGTGTTGTGACAAACGCCGTGTAAGAAGCCATTTAATGTCTCTAATCACTGTAATCCTTCCTGTACATTAAACATGATAAATAAGCATTTTGCTCAATCAGTCTGAGCCAATTCTTTACGGCAGAAGTTTCAGCATAGCATCATACTCCTAATGAAGCCCCATGATTTATGGCAGCAGCAGTCAGCTCTGAGCTGCTCTTGGTGGTGCCCACCCTCCAGTTACTCTTTTCTATATGGTATAAAACAGGAATAATCTTGGTAAGAAAACAGCTCTTCCAAATACCATCGCAGCTGTCCTGAGGTCCTCCCAGATCACAGGGCTGTGTTTAGGCTTTACTATACTCCATATAGTGTATATATATACACATATATATACTTTATTATACTACCAGATCTTGTTATCCCCTAGTACCTGACATACTGAGGAGAGAGGCTTCACCTGATCTTAGGCTGGGAAACACCCCTTACAGCCTCCGCTGTGCAAAATGCTGCTAATTCTGCAATAAATAACCTTTCAGTGAGCCCGTGTATTCACTCTACTTCATTCCCTTCTCCTTTGAATTTATTTGTAGAGCCCCAGGGGCGTGCTTTGCAAAACACACGGCAAAGTGGGGTCCCTGTCCGTGAGCCACGAAAATGGCTGGATCAAAGCAGGGAGGCTGCAAAGACGGGTACAAACACCGTCCTGGCAGCCTCTTACAGCACGGTGGGATAAAAGCCCACAAATGAGCAGGAGCGATGTTTCAGGCTGAAATGAATTCCTGGTGCCCCCTGACACTGCATGGAAAAAATTGCAGAGCATCTTTTTTTTCCACCCTCGTCGGAGAGCGGGGCTCTCGTCTGCCTTGCTGATGCTCAGCCCGCAAATTCTTGTGATGAAAGTCTTGTTTCCAGAACATTATTTTCTTTGTGACCCTCAGGCTTCTCTCTTAACCATACACTTCAATTCTCCTCAGTCTGTCATCAGCCTGGTCTTTTTTTTTGCTCCCTAGCTCCATTTGCAGATCTGCCCTGTTTATATATAGAAATAGTGACCAGAATTGAATATAGCATCCATCCCACGTGGCGAGTGCGTTACAGGGGCAGAGGCAGCGAGTTCTCACTTACCCCTCAACCCCCTGGCCTCCTGAAATAGCTCTTCAATTGGCTTATAACTCGTTAACAGCCCTTCTTTATGAGCATTCTGCTTTGTGCTCATCTTAGTCCTGCTCTTGCCCAAGTCGCAGGTCTCGATCAGGAGCTTCTTGCTCAACGCAGCGTGCGGTTGCACGCGTGTTGCATCACGGCACAATCCAACGCGGGTGCCAGAGGATGCACAACCCTCATTTTCTCTTACTTTCTTAGTTTTCTTACTTCCTGCCAGTATTTCCCGCTAATTCTGAGCGATCTGGCCTTTTTAAGCGCCAGCTTATGATTGTTTTTTATGTTTATTCGGTGATTCCTCCTGCCCTCCTCTGTTCCTGTCGTTGCCTTTGTGCCCTCGGTGACGTTCTGGTCTCACACAGCTGTTGAATATTCAGATATGATGATGTTTCATGCAAAGCCGGAGGAACTTGGTTCCGAAACCCCTCAGCCTGACACGTTCTTTTGCAATGCAACGTGTTGCTGGCTTTGCTCTAACCAGTTCCTGTGTTCCTCATTTATTTTTATAGCCACGGCTGATGAAATCTTTCCTTCAACACCCGAAAATTCTGATTTCTGGTTGAGCCCATTTAGCAGAAAATCATTGAGTTCCCACAGCTAAAACCTCTCTGTTATATTCAGGGGCGGGGGAGAAGGATTAATTTTAATCCATGGTTTTGGGATGATGTTAAAACTGAGCCATAAAAACATGATTTTCTGCATTTTGGAGCTTTCCGGAGGCTGCCAGGCTCTGCAGGGAAATGACCCTCCTGTGACTTAATTGCACCGTGTCCGCTCAGCCCTGGCTTGTGTGGGTCACTGGGGATGGCTTCTCATGTGGCTTGACCTTCCGCACGGGGTGAGCGGATCCTGCACCGCTCATCACAAAAAAGTGGTTTTTACTCATTTTAAACGGCTTTTTTTAGTCTTTTTTTTTTTTTCCCTGGCGGCAGTGGATTTTGCACCCAGGCGGGCGCCTCCCACCTCCCTCCCCGGCCCTGCGCTGGGGGTCGGGGGTCTGTGTGTGGGTGATTTTAGGGCTGAACACCCCCCCTTTCCCCGTTCCGCGCACCCATGTGCGGAGGCGGAAAACGCGGGAGTTTCCCCCCCGCGGCCCCGCCCTCCGCGCCGCGCGCGCGCAGCCGCTCCCGCCGCAGCGGCACTGCGGCTGCCGCGGCTTTTTACCTTATATGGTCATGGCAGCGCTCGCGGCCGCCGGCGCTGATTGGCGGGGGCGGGGGCGCGGCGCGGCAAGTGCGCGGCCGTTAACCCTTGAGCGCCCGGGCCCCGCGATCCCCGGGACCTCCCGGGACCCCCCGACCGAGCCCGGGGGCGGTGGGAGACCCTCCGGCAGCCCCCGGGGCAGGGAGGTGTGCGGAGACCCGGGGGGCTGCACCCCCCTCCTCTCCATCCCTGCATCCTCCTCCATCCCCCGGCGCGGAGCAGCAGCCAGGGCCGGTGCAGCCGAGCGGGGTTTGCTGGCAGGGGAAAGGCTTTGTCTGAATTTCCTGTTTTGTTTTGTGGGCTTTTTTGTTTTGTTTTGTTTTTTTTGCATGCACATGTGCAGGGTTTTTTGCCAGGACCTCGCCATTCCCATGCTCCGGCAAGAGCCGCCATCCGAGTTGCTGAAAATTGCAATTCCCACAGGTTTGGCCGGTCTGCAGAGAGATGGTCTCGCTTGGAACACAGCACATGTTTTCAAAAAGCTGTGATTTATGTCAGTTAATGATGTGGAGATGATGAAAGTCAAGCTAATCAGCATTAACTGTACACACCAGGGAAAAACTGAAAACGCAGCTGCTTATCCTGGGCTGTGGGTGACTGGTGAGCAAAGCATTACTGTAGAATATCACCATTAAACTGGAAGCTTGCAGGCTTTTAGAGTCAGTTTTCTGTGAGCCTTACCCCAGGTGGAACAGGTAACCCCCAGGTAAAACTCTTCAGTCTTTGCTGATGGGTACGTGCTGCTGGGTTAGATGGAGATGGGTGGGTGTTAGGGAATTAAGGAAGAGTGGGTTTTTTTTCCTTTCCTTGAGAAATCTTTGCCGTTTGTATCTGCAAAGAATAAAGCTGCTGCACAGGGTTCCTTTTTGTTTCAGTTCCTCTAGAAAGATGCCCGCAGCGGAAAGTCGCGTTATGTAAGGCCTTCGGAAGAGGCTTATTCGGCCCCCTTTGGATGTACCTTCTATTAGATGTTTGCTCTGGTGTGCCGGGCTCCTCGTTGCGCCCCCGTTGCCCCGGCTGTGATCAGACGGGTGCTCGGAGGCAACGAGCACGTGGGTGGGCGAGCGCACACCTCGGGAATGATCTTTGGGGAGGAATACGTTGTTCTGCAAGTGACACGCTGTCGCGTTCAATTTGCCATATGTAGGTTGTTAATCAGCTGTTCCGGGACCTCATTCCTCCAGGAAGGACTTGGCGGTGGGGAATAATTCTTTTCTGAGCTGAGCGTAAAATAAGAGATACCGTTCTGGTGGGTTCGTTGAGGCCTTGCAGAATTTTAGGTGGAGTGTAGATGGAAGTACGGGAATTAAAATGAATTAACGTGTCGCTTCGGCTGCCGTGGAGCCATGTCAGTGCTAGTGCTGCAGCTCGTTTTTGTAGCAATGTCCCTCTAAGAGAAGTTTGAAGGTGGGACACTATGAAGGGGTATTTCCCCCTAAAATTTGGTCAGACTTCCACGCAGCTCCACGTCGTTTTGAATGCTGGGTGGAGGAAATTAAAATTCAAGACAACTCTGTAACAACTGACTAAAAAGCAAGACGTTGGTGGTTTTAAAATATCCAGGTTATCTTGTGACTGGTGGAACTGCTAAATCCTGGTTTCTTGCAGATTTTTCGTCCATCTGCTCTGCATAGAGAGGCGTTGCCTCCTTTCTCCACTCTGCAGGGGTTTTACCACTTATCCCAGAACCTGGAACATTTAAGACACCAATCAGTTTTCAGTTGAAAATTCCCCATTTTGCTAATGGGGGAATTGTCTGCTTCAGAAATCATACTTTAGGGACAGAACAAACAAGTGACTCTGTGTCTTTTTAATGTAATTTCTGGGCAGCAGGTCTCTTTGTTTGGAATCTCTGCATCTTCTGCCTGAAGGGCTTTCTCAGGTACAAGTTAGCCGGGGCTGAAATTTGATTTTAAATTGTGTTTAGAGCTTTCTTCTAGACATCAGCTGAAATACCAGAGTCATGCTGTGCACCCAGCGCTGAGGTGCAGGAATTAGCAGTTCAGGTTGGGTTTTGGGGGGGTTGTTTGTGTTGTTTTTTTCAGGTTTTAAAGCCAGCATGTGAGCAGTTGATTGTTGCAGTTGAATCATTGAATCCCAGGTTGGAAGGGACCTCAAGGATCACCTGGTCCAACTGTGTTGGCAAAAGCCTGGTCAGGACAAGCTGGCCCAGCACCCTGTCCAGCTGAACCTTAAAATTCTCTAGTGTTGAGGAATCCACCAGTTCCCTGGGGAGGTTGTTCCAATGGCCACTTGTTCTTATCAGGAAAAAATTCCCTATTGTGTCCCAGCAGAATCTGCCCAGGAGTAACTTGCACCCGTGTTTTTCGTCACTTTGTGCATCCATTTATGTTCAGAACAAGGACCTTTCTTCTGTAGCACCTGTAATGTCACAGCCCTGCCACCGTCAAGGCGATAGAACGAGAATAGAAGCACCACAGAGGGATTTTCGGAGGCACAAGCGATGTTTGGAAAGCAGCATGCAGTTATCCCTCCAACTCTCTTATTGCGTGACATTACAGTAGACCTTTTGGGAGTAACACTTTTCATAACCTTCCCAATTCGTTCTGGATGCCTTGATTGGTTTGCTGGGTGACTAATGGCTGTTTGCCCCGGTCATGGGAGCGCGATGCGTTTTTTACATCCTGCTGCAGCATTTTCCCCCAACCGCCTCCTGCACCACCAGCTGCTGCAGCCAGTGCTGGGGGTTCCATGGCTGGAACACGTTAAACTCTACTGGACTTTGTGAAACTTGAGCTCATTGCGGGGAAAAAAAATCACAATTTAGCTGAGAAAAAGGGAATATTTTCTCTAGCAGAGAAAAGGTACTGGTGGGTTTGTATTTCAGGCTTTGCAGTGGTGACCTGATTTCCTTCCTCAAACTTTTGCAAAGCGGGGAGGGGGGAGTTGCTTTTGCTTGTGCAACTTGATGCCACTTCCCTGTTTTAAATGGGGATCTGAATGAGCACAACCAGGGGCTGGGGGAAGCAGCTGTTCTCCCCGATATTTTTACCATAATCCATGAGCTGTTTCCTGCAACCAGTTGCCCTTTTCTGGCAGAGGAGCCACCGTAAGGCAGTCAAATTAATTCATAAAACTACCACTTTTAGGAGCAGTTTTCCTGTGACACTTATCTGGCCTTTCTGGATTTCATTACTTTTTTTCTTTCACATCTGTCACTTTTTTTTCCTGATCCAGGATACATGAAAGCACTAAATGAGTTCATTCGGTAAGATCATCTCATCACCTGTTGCAAGGGCTTGAATATTAAGTGTGCTCGTAGTGAACACCGTCCAGCATATTAATAGTAATCCTCAAATTCACCTTTTGGATGACTTTTGATGAAAACACAACTCTGAGTTTCAGAAGTTGTTACTGTGGTGTGTTGCTCAGCCAGAGTTGTGATGGATTATGAGGAGGATTTAATTTCTTGAAGTCGTTCCGAGTTAATTTTAAGCTGTGTATCAGCACTTGAGATTTATTTAAAATCCTGAACTAATTAACAGATTACATTTTAAAAATAAATAAATAACCCCCCCAAACCTGCGAGTATTATGGTGGCGTGAAAACACTCCCATTTGGCAGCAAAGCTGCGAAACCTTGTGGTGTCCTTGTGGCAGAGGTGTCTCTTTTCAAAGGAATTGTACTTAGAAACGTTGAATTTGGTCATTTTACTAGCTGGTGTTTTATTAATATCCTACTGCAGGCTTCCTGCTCTTTCCCTTTTGGCAAAGCCCCCCAAATATTGTTTTTAAAGCTATTTTGTGCATGGTTAATCCCACCCGATGGCATGAACAGGGGTGCCCGGTGCCGCGGAGGGGAGCGATGCTGGGAGGAGGAACCTGCGGTGTGTCCTGCACAGACACTCGTTACAAATCGGTGGTAAAGTAACACATTTGAGTTAAAAAACGCTCATTTCTCACCCTGCTGGGTGCTGGGCCAGGCCCGGGCTGGTGACCCAGGTTATTGTCCTGTGACACCCCACCCTGTCCTGATCCCCTTTGAAGGGTCAGACCTGCTAATAAAAGTGTTGTTTGTTTTTAAACGGAGCAGATGAAGCGCGTGTCGGAGCGTTGCCGGGCAGAGCTCTCGCCCTTCGCTGTGTGCTCAGGAAAGCACCGCGGTTTCCTCCGCCCTGCGAGGACGGTTTTGTGTCTCTGACCGCACGGCAGCGGCTTCTCTGAAAGCGCTTGAACTTCTCGCAGCTTGGAGCAGTGCTGCAGCCTTTTACACTCGCCTGTTCTGTCCCTCTCCGTCCTTATTTATTCTCATTTTGCTGTTTTGACACTATGTGTGGACGCTGGTGGGCAGAGGAGTCTGTTCTCGTGCAGCAGTGCCATGCCCAGGGGTAGGAGTTGATCTCGGCATCTCCCCCAGCCGAGTCTTCCTCTGCCAGCCCTGGGTGCTGTGGTATTTGCAGCAGTGTGACATCTCTTTTTTTTTATACTTTGCTTGCATGGTTTTGCACATTTTTGTGAATAAATATGCTTGAGGTTGCTTGGAGTTACCGCATCCCCCACACTCCTCCTAAATAACATCTCGTTTTCCCCATCCTTGCTCTGTTCCCTTGTTAGAGCTGGTTTTTGTGTGTCACTGGCCACATCCAGGCAGGAAAAGGCTGAGCTTTGCAGGTGATGCTGGTTGGCAGCTGTTCACCTGCAACGTGGTGCAAAGGTGTTTCTGCTCAGTTTGGTTTAACTTCTCCTTTGCGCATCTGCTGTTTCTTCTTGATCCAGATGGCTCTGGGCTGAAAAATGCATCGTGTCCTTGTCCAAAACAGCCACGCCTGTGCATCCATCTCAAGTTCCTCAGCTCGGTGACAAGGCTGAGTTTTATTCTAGCTTGGTGACAACGCCGAGCTTCACCTGCTGAGGAACCACGCTGAGCCCATGGCTGGACTGCTCCCTTCTGCTTTCAGGCATCGAGAACTCACGTGGAGCCTCTGTCATCTCATTTTCCCCGCTGACCATTAGAGAGCTAATGGATGTACAAGATAGCTGGTTTAAAAAACGAGCTGGGTTTTAGGTGATCAAAAGCAGGCGGTGGGGCTGCCTGGTCCCCGCTGTCACACGCACTTGGCTGCTGCAGCTCCTGGTGTTCAGGTTCATCATGATCAAAACTGAAAGGTGAAGTTTGTGGTTTAATTTGTTCAAATTGTTCAAATTGAATTTTTTTTTCCCTTCCTCCCTGCAGTAATAAATTACTGTAAAAACTCTAAACTAAACTGACAAGCACTCGTGCAGCCCTCAAATAATTACCGTAGGCTCGTCTTAGAGGATTACTCTGAGCCCTGCCTGGGAGTGAGATCAGGTAGTCACTCAGCCTCACAGAATTAGTCGCATTTTTTCTTTTGGTTTAGGTCTATGTTTGTATCTGGCCAGTAATGCGACTTCTGAATTATGTTTGCCTGCATATGCTCTGCATGGTTCTTTTTTTAATTAGATAAATTAAAGTGGATTGACTATACATGTCAGTTGGGTGTATTAATTTTTTAAATCCTATTTCACATTATGGCATCCAAGAGGGATTACACAGACTTTAATTTTTGAATGTCTGGTTTATGGCTTTTCATCTACAACACTTTCACTTCTAATCATTTTAAAAGCATTTGAATCACTGAGACAGGTTTTATTTTTTGAAACCTAAATTTTCTGTTTCGGAAATAGCAGTGGTTTTGTTTCTCTAACTTTGTTTGGATCTATATCTTGTTGTGCTGGTAGTAGAGGTCTTCAGGTCAGGGGTTTTCCAAAGCCAGTATCCAGCATTATTCCGATGCTTTGTACGTACGACAGCGTTGAATAGGAACAGCCTTGCGCGTGGAGATGGGTGGGAGGCATAGATTACGAGATGCAGCTTCCAGGGCTGGGGAATGTCACTGCGGAGTGGCGGCAGTGACATACCAGCCATTTCTTCTGCGTGTTTAAACACAAAAGACGACGACCTGGTCCCAGACCTCTCCCTCCTGTCTCTCTTCTCCCACCGCTCAGGAAAAGGCCATCACAGCATTCCCTGGAAACAAAACCCCTTGGAGCAGGACTTGACCAAGAGAGATAACGAAGATTAGAGTGATTTTTATTTCCTTTCACATGGCGCAGCAGGAGTGTTGGATCCATCAGCGGTTTGGGGGTGTCAAGTGCTTTGGTGTATTAAGAGGCCCCATCAGCACAACGTAGATCTAGTTGGCGAGGTTGGTGTCTTTGCAACAACTGCGTTGGCATCACTAGATTTGTCTCATTTCGAATTAATTCAGTTAAAATTCTAGCTTGGTTATCTTTAGCTGTCACCGGCAGTTGTTGTGAAGCCCAGACAAAACCAGAGCTTCACTGGTCGGGCAGAGTCCTTTTCTCGAAACGCTGGGGACAGGCAGAGGGACGGCGTCACAGCAGGTGCTGAGATATGGGCAGCAAGGCATCCCTGCATCTGCAGGGAGTCCAGCCTCTGAACCTTGTCTTTCACCATCAGGAGTTTCCAGCTGGTTGGTGCTGGAGAAGAGAGTTGCTAATTTGTTTTCTCTACCGATACATGATATGATTCAAATTTCATGAAACTCTGAATACTGAGAGAGCTAATGGGGCGTTCGGAAGCATCTTCTTCCACTCCGAGCTGTGCTGGCTGTGTATTACAGCTCTGTTTGTTGTTTCCCCCCTCAGACAGGCAGGATTGACAAGTCCTACCCCACAGTGTGTGGCCACACAGGACCGGTGCTGGACATCGACTGGTGTCCCCATAATGACCAGGTCATCGCCAGTGGCTCCGAGGACTGCACCGTCATGGTGAGTGTATTTACTTTGTCTTGCAGGGTGGGGTTTGCTTCATGCTAAAAATGCGGCTGCAAAAGACACTTGTATTTCTGAAGACATCTCGTGTCCTGATGCCAAGGGCAGAGTCCTTGCTGGTACCATGGTACCATGATACCATGCACGTTTTATCTTGCTTTAAGAAATGATGCTGTCTGGGCTGCAGGGCCTAGCTAAAAATTGGAGCAAAAATAGCAGAACGAGCTTTCTTACCTGCGGAACAGCAGAATTTGGACTCTCACAATTGGTACTTTCTTGTCGTGTTACTGTTTGAGAAGGTGCAGCCTCAGACCAACGAGAAGAATCTCTTCAGCACTGAGACGGACTTGGCCCGTGTCTTCCTGGCTTTGTCTTCAATTGCTTTCTGTTTTTCCTTCCCCTGGGGATTTGTCTCATGTTTGGGAAGAGGAAAGAGAAGTGTGCCAGTCAGTGCTGGGAGGTGTTTTGGTTTTGCAGAAGATGGAGGTGGTTCCTTACCTCAGATATCCTGATGGATGCGGTGGGAAGAGGTGGGGACTGGAGGGGAACAAGCCCATCAGGTTTCAGAATTGCTTCACCCCTTGATTTAAGGGTGAGGCTTAAATTTATTTCATATACTTGCAGGTTGTGAGTAGATGTCAAAAGGGCTTTTAAATTGAATAAATTAAAAATAGTCCAAATTCTGCACCTGCCAGCCTTGGTCCTGAGACCTATTTTACCTCAGTCAAGGCCCAGTGAACAATAGACGACCTTGCTCCGTGATGGATGTGGAATCCTGCGTATGCAAACACAGCAGAATAAGTGAAAGAAAATCCTTGTAAGATGAAATAATGCCAAATAACTTCAGTGATCTTTGGCCATATTTAGAAATGCTGTAGGCTGAATGTTATATTGAAATCTTATTATAGATCATGTCAGATAAATTCCTTTGCTTCTGTTCATCGTTAAAATGTTTGGGAGGGGATTCATCCCAAGAGGATTATCCTGTGATCTCTCAGTCTTGGAAGCTGAAGCATGTTAACGAAATGTGCTATATTTAATATAAAACAAAACAACAAGCTTCTGTGTTTGTAATGGTCGCTACTGGGTTAGAACTAAGCTTTGGAGGATGCAGAAATGTTCTTCCAGAAACCAGGATCCAGAAGGGCTGCGAGTCAGCGTCTGAAACACGAGCATCGACAGAGAGTCCGTAGCTGCCGCCTTGGAGGCAAAATAAGTCGCTAATCCATGTGCAATGAGAAGTATGTTGGGAGGCTCCAGAGGGATTGAATTATGCAGAAAAACCAACAGTGTTCAATTACAAGTTGTCCAAATGCTCCTAATGTAGACACAAACTCATCTGCGAGAATCTGAGCCTACGAGTGCCCAGACGAGCTCCGTGGGCCGCACTGGGTTTGCTGCGGCTGCTGCTTTGTCTGCGTGCACCGATGGGAGGGACGAGCTTCCCCTGCGGCCCTGGGGGCAACACGCGTCTGCACGCTCGTGTTCCTGCATGGGACCGGTCAGCCTGACCATGTCTTGATGGAAGCAAGCAGTGGGAAATAAAAATGAGTCCTTGCTGCGCTCGAAGGAACAAGCAATATGCAGCTCATGGTGTTAGGTGCGTGTCAGCTGCAGGTTTAAAATGCGGTGAAGCTGAGTGCCAGCTGTAGCGATGGAGAAAGCAGAGAGGACTAGCTAAAGAATCATCAAATCGTGGAATACCAGGTGGGAAGGGACCTCAAGAATCATCTGGTCCAGCCTCAAAGTTAAAGACTTAAATTGAATTTCTTGTTTAGTATCTTGGAACTTGGGGTGAGAAATGATGTGTCCCAAATCATTTGGGATAGTTGTTGGCTGGACAGAGATCGTGTATGTAAAGAACAACCTGGCGTGGGGTATTTGGAAAAAAACCTGGATGAGCTAATGGGCCTCCCTGTTTTTAATTGCGTTTTTGTCCTGGCACAGGTAGTTTAGCATCCTGGTTTCTTTGCTTTTCTTCAGTAAAGGTTTTGGAGTCCTGTTTCCTGAACAGCCTGGCACTGAACACACCTCACTCGAAAGAACCTGTGGTTGTTCAGCAGCTCCAAACTCTTCATCAGCCAACGTGAAATAAGAAAAGGGCTGTGGCAGAGGAGATCGTGTGGCTTTCTGCACAAGTGCCAGCTGATTTGTGAGAAATACCCGATTCCCTGCAGCCACCACTTGGAGCTGTCTGCAGCCTCTGTGCTGCGCAGGGAAGGTGAACTTGGCCCTTTGAACAGCTAGAAGCATTTATATATATATAAAACCTCAGATTTGCAGAAGGTGGAAATACCCTGTGAGCTGCATATAAACCTTGAGCAGGTTCTGGTGTTTGAGATCCTGAGACTAGGAGTTGAAATAGGGGGCTGGGAAAGAAAGATCGTTTTCTGGTACCGCTGGGCTTTGTGGCTTGGGCAGCTTTAGAGATTTAACTATTAGCAGCTGTGTCAAGATTTGTGTGATGGGAGGTAACTGACAGGTGTGATCTGACAGTTTCAGATGATACACTCATTTATTTTGCTGTCGCATCTGGTACATTCAGAAATGATGTGGAGGCAGAGGGGCAGATGGTGGGGGTGATGCTCAGGCCACCTTTGTGCAGGTCCCGGGGCTGCTGGGTATGAGCACATCACTGATCCCAGCAGAGGAAAAAGCAGAATGGACCCCATCTCCTCCACTCTGAATTGTTCTCAGGAAAACATCCTTTAAACCCCTGTGGTGCGCAGATACCTTCTGTGGCCTCTGCTGGTGTTCTCTTTGAAGAGCGGATTTTCTTGTGCCAACAAATAAGGAATTTCTGAAATATTAACGGTGGTTGTTCTGCTGAGTGACTGTAATTTACTGCAGGTTTTAAATTCGGCTAGAAAACGTTTGATTATATCAAGGCTTGTAGATGGTATCAGGTGTCCTTTCTCAGATATGCAAAATTTGCTCCATCAGAAGGTGAATACTAATAAGATCACATGCAATGGCCAGAGTAGTTTGTCTGATTGAGCACATTGTTTTAAAAATTAATCCATATTCCTTGCAATGACCGGGGACAGCAGCCTGGTGGCAGACAGTTGAGATGTGGTACCAGGACAGGATGAATCGGGACTGGCTAGTGGAGGAGGTGGTCTTGTAGCCATGAAAAACGGGTGCACAAAGTGCATTTTCCTGCAGTGACACAGGTAAAACCCAGGGTTCAAACTCATTTCTTTCACATGTAATGTGGATTTAGGAGTTAATGTCATTTCTAGAAATTGACTTAAAGGTCTCTGCAGGTCGGTGCAGGGCCAGAAGAGAAGGGTTTTGATTCTTTTTAAAGAGTATAAAAAGGGTGCTGGAAAAGTTGGCTTTATTTTCTTCCTCACACGCTGTTTGTGCAAAACCTTTTCCCGTCCTGCTCTTCCTCTGAGACCCAAACCTCTCCGCACCACCGTGCCGTGACTTCACTTCCTCCATCGCAAACAAACCAGCCATTTTAACTTAAAAAAACCCACAAAACCAAACCAAGCAACCCCCAAACCCCCGCAGGTGGGAGACCTGACAAACTTACTGACGTCCTGTTAATCTTGCGATGTTTCCAGGTTTCCTTTCTGCGTTCACCCCAAGCCCTCACTTTCCGCAGGGTGGGTCCTGCTTCAAAAGCGAAAGTGCCTGAATTTGCCCGGTGAATGTGATTTCACCTGCTGCCACGATGGGCTCCCGCCCCGTGCTGGAATGATGGGCTGGGGCTCTCAGAAACACACCCCGATCTTGCACACTCCTGGATTTTGGGGTTTTTTTGCAATACCAAGCAGGATTATTAAGTCAATAGTCTCTGTAATCTGCAGAGGATGACGCTGCTCTGCAGCTGCTGTAAACTATAGGGGCTTTCCCTTAAAGAAAAAAAGAAAATCTGTCCTCCAGAGGCTTCTAAAAAATCCTTTTCATTTGTATCTTGCCTCAAATACCTCCCTTTCCTTTCCCACCCCCTGCCCTCGCTGCTTCGCCTTTAAACTTGGTCCTGGAGTTTTCTAGCTCATAAGTTGCTTTGCTACGAAGTGCTTGCTCCAAAGGATCCCCACACCGTTCCCGGCTGGGACAGTGCGGATCAGAAACGGGGACCTCGGGGCCATGGGAAGACAGTTGGCTGCAGGTGTTGGAGCTGCTCCGACCCTGCTGCTGTCCCTGCATCCCCACGTCACACTTGGCCAAGAATCTCATGCTGCTTCTGGGCCTTTTTGTGAATAAATTCAGTGTTTTACCTGCCAGGCAGAGCTGTCAGACCCGAGCTGCTCGTGTCAAGCATCCCCTGGTCCCTGCGCTGGTGTCACCTCCCGTCCCTCTGCTCCGGAGCCCCTGGCTCCCCTGCCTTGTCTCTGCTGACATCTCCCAGCTCTCATCCTTTCTTTCCAACCATTTTACTGGTTTAGGTAATAATCTGTTTTCTGCAGCATTGTGTTCTGCCTACAGCTGTGAATGGGGGTGGCTCATCTGAGGGATGTGCCAGTCCTGACGTTAAGTGCAGGGAGCAGTTCTAACAGATGGATATTGAAGTTCTCCCATCAGCAGGTGTGTTTTCAACTGTTGCTGCTGTCAGGTTGTTATTCCCTGACTGGCAAGTAGAAAGCTGCTTCTTTACAGCTTCTAACTGGGTTTTATCTGCGCAGGTGAGATGATTTGTTGCCGTTTGCAAGACGCATTGTGTTTCAGCATGATGCTCTCGTGCTGTGGCTGTGGTCGCTCGCAAAGCTGGTGTGGAACTATCAGGACAATGTTCTGCTTTCCCAGGCTGAACAGCTCTTGTTTGCAACCCAGTTTTAAAATGTGTTTGCTGGTAAAAGCCCTGGTTTCTGCTGTCTGGGTGCTAGCGCTGTTCTGTCAGGCAGGAGGAAAAAGAGGGATTCTCAGCCCTGGCAGGGGAATTCTCTGCTGACGTGATGAGTCTGTCGCAGGTCCTTCCGCCGGGGTGCTGAGGCCGCTGAGAGCTGCATCACTGAAAAGTGAAATAATTTTAGGGTTGTGCAGAGGTGAGCTGGTACATGCTGAGAATTTTTGCATCTCGGAGGTTTCGATTCGAGCAGCAGCCGCCCCTGCGAGGAGGGAGAAACTGGGATTAGCGCAAAAACCCGTGTCGCCCTCCCTCACATCAGCCTGCATCGGTTCGGAACCGCGCTGGGCTCGCGTCTCCCGGCTCCGAGAGCTGCTTGGGCACCCTGGGCAGCCTTGTCCTCCAGCTCCAGGAAAACCAAACAAAAGAAGGCGAAGCAAATGCGCTCTAATGCTGCCACCTAGCTATAGGCAGCTATAATTGCTCACTGACAGGCTTTCCATTCCATTTTTAATTCACTACACGCAGGTCAAACTCAGTTCAAAGGCGATTGTCCGGTGCTGAATCGCAGGCATAGTTTTGGCAGGGCTGGTCCTACCTTGGGGCACGGGCGATGGGTTTTCTCTCTCCTGTCCCCGGTCCCTGCCGGTTGCACAAGCCACTTCCTTCGGCGCATAAACCGGCTGTGACCCCGGCACTGGAATCCCAGCGCTCTGCCAGCCTTGGGGTCTGTTCCCCTCCTCATGGCACTTTCCTGGAGGTGTTTGCAGCAGAACTGTTGCGCAACCACACAGGCAAAAACCAAACAGGCAGTTTGCTGTATTCCTGCAGCGCTAACTTGGGCCGGTTTAACCTTTGCCAGGAGCAAACTGCTTTTCCCCAGTTAAATGGCGTCTGAAAAGAGGCTCTGAACATAATGGAAAACCAACTGTCAGTATTTTGAAAGAAATTAAAAGCAGTCACCACTATAGCTGCGTAATTTGAAAAGACAGCAGCTTGTTCAGATGGAATTGGAGCTGCAAGGTGAATTTTTTGGTGAATCCTTCTCAGGCAGCACCTGACACGAATGGACCTCTGGACACAGTGATAATGCGCTCGTTGCGGCGTAAGTAGCTGGTGGTTATTTGCTGGAAGGATGTTACGTGCAGATGACCCAAAGGTTTATTGGTGTCCGGGAACGATTCTCTCCCCATTTCTCTCTTCCTGTTTATATCGAGAGGTGACAACTCAGCCTTGTGCTGTGGCGAAGCAAATGGGTCACACGCTTTTCTGCGGGGACGGCCCTTGGCTGACCCTCTTTCCTTTTCCCTTCCCAGGTGTGGCAGATCCCTGAGAACGGGCTCACGCTGTCCCTGACGGAGCCGGTGGTGGTGTTGGAAGGACATTCCAAGCGAGTCGGCATCGTGGCTTGGCACCCGACGGCGCGCAACGTGCTGCTCAGCGCAGGTACGGGGGCTGCCAGCATCTCTCCTGCGCGTTTTGCTTGCATACCAGGTGTTTTGGAGAAGAGCTTGTTGACTCCTTTTCCTTCTTTCCCAGCTGCTTTGGGGCTGGTGAATCACAAGACTAATGGCAATAGGAACAGTGGGACACGTGGCTCACAGCCCCTGCCTTGGCTCGGCCTTTTCTTATCTTCGGTTTACAGGAACGAGGACCAGGAAATTGTCTGGAGGCATGAGTTACAGTACTAAAATTGTTCCAGACTTTATTTGATCTGCAAGCTTCATCCGCTGATAACTGTTTACATCTGCACTCTCCTCATCCCTGTTTGCATATACTTTAAAAAAACGCTCAACTGTTTCTCCTTTCCACTGATCCCCACAAGGTATCCCAAAGTCTGTTCCTTCCACGTGTTTTCATTTCCAGCATTTCCAAAACTGTCTCCTTGACTGGTATGGTCTATGCAATGAGATTCTTTAGACCTCTGAAAAACAGTCACATCATTATGGAAATAAAATGAGTAAGTCATTATCCATTAGCACGGTCTGAGGCTTTTACAGCATGAATTTAAGGCTGGAGCCCAATAAAAGCAGAAAATCTGATATGGTTTTGATCTGGTTTCTCCAAAAATGCTTGGACTTCCTGACCTTGTGGCACTTAATGTAATGAAAGTCAGTGTGAGAACGTACCGAAGAGAAGGTGATGTTTCGTAGGTATCTCCCTCAGGCTCCTGTGCTCACAGGCAGCATGTGTGTGTCCATGCAGTCTGGCCAGGATTACTCCTGAGAAACACAGAGGAGAAGTGATGCTGTCAGGTCATTCTAGGGTTTCTCCTGGTGACAACAAATTGATTTGGGATGTCTTTCGTGCCCTTTGGGAGTTTAAAGTGATTATCTTTTGCCTTGTTACATATTTTCACACCTGATCCTTAGGAGAAGTTGCTCAGTCGCACATTGTGCGTTCCTTCCCTTACCTGGTCTCCCAGTCCTGTTCTTTATGTTGCTGTTGTCTTATCTTGGGCTTTATTTTTGTCTTCTTGCTGTCTGGTCCTTGAACAAAACCACCCAGCCGAGAGCTGTGTTAATAGTCCCTGTGGAAGTGCTGACCTCAGCCTTCACTGCCTGCCATTCTTTTTTCCCTTTGTTGTGCCGTTTCTCCTGCTGCCACTTTGCCTGTTTTCCATCCGTGGCACTTCGACTCGTTCTGCCACACATCCCCCTGACCCGAGAAGGCGATGACTGGCTGCCAGCCAGTGTTCTCACACACCGAGATGCAAGAACATCGCCTCCTTGCCCTTGGCATCTCTTGCTCTGTATCCTGCAGTTGAACCAAGACCCAAGAGCTCCTGCACAAAGCTCCTGCCGTAGCAGTGTCCACAGACCTCCATCTCCACCAGTACCTCCTGCTTTTCCTTCCTTTTTTCTTCTATATACACCAGTGCAGTGATTTTAGTGGGTTTTTTTTCTACTTTTAGGTTGTGACAATGCAATCATCATCTGGAACGTGGGGACAGGTGAAGCCCTCATAAACTTGGATGACATGCACGTGGATATGATTTACAACGTGAGCTGGAATCGCAATGGCAGCCTAATCTGTACAGCTTCCAAAGACAAAAAAGTTCGAGTTATTGACCCCAGGAAACAAGAAATTGTTGCTGTAAGTTTGCGTGATAATGAAAGAAGGAACTGGGTTTTGCTGCAGCAGAGAGTTAGCAAGAGCTTATAGAGAAAGAACCTTTTTTGTTTTGTTTATACCATGTTTAGTCGGGTTTTTCAAAGTGAGGACAAAATTACAGGAGGGATAGCAGCGCTTGAAGGATTTGTCTGGGTTTACTGGGATTAGTGTTTGAACTAGGATTTTAGGGCTCGCTTTTTAAACCTGCAGGAGTGTAATTCCACATCTAATCCTTTGGTATAATTACAGTTCCGAAGTTGTGTACGCAAAGTGGAGATTTAGCAGCCTGTGTATGTGTCTTAGCTTGCAAGGAAGCCTTCCTCCAGCCTTGCAAGAGGCTGACAGGCAAAGCTGAAATGCGCCAGGAATGACCACTTCTTTTGTGGTTTAGTGATATGTTTCTTCCTTCAAACATCGGGCATAGTTAGTTTGGGGTTGCTCCATGTAGTCGGCATCCTGTGTGGAGGAGCAGCGTGTCCTGCTGGGGATTCTGTGCCACCAAAAGAGAAGCCACCACCGTGTTGGGCTCCGTGCTCCTTGCTCCCGGCTGACCTGTACATCTCTTTCAGGAGAAAGAGAAAACCCACGAGGGAGCCCGGCCCATGCGAGCCATTTTCCTCGCCGATGGAAACATCTTCACAACCGGCTTCAGCCGCATGAGCGAACGGCAGCTCGCCCTTTGGAATCCCGTAGGTTCCTGTCCCGTCACTACTTTATTGTTGTAACTAATGTCCGTGGAGTTACCACCCTGGACCTGCAGTCACCTGCTAAATTAATAATTCATATACTTGAGCATATTCCAGTTCCTGCCCGCTCCTCCTGTGCCAGGAGGTATTGCTGTTATTTGGGTAAAGGAAATGAGTTATTTTGTACCGATCCCATCCCAACCAGGAGCAGCTTCCTGGCTGGGGGAAGGTCCCTTCATTCTATACATTACACATACAGAGCAAGACAGCAGCAATCCCATCACACTGACACAAGACACTCACTAATGTGACTGTGTCATGCCTGTCCCTGGACTTTGTGAATTTTCTTGGGTTTTGCTTTTATTGCATTTTGGGATTAGAATGTCCTTGGGGAATGAATAAGCTTGTGAACATTTACAGCATTTGTTATTGTGACACACAGGTCCCTCAGGGCCGTGAAGACACCGCTGTATGTTCACTAGCTACAAAGAACTGTTAATAATTTAGAACCTGTGTTAACATGAACTTTTCCAATTTCATTAACGTCCCTGGCACTTTTTTATTTCCAGAAAAACATGGAGGAGCCAATAGCCCTTCATGAGATGGACACCAGCAACGGGGTCCTGCTGCCGTTCTACGATCCAGATACCAACATTATTTACTTGTGTGGCAAGGTAAAGAGAAGCTTTTGGAGTGACTGTTGAACAAATGGTGCCTGTGAAATGTTCCCCAAGTGTCCCCATGGAGAAAGGGAGAACCAGAAGTCAGCGCTACAGCGATGGTCAGAGCTGCAGACAGATCAGGCTGCTCTGAAATGGGTTTGATCCTCACTCAGCCTGTGGGCTCTGCCCTGGGAAGGTCTGCTGTGTAACTGGGTGTTTCTTTGAGGTGGATTTACTCAGGTAAAGCTGCTCTTAATGCAACAAGTCCGATACCATCATCAAAACACCTCTTGTTGGTGTTGACCTGAGTGATTGTTCGTGTGGGAGGAAAGTACATTTTAGATGTTATCCTCCTTGTGCTTGAAAATGGTGGAGCATGCAGCAACACTTGCTGTAATTTCGCAGGGTTAAATAATAGAAAACTGGAATCACGTGGTCCTTTCCAAAAGCAATTTGTAGGCACTAAGTGCTCTGAAGTGCCCACTTCTGGTGCCGCAGCTTTGGAATTAGTACAAATAGGAGCCAAAGATAAGATGAACGAGTAATTACAAAGGAGGATCCATGCAAGTACGTTCAAGAATCCCATCTTTGTAAACAGCTAATGGGAAATACTTGTTTTATAGCTGCTCCCTCGCCTGCTGTGTCAGAGATCCTAGTGTAGCAGCGTTGCCAGGAACCAAAGAGAAATTGGTTTCTAGCTGTTCTGCCTGCCAGGGGCAGAAACTTTAGCTTTTTCACAAGGGGAGGTGTGCAAGTTGACATCCCCAGTCTTGAAGCATGAGCTCAGGTCGGTATAAAATACCACGGTATTTTAAAGAAGAGCACTTATCCCTGAGCAGCTGTTCAGGGGATGTAGGTGGGTCACAGGAGGGATCTGCTTTGTGGTGGTTCTGCTGCCGTAGGGACAGTGAACGCAGCAGTGCGCTGTCTGATCGCGCCAGTGGGCGGCAGCCCAAGGTGAGACACATTTGAAGGGTAAACAATGGGATTTAGCCTGAAAAAATAATCTGTAACATGTGCATTGCTCTGTGAGGGGGTTCTGGAAGGAAAGGCCCTGGGGTGAGAGCAAGGGCTGCCTGGCCTGGCGGGAGCAGGCGTGTGGGCAAGGGCAGCGCTGGCCCCTCCAGAGCGGTTCTCCTGTCGATTCTTGCAGGGTGACAGCAGCATCCGCTACTTTGAGATCACAGATGAATCCCCCTACGTTCACTACCTCAACACCTTCAGCAGCAAAGAGCCGCAGAGGGGCATGGGGTTCATGCCAAAGAGGGGCCTCGACGTCAACAAGTGTGAGATTGCCAGGTAGGGCTGCCGGGGGGTCACGTTGGCTTCGCAAAGCATCCCGTACAAGTTCAGCCATTTGGAAACGAAAAGTCCTGATGTTGGAAAGACCTCTCTGCTATTGTTTCTGCAGTTGGGGCCTGTGACATGAAGTGATACTTGTGCTGGGCATAACGTGATATAACCTCAAAATACACTGGGCCTTAGGCTGAGTCTGTTATAAATCAGTGAGACCTAGCAGAATACATTGTCTGGAGAAAACTTAGCGTCGGGTCAGTTACAGCATGCGCTGTCAACTTATCGGTGATAAATTTTTGGTGCCAAAACTGAACACAGTAGTCCAGGTGTCCACACATCTGAGTCCCACCTTTCCTTTTTCTTCTAAAGGTTCTTCAAGCTTCACGAGAGGAAGTGTGAGCCCATCATCATGACGGTTCCTCGAAAGGTGAGCGCTGCGTGTTGGTTCTGTGGTTTAAAGCCAGGTCATGTTTTCCAGCCCCAAAGCGTTTGACCGGTTCATCTCTTCTGGCTTGCAGTCGGACCTCTTCCAGGATGACCTGTACCCCGACACGGCTGGCCCGGAGGCAGCTCTGGAAGCAGAGGAGTGGTTTGAGGGGAAGAACGCCGATCCCCTCCTCATCTCCTTGAAGCACGGGTACATCCCTGGCAAGAACAGGGATCTCAAGGTGGTCAAGAAGAACATACTGGACAACAAGCCCGCAGCGAACAAGAAAAGTGATCTCATAAATGCTCCAAAGAAAGCAGCTGATGCCTCAAACACTGTGAGTAAAATTCAGAAGGTTTTGGGGATGGTGGCCCAAGATGTGATTACCAGGGTGCTGCATCTTCAGCAACAGCTGTAACAGAGCTCAAGCGTGGATGATTTGAGTACCTGGGACTGGGTGCCGGGGGAGGTTCAGATTGGATCTTGGGAACAATTTCTTCCCCAAAGGGCTGTGGAGCATTGGAACAGGCTGCCCAGGGCAGTGGTGGCGTCACCATCCCTGGAGGGGTTGAACAGGCGTGGAGATGATGTTCTCAGGTTCATGGGTTAGTGCCAGGGGTGGGTTAACGTTTGACTCGATGATCTTGAGGATCTTTTCCAACCAAAACTATTCTGTGGTTCTGTATTGGCCCAGTATGTCCCTGCCGCTGGGGACACTGGTCTGTTTCCTGAGCGTCACCGTTCCCGCGGTGCCCGTGCTGGGTGCGCGTTGGAGCAGCCTTGGGCTTTGCAAACTGTCTGCGGAGCTCAAGCAAACCCATCTCTTGTCTTGTCTTCCAGCAAAACGAAGCCAAATTGGATGAGATTTTGAAAGAGCTGAAATCTATAAAAGACACGATCACCAACCAGGACGAGCGCATTTCCAAGCTGGAGCAGCAGATGGCCAAGATCGGGGACTGAGCGGGCGCAGCGCCGGCCCAGGCACATTCCAGTTTCCCCAGTTCGGCAAGCAGCAGCGTGCAGCATTCCAGTACGAGCTTTCCTGTTCTCCTAAATTCACGTCAACGAGAGCTGATGATTAAAAGCCAAGCTTTTTAGTGATTTTTTTTTTCCCTGATGTTTTAATGAATTTATGTGACTGTGTCAAACAAGTCAAGAAGAATAAGTGCTACTTTTACAGTATTTTTTTTCCAGATGTTATGAATTCTTGAAAACAAATCCATTCTGACTTTCAATGTTGTGCCCAAATATCTTTTTCTAGATGTAGGGACCAATGCCACATTGTTCTTAACCATTTTTTAAAGTTGCCAAAAAAAAAAACCACACAAAAAAAAAGTTGCTTTTTATTTTTCTTATTTGCCACTTTGCAGTATTTGTGTTTTAAATGGAAAGGGACAGCACTGCGTGTGTGTGCGTGTGTGCATGGTGGGTGTTTATACTGTTCTCTGAACAAAACCGAAGCTATTTTGTACAAACCCTCGATTTCGAACAATCAGGTCGGTTTGCTTTGCAGTGTGGCCGCGGAGACCGTACGAGCTGCCTTTCCTGCCTCCCTAACGCGTCCTCCCGTGACAGTTTAACAGTTCTGAGTAGGGTGATCCGTGCCACAAAATGCCTCTGCTTCTACACCCTGAAGAACTTTCAAACTCGCATCATGTTGCCGTTTTAAAATAGTCCTGCATTTTGGATTCCTCTCGCTGCGCCCAAACGGGCATGTTTTACTCGCCTTTTTGTTGGTTTTATTTTGAGGCAGGAGTTGCTGTTGTGCAGGAGATGTGTGTGTATCTGGGGGGACACCGGAGTCCCCGGGGTGCCCGTTCCACGCGCGCGTTGCTGCACGTGCTGTCCCTGCACCACCGCGCTCTTCGGCTCATTGACTTTAAGAAAAGCTTTTAAAAATCCTCCAGCTTGCGATTCTCTGGCCCCTCACAAGTCCTGAAGTTAGGGATTTAGACCCTCCTTCCAAAGCAGCATCAGCAGTGCACGGGTGACTTTATCATGACGGGTCTCTGGAAATAAAATGCCTCCGTATTTTTTTTTTCTCTGCATCATTCCTGCCTCTCCCACCCTGCTGGAAAACTTGGCAGGAAATTCCATGTTCCCGGATCAAACTGGTGACCTCCAGACCTCCCATCTTCGGAGCGGGAGGGACTGGGGAGGGTGGGTTTGAGGCCAGTTTGGGGAACTGGTTTCTCACCTGCTCCCTCAGGGAAGGGACCCCGTGAGCTCATGGAATTTCTTGTTGGTGCCTCTGCTCAGCAAACTGCTGCTCGGGGGGGTCTCCCCTGCGAGGGGGGTCCCTGGGGCAGGGATGGGTCGGTGCCACCGTCCCAGTACAGCCAGTCCCTCCAGTGCCGGGGAAACCTCAGCAACTGGTGTCCGGTTTAAAGCAGACAAAGGCACTGGGGGTCTGAGAGCTGCTGCACTGCCTGTCCCAGCTGGGATCAAAGGGAGACTGTCCCTTTGGCCAGGCTGATCTGTTTTTTTGGTTTGTTTCGTTGTTTGGTTTTTTTTTTCCATTAGGTTAGCTAGAAATCCTCAAATTCACCATTTTCCCAGTGTTTGCATGTTCAGAACCTGCAGGTTGAGGACTCTGTTCTGAGGGATGTCTGGGTGTGAAGGTGGAGCCGCGATGGAGCTGGAGAGGCAGCAGGACGGGACAGAGGAGGCAGCGGATGTGTTAGAGTTGTGTGGCGTGAAAGCTTCAGACAAGCGGGTTTTCTTTGTTCTGAGTGGCGAGCGCAGGCGGGCCGAGCGTCCACATCCTGTGCCTGTGGCCACTGACGCTGGATTCACGGTCCAGACGCTCTGCGTTATTTGAATGTTCGGTGACGTTTTTGTATTGCAGTAAATGGCTGAGATGATGTGTATTTTTATTTTATTTTATTTTTTTTTTTAAAAGCCACCAAACGCAATGCTCCCCCAAATGGTGATCTCTGTGCTGATTCGTATGTGCGACTTCAGAGTTGTGTGCTTGGGGACCTTTTCTTGTTTTTCTAATTGGAGGGAAATAAGTTTTCTGAGACGCTGGATTGCAATGCCCAGAGATCGGTGTGTGGTAGACGGTCCGAGGAGGGCGGAGGAAAAGCCGCCCTGGTTTTTCGTTTCTCGCCTGTATTTTATTTAAATGAACTGATGCCTAGCCAGGCTCAACCGGAGTCAGTGCCTGAAGCTTTTTGTAGCCGTGATATCCCAGAAGAGAACCAGCGAAGTCCTGAAAGATGCGCTCTTATAGAGCGGCCATAGTATCTGTCCAAAAAAATATTTGCTTCCATTTTCAAAAGATAAAAGTCATTGATTATAAACTTCCTCTGGTTTGCTCTTTCTTTGGCTCTCTGCGTCCTGAACCCACCGCTCCCCGTTCGCACCTGCATTGAGGTTTTAGCAATGACCAGGTTATTAAATGATGGTGTTACCGTTACAGCCAGTGATGGAAATCCCAGTTAGTGGGTTGTGGCTGAGCGTGGTCTGGTTTTGGGGACCCCCCCCTTGTGTCTGTTCCGTCCCAGGGGAGCTGGGGCCCGTCCCTGGGGTCACACGTGGGATCACTGGTGATTTCCCTGTGGGTGAGCCAGGAGTTTGGCTGGAGGTGGGACGTGTCAGGGGGTCTCAGGGTGACGGGGTCTGCAGAGGGAGCAGCGCTGGCTGGAGCTGGCAGTGTCGTTCTGCTTCTCCCCAGCTGACACCCCTTCAAAGGCACAGGAAACCCTGCAGCGCTCAAAAGAGCCCGGGCTGGAAATGGCATCGCTGCGTTCCTGTCCAGGTTGGACATCCCCCTGCTCTCACCCTGCGTTTCCCAACCGCCTCTGGCTGCTCCCAGCACCCAGTGGGACAGGGATGCTCTTCGCAGGGATCCCTGCCCCCCCTGCACGCCCCAGGGGATGCTCGTCCCTCCCCTGCAGCCCTGAACCCCATTTTCCATCTGTGTTTTTCCACGAGTGACCTGGGGCCGGCAGGAACCGGGACCTTCCTCCAGCCGCCAAGGCTGGGAAATTTCAGGAATGGTCGTGGTGAGTCCAGCCTGCACACGGGGGTTTCACAGGGAGCAGGGGGACTGTTTTGGCCCAGCAGCAGCTGCGGATGTGCTCTTGCAGCACCTTCCTGCGGCTGCACGTCGCTGCTGCCCTCGCTTGGGGTGGGGTGTTCCTAGCAGAGCCAACACCCGGGACCCCCGAGATCCCCCAGAGCTCCTGGGCTGCTGGCGGCTGTGCCGGGGCTGTGTGTGCGGGGACAAGGGCACTTGTGCAAGGGCTCTGCAGATGCAGGACCTCAACCTCCTCCTCCTCCTGCGCAAAGGCCATTTCTCGGGGTTGGAGTTCATCTATGTCCCCTCTTGGGGCACCGTAACCCCCCCAGTCCCATTCATCCCCGCACCGTGCCCGTGGGGGCTGGCAGCGCTGGCACCAGCTTTGCCATCACTTCTGCTTTCGGGGCGGCGTGAGCCCCAACACATAGCTCAGCTGGGGGCTCCCACAGGGCGCCTGGCACACCCGGGAGGGGCGAGAGGCCCCTTTTTGGGGTGCACCCCACATCCCAGCCCCCCGGCTGGTGGGTGCACACATCCCCCGGCCCTGGCGGCCCCGTGCCCGGTGTGACGTCCTTCCCCGAAACCACAGCCGCTCTTCCGCGCCCGCCTTTCCGTCCCCGCCCGGGCGGAGGGCGGCCCGCGATGCCCTGCGGCTTTCGGCGGTTCCCCGGCCCCGGGGCTGCCCTCACGCTCCCGTCCCTCCCCACTGATCACACCGGTGCTGCAGCTCGGGGTCCCAGGTGTTCCCCAGCACAGGTGAGTCCAGGGGCTCAGCCACAGGGATGCTGTGGGTGCAAAGGGGATGCTCGGGGTCCCTTTGGTGTATGCATGGGTCCCCGGGGGAGTCACCCTACGTGCAGCGCTGGTCCCTGGGGTGTTTTGGAGGCGGGTCAGTGCTTTAGGGATGTAGAGCCTCCTGGGGATTCTTGGTGCTGGGAGATTTGGCGTTGGGACGCTGTTGGGTGCGGTGCTGCAGGGACCTCGCTGACCTCCACCCACCAGGGCGATCAAGGAGGGCGTTGTTGGTTGAAGAAATGGAATGGGGGGGATTTGGGGTGGGTTTTCTTCTCCTCCCACTTCAGCACAGACATGCAGGCACATGGTGGCTTTGGCCCAGGAGCCCCACACCAGGCTGGCTGGTGGAGGGGAGGACGGGCGGCTGGGGAGGGGGTTAATGGAAACGTGTGCGATATCCCTGTGGTTTCAATTCTGCACGGGGAGTCATCCTGCAACTGCCTGTCCCGTACCAGCCGCCTCCATCACGGCTCGTTTCCCATTTCCAGACACTCCACTTCCTTTTCAAAACTTTCTCCTCGAGCAGAGCCGGTGGGTCGAGTCCCGCAGGTGGAGGCTCGGGGCTGGGGGAGGGGCGTGATCGCATCCTCCAGCCCCCCAAACCCGGGGCCCCTCTCCGGGAGGGGAGGCAGATGATTCACCCATGTGCGATCCCTCCTTGGGGCCATTTCCAGTCTTAGTGCTTAAACAGGGCCAATAAGAAAGATGGGGACAGACTTTTCAGCAGGGCTTGTTGGGATAGGACAAGGGGTGATGATTTTAAACTAAAGGAGGGAGATTCAGGCTGGACACGAGGAAGAAATCGTTGTCCCTGAGGGTGGTGAGAGCCTGGCCCAGGGTGCCCAGAGAGGTGGTGGATGAACCATCCCTGGAGACATCCCAGGCCAGGCTGGACGGGGCTCTGAGCAACCTGAGCTGGTGAAGATGTCCCTGTCATGGCAGGGTTGGGCTGGATGAGTTCCGAAGGTCCCTTCAACCCAAACTGTTCTGTGATGCTATGAACAATGGAGCTCAGCATCCTCCCGCAGGGAGCGGGACCCCCATTTCACCTCTCCCCTCTGTCCCCCACAGGTGCCATGGTGCTGGGCCAGGCTGTGCGGGTGCTGCTGGTGCTGAGCAGCCTGCGGGTGTGTGGGGCTGAGCCCCCTCCGGGGCCGCCCCAGGGCCTGCAGTGGGTCTGGGGGGTGGCCAGGCAGGAGCGGGCTGAGCCCCCCCGGCTCTCCCGCAGCAGGAGGGACGATGCGGGGCAGCAGCCCGGCACCGCCACACCGGGGCACGACCCACCTGCCACCGCCATGCCCAAGAATATCGAGACCGATTCCCTTGAGCCCGACCTGCTGCTGGGCTCTGTGCCACCCCCCGGCACCAACGCCAGCCTGCGCCAGGCACCCGCGGTGACAACCACGACCGATCCGCTGGATGAGACCGATTCTCCTGAGCCCGACCTGCTGCTGAGCTCAGCACCCAGCACCAACGCCAGCCTGCACTGGGCACAAGTTGTGCCAACCACAGCTGATCCACAGGATGAGACCGATTCTCCTGAGCCTGACGTAATGCTGAGCTCAGCACCAGCACCCAGCACCAACGCCAGCCTGCACTGGGCACAAGTTGTGCCAAGCACAGCTGATCCCCTGGACGAGACCGATTCTCCTGAGCCTGACCTAATGCCGAGCTCAGCACCAGCACCCAGTACCCACACCAGCCTGTACCGGGCTCTCATGGTGTCAACCACAGCTGATCCACAGGACGAGACAGATTCTCCTGATCCCGACCTGCTGCTGGGCTCTGTGCCACCGGCAGAGCCCGCCACACCGGCAGCACCCCAAAAGAGCGTCACCACTGTCCCCAGCAGGCTCACACCACCCGGTGAGGACGGGACCATGGCCAGCAGCACGGACAGCAGCTCCTGGGTGACCCCATCAGCTCCCGTCCCCACCACGGGTTCCAAGAAAGCCAGGGCTCCCTCCGGCCCGACACATTCAGCCCCTTGGGACGCAGAGCCCTGGGAGCCCAGCCGGGTGGTGGGCAAGTGCCTGCTGGCCATCCTGCTGCTGGGGCTGGTGGCCGCCATCTTCCTGCTGAGCACAGGGGTGCTGGGGGCCGTGCTGTGGCGGCGGGCGCGGACGGCCCAGCGCCGGCTCAGCCACACCGAGATGGTTTGCATCTCCTCCCTGCTGCCCGATGGGGAGGCGGCCGCCAACGGCCCCCGGCCCGGCCCGGCCCGCCGGCCAAAGCTGCTGCTCGACGGCGGCTCCGAAGCCGATGGGGACAACCTGACGCTCAGCAGCTTCTTGCCAGAGCACACCTGAGCCTGGGGACAGTGTCCTGCATCCCAGAGCATCAGAGGAGGTGGCGTCTGGTCTCTGGTGCTGCCACGCGTGGTCAGGGGACCGCGCCGTCCCCTTGGGTTTGTGATTTACCCTGGACTGGTGTGGTGGGGAGCTGCTCCCCCAGTGAGTTCAGCCCCCGAGCCAACCCCATTAAAGTGTTACTGGACATGGCGGGTTACTTGGACATGGTGGTCTCTGCCTGGTGGGGACAGTGCCCACCCCCCTGGTCCCCTCCACTGCCTGCCCACATCCCCCTGCCAAAATTTCACTTCTCCATCCTCCTCCCCAGCTCCCCGAGAGGAGGCAGAAATGAAACCCATGGCCACCCCTCCCCGGGAAGGGGATAAGATCAGACCCTGGAGTTGGGGATCGCAGCCCCTGGGACCCCTCCCCACGTGGGGCTGGCCTGGTGCCACGGCGTGGGAGCGGAAAGGGTGGCGGTGCCGGGGCGGAAATGCCGGGGGGGGACAGGGACGGGTGCACTCGTGGCGTAACGTGTTCCTGTCCTGTGGTTGCAGCGAGGCGAGGGGACGACTCCAGTACCGTCACTGCCCCTCGGCGTGGTCCTGTGCCCTGCCGTGCTTGTCCCCAGTGAGCAAATGGTGGTCACAGGCTCTTGGCTTCATAGAGTGACCTCCCAGGCTGTCCCTGCCGGGTTTTGGTGGGGACAGGAGGAACAGGGACAGCAAAGGCATGAGTGGCCACCCAGGGTCCCACCATCCTGCCTGTACCTGTGCAGGTATTGGTCACCCCTCGAGCCACCAGCTTGTCCTGGGGGAGCCACCCAAGGGAGCAGAAGTGGCCCGGGACTGTCCCTGCCCTGGCAGGCTCAGTGTCCCCGCATTCCCATCCCTGCAACCTCATCCCTGCAGTGACCAGACTCAGCGTCCCCATCCCTGTGTCCCTATCCCTGCCTTGCCAGGTTCGGCATCCCAGTCCCCATGTCCCCGTCCCCACCCCACTGAGCAGCTGGTGCCACCCTCAACATTCGCAGTGCACGCTTGGGCAGTGAAGTGTTTTGGCACACGCTTGAGGCATCGCTGTGCCGCCCCGTCCCTGGGTGCGCAGCCACCTCGAAAGCCACTTTTGGGGACAACTGTCCCACGGGGATGCGGCAGCGTCACAGCTCATCCGCACCCCGGCCCCCAGCCCCGCCGCGTGTTTACATTCGCGCTGAGCTTCAGATATTTTCCATCTGGAGCTGCGCAGCTTTGCTCCCTCCTGCAAATGTAAATGTTTATGGTGAGTCAGCGCGGGCGAGGGGATCTGCAGCTGGCGGTGGTGGCCGGTCCCTGGATGGGACACCCTGGCCGCAGGCTCCTGAGTGATGCCACCCTGCTCTGTCCTCATGCAGCTGCAGAGCAGATGTTGGCACCCAGCTGTGCCAAAAAAGCAGCCGTGGGAGCTCATGGCTCCACCATAATGGGCACAGAGGTTGATGTGTCCCTGGGCTGGTGGGGCCAGGCTGGGGACTGGGAGCCCACGGGGGCCTCTGTCACCCCCAGCCCTTTCTCTCGGAGGCTCATCCAGCCTCCAGCCCAGACAAGGGTGAAGATGGTGGGTCCCGAGGAGGCGGATGGGTGCTGGTCAGAGCGATTGCTCCTGCTCTCAACCAGCCCTGTCCTCACATCCATCGCTCTGGGAGCCCAGCGAGGAGCAGGATAAACTTTCCTCCACCACCACAGCCCGAGGCGGCTGCCAGGAGCCAGGAATCGCCCTATTTGGCATCGTCAGCAGGTCCTGTCGAGCTGCCATCGCCCAGCTCACAGCCCAGGAATCTGCAGGAAGCCAGGACGGTGTCACAGCAGCATCCGCGGGGCTTCTCACCTCGGCAAACCTCTGGTGTGCCACGCACAGGGCTGCGTGTGACACGGTGCTGTGCATGGTGCTGTGACACGGTGCTGTGCATGACGCCGCGGAGCAGCTCCGCAGGATCAGTCCCTCCCTGGGTATTTCGCTGGCACAGCAAAGTGCAGCCCAGTGAAGCAAATTACAAGCAGAGCAGAGCCGAAATGTCTCAAATTGCAGGTTACCGCCGGCTGGTTGTGCTGCGGAGCCCAGCCTGGCGGGTCCCCACGTTCCAGCCGCCCCAAATTACAAAGCGGGGCGCAGGCGATGCTGCCCTGCCCAGTGCCGAGGGGCCCAGCCCTCCCCAGCCACAGGCAAAAACGGCATCGTAATGGCCGGGGTGTGCTGGCACCGGGGCTGCCTGTCCCCCTCCACCTCTGTGCCGGGGAGAGCCCAGGGCAGGGATGGGGACCATGGATGGGGTGGGGGGACCATGGCTGGGGAAAGTTGGGGGCTCTGGACAAAAAGAAATGGTGATCCTGACAAGGAGGGATGGGGACCCTGGACAAGGAAGGATGGGGACCTTGGACAAAAAGAACTGGGGATCCTGAACAAGGAGAGATGGGGACCCTGGACAAGGAGGCTCAGCCCAGCATCACCATTGCTGGATGCATGATGGGGAATTGCAGCCCCATCCTGGTCTGGGCTGTGGCAGGGAGCCCAAATGCCACTGTCACCCCTCCGGGCTGGCCTGGCTCAGCAGCACAGCCACCCCCAAACCCCCCAGTCCTCACCTTTCCCCCTTCCCCTCTAAGGTTTCAGCACTGATCACTTAAGGCCGGGAAAAGCCGCCCCAGCAGCTGCACGGAGCCACCAGCTGCAGACAGACAGACGGACCCGTTATTTCTGGGAGCCACGATTACATTTGGCGACGCCGGGAGAAACCCAAGCGGCAATGGATCCCCTCCGGCTGCCCAGTGGTGACCAGGACGGGCCCCCTCGCCCCCAGCCCCAGGGTGGTCGCAGTCCCCAGGGGCCAGCGATGGTTTTTTGGAGGGGGATGTGGCCGGGTCCCCGGGGAGGCGTGCGGAGGCGAATAGCAAGAGGATGAGGTCACCGGTGTCTGCAGCCTCTTGAGCAACTTCAGCCCAGGCGGGGGGACCAAGGGGGGTGGGCACAGCGCTGCTGAGCTGGGGTCCCCATGGACCTGCACCCCGAGGCAGATCTGCCTGTGCCAGAGCATTTCGCGGCTGAACTGGTGTCCCGAAATCAACAGGGGTTCCCCAGCTCTGTCTGCCCCTGTGCCACACTGCCAGCCCCAATAACACTGGGGCATTGAGCCCAACACCCTCCCTGTCCCCTCACTCGGTGGCTGTGTCCCCCCAGCTCCTGCCTGCACGCCGGCAGAGTTTGGGCTTTAGGGCTGGCATGGGGGCAGGATCAGGCCCTGGGCTGGGCTGCTGGGGCCCAGGCACACAGTGAGAGGCATCTGAGTGGGGGGTCCTGGCACAGCATCATTTTGGGGGTGCCAGCACCCTTGTCCCACCATGGCAGCTCAGCCACGTGGCCTTAGGATGGAGTTTTACCTCTGTACTCATGGGCAAAAACCACCTTTGCAACAGAACCCCCCGCTTTCCCACTTGTACCCCAAAAGGTGCCCCCTCCCAGCAGTGCCACTGGGTGATGGGGGGCACCGGGGCTCCCCCCTTTGCTGGCAGGGCAAGAGGCCAGGCAGCCCCCAGCCGGGTTTGGCTGGGAGGGGGCCCCTCACCGCCCACCCGCGCTCCCTCCCCAAACCAGCCCTAATGAGAACAAGCTGGTCCCGGCTGCGGCGCAGGAGGAGGAGGAGGAGAAGGAGGAGGAGGAGGAGGCTCCATCCCGTCAGGCAGCAGAAAGGGGCGCGAGGAGGCGAGGTGTGCGGGACAGACCCCATCCTCCCGCCGACGCGGCGGCTGCGGGCGAGGTGAGGATCCCCCCGGTTTTGGGGTGGCTCAGGGTGCCCCACGGCTGGGGTGCCGTGGCGAGGGCTGGGCACAGTCCCCACAGAGGGACGTGGGTTGGTTTGGAGGATGCTGTGGCTGGACAACATCAAAATTGTGACTTTCCAGAGCGTTTAGGGAGCAGAGGGGGTTCAGTTGTGTCTGGCCAAGCCGAGCAGGGATGGGATGTGGGGCCAAGGGCTGGTGATGGCTATAGGAACAGGCCCTTCTCTTGCCACAGATTTAGGCTTTGCTCGGCCTCTCTGTTGCCACAGCTGCTCATCATCGCAGCTCATTAACAGCAAATTAATGCCTTTGCCCCACCCAGGACCCTCTCCCTGCTGCAGCTGGAGAAGGTGGTGGAGGGGGATGTTACCATGATGGCAGAGAGCCCCCAGCCCATGGCGGAGGCAATACCTGCAGTGAGCCGGGAGAGTTGGGGGTCCGTGGTCACCCCCCTGCCTCCACCGTTGTCTCTTTGCTCTGGTTTAATGCAAACCAGATTTTGCAGCTGGGAAGGAGCCTGGAAGCCAAATCCTACTGCTGGAGACCTTCCTAGTTTGGTTTGTTCTGGGGGGAAAAAATGGGAGGTAGGTTGGGATTTGGGGGGCCTGATCTCGGGGGAATTGTCCTGGGGGGTCCCTGCCGGTGGGCCTGCAGGGCTGGTTTGTGAGACTTTCCCGTGGGTCCGTGCCGGGCGGGGGGGCTCTGGGAACGGCTCAACAGCACTACGTGGCGCAGACGGAACACTCTGTGTCCCCTGGGGAGCACGATGTGACATGTTGAGGACATTCGCACCCCACTCCTGAACCCCGGGGGGTACTGAGCCCAGATGGGGGCTCGCCTTGGCTCATCGCTTCGTGTGGGGATGGGAGACACTTGTACCATGTCCCATAGCGTGCTGTGGGGTAGATCCAGCCCCAAAGAGCATGGCACGTGAAGGGACAGAGTTTCACCCTTCACCGGGGAGGCTCAGGCAGCCGGGAACCCCAGGACCCCCCATTCACCCCACCCCAGCTCTGGGGCTGCCCCTTCACAAAGGCTCTGGGGGTCCCGCACCCCGTCCCGGCACTGGGGTGAAATCCAGCCGCCAGCCTATTTTTAGCCGCGCTCAAGCTGGGAATTGTCTGTAACGGTCTGTGCCGGGACAAGCGGTTGGGAAATGCCGCTCGCGCCGGCGGCCGCTCTGCCGCGGCATCGCCTGTGTCAAAGTTTCCACTTGGAAACCTCAGTTTTTTCAGGAATTCTCTAATCAGCCAAACGGCCGTTGTCTGAAGCCGGTTGTTGGCAGCGGCCCCGGTCCCCTCGCCGCGCACGCAGCGTCCCCCAGGCTTAAGCAACTTGATTCAGCTGCTTTCCATCTATTTTTGTGGCACGCCGTTGCAAAACAAACACCGACCCTTGCTCGGTGTCAGGGCAGGGAAACTGGAGCTGAGTTTTTTCCTTATATTTTTTTCTGGGTTTTTTTGCTTTTCTTAAGGAAATTCAACCAGGTGAGTGAGTGGCCGAGCTCACTGTCGGTGGTTTGATGCTTGTGCCTTGGTGCCGCAGCCACATGTGGGGCTCAGGTGGGTGCATTGAGGGGCTTCACGTGGGGCAGGCTCAGGGATCTCACTCCATGGGGGTGTTAATATTTTGCCCCCTCCTCTGCACCCCGCAGGAGCTCTGGGGGAGATGGCGGCGACACCGGCGATGGCTGCGTGGCTCCTGCTGCTGCTGGTGGCAGCCCCGGTGCTGGCGGCAGCGCCCCGGCATGCTGCGGTGCTGCCCGACATTGGGGGCAGCGGGGACGCCGAGGAGGTCTCAGCTGAGCCACCCGCCCGCTATGTGACACCAGGGACTGGCCCGACGCTGGGGGACGCGGCGGGGACCACGGTGACCAACAGCTCGGCACCGGGCGGATTGTTGGATGGGCTGGTGGACTTCTTCAAGGAATACATGCTGCTGGTGGTGGTGGTGGGCTCGCTGGCCTTCGTCCTCCTCTTCATCGTCTGCGCCGCCGTCATCGTGCGGCAGAAGCACAAAGCATCCGCCTACTACCCCTCCTCCTTCCCCAAGAAGAAGTACGTGGACGAGCAGGACAAGGTGGGGGGGCCCCGGGCTTTTGATGAGGTGCCAGACGGAGCCCCCGGTGCGGGGGAGCCCGTGGCCATTGGCCGGCAGCTGGAGGCCGATATCCGCGCTGCCGCCCACAACCTCAGATCACCCCCCAAGGCTGGGGAGCAGAAACCCCCCCATGAGGAGGAGGAGGAGGAGGAAGGAAGCAAGAAGCTGAGTGATGAGCAACCCGTTGAGCCCTCTCCCCAGAATCCAGGTGCTGAGGAAGCGGCGGGTGCAAGAGGAGCAGGGGGTGAGGGGGACTCCAACGCAGGGCAGGATGGAGCCCCAAACCCCCCCAGTGTCTAGGGCAGGGACGGGTCCCGGGTGAGCCCGAGGAGCCCCCAGCTTGGGGGGACACGTGATGGACACGGTGGTTTTTGCTCCATACATACGTGGTGGCTCAAGGCAGCCCTGATAAAGCTCCCCTTGCCTCCTGCCCCCTCTGGGCCCCCCAACCCTCGCACCAGCAGGACGCTGTGGCAAAGCCACATTTTTTTGGCGGGTGGTGTTTTCGGCAGCACTGAAGTGCCATCATCCCCATCGCTCCTGCTGCCCGAGGGCCTTCCCCTGTCCCAGGCACTATGTGGGTGCAGCCCCCCTGCTCCGGCTCTGCCCCCGGTGCTGTGCCAGCAGCCCCCCACCTTGTCGCACACCGCCAGCTTGCTCCTAAGTGTAATTTTACTAATTAGTGGCATCCCAGTCCCTGCCAGGCAGCTGCACCCTCTGGGCAGAGGCAGCCGGGGCGTGTGGGGAGTGGGACAGGGGCCTGATGTGACCCCAGCGCTGGCTCTGCTGGTGGCTGTGACACCGAGGGGACAGGATGGGATGAGCTTGGCTGAGGGGAGAAAGGAGGAGGATTCAGCAGAAAGGCCCCATCCTGCCATTTTTCTGCCCCAAATCCACAACTCAAGGGCAGCCCAGAGCCCAGCTGGACTTTCTCCTTATTTTCTTAACCCCTCCAGCTCATAATAAAGGTATTTTCTCCGCAGATGTCCCCTCCGTGTGTTCCTGCAGCTTGTGGGGTACCCAAGGCACCGTCCCTGCGCTGGTTTGTTCCTTCAGGGCCTTCCCCGGGTGTTGGGGTGCAGCTGGTTTCAGCTCCAGCCCTACGGGGTCCAGTTGTCCCGAGCCCGGTGACGTTCTTCTGCGTGGTGAAAGCCTGGGAGCTGCAGGACACGCTTATCGTTCACAAAACCTGTATGTCGATGCGCCATTTCTGGGAAACTTTTATCTCTCAGCCTGCAGCTGCTGCCGTGCGCCTCGGCGCTGGGACGCAGCTGTGCCCGGGGGGGACGGCAGCCAAACCTGCGATAGAAAGACGCTTTTCTACCTCAAAAGCAACAGGCCCCCTCATCCCTGTCACCCCACATTTTGTCCCAGCCACGGGGCAGGTCGGGATGTGTCCCCCACTGTCCCCACGTGGGGACAACCTTCCCCCTGGAAGAGCGTGTTGGCTTTAACTCCCTCTTGCATTTTGCCAAGGGACTTTTGCCAGCCCATTCTGCCCCAAAGCTGATGTGGGCGTCTGAAATTTCCCTGATATTTTATTTTAGCTGGGAAAGGGCAGGACAGCTCCCGGGAGCGAGGCACGTTCCTCGCAGCAGGACACACGGGCTGGGATGCGGCACGGGCGGTGCCGGGCGGAGGTGCCGCATGAGCGATCCGGTGAGCGACAAACCACAGCGGCAACACGTGGCCTGTGCCGCGCTTCAAAATGTTGCGGACAGAAACATCATAACGAGCCGCTTATTTTTGAATGTGGTTTTTAATGTTTTAAAACGCCCTCGGTTGGAAAAAAGGCAAGTAGGGTTTCCTGGGTGGTTTAAAATCTTAAGAGCAGGCAGTTTTTAAATGTGCTTTCTGTTTATTTTGGAAATCTGTGGAAATGCTCCCCTGGAAAAAAAAAAATGACCACCAGAAGGCACAGGAGAGCAGGGTGGCCTGGAGCACAGACTGGGCCAGATCACCACAAAACGTCTATATTTCAAACACTCCTGTGTCCCCAGCTCCCGGGAGCCAGCCCAGGCTCACCGTGCAAATCCTCAGGCAGGTGGACATCATTGATGTCTACAGCAAAGCTCAGCAGAACTGCATCCCCTGGGACCTTGGGGACATTGTCCTGAAGGGACAGACCTGCCCCCTTTACCCACACCCCAGAGGGATTTATTCTCTTTTTTAACAGAGCACTTGGCCAGCCCAATGCTTGAATTCTTACAGAAAATGCTCCAAAATTCAGATTGCTCCTCTAATGAGAGGTTAAAAAACCCCCCAAGTATTAGTTGTGACAGGATGTGAGCAGAAGGAGCTCTGAGCTTAAAAAAAAATAAATCAAGTATTAGTTGTGACAGGATGTGAGCAGAAGCGAGCTCTGTGCTTCCCGTAGGAGTGGCACCCAGTACCACCTGCTGTCACCAACCGGAGGCCCCGGAGCCACCAACTGGTCCCAGTCTCAGCTCCCCGGGGAGCAGGAACTTGCTCAGGTTGCGAAATGAAACTCCGACACAGCTGTGGTTTGCGGGCAGAGGCGCTGCCCCGCGTTTGTACTGATACACAGACCCATCTGCAGTTCCTACATCAAGACCAAGGCAATATTTCCCGCTAAATTCTGTAAAATATTAGGCAAAATTATACATCTTCCCCCCAAAAAAAAAGTGCAGCCCTTCCAGTACCGGAACAAGAGGATTTTCTCCCCAGAGAAAAGCCACCGAGCTCCATGCAGTTGTGCAGCCTCCACTGTGACGTTCCACACGCAGTCGTGACGGGACACGGGGCTGGTGGAGCCCCCACATCCCCCTTGTGCGCACACCGGCAGCGACACGGGGCGCGTAACTTGTGCGTATCTTACAGCTCCACGGAGTAGTGCGCAGGGTCCTACTAACAGCTACAATAATTGCACTGCGAATTTGAGTGGAATGAGAACAAGCTTTACAGTCAGTTTAGGCATTGTTGGCTTTCTTCTCCGATTCCTGTTTATTCGGGTCCTGTTTCAACTTGTAATCAGCCAAGGCAGCCTTGATTGCGTCTTCAGCCAGCACTATGAACAAAAAACATATTTCAAGGACAAGGAAGTGTTTTTTAGAACAAAAGATGCTATAGGAGCAAGACCAGCCGCTACAGACAGCACCAGAGTCTGAGAACTGTTGGCATCTTGGAAACAGAATCTCAGACTCTGAACTCTTATCAGTCTGCTGAGCTACAGAGAGTCCCAAAGTCAAAAGAGATCCAAAAACTCTTAAAGTAACCCCAAAATCTGAACATAGGCAAGTGTTTCTTGTGGGCCAGGATTAACTGTTCCTTGTGCAGAAACCTGATTTAGAAAATACCACTTGTGAGCATCTGCGCTTTTCCCAGAACTCTCCCTCTCCAATACAAGTTGGTGTTTGAACTTTCAGTTGTTACTCACTCGAGCAGTGCAGTTTGACGGGGGGAAGGCAGAGCTCTTTAGCGATATCCGTGTTCTTGATTTGCAACGCTTCATCAACCTGAAATGCAGTTATTGTGTGGTCACAGGTTGGGTGAGGGACAACCCCAGCTACAGAAGTGTTTCCTGTCAGAGCTTTAATGCTCCAGAGCCAACAGAATCCACAGGGAAGAACATCTCAGCTGCCAGGGACAGCAAAGGATGGTGGAATTAGGGAATGCTTCAGACTGCGCAGTGGTGGGGATGAAGCAAAGTGCAACCAGTGCCACAGACTAAGTGCCACTGCAGGGATTGTTCTACCTTTTATCATAAACACAAACACATTTAT
Source organism: Streptopelia decaocto (assembly GCF_964273445.1). Classification (NCBI taxonomy): domain Eukaryota; kingdom Metazoa; phylum Chordata; class Aves; order Columbiformes; family Columbidae; genus Streptopelia; species Streptopelia decaocto. The sequence goes on along the minus strand of NC_138670.1, from coordinate 5,403,618 downwards.
TGTCTGGCAGAAACAGAGTATATATAACGTAAAGGCACTCCATAACTAAACTTTCTTTCAGAACACATTGCGCCAGGCCAGCGCTGGGATTCCTTGGCTACTGTTTCCTACGCGGTCCCAATGGGGAACACAGTGGGGTTTGACGCTCAAAGCCAACTGCGGTGTCCCCTCCACACCCTTACCGTTTTCCCTTTCACCCACTCCGTCGCCAGTGAACTCGAGGCGATCGCCGACCCGCAGCCAAAGGTTTTGAAACGGGCATCGACGATTCTCCCGTTCTCATCCACTTCCACCTGCGAGAGCACCGGTGACACCTCAGGGAGCTGCTCAGCGCCTCGGAGCCGCCTGCTCAGGCCTTGAGCAAAGGGGCAGGCCCCGGGCAGGGGGACGGGCCCTGTCGGGGTCACTTCATGGCCGGGGGTGCGGGGAGGCCGCTGAGGGGAAGGGGAAGGTTTGGGCCTCGCAGCGGCCCCAAGCGATCCCCCCCTCCGGCTGTCAGCGGGTCCCCAAGGTCACCTGCAGCTTCATGACGTCGCCGCAGGCCGGAGCCCCCACCAGGCCCGTCCCCACGTTCTTGGCGTTGCGGTCCAGCGAGCCGACGTTGCGCGGGTTCTCGTAGTGATCCACCACCTGCCGGGTCACCGCGTCACCCACAGCCCGTGCGGCGTGGCCCCGCGGCCCCCCGCCTCCCCTCGCCCCTTACCTTCTTGTGGTAGCCCAGCCTGGCGGCGGCGGCCGCCGCCTCCCCCCGCCCGGGCCGCAGCAGCAGCGCCGCCCCCGCCGCCCTCAGCGCCGCCATCTTGAACCCTGAGGGGGCGGGCGGCGCCGCGCCGCCCTTTATAACCTCGCACGGGAAGGCCACGCCCCCGACCACGCCCCCGCGCTGCCTCGGGGCTGGCGCCGCCGGGCGCCCGTATTTAACGCGAGCGCGGCGGGGGGCGCTGGAGGTTGTTTGGCTGATCGTATTGTTGGTAAAACAATCAACAAACGCCGTTTTCAATCACAACGCCGTTTTCAATCACAACACCGTTGTTGTCGCGATGCCGTTTTTACCGTGACAACGTGCTGGCCGCGGCGGCCACACTCAATATGGCGGACGGAACGCGCCTCGCACGTGCGGGCCCTCCTCAGAGGCCCCCGACAGACCCGCCCCGAGGTGCCCGCGGTGCCGCCGGTGTCTCAGCTGAGAAGACAAGGGGTCTGACACCCGCAGCGCCCACCGCAGCGCGACCCTGGTGCGCGGCCGATCATGGGGTGGTACGGGAGGCGGCTCGCCCCTCGCCTCGCAGCGCTCGTCCGGCAGCAGTGCGCGGCGGCGGGACAGGCACCGCGGTGACAGCCCCGGCAGGCGGCGGAGCGCGGCTGGCTGCGGAGGGAGCTGCATAAGATGGCGGCGACGGGAGCCGAGGCGGCTGCGGTGGCGGCGGAGGAGGAGAAGCGGCTGCCGGAGGACGACGACCCCGAGTCAGGGGGCGACTCAGAGGATGAGGGCGACTCGGACTCGTCTGGCGACGGCGAAGATGAGGAGAAGGAGAACGAGGCCGAGATCCAGCGGCTGGAGGAGCAGGTGGGGCCCGGCTGCGCCGGCGACGCCGTGGGGAGGGGGCGGTGGGGCAGCGCCCCGGGCCCGGCTCCCGGCCGGGGGAAGCGGGGTTGGAGACCGGGCCCTGGGTTGGTGGCCTTCCCGCCCCGCTGGGAGAGCCGGAGCGGGACCGGGAGCGGCCTCGGGGCTGTGGGGACCGTTCATTCTGAGAACCGCAGCCTCTCCCTGGGAAACCTCGGGCTGAGGCGAGTCCCGCCCTGCGCGGGGTCTTTAATTTTGTGACCGCGGCGGTAATGGCAAAAAAATCCATGGCTGCTTCTGTAGTTTGATGCTGGGAACTGTCAAGACGTGAATGTTTGGAGTCTGAAGTGAAAACTAGGAGTTTGGGGTTTTTTTTGAGGAGAAAATTGGAGAGGACAGCCCCGGGGAATAGTTTGTACTCATCACAAAAAACTTTGTTCCTTGTGTAGGGCTTTTTATTGCCTTTAAAGAAACTAAACCACATCTGGCTCTGTGCTTCATTCTGCACTGCTGGGTCTGTTCTGCAGCTGCTATAATCCCAGTGCTGAGCTGTGACCTTTAGAGCTGTAGGCTGAGTTCTAAGCTTAACTATAAAGCTCTGTTGAACTTGGAAGTGTTTTTTTTTTAATGAATACCTGCTTGTGGCCTGCAAGTATCTTGTAAATGATAGTGAAGTTTGGTGCAGCTCAGTGCAGGCAGGTGGGTATTGTCTTGGCAATGAGAACAGATGAAATTTGTATCCCCCAAAAGACAATGTGGCATTCTGTTCTGCTAAATGTTTTCTGATTTTTTTCATGTTTGTCACTCAATAGTGCTTTTAATTTTTTTTTTAAAGCTTTCCATCAATGCTTTTGACTATAACTGTCACTTGGATCTGATAAAGCTGCTGCGCCAGGAGGGAGAGCTGGTGAAGCTCCGCCGAGCTCGGCAGAAGATGAGTGAGCTCTTCCCACTCACCGAAGGTACCGAGCGCCTTCTGCTCGTGTCGCAGCTGCTGCCGCACGAGCATCACCCGTGTAAAATACCCTTGTCTTGTCTTTGTGCCAGTTCAGAGGAACCTAAAAGAACAGGATTTAGGACTTTGTAAGCTCTTGATGTTGCTGCTATTCGTGGCCAGTGCTGAGCTTGGCCTTTGGCAGGCACAATGAGCTTCTTGCAGGAATTTGAATTCTTGCTGCTGTACTGTCCTGCCCTGTCCTGATGTGGGGGGTGTTTGTGTGCACCCAGCTTCTCCCATCTCTGATCTGTCTGTCTGTCTGTCAGCTAGGCAGTTGCAGCCAGGATGCCACTTGCTGCAGCCCAGGGCCAGGCACAGATTTGCTTGTGCTGCTGTTGCTGTAGGGCCGGGACCACCCAGCTGTGGGGTGGCAATACCGAAACAGCTCTGGTTGCTTTTTAAGTGTGACCCTGAGCCCAGATAAACTCCCGCCAAAAGTTAAATTTTGCAGGCAAGCAGTAAAAAAATACTGTGTTGGTGGGAGCTGCAGGTAGCTCTTGAACTGGGGGCTTCTTTTTTTATTCCTAACACAGAGACGATGTAAATATTGCAGGGGCTGCTCTGCCAGTGTGCGTTTAGCTTTGACAAGGGCAGGTTTCCTTCTGTGCGTGTGGAAACTTGAAGCCCCTGAAGCCATCTAGTGTTTCTTGGAAAAGTGTGAGGAAAGGTGCACCTCTGGGTGCTCTTTGGTTACTGGTAAACACTGATGCTCTGCACACAGAACTGGTAAATTGCTGCTTGCAACTTCTACTCTCTTTAAATAAAAGTGCCCTTCTGTAGTACTAATTTGAAAAGGTCTCTACCAAACTTTAGTTATAAATTAATTGTGAGTAGTTGTGGAGGCTAAAATTATTCTCTTCTCCCACTCCCATATTTAATTCTGTTACTAAAAAGTCTGATAAAAAAGTCAGCAAGTGGATTTAACTTATTCTTTCTAAACATTGATGATGCATTCTAAATCTTGTCCTTTCAGAAATTTGGCTGGACTGGTTGAAGGATGAGATAAAAATGGCTTCTGAAAGCTCTGAGCGAGAGAAAGTTTATGAGCTGTTTGAAAGAGCTGTGAAAGACTACATCTGTAAGTTGTTAATATATGCTGTAAAATTTACTGTATTGGCCTCAGATTATGGCTTTCTCTTTCTAGGAAAGTTGTTTTTTTCTGTTATAATGTAAAAATTGGATGAGAGATATTAGTGTGAAGTGATCCTCAGGTTTTCTGGATCATTGGAGTTAAAGGCCATTCAAATGACTTCTTTCAGAAGAAAAACTGTAGCTGCTGGTGCTGAACCAAAAGCATAAGATAACATATTTTAACTTTTCTTTACTACATTGGGTGGTAAAGAAAATTGTCATGTGTTGGTCTATTTATATGCAGCAAACCAGGTGTTTGGGAAGCAGAGAGTTGCCTTTTTAAATTTTTTTGGGGGGTATTAGGTCATCTGTATTTCATTAACTTTGTTTAGGTCCTGAAATTTGGTTGGAATATGCCCAGTACTCAATTGGTGGCATTGGTCAGGAAGGAGGAATTGAGAAAGTTCGCTCCATATTTGAGAGGGCGCTAACTGCGGTTGGGCTGCACGTGACGAAAGGAGCAGCTTTGTGGGAAGCGTACCGGGAGTTTGAGAACGCCATCCTGGAAACGACACAGGTAGGGTCGGGCTCTGGGCTCTTGTGATAAAAAGGAGTTGTGCTGCCCCCACGTCATCTCCTGAGAAAAGTGGCTGTAATGTCACACAGTTGTGCTTTCAGCTGTAGAAACTGACCATTTGGTTGGGGTAAAATGTTCTGTGTGTTGAGTTGATATAGTAATGGATTTGTGTTTAAATAAAAGACTTGTATCCAGAAGTGGTTTCCCTCTGCTTCTGTAGCTTGACCTGACAAGAATAGCTTTAACCTGAGTAGCTTCATTATGAAACAATGTTCATGCCAGCGAATATTTTTGCACATAGTCCATCATGTTTATATTTCTAGAGAGTTTTCTACTTCAGCTTTTAACTCATCCATTATTTCACCTTTTTTTTTTTTACTTTTGGATGATGGTATATTATCCCTGGAACATACTGTTTGACATCTGCAAAAGATGCTGTTACAAGATAGCCAGAATGTGATTATTTCTGTATTTTTGTCACTTACTACATAAGAGGTGGAAGTTAAAAGGTATCCCTGCCCATGGTGAGGGGTGGTACTAGATGATCTTTAAATGTCCCCTTCAAGCCAAACGGTTCTGTAAAATGCCCTACCAAAGGAGTAAAGGGTGAACACCCTTTAATTCACAAACAGAAGCAAAGCTGGAAGTTTAAAACCACCTGTGCACACACCAGGATTTATTGAAAAACTATTTGGCAGTGCAATGGGTTTGTGAAATGGTACAGTCGCATGCGGCTTACTTTGTTTCCAGGTTGTTTCTCTGTGTGTGTCAGCTTTCAGTGAGGAATGCCTTTCACATTGATCCAGCTTCTGAGTAGAGCGATTCCTGTGTTTCAGCTTTCAGGGCAGCGCCCTGAAAAGCGAGTTGGCCATGTCTGTCCTTCAGGAAGCACGTAGTCCTTTGGGACCCAGACCCCAACCCAGAAACAACATCCCGTCCTGTTCATCAGCTCGGGCTTGAGGGAGCCGCTTATATGTCAATCCTTTTGCTTGCAGCCAGCTCCTGGCAGTGTTCCGTCACCCGAGCAGCAGCAGGTGCTCTGCAGCCAGCTCGAGAGGATCCACACGCTGTTCCGGCGCCAGCTGGGGATCCCGCTCTTAGGTAGGAGCAGGTGCACGGCCAAGCTGTGTTCTGGCCATCCAGGCGTCACTTGTGATTATTCTTTTGGTAGAGCCACACAAACTGCAGCTGTGGTATTAATGAATTCTTTATCGATGACATTCTCCTGTCTTTAGGACCTCTTGAATGATGCACAGATCTCTTTTGTTCAGAATTGTTCTTACTCATTGAAACTGGGTTTATCTGTTTCTTCAGTACATAATTTGGGGCTATTTAAGGTACAAGTGATGAGCACAGACCATGGCCATTGGGAACTGTGATGGTTACTACATGAGAGCCTTGCTTGGTGGGGAATTGTATGCTCTGGCAGCTGGATAGTTAGAATTCTGCCTGGTTCCCTTCATTCTTTAAACACCTTGAGTCCCTTTTCTTGTGACTTTGCTTATAGGAGAAAGTTAAGAACAGGTTTTTGACTTTTTAATTTGTATATTGAAAGAATTTGGGTTGGTCTCTTTCTTTAAAGCCTCAGGAAAATCTTTGGTTTTCTAAATCAAAATCAGTAGCTTTAATATAACATCCTGACTTTGTGTTGTAGTGCACTGTGTAAGATGAAGTACCTGAACCCTGTAAGCCTGCAGTAGTGTGATGGTTAAGATACAAAAGCGTAAACAGAAATAGAAATGTCTTAGAAACAAATCTAGGTTGAATACTGATTATTTAGTCCAATGAGTTATTGATGGGGTTTTGTGTCTCTTTTAATAGATATGGAGGCTTCGTATGCTGAGTATGAGGAGTGGTCAGAAGATCCAATACCAGAAACAACAATAAAGAATTACAAAAAAGCTCTACAGCAGTTGGAGAAGTGTAAACCATATGAAGAGGCACTGGTAATGCTGTTACTTATACTTTGCTTTTAGACTGAGAGCTAATTGCTTTGGGGTGATTTTATTTTTTCCTCAAATTTAATTATTTTGCTGTTTTCAGAGATAAAGCAGCTGTAGGTGACTCAGCTGTGAGCATGTGAGACCAGAAGCCTCACAACTGGGTGTACTGGAAGCTGTTGAATGTATTGACTGTGTCAGGCCACCCTGAGGTGCACGTATGTGCTCTCGCTGTTCCTTCAAGCATTGATGAGCATGCTGGGCTAAGAGGAATAAAAAATTGGGATCTGAATGGCTTCAGAACCATGGTGGTAGTCGGAGATATGTGGAAATCAAAAGTTATTGATACTTCAAGGCCAAGCTCTTGTGTGGAATTTTGCATGAGACCTACTCTGAGTAACAGCTGAACGGTTTGGATCAGGCTTTGTTCAGAAGATTTTAACTTTTTGTATCTCTGTTTTATAGCTGGGTGCTGAAACACCAAAGCTGGCGGAATATCAAGCTTACATTGATTTTGAGATGAAAGCAGGTGATCCCGCTCGCATTCAGTTGATCTACGAGAGGGCTTTGGCTGAGAACTGCCTCGTGCCAGATCTTTGGGCACGTTACAATCAGTATTTGGTAAGGAAAAAACACAGATTCTTGCAGTTTTATTTTCGTCTTTTTTTTTTTTTTAATCTTAGTGGCTGATAAATGTATAACCAGTAAATTCTACCTCAGTCCTGTCCCTTAGTATTTAAATCCTTCAGAAACTGATTTTCATCTCACCTTTGGTTTCTTCCTGTTTTCAGTGTTGAGTTTATTGATGAAATGAGCATTTGGTTGCTTTTTCCTCCAGTTGTGTGTTTTCTCTGCAGAATTAAACAGAGTGTGGGCATCAAGCCTTGCTCTGCCTGGCAGAGCTGACTGGGTGTAACCAGCTGTGGTGCCAGCCCTGCCTTTGGTAACCGACATTGCTTCTGAGGTTGTCCCGTGTTGCTCCTTCCTGTTTTGAAGGTGTTCATTGTTTTAGGACTACAGAATTTAAAATACCCATCTTTTCATAACTTTGCAAATGTAAAATGGAAGTGCTGTTTTAAGATGTTGGTTCTTTAAAAACTGGTGTGTCTTAGATGGGCTCTCTGGCTCATAAGAACTGAAAAGTTTCTTGTGGTGGTATTATTTTAGGACCGGCAGCTGAAAGTGAAAGAATTGGTCTTATCTGCTCATGACCGCGCTGTTAGGAACTGTCCCTGGACGGTCGGGCTGTGGATTCGATACCTTTTGGCGATGGAGAGGCACAGAGTGGACCATGGCATTATTTCTGGTAAAGAAAGAACATCTCAGCTAGACTTTAAGCTACAGAGCTGCTCTCTGCACTCTGATGTCTGACAAACCGTGACCTGTAGGACGCTGTAGGATTTGTTTTCACCCTGCTGCAACAGTTTTAAAGCTGAGGAAATGTCCAGTTCTATTTGTTTCCTACAGTATAGTACGTGTAGGGTTTCTTGTATTTTCCTGTCTTCCTGTAAACGTGTATAAACTTTGTGCTCTACACTGTAGCTTTGCTGATTTTGTCAATGTCTGGAAAGTAAATATGTTTGGGTGCGTTTTCTTTGTTTCTTTCAGAAATGTTTGAAAAAGCTCTGAATGCAGGTTTTATTCAGGCAACGGACTATGTAGAAATCTGGCAGGCATATCTGGATTACCTGAGGAGACGGGTGGATTTCACACAAGGTGCATATGATATATGTGTGAATAAACGTTTAAACTGTTTTCCATGTACCTCTCTGAAACATCGGTATTACTTTTTAAAAAATTTAACAGTAGCTTCATCTCTTTCACAAAAATTACTTTCTGGCCATTAAGTGTCTATAAAATATTTTCACTTAATCGGTTTAAAGCAGCTCCTTGCTGACAGAATAGATTGTGCTGTGGCAAAAATGCCCGGCCTTATGTTTTGGCTACTTAGTGGGTTTTTTATTGTGCACGTAGTGAGTTTTACTGAATTAATAAACTTTAGCTCCCTCTTCCTTCCCTGCTAAAATCATTGTGGGTGTCAGGAAAGAGATTTGAGTGGATGGGAGATGAAAATAAAATTAATATTTTAAGGCAATTATTCTTTTTTTTCTGAAGACTCGAGTAAAGAACTAGAAGAGCTGCGGTCTGCGTTCGCGCGTGCTGTGGAGTATTTGAAACAAGAAGTAGAAGAGCGTAAGTTAATCATCCAACATGTTGTTTTCTCTTGCTCAGAATAATTATGAGCCTAGTTCTCAACACAGTATTTAACTTATCTTGAAGTGTCTTGAACACTTTAGAAATGCTACAGATAAACATTTCTTCTGCAATGTAGAACTTGTTTAATAAACACTTTATTTCCAAGAGCCCTTCACAAACAGCATTTCTTTTTATTCGCAGGATTCAGTGAAAGCGGAGATCCATCTTGCACCATCATGCAGAACTGGGCGAGAGTTGAGGTGATTTTTCTATCTGCTGTATTTAATTTGCCAGACGATAAGAAATATGATTATTTTAATGTTCCAGCCACAGAATGCAGTCCTCCCATACTTTGGTGTTTTGTCTAGATAACTTCAATGAGTAGATCTTTTTTGGGGGTAATGGTGTTGAACAAATAGTCTTAGATTATACTGAGTACTTTTTGGATGCTGTTTCAGGCTCGCTTGTGCAACAACATGCAGAAAGCCAGAGAACTCTGGGACAACATTATGACAAAAGGAAATGCCAAATATGCTAATATGTGGCTGGAGTATTATAACCTAGAAAGGTAAGAGCTTGGCTGGTTGGAAGAGTTAATTAGCTCTCGTTTCCTCGTCTGTGTGAGACAAGATGTAGATACTTAGCGTGGCTCTACTTCATCTGGGTTTATAATATGCTTTGAGGTTCTTAGAGCAGTTCTGCAGTACACTTTGGAGATGTTACAGCAACGCGTAGTGTGGGTTTGTGGGGAAGGAGGGAAAACGTTTGCGGAGAATGCAGTTAACTGTCCTTTGACGTTGGTGCGGAGCGCGGGCTCCTCATGCCGTGGTTTCCCTGCCGCAGAGCGCACGGGGACACGCAGCACTGCAGGAAGGCCTTGCACCGCGCCGTGCAGTGCACCAGCGACTACCCGGAGCACGTCTGCGAGGTGCTGCTCACGCTGGAGAGAATCGAAGGTAACTGACTGCGCAGCGTCTCGTTTTACCTGCTCCAATTAGTGCACAATGGTGCAGAGGGAATTTTGATCTAGTGTTTTGTGTTCTGGTGAAGGCTTATTTTCTTTTGACTATTGTAGAATACACAAGCAGCTCTTTATTTTTTTTCTTATTTTCTGGCCACACTTGGAGCCTGCTGAGGTTACTGGGATTTTCCATGCCTTTTTGGGGTGTTGTATTATAAATGAGAGGTTTCTGCTTTGCCTGGCTTTTGTTTTCTTTTTCTTTGAAGGCTACTCATTACATTTAGAATTTTCATGTGCAGTGGTTAATACCAAGAGCAAGTTCTGTGAACTCACTGACTCTTATTTTTCAAGAATTTTCAAATTATGGGAAAACTAAATACAAGGTGTTGTTTTTCTTTTTATCCTTTAGGAACACTGGAGGACTGGGATGCAGCAGTTCAAAAAACAGAAAACAGATTAGCTCGAGTTAATGAACAAAGAGCAAAGGTCAGAACTTTCTGTGACCCACCTAAGTGGTTTATAAGAAATACCTGTTTTAAGATCATGCTTGTCTGAATGTCAGATTTCCAATGTTGGTGCCTGTAGATAAGCCTGTATTGTCTTAAAGCCTCAGAGCTATTGATTTTAGTTTAAAACTACGGTTAACATCTTTTGATGCTTTTTATCTTTCACCTTATGACTTTTGGATGGATATAAAAGTAATGTGTACTCCAGGAAAGCTATAAGAGCAAACAATTGATGTGCTTTAAATGATGATCCTGTTAGCACTGTGTTCAATGTAGCTCAGGAGAAAACCCTCCAGGTCAGTACTCTAGAAAATGCTCTGCTGTCTGCAGTCACTAGAAAAGAAAAACCTCTTGCATATTTGTAGGCTGCTGAGAAAGAAGCTGCTCTGGCAAAGCTGGAGGAGGAGAAAGCTGAACAACGAAAGCAGGCTCGGGCAGAAAAGAAAGCTTCCAAAAAGGCTAAAAAAAGGATTGGAGACAAGCGCAAAGCAGATGATGATGATGAGGGTGAATGGGGACAAGATGAAGAAGGTAAAACAAACAAATTAAAACTTCAGACCTTTGGCAACAGGGTTATCGGTTGCCTCCCTTCAGTTAGAGGCAGACTGAATGGTTCTTGATTAACAGAAGTATATTAGAACTTCTATAGTTTTTTTTTTTCCCTAGTTTTTCTTATTTCAGAGAAGTAGCAATTTTTTTTTTAAAAAAAAGTCATTTTCCTGACTCATCAAATGACGCTGAGGCGTGTGTCTAAATCGGGTTATTCAGTATTGTAGCGGTCTCCTGGAAGGTGGTAACAGAAGATTTGAATAGATTGCTGCCCCTGGGGATTTAGGGAGATTTTATATTTGTGTATTTCTTACTTTAAAAAAAAAAATCCCATTAGACAAAGAGAACATGAATCAGTAGTTGTAACTGTCAGAAAAAGGGAAAAAAGCCCTGTTTCATCTACATTTGTGCTGTCTTAGTCAAATAATCTGTTGTTACTCATTATTAAAAACCTGAGGGCGGTTTTTATTTTATGGTCTTCAAGACCTGTCGTTGTGGTTCCACGTGCCATTTCCAAACTCCATGGTGATAGTGGCAAACACCTTAATTTCAACGGTGGATGAAATGGTGTAATTTTTTTCTAGTAAGGCTTTTCATTTCATTAATGAGCAGAGCAGCCCAGCAAGAGACACAAGGGTGATGGTGATGGGGAACTTCCTGAAGAAGACATGGAGGTGGAAACCGGGTTGTTTGGCAGAAGTGGATCTGAAAAGCCAGATCACTCAGCAAACCTGAAGGAAAAGGCGTCTACCAGTCGAAAAGACACCCCCAAAGTTTTCCATGACAGCAGTAAAGACAGTGTCACCGTCTTTGTCAGCAACCTTTCCTACACCATGGCAGATCCCGAAGCGAAGCTGAAAGAGCTCTTTGAGAGCTGTGGGGAGGTGGCACAAATCCGGCCGGTCTTCAGCAACAAAGGGACTTTCCGGGGCTACTGCTACATAGAATTCAAGGAAGAAAAATCTGCTCTTCAAGCTCTTGGTTTGGACCGTAGAGTTGTGGAGGGAAGACCGATGTTTGTTTCTCCCTGTGTTGACAAGAACAAGAATCCAGACTTTAAGGTAAAGTTTTATTCTTTCAAGTAATAGGTTGAACAGTGGGACTGTGTAGGAAAACCAGCAGAGTACGTTGCTTCCAGAGGGTGTGAGTCTAACAAATTCCTGTTGTGCTACTTTGTAATGGCAATGTGATGTCTTAGCAGAAAAACTGTTTTCTGAGAGTTCTTGCATTTGATGTTACTTTGCGGTAAGCCAGGATTGACACTGGCAGCTTTCTGCAAATCTGGAGTGAAGCGAATCTGAGCAGCTTGTTAATGCTGTCAGGTACCCAGATTCCTACTTGAGCATCGCAAGCTGTAAACTACTTTTTTTGGTTGAGTCATACGGCTGTGGGCATTTATTACACAACCCACTGGTTCTTGTTGATGGTGTGTGCTTGGTATCAGTTGTATAATCAGTGGTATTCTGGATTTATGGGGTTATTGTACATAAAAACTTAATAGTTCATATAGTGAGAACTGAGTAAGACGACATGATCAATGGTCCTTCTCATTGCAAAGGAGACATTTGTTTAGAAGCATCTCAGTTCTTGGAATCAGGTGCAGGTCCTTAGTGTGTGTCTGTATGTTTATATGCAAATATATTTCAAGATACTACTTGTAACTTGGAGGTATTTTTGCTGATAAGCTTTTGGAAGTGTAATAGACTGAAATCCTTGGAGTCTGAGTGGTTTGGTATCTAACAGCCTCTTTGTTTCTTCAGGTGTTCAGATATAGCACTACACTGGAGAAACATAAACTGTTTATTTCGGGTTTGCCATTTTCATGCACTAAGGAAGAGCTGGAAGAAGTGTGTAAAGCACATGGGAATGTGAAAGACATTCGGCTGGTCACCAACCGAGCTGGAAAACCCAAGGTACAGACGCTTAACACGCTCTTAATTTTAAGGAATCCTTAAAAAAAGAAGCACTTCATGAGGTCTGGATACAAAAATTAAGCTTTGAATTTTAAAAGTTGCCAGCCTGGCTTTGTGTTAAAACTTGTACAAATACTTGGATTTAGACAGCCTAGTGTGCCTTGTGCCAACAAATAAGTAGTAGGAGGGGAAGAGGATTTTTTTTTTCCAAAATAAATTAAACAAGAATGTGTGATATAAATGGGATGGAGGGGAAGATGTTTACAGCACTGTCAGTACAGTAAAAATAGGCATTGGTAAGTCTGCAAAGAGTAGGTTTTTTTGAGGTACCTGACTAGAATACAGTTCACCTGGTATAACTGATTCCCCTCCTCCCTTTCTTTAGTTTCCTGAGGCTGTTGTTGCGAACACCTGCTGCACTAACAGATTTGCCAGTGAGAAATGAGCCACCTCTCTCTGACAGGGTTCATTATTTCCATCTGGGAATAAATGACTCCTTGTTAAAGAAGAGATTCTAAACTAGCAGCTGCTCTGCCAGAATTCTACCTGACACCTGTGTCTGTGTGTTGGGCACTTCTGACCGGTGCCATCCTGGTGATGATGTTTGTGTGTTTTTAAAATGCATTTTCTAGCTCTGGGCAATATCTTGATGACAGTTCCTGTTGTGTGTGCGCTCTCATGTGTACCCCAGGCCTTCCAATCCACATGAAATGCAGGTTGTAGATTTGCGTAGCTTTTTTTAGCTAAAGAATACTGGGACTCTTAGTCATATTTAGTCTGTTTTCTGTATGGTTTTCGTACCACTTGGCCCAATTATTAGCAAAAGCTATCACGCAGATAAAGAAACACTAAAACTAATGTAGGTTACCTCTTTTGCTTACTTAGGGCCTGGCCTACGTGGAGTTTGAAAACGAAGCTCAGGCCTCGCAGGCTGTGCTGAAAATGGATGGTCTGACAGTCAAGGAACACGTCATCAAGGTGGCGATCAGTAACCCTCCTCTCCGAAAGCTGCCGGACAAGCCCGAGGCTGGCAGGGCCCCGCAGTTCGCCGTGCCGCGACAGGTTTACGGAGCGTAAGTGGTGGTGAGGGAGACTGCTTGGCCATGCTTAGAAAGAGAACACAGGGTTTCGTTATGTGCTACAGTGCAGGAATCTTGTCTAGAATGTGAATCTTTAAAAGGTGCTGAACCAAAAAAGTTTGGGTTGCTGGATTGATGAGGAAAAGCAGTTGCTTGTTTTTTTTCTTTACATTACAAATAGCAACAGGTTTGTAGTGACCGAGAGGATCATGTGTTTGATGTCCCGTTAGGGCTGATGTGAGCACCTGAACACTCATAACTTCCGTGTCCTCTCGTCCTGGAGAACCAGCCGTTGCTGCCAGTGATTGTTAATGTCACTGTCATCTTTTGGAGTGCTCCTGCTGCTTGGCGTCGCGTTGTCATTGTATTGTGTGTGCCCTGTAGATAAACATGGAGCTTTGGTTTCTGGGCACTGTTGGGCAGTTGTTTTCTGCCAGCACTCGGGTGTCCTGTTTCAAAGGGTAAAGCTTTGCACTACTTATTACTGAAACAAATGATAGGAATAATATTTAAATGAGCATTCCTCCTAGTGAACAAAGTCCCTTTTGTTTCCCCAATCTAAAACCGTACATTCAAAGAGCACCGTTATATTTTTTTAATGTCACTTTTTGTTCTCCAGGCGAGGGAAGGGAAGGACGCAGCTTTCCATGATGCCTCGTGCATTACAGCGGCAGAGCAATCCCGTGGCCAAGGCTGAGAACGGGATGGTCCAGAACTCACCAGCAACTTCATCCCAACCCCCCGAGGAGCCGAAGAAGATGTCCAATGCTGATTTTGCCAAGATGCTACTGAAAAAGTGAGCAAAAGGTCTTGCAATCAGCGGGTCTGGTAAAATGTGAAATGCCTTTCTGGAAGCCATGTTGTGTCCTTACGCTAGCGAGGAGAGAACGCCAGTCACAATCAGGTGTAAATACTGTTCTGGACCGCTGCATTCATCGAGATCAGTGTAGGATGGTACAAATCCAGCTTTTTTTCCTCTGTTTCTAAGAGCATAGAGTTACACTGTGTTCTGGTAAAACGGCGTTATATGATTCCTCACATTGAGGGTAACGAGGGGGGAACTATTTCCTGTACAGGTTGGATACCACATCGAGTTTGATGAATAATTTCTGAATATTTCTCTTTCATTAACGAATGAGATGCAATGGGAAATCCTAGGGATACCCTTGCTGAGCTCCGCTGGTCAGGTGGGATTGTGATTGCAGTCATTCTCTCTGACAACAAACCCATTTTCCACCCAAACCCACCCACACAGGGACATTCATCTCCTTCCATCAAGAGTTAAATGGCAGACAGTAGTAACTTCACCACAATGGCCTATTTTAGTATTGGGAGAGTTTCTATACATATGTGTGTATATGTATATACACAAATATACATATATATGTATTCAGTTAATGTTCTGTTCAAGTTGACCTGTTTTTTTTTATATTGTGTATTTGTAAAAGACATTCAGATTATTATTTTTAAGTGTCATGAGATAGTACTTAGACTTGGTAGACCTTTGTTTCCCATGAAAGCTGTACATGCTGTTGCTGAGGACCATTTTTTGGTTGTTTTTGCTAGCTAGCTCATACGTCTTTTGCAGGTGGTTTCTGTATGGTTTTGTACAAATGTGAAGTGCGAGCTGACTTTTTGTTTTGGTTTATTAAACTCAAGTTCTCAAAGGTTTTCTATAAATACTGTTGCTTTTGTTTAACTGTGGGTATTGGAATTGCACTTATCCTATGGCAGCTGGGTAAAACTGATGTACCTCGCCTCTTGGGTGTGCCGAGAGACTCGGTGTCACTGATGTTCCTTTAATGGATCATTCCATCTAGTATGAATATCCCAAAACCACCTCAGAATTCAAATTAATCTGGTACGTGATCTTGCCTAGAAATATTACTGCTTGTCAACTAAAACTGCTGCTTGCTCTGGGAGTTGACACATGCAGGGGTTGAATGTGAGGGGGGACTCCAGGACCAAGTTCACTTGTACCACACAAGCACTGCTGCAAATAAACACTATTTTCAGTGCTTATGTTCTGTGCTGGGTTGACTTGACTTTACTTTGAAACGATGAGTTGGATTCAGAGCTTTGAACCGTGTCATGTTGGCACTTGTGGTGATAACAGCAAGGGACTGAGTTCTGTTGGTGCTTGTTCACAGCCTCTTCGGTGCCACCCAGCGTTGTACGCATGGGATGGGGAGATTGTCTCTCCAAGTCAGCTTAGAAACATTCTAATAACACTTTAACATGAAGCTTTAGTTTGTGGGCTGGGACCACCAAGGGTGGCTTTGCCCTGATGGGCACGTGCACAACCCTGGTGATGAATTAAGTGTCCTGTGGTGGCTTTGGCGCAGCAGGACGGCTGTACGCAGCAGGACGGCTGTACGCAGCAGGACGGCTGTACGCAGCAGGACGGCTGTACGCAGCAGGACGGCTGTACGCAGCCGCAGGGGGAGCCAGGACCCGCACCCTGGAACGTGCTGCTCATGAGCTGAGCTGTGACCGCCTCTTAGTTCACTGCAGCATGAAAGTGCTTTGACAACAGCCTTTTCCAAACAAATACTTTAATATTAAAATAGTTTATTAATCTCTTACTAAAATAACTTTTTTTTCCTCTCCTGAGCTCTAAAGTGCAGACTTCATTTATACTCACCTTGCACTACAGAAATAAGCTTTGTAAGGCCAGAACAACATTCCTCATTTAGTGTTTGTACATAAGCATGGAGTGGTGCTGCAGTAAATGTGTAACTCCCAGTCCTGTCCTATTGTTTTCCTGTGTAAAACATGTCCTAACTACCTTGCAGGTGAGAGTTAGAAGGGATGAAACTCAACACTGGTCTGGGACAGTCTGAACCCTTTTTGCAAAGGGTTTAAGCTTAACAGCAGTAAACTGGATCGAATTGAAGTTCTCTGAGCTCAGGCGGTGGGATCAGCGATGCACAGCTGGCACGCAGGGGTGCAGGGAGCTGCTGTGTCTTCAGCTGCAGCTGTTTTTACCTTAAACTCTGCATTTTTGAATTGCACAGCAGCTCCCAGGTGGGACACTAACTGCCACTGCAGCACAAAGAGGCCTCGTGTGATTCTTGACACATTTATCCCAGTAATAATGTGACCTAGTAATTAATTATGAAAAGTTCTCTCTTACTTTTTTTTTTGGCAAACTTGCTGTATACATTCTTCCCAAATTGACACAACCTGTAACAGTTGTCTCACAATTAAGTATAACAACCTTTTCTGCCCACAGCTTTGCAGAAATAAGCTCTTTTCAAAGCCTGAACTGACATGTTGAAGGGCAGTTGCAGTTTGCCCAGGGATCCTGCTCAGCAGAGTGGGGTCTGAGGCAAAGTCCTTCTGGCTGAAGTACAAAAGCACCTCGCAGGTCAGTGGAATAAGCCAGGGAGCATTTCTGCTCTTTTTCCCCTCACAGAATCTGTAATCTTAAACCAAATACTTCCCACTCATTGCACAAAACCCACCTGAGGAAAGGCAACTGAAAGTAAATGTGCAAAGTGCTACTGAACTGCGCTGGGAGGGGAGAGATGACTTTGAACTGGAGCTCAGCTCTGTCCTGCCCTGTGCTGCCATACTGGTGTGACTGGCAGGAAAGAGTCTGATGAACACAGCTGGGAGTGCTGGTACTGCCAGGGCTGTGTTTTGGGTGGTTTTTGTTTGTTTGAACAAGAGGGAACACAAAAGCAACAACTCAGTGAAGACTGTGTCACTGAGCAGCTCCTTGAGGTAAGACAACGCAGTTGCCTGCCTAGGTGAAGGGTTGTGATTGAAGCGGCTTCCTAAAGCTTAATTTTAAAGGGAAATTAAATTCTACTTCACCTCACCCCACCTCCTTCCAGTAGCACAAACAAGTTATAGTGCACACTCAACATGAACAGTTCACATTTGAGCTTGGCATAATGTATATAAATAAATTAAATTAATCAAATGTAAGACACTTTTTAAATAAATGAAATGCTGAAGAGTGACACCTCCTGTTGAGTTATTTCCCAGCAGGAACGCTGAGTGGCTTGGCCTTCTGTTCTCCCACGCGTTCCTTGGCTTCTGAACGTCCACAACTCTCAAGTCTTGACGGGGATGGTTTGTTTGCATCCGGCGGTGCCGCCATCTGCTTCAGGTAAGCCCACGGAGTATTCTGTAGTGGCGATGAGCAGCATGTCCAGAGTTGTCTCGGTACACTTGGCAATGAAGCGTATGAAAGGCCTCACGTCCCCCTCGTTGGCGACGTCCAAGACGTGATAATACTCGGCCCGTTGCTCCTTGCGGATGGTGATGGGCGGGTAACCCGCCTGCATCAGGATGAGGTTCATGAAGAGGCGCGAGGTCCTGCCGTTGCCATCTACAAAGGGATGGATGTAAACCAGCTTGTAGTGGGCTAACGCTGCAAACTCCACCGGGTGCAAGCTCATGGCGTCTTCCGAGTTAATCCACTGCACAAACTCCTGCATCTGTTTCTCAACGTCCTGGGGATGTGGCGGTATGTGATGTCCTACAAACACCTGAGTAGTCCGGAACCGTCCCGCCTCCACCGGGTCGGCGTAGCCCAGCACCCTGCGGTGTATCTCCAGGATGTCACTGATGGTGATGGAGCCGATCCGCGACACCAGCGTGGTGTTGATGTATTTCAAAGCCGCGTGCATGCCGATCACCTCGTTCTGCTCCACTAAGCTTTTTCCAGGAACGGCGTATCTGGTCTCGATGATGTGTCGTATTTCCGACAGCGTCAGGGTGTTCCCTTCAATAGCGACCGTGTGGTAGATGTGGTGATAGTAGGACTCCTCCATCACGCGGCGCAGGGCGGAGTTGCCTTTGGGGATCGCCATCACTTTTTTCACCTTGCTGTCGATAATGCTGAAATACCTCTGATCTATCTCTTCGACTAAAGGTAGCGTCCGGTCCCGATTGATCAAAGCCTTCTCGTTGCAGGGAGAAATGGTTAGTGCTTTGGAGTACAAGTAGTCCGCTTGAATAATGTCTTTTTCCTCTTCGGAAAAAATACCAAATTCATTCAGGGCATCCACGTAATCGGGGTCCATTTTGAGGGCGTACACAAAGAGTTTGTGGGCTTTCTCTCGCTTCCCTTGGCGCTTCATTTCGAGAGCTTGATTCAGAGCTGCTTTGGCTTCTAACTTCACTTCTAAAATGCAACAATAATAGATAACGGGCCTGAGTTTTACTGAGAATCTCTGGAAACTGTCACTATTCACCTCTATGAAAATTAACTAATGCCAGTTCTATAACAGAACTCTTTATTCCAGCTTTTGCCAGGCCTGTACCACGTTTACAGGCAGAGGACGTGGCAGCAGAGCCGTTGTGGCAGGAGGTGCGGGGAGGCAGGATCTGCGCACAGCACAGCTCAGGCTGGCCATGAGCCTGTAGCCATCGTGACAAAACTGGCTTTGGCCACCAGGCTGCTCTGGGACAACATAGAGAAATAAGGTTTCTTGGCAGCAATGCCAGTTCTCCTGCTGGAAGCACAGCCCACAGCTGCTACCAGCACTGCTACCTCTTTTTTCACTGAATTATCAAACATCTTCCCAGCAATAATGGCTTTAATGCAAACAAAGATACAGTGCTGGAATTGTAAGGATTCCTTTGAAAGTTTTCCAAATTAATGTCCTGGCCAATAAAGCCAATGAGGGCAGCCCATCATTGCCAGAAAGGCTGTTGTATGACAGCCAGGATGTTGGGATTAATGCCATTTATTCCAGGTTACTGTGTATTAAAATACCATTTGGTATTCCAGTTACCTGAACAGAACTTACTAGTACTGAAAGCAGGAGGAAAAACTTCTGAGAGAACACAGGGTGATGGAATGCAGCTGGGCTGGTGGTGCCATGTCTGGGTCATTTACAACTGATGTTAATTGGCAGCTGGGCAGTGAGAGTTCGTTACCATGATGGGGCACAGAAAATCATCAGGTGGTGGGGTGGATTATTGTTATTATACAGCAACTCTGCTGCTCCCCTGCACCCGCCCGGGGACACTCTTACCTGGGGAGGCTTTGCCTTTGAGCACCAGCAGCTCCAGCCCATTGGAGGTGACGCTCAGTCCAGTGCTTTGTCCCGTGTATCTGGTGACGCCTGAGGAGCCCGTGCCCAGTTTACTCTTCAGGAAGGAGAGTCCTCGGAGCGCTGCGTGGCACTGCTCGTCCACGGCAGCCTGCGGGAGCAGCAGCATCAGCAGCGAGCCCAGCAGGAGCGCGAGCACGGCCGCCCACCGGGCGCGGACCCACAGCGTTATCCATTTCAGCTCGGGATCTGTCGCCATAGACGCGAGGGTCATCCTGCTTCCAGCCTGGTGACGAGGAACATCTCCTTCCCCTCTGCCCGCACCTGGGGAGAGAAGCGGCTTTAGCCAGAGCTCCACTGGAGACACGGCACCTGAGCGGGCTCGGGGTTTCTGTCACAGCTGTTGGGGGTCACCCAAGCACCCCTCTTTCCCTGCTGTCAGGGAACACAAGTCCCTATGGGGCCTGCTCAACCTTAACGTGACACCTGCAGCATGAGGAGCCGCTGATGCCCACAGGAGCCCCGGGACAGAGCCCTGTCCTGCACAGCTATGGCTCAGCTCCCCTCTCTCCCTCCCCACCTTCCCGCTGTGGAAATCACTCCCCAGACCCCGGTTCCCTCCCCGGGTCTCCTTCCCCAGCCCCGCTCCCCATCAGCCCCAGCTCCCCCCGGCCCTTCCTCAGCCTCCCGTCAGGCCGCCATCCCCTCCCCAGCGGCCCCGCCACAGCGCGGGCCCCCGCAGCCCCCAGCCTCCCCTCAGGCCGGGGCGCCCCTGACCCCACCAGCATCGCAGGGTCCCCCCAGCCCTCAGGCTTCCAGCCCGGGTCCCCCCATCACCTTTGCCGCCTCCCGGAGCCGCCGGCTGCCGGCTACAGTAGCCCCGCCCACTGAGGGCCCGCCCTCGGCGCCCTGCCATTGGCTGAACCGCCCCTCTTCTCCCTTCCCATTGGCGCTCACAGCGGATCCTTCTCTCTTGTGTCCCGCCCTCCTTCTTACCCTCGATTTCCTGTGGCGTCTTCCGTGTAGAGCCACACCCCCGCGCGGAAGAGGCGCGTGGAGGATGAGAATAGGTGAGCGCTCACGCCAATCAGAGGCGGAGCAGCCAATAAGAAGGGAAGCTGGAGGAGGGGGCGGTGCCATTTGCCATTTAAAGGCGCAAACCTTGTTTATTTACAGGGTAAAACAACTTTTCTGTCTGTAGAGGCGTTCTTGTCACTTATCCTTGGCCTTTCGGAAAATACTCTTTTTGTGCCTTAAAACAGCGGGGTGTGCCGGTCAGCAACCTACCTCGGTGCTCCCCAGCAGGGCTGTGCTCCCCCCACTCTTTGCTGGAGACCCAGAATGGGGAGGGATTTGCCAAAAGCTGTAGAAAAAGAGACTATTCTAGGGAACTGCATGTAGCTCCTCAGATTTCAGTATCTAGCAAGATGATGGACATTTTTTTTATCAGTTCCTTCACAGCAAATCGTCGCTGTCAGGGAAAAATAACCTGGTTTATTAGATATAAATCCTGACAATTTAAAATATTTGTCTTTTTTGTGGCAGACAATAGCAAAAACGCAGGCAGGGGGAATGCAGCTCTTGCGCTGGGAGGCTTTGGAGCCTGTTCCTTGGAGCTTTCCAGGGACAGATCTTCCTTTTCTTGCCCGTTCTCAGTGGAAAGGCGGCAACCACTCTCCTGGTGCTGGGGCTCTGTCAGATGTTCATTGATTTTACTGGGACTGACCAAAGCAGCTTGATGAACTCGGTTCAAGCGGCATCTGTAAAAAGAGCCTGACAGCACGCGGGCGCTGAGACCCTCGGCAGCAAATGGAGCCCAAGGCGATTCCTGCTGCACCGAATTACCGCGTCCTCAGCCGTTCCGAGCCCATTAATGAGTCCAGGGGATAATTAGCATGTGAAGGATGAGGAAACCTATCTGCCCTTCCAGAGGAAGCTTCTGCTGAAACATGTATTTTCCTCAGTTACAGTGATATGGCACCTAAGCCTAATTATGGAATAATTATAGAGCGATGATGTATTTTCCTTTTAAAAATGGTGGGAAGCACATTTAGAGTCTGTTCGCTGATTAAATCTGATCCAGCAGAGGGGAACAATGCGAATAGCCAAGAATGCCTGGCATCTCCCCCTGGTCTTTTCCAACCAAAACGATTCTATGACATCCCAGTGTAGACGGTAGGAAAGAGCAAGGGTGTAAAACACTGGGGTGTAGCCCTGGGTTGTCCCCCTGCGTCCCCAGCAGCTCCCGGCGAGGTTGGGCATGGACGTGTCTGGAGCTGTGGTTGTGCCAAGGGCTCTGGTTCAGACCCTGAACCTGCAGAGGGAATTTGTGTTTGAAATGGTGCCATTGGCAGAGAGATGCTGACAGCCTTATGGTTGTATTGTGGGAGAAGACATTGAAGAAGCTGGTTCTTATAAGTGAGTATTCGCTGCTGCTGCGGTGCAGGTGGGAGCGGACGGTCCCTGTGCCTGCAGATGGCACTGAGTCCTCTCGCTGCTCTGCAGGAACAGCCTCTCCTGGACCTTTATACCTTCTGCCTTTAGAGGCAGCGAGCACAAAAAACATATTTTAAAGCTGAGTAAGGCTCTGGCTTCCTTTTGGAACTCTGTGTGCTGGGATAAAAATTGCCTTTCTGAGCACTGAGGAGGTTTTGGGGATCTGTTGCTGAGGCATCATAGAATCACAGAATGGTTTGGATTGAAGGGACATTCAAAGCTCATCCAGTGCCACCCCTGCCATGAGCAGGGACATCTGCACCAGCCCAGGTTGCTCGGAGCCCCGTCCAGCCTGGCCTGGGATGTCTCAGGGATGGTTCATCCACCACCTCTCTGGCCAACCTGGGCCAGGCTCTCACCACCCTCAGGGGCAACAATTTCTTCCTCATGCCCAGCCTGAATCTCCCTCCTTTAGTTTAAAACCATCACCCCTTGTCCTATCACAACAGCCCCTGCTAAACAGCCTGTCCCCATGAGCCATGTTGTGCTGGGGGTGCTGCTGGTCAGTTTTTGTCCCCCTTCAGCCTGGGTTTCATCTCTTTTATTTCCTGCACTCTTGAGCAGTGTTGCTGGGGCTTTATCGCAACTCTTGGCCCTTACGTTTTTGGGTGAAGCTGAGGCAACGAGGAGACACAATCTGCGTGAGGAGCATCGCTTGGGAAAGGCCTCTTGTCTGTCCCAGGGTCTGGTTGTCAGGAGAAGCTGCTGGCTGCAGAGACAGAACTGCATATTGAAGTGTGGGAGTTTAATCAATGAACAGATGGGCAAGTAAGAGATCAAATGCCTGGTGGTAAAGCTGTCACCCAGGTCAAAGCAAGGTTGTTGTGAAAAACGGTTTTGACATTCTCTGCTGCGCTGTTTGCGAAGCAAATGGAAGCCAGGTCCCAGATCCAAGTGGAAGACCAAAGGGATTTTTAATTAAAGAGAAAACAGAAGGGTAAGCAAAAAGCAAGATCTAGATTGTACTGTGGTGATTACTTCTAGCTGCAAATCCAAGACACTGCGCGAGGGGGTTCAAGGCTAAGTGAGCGATTTAAGGGTCTTAGTGCCAAGAAGCACAAACAGAAGACTGAATAGATTGCTGAAAACAAAGCCCTGAGAGGGTGTGTGAACAGAGGGCTTTGTTGGCTCTCTTAACGAATAATGAGGAATGAGCTTCTCAGACAGATTGGTTTGTGGCGCTGGGAATAAATGGACAAAAGGAGAACTTTCAAAGCAATGCTGCAGCTGAGCACGACGTTATCCCAGCTAAGCTGGGATGGAGCTGTTCTAACATCAGACCAGTACAGCTTCTTTCAACCAGCAGGTCCCAAGCAAAGCCACTCTGTAATGTCTGGACATAATGAGGAATGCAATTCAGAGTGAAGAAGGGAATAAGAAGTCCCAACCATGTGGAAGAAAATCTCTTTAATTATTGCACTGCTGGTCAGCACAGTTTTCCAGTCACTGGCACGTTGCTGCTGGTTTGAGGGTCTGGAAGTCTGCGGGGCACAGAAATATACCCGTCAAAAAGAGGTGACGATGTCCCCAGGCAGGGACAGAGGTGGGAACAGCAGCGCTGGGAACACCTCCCTGTTCTTGTAGTGCTTGTGAAGGGGTTTCAATCACAGTGCGGGGAGCAAAACTGAACAATCTTGGGAAAATCCCAGCATATTCTGTGGGAGAGAACATGGTTTCTGGTGGCAGTTCCTGTTCTTGGCGCTGTCCTGCCTCAGAGTAAGAAACATCATCTTTACAGAAGTTGACAAAACCACAATCATACATGATCCCAAGGGTGGAGAGGATGTTTCTCGAGAACCTCAGGCTGTTTCTACCCCCAAACCTCACTAGGGACGAGTTGGCCATTTACTCGGAGTCCCCAAATCCATGGGAGTCCTGTCTCGGGGGGACTTGGCAGAGGGGTCAGGCTGGTGGCTGCACACTCATCTCCAGCCTGTCCTTGACGCGGAGGTGGAACTGCTGACTCGGTAAGAATCGTTTTGGACTTGCTGCCACATAGACTTGACTGATGTGACTCCACACCAGGCAAGCTGGAAATATATTAAACCCATGAGCTGCTGCAGTGATGATTTGCATGTCAATAAGAAGGGAAAGTGCTGCCCACAGTCTCCTCTCTGGGTTTTGATCCAGTGCTGGGTATCCCCAGCTCCAGCCTGTTTAATTATTGCAGAAGGTAGCAGAGACCTCCTGGGACTGTGAGGGGCTCTGGGGGAAGATGCTCAGTTCACCTCTTACTTTCACCCCCCTGCTCCTCTGGCTGAGTAAAGGGGAGGTTCAGCTAAAAATGCATCAAAAGTGAAGCTTGTTAAGAAGGATTTACCACCAAAGTCCATGTTGGTGCACGTTCCTGCTGTCCATCCTCCTGGCACGCTGCACGGAGCTTGACCAAATATTGGGGAGCATGGAAACCTGCTTGGGACATGGCACAAGGATGAACGACTTCCTGATAGACACGCCAGGATGAAAAAAGCACCTGGTCCTTTCCAGGTGCTGCAGGAGCAGCTGGATTGTGACAGCGGTCCCAGTGCAGCCTGGCAGAGAGGATGGGGAGCTGTCTGTGAGACCCAAGACCTCCCCTCCAGCCAAGACACTTTCTGGGGATGCCTTTGCAAGTTGTGTCATTCAATAGTTAAAATCCTGCAGGCGTGCTGTTTCCAGGGCTTGTAATCTAGGACAAGGAGGGCTAAAACAGGCAGAATGGTAGGTGTTTCGTAGGAGCAGATTACAAAAGGAGCTGTTTTACCTTGCAGGATTCTCAGCTCGCCCCCTGTGACGGTGCTGACAGCTGTCAGAGCATAGCGGGCATCCCTGCAGAGGTTCAGATTGGATCTTGGGAGCAATTTCTTCCCAGAAGGGGCTGTCGGGCATTGGAACAGGCTGCCCAGGGCAGTGCTGGAGTCACCATCCCTGGAGGGGTTGGACAGATGCGGAGATGAGGTTCTCAGGGATGTGGGTTAGTGCCAGGGTTGGGATAGCAGTTGGACTCAATGATCTTGAGGGTCTCTTCCAACCAAAATGATTTATTATTCTATATACACAGGGCTACCATGGAAGGGAAAAGCCTGAGGATGGTGGTGGTGCTGCTTTGCTGTCCCCTTGAGCCGTGGTTTGGGAAGATGCTGGTGATTAACTGGGGTCCAGCCACCAAATTAGTGACGGTCAGATCATGCAGAAGACAGCCACTCGCCTGGGAACCTTTGAATGTCAGGAGTAAGCAGGAGCCTCATCTTTTATAGTTATTTCATTTGCATATGTTTAATTGAGGCTCCTGTGCCTGGGCAGGATCCCTGACTTAACTTGAACCTACTCATAATGGGGCTCTGCAGAACCCGTCTTCGCTGTGGTTTTGTTCTTGTTTCTTTATTACATTTAGTCTCTAGTGACTACAGAGCTGACAGCTGGTAAAGATTTGCATATGGCATGAAATTAAGTGAGTTCATTTTAATGTCTAATCTGTGCAAAGCTGAAATTTGGGTTCTAAAAGCCTTGCTTTGCCTTCGCGTTGCTGGCACATCTGCTTTGCGCATTGCCCTTTGATTCCTAAACATCTTTTTTTCCCTCTGTTTCACCAGGATGAACAATTAGAGCAGATCTTTGCAATCTTTTGTAAATGCTTTAGCACCAGAGCTGAGGATTGTGCAGCAAGCATTCTGCCTGGCTGGTGAGGAGCATCCCCTGCGTTTCCAGGTTGACATTGGACCTTGGGAACAATTTCTTCCCCGAAGGGCTGTGGGGCATTGGAACAGGCTGCCCAGGGCAGTGGTGGAGTCACCATCCCTGGAGGGGCTGAACAGACATGGAGATGAGGTTCTCAGGGCCATGGGGTAGTGCCAGGGGTGGGTTAATCTTGACTTGATGATCTTGAGGGTCTTTTCCAACCAAAATGATTCCATGATTCTGTGAGTTGGGGTCTGAGCCTTGACATCTGCGTGGGGCTGAAGGGACATGGTGGGGGAGCTGCACAGTGGCTCCAGCCAAGGGGCAGGGGGTCAGAGGATGGGAAATCCTGTTTGTGGAGGGAGAGCAAGTTCTAGCAGAGGCAGGTTGTGCTTTCCTCTCACCCGGGCTGTGTTGGGGTCCTGCACGCTTCCTCTTTGCTGGCTTTTATTAGTGCTGTCGCTCAAAAGATATTATTTATGCCTGGCGTATTATTTAAGGCTGTTGGCTCAAGCAGCTGCTCACTGGAAGAAATCAATTCAATTAACTTGGGCTGGGTGGAGGCGCAATACGGGTGTGATGGCTGTGGCAGAGGGCTGTAAATCCTGCGTTCTGCAGTGCTGGGGCTGCCCCTGCGCTCTCCCTCTTCTCCCCCCACTTTCTCTGAAATCAAAACCCTTTTCCAGCTCTGTCCCTTGTCCTCGCTTCTGCTCCCGCTGTGAGGAGGAGAGCGGGTTGGCAGGGCAGGAATTGCAGAGCAGAAGAGATGATAAATCCTGGCTGTGTTTTGCAGGGAGCTCCATGCTCCCCATGTTGGCAATGCCGTGGTCCGGGCTTACAGAAGCCTGGTCGTGCTGAGCATCACCTGCCTGAGAAGTCAGCCTTCCTTGCCTCATTCCAAAGCAGCACTAATTTGCTCAGGGTCATTTATTTTGCAGTGTTTTTGCTGCTCGGAGGGCTGTATGAGCAGGCAGGTTGATCTCGGTGGTGTTTGAATGCAGCTTCCCCGCTGGGTTCTGCACAGAACTGCTGCGGCAGCCGGTTCCTGCTCCACCAGGGCTGAACAAAAACACACAAACAGCTCCTGGGTTAATGAGATTAAATGTATTCAGTGGAACATCTCCATTTGTCTGGAGTGCACTTCTTGTCCAGGCGCTGTTTAAATCTGGGTTTGATGTCATGAGGCTTTGCAAATCCACCTCTCTGTGGGCACCGGATCTATTTTTTGGGCTGAAGTGGGGTCAGATTTCCCCCCTTGGGCTTATCAAAGCCTTCGTGGTGCTGAGCTGTGCCAGCGCTGCCAGTCGTGACGCCGCCGGTATCTCTGTGCTCTTGTTTGGCAGCCGAATGGAAGCAGTGGGGATTTTGCAGTAAGCACAGCAGGGAAGAAAACACCATGATCTAAAGCAAGCAAGCAAAATCTCATTTTCTCCTTGAATTTCAGAGGGATGAGCAGCAAACAAACAATTACTTCCACACGACTTTGCTGGGTAGGTCTATAATTCGTGAGTGACAGGGGGCCGGTGCTCTGAAGGCGAGCTGCCGACTGATGGATAGCGGGGGCGATGAGCTGCTGGCACAGGGTAAATCAGTGCGGTGGGGAAATTCCTCCTTGGGGCTGCAGAGGTTCCTCCTCCATCCCTCGCTCTCGGGACCGATTGTGTCTTGCTGAGCCTCGGAGATGTGGGGCCAAAGGCTTGCAAGGCAGAAAATAGCAATTTTCTGTTTCTAAGACCAAAAGCCACGCGTGGAAGGAGCAAGCGATTCCGTGTTGCGTTGTGGTGCACGGTTTTATGTGCTGTAAAATTTGTTGTGTTATTGGAAACGGCGTTTTGGCGGGGGTTTGTACATGGGAGTGCTGCTAAATAGGAATAAAAGGCAAGTGTTATTTCTTTCGAGCACAGCTTTAATCTTTCTCTAATCCCGTGGTGCAGAAGTTCAAATCCTGTACATTCGTGGATGCTGTTTCCCCTGCATCTCTCTGCAGTTGTTTTATAGAACTGGGGATAAAGCGGGTGGTCCCAGCACGGTCACTGATGGTGGTCGGGCTGGGAGCGGGGCTGGAACCAGCACCAGCCTGCTGCAGTTTTAATCTCCAAAGAAAATATCATCAAAAGCCCTCCTAGCCCAACTGGCTCTTTTCTGGTATTCCAGTTATGTTCAAATCAGTCGCCTGACTAATGAGCTTGTAAATATTTCTGCATTTATTTTCTCTCTTTTTAGGCCAAGCGCACGGCGTTAGACAGCGAGTGGAAGGAGAAACGCATTATGCAAACCGCGAGGGAAAAGCATCTGTTTTCCTCTCACCGGCTCCCAGCACAACCTGCTGCTTAAACGGAACAAAGATGCGGCTCTAGAAAGTGAATCTTCTTGTTGGGGAAGAGAGAGGGACATTTGGGGTGTTGTTAGTGAAGTTTCTCTGAAGGAACGTGCAGCTGGGGCATGAAATGCATTGGGTACGGTGGCAATGTCCCCTGTTACAGGGAATGCTTGTTAGGGGCATGGGGCAGGACCAGGGTGAAACCCCCCGGAAAGTGAAAGTGTTTGGTGGCTGCACTCCAGCAGGAATTAGGGGGATGTTCCTGTGTCACCTGAGTTACCTGTGTCCGACAGTCCTGAGAGCAGAGTGGGGGTCCCCGGGATGCTGCCCCCAATGTGGGTTTCACTGGGGAGCTGCTTAAACTGGGAAAGCTGGGGCTGTGTCTGGAGCCCACGGCTGGAGAAATGCAATTAAACGCCATAACTTCTGATTAAAATGACTTTACGGGGCTGAGAGGGGCATTGGCAGAGCTGGTGCCATCCGGGGCGGTGGTTGTGCTGGGGCCTCCCCCCTCCTGCCCCCTCCCCAGTTCAGTTTTGATTTTTCCCAACAAAACCCCGAGTTTAGGCAGCGCTTGGCTTATGGAGTCGTTGGAGAAGCTGTGGTATTTCTTGTTTTTAAGCTTAAAATAGCCTGGAATTGTCTCTTTATGTTTCCTGCAGTCTGCTTTGCTTTCCAAACCTAAATGAGAGTCGTTGCGAAGTGAGGAGGAATTAAAAGCCCTGGATTTAAATTTGTGTGCATTTTACGGGTCCATGACAGCTAATGCAGGAGCTGTTCCCCCGATAAGCATTATTTTGGATCACAATAAATGCCGCATCAGATCAAGGCTTTTGGCAAGACTCATTTTACGGTGGTTATTAAAGGCTGAAGAGAACTGCTTGGGGATGGGCCCCAGGGTGTGTCAGTAAATAGAGAAAGCAGAGGGTCAAATCAAATGAAACATGTTTTGGGTCGCTGAAAAACGTATTTAGAAAGAGCTCGGCATTATTATTATTTGCAGTCTAATGTTGTTTTCTGCCTAAGTAATGTCGGGAAAGTGTCTTGAATAGCTTCCTAATTTGTGAGGGTCCCAAAGGCACAACGTTGGGAAGGAATTGGATTAACACTTATGAAAAATAAATTACAGGCTGAGTGCTCATTAGATGATTTTGAATTAATTTATTGATCTGAGGCTGGAGTGTTAAAAAATGGGGGGGGGGGGGGGCGGGGAAACAACTGATGGCACTTTATCTCCAAACAGATGTGATTCTGTGTGAAACGAGGGGATGGAGCAGCTGATTTCTGGCAACCCCTTTGGTTTGAGGAGCTTGTGGCAGGTGGAAAAGCCCAAGGGGCTCCCCTGGCACCATGGAGTATGTGGAAAAACCGCTTTGTGATGGGGGGGTCACCCCTGGAGGGGTCGGGGCGGTGGTGGGATCTCTGTCCCTGGAGATGCTCAGTGCTCACCCGGAGAGGGTCCTGAGCTGCCTGATGTACCGGGCTCTGCGTCCATCCAGGGCTTGCACAGACATCTCCAAGGTCCCTTCCGACCTCAATTAATTTGTGGTTAATGAAAATAGCTCCAGATACAGGCAGGCTTTTATTAGACCCAGCTTGAGCTCCAGCTTGCCCATCCATGCTGACCACACCAGGTGAATGGAGCACCGGAGCACAAACTATCAGTGACCCCCCCAAACAGTGTTGCCTTGAACAGCAACGCTTAATTTTTGCCAAGTACCTGTGGAAACTGTAACAGGCATTTCCCATGCAGTATAATTTTCTCTTTTATTGCTGCTTTCTCGATCTGCCCTCTCTTGAGCTGCTCTCTGAATTTCGTGGGCCTGCTACAGCGAAATAAGTTTCAGTGGAAGCTGGAAACTTGGCAAACTTCTGCGGTATAAAGTGGAGCTGGTGTTTCTTTTTAAAGGTTGAAAGCAAATACATCCCAGGAACTAACAGTCCATTAAAAACAGAGATAACAGAGTCTCTGGCTGCCTCTCTGCTGGCAGGCGTCTGGCTGCCCATATTTACTTGATAACGTGGTGGCTCGCGCAGCAGGCACCGATACCCAAAAATAAATGAGGGAGCTGTTCCTTCGGGCTCTGGGTTAATCTGGTTTGGGGGAAAATGGTCCATGGTGCAAGCTCGGGAAACTATGCTACTGTTTTTTTAATGTAAAGCAGGGATGGCAGTGCTGGGCCATATCAACAGAGAGCAGCCATAATGAGATGTTATCACCAGGCACATGGTGTGGATTTTTCCACGTGCGGCAGTGCGGCTGCTCTTACTGGTGTTACTGGTCCTGCTCTCGGTGAGGGTTTGGTTCCAACACACTTGTTTGGGGCTCCCTGGGATCCCTCTTGCTGTGGGTTGGAGTGGGGCAGCAGTGCCCACCCAGCTTCAGCACCGTCCTACTGGTTTGTACTGGAAGCTGCTGGGAGTGCTTGTTGCCATCCTGGATGGGGGAGAGGGCTGACCCGAGGAGCCTGGAGCTTTGTCTTGGAAAATAAAGTGAAATTTTCCGGGTCAGAAGCTTTTCTTTCATTTTCTTTTTTCTTTTTCTTTTTTTTTTTTTTTTTTTTAATTATTATTATTTATTTTTAATTTTCCCCCCGTTTCCTTCCCGGATGCAGGTTTGGACTTTGGCAGCAGCAGCCGGCAGCTCGACTACAGGGATCTCGCGCTTTTCCTTGACAGTGGATATAAATCGTCCCGACGGTTGGGAAGGAGAAATACGTGGGCGCCGAGCTGCTGCCATCAATCCCGGTGCGGGGCAGCCGGGGCCGTGCCGAGAGCTCCCCATGGCGCTGCGGGGCTGGTTTGGGGTCCAAGCCCTGGTGTGAGGGGATGGGGGGTTCTAGAGGAGCAGCAATGCCTCAGACTAAAGGATTTGCCAACATCTAATGAAACAGGAGCCTCCAGGCTTCCATTAATTAACAAATTAGCTCATCAAGAGCCTCCCTAATTTGTCGAATATAAAGCTGCCCTATTAATTAAACAAGAGGACAGATTTTAATTTGCCTGGCAAAACCACACATTTAATTGATAAATGACTCATTTAAACTGTTCTTGGTGAAAGTTTCCAGCAGTGGCGATGGGGACGAGCGAGGTGTCACCGCTGGGCTCCTCCGAGCGAGCAGCGCCCGGGGCTCGAACCGCCGCCTTTACCCCCATGCTGTGCTGTGACCCCCAGCATCACTGGGGCTTGGGGACCACAGTGTCCCCTGCTGATAGTCCTGTCACTGCTCATCCTGCCAACCTGCCCTTCGCTCTCTAATTGGGACTGATTACATCCAGCTCCTCTTCCCATAAATCCTGTTCACTCATGGTTTCCCATGGCTGGTAAGTTATTCAGCAGAAGCTCCACACTGATGGGGGGTCCTAGGGGTTCACCAGGGGTTCTGGGGGTTCTCCAGGGCTGGGTGTGGTGGGTGCCCCGGGACTCGGGGATGGGATGCCCAGGGAAATGTTATATCTCTCCCTGGGGAATCGGGCTCCATCGCTCCTCCTTGATTGCGGCTTTCAAAGCCCCACACCGGTTTGTACTCCATTCGTGATAAAAGCAGCTCCCCGCAGTTGTCAGCCCTGATTTCTCCTCCGCTTGAAGGGCAGAAGAATAAATCAGAGGTCTCCTGACACTGGGATGATCTCTGTGTGGGATTAATCACTTATATAGCATCTCTCCAGCCAGATGTGCCAGGGGAGCAGCATCGAGCTGCGGTACCCCAGGTTCCCTTTTACCAACCTTTATTTTTTTTTCCCAAAAAAAGAGTAAGGAGACGTCTTACCAGGAGAGTGGGTGAATTATGTGGAGTCCTGCCCGAGTTTTCAATTTAGGTCTATTGATTTATAAGGGCTTTTCAATTACTAGGTCCTGCTCAGTGGCAGCGCGTGGAGCGGCTGTATGTGAGCTCCATAACCCATCGGACCTTCTGTGGCTGCTCCAGGCTGACCCAGGCACAAATAATGAGGATTTCCTCTGCAACACTTAGTAAATAAAAATCAGGAATTCATCGGCACGAGAACTTGTCTTATATGAAGAAAAGACTGGAGAAAAATGGGAAGTGCGGGAGTTATCGTGAATATAATATATGAAGCAATTTGAATTTGGAGAAGGCAATTTGAAGTCCTATTAATTTTTTTTATGATTATTATTTTATTTTTTTTAGTGTGGGCATGGTTGGGTGATTTCTGAGGGAGCTGAAGATTAACAAAATATATGGAGAAGAAGTGACCTTCCCTGGGTGCCGGGCTTGGGCCGTCTCTGCCATCCCATGGCTCTCGGACCAGAGCTGCCGGCTGGAGAAGACGGAGGACTCAGGAACCTGAAAAGCTCTGAAATCCACCCAAAACCAGGGCAGCCACACCTGATAGTTCCACTTTCTCTTCCTAGTGAGTGCTGGAGTATTAATAACCTTCCGGTGTAAAATTTTTAAAATTTCATTATGCCTCTGTGTCACAAGACGCAAAGCAGAGGCAAACCTAATTAAATTACCCAGAATTAAATTGCTGGCCCCTCCGGCAAAGCTTGGATTTACAAGGGATCTGAGCGACTAGATTCAGCAATTCTCCCGTCAAATCGGGAGCCAAAGTGCCCGGAGCCGCAGGGCAGCCAGGGTGGGAGGGAAGTGATGCTTGTGGTGGATTTATTGATTAAGGTCCATAATTAATAGTGAAGATATCGGCAGGAGAGGGAAACTGCTGCCTCTATGGGGATGGGGAGAGGACAGGATGGTTTTGGGGCTATTTAAAGGAAGAATCCTGCATCGCTGCTGCTGACTCTGCTTCGCCAGCCCGGGGCTGGTTGTTGCAAAATACCTTTGTGGCCTTTTGATGTGGCTGATTTCTAAAACCCCGGCAGCAATCCCCCTGAGAGGACATTTTTAGGTAATTGTGAACCCCAGCGATAAGGTGACATGTGGGGTTCTCATTTTCTGCCCCGTTGACGATGGAGGCAGTGAATGTGACTCGTGTATTACTCACCGCTGGGGTTTGACACCTGTTACTCTGAGCGCTTGGGTTAGAGCCCTTTCTGCCAAGGTATTAAAAAAATAAAAAGCAAATTGAAGTAATTTAAATAGACAGTTGATGCTGTTGGTGTTTCAGCAGCTCTCAGCAGCTGTTTGGTGTGGTATGTATTATTTATGAGATGTCATTAATATGCAAATCTGCACCACTTGATTGGCTCTCCTGGCACGTTTCCAAGGCCCCTATAAATTCAATGGGTCCCTGGCCCCAGCAGGCAACCCGACTCAACCCAGCATCGCCCTCAAGCCCCATTTTCCTCTCCTGCAGCTTTTTACCCCAAATCCTGTCTCTTTGCAGGCAAACCCAGGAGCTGGCATTGCATTTTGCAGCAGGAATTACATCTCATCCCACGCATCCCAGATAAACGACATGATGCAGACGCATTTGCAGGTTAATTAAGAGCAAGCGGGTTGTCCAGCGCAAACCTCGTTGCTTCCAACCCAGCAGTCGTGGGCAGAAACCTCTGCTGGCTCTAAGGAGGATGGGGAAATATCCCGAGTCCAGCTACTAACATCACCTCCTTGCTGATTTTCTGCCCGGATTGAAGGTGGGAACAGGACGCAGCGAGCGGGAGATTCCCTGGCTCCGGGGGCCGCATGGCTACAGGAAATTAAAGCTGGATAATTGCAGCAGACCTCTGGCAGGGCATGTAATTAAAGTGAAGATTTGACAGGGGTGGCTCTCCCAGCTATGCCAGGGGGTTTTCAGGGTGGGAAAGAGCTGCTGCTTGGGAATTAAAAAAACCAAAGACAGAAAACGTCCCTTCTGCAGGGGATAAAACATGAGCAATGATTGTCGCGCTGCTCACGGGGCAGCAAGATGCTCGGAGCCTGATTAAAAAATGCTTTAATGACACTGTCCCTCTTGCTCCCAGTTAACTCAACAGCGCTGTCAACAGCCTCCCACCCCACCCCGGTGTCACTAAAAGGGATGGGAGAGGATGAGGGGAGCCCAAGCCCCCAGCAATTATCCTGGTGGCCAATTTAATTTGCAGGTGACAGCAAGAAGGTGGCAGCAGCAATCCTGACATTGCCCACCCCACGCCTGTGCTTTGGGGCTGCTGGTGGGCCCCTAAGCAGGAAGAAATTGGGGAGAAAAGCTCAGAAATGTGGCTATTCCATGGGGAGGGTGTGGGATGCGCTGCCTGTCCCTGCCTGTCCCTGCCTGTGTCACTGCCGGGGGCTTTGCTGCGCTGCTGGGGGATGCGTTTGTGATGAATTTATCTCTGTCAAATGAAAATGGTGATTTTTCCCACCTGGCAGATGCCACTTTGACTGCAGGTCTCACGGCGGGTAAACATTAATTGTGGCATGCTATTAAATAGGGACAAAAAAGTGACAGGACTGAATTACTTCACTCCAGTCCCCTGATGCCAAGCTGTAAATCATGTACTGGAGTTTATAGAGACTTTATGTGTCTTGGGCCAGGCAGGCTCAAAATTTTCTGAAGAATAATGACATGATAATAATAGACCGGCTCGGAGATAAAATTAGCAGAAGGTTTTTTTGCTTCTATTAAAGTCAAAGCTGAGTTCTTTTGCCTTCCTATCAGTCTCCCTTAATTAAAAATGGGTAGGTGGAAGGAAGGATGGATGGATAGATGGATGGAAGGACAGACAGATAGACAGGCACTGTTGGGCACACTGCCAGGAGGGTGAGTCTGAGTGGGTTCAGCGTGGTCCAGAGGGACGGATGATGTTGGAGCAGTCTGGACAGACAGATGATGGACAGGTGATGCCAGAGTGCTCCAGCCAGACAAGGCCACCAACAGCCAGAGCCAGCAGAGGTGACGGTGGCCACACGT
The DNA here is from genome assembly GCF_964273445.1 of Streptopelia decaocto. Lineage (NCBI taxonomy): Eukaryota > Metazoa > Chordata > Aves > Columbiformes > Columbidae > Streptopelia > Streptopelia decaocto. Next base: position 5,368,965 of record NC_138670.1, on the reverse strand, counting down.
TTCCTCTTCCTCACCCCAAATCTCCTTGGCAATAGCTGATGGGTTTTATTTCCAGGTTGCGGTTTCACCGGGCTGGAGATGCGGCAATCGGCTCCTGGGGCTCTAAAATCAGAGACATAATGAGTCAGGAACTTCAGGCTGCCCTTGAGAGAGGTGAGGGGCTCCGCTCTCCCAAAGCCTCCCAGGTTAGATTAGACTGTCTGCAAGGAAACTTAATTGATTCTTTAGGTTAAAGCCTTTTCATCCGTGCAGACAAGCTGAAGCATTAATTCTGTATAATGTGACATGGAACATTTGCGTGCAGCTCTGTGGCATGACGTCCCCTCCCCTTGCTGCCTTTTGGGCTCTGATTTGTTTTCTTTCCAAAGCAAATTCTGGATCTGGCTTCCATCAACAGCACTAATTAATCCCTTTTGATATATCCCAACATTTCTTTTTTTTTTTTTTTTTTTTTTTTTTAAATAATCCTCAGATAACGGGTGCATTTCAGGTGCAGGCTCTGTCTGGCATGCCAGGAGGATCACACCTAGTGCGAGGCTGAGCTTTGGACATCAGGATGCTCCAGCTGCATCCAGATGCGAGGGCGCGGGTACCCCCACAGCTCCGCCGAGCGACTCTCATCACTCCAGAAATAGTCCCAACGCTGGCACAGCCTCAGGAATAAAACATATTTTGCTGTTATTTTTAACAGGGCAGGGGGACTGCAGCCCTGGGGACCTGCACCGAGGCCGCTCCTGGCCAAAATGAGATGGAATATGGCATTGCCTGTTTGGAGCTGGCAGCCGGAGCGGCTGGGACCTGGCAGGGATGCTGAGCCTTCCCGCAATGAAGCAGCAGCCGCCATTGCCCAGAAACTAATTGCAAGGAAAACTGGATTTATATATATATTTTAAAAAGAAAAAAGAAGCTTTCCCTATTGGTGCTTGGGAAGTTGAAGCCCTTTGCTGTTGTTAAGACAAATGCATCTGGTGCCTTAAATAATTGGGTGTTTCCCGAGGGGTTTATCAGCCGTGTCACATCGCTGGGTCTATTTTTGCCGCGGGATTCCAGGAATACTCGCCTCTCTCTGTGTTTTGTATCTGGCCGCTGTGGTCCCTGCACATGGGCTGCAGGAGAGCTCAACCTGTGGGTTTTTCAGGCGATGCTGAAGTGTAATGTGAAAGATGAGCCTGTATTAAGCTTCAGTGGTTTTGTAGCCAACATGAGAATTAAAGACCTGTCAGCATCGTCTGTCTCTCCAGTGTGATGCTCGGCATCCAAACCTGGAGCCCGGGCAGGGCTGAGTTTAACACTTTTCCATCATAAATTCCCCCAGGGCCAAGGCTTGGTGGCCACTGTGCCACCATATGAAGAGAGTGGGGATCTGAGGAGGGGACAGGGATGATAACACGGAGCCACATCCTCGTACCCACCAAGGTCCAGAGGGGTCAGCTGAGTTCAGACAATCAGCAGTCCCCGAATCTTCCCCTTTTCCAAACCCAGACTGGGTTTATTTTATTTCAGAGATGCAGATGCAAGCAGACTTGGCCTGAAGTGGTTTCCCACAAAAGATGTCATGTTAAAAAAACACCAACACTCTGAGTGGGAGAAAAAGAGACAAATGTCACATTTTCTGCAGGAAAGTGTTTCAGGGTGATGCGGTGACTGGAGAAAACACTCAGTTCTGACAAAATTCACCAGTTTGGGGGTAAATTGGGGGTGTAGAGTGTGGAAGAGCTGTGCTGATGTCAGAAGCTGCCTGGCCACAAACATGTTTTAAGGATGATAGAGGCACATGCAGACACAGAGCATCCCCCGTGTGCCAGCATGCTCTGCCCGTTCCCTCCCACTTCTGCCGAACAGCTGGGGGATAAAAATCCTTAAAATTCAATAAAAAGACCATGAAATGAAAGAGCAGCATCACACTTGGAAATTCAACTTTCTGGCCCTCATGTTTCCAAACCACCTTCCAGGAGGGGGAGAGCACGGAGGGGTTTGCTGCTCCGCACCGGCGTGCAAAGGGCCCCAGGAAGCCTGTTTGTGAGCGTGAATTCTGAAGAATATATATATATGAATATTTGCCTTAAAAATCCAGGGACTGAGGTGTGAAATTTAAAATGCACTAAATAGATTTATTCTCTCCAGGTGGGGCTGGGTGAAGGCAAATCCCCAGCAGCTCAGCTGCAGCCCAGGGGGAAATTCATCCTCTTGCACTCCTGGGAGCTAATCTCCCTGGAAAGCCCCAGCCTGTGCTAATTAACCCTGCAACACCCATAAAAAGTGGGCAGGCTCTCTCTGGGACTGTTTGTGCCCTGTGATGAAGTGAGGCTGGTGGTTGTGCTCAGCTTTGGGGGGGCTAAAGCCACCCCCCCCACCATGGGGATACAGGGGATGTGACCACGGTGGTTCTCCCAGTTTGGGGAGCTGGAGGCAGCTTGGAGATGCTGAATTGGAAAGCAAGTAGAAGGGACCCTCCTTGAAGAAGCAAAGGTGAAAATGGAGCTGGGTTGGACTTTTTGGCTCTGGGTAAAGTCCCCAAGTTGGACCCTGCATGTCTCCTTGGCTGTGACTGAAGGATCTTTGCTGGGGCAGATGCTGCTGGTGATTACATGAGCTCCAGGTACAAACATCCATGGGGTCTGGGGACAGGGAGGCTCCCAGGGAAACCTTTTGCATGTTTGAGCCTGGGAACAGTGGGACAATCTCCAAATATCAGCCCCAGGATCTTAGTTTGTTTTCCCGGCTCCTCACCAAAGGGCTGTGGGACGTGTCTCTGTGGTGCGGGCTGGTTTCAAAGTGCTCCAAGATGCAGAAATGGGGCAAAAGTGGGTCTGGACGGGTGCCAAAGGAAGGTTGTTTTATGTGACAGATGAAGTGCATCTCTGGTATGTGGGAGATGTCCCCTGAGCAGGGCTCATGTGCCAGCATGTGTCCCTGTCACCACTCACCTGCAGGGCAGTAAGTTGGGGGGGGAAAGCAAAACCCAACCCAGTCCCATGGTTCTGTAATGAATCAAGCTGCAGGAGAGAGAAATGCAGAGTAAAAGCTGTGCAGATGCCTGGTGTGGCCGCACCAGAGCCTTTAGCTCTGTCTCAGAGGACAGATGAGGTGAGCCTGGCTCGTGTTCTGATGACGTCCTCGTTAACAGACTAATTGCTTCCTTGGCAGCTGTCTGGGGCTGGCGGGTGTGAGCGGGTCTGGGTCACCGCCACCCCTGGGGACCTGGGGCAGGGTGCCCTGTGATGCTTGGGATGTCTCATCTCTGCTTTGCCATCCCAGCTGCAATGTCCCCAGACTCCCACTGCAGCTCATTGAGAGTCCTTAACGAGCCCCGGGGGATGACGCGCTGTGTGTGGGAGCCTGGTGCTGCTCCCTTTGCAGAGGGAATTGTTATTCCCTCTCAGGCTTTTTACTACTACAAATTAATATTTTAGGGTGGGAAGACGTAGGAAACTCTGGCGCTTGTTGCTTCCCACGTGGCTGTGGGCAGAGGCAGGAGCTCCCGTGGGACAGGGCTGAGGCTGGTCCATGGTTCAAGCTGAGCAACCAGCATCCCCCTCATCCCAAACTGTCCTTGCAACTGCAAGCAGTTCCTGGGGAGAAGAGACAGACCCTGGAGTGCTGCTGGATCCAGCTGTCCTATTGCCAGGACAAGAGGAAACGGCCTCAAGCTGCTTCAGGGGAGGTTGAGGTTGGATCTTGGGAGCAATTTCTTCCCCAAAGGGTTGTTGGGCATTGGAACAGGCTGCCCAGGGCAGGGGTGGAGTCACCATCCCTGGAGGGTTGGACAGACCTGAGATGAGGTTCTCAGGGGTGGGTTAATGGTTGGGCTCTATGACCTTGAGGGGCTTTTCCAGCCAAAATGATTCTGTGATTCTATGATCTGAAGCACTGCTGCACCTCGGGAACCACCTGAGACCTCAGCCGGGGTTTGCTGCCAAGAGCCACATCTACATGTAAATCCCTGTCCGGGTGACGTCCTGTCTGTCACCTGCTGGAGGGCTCCAAAGGCAAGAAACAAGTGACTCGGGAGTGCCAGGAAGGATGTTCCTGGGCTGGGGTTTAAAAATAAAACAAAGTGTCACCACCCGACAATCCCTCATCCCCGTGCCTGGAGCTGTCGCTGGCTCTTGACAGCTCCTGCACAAATCAGAAAATGCCAATAAATCGCCTGGTGCGGATGTGTCCATCACTCCCCCGACTCAGCTCTGTCCCCAGGTGAGCTGTCTGTCACCCTGCCTCTTTTGGGGTGGAAATGGTTGAGTGACAGCCAATGCATGGGGCTGTCGATGGAGCAGGGTCCTGCTGGCAGCAGAACTATGCGCTGGGAGCGTTCGCAGCCTGTTGCATCAGCCTGGCTTTGCAAAGGGGGTTTTTAGGTGCTGGGTGGTGGGAAGGGGCAGTGCTGGGGCTGGACCCCAGCCCTGTGGGTGGGGATCGCTCTCCTGCATAGGCCACTCATGTTGCTGAGCATGGCTTGAGTACCTGGCAGTGCTCTGGGGAAAAAATACTGCAAAATTGGAGTCAAATGAAGGCGGGGAGGGTGCCAGGAGGGTGATTTGGGGCTGAAATGGCAACTCTGTGAGCCAGCCTTGCAGCCTGGCACCAGTGCAGTGATGCCCTGGCCCTGTCCTGCCCGTCCCGGTGGTGGGACACAGCGTCACCAGATGCCACCAGCAGCACCATTTCCAGCCCTGGGGCTGCAGCGAGTTTCGGCATCTTCATCCCAGTGCAGACGTGGCTTTGCGGAGCCCTGCCGGGTTCCTGTGCCATGTTGCTATTTATAAACCCCGAATTGCACAAGGTTGGGACTGTGTTTTTTCCGTGATTGTATCAAATCAGCGAAACGGGGAAAGCGAGCAGTCTATTTGACATCCTGTATGTGGGCTTTTTATTTGTGCAATGAGTTTTCATTTCCACTTGGATCACGAAGCAGTAATTGGGTTACGTAGCTCGTTACCACGGCAGGTCGTGAAGCCAAGAGCAGGAGGGATGAGCTCCCCGTGGGAAAGATGAGGCAACGCTTAACTGTGGGGAAAAACCTGGCCCTGAAATGGGTTTGGGGCTGGGAGATGTGGTGAGAGCCCCGTGTCATGTCCTTGCAGCTGAACCCAGCTTCATTTCGAGCCGTTTCGTGTGGTTCTGCCCAGGGCGAGGGAAAGTGCTGCTGGACGGCGGAGACATCTCCCACGGAGAGGGCAAAGCCTCACGCATTTTCTTCCACATTAAGTGTGACATCTGCATGGAGATGACTCAGGCGGGTTCCCACCACCCATGCAGGGGAGGGGGGAGGATGAGCACCCGGACCGGCTGGGTGGGACCTGCTGGGCTCTGTTCTGTCACCCCGGCTCAGCAGGGAGGTGTTCAGGGGGTTATAATGAACCTAAATCAACCCGTTCCCGACACCATGGAATTCAAAGCTGTAATTGCTTTGCTGGGTGTGGGTGGCACTCGCTGTGCTTTGCCGGGGATGTGATGGATGCCGAAGACTCCACTGGCTTCGGTGCTGTGGGAGCTGCCAGCCCTGTGCTCTGAGCTGTTTCCACAGCTGCTGCTGCAGCACCGCGGCGTTCCTGCCCCGACCCGGTGACGGGGTGTTTGTCTGTCTGTACCCCACTGCTGTTTGCAGCGGTTTGCTGAGCAGGCGATGCTGGGTGCCTCGAAAGGAAATCCAAACCACAGCACAAGGCAGAACGCTCAGGACACAGCATTTTATCCCAAGTCAGCACGTTTTTAACTCCAATGTCTTGCTAAGCGCAGGAATAAGTGTCTGAGCAGGATCCTGACTTGTGCAAAGGCAGGTGCCTGAAAGGACTTGGTGACAAGAGGACGGACTGATCCTGCGCAGGGACATCGCTCAGCTCCTGCCCCAGTGCTGGGGGTCTGCAAAGCTCAGCCTTGCTGGGGAAACTGAGGCAGTGCCAGGTCTTGGCTCAGAACCCCCAGTGCTGCCGCGCTGTCTGTCAGCTCAGCACGGCATCGCTGCCTGCGTGCGGTGCAGGGGGGGCCGGAGTGTCCATGGCCGAGCGTCCCCAGCCCCGCCATGCACTGGGGTGGATTTTTGGGAGCCCCCAGCTCCTGCCATGCTGCCTGTGCCTGTCTGCCACCTGGGTCCTGCCTCTTTTTTGCCTTATCCAGAAGCCAGTCCTCAGTTTTGCCATTTGACTCCAAACACACTGAAGGGGAACATGTTAGTTTGCATTTCTTTCTTTTTATTTTTTTTTTCTCTGCACTGGCTTGATCTGCAGGATGTCTTGTGGGCTGTCTTTACAGCCAAGACCAATTAATTAACCTTAATTCATTATCCTTAATGTATGAACATCCTTCCTGCTGGGGCGAGTGGCTGTGCTGTCTCTGAGATCCCAGCTGAAGGGACACGGATGACCTGGCTGATGTGTCCCGACAGGACAAATCCTGATCCATCCACAGGCTGTGTCCTGCCCTGGTGGGGGGGTAAAATTGGGGGTGTCACCTCCAAACCTCCTTGTACTTCTGAAGTGATGTGCTGGGCCCCAAACCCTGGCTCTTCTGCTGGGTTAAACACCAGGGCAGGAGGAGCTGAGGAGTGGGGGGGCTGCATGGGGAGGAGTTTCCTCAGTGCCACATCAAGCAGGGGGCTATTGAACCTCCCGCTCTGCGTGGGTGGGGGCTGCCCTGGGAAACCTCCTGTTCTCCTCCCCATTTGGGGCCCCCCCTGAACCACATCCCTGCATCCAGCCTTGCCCGTCCCTGCCTGGGGGAGCCTGGTGCTTCTCGGTGCCCCCCAAAATACTTTTGGTGCATGTGTTAATGGGGCTGGAGGGTGAAGGAGCTGCCACCACAGAGCCCCCTGTGGCTAGGGGGGGCTGCCTGGGAGCAGCTGCTGCATCCTGGTGCTAATGAAAGCCACCAGGACCAGCAGCCCCCGAGCAGCCGCCGCGGCGTTTGGGAGCCAGATTTGAGGAAGGGAAGTGACTCAACGTCTTGGAAGGAGTTGGGGGCGGTGGGGGGGTTTGGCAGAGGACAGCGGGTGACCCGGGGTGGGGACATCGCAGCAGGGTGGCTGGCAGCCACCTGCTTCCCCTTGGGCTCAGCATCACTGGGGAGCCCTCTGTGCTTCATTAGCCCTCATTAGGGCGGTGAGCTCCAGGCTTGGGGGGGGGCAGGACAGGAAAAGAGGCCCCTTGGGAAGTGGCTTGTTGCTTCCTCGCACTGGGTCGCAGCAGGATGGGGGCCAGCGTTCCCAGCTCCCGCCGGCACACCCTCTCCCAGCTGTTGCTGCCGGAGCATCGTGCTGCCAAGAACACGCCGGCGATGGATGTGGATGCTGCTGCTGCTCCGTCCCCCTCCCCTCGCTCTTAAAACCAGTGAGGAGCGGGGCTGTGCCTGCGCCTGGTCCCCTGCACCGCGGTCCCTGCAGGGATGACAGTCTGTCACTCCCAGTGGCCTTCAGCATCAGGGCTGGGCTGAGCAGCTCCTCTTCTTCGCTGGGCACTGGGTGGTTCTGGCACCCAAACCTCGTCCTCCTCGGCACGGAGCAGTGGGAGAGCGCAGCACCACACGAGGTATTCAGAAAGGTCACTGGAAGGCTGGAGTGTGGGATACTGGGGGGCCTGGGGCGCATTACTGGGGAGACAGGCCAGGATGGGTCCTGCTGGCAGAGCCAACCTCTGCAACCCACCCCAGCAGGACCCTGTTTCTCATGGGTTTTCATTGCTTTTGGGAGTGAACTGCATTTACCGCTGCTGTGGGGGAACTACTTTGCCGGGGTGCAAAGGGTCTGCATCCCTCTGGGGACCTGCCACATGCCACAAATGCCACAAGCGTGGCATGCTCTGCATCACTGCTGGCACCCAGCACCCTGTGGAGCTGCTGCCCCTTCCCGGGGGTCCCGCAAGCCCCTGGGAGCAGGACACCAGCGTGTCAGTCACAAACCGCCTGGGTTAGGACATCCCTGCTCGATGCCGACATCTGAGATTTTTGGGTCTCTTCTCCTTTCTCTGCGCTGGACCTGCCGATCTGAGCGCATCAGCAAATTTCCTCCTGATTCAGCTGTGGGGGATGTTGCAACATGACATTGTGCAAAGGCGGCATTGCCCTGGGCGCCGATTCCTCTTTTTTGGCTTCTGTGGGAGCTTGGCCATGTGTGACAGGTTCATGTCCCCACCTGCATGGGCCACGGCAGTGGCCGCAACCTTCCCAGAGGCTCCTCACTGGGCATTGCCCTCTGTCCTCTTGGTCACGGTTGGGTGGCAATTCTGCTGCTGCCAGCTCTGAGAAAACTGGGATTTTTCCCTTGTGCGTGGCTGAAACCAGAAAACACATGGATGTTGGTGACAGTGAGTGGTGGGGGCTCTGCCCTGGCCTTGCTGCTGGCTCCCCTTGAACGTGATGCTCCTGGTGTGAGGTGCAGGATTTTGCTCCAGCCACCGCATGTATGTGTATTTCTAGTGCATATCTCCCTCTGGATGGGCTTCCCTAGCTCAGGTTGGACGTTTGTGGCTGTGCAGGTTTGTGGCTGTCCAGCTTCAGCCCATGCTGGGTTGCTGCATGCATCTTGGAGATGCCCCATCCCAAATCCCCAGGGTCCTTTAGCTGCACTTGCCCCTCACTGGGATCAACAAGACCATGCACAGGGGAGGGATGCCTGAGGGGTCCCATGGGATTCTTCATGGATTTCTTCCCAGAAAGAGCTGTCGGGCATTGGAACAGGCTGCCCAGGGCAGTGGCGGAGTCACCATCCCTGGAGGGGTTGAACAGACGCAGAGATGACGTTCATGGGGGTGCTTTGGTGGCTGTTGGGTTAATGGTTGGACTTGATGATCTTAAGGGTCTTTTCCAACCAAAATGATTCTCTGATTCCTGAGCCACCCATGGGTGGTGATGCATGGGACCCAGCACCAAGGGCACAGGCTGCCCCGTCCTCTCTATATGTCCAGCTGAACCATGCAATACAAAGCCCTTTTACCCGAAGTCCCATGTCCCCACATCCTGCTGCCGAGCATCGCTTCCCCCTTCCCAGGCACTGCCCATCTCCACGTCGAGCCCAGCAGCTGGTTTATGCTGCCGGCTGTGGGGTTCTTTTAAGTTTTCATCCTCCCATCAGCAATACATGCGTGTCCTTCTCGGGATGAGAAAGCTCAGCAATAAAGTGTGCCGAAGCAACGTTACCCCAGGATTGTTTGCATGCAAGCCCTAACGAGGTTATAGAAGAAGCAGAGATGTGTAATTCAGCTTGAAACCCACCCGGGATTTAGCAAGCTCAGGTAAATAGCTCTGGATTTATATATATATGAATATAGATTTTTAATAGATAAATTCGATATACGCATTTTAATACATGTTTGGGAGGGAAGGTTTTGCTGCAGCCAGATGGAAGTCATTACTTTGCTCAAGGAATTTGCAACCGGTTGAGGTTTTTCGCTCCCCTGTTATTACAAAGCTGGGTTTGGCATGGCAGAGGACGGCGGGCGGCGGTGACTTTCGGGGTCCCAACGCGCACCATGGTGCGCGTTGGGACCCCGAAAGTCACCGCCGCCCGCCGTCCTCTGCCCAAAACACCTATTTATTTTGTAATGAAATGAAATGGAAATGGGGTTTGCAGCCCGCGATGTCTTTGCGCATGGGAAAACTGCACAGAGGCGTGAGAAAACCCGGGCGTGAATTTAAGGGAGGCAAAGGGGGTGTTTCTAAAAGCATGGCAGTGTCACCTCAGTGGGGACAAGGAGAACAGGGGGGCTTTTCTTTGCCGTGCTGATCAACATGCAGCTGGGAGCGCGGGACGCAGCTGCGAGCTGGGGCTGGAGGATGCTCGTGCGGATCCGGGGTGATTTTCTGACTTTTGGGGGGGGGGTTGAGCTCTGCAACCCCCAACTTTCCCCCGTCCCTGGTCACGTCCGTCCCTCTGGCAGCCGGAGGGACAGAGCAGTTTCCTTTTCTTGGTTTCCTTCCTCTTTGCGTCCTCGAAATACCAAGCAGTTGAGGGCAGCTCTTGCAGGTGGCACGCAAGCCCTTCGCCTCTACGCAGTGTCCCCAAAGCGTGCGCTGGCTTTGTCCCCAAGCAGCTGTGACAGAGCCCAGGCCATGGTTGGGGACATTCTCGCGAGGTTGAGGCTATAGCCCCAACGGGGATGCAGATCCCCTGGGATCAGTGTTTCATGCCCCATCTGCCTGGGCTGGTGCGACATTGTTGGGGGAGGATGCTCAGAAAGAAGCTTGATTGACTTTCTTATTGCCAGGAGAGCACAGAATTAATAGCAACCTATATATAAGAGAAAAAAAAAAAAAGAGGATATGAAAGAACTTTTATTATCTCAGAAGCAGCTCAAGTCATTTTAAGCGGCACAGAAACACAAGCTGCCCTTTCTAAAGGAAAACTTTGTCTGTGTTGGTACAAACGCCCAAGATTTTCCCCTTTAATACTCAACCTTCACAAGAGCAGAAAGGACGAGGGGCAATGGGCTGGGCTGGGCTCTTACTAACAGGGCAGCTCTTAACGACCCGGGCACTTTGTGCCAGGGACAGCGGGTTCACTCTCCGGGCTCCTGCAGTTTTGCTCTGGGAAGAGTCTCATGTGACCCGCATTTTGAGGTTAAATACCAGTTTCTGGCTGTGCTGGGGCGCGTTCTCCATCACACCATGGCAAGGGGCAGCTCACAGAGACCCATCCTGAGCTGCACAGCCCAGGCTCTGCCCAGACAAACACTGACTCACGCTGTTATTCCGTCCCACCCTGGGCACAGACGGCTTTTTCTTAAGGCTGCCTTTTCCAGCTATTCCTTTTTTTTTTTTTTAATTCTTTCCTGTTCACACGGGTGGGGGACGCAGCCATAAGCAGAACACAGGGAGCAACCGGGGGTGCTGAAGACTGCCAGGGGTCCCGGTGGAGCAAGGAGGCACAGGCTGCTCTGCGGGGATGTGTCCAAGCATCGTGGATACAGGTAGGGCTCGGGCTTCCCCCTGTCCTGCAGCCAGCCTTGAGGCACAGCTCGGTGCCTCAGTTTCCCCTGTGGGGACGGGTTTTGCCCCCTCTCTCGGTTTCATGGGTCCCATGTCACTGGTCACTTGGGGGGGCTGCCGGGAGCCTGTTTTCTCGGTGTCAGGCTGTTGTGGATGCTCGGGATGCTGCTGCCTCTCCCAGGGCATCCCGCATGCCTGTCCCCTTCTCTGCCAGCTGGAGAGCTCAGGGACAGGTGACAGGGCTGGGACAGTAGCTGGGGAACAGCTTTTGGGCAGGCCAGGGCTGGGGACTTTGCAGTGGGGGGGGGTCTCAGGTCCTTTTTGCTGGGTATGTGGCTGGTGTCCGATTTACACCCAGGGCTGGGGCTCCATCCTGAGCATCCTTGCAGGGACCGGGATGCTGCACAGCATATCCCTGCAGCAGCTGTTGCCATGGCAATTGCTGGCTCAAATCAAGGTGAATCGGAGCTCTGGACCCAGACCTGCTTTCCAGTTCCCACGACAGCACCAGGAGCTCTCGCTGTGCTCAGGATCTGACCTGTGGGGTGGGACTTGAGCTCACCCAGAGCCATAAACACCCAGGGGACTGGGACCAGTATGTGCCATGGGAGGAAATCCAGGGCTGGGCAGGGCTCAGAGGGGACTGGTGCCAGCCGGACTGGGGGGACACTGAGATGCTGCTTCATCCCGCGCCCTACCCAAAGCTCCTCAGATGAGCGACCACATGTTCCCCCCAAACATCTGCTGGCAATCCCCATTCCGGGGGAGCGGGGCTGTGCGCTGCGGGGGCCGCAGCCCCCACGCCTGCCGGAGGAAGCGGCTGTGGGTTCGGGGTGCACTGGGACGTCGGAAACCACTGCGGGAAGGAGGGGAAATGCTGGAATTGGAAAAAGGCAGAACAGCTGCCTGGGGGCGGCACCAGCTGTGCAGGCAGAGCCCCCCGAGCCTCCCAGCCATCCGCCTGCTACCCAGGGAGGTTTGTCTGTCCTGTCCCTGGCTGTCCCTGAGCACCCTGTGGGTGCTGGGGTGGGGGGACAAGCACTAACCCAAGGACATCCCCGGTTTCCCCAGTGCTGGATGTTTTGCTGGTGGGGTCCCCAAACAGGCATGTGCTAGTCCCAGCCTGGTTTTTTACCATCATGTGGGTAAAAGCACGATGCACTTTGACAGCTCAGGCCGGATCTTGTGTGCTCAAAAGCTGGTCTGCTTTTCATTTATTTTTTTTAATATATATATAATTTTTTTTCTTTCTCTCTCCTTCTCTTTCTCTCTCCTTTTTTTTTTTTCTATTATTCTATTTTATTTTTCCCCCCCAAACTTGTATCAGCACCTTCAGTAAAAGCACTGCCCACAGGCCTTGAGGGAGGCAGAAAGCAGCACTGGCAGCCTGCTGGTCTCTAGAAATGCCCAGTGCAGGCAGCTGAGCGCTTGGGCAGCACTGGTACCTGCTGCCGGGGTGGGCTGAGCATCCCCTGCCCCTCCAGCACGGCTGCAGATTGGGCTGAGCTCCCCCCGTTTCCCCATAGCCCCCGTCACATCCGTCCCCCCGCCCGTCTGGCCTGGCCGCGGAAGAGCTTTCGCCCAGAAAAACTGGATTTTGAACATTTTCTGCTGTTCTCTCTGTTTCCTGTTGCCTTCCCAAGAACAACATCCCTGACCTCATCCTCCCCCGGTGCAGGCGGTGATGCTGCTGCTGTGCGAGCGCCCAGTGGGAATCCCACCCGGGTACCGAGACATCCAGCTGCGGGAAGGACGGGGCCAGCGGCTGGCTGCGCTAAAATGCTATTTTGGGTAGATCCTGTGCGCATTTTTGTTGAGGTAGGAGGACAGAGATGAATAGAGTGAATGGGGAGCAAAGTGGTTTTGGCTCAAACAAGGTATTTTCAACCCAGAGCATTGAAACATGCTCTTAGTTTTGTGGCTTTTTCTTCTTTTTTTTTCTTTATTTTTTTTCTCCAAACTTGGAGTTTTTTGCCATGAGAAATGGAGATGTTTCGTGTGGCCGCCCCTCAGGCTCTCCATTTTGGGAGGGTTTTGGAGATGCAGATGGGAATTTGCTGGATGATTTTCCAGCAGGTCTTGGGCTTCAGCTCCTGCTACCCGGAGCCATCCCGGGGAGTTCATGGGGAGTTTGGCAGCCACCTGTCCCCTGCCTTGGGGTTCACAATGTGAACCCTGTGTGAGCCCTGGGAACAAACCCAGCACCTGCCAAACCCTGTGAGAAAACAGCCCTGCTGCTCCCATCCATCTCTGGCATCCTCATTCCAAGTGGGGACCAGGGCCACCCCACTGCCTGAGCCAGGAGAGGTCTGGGGGTTTCTGTTCCATCACCTCCTGGTCTGTCTGCGCTGAGAAGGGCAACTGTTAAAATAAAAAGAAAAGAAAAAAAAAGAAAGCAGGGGAATTGGGGAGCAAAATAAACAGACAATTCAAATAAATAATCCATTAAATACAGCTTTGAAATGTCAAGCTGAATGTCATTGCGCTCTCTGGGCTCAGTGATTTAAAAATAATAATACAGAGGAGATTTTACATGAGAAATATGTAAGTGGGCACAAGTGGAAGAGGAGCCTGTAAAGCTGCAGGAATCCCTCCTGTCCACAGTGGGCACGGGACTGATCCTTGTGGTGGGGAGGGACAGTGGTGGGTCCCTCGGTCACCCCACGGGTGACACCAGGGTGGAAATGCCAGGCGGATGACATTGCTTGAGGGTTTGGCCCCAGTGGCAGAGCGAGTCCTGGGAGCTTTGGGGCTCTCTGGCTGAGGATGCTGGGGTGGGGTGGGATGGATGTGGGGCTCTGGGCTCCCCCACCTTCCTGCAGCTTTACCTTTGCAAAGGTGATGCCATGAAACACCCTGGTCTGTGAAGACAGTGCTCGGGATGGCTCATTACCTGGGAACATCAACCCCTGGTGCTGCCAGAGCTGCTTCTGCTGATGCTGGTACTTCCACTGGATCATCGACTTTAATTCCTCCTTTTGACGACCAAGGTTTTGTGGGGCAAGGCCTCCTTCCAGCTCAAATTAATTCGCTAGGTTTGCATTAAAATCTTATTTATTCTGGCTGCTTATCATCTCCTGGAGCTTGGCAAGGGGAGAGGTGATGGGGCTGTGATTTAAGCCCCCGGCCAGGGACTTTGCAGCCATGGGAGCAGCAGGAATAGCAGGAAGGAACAGGAGGAAAAGCCCAGGGAGAAACAATAGGTTCCAACACAAACGCCACGGGGATTTCAAAGCAGGGGGTGGGGGGAAGGGTGATGCTTGGTGGGGTCTTTGGACTGAAACTCCCTGGAAACAAGAGAGTCCAGCTTGGACGGGCAGAGCTGTGTCCTTCCCTCAAGGACAATGTTGGGTGCAATGCCCCATTCCAGGGTTGGCACAGATCTCACCCCTCTTACTGCAGCTTGTTATGGTGTGTTTGGGCTTTGCTAATTGGCTTTGGTGGCTCTTGGCTTTAACCCACCGTGACTGTTCCTAGGGGGGGGGTTGGATCTGTTTAACACAGGGCTCTAACTGGCTGGTGGAAACCGGCTTCTGATTATGGCAAACAATGCTGTTAGTTATTGTAATCTACATTTTAAAATACACAGGGCACTGGTTTAATCAGAGAAATAACCTTATGGGAGTCCAGGCACTTCACACATATTTATGGCTTCAATTATTTATAAAGATGTTACTGTGGGCTTGATTGTGGGGTTTTTTGCATGTACCTGGTGACGCTGGCTCATGTCAGATGCTTGTACTGAGGGTACAGTACCAGATTTCCATCCTGGATTTCTGTACAGAATTTCTGTGCTGGATTATCCTGAAAGCTGCTGGGATCACAACAGGACCCAATCTGTGGTGGGGTCAGCACAGCACCCCGAGGCGTGGGGCAACACCGGCCTCCCGGGAGGCTGCAGAGGGTTAAATTGCCACGTCTGAATCTCCATTTCCTCCTGTAACCCCACATCCGAGGGTGAATGGTCTTTGTTTGATCTTGGTTTTAATATTACAGCTCCATCCATAGACCTGCGCGGCAGGAGCTGCCTTTGTGCTGCGGGACGCTGAAACTCGGTCTCTCCCCACGTCCCGCCAGGATCCGGCCGTGGTCCCTGGGGACGGAAGGTGAGTGGCTGTCACGGGCGCCTGGCATCAGCAGGGCATGTGGGGAGCTGGGTTTTCAGCCTGATTTGCTGGGTGCTTGCAAGAAAAAAGAGAAGAGCCATAATATCTTACAGATTGTAAGGTCTCAGAGCTGTTAATGAGCTGTTAATAAGCATCAGATTAGTTGTTTCCCCCTGGAAGTAGGCGGGTAATAGACATTTTTTTGCAAGATGAGGCTACAGCCACATCCTGGTGGAGACAAGGGACTGAATCACGTCCTGTGGCTCAGGGAGCTGATGTCTCCTGGTTGGGGGTGGGAATCCGGTGAGCAGCCACAGGAGCATCTTTCTCTGGGGCCAGAGGAGGGGTCTCCATGGGATCCCCCATACCTGTGTGCTCTGTTCCCTCTCTCCATGTCCCCCTTGTGCGTATTGGGGGCCAGTGTCCCTCCTGTGGGCTGTGCTCGCTGTGATTAACACCATGTGTTTGCTCAGCAGAGAAACATCACCAGCCAGAGAGCTGGGACTGACCAGGCTGTGACTCGGTTACAGATAATGGCGCTTTCCAATTTGTCCAATTACTTGGATGATGTTGATAACTACAGCGACTACCCAGATTACACCTATGAGGAGGCTGGCAGCGTGGGGACAGACCCATCCCACGACCCAAAGGACATTGCGAGGATCCTCTCTGTTGTTATCTACAGCGTGTCCTGCTTGTTGGGCATCCTTGGCAATGGCCTCGTGATCGCAATCATAACTCTGAAGATGAAGAAATCAGTCAACGCCATCTGGTTCCTTAACCTGGCTGTTGCCGACTTCCTCTTCAACATCTTCCTGCCCATCAACATCGCTTACACGGCCATGCGGTACAACTGGATCTTTGGGACCGTCATGTGCAAGCTGAATTCCTTCCTCCTCATCCTCAACATGTATACCAGTGTGCTCCTGCTCACCACCATCAGCTTCGATCGCTACGTGTCAGTGGTATTTCCCGTCTGGTCTCAAAACCATCGGTCGACCAATTTAGCATATTTAGTATGCTTGATCATCTGGACCATCGGCATCATTATGAGCTGCCCATCTCTTGTCTTCCGAGACACAGCACAAACCCGGAACTCCATCATTTGTTTTAGCAACTTTTCCCTCTCCAGGAATAAGTCTTACCAAGCCCTGGCACTAATGAGGCACCGAACAGTGAACATCACCAGGTTCCTTGCTGGGTACATCCTTCCCATAACCATCATCACTTTCTGCTACATTGCTATTGCCTTCAACTTGCGTCGAAACCGCCTTGCCAAGTCCAAAAAGCCCTTCAAGATCATCATCACCATCATAGTCACCTTCTTCCTTTGCTGGAGTCCCTACCACCTGCTGAACCTCCTGGAAACAGAGCCTGACATGATCCCACGCTCCGTGTTTGAGATTAGCATCCCCATAACCACGGCACTCGCTGCCTCCAACAGCTGCATGAACCCTGTCCTCTATGTCTTCATGGGCCAGGACTTTAAGAAGTTCAAGGTCACCATCCTTTCCAGACTGGTGAATGCCCTCAGCGAGGAGACGGCTCACTCCAGCATCGTTCACAGGAGCTTCTCCAAGATGTCTTCAATGACTGAGAAGGAGACAACGGTTCTCTGAACTCAACCTGGATGCCTGCAGGAGGGCCACAGTCCTCCAGTGTTGCCCATGCCCACCACTATGATGGTGGCCACCCTTGCAGTGGCCTCAGTGTGGGATGAGCATGATCCAACGCTGTCCTATAGCGTATTCTTTGACTGGTCTTGCTGCCTGGGGATTGGCAGGTGTTGGAGACCACCGCTCTGTGCACGCAGGGAAGATGCAACCTCACTTAATCCGTCTTTGTGGTTGCTAAGATGATTGCACTGAACTATTTAAGAAAACATTTCAGGGCATTCCTGTCTAATCTATGCATTTTCTGGCCTGGCAAGGGTGTTACTGCCCTTTCCAGAGACATCCTTATGGGAGACTAGGTGGAAGATGTGTCTGGGAAGGATCCTGAGATGGGTGGCCATGGATAATACTTGCTACGGCAAAACTGGTGACACTCTTTCTATGTCCTATGTATGCGTATGTTAAAGTCCTGAAGTATATTGGTACTGGCACAATGTGTTTTTAACTGTGTTGTGAGCACTTTGTATCCTGGGAAGTGTCTTCACAAGAAGGGTTTGAACATCCCAACCTTGATGAACTGGGAAATCTCACATGACTTCTAAGTGATCCAGAGCCAGGGCCACCTGGCAGGGTGGGGATTGGGTTTGTGCACAGGGTCACAGACATGGAAAATGTCGAGAGAAAAAAAGAGGGAAAGATTCCTTTGAAGTGTCTTTTGAACAAACCCCACGTTGATGGGCACATTTCATATTTTGCAGAGCAGTTTGGTGCAAGGAGCAGGGCTATGGGCTGGGGATGTGGGCCGGGGGGAGGACCTGGGGACTGTGGCTCCAACGTGTCTTCTCCCTGGTGTGATCAGTCAGTCCTAGGGGAAGATTTTTCTCTCTTCCTGACCAGGCTGGTGGGAAACTGCTGCTGCACACAAATCTCTGCGGTGAAGGATGAACCAAGCCAGCATCTCTATCCAATTTCATGCACAGTTAATTTGGGAGATCCTTCACCACTTGGGCTTCTTGCCTGTGACACCTGTGTCATGCTTATTTATGTATTAGTTTCTCTATGTCACCCACAGCCTCTCACTCCCAAGAAACCAAGGAACTACCGTGTCCCTCGAGGTCCCAGTGCCGTCCCAGTGCCACTTGTTCCAGTGCTGTGATGCTCCCAGCCCATGTCAGAGTGAGGATGCTCCTCAATAATTTTCATGGCTGGATTTTGCAAGCCCGGCTATTATCACTCCAAAGAGCTTTCCAAAAAAAAAAACAAACCCTGAAGTGATGACTTGGTACATAACCGTGGGTTAAATCATCATTATAATGACAGCTTGGGAAACCTAATATTTGAGTTTGTCTTGGTAGCTGTTTGCCTATTTAATAAAAACCCCTGTTTTACATACAAATACCCCCGATACATGCTCAAGCTCATGGTGTGGAGTGGGAAGGCTCCCAGTAAGTGGTGTCCTAGGGTGTTTTTCTGATCCCCAGTGCTGGGGTGAGAATGGGGAAGAAGAGGGAAAAATCTCTCAGGTTTCACCTGCTGGCCCCTGTAACCTGCCAGGTATCGAGGGAGACTCCCTGGGGAATATCGGCGATTGCTGTTCCCACGTCGCTCAGCGAGGCAGGCAGCAAACAGATCAAACGGGGCGCATTAAAAATGCATCTATACAAAACAGAAACAGAAATATTCATCATAACACTTCAGCAGCAGAACCGCTCAGCGCGCACGAGCCTCTTAGCCAGATTTCTTTCTTTCTTTTCAGCAGTATAGCAAAGAAATGCAACTCAGTATTGCCTCAATTCCTCTGATATTGCCCAAATACTCCAGGTATACCCCGGCACGTGAAGCTGCCTCCTTTTGGCTTTCGTTTTGCAGCACTAGAGATTTTGTTCATATGTGGGAAGAAGCTCACTTAGACCACGTTGGCTGCAGTTCCCTACAGTGATGTGAAGGTCCAATATATTAAATTTTGGGTCCTCAGAGCTGGCCCACTGACCCCAGTCCCCCGACTCCCACAGGGAGCGATGGACTCGCCACTCAGCTGGGAGACGTCCTTAGCGATTAATTGACACTGGCCTCTTGATTAAAACCAGCAGGAGGCTAATGACACTGCGGCCAACGTGCAAAAATGAAGTGTAATTAGCATCCGGGGAAGGGGCTCGGTGGGAGCTGCTCACAGGGCCCCAGAACGTGGGGCTGGGTCTCATTTCATATGAGCAATTGGGAAATTACTCCCGAATATACCAAAATCATTTCTGCGGAACACATTACCGTCCTTAATGACTGTTCTTTTTCAATTAGCTGTCATGGCCCTGAGATAAAGCTCTGCTGTCCTTCGCTGATAAATCACTCCCTTTATTTGGAATTAAGGAAAAAAAATAATAAACATGTTACTCTTTCCCTTTCCTTGATGCCAGGTGGGTTGGAGCCACGTTTAATTTACCTCCACTGCATTCAGGCAGATTGTCAACTGTAAATTTTATGGAAAATTTTAAAGCTGATAAATAAACGCACTGCTTTTTTTTTTTAGGGTATGAATATAACCACGGCTCAGATTTATAACTCGCACTTCCCTCCATTATAGAGCTTTTGTGAAACCGCTGCCGCAGCTTCTGGATGCTGCTGCTGAGGTGGGTAATTTCCCTCTCTCGTAAACAGCAGCAGGAATTGGTGTGTGATTTAACTGGGGAGGAGGGGGAGCCCCTTCCCTGCGCTGAGCATCAGTTACATCGCTGGGGGGGGTCATTGCCCAGAACCCTCTGAATTCACCCCAAAGGGACATCTGCGCCCTTTGACAGGGCAGGGACCCCCTGCCCGAGCTGCTCTCCAGCATCATCATCATCACCACCTGCTGAGTACAAAACCCCCGTGGAACTGGGGGAAATACAGGGAGTTTTGGTGCAGAGGCTGTTGTCAAGGCAACGCATGAGGAACCCATCCAGCCCAGGAGGAGGCTGCTGCAGCTGCCGGGGGAGGCAGGAAAATGTTCCCGGGGTGAGAAATTGCAGAAAATAAATGATTTTTAGTGCAGAAAGCTGGGGCGGAGGCTCAGGGTCACCCCCAGCCCCATGCTGAGCCGGCTGCTCCCGCCCTGGGGTGCTCACTGAGCCTGAGTCAAGCGGAAAGATTTGCTGCTTTTAAAAATAATTGTGGAAAAGCTGAGTGTTGCCTGCCCTGCTCTCCAATGAGCCGGGCTAATGGCATCATGGAGGCAGCCGAGCAGGGCTGCTATTGCATGTCAAGAGCTTTGTACGTGAAAATGATGCGGAAAGGATGCTTGGCATCTCTTTCCAGGGGCAATATAAATTTTTGTTATTGCATGCCAGTCTCATGAAGTTTTTTTTGTTTTTTTTTTTTTAAAAAAAAAGTCTGGCATTTAATAAATAATTTTTAAAAAACCCCACAAACAAAAAAAAAAAAAGAAAATTAAAATATATAAAATAAAAATAAAATATAAAATAAAACTGCAGCTTCTGTTTGTGGCTCAGCGGTGCATGTGAAGCCAGTGGCCGCTGGCAGGATGGCAAACGCTGCTCCTGTGTTAGCCAGGTTCGAGGAAAAGGCATGAACCCTCGGAAGCCAGATGTGCAGCACACACTTATAGGGAGGTAATGACTTCCAATTGCTCCATTTCAATGAAAAAAACCCCAAAAACAAACCACAACACAATTGCAGGGAAATAAAAGCACTAAGCTTTGGTGATCTTAAAGCCATAGGAAAAAAAAATATATATATATATATCCATAAGGTAGGCTGACCTTGGGCTGGAGGTCCCCATGCTGGGGGCAGCCCCTTCCCCTCCCACCTTACAAGCTGGAGCCCAGGACCATGTTGGCTGCATGTGATGTCTTCTTTTAATTCCTTTAGCTTGGAGATTAATTGGCTTTTTGGGTTTAATGACTTCCAGAGGGTGGAAGGGAATGCTGCCCCTTCCTCAGATGGTGCCTGTCAGAACAAATCATACCCAATGCTATTAAAAAAAAACATAGGGATTTCACCATCTCCAGATAAGAGAAAAGGAATAAATTGCCTTGAGCTGGCTCTTGCTCCAGAGCCAAGGATGGACAGGAGGCGATGGGAATAAAACCCACAGTAAATCTCCCCGCTCCCCCACAACCCCGAATAAACCTGCCTGTAAGGACAGAGTACACTTAATAAAACTCCCATGAAGGAGCCACTTTGGCTGCGTTTAATCACGTTACTGTGATTGAAGGTGGGCGAGAGGAGCTGCCCACATCAATCCCACCTCCCAGGGGTGGGTGCAGGTTCTTGGGGTGCTCAGGTGGCCCCACAAACACACAGGAAAGCAGAATAACAACAAAATCTCTCCTTTAATAGCTGGATTAACCTGAGGATTTGTTGTGACCGAGGTAGGCAGCCCCCGGGCTGCTGCGAGCGAAGGAGCCGGGGTCAGCTCCATTCCCGCTGCTGGGATGGGGCTCACCCGCTTTCCTAGAAAACCTCCAGCACTTGTCAAGGGAAGAGTTAAAAACAGGGCATCTGCTCCTCAAAAACACATTCGCCCACTTCCGTGCAAAGAAACAGGAACCCGGAGTCCCCCAGCATCGCTGCCCGCGTCTGCTCCGCATGCACATTAGAAAAATATATTTTATTTAAATTCTACTTTTTCTCCGCGGAGTTTTCTTCTCTCTCTTTGAATATAGATTGAGGGGTGTGTCTAGATTCCGACCCGCACATGTCATTTCTAGCAAGATCAAGAGTCCCAAGCCAATCATTAAATACCTAAACTCTAGAAAAGGCTGCGTACAATATATGGCTTTTGCACCTACATCCAAAAGGGACACGCAGGATGGGAGAAGGAGAGAGAGCTCGTTTGTGGCAAAGCCGGGACGGGCTGGGAGGTGACACAGGGTGAGGACAGCTGGGGACACATGCAGCTCTGCACAAAGCCAACGTAGCGAACAGCGTTTTCCCGAGGCTCTGGGAGATGCTTTGGCTTCACTTGCTTGTTGGGAGGAGAGGGTGGGCTGAGGTGGGGGTCCCACAGGCAGGATTTGGCCACGGGGACATGGCCACCTCATTGGGAGGCACCGCTGTCCCCTGCACACCCCTCTTGTTTTCCATCACCCCAAGCAGGATCCAAGGGGGCATCACCCATGTGGTGCCAAACCCCAGGTCTCTCCTTCCTTGGGAAGGGCAATGGGCTCCATGGGGTTCAGGCAGCTCCCCCAGTGCTGGGCATGGAGCGAGGGGATGTTAGGGACACCCGTGCCCATTGCCAAGGTGGGGGGCTGTGGCAGCCAAAATGGGAGTGGGACAGAGCAGGAACCCCATAGCAGGGGGAATGAAGGCACCCACATCCCCTGGGATCCGCGTCGGCATCGGCCAAGCAAGCTCAGCGCTGGCTGGGGACCACTCGATGCTCATGCAGGGAGTTAATTAACAGCTAATAGCAGCAGATGGAGAATTAAAAGAAAAGCCACCCACTGGGTGGAAGGAGGTAGAGGCCGGGCAGACCGAGCCTTTCCTCGCCACGCAGGGTCAGGTTCCCCCCGCCATCATCATCATCATCATCTTGGGTAATAATCGTCCGGCACCCCCGACAGATTTCGGAGTTTCAGAGCCGCATCCACCGTTTTGATGTAGCCGCTGATCATCTTCCGCATCTCAGGAGTGTATGGATCATATTCCAATTTCCTCAAGCCCGATCGCTTGAAGTTGCCGTCCTTCTGTCCCTCGACGCAGAGCAGCCTGTCCTGGCAGGCGGTGATGCCCAGCAGCCCCACCATGCGCTGCAGCTGCACAAAAAGGTCCTGCTTCAGGTCCTCGAAATGCACCACCAGCACCTTCTTGCCATAGCGCAGCCAGTCCAGCGTGTGGGTTGCCCACCAGGGCGCATAGTTGGCCACAAACTCTGGCCACTCTGGAAGGAGCAGAGGACACCGTTAGTGGGTGTCTCCCCATGTCCTCCTGCATCCCCCATCTCTCATTCCAGAAGCCTGAGCTCCCTGCTGAAATCATAGAATCATTTTGCTTGGAAGAGACACTCAAGATCGTTGAATCCAAACTTTTGACCAAATCTTTCAGTTATCACAGAATCACGGAATGTTTTGGGTTGAAAAGATCTTCAAAGCTCATCCAGTTCATGCCATGAGCAGGGACATCTTCACCAGCTCAGGCTGCTCAGAGCCCCGTCCAGCCTGGCCTGGGATGTCTCCAGGGATGGTTCATCCACCACCTCTCTGGCCAACCTGGGCCAGGCTCTCACCACCCTCAGGGACAACGATTTCTTCCTCATGTCCAGCCTGAATCTCCCCTCCTTTAGTTTAAAACAATCACCCCTTGTCCTATCACAACAGGTCCTGCTAAAAAGTCTGTCCCCAAATTATCCTTCTCACTAATTGATCCTCCCATATAAATCAGATGATAAAAGGGATAATGAAACATCAATAACAAGCCGCAACTCTCCTGGCAGCGCCCTATACATCCATCTCATAAAGCATAAAAGCTTTGGGTATCTGCCTCTTCCTCTCATCCTCCCCCAGAAACTGATGCCTGATTAATAGCTTAACTCTGTTTAATTCCCCAAAGAATCGTTAAACACAGTATCTGTTTCATTAAACAGATACAGGACAATTCACCTTGTGTAATCATATCACATAAAACTTTGCTTTGGAGCCGCTCCAGGGATATTGTAAAATTAATGTCACGGAACCAAGTGGAGGTTTCACGGCGGCCGTGGCCTCTGTGGGCTCCACGAGGGCTGGGAACTGCGGGGAAGGAAAATCCCTCCCAGCACCGGCAGCTGTGGGCGAGCCTGGCGAGAGGGTGCCTTACTTTTTCCTTTTCCCCCCAAATTAGCTCCTGGGAGAAGGAAACAGTTTGGAGAGCTGGGCTGCGGAGAGCAAGGGGATTTCTGCAGGGTGAGCTGGCCATGGGAGCCCCCTGCCCTCTCTTAATTACTCACCTTTAATCACTTTATTTTGTCCTCTGGATGATTTATTTAACCCTGCACCCCAGTGCTAACTGCAGACGTGGCACAAATGAACCATCCTCATTGAGCGTTCACTCTTCATGGGGGGTCAGTGAATTGGGGGGGGGTGTGTCCAGCCACCCCCCTGTGCCAAACCAACAGCCCTCAGCAACCTCCCAGCCTTTGAAAATCTCCATCTTTCTGGGCAAGTTGTTTCAAGGGTAATTAACCTGACAATTAACCCAGCAGCTAATTACACCATACATCCTTTGGAAAGAATTTGGGGGTGTTTTTTGATACGTGTCCAAATCAGACTGTGCCAGGGTGCAGGGAAGGGTCCCCTCTGTCTGTACCCCGTCCCTGTGCGGACACAAGGTTTGGGACAGCCCAGGGGGTGCAGGGACTCAGGAAGGTTCTTCTGGGCTGGTTTTCAGGCTCCAGTGAGGGGTTCATCCTGCCGCCCCCATCCTGGCTGTATCTGCAATTTGCAGCTCTCCTTTGGGATGCCGCAGATGTGGATAAAAACTATAGCAAGATGCTCATACTCCACTGTGGTGGGGGCAGCGTCCCCCCCAAGGAAGAAAAGCCACTGAGGAAGCAGTGGGACATTTCTGTTCCCTGGTTTTATGGGATGGGACCATGGGGAGAGGGGGGTTGAGCTGCCTCTGGCAATGCAAGCACATGGTGACAACGAAATCCAGGCATATAACAGCAACAATAGCAAAAGCTCCCCTTAAATAAACTCGGAATTAAGGGTAGCAGATGTTCAATCAAGCTAAATATTTTAACTCTTTCCAATGAAGTCAATGCCACAACAGCAATTTCTAAATTGCGATAATTAACGAGCCTCCACAACACTCCTGTGCATAGGAAAGGCGGTGTCTGGGAGCACAAAAATAACACCTGTCCCTACAAATGTCCCTTGGGTTGGGCTGTAGCTGCCATTGCTGCCAGTGAAAAGGTGACAAAGGGACAGGGGACATCACAGGCACTGCCCTGCGCATCAGCTGGGTCTGTCCTCCTGCACCTGCAGCCCTTGCGACCCAACACAGCACCCAACAGCCAAGCATCTCCGCTTCTCCATCCCATTCCCATCCCACTCCATCCCATCCACACAGGAGCCCGCGGCTATGCCAGGCAATGCTGTGGATCATGCCAGGAGATGGACACAGGGACCCTAAAGTGGTGGCACAGCCAAGGCTCCCCCACAGAGACCAGGCTCAGGCTTTGATGGGCTTTAACACCAGTTTTACAGCTCCAGTAACTGAGCCCCCCAGCCTACCTTTGCCCTTCCAGTGGGCATGGGCGGCGAAGCCGATGTGACCCCCGTATTTGCGGTTGAACTCGGCCATCAGAGCCTTGTAGGGGTTGCGGATGAGCAGGATGGCAGCGTCAAAGGATTCAATCTCCTTCTGGCCACTCTCATGGGTTTTGATGCAAATTGTCCTCCCGCTGCGCCAGTGGTCCCTCTCGCCCTTGAACCCTGCCAGGACACAGCAAGCAGGTGTCTGAGAACTGGCTGGTGCTGACGTTAATAAAAAAAATAAAAGCAAGCTACAGCTGGGGCTTGTGGTAGAATTTACATCCATCTCCCAGATGGAAATCATTTGTTTGCCTGAGTTCTGAGTCAATGAGAGGGTGGGTTGTGGGCATGGGGACTGAGCAGGGGGTCAATGTTCCTCAGCTGCCCTGACATGTCACTATTTTTATCTGCAGTTACTCAGGATCCACGTGGGGACATTTGTCCTTCAGGATACCGGTGTCACCAGCACTGTGTGTTCCCAAATCCTGCACGAGTCCTCCTTACCCCGCAGCCGTGACTTTATTTGCTTCTCACTTTATGCATCCCAGGATGAGAGTGTCCACAAACACCAGCTCCTGGGGAAATCTGATCAAAAAAACCCATCATCCTTTTTTGAGGGGCAAAAAAGGCAGGAACTGCCTTGTTTGCCAGGGTCAGAGTTGCTCTGGTCCCTCCTCTAGAAAATTCTAACTGCCACGGTGGGTTAAAAACCAATGGCATAATGGTGAAACCCCAGTTCTACCCCAAACTGGTCCTTGCCAAGGCTGGTGTGTAGCACATGGAGGTTCTGGACAGGACATATGTGATGTCAGGTCCCTTTGATTCCCTTTGGATCAGGAAACATCCAGCTCAAACCATCCTAGGGAGCAGCACTGGTGGTACCCAGCACTGCTGTCCCCTCTTGCAAACCCAAGGGGTGACACCAGGACCTTCTCCCAGCTCCGGTGGGACTGGGGCACCCTCAGCGATGAACCCACCCTCTCACCTTTGTTGTAGAGAGACCCATCGAAGTAGTAGCTGCCGGTGTAGAAGCCGGTGGCCAGCTCGATGAGGTGGCGTGCCCAGGTGTTGCCGGCGCCGGGGAAGCTGGCCAGGGCCACCAGCTGCTTGGCCCGGCTGGGGAGGAACCTCCTGTCCATGCAGCGGTTGTCTGCAGGGAGAGCAGCCCCGACACATCAGGGTAACAGAGTTTTCCTAGAGATACCTTGCTTCCTACAGAGATATCCCACTTCCAACAGAGATATCCCGGTTCCGACAAGAGGCAGAGAGCAAACTGCTCTCTCCTGCGCTGAGCCAGGTAATTAAAGCTGTTTGTGCAGGGGAGGATTGACTTCCCGGGAATTTAAAATAAATGGTGATTTTTAATGAGAGCCAAATAGACAGTCCATCTCATGCTCACTTTCTGCTGGTGTGCCCGGGCAGGAGCTGGAGCGGTCCCTGCCCGTTCCCTGCCCGCAGCAGGCAGGGCCAGCCCAGCGCTGCCTCACCTTGAACTTGGGTCTGGTAGACGAGGAGATACTCAGCGGTGCCGCAGCTCTCGAACTCCTCGCCGGCGCATTTCTGGGCGCAGAGCTGCTCGTCCTCGCGCTCGTGCAGGGTGAAGAGCGTGGTGGGGAAGCCGCAGCGGCAGGAGGTCCCGGCCAGCGCCGACAGTGGGTACTCCTGCAGGGACAGGGGAAGGGAGGGAGGCGGGGCTGGTGGCACCAGGTCCAGTCCCCACTGCAGACCCTTCTTCTGCCCCCCGTACCCATTCTCGCCCTCCCAGCCCCACTGTGCGGCGCAGCATCCTTCAAACTATTACAGCATCCTTCAAGCTGGCTGCAGCATCCTTCAAACCGGCCACCCAAGCAGCCCATTGCAGACACCCAAAACCCCCTGCACCCTGACTTTCCCATGGCATGGCCAAGCCGCCTGCAGGCTCGGGCAGCAAAGCAGCCAGGCACTGGTGCTCCCGGCAGAGCTGCGGCATGTCATTTGTGAGTTTGTCACCCACACCGAGGTCACTAAGAGCCATCACACAGCCCCATGGAGTACTTGCCGGCGTTTCAAAGCACAGAGTTATGAGGCCTGTTCAGCGATTTACTGCCAGGCTGTGGCAGCACCGGGTTAATCGAGGGGCTCCGGTTATTTACACACCAAGCAATGGGAAAGAGGAGCCAGCGATGGAGCAGCTGCTTGTATTTAAGTGATGTGATGGTTTATTCCCCACCGTCCTCTACCGGGGAGGCCATGAAGGGAGGACAGGACTGTCCCCACCTGCAGCTCTTTCTTTTCCTCTAATAATTTACCTAATTTTAATTAATAAATACTCCAGCAATGCCCACTGCCAGCCTTTCCCCTTCCTGATGACACAATCAATTTGAGCCTTTATAGTTTGGATACACAGAATTATTACACTAAATCAGACTGAAATTTACCCAGTATGACCCTTTCTGGTGACAATTTACATGATTAAGCTTTCAACCTGCACCCTCCAGCCCCCCGGTACCTTCTCGGTGCAGAAGTCCACGCATTTGTCCACTGACATGTTCAGCATGAGGCGGCTGACGGGCAGGGCGATGGAGACATTGTCTGGCTGGCGGAAGCACCCCCGAAATATCGCACTGCCATCTGCGAGGGACAGAGGGGTCACAGGGGTGCTGGGAGCAATGCTGACCCAGCCCCAAGGGGCTGCACCCCAAAAATGATGCTGCTACACCCTGTGCACCCCAGGCTCAGGAGCAAGAGTCTCTGCATGCCCCCATGTCTCCATCCCCATTGCTTTCTCCAGCTGCTCATCAGCACAGCAGCCACTTTTCTCCGGCTCTCATCACCCTCCGGCATCCCTGGAGGGGTTGAACAAGCACAGAGATGAGATTCTTAGGGACAGGGTTTTGTGCCAGTGTTGGTTTATTATTGGCCTCGATGATCTTGAGGTGATCCCCATGGTTTGTAGGAGAAAAACCACCCCAGACACAGACCTGAACCCCACAAAGCCACCACCTGGTTCACACAGCACGGAGGGACATTGGGACTCCCTCCCATCGGCACCATGAGGGGTCCCCCCACTTCGGGGCCAAGTCAGGACATGGATGCTCCCAACTTACACCTCCTGGCTGACTCCTGGGCCAGCTCCAGGCGGTAGATGGACAGGCGGTTGACCCCCCCACAGGTGTTGCTCCGCTCCCCCTTGCACTCCATGTTGCACTCGGACTCGCTGGCGTTCGACGCTTGGATCTTGTGTCCGCAGTAACACTCGGCGCCAAACTCCAGCCCCGCATAGAGGTAACCCCTGGGGAGAGGGAGATGGGGTGGTCAGCACATCCCCGGGCACCCCCTGGCTCCAGGGGGGTTTGCAGGAGCATCCCCAGTGCTGGGAGCAGCACAGCACCCAAGGGTGTCTTGCTGGACTAGGGGAGCATTGTAGGTCCCCTCCAACTGAAAACACTGGGCGTTTCAAAAAGACAGACCCACTTTGAAATCACAGTATCTCTGCAACCACAAACCGCCCATGAATGAAACTCTTACAGTCCAAACAGCAGGTGAGGGAACAAAGAGCATTTACAAAAAGGTTAGTAAAACCTGGCATCTCATTGAAGCGTTTGGAAATTTTTGTGTCGTTGTAACATGTTTGGTCCATCTTTTCCAAACGCCCTCTAGTTTACTTTATTCTTTCCATCCTATTCCTACTCCCCAGCACTGAATCAGAGCCCCTACAGCCCCTTGCCCCATATGAGGACAGAGTCCATCATCATCCCTCTCAACCTTTTTCAGGGGGAGGAAAATGGGGTCCTGGTAAACACCAGTGAATTAAAAAACAAACAAACAAACAATAAAAAAAAATTCAAAATGGCATAAACATAAAGATAAGAGAAGAAAGGAAGGGGAGGGGAGGGGGGCAGCCGGGGCAGGGAACTGTGACAGCAGAGGAACGCTGATGTTGAGCGGGAATTGATGGAGATGCGATGCAGGAGTTGATGGAGACGCGGGAACTGATGGAGACGCGGTGCTCGTCTCCCGCCCTACCGCTCGGCGCAGTTGTCCTGGCAACGGAAGACTGTCATCTTCTTGTAGTCGAAGAAGGACACACCGCGCAGCGTGCGCCGGCGAGTGTTGTCCACGTAGCAGCCGATATATCTCGCTGTGGGGAAGAGGAGAGGGGGTGAGAACCAGTCAGGGTGAGCACGCTGAGTTCTCACCCCCTCTTTTGACTTTTCCCTAAATAGGGATGTGCAGCAATGTTTGTTCACTTGATTTAGAAGCTCATGTCTGGGTATAACGCATCCCTGCAAATGCTGCGAGGAAAGGCAAAGCCCAGAAACACCCTCTCTGGAGAGCAAGGATGCTGTTGCTCTGTACCGAGGCTTCTCCTCTTCCTTCCCACCGGCCTCAAAACTGAGCAAAGCGGCTCCAAAAAGAGACGAGTTATATGGTAAAATAACCCATCCCCTTTACTCTGCACCATCAGGAATACAGGGGTGGGCAGGATGGAGAAATACACTTTAAAACAAATTTTCTTCAGCCAGCAGCTCATTTTCCCCATCCCAGCCATCGAGGTGGGGGATATTTGCCAAGCACTAACACTTGGCAAAGGCCGATGCCTGTGCAAATGAAGATGCCAGTAGACAGGGCATAGAGCTGAATAAATAGTTACGGTGAAATCATTTATTTGACAAATGGAGCCTTTCCCAATAATCTGAAAACAAGCAGCCACCTCCTTGCCTGTGCATCCGTTGTGATGCTCCGTGTCAGCTGGGGGTCTTGTTTTCACCCTGTGTCTCCTTTCATTGCCATGTCTTCATCACACACCAAAATATCCCTCTAGCAGCAAAGCATCCCCACATGTGCTACTCCAATACCAAACCCTGCCATGGGATAACACTTCTCACCTCCTGCTTGGATTTTGCATCTGTTGGGGGTCCCTGAACCCAATGTCCTGCAGACCCCCCGCCTGGTGTGCCCCACACACAGACTCCCACCTTCCCCACCAGCGCTGCAAACTGGCTTCTCCAGCCAGCCTGGAGGAAGATTGAAAGAAATAAATACACCTGATAACTTTAACCCCCAGAGTCATAACTCCTCGCTCCCAATTACTCGCAGCACAACGTGGTATTTCCACAGCACTGAGCAGGTTTCAGCAGGTCAGCTCGTTTGGGCCAGGACAGATCTAAGCAGCGTGGCATGACTCCAGTTGTTTGCACAGAGCTGGTGACTGATGTGTGTCACCTTCAATCCATCACTCTCATCATCTGCGTGCTGCAACTTATTAGGAAGGCAACCAGAATAATTAGGGAGAGACGAGAACAAGAAGTGAAGGAGGAGCGAGAGTGGGTACAGGGACATCTTTGTCTGTGTCCCTCTGTTTTCATGGCGTCACTTGCTCGTGTGACACAGTGGGGTCCAGCTACAACTGGCAACAGCTGGAGATGTCCAGCAAAGGACCAGAGACAGACGTGGCACTCACTGCTCCCCAAAATGCCCCCACATTTAAGGCAAGAGATGCACCTTTGCACAGGCATGTGGAGGAGACGAAGCCATTTCCCTGGCAGATGGGGCTGCCCTCGAGCTGTGCCTTGTAAAGCTGCAGCACTGGCCTGAAACTGGGGTTGTCAGAGGATCAGGAGAGAGAAGAGGAGGAAGGCACATTGCCCCAGCAAGCCAGAGCCACACACCATGCTAGCTAAACCAGAGTTGATTTTAGGAGCGGGATTCCCTGTGGAGTGATTTCACATGGCAGAGCCTCCACAGCCACCTTGTTAAGCCATTCCCTGCTTAATTACCACTATCATTAAAACTTGCCTGCTCCTTCCAGCCAGCCCAGGAGGAGCGGGGGAGCAAGGGGGATGTCAGCACCTGTCTCCAAGGCTCTGCCAGCCCCATGGGCCTGCCAGCTCAGGGAACTGATCAGGCTGGAGAATTTCTCTGCACCATCCTGCTCAGGAGGTGCAGAGATGCTCTGCCATTAACCACTGCCCATCTCAAGCCTTCCTGCATGAGATTAAGATTAAAAAGGGGAAAGACAATATTTGCAGAGCACCTGGGAACAGCTAAAAGCACTGATGTCTAAGACCAGCATCCTGTCCCTCGCAGCCCCCACCAGGGCCAGGCACGGTGGCACCGGCAGAGGTTAATGATGGGGGACACGGGGCATATGGCCAGGGACAGGAGCGACTGCTTGGGGTTAGTACGGTGAGCGACAGCTTGGGCTCGTCAGCCATCTGGTGAGGATTCACTAAATGTCAGTTCACATTAATGGAGCAACTCGGCCACATGCACCTCTGAAATGCTCCCAGAGAGCCCTCTGTTAGGGGGCACAACGGGAAAACTCCCTTTTCATCTCATTTTAGTCTCCCATAAGCACCACAAGCCATTTTTCCTCACCAGTCCAACCCTGGATTGTGTGTCTTGTCCAGAGCAAAGGTGGGCATTGACCTGTGGTAGGCTGAGGGGACCAAGGCCTGGGGGACCAAGCCTGGCTCAGCATCATGACCCCCTGAAACCTCCAGCTTGTCATGGGGTGGGGGTTTCCTGCTTCTCTCCAAGCCACACACCCCCTGTTCCACCCAGGAGGATGCTCAGGGAACCACAGGAGCCGAGCCCTGTGGGCAGCTCCTAGAAAAGCCCAGCTTTGGGGCACAGGCTCAAGATCAGAGTCCAACCGTTAACCCACCCCTGGCACTAACTCATGTCCCTGAGAACCATATCTGTCCAACCTCTCCAGGGATGGTGACTCCACCACTGCCCTGGGCAGCCTGTTCCAATGCCCCACAGCCCTTTGGGGAAGAAACTGTTCCCAAGATCCAACCTCAACCTCCTTCACTGGGGGGCAGCATAGCCAGCACAGGGGGGACACACGATGTGTTTCGGGGAGATCTGCTGGCACTGGGTGCTTGTGAGTGCCAGAGAGGGAGGCGATGAGCTGAGTAATGACTGGGATGATGCAAAAGCCCTGATGGGCAGCTCACTGCCACCCAAATTCAGAGTAAGTGTGTGAGTCTGTCTGCACGCAGCTGCCTTCAGGATAAATAGATGACATTTTAAAAATCAATGAGAATGACTACATTCAGTTATCCTTGTTCATTAATAACAGTCCCACCTGATACCACACCGCACACCTCAGGCTGGGATCTCCCGGCTTGAAAAGTCAAACCCCAGCCCTGCCTGCTCAGCAATCTCTGCCAGCTCCTGCCTGAATGTACCAGTAAACAGAAAACAGGCCACAAATCTGTTTTTAAAGTTCCTTGGGGCCAAAAAAATTAACACAGAATTTGGCCCATGGCACAGCCAAAGAATGGGATGAAGATTGGGTGCAGCCTCTCCCCAGCTGGCACCCCCAAAAATGCCTGTCCCAGCAAGGTGTAACCCAGAGCGTGATGGTGCGCAAGTGGGAAAGAGGGAAAATGGAAAAATAAAAGTGGATTATTGGCAGCTGGGGAAGAAGGAGTGGAAGGAGGGAGAAGATTTTTTTCTGGGAACGTCCTCTGGACCAGTGGTCCCCAAAGCAGGGTGCTGCACCCCAGGGGATGCCCGGGGCAGCACGTTGGGGCACAGGAAGAAAATCTTAGCACTGGAGTAGCACATGCACGTGGCTCATAAATAAATAAATTCACATCTAATGGGAGCACGTGCTCAGAAACTTGTTCCTGGCAGGGATGCACAACCAAACCAGCTCAGAGACCACTGCCCCGGCGCATGAGGCTTCCCCGGGAGCGGCCAAGAGGATGGATCCCCCCGGCCCCGTGTGTCCCCAGCCCTTACCTCTGTCCTCTTCCTTCTCGCGGCCGCTCCTGCCCCTGAGCGCCCAGCTCCGGCTGCTGCTGTGGTCTCCGGCTTTGCCCCTCTCCACCGGTTCCTTGGAGGTGCTTTTGAACCAGGGACCGTGTCGCCGTCCCCCCTCCGGCATTGTCGCCGCCGCCTTGAACCCGCGGCTCAGCTGCATCACCCCCAGGTAGGGCAGCCCTGGTCCCTCCCTGGGGACACGCTGGGTCCCTGTCACCGTAGACTCCCCGGCAAAGCCCGAGTGCAGGAAAACCAAACTGCCTGCCGCCAGGTACAGAGCCAGCAGGGTGAAGAAACGCACGGGTTTGCGCCGAAAATACCGCTGGAGTTTTACCAATAATTTGGCCATAGCGTCTTCATCCCTTCCGCGGCAGCCGGCGCCGCGGTGGAGCTGCTCGCCGGTCTCAGGGGTGCTCCCAGGGAGTTTGCCCCCCCAGGCTGGAGGTGGCTCCCGGGGGAGCAGATGGATGCCCCAAAATCACAGCGAGGGCTGCAGAGTGAGGCTGTGCAAAGCTGTTGTCTGACCCTACTGAAGTCCAAGAGGGCTGGATAAGGCAGCGAGGGCGGATTTTGGGGTACCTCCCACTGTGCACGGGAGGTTTCTCCAGCGCTGGCTGTTGCCGCCGTCCCCGGTTTATTCTCCTCCTGGCAAAGCCCCCCGGCTGTGCCCCGGAGCCCGGGCTGCTGGAGGGATCATGTTAAGGAATGGGAGGGTTTGAAGGTGATTTGAAAGCCGATGAGCTGACGCAGCTCCTCTCGCTCGCTCGGCGGCCCTGGCTCTCACAGGCATCTCTCTAATGGCAACGACACCGGCCGCCTTTCAGACAAAGAATGAAAAGTCCCTGGACGCGTCTTGGAGCCTGAAATGCTGCCTGGGAGCCTTTGTTTGATGAAACCCCATTCATCTCACTCCCAGGGCAAGAAATCTCCACCTGTAAGTCAAAGAGAGAGGCACGCTCAGGAAAGCATCCCGGGCTGTGGGAAGAGTGTGGTCCCTGTCCCCCTGCATGGCCAGGGGGATGCCCGGACTCCCCATCACCTCCCAGCCCTGTGGAGGGGCCGTTCTGTGTCCCGCCAGCGCAAGGATGCAGGACAGGAGGGAGATGTGGATGTGGTGCCCAGGACAAAGCCACACCGGGCTGTGTGGTGAGCTCCACCTTCACAGTGGGAAATGTCACTGCCACCGCACCCTGCCAGCATGCCAGAGGTGACAGGGACGGCCCCGTGCCCAGGGTGTGCTGGCTGTCACAGACCTGTCTTATTTTAGGAAAGGAGATGAAAATAAATGGAAAGACAAAGTGCCATTAGTTTAATGGCCTCTATGTTCCTGCCATCTGTCTTCAGTTGATTAAATAAAAAATATTGGTGGAACATATGGCATGAATTATACATAAATATTTTAATTTGGGTTCCCAGAGTGGTTATTCAAATACCTCTGGCTCTGCCAGGTGAACCTTTGTGGAGATCAGGGCTGAGCATGGTGGGGGGGGCAGATTACTGGGGGGTCACAAGCCCCTTGAGCTCCCCCAAACCACCCCCTCCCCAGCCACACTTGGTGCCCACACAGCCTGAGTAAAGGCTGAGTAAACTCTGAGTAGCAGCTGAGCAAGGACACTGCTTGCTCTTTGAGCTTTTGCACCTGCAAACGCCTCCATGGCAGGAGGAAGGTGGCACAGCTCGGGGAATGGTCCAACCCCTAGAGGCTGAATATGGGGCAGTTTGTGACACTGCTGGGATGCAAACGGGATGGCTCCAAGGCTGTCCCTGGTTCCGGGTGTCCTCACTGCCACCCATGCTCCTCCCTGCCACGGCTTAGTCCTGCCAGGCTACGGCAAGGAAGCACAGCATATAAAGAAGAGGCTTAAATTACTATCATTAAGCCATCTGGAGCTCATCCTTCTCCATCATGAACTGTGGAGTCGCAGGTCAATTACTGCACATTTGCATATATTCCATTAATGCTTCTGCTAATTGTCTGGAGGAGATAATGTGCTCGGCTTACGGCTCCCTCGCCGGCTATGGTTTACAAACAGCGGGTGCAGCAAATAGAGCCAGCACTGATGTTCACCGTGTCGACGGAGGATGGGGACATCGGGGCTGACTGGGAGGGTTAACCAGGGGGTCCCACCCTGCTGGTGGCCATTCAGGATGGGGGATGCTGACAGCACCCCACCACACTGCTCTGTGCACCCCCAGCCCTCCCCATGTTGTGTGGATGAAGCCAACATTGGGTGGATGGACCAGCCACCTCAGCAGGACCCTGTGGGTCCCTGTCCCCACTGCAGCTTGCAACGGCGAGTGTCTCCCAGGGGTTGCATCGCACCCCCAACACTTGCACCCCCCAACGCCTGCACCCCTGGTGCAGCTCCTGCCAGGGGTTCAGGAGGGGAGCGGTGCCAGCCCAGCCTTGGCGTGGCTGGAGGACAGCAGTGACACACTTTACCAGCCAAATTAGTGATGCCAACAGGGACATTAACCAGCCAGTGCTGTGCAACAGGCAGTGATGCAAAACTGGGCTTTCATGGGCTGCTGTGGGCAGCCGGGTACAAAGGCTGACAGGAAAACTGCTCCCAGGCACTTTGCACTGTTACAAGCAGGCAGCTAGGATGGGGGGAAAAAGGGGGGCTGGTTCCTTGCCTACCTCCATTGCCACGCTCCTGCCAAGAGCTGAAATCCCCGTCCTGGCAGCGGGATGCCCGCTGACCATCCCTCCATGCCTGGACCACCTCCCTCTGAACACAGCAGCACTGCAGCCGGCAGAAAGCAGGGGAGCTCTGCCCCATGCGTTTGGGGCTCTACAATTATGGGGCCAAGGAAATCTTCATTAATTTGCAAGATTTATCTTTCCCCCCCGAGCAGAGCTGTTGCACGGGGAGGTGGGCACTGGTCCCGAGGAGGCTCCACTGTGTGGCGTGAGCATCTCTGTGACCGGGATGAACGAAGCGCCAATAAATTATACATTTGGGTCTTGTCTCCAAATTGCTCTGCAATTATTGAGCACCAAGGTTCAGTTGCCTTCAAGCACCACCTCACATCCAGCCGCGGCAAAACACACTAAGGGGCTCACGTGGTTCCCTCAGCACAGGAGAACAATCAACCCATTAAAAACAGCAAATTAATGAGCACAAGAGTTCCATTAGGAGGAGAAGGCGACCAAACTATCCAATTTCATCACATCATTAGCATTTCTTATCAGAGGGACAAGGAAAGAATAGGCCTTTAAAATACAGTGGGATGGGATGGAGTCTAATGACCACAGCAGGGCAACGTGCCGGGACTGCTGTCCTGTGGGACAGGCACCCACCTCGGTCCTGCACCCTGCTGAGCACCCCTGGGTGCTCACCCACTCTCCTGGGAGCACAGCACAGCTTCCCCCAAAAACACCTCTGCTGAGACCTAGAAAACAGAGGTGTGCAGGACACAGTGCCTGGTGTGCTGCTGTCACCCAAAAGCCACCTGCTCTGATGAGGGGACCACATGCCTTCTGAGAAAGCCTCGTGTCCCTCCATCCCCACCCTCGGCTTCGCAGGGTGCTGGCAATGGGTGACTTCTGTCACCGCAGAGCAGCTCATGTGGCTTCACACCCTTGTGCCTCCCCAGCACAAGCACCAACCAGTGGCACCAGCATAAACACCCAGGGACGCCAGTGCTGGCACCTCCCAAACCTTTCAGCCTCCATCCCCAGGAGTTCACCACAGCAGGAGCTTGGCTTTGCTGCCCAGGCAGAATTTGGGCAACTTGAGCTCCCAGGTCAACCCACCATCATCTTCAGCCCCATGAAAATGGATTTTTGCCCTTTCTCACTCTTTGAAACAGAAGCAGCAAATGAGACACATCACACTGAATTTAAATACCATAACTGCTGGGAACGAAACTGAGATAAAACGAGACATTGAAAAATCAAGGTTTCCATTGCAGCAGGACAACCTGATGTGTCACATCTCCCCTTGAGCACCCAGCACCCACCACATGCCTCTCCCAGGGCCAGTCGAGCACTCACCTGCCTTTAAATCAAAGCAAAGTTTATTTATTCAGCTGCTCCCTGCCTTAATTCTGCTGAGAAACATGTCTGTGCATCCCCTCCGCTGGGAGAGGTGGACAGGAAAGGTTCATGTGTGCCTAAAAACAGCCAGCTCAGCAGATTTGGGGTGTCACAGCGAGTGGTGGTTGCTCTGTCCCTGTGCGGGGACACAACTCACCCCAGGGTCGGTACCTCTTCCTCTGTGGTGAGATGTTCCTCAGGCACGTGCTTCCCTGGGGAGCTTTTAAATCCCTTCTGTAGGCCAAACCACCAAGATATGCAAAGGAAAAACCTCTTACTCAGGATTTATTGGCCTGATTTGTAAATCCAGAGCAGGACCTGCCCATCTGCTGATAGATTTCCGTGCAGGATTTCCAAGTGTGTTGGAGGGTTTGTAAATCTTCTTCCCTTGCTGGGAATCAATGGAAGGGTTTCAACTTGCTTATGGGCAAAACCTGATTTTTAAATATTCTGGAGAAGATTTACCAATGGTCTCAGCACTTGACCAGGGCAAGGAGAAGCCAAAGCCACAAGCCCAGCTGGGCATGAAGCACTGATCTTGGGAGGTATCACAGATCCTTCCCTCTGGAGGGATGAGTCTGCCCCAGACTAATTGATTAACGCCTGTAAAAGGCGAGATCCACAGAAACGGGGCCATGCTAATTAGACAGCCTCCTATTAGCACTCCCTATACTCTCTAGACAATGAAAACCCACCATGCACCAGCACCATTTCTGCAAGGCCTGAGTTAGTTATAAATAAACCCTGGGGTAATGGGCTGGATCCTGCCCTGGATTATTTCAACGCACCAAGAATGACCAGCCAGTGCTATCCAGACAAGGGCTATTTTATTTAACCAAGTTGATTTAAGCAACTCTAAACCGATTTTTAAATATTACAACATTTGCTGTTGAGCTGCCCAGGTCTGTGAATTCCCACGAACACCCCAGCCCCCACCCAGGGGATGCTCATTCCCCACCCCGACCCTGCAGCCATTGGCAGGATATGCTGTGGGGCAGGCAAGGGGATCCCCAAACCAAATCCAAGCTGGGGTGCAGAAATGCAGTTGCCTTCAGGCTGCTGATTTCCAGGTATTCCCACCCCTCCAGCATGCAGAAGTTTGCAGGGTTCCACTTGCTTCCCCATGTATTTTGCTTTACAATGGCCCAACCGGAGCCAAAACGGGGGGTTTGTGCTTTGTACTCTGTTCCTCCGCACGCAATTACATCAAAGCCCGTTCCAGTCTCTTGTAGGATGAATTCCCCAAGCAAATGTGAAAATGCCTCAAAAAAGAAAAATGATTTAAGCCATGAATCATTTAAAAAGCACACGCCACGATGCCGATGGCAGGGGAGGAAATAGCCATGTATTCCAGAGATGTAGGCAGGCGGAGGATGCTGGGGAACTGGGGAGATGATTTAACTGAGCCAGCACAGCAGAGATGCTGCAGCCCTTGCACCCAGTACCCCCATCCCAGCTGCTGACATGCACCCTGTGTTCCTGCATTATAATTATTATTTTAATCACCCCACAATCCCCAGAACATGTGTTATCTGACTCTACCCATCAGCTTTATCCCATCTGCTGGCACCTGGCTTTCCTTTGCTGGCCCCCAGCCTCCCTCCCCGAGCATCCCTGCTGCCAGCATCAGCCCCATCCCCACCTGCAACGCTGAGAAGCCTCTATTTCCTCATTATTTCCACTTTTTTTCCTTGCAAGGCCAGAACGAGACCTCCATTGGGAGGTGGAGTGTCAGATTTGTGTCGGTGGTGACACACAGCGGTATTTGGGATAGGTCTTGGTGACACTAAGGGATACTCCCCGGACTGCTGCAGGGTCTGCACTCCCTCTCCCGCTTTGTGCTATCCTCACCTGTGGCACCCTTTCCACACTTAAACCCTGTGAAAAAGGTGATTTAACTTCATTCAGACAGCACTGAATGGGCTTAACTTAATGAGTTGTAATACATATTATGCTCTAGGTATTTCATGCCCAGTCTGCAAAATCCAGTTACGGTTTTCAATAAGACTTAGCGAGCTGAGACGCACACCGGAGGGGATGCACGCTCACACGGGGCTGCTCTGAACCAGGCGAGGAGGAGGATGGGAGGAAGGCAGGGGTGTCCCTAAGGAGGCACAGCTGGATCCCATCCAGCTGCTGGCTCAGCAAAGCCGCCCCCAGCCCAAGTGCTGCTGGGACCCTGCACATCGGGAACCCCAAAGCCGGGGTGACATTTGGGCAGGAGTGAGCCATACCCAACCCAAGCCCATTATCAAGAATAACTTGGCACAAATCCCTGGAGAGGGGAAGGTTGCGGCACTCGCAGGGTGGGAAGGTGCAGATGGGCCAGGGCCAGGCTGGGGGAGGACACCCCGGGGCTGGGGCTTGGTCCCCACTGCCAGACTCTGCTTCCCAGCTCCAAATTGCTGAGAAACTTTGTTTAATCCTGCCTTCACAGAAGAAATGGTTTATAATGCTCAGCTCAAGGTAACCTTCATGCAGCTCTCCAACTGTCTCTGCTTTTCCTGCACACATTTCTTTTAACTTCATATTAAAATATTCCAATAAGTTGTCAGCATAGGTATCGAAAGAAGAAAACAAGTAGGGAAGGTGTACTTGGAGATTAGCATCGCTCCCCATTTCTCTTGCCGAGGATGTTCCTGCACAAAGTCTCGGAAGGAAGAGGAGGAGGGCGAGCTCTCTCCCTGCTCGTCTCCCGCTCCGAAGCACGAAACCCTTTGGCAAGGAGCAGAATAGAGCGAAAAATCCCTACCCAGGCGAGAATCCCCAACAACTCCCGCCGAGCATCCTTAACCCCCGGGGAGCCGCCGAGCTCTCCCCGCTCCTCCTCACCGAACCGACCGCCACCCTCGCTCGGTGCCGCCGTCGGGGTCCCCCCACCCGGCCTGGGAGCTCCCGCCGCCCCCACATGCGCTTTGTTGCGCTTTTCTTAATTCATTCCCCCCCGTTTTTAACCGCCCTCAGCGCGGATGCCCCTTCCCCACAGCCCACCTTGGCGGCGGATCCCCCCGATCCCCCCGCCGCCCGCTCCTTACCCGCCCCGGCCGCTCTCCCAGGCCGGCCCGGCCGCCGCCGCTCCATGCGCCGGCCGCCCCCGGGAGCGGCGGGGCCGGGGGGGCCGCTCCGCGCGGCTCAGCCCCCGCCGGGTCCCCGCGGTGCCGCCGGGGCTCCGCTCATACCGGCCGGGCTGCGGGGAGCCCGGCCCGCCGGCTGCCGCTCGGTTCTGCCCGGAGCCCCTGCCGGGCGCCGGTACTTAACGGCTCCATCCAGCTCCGCTGCGGCTCCGCTCCCTCCGCCGGCTGCAGCGCTGCCTTTAACCCCTTCGCTCCCGCCTCCCACCCCCCTCCCGCCTCTCTGCTTTATTTGTCTGCTTTTTTTGCCTTTTTTCCCCCCTCCCTCTTGTTTGGTAACGAGGTTGGGGACAGAAAGCGGCTCTCGGTCAGCCCCGGTCCCGCCGGTGCACTCAAGGGCAAGGGATGCTGAGGGTGCGGAGGGATGCTAGACCCCCCCACCCCGGGGAGCCGCCCCCAGCGCTGCCCCCAGCCCCGACACTCGCATCCAGCCAGAGATTTATCGAATGGGCCCAGCAAGAAAAAAAAAATAGTGTGTGTGTATATATATATATATAAAAAAAAAATTGTGTCAGATCAATTAAAAATGAAATTCAGAATTTCCCGACTTTGGGAGTAGGAAAAATTACAATTATAAAGTGATTAAGGTGAGAGAGGATTTCTCAACTACCCCTCCTCCTTTTATTGGCAGCTTTAAGGACCGGGGGGGCATTTTTAGGGTGTGCTGGTGGCAGCTGGAAGCCCCATCGGCGGCCCGGTGCTGCTGCTGCCGTGGTGGCAGCATGTCCGTCTGCCTCCCGCTCCCCCCACATGCCAGGCCGCGGTGCAGCCTGAGTCCCTCCAGGTCAGGAGATAATTTTAAAATAATCTAGAAAAAATACCCCTGCATTAACGTGATTAAAGGAGCAACCTTCAGTAGTCATGGACCCTCCTCCCATAAGCATCTTTGCTGCAAGCAGGGCAACGGGCTCAGAAGGCAGCCCCAGGGCAGTGGGGGGACCCCAAGGAATGTCCCCACAGTGGGGACTGCTTGTGGCTGTGATGTGTTGGGGTTTGTGCATCCCAGCATCCCACAGAGCCAGCAGTGGGGAGGCTGGGAATTTCAGGAGAGCAGCGGCTGGGTGGAGGGATGGATCCTGCTGCAGTCCCCACCGAGGGAAACTGCAGCCTCAGCCGTGTCCATGCGGGATACGAGAGCATCCATGTGCAAGGGATCCATCCAGACTTGCCCCAGGCGGGCGCAGGCAGGCACACAGACCGTGGCAGCTCGTTTCCATAGGAAACCAGGCTGGCAACTGCAGCCTCAGCTCCAGGCTGGGGGCTGAAAAGCAATTTGTACTATTTTTATCCACCCAGTACTAGATTTCTTGGATTTGGCCATGCAAACGCCCCAGCAGTGCTCCCTCCCTTCGGCCAAGGCTGCAGGGACTGGGAGGGACCGGGGGGTCTGGGGGGGGCGGGTGATGAGACCTGCTATTGGCTGGGGACAGCCAGGTAGTCCCTTGCCCAGCAAAGCCCACACTGGGCCCGCCACCCGAGGGCTTTCCCTACTTCCAAACAGTCCTAATTTTCCTACAAAACCAGCAATTCTGTCTTGCATTTTGTAAAACCAGGGATGTCTTCTCCGCAGCTCCCCAATGGGATGTTTGCAACTCCAGGGCTCCTAACAGGATGCACGGTGCCTTCCCCTGGACCAGCATCCATTAGAACAAAGTTTGCTTCCTGCAAATACCTTGCCGGCTTCCCTTAAACCCTCTCCTGCACCACGGGGAGCTCAGGGCTGGGATATGCATAGAGGGCATATATATTTATGGAGGGCATATATATGCATGATGGGCATACATATGCATGGGGGGTGCTGCAGACAGGAGTGGGGCAGCAGCGAGGGAAGCAGCTGAGTGATGCCGACACATTTGTGAGGTTTTGCAGCACGCACAGGCCAGAGAAACAAGAATTTTGGATGTCTCTGGCAAATTAGCTGCTCTACAGCCATTTTGACAGATGTGGGGGAAAATTTAGTGTCATTGGTTTAAAATAGTGCTCGCAAAAATAGCTTTCAAAGACTGTTTTATTTTGCTTCTTCTGGGCAAGGCTTGCCCAAAGAGCAATCAAGGATCCATGATCTAAACGAAGTGACTTCAAATCACACTCAACAGCCTGAGCTGTTCCTGGTGATGCTGCACCAGAAGGAGCCAGTTCTGCAGGGTTTTGAGGGTGTTTTTCATGCCAAAAGCCTCAAGGTTATTGCCAGGGGACTTTTGACGTTTGCTTTAAGTGTCCCCAGGTACTCATGTCACCAAATAAACATCAAGAATGTTGGGTTTTGAGCCAAAAGTGACGGCTGAGCTTTCTGCGGGTGCCTTATCCAGGGAGCGGAGCCCAAGGCACATTGTGCCCTGGTGCTGGGGTGACTTTCATT
Organism: Streptopelia decaocto; assembly: GCF_964273445.1. Taxonomy (NCBI): domain Eukaryota; kingdom Metazoa; phylum Chordata; class Aves; order Columbiformes; family Columbidae; genus Streptopelia; species Streptopelia decaocto. The sequence continues at coordinate 5,326,808 of NC_138670.1, read as the reverse complement.
GCATAAATGCTGGGTCCCCTCTGTGGTGGGAACACCAGGGCGGCCGTCCTCTCCTCCCCCAAAAGGCAGCAAGCTGCAGCTCTTCTTTTTGGGTCTTTTCAGAAACTTCTAATTACCCAGGCTGTCTCAGGAGGGCTCTTCAGCAGGAAAAAAAGATGATGCGGTGCATTAGAATAGTAAAAAAGGCTGCATAAAAATCTCATTTTGAGGATTATGAAGTGCCAGCACAAAAAAGCTGTAAACAGGATGTCTGAAAACATCTTAAGCATAAAGGTCAGAATCTACAATTTAAATGGGTCGCTTGTTGCTTTCTTGCTCTGTGCCACTAACGAGCTGGGATGTGGAAAAACAAGTTTGGTTTTGAAGCCACATTTAGGTCCTTTTGTCATTTGAAATATCAATGTTTTAGCAGCAAATGTTTTACTCAGGGGGTGCAGCTGAAAGGGGTTTCTCTCCCCCTGATCCTCGGTGTCCCCAGGGCATCAGTGGGAGGGGACCAGTGGGGACAGGGATGCCCAAGTCCGAGGTCTTAGCAGGTGATGCTGTTGCGGCATTGCAACCCTGGGGCCGTGGCACCAAACTCTGCCTTCCTCCCGAGGATGAGGCTGGCACTTGTAAATGTTGCCAGGCTCTGCGTTACTAAGATGATGGCATCCAGATAAGGAGCCTCATTTGAGTCATTTTCTTATTTATATCCTTGCTGAGCCCCCAGTACACTCCTCCAGGGACTCCCACCTCTTTGTGGGGTGGAAAATATGCCACAATCCTGCTTTACCAGGGGTTTGAGCGCCTGGGGGAGCTGGGCCAGCTTATCAGGGAGCAGCTGATTAAAAGTCAATATTCAGCAAATCTCATGCTCTCAGTTCTTGCCTCTGCTTTGGCCAACCTGAGCAATGTGAGGCAGAAAACAGAGAGAAAACACACAGAATTAACCAGCACTGTGAACTAAGGAACTTCTGCTGGCAACACGGATGCTTTTCCCCTTCTTCTTTTTCATTTATGTTTTCCAACTGTAGAATTTGGGCAGGAACAACATTCTCAAGGATCCTCCCCAGTGCTTGCATCTCCCTGGTCCCCTGGGAAGCAGCAGCTTGGCCACGGTCCCCCAGGACACAAGGGAGCATCTCCTGGAGGCTGCATCTCCCAGTAACCATCCCTTGAGGGCTCACACCTCTCTTGCCCTGATTTTTCTTAATTAACTCATTAGGATGCCAGCGACAGTGATGTGAGTCTCCCAGGAGGGACCTGCTCTCCCAGTGCTGCCTGCAAGCTCAATAAATGCCCAGTGGCTGCAAATCGAAGGGGTCGTTTTAGGGTAAGAGAAGGGAAAAAAAAGGAAGAAGGATGTTGTAATGCTGAGACAGGCTTCTGCGGAAGCTCGCCGGAGCTGTGGGGCCAGAAGGATGGACATGGGCCTCTGACATCTTGGCACTGGTTTTGTGATTGTTTGGAGGGGGTGGGAATTAATTAAAAAAAAAATAAAAAGAGAGATAAAAAAATGAAAGAGGCAACTGGGTAGATTAAAGCTGGAAGGAAGAGGATTAAGAGATTGAAGAGAAAAGAAGAGCACAGGATGCAGATGGAGGGAAAATTTCCTTTCAGCCATTCTGCCTTTGGAAAAAAAAGGGGGAAAAAAATGGATAAGCTCTTTAAAAAATTCATGAGGTTTCCATTTCTCTGCCTATTTATTTGTTCCGCAGGATAAACTCCTGAAATACAACTTCTCATTTGTCAGCAGGTCCTGGGAGAACAGGGCATAAATCAGATTGCCCTACTAATAAATTATCAAAAGCCAGCGCTCTGTGACTGTGGGGCCAGGCTGGCCAGGGACACGGGTGATATTTGTACCTCCACCCCACAGCAGCCACTGGGCAGGGAGCAGCTCCGGATGGAGAGGGCACACGGCAGGGCTGGAATTCTGCTGGTGACCAGTTTGTTCCCCCCTCCAGAAGAGCTGGGGCTCAGGCGGCCACATCCCTAGGGGTGGTTTTGGTTTGTCCCCATGGTGGCTGCCGTGGGTCAGGGCATCCCCAACCCAAACGGGTCCTCAAATCCTGGTGGCAGCAGGTTCCCCGCTGGTGGCTGCCAGGGAGGCAGCCCCGGTGTTTTGCCGGGGGAGGAACAGAGAAACCGTCTGCGCAGGCGGGTTTGTCCTGCTGCTCCGATGGAGGAGCAGATCCAGAGGCAAAGTTGTTTCGCATGGATTTACCATGGGATTTGGGCAGCTTCATTTAGCGCTGGTTGATAAATGAGGCGGCTGCTCCCCCGTGCTGTGCCGGGCAGTGCTGAGCGGCTGCAGCTGAGCTGGGGATGCTGGAGATGCTCTTTGCTCTCCCCAGCTTTGGTTTGCGTTTGAAATGCCACTGGATGGGGAAAAGCTGGGGCACGGTGAGGCAAGCGCAGCCGTATTCCTGCTTGGAATAGGGAAACTCATGAAAACCTTCCAAAATCCCCATTTTTACCCCCTGTCACCATTCTCCCCCAGCAGCTCCCGCGTGGCAATGGTCAGGGATTGCTGCCAGCAGAGCGATTTGTTCTGACCTCCTCTTCAGTGCTGAGGGGCATCCGAGGGCTGGGACAGGGCGGGGGATGGCTCCATCCCAAATTTGGGAATTAGGGCTGACACAGGGATGGAGCACAGCTCTCCTCTCCTTTCTTGCAAAAGCAACAATCCTTCCCTGTGCTGTCCAGAGCATTCCCCTTCACTTGAAGGTGTCCATTGCATCATTTATTGTTGTCATTGTTATTATTATTATTATTACTACTACTATGCACCTGGCTGGGAGCAGAGCTCGGCAAGGGCTGCTGCCTTCCTCCAAATGACACCTGGGAGACTCCTGCAGATAATTCCTGTCAATGTTAATGCATCGAAGGGAGAATAAAGCCTATAAAGTCCAGGTCTGCTTGTTCCTGTACGAAAGAAAAATGACTATTTCAGCTATTCCCCAGTGTGACGAAGCCCAATGCTACATTGCAAATTAACCACCGGAGAGCACGCAGCCTGCCCGGCCCCGACCGATGGCAGGAGATTACTGCAGCTCTGGAGCTGACACGTGTGGCGGCTGTGTCCTAGTTTTTAGAGCAGAATCCAGCATTAAAAAAACCAACAAACCCACAGTTATGGTGAGAGCAAATATAGTAACTCGCCCTCACAGCGGCTCTTCGGGAGTGTTACTGGCTGTGAAGCTGTCTGGGGGTCACATCCTCGCAGGCTGGCGTGACCCCCAGGAAAATGGAAAATGGCTTGTTTTTCCCACACGGTCTCCTCCTCCCTAGTGAAAGTGTCTCCAGACGTTTCTGGCTGAGTCTGATGCAATCACATGGTTGTGTCACCTCCTTTGGGGTCAGCAGCCAAGCCACCTCTTTGGCGGTATCCCCCTCTTTGGCCCTGTGTCCCCTCCTGCCCTCATCTCTGTTCCCATTCTCATTCCCAAACTCCAACCCCATTTGTTCCATCCTTGTCCCCATTCCCATTTCCCATTTCTTATCCCCATCTCATCCCATCCCCATTCCACCCCCATCCCACAAGGCACAGCTCATTGTCATTGAAAGGGAAGAGCTAATTTCACCATTGTTACTAATTACTAATTGGGACCTCAAGCCCCCTGGGAGCAGAGGCATTGGGAAGGCACAGGGGGGCTGCGCTCTTGTTTTGGCACATCTCACCCAGATCACCCATCCTGGCTGGAAGCATCAACCAAACAGGTACCGTGGTGGCTAAATCTGACATCATCACCTGGGCAACCAAATTGAAAGAATCCATTAAAGCCACTTGATCACCCACTGGTGGCAAAAGGGAGCCAGACCAGCAAGGAGCATCAGGTGCTGCTGGGGTGCAGCCGTTGTCCCCCCAGCATCACCCCCTGCGATGCTGTAACTCAGCCAAATGAATGTGGATTTACTGCCTCTGCTCCATTATCACCAATCAATATAACAGTTATTACTTAATGGGGTAAGATTGTCACTCTAATGTCCCAGATCTGCGTGTTACGGCGTGGCTAATTGGTACAGAACTGATTCAGGGGGCTTAATGAACGTGTAAATTCAGGCACATTAATCAAACAATTATTTCATAACCACGAGACAGACGGTGCTAAACCTGATTAAGAAATAAACAAAGTTAATCAGTGAACAGAAAACATTTACTAATCATATAGATATGTTGCAAGAAAGAACTATTAAGCAATAATTTATTAAAGATTCCCAAACCTGCTCCTCTTCTTAATAACCCAGTGCTCTGGCTTCCAGGAAGCACCATCTCGATTTTATTAAAGCATTTGTTCTGCTTTAAGGTCTGCTGGGCACCAGAGAACAAAAAATGTATTACTCTGTAAGATGAAGAATTGCATCAATTTAAAATAATAGGGCTGCAGACTGAATGGGGGAGTGTGGGTGACACCTAACGTTGAGACCGATGCATTTTGGGCTTCATTATTAGCGGTTAGTGCTTTTCCAGCTCAAAAGTTAATTCCAATTCAGACATAAAAAATGCAAAAAGACGTAAAAATTGCAAAAAGATATAAAGATGAAAGCCAGTGGCATTTCTCTTTACCTGTTCATAGCTTCTTGTTACAACTTGCTTGTCTGGCACAATTTCTGTATAGAAATGGGAATATTTCTCCCCAAACTTCCTTCTGCCCGGTGCTGATTCCCCATCTCAGGTGCATACAAGTGAAAACCTGCCTGAGAAAACTGCTGAGCTCTGCCAAAAACACCTTTCTGTGTGTTTTCTTTGGCAGAAAGTTTTCCCCAAGCTCCTATATTTGTGGTCCTGAAGCTGCTTTTTAGTTTCCCCTTTGGCACCCGTGCAGCACTGGGACATGTTCCTGGGTTTTTATCCATGAATCCCTCATCTGGGCAGGATTCTGGTGTTCACACTGCATTCCTGCTCCTCTCCCATCTCCCAGACAAGGCAGAGCGGTGGGATGGGGCTGAGATACGCTGCTGCCCCCCCAAAACCCACCACTGCTCCTTCCACTTTCTTTTTTTGTGTCTCTTCCCGTGCCATTATTCAGCCCATTTTTCCCCACAGGCAGGCTAAGCCGTTTATCAAAAGCCTCCAACATTAGGTTAATGATTCTCAGCAAATTATTTCATGCACAGCCCTGTTCATCCAGAAAATGGAGCAGAATCCCTGCGTGTCCTCCAGCACCAGGGGCAACTCTCGGACTGCAGTGACCAGGACCTGGGGACAAGGTCTATTTGCCCACTGGCTCCCAGGGTGCTCCTTGTCCTGAAACCACCTTGTGTCATCGCTCCCGTCCCTGAGGCCATGACATCAATTGCATCTCACCGTAGGCAGCCAGGAGCAGATTTCTGTGCCAGCACCTGGACTGCGCAGCTTGGCTCCCAGGGCTTCAAAATGCAGTTTGGCTCTTCTGGGAAGGGGACATGCCCCAGGGGTCAGGATAACATTGGTTAGGAGGGGGGGAAAGATCCAGTTTTTTGCTTTCTGGGCCAAAACGTCACTGTTGTTGCTACTCTGCAGCACTGGCCTTGTTGGCATTCTCCAGTGATGCTGCATGCCCGGCGGGACCAGCAGCCGCTGCAGAGCCTGAATTATTCAGCTCAAGCAAGGTCCATTTGCTGATGGAGCAAACGAGGACTCGGGAGCAGGACTGAGTGCTTGGCTGTGTCAGGAAGCTGTTCCCTGGGTGAGACCCCTCAGCAGAGCCCTGCTGCCCACCCTCCCTGTGCCGTGCAGGGCTGGGACACATCCTGGTCCCCAACATACCTACCAGTCCCTGGGATGCATCCCAGTCCTCAGCCTCTGAGTTGGTCCATGGTACCAGAACAACACAGGAGAAACCCCAGACCCAGCTGGATGCTGCTGTCATGATCTCAGCAGGAATAGATCCAGGGCACCACTCCTGCCTTGCCCTGAGAAGTATTTGTCTGAAAAATATAAATAAAACGCTTGGGGGAAAAAAAGGCATAAATAAATTGCTGTGTTTAGGAGTGTCCCTTCCCACGCTGAGGAAAAATACATAAGTTGCCACGTTTAAAAATGCCCCTTTCCACATTAATTCTTAAAAAAAAAAAAGTGTAGATGGGTGCCTTCCTCCCTTTCACAAACTCATCGGCCCTTAAGGAGGAGCAGTTTTAGGTCACCACATTCCCAACAAGGCAAGGACCGACCTGTCCATGAGCTAAAGCAGAGTGATGGGTTTTCGCCCCCATCCCAGGGTCAAACCATCATCTCCCACCCATGGCTCTCGCATGCTCTTGGCTGCAGCTAGTTGGCACCGGGGCAGTAATTTTTAACTCTATTTCAGCATAATTCCTTATCTGAATTAAATGTCAGTGCACTCCACCTCGTTTTCCACACTGCCTTCCTCCCCAGCATCCTGCGTAGGACGTTAACAAGTGTTTCGAGTTGATTAGGAAAAGCAGATTCAAGAGATAAACTGAGATGAACAAACATTGCACCACCACGGGCATGGGAAACTTTGCACCGGCCTTGCTCACCCTGTGGCTGCTGCAGGACTGAGATGTGGGGACCGGGAAGGTGTGGGGTGACCAGCAGTGTCCCCACAGCACACGGGCTGTGGGGTGACCAACAGCGTCCCCACAGCACCGTACAGGTCCCCTGCCTGTTGCTCAGCACCTCCCCGGTGGCACCATCCAACAGGTATGCGGATCGCCAGGGCACAAATGCCACCCCCCCGCCATTTTTCAAACGATTAAATATAAAAAGGCCCAAGTGCAGCTCATATTTCAATGTTAATGTTGCTGCCAAATATTATCACTTTGACGTGGCTTGTAAAACAAAAGCGATCGATAACGTTATATCTGCGGGAGAGCTGCTCTGGCACAGCATTAGCTTCACGTGCACCGAGACGTGTTACCTGTGCCTGCCGGCTCAGCACCGGAGCTCCGCACCCTGGCACCGGGGACTTTCTGGGCTTTGTTTTCCCTTTTTTCTGGGCTTTTAATTTGGCAGAAGGTGAACACACTTTGCTTCTGCTTTCTAATGGGAGCTTCACCCAGCGTGGGTGCAGCCCAGAGAGTCCATGGGTCAAGATGATTAACGATGGGGAGAGCACTGGGCGTTCAGGAGTTAATGTGTGTTTCTCTGGCCAGGAGGAGGGTATTTCTCCAGGCAGGGAGGAAGAAACATCATTTGGGTGGTCCAGCCCACTGGACCCCTGCAAGCCCTTTTGCGTCCTCCTGCTGCTTTGAGCAAATGCAGCCATAAAAACCCAACTGCTTGCCCACTGCATGCAAAACCTTGAGCTCACGTCTCTCTGAATTATTCATGCTTGGCTCTGTTTTCTCTACTATTAAAAAGCTGCTGTTGTGTTGTTTCTTTTTGTCCCAGACATTGTTCCAGACAGTTCTGCTCAAGCCCTTCACCCAAGAGCAAACTGGGGCTCCAGATTTCAGTTCCTCTTGTCCAAGCAGCAAAAAGGGAGATGGCGAGGAAGAGGAGGGCTGAGGAAGGACACCCAGAGCATGGTGAGCTCTTTCTGCTGTGCATGCAGGGCACATGCACAGGTGCCTCATGTATAAATACTATATATTCAGTATCTGTAACATGTTTTGATCTGTTTTCCTCTGGCCTGGCAGAATAGCTTTCAGTAGGGCAGGCTTTCCTGCCTAGTTTTCCTCCCTAGTTGTCCCAAAAGGCTTGTTTCGCTGGAAAACTTCCCAGCTACCTGATCAGAGCAAGTTTGCAAGGCCAGGCCATTAAATATACCCCCAGAGCAGCAAACAGAGGGGGATGAAAGCGATGCTTGTGCATGAGCGCCAGCAAGGTGAGGGCACACCTGGGCGTTCATTAACACCCTGTCCTTGGGGACAGGCAGAGCTTTGGAGATAAGGCACATGGCTGGGACAGGCTGAATTTTGCCCTTGGAGATCCCACCTGCCTTTCCCAGCTGAGCCGGAGTCATGCATATCCTAATAATTTGGATTTTAAAAGGAAAATGCTCTTCGTTGGCAGGCTGAATAAAACCCTGATTTACTGAGGCTCTTGAGATCTTGGCTCTGGGTTTCCATGGCAGGGCTCTTATCAGGTAGACAATGATCAGATTCAGCTCTGCCTATCTGGCCTTGAATTAGTAAAGCTGACCCTCTGTCTGGGATCAAAGAGAAGTGTTAGAGACACCCATGAATTTCTGAGGCTCCTTCTTACTCAAATTCAGCCCATTCTGTTTACAAAAGCCCTAAATGCTTCTCCTCAATGGCAATTCCCTCTGACCCAACAGTACTTTTTAAAAAAACCTTTTTGTGTGCCAGCACTTCTGTTTTCCAGTTTTGACCTGATCAAGATGAGTCTTTTTGCTTTGACAGTTTTTGGAAGGAGCTAGTTTGTTGAGATATTTTTTTTTTCCCACAGTGCTGCCACAAAAGCTGAGAAATCAGTTATCTCTGCAACCCTAATGGATTCAGAGAACCTGCTCAGCTCTCTAAGAGCCAACAACTTCAGCTTCCAGCTTGACTCCAGCTACTTAATTCAGCTCTGAAGGCAGCTGCTGGGCTCCTGCTGCTCCATCTGCCCAGGGCATCGCGATTAGGTGAGGAGCTTTGACTCATTGCCCAGCATCCCCAAAACGTACCCAACATGTGCCCTCTACATGTCACCTACCTCACGGGGTGAGGATGCAAAAATGGGTTTGTGTGACCCTCTGTAGCGGTGACACCCTGGCGAAGCCGCTGCGATGTCGCGCTGCTTCTCAGCTCCCGTCCCCTTCCCTGCCAGGCCCACGTCCTGCAATAGACTGTTCCCAGCTAATATTAACTCCACCTGGATCGCAGTAAAAGCCAATTTTCCAGTTCTGCCCCAGCACGGCTGCGGGACGTGACGGGCTGTATCAGCACAGCAGGGAGCCCCTGCCCACCCCCGCGGGGGCCAAAGCAGCTATTTGAGTCTTGCAAAAGCTTCACAGAGAGAATTTTGCCTTTTCTTTTGTTTGCTTGCTTTCTGCCAAGCCAGGCCCCCTTGCAACCATCCATTTTAACCCTAATTAATTAATTAATCTGCACTGATTGGATTAATGGAGGTGTCACCAAGGTAAAGACCAATTAAAGACAAGCCAAGCTTAACCTTTGCAGGTGGATGCTTTTAGGAAAGATGAGTTGAAAGTGATGGCCTCATTTTGAGCATCACCGCAGGGGCTAATACCCAGCACCCCACCTCTAACACCTGGCTGTCCCCCTGGGCTGCATCCCAGCATACATGTTTCTAATCAAATTCCACTTTCCCCTCCCAACTGGGTGACGTTGGCCAGCACGAGCAAGTGGGCTGGGTGTGCAATTAACAGTTACACAGTTTAATTAGGGTTGAACCCGGCATCAATCCAGTTCCCATGTGCCAGGATATCCCATCCCAGACCAGCAGCACCAGTTAGTGCTGTTGTTATTCCAGCGCTGTCAGCTGGAGGCACATCCACCTCTGGGGCCTCTGCCTGTCCGAGAAATTCAGAATCATGCCCAGTTAATATTCAGATTAATCAAAATACTCCACTCCCTGTTCCAATCATGCTTGCTGTTTGCCTGTACATCCTTTCCTTTGGCCAAAGCGCAAGCAGCATCTATCAGAATTGGGGATTTATGGCTGCTGCCAACCACATCCGCTCTCCAGAGGCAATAAGTTATATTCCTATTACTCAGCATGCAATAAAAAAAGGCTGATACTTATTCTTTGGATTTTCCTTTCTCAAGAAAGTCACCAAAACTCACACAACCGCTAAAACGTGGCTCTGTATTTCACAGACGATGTCACCGCAGCCGCTGGCTCTGTGGGGATGTGGCAGCAGCTCCATGAGGTGGCTGGGGGCAGGTGAGCATCACCTGGGCGTCTTCGCTGGCATCTCCCGCTCGGGACCCAATGTCGTCCTGCAGAAACAAAACAAGCCAAAACCTCAATTTCCCACATAAAAAAAGGCTTTGTGGCCCCTCCAGACCTCACTGCAGACTGTCTCCAGCCCCATGGTGGCTTGCAAATGGTTCTGCATTGGGCTAGCAGCCCAGAGGAGATGCTCCCCCCAGCTCTGTGCATCTGAGGGAAAGAATAAGAGTTTATTTTTAGGCTGAGAACTGATGGGATGAAAGCCATTGATCTGAGCTCATAATTATATCGTTATCTGTGCCCTATGAGATAAAGAGATTTCTGGCTGCAGGCTTTTTGAAAAGCTGAGTTTGAAAGCAGATAGAAGAAGGATTTCTTTAGTTGAGTTTCTCTATTTTTTAAATGAAATTTTAAATAGCAAAAGTTTGCTTTGTTTTGTTTTTTCCCCTGAAGATGAAAAAGCTATGGAAGGCTTCTCTCCTGCTCGGTGCAGCAGGAAAGCTTCAGTGCCCTCCTGACACCTGGGATCATGCAGGACATGTTGTGAGAACTCCAAAACGATCCATTTTATTAATTACATCCCAAGGCGAAAGGTTAGAAGAGAGCAGCATAGGGTGCTGGCATGGGTTGGGTCGATGGGTGCTGCCATGGCCTTTTGGAACAACGTGCATCTTGGAGAGGAAACATTTGGCCATACGCTGTATTTACATCTCCTCCTCAAGGACAGGAGCAAGAGCCCAAAACTTTGTCAACGTCTTCAGCCCAATGCTCATTCATCCAGAAAGGTCTGCGCCGGTCACTGGTCCTGTAGCTTTTCCTCTCTGATTGTCCTGGCCACTCTCCAAGCCCAGCAAGGGACCTGCTCCCATGTCAACTGCTCGGCGTGCCTGCTGTCACCGTGTTGTACAGCCCTCTCAATGCACAGCAGATCTGTATTGATTTCAGAACAACTAGAGCTGTAAATTACTGGTCACGACTGGCTTGGCCAGTCCCGAGATGATAATCTATTGATTGCACCAAAAGTCTAAATCTAATGAGCACACAAGAAAACCGGTTGGAACAGCAGAACAATTCAGATGTTCTGAGATGTAATTAAAACTGTAAAGCTACCTACAAAAGCAGAACATGCAAATAACTGTCCTGATTAAGCACAATTTGCAACCCAAGAGCCTCCTTTTAAGAGAGGCTGAGAAGAAAATGGAAGTAGAAATATCAATCAGGGGGAACAAAGGACCCTCACTTATCCCCATGGATTCCTCAAAATGCTTCTTTCTCTCTTTTGAAGCACTTTCCATTCAGGACTTCACAGCCTACCACAGCTGGCACTGCCTCGTCTGCAATTAATCAAAGCAGCATCTTAATCGCAGGGGATACGGGGGATGCTCACTGTGGTGCTCAGCCGAGCTGGGTGGCTAATGCACAGGGACCTCTTGGCTGGGACCTCTCGCCGCACCGACACTGGGCAGCAGCAGAGAGGAAAAATCAATGGGAAGCTCTCATGCTGAAAAACACTAATAAAAAGAAGTTAAAGCTCAATTGTAAGGTGGCTAGACATCTCTAGGAACTGTTTTTTTCAGAGCTACAGTTAGCATCATACAACAATTTTAAATATCTTGGCGATTTTCTACACCAGTCATTGCTGCTGGCTCTTATATGTACAAATCTAAGTGATACCTAACTCGCTGTTTTGACTTTTTTACTCCACAATGAGTCCAGCTGATCATTGGTGGCTCAGGGATGGAAGGTGGACCCTGGCAATTCACTGTGATGTCATCTCCTCAGCATAGACATCTCAGAGGGTTTTAACTGCCCACAGATCTCTCTTGAAGAACCACCACTAGGCCTTGGGGAAACCATGGGTTAAACCTGCAGTGTTGGTGCAGCTCCACCACCCCACAGAAAGCTGTCATCCATGGAGGCTCAGCAACACTTTGCATGAAGACTTTATTTGGGGGTCCACCACCACAATGGGTGCTATTGAATGGATGAGGGGTCCAATCAGCAAGATAAGCGATACTGAGGGGATCCCACCACCAGGATGGAAGGCGCTGAGGAGGACACCAGCCCTGGTCACGGGCATCCTTTTGGCACCTCCTGCCTGTCCTTCCATTGCCATACCTGGAGCATCAGTGACATCCATTATGGTTTCTGGGCATCCATGCCAGACCTTCCATGCAGCCTTCCTCCACAGCTCGGCTCCATCCCCACAGGTATGTGAAGGGTGCGGATGTCATTGGAGAGATGAGGTCACCGCCCACGTGTGTCCCCCTGCCCAGGACTGGGCCACAGTCTCTGTGGAACCACCACCCCCTGCCATCCCAGGAGCTCCCGCCATCCCAGTGTGCCCTTCCCTGGGGCCAGCACCTGATGATCTGCTGGAAATTGAGCCTAAAAAATGCCAACACTTTTTTAAAAAGGTGATGCAGTACCCAGAGAGGGGAGTTGTCCTGCAACAGGAGCTGCACACACACAGGGGGAACAGCTCCTTCTCCCAAAACCTGGGGAGACAGGCTGGAGCATGAAGAAGGGCACCAGAAGGTTGGTTTTCCATGGGGTATGTTTGCTTTTCGAGGGGACACGGAGAAGCACCAGAACAAAGCAGCAACCCCCTCTGCGTGTGCCACGATCTCCCCCGGCAGCACGTGTCCATGTGTTTGCATTCAACAAGGCTTGAAAGGGGAACCCACGGATGTCTCACCCGTGCATGAAGGATTTTAACTCAGACTGTCCCCTAACACTCATGTCATCCCCGTTGCCCCCCATGGGTGCAGGACAGCTGAGCTGGGTCTTCCCCCTGCAGAGAAGCGGCTGCACCACCATCCCAAACTCCCCCTCAACCTCCTGAAGCCAACACAACTTGCCAGCGTTCCCAAACCCACTGCCAATTCCCACCACCAGGACAACCACCCACCCCCACCAGCCCATTCAGGAATTTCCACAGGGAATTAAACAAGCCAAGAAAACACCATGGCTTTTTTTTTGTTCTTTTCCAATAGTCTCACTTTATTAGATACCACATCGAGAGAGGATGTTGTGCTGCATGCAGCGGAAGACTGGAGTATTTCTAGTTCCTGTGTAACATTTTCTGTTTCTCTTAATAGTTGTAAACTGATATTTTGCTGTAAAATCACTGCATGCAAGTTTGAATGCAAACAGCAGTAGAAGAGGCTTTTTTGTTTTTTGCACCATTCCCAATCCATATGTGCATGCTTTATTTACAACAAAGTCATTCAGGGCAGAAATTACCATCAGAAAAACTCAAAAGAGGGTGGCAAATGGAGATGAGAACTGTGGCTTGCACAATACCAAGAGGGGAATTGGCAAGTTGCACTTTATGGGTGCAAAGAGATGATTTGAGAATCGTTTGTCTGAAGGAAAAGCAGGCTGAGCAGAGAATGTCAATACAAGACATAGGTAAAGGCAACCTGAATTTAATTGTTCTGCACACACAAAGGAGGCTGGGCTGCTGCAGGTCTGGAATAAATTAAGGAATTGCTCAGTTGTTTTATTTTCCTGTTTCTTTTTTAAAGGTAATTTCATCCCCAGCACAGCTCAGAAATGTGCTGTGCCCAACTGCTGCTCTAAGAGATACAGGTAAGGGCCATGCAGAGGGTTTGGGCAGGTCCATCACTCTGGAAGGGATGAGGGCAGCATCCTACAGCTGAACCATCTCTGCAGCACCAGACGCAGAGGGAAAGGACCCTAAAGAACCAGGTTGGTCCAGTCTGAGTCCTTTGGATGGCCTGTGCTGAGGGCAGCATGGCTCAGGGGCTCTGGGATGTTGCACTTACTGGTGCAGAGCTGAGAACTGCAGGAAAGGGAGGGGGAAGCCATTTTTGGAGCATTCTCTCCCATTGCACTCTTCATGCATCGTGCCCCGAACAGCTCCCATCCCCATGGCAATGCCACAAGGCAGAGTCTGGGGTGATGGACAAGGATGCCCAGGCTGGTTGAGGTTTGCTTTCCCCATCTGTGGCCCAAGGTGGCTACAAGGAGTGCCCAGGAAAGCTGAGCTCCTCGAATGTCCCAGCCCTGAGTCGGGGCTGGGCTGCTCCATGGCAGCAGCATTGCTGGGCATGCAGAGGTTCCCATCACACAGAGACATGGGCATCATTGCAGAAACCACAGCCCGGCAGGGATGCTCACTGCAAGTCAGAGCAAATTCTCCAGGGGAAAGGGCAAGGGAAAAAATAATTAAAAAAAAAAGAATAATAGCAAGAATAGGAAAATAACTCATCCAATTCAAAAGAAAGAGCTCTGCGGTACAGCTGAATTGAGAACACAGCACAGGACAGCACACCAGCAGACTACAGCAGTGGTTGCAAGGGATATCGTGGGACAAGAGTGTGACCCAAGGGGCTGGGGTTCAGATTTCATACAACATGCGCAGCGTGTAGCTGACCCACGATATATTCCAGTAGTGCTTATAGTGCTGCTATCGACATTGCTATGCTTGAGCTTGTCCAGAGACAGCAAATGGTACCAAACCTGATCAGGATCAGTCTGAGCGCATCGTGACTCTCCTGCTATCGGTAACAAATAAAACACCGCCAGACAATCATTAAAGCGCAAGTTGTTGAAGACAACAGTTCTTGTGGAAATTTAAAAAAAAAAAAAAAAAAAAAAAAAAAAGAGAGACAACCCAAAGTTGGAAGACATCTAACTGTTCCAGCTAATTCCAGTGTTTGCGGTATTTTAAAGCAACAGTCTTTGCACACACCAGCTAGTTGGTGGGAAATATCTTCTCCCTTGGCTTCCCTCCTGCGTGGGGTACGGCAAAGGGCTGGCAGCAGAAAGGGTCGTCTGAGGGGGCCCAGGGACCGTCCTCGGGGTTCAGCTCGTCCCTCCTGCGCGGCCGGGCTGTGAAGAGGAGGTAGTCACAAGCGTGAAACACGGGCGTCCTCCTACAGCAACGGAGCCTGCGAGCTCCTCGGGCAAGAGCAACCGCATGTGGCGGCTGGAAATAAACACAAACTCCAGATCTCTGTCTCCCCACGAGCATGGAGCAGCTCTCTATTTCTCGTTATCATTACTGTATCATTGATGGATCTCCCCAGCAAAGGACATACCACAATATTGCTCAAATGTACCAAACTAAAGCTCAAGCAGGACTCACAGGATTACATCGGTGACGCAGTCTTTAGCCTAATCACGACAACACAGACACCAGGCTACGCTCACGACCCACACCAAAGCCAAACAGCTTTTTTTCATTATTGCAACTGAGGTATTGATATCACACAAGCAGAACGGGCCGACGCTCCGACACTAGCGCTGGAACCCCCCCACGCCAGAGCAGAGCGCGGCTGTGCCGGTGGCCACGTGTCCCACTGGGAGGGGAAGGAGCCACGAGCTGGTGGCGATGGGACGAGGCTGGAGGGACACGGAGCATCACGCACACAACAGGACGGCTATCACGGCGCGTGTGAGACTAGTGAGAAAGAGGAACAGTCGGAGGATAACTATTGCTTGGCAAAAATTACACACCAGGATAATCCAATGACACTCCCCCTTCAAAAAAAAAAAACACCCCAAACCAAAGGAAGTGAATAGAAAAGATGTGGGTTAGTTTTCAGGCGGAGGTGAGGGCGCGGAGGATGCTCGGAGGAGGCAGAGGAGCGTTGCTGCCCCAGGACCAGCGGTGTGGAGCAGGGCATGGCTGTGCTGGAAGACAGACATCAAGGATCTACAGGGGCTTGGCAGAGGACGGGGCAGCGGCTCCCTTTAATCACTGGCAACGTGGTTCTCGTTCTGGAGGGTGTGCCAGCGTTCGATCTTCTTGTCCTTGTTCTTCAGACATTCATACCAGTGTTTCAAGCGCTCTCCCTTAGCCGTAATGCCAAGCTGGCAGCCCCCTGGAAGAGAGGGAGAAGAGACATCATATTTAGAGATGATGCTGATGTTCCAGAAAACCATTTCTGTGGGGACAGATCCCACATTTGGGCCATTCCTCTCCACCTCCTGGATCTAAAATGTGGTGGAAACAACTTGAGCTGCGCAGAAGACCCCATGAAATGTGGGAGATGGGCAGTACGCTGGGTATTTGATGGCCTGATACAAGCACCCAACCAACCTGTGTGGTCCCACCTGAGGTTCCCCACAGCGGGGGGGGATCCACATGTCCCTCCCGTCCAGCCAGCAAAATACAGGGCACCAAAACCAGAGCACCAAGACTTGCAGCTCACCAATGTAATCATTCGATTTCCCGATGTCGTAATCCCAGACAGAAATGTCCAGTGATTTCTTGGCCAGGTCACTGTGTTTGATATCATAGAAGAACTCCTGCAGAAGGAGAACACCCACATCACCCCAGCATCCCAGGAAAACACCCCTGGAAACCAGCAGGTAAGGAATTGCAAATGATCTGTCTGTACAGCCTGAATTCAAAATCCAGTGAGAGGACATTTAAAATACACTAATGGAGAGTTTGTCTTCCACCCCCCCTGCACAACATAGTAATTAGCTAAGTTGATTTAATAATATAAAAATATAGATCCAGCCTTACTTCATTAAACTCAGGATTCAATGTTTTCTTCTTGATCTGTGTCTTGTGCTTCGCCTTTTTTCCCATGTCAGGTTTCAGCCACCTGGGGGCAACAGAAAACAGCTCAAAATGCAAGTCCAAGAACAGGGCGAGTTATAAGCTAAAAAAAGTGAGGTTTGGGGCTAGAAAAAAGCACCTGGACATATTTAAGGCAAATAAATGGGTCAGCCAGTCTCCCCACCTTCTAAGATTATTTAAAATAAATCTAAAATGAGGAAAATCCTCAATACTCTTCCCTCCCCCCGCCCCCCGGATTGTCAGATGAAACACGGGGAACCATAGAGACCTGCTTTATGCAGAGCACTGGACTCCCCAGGGGTTTTGGAAGGAGCTCTCAGAGCACCAGCTCCTGCCCGAGGACAATGGGTGGCCCCAGGACCATGTGTGACCTCCCTATGCCCACCCCAGCACCTGCTTACAGCTTCACAAAAGGGTCTGAGTAACCGTTGGCGTCCATGGCTGCTAAATGCACACAGCGCACAATGCCGACGATCAAACCGCCCTGCTGGGTGCTGTACATGAGGGACACCAGGATCTTCCCACGCTCCTCTATGTCCCCACCACGATCTACCTGCAAGAGGAAGCCACCAGAGATCATAGAATCATTTTGGCTGGAAGAGACCCTCAAGACCATCGAGTTCAACCATTAATCTAACTCTGGCACTAACCCATGTCCCTGAGAACCTCATCTCTGGTCTGTTCAACCCCTCCAGGGATGGTGACTCCACCACTGCCCTGGGCAGCCTGTTCCAATGCCCGACAGCCGTTTCCAGGAAGAAATTGTTCCCAAGATCCAACCTCAACCTCCCCTGGTGCAACTTGAGGCTGTTTCCTCTTGTTCGATCACTTGTTACATGGGAGAAGAGACCAACACCCTCCATGCTACAACCTCCTTTCATGGAGTTGTAGAGAGCAAGAAGGAGATGGGAACACAAGAGCTGAGCAAGGAAGATCGTCAACTGCAGAGCAAATAGGACAAGGTGGATACGAGGGAACCTTCTGTCCTCATGGAATGGTGTGGGAAAGGGGCTTGTTCATGAGAGATAATAGGTGGAGCATGCACAGAGCATGTCATCCTTCAAGGATTCTTACCTCCTCTTCATACAGTGCCATCCCACGGGATGAGCCGGTCGTTCCAGCACGCTTCATCTTGGATGGGGAAGAGAAAAAGAGAGATTGCCGTGAGTGACTTCTGGAGTCACTTCCCCTGGATTCCCACTATGCTTTTGTCTCCTGGCCTTGACATGTCACATCATGGGTTGGAATCCAAGTCCTAAAGATGCCAGTGAAGTCAGGCACCTGCAGCTCTTGGCTGGTTCCAGCTCCAAGCTCACCACTCGCCATTTGTCGGCAACCATGACATTAACAGTAGAAAGAAATGTCACAAACTCACTGGTATCACTCTCTCCAAGCAGATGTTGAAATTCTTTTTCTGATTTGCTTTGAGTTTTTTCAAGGAAACTCTAGTTTCTCCAATAAATTCATTGTGGCCAAATTTGTCTTCATCACACACGGAGATCCTGAAGGGAACAAGAAAGGTGAACGTCAACCAGGCTGAAGCAGGACCTGGCTCCACAGCACAAACCCACTCCTGCAAGGTGGACACAGCAAAGCACCATCAAAGCTCCCATCCATCTGGCTCTCCTCCGATCAAAAGCGGTCAGAAAACAGAACTTCTCTTTTGCCAGAAAAAAGCCAACATTTTTAATATGTGCCCTGTGATGGGGCAAGAAATCAAAACGTGAACATTTCTTGTAGGAATGAAATGCCAAAAATTTGAGAGACATCTAAATGTTTTGCTGAGACGCTGTCAAATATCATGTGCAGATATGCAATACACAAATCTCTGTGCTGATAACACTAATGCCAATCATTTAATATTAAATTATAGGGTCAAACTGCCTTTTCCACCCCCCCCCTTATAAAAAGGACCATCAAAATCAGCATGTTTGTTGGAGGATGTTGATTTTGACCAGAAACTCTGCATTTCCAGATGCTCCACCAACACCTGCACTTTGCTGCCCTCCCAAGGCTGCATTGCAATGCTCTGTGTGAGGACACCCCCGGCCCCCATCTCACCAGGGGACACCCCAGCTCCTCTACTCACCTGAGGGTTTTCCGTTGCATGTCCTCGTCCGTGATGCCGTGGTACACCAGGGTCTCGTTCCACACCGGGTTACGGGTGTTGCGCAGAGTCTTCGTTCTCAGCTTATTTGACTGTGGCATCAGAGCAAAACACAGCGCAATTACACCCCTGGACTCCTCCCCACCGAAATTTAGGCTCCTGGCAGAGTCTAAATGAGATGCTCCATCATCTGTGGCTCACAAGAGGTGGTTTGACCAGGGCATGGAGGACTCTGCGGGATGTCACCGCTGCCTGCTGAGGCTGTCGCGCCGGCGAGCCATCAGCCCAGGCAAGCATCACCAGCCCGACAACATGGACCTTTATGCCAGCACTGGGGACTCTGTCACCTGCTGTGGCCAGGACAGCTGTCACCACCTGGCTGTTTTCACTGTCTGGGGTCTAATTGCTCAAGGACACTTGTACAAGAAGTTGCACAGGGGAGGCTGTGCAGGGCTTGGGTAACAGCTCTCATGGTTCTAAAGGAGGTGACAGCTTGGGAAATGAGGAACTCTGTCACTTGTTCATTTGTCTTTCACAAACACATGTGCACAACAAAAAAATTAAAAGATCAGCAAACAAGAGAGCAATAGAAATCAAAGCACTTCCCAAGATCGCGACACTTTGATTTACTCTGCACAAGACCATAAAAGCCCCTGCACATAAAATAAACCTATAAACAGAAATCTCTGCTCCATCTCCAGCCCCAAATGCACCCAAACCAGGCAAAGCCTCACCTTGCTGGCTCCAGGCAAGAGGTGCAGCTTGACATAGGGATCTGCCAGGCCATTTGAGTCCATTGGTTTTAAGCCCTAAAAGAGAGTAAGTAAAACATGGGCATGAATGGTCCTCAAGCAGAGGCAGGGAAGAGGGACAAGCCACCCACGAAGCAACTCAGTCAAGAGAAAATGTCTCCAACAAAACAAGAGCATCCTTGTTCTCTGCTCCCAGCAGGCGTGGGTTACCACGATGTGCTGAAAAATCAGGTTCACTCAAGAAAGAATCCCACAGACCTTCCTAACTGGGAGCCAGCCAGACTTAAATCAGTGAAAAAAAGGGGAAAAGGGGACAGACCACTTACTTTGGCCTTGATGAGGGTGCAGTGCAGGGAGCTGTTCTCCTGGTCATAGAGCAGGCTGAACTCCAGTGCTCCCAGCGTCGCTGCCAGCCGGGTAGAGAAGGAACAGTTGGAAATAAGACCTCATTAAAACCCCAGCCAGTAACTGTGTTTAACCAACCCTGATTAGTAATGATTAGAAAGATTTGCAGTCCAAATGTAAAACCAGTGTTCCCTGTGGGCTCTCCTTGCCAGAGACCCCCAAACTTACGGTGCAAGTGACAGTTCCGCAGCAACCACCTCCCCAAAATCCCAGTTTAGCCAAACAGAAACACTCCGGCCAGATACATACTGCCTTCATCAGAGTCGTAGCTGTTGGCATCCTCCTCCTCTTCCTCCTGGGGTGGCTGCCGTGGTGGGGCAGCCGGTGCCGGGGAGACGGCAGGGGGCTGCGGGACGGCGGGGGGCTGTGGGAAGGTTGGGGGCTGCCGAGCTGGCCGCTCCTCTCTGGTGGGGGGCACGGCGTAGCCCCCTCCTCGCTCCTCCCTGGCGGTGGCGCGGGCCGGCTCTGGGGGTCCCAGCGGTGGGCTCGCTGCGGGAGGGACCCCATTAGCCCCTGCCAGCCGCTGCCCCCCAGCCCCTTGCAGGCAGGCAGATTTTACCTTGTCTCTCTGGGAACCGGCCAGCCACCCCAGGACCTGGTCTTCCCGCTGCTGGTGGCACTAGGGACAGATGGAGCTTTATTTGGGTATTCACCTGAGTGATGCTCTCCATCCCTTTCCCACCCCAGCACTGGCCTGAGCAGGGGGGTCTCTCTTTGGGATGTTCGCCCCCAGAGGGATGGAGCATCCTGGCCACATCCCCATCGCATCCTACCTGCAGGTGCTGCTGGACCAGGAGCTGGACTGGCAGCGGCTGGTGGAGGTGGCCGCGAGGCTTGCAGGGAGTTGGTCCTCTTCACGCCTGCAAGGAGAGAGGAGAATCAGCAATATTTACAAAAAAAATAAATATAACAGAAATTTACAATGGCTCAGAGCACATCAGATTCTCATGAAATACAAACAACCTCCCCAGCTGGGCCCCTGCCAGCAAAACGCAGCTCCCACAGTCAGGGTTGGCCCACGCCTGCTCCTTTGGCAGCACCTCGTGGGGCACAGCAGCATGAAACATGCTTTTATTTGGGGTCCCAATGTGGTTGCATTTCATCTCTGCTTAAAATTGGCCTGGCTCGCACTGAGCCTGCTCCTTTTTTCACCTGCAGCTCTCACATTGTACATGAAGCTTTTCAAATTCATGTCCTTCCATAGGTCATGGGATGCACCTTTGCTGGGAAAAGCACAGCAGGGTCCTGCCTCTCCTCCCCACAAGCAGGGAGGGGATCAGAGATCCCCCTCCATGACTCTCCACAGTCCCACCAACATCCCTGAGCCCCCCAGCACCAAACCCCACAGAGCAGCATAAACCAGCAGGTGCTGGTGCTCTGCAATGTGAAATCCCTCAGCACCAACGAGTGCTGCACGTCGAGCGGAGACCACCCTGGTACAGCTGCCAGCTTTGTGCACCCCCAGCCCTCTCCTCCCAAACACACAGAAGCATTCACAAGTGTGCACAAGCATGCAGAAGTGCAGGTCTCACCAGGGCTCCTGCTGACCCCGCTCTCGGCAGCGTAGTCGTGGCTGTCCGTGTCCCCAGTGGCGTTTTCGCTGCCGCAGGGACCTGCTCTGCCTTCGGCCGGCTTGCGGCCGGGCACCGTGGAGCTCCCCCGGGCAGCTGCCACCGCGCTGCTGCCTGCAGGGAGAGCGACACAGGCAGCAGTGAGGACCCGTCTGTCCCCAAAGGTGGCCCTGAGAGGAGCTGCTTGGGTGATGGCCAGCCTGGGTGTCAGCGGGAGGAAGATGAGGATGGGTATGGCCGCTGCAGCATCACGCCCAGATGCTGCTCTGCGCCATCCAAACTGCACAGGCTGGTTGGGAAAGCCCAAAGGACACGGCAAACCATGGGGACACCAGGGGACAGGAGAGCCCCACAGGAAAACAAGGACAGAGGTGTCCATCAGTGCCCATCAAACCCTAATGGCATCGCAGCTCCATGGAGCCTGGGGGAGAGGGATCACGTTTTCTTTTTGCTGATCGCCTTCCATTTATTAGCGAGACAAGGGTGACAGCTGCCTGTGTCTCTCCATCCATCCGTCCCAGCAGATAAATCCCAGCCGCACACACCAGGGTGCCGGGGTTGCTTCATGGTGATGAATTGCAACCCACAGATGCGACGGAAAAATGCCTCAGTGCTCACCTGGCTTGTGCCGAAGACACCAGGGATAAATCTTTGCTGTGACATAAATGGGATGTTTATCCTTGGCTGCGCTCTCAGGGTCACTGGGCACAAGGATAAAGCAAAACGCAACAGATTGCAGGTGGGGATGAGGAGAGGGGGCGAAAATGCCATGATGCTGAAGAGGAGGGAGGGAGGAAGGGAAACGAGCATCCACAACCAGGAGCCTCGTGGTGCAGAAACAGCAACACAAGAAATATTTTTCCAAGGGAACTTTAGAACAATCACAGGCATGTCGCAAGCATGCCGATGGTCAGGAGGGACCTGCAGAGCCTGGCAAAGCCTCCCTGGTGTGCGGGCGAGCTGCTGGCTTCATAAAACCAGCCTGGGTTTGGGCCAGGAAGCGTAACAGCACCAGCGACCACTGGGATTAAAGAGTCTTAATTAAGTAGTTTCCCCAACTGCGGCTGCATGGGAAGATCAAGATCATCACTCGGCATGACCAGGCACAGCTGGTTGTGTCCTCAGCCCCTTGCTGCCTTCGCCACACAGCGAGGAAGAGGAGAGCAAGAGGAGGGTTTGCAGGCACTGAGCTGCTCCCAGCCTCATCATTGCCCAGGCGGGAGCAGCTGGTGCTGGAGGAGGATCAGGTAATCTCATTGCCTTGGCACACCAATGCTGAACTGTGAAAATGAGGGTTATTAGTAAAAATTAACTCAAGGCTGGGCACACGGCACCGGCACCAGGAGCTTCAGTGGGGAAAACCCACCATGAACAGAGCAGCTCAGCTACTCCACCCCTCGCCGACATGCACAAGCCCCCCATGAGCCTCCTAAAAAGTTTCCACAGGAGGTTTTCTAAGGACTGACATTAAATAACTAGAAAAACACCAGTCAATCAGCATCAGGAAATGTCACCTATGGCGGTAATTCTACTCAGCACTCAGCTCAGCTGCTCGAAATTGCAGCGTTTCAGCCCAGGCGTGTGCAGGAGGCGAGGAAGCCCCAGAATAACTCGGTCCCTGTGTGGTGGGTGGCAGCAGCAAGAAGAGGTCTTGCCGCTGCCAGCTCCCGCAGGAACAACCCATGGGGACAGGAGAAGAGAGAGAGGGAGCTCAGCACCCAGGCAGCAGCACAGGGGAGGGCATAATGCCGGTGCTTACCGTCAGAGTCCTGCTCGGCCGGGGGCCCGGCATCCGCCTGGCCTTGGGGGGCACAAACAGAGCAAGAAGGGGTGAAGCTGCAGCCCACCCATCCCACCAACATCAACTTGGGGCTGTGCCAACACTCCTTCCCCACATCTCCTTATTTATTCTTATTTTTTTCTAGGCTTCTGCATCACCGTGTTCATTCCCAGGCACTGCACAAAGTCCCAGCTGGGCACCCCAGATCCCCATCCAGGGCTAGGGATGCTCGGGGATGGTCCCTGCAAACCCCATCCTGACCTGGAGAGCCCTGAGGAAGCCTCCACAGGGAAATTTCTGTGCCCTTTAGAACACAGGCAGCAGCTACATGAATCCTTTCTGCTAAGGGTCGCCCTTGCAGACAGCGGGGAGGTGACCCAGCGCCTCGCTGGTGGAACCCCTGCCCCTTGAACAGAGGGACAGGATCAGCACCCGCTGTCACCTACCTCGGGTGGGTGCATGGGAGGGGAGTTTCGGGTCCTGGGTGGGCGGCTCCGACGGGCTGGGCTCACTCAGGGCTTGGGGTCCCTTGTTCTTGCTGATGGGCATCGGCTGGGGCAGGACTTGCTTGGGCAAACCCTTGAAGAACCAGGCACCGGAGCGTTTCCACACCTGGGGGTGCAGGAAATGGGGTGGCACCCGTGTCTGGGTGGGATGCTGGGTGCAGACCAGGCAGCCCTCATCCCCGTGTCACCGGGGTCTGCCTCCAGCAGACAACACTGAGGATGTGAACCCCCCCAGCACCACACTGCCCACCCTGTCCATTAATTCTTTGACTTTTGCACACTGTAGGTGGCAGGGAGCCAACTTCTGCCCACGACAGCCTCTTCAACCCCAAGACTTTGCTTTTGAGGAAAAAAAAAAAGTGATATTTTATCTAAAAAACCAAGATCTTCCTATAAGAACCAGACTCAAGCAACTGGGTGAGGTTCAGTGGGGACGGGCTGGAAGTCCCTGGGAACATCACCCAGCCTGGAGCTGGTCCCATCTCAGAGGTCTGGGGTGGGGACAAGGACCATGTCCCCGCTCCGACACGAGGAGCAGCTGGGTGCTGCGCTCACCTCCCGCTGCTCGCTGCAGATCTTGCAGAGCCAGATGGCGTGGGGCCGGCTGTTGGTGCTCTCCACCCCGCACTTGGTGCAGACATTCTGTGGGGAAAACAAAAAAAGCAAAGCATCAGGTGGCAGCGGGAAATGAAAGGTCCCACTGCACCAGCATCGCTCCTCAGGAGTGTGAGATTAATGAGAGACGGTTAATGAGAGCTCTCCCAGTACAAGCATCAGAGACTGCAGGATGTGCCATGTGCAGAGGGATGCTGGGTAATCATAGAATAGAATCATTTTGTTTGGAAAAGACCCCCAAGATCATCAAGTCCAACTGTTAACTCACCCCCGGCACTGACCCATGTCCCTGAGAACCTCATCTCCGTCTGTTCAGCCCCTCCAGGGATGGTGACTCCAGCACTGCCCTGGGCAGCCTGTTCCAATGCCCCACAGCCCTTTGGGGAAGAAATTGTTCCCCAGATCCAACCTCAACCTCCCCTGGTGCAACTTGAGCCCGTTTCCTCTGCTCCTGGTGCTTGTTCCTGGGGAGCAGAGCCCAACCCCCCCTGGCTCCAAGCTCCTTTCAGGCAGTTCAGAGATCAGAAGGTCTCCCCTCAGCTCCTGTTCTCCAGCTGAACCCCCCAGGTCCCTCAGCCGCTCCCATCACACTTGTGCTCCAGCCCCTTCCCCAGCTCCATTCCCTTCTCTCAACTTGCTCCAGCACCTCAAGGGCTTTCTCAGCATGAGAAGCCCAAAACTGACCCCAGGATTCGAGGTTTGGCCTCTCCCTGCCCAGTTCAGGGGACGGTCACTGCCCTGGTACTGGTGGCCACACCAGTGCTGGCACAAGCCAGGATGCTGGTAGCCTCTTGGTCACCTGGGCACAAACATCGACACACGCACCCAAAGATCGAGGTGCTCATTCTGGCACTGGGGAGGGTTTGTGGGCGCGGGGGGCTGCAGCGGGGCGACGTCTCACCTTCTTGCAGTCCTCGCAGACAACGCAGGCAGATCCCCGCGGCCCCAGCTGCTCCCCGCAGAGGATGCAGCGGTTCACGCCGTCCCCCAGCACGCTGCGGCGCATGTCCTCCAGCCGGGTCATCAGCCGCCTGGCGGAAAGGGGACAGGGATGTCACAGCCAGGACGCGGGGTCCCGCTCCCCGGGGCAGCTGCTGCCTTTGGTCCAGCCGCTGGTGTAGTTTCCAGCAATCTCTCCTCTTCCAGCAGCCAGGGGAAAAGACACATCCCAGGGGACATGTCAAGAGTATTATATTCCCTTATAGCTTTATATTGCATGACTCTTAACTTCCACCAACACTGCTCCAGCTCCTGCATACACACACATTCATAAAATCCATCCTAGTTAACACCTTTGCACAAAGCTGCTGGGCATCAGTGAAGTGGTTTTTTGCCCCCCCAAAATGGAAACTTTTTCACCCAGTCCCAGTGACTGCCCATGGAAGAGCTGTGAAAGGAGATCTCGGAAGGGCTCTGGCGGGAGGACTGGATAAATTAATTAGTTTTCTCATTTTCTAAGAAACAACAATTGCATATAATTTACTTTATGGAAATTATCAGCCCTTTGAGTAAAATGCAAAAAGCCCCCTGGAGAACAGGTTGTAAAAATACATCTGCTTACTGCAAAGGTGAAAAAAAAACAGTTAAGCAACTCCTGAAAACAAAAATAGCAGAGGCAAAAGCAGTTTGCAAAGCAGGAGCAAGTTGCCTGTCGAGCACCCCAGAGCAAGTTGTACGCTCAGTTAACCCAGAATCCTGGCCCTAAAAATAGCACTAGAAGGGAAAAAAGGATGCATTATTTATGCCATTCAGAGAGGAAGGAGAAGGAATGAAGAAAGGGAGGAGGAGACCCAAGCCCACCAGAGAGAACCGCAGCCCCCTTGCCTGCGGGGCTGCATCCGCTGCCTGACCCAAATCTGACAAAGCCTGCCATAAAAAACACCCGATGTTTAAAAGACATTTTCGTATACGGCTGATGACAGTTTTAGATTTATGCCAGCTTGGCTGCCGGCACCTCGGAATCGCTCACAAGCAATATCTGAGCTCCCCTCAGCACAGGGGCCGCTGTGGTTGGTCTGCAGGGCACCCTGTGGAAATGTAATGGTGTTGTACGTGGGTGCTTGGTAAAGGGATAGCAGCAAGAAGGGAAAAAAATAAAGCATTGTGGAACGTGCAACCTATTTGTTGGAGACTCGCTGCAGTCAATGGAAGCATGTCAAAGCGCTTCATCCAGCCCAAAGTGGGGACATGGCTCCATGATCCAGTGTGTGTTATCCAATCAAAGCCGCATTATTACAACTACTCATTGAGGTGGAAGACGCTGGCCCCGCTAAAACCCACCGGAGAAGTTCCTACCCCAACCTAGGCAGGGGCTGATCTCCCTGGGCACTCAGGGCTGGGGATGTGGAGATGCCTCCAGAGGGTTATTAATGAACCTGCAGCCCATTCCCAGCAAGCAGATGGGAAAGCTGGGCTGGGCCAGACTGGGAAAACTGGGCTAGGGAGCCAGACAGAGCCAGCAGATGGGAGAAATCGCCATGTTCACAGCTCTGGTGTCACCAGACGGGCCAGCCTGCAAGTTCCTTCGGTGTCATCGCCTGAAGTTTCAGCAGCAACACAACCACGAGCTCTCTAAACAGAGCAATTCTGGTTCTCAGCCTGAGCTGGTTTGTTTCCTGAACAAAACAGTTTTTGTTGAAAAATAACATTCTCAGGCCATAGCAAGGTGCTTTAATGCCTTTCCACTCTGCTCTTAACAGGGATGCTCTGCGAGCCCAGCTCCCCGCTCCGACTTTATTCCCGGCTGTCTGTCCCTGCCCCCAAGCATCTGCTCCGTGCTGTGCAGACGATCCATGGGTGATTTCTTCCTACAGAATAAATCAGCTGCTAAAGCATCGTCTGCCCGTGGTGCCTTCCCAAGCTCCACAGCCAACAGACCCTGCTGCAAACACAGAGGTCCCCATGATTTTGAGAGTCACATCACCCCATTAACACTCGGTCAGCAATGAGCATTATTCCATTTAGAAAGTACCTGTTCTGAAAAGACTTATTTAAACAGTAATAATAATCATCATCATACCATAGTTGTTTCCAGCCCACGTCACACCATGTGCAACATGGGGTCCCCACAAAAAAGCCCCCAACAGCAAATAACCAACACCATCCAGCTTCTGTCGCAGCACATCGCTCCCACCTGGGCAGGGAAACGTTTCTGCAGCAGAACCTCTATTTTCCTGGCAGTGAAGCACATGTACAAGCCCAGATCTTCCGCAATTCCCCCACCCTGTGCTGCAAGAGCTCTGCTCCAAGAGAAGCAGCTTCCAGATGGAAATCTGCAAGCCCAAACAAACTTATTATAGAAACTAGAACAAATGGCACAATCAAAGCAAAAGGAAAAAAAAAAAAGCCTTTGCATTTCAAGACATTCATTATTTAGCTGCTGCAAAATCTTTCCCAGTCTCTCATTTACCAGAAGCAGCTCCTTAAGAGGGTTTTTTTTTTAACCAGTGGAAATGCTTCAGCAGCCAGTACACACACCTGTGGCACCAGTTTCAAGCAAAGCATATTTGCCTAATTAAAACACCCATTCAAGCCAGAGAAATAGGGCTTTTTTTTTTCCTCTGATTCAAACTCTGCCTTGAGAAGACTGTATAAAAATTGAAATTTTTAAGTTCTGGCATAAACCTGGCAGAAAGAGGACCTGGGCAAGGGGGAACTGCACTGAGACCCACAGGCTGGAAAGCTCCTGAGCAAAGTGAGCAAAAAGCCCAAATTTCTCTTTAATTTCACCCAACACCACCTTCCACGCATGGGCTGGTCACTACCCAGTAACCAGAGGGATGCTCTGCGCTTGCCCAGGAACCAGTTCGGTGCCTTCCCAAAAGCTTTGCTCTCCCTTTTCCCCAATATATCATTTGTTTCTTATTTTTATTGCCCATAAACCAGCCATCCAATTCATCCCTCTCCCCTGCATGTCTCTAGGACCACAGCAACATCTTCCACATCATTATGGGCGCTTCAGAGTGCCCATCCCTCTGTAAGACTGACTTCAAAGAGCAGGAAATCTGCTTCAAATTGTTAAAATAGGGGAAAAAAAAATATAGAGAAGTAATGCCCCGCGGAGTGGGAGAGCATCCGTCATCTGCCGGAGGAATTGGGATTAGTCACTGATGGGAGCGCGATACAAGAACAGGTTGATGCACTATATCTGAAATGCTTAACGTGCACCTGAGATAACAGTAATAAAACAGTCCCCCGATAATATAATGTCTGCCTGGCCCCAGAAATATGGTTTGGAAGAGAAAGATGAGCAGCCTCATCGTCCCTGCGTGCTCCTGCCCATGGCCAGGTGGGGAAGGGCTGGTGTTGGGAGGAAGAGCTGCAAATATCCCAGGATCAGAGATGGGCTGGGGCTGGAAGGGACCTCTGGAGATCACCCAGTCCAACCCCTGCTAAAGCAGGGTCACCAGAGCAGATCGCACAGGATTGTGTCCAGAGAAGGAGACTCCACACCTGCTCTGGGCAGCCTGTTCCAGGCTCTGGCACCTCAAGGGAAAGAAGTTTCTCCTCATATTCAGAGGGAACCTTCTGTGTTTCAGTCTGTGCCTGTTGCCCCTCATCCCATCATCGGGCACCTCTGAAAGGAGTCTGGTCCATCCTCTTGACGCCCACCCTGAGATATTTATCACATTGATAAGAACTCTTGCAGCTTCTCCAGCTGAACAGCCTCAGCACTCCCAGCCTTTCCTCATCAGAAAGATGCTCCAGACCCCTCAGCATCTTTGTAGCCCACTGCTGGACTCTCTCCAGTAATTCCTTGGCTTTCTTAAACTTGGGAGCCCAGAACTGGACCCAGTACTGCAGATGAGGCCTCACCAGGGCAGAGCAGATGGGGAGGATGGAGAGCCAACCTCAACCTGCTGGCCACACTCTTCCTCACGCACCCCAGGTACCACTGGCCTTCTCGGGGATTTCAGGCAGGCAGAGGGTCCCACAGGGACACGGCAAAGGCTGCTCAATGGGCTGAGGGATAGGATAGAGGGATAGAATGAGGGACAGATAGGATAGAAACCCGCCTGCTACAGCATTTTCTCTTGCACAATCCAGGGTGGGACAGAGAGTCACCGGCGTTAAGTGCTGATGATCTTGGGAAACAAGATTTAACAGCGGGGCAGGCACCAAAGAGTTTGTTGTGTTTAAATATTCATCGCCACTCTGCAGAAATGAATGGCTAAAGATGTGCCTAATGGGTTTTAAACGGCGTTGGGGAGGACATTTAGTGCAGCAAATGATGAACTGCTGCACGGGGCGGGAGAAGGACCTGACCCGTGAGGAAGGACCTGACCCAGAGCACCCCCAGCCCAGTGGGGACGGACTCAGCCACCATTTATGTGGCAAAAAAATGCATTAAAACACAAAGGAGGTCAACAACTGCCTCCAGAATTAAGCACTGACTTGGCTCTGTGGGGAAATCATGTGCCTTAAAGGGCTGAATATTAAATTAAGGCTAATTTTAATGGTATAAAAGAGACAAGAAGCCAAGCTACAGATTAAAGAAGACATAATTAAAATCAGGATGGAAAATTAGAAGCAATTTTCTTGCCTTACAAGCGCACAGGTAACTAAAGGTAAAGCATCTTCTGAGCTTTCAGAGGTCGACTTTTGAAGCTCATCCTCCACCGAGAGCCCCTGCTATGGAGGGAAGATGCCTGAGGAGGCCGAGGGATTTGGGCATTTCCATGTGTCCTGTTCCATGCTAGTGCATCCCTCCAGGTGCTCGCTGCCTCCTGTGATGTGTCACAGGGGAGTTGTCATTGTGCAGGCTCATCCCAGTCTCAGAAAGAGGAGAGTAGATTTTTTGAGGGGGAAATAAAGAAAAAATAAAATAAAATAAAATAAAAATTCCAGAAGGCCGTGAGTGGTCTTCTGGCCATGAATTAACTTAATCTCTTCTAGAAGCTGGCAGCTCGGGAGATATTTGTCTGCCTCCAGCAACCACCCTGCCCTTCCTGGCCCCTATTTTTATTTTGGTGGTGTTTGAACACGAGGAGGAAAATATGAGACTGTGGTCCCCACAGAGCATCTCTGCTGCCCGCCACCGAGGTTAATGACTTAATCCCCTGTGACTTCAGCCATCTGCTCCAGCACTGTGCATGTGTCATCCCAGCAATCAGCAGCCAAATTAAAAAGCAATCCTGCTCAATAGCTGGTCCACTTGGAGGAAAGGTGAGGGACTAACTCAGGGAGAGACAGTCAAACCATTGCACTTTTAGAGAGGCCTGAAAGTCAAATCATAACACTTTTAGAGGGAAGGGAATAGCTGCACCCAGGGAGGGGCATGGCCAGATCCAGGAGCGATTGTCACATCAGCCCCAGGAGAACCAGCTCTGTGCCACAAGGTGCTCTCCAGAAACAGAAATTCCTAACTTTGGGCAGGTTAAGATCTTTTCTTCAATGCCAAGAGCACAACAGATCTCATTAGGCAGCAGAGCAGACTCGGTGGGTGATTGATGGCACCTAATTACAGGTACATAACAGAGCCAATTAGTGCCTGCAGGTGCTCTGATGTCAGCTGGGAGGAACTGGCTCCTCATGGGCCACAGCTGGAGAATCACCACAGCTGGAGCATCACCAGAGCCCTGCAGGGACCCCCAAGCGCAGCCCAGGCCAAGCGGAGAGGGAGAAGGGATGTGAACAGCTCCATCCCTGCCGTCCTCCAAGCCCTTTGCCCCTAAACTGCCTCAAAAGGATTATCCTAATCCCCTGGCAGCTGTAAAGTCCTTCATCAAGTCACACCCAACACACTCTCACTGTATAAGATGATTTCAGCTCCTATTATCCTTCTCTGTGCTATGAGACAATGACCCAGCCAAAAAAAGACGACACACACCAAAGTGTCCCTTGTCCTACAATCCTCATCAGCATCCAGAGCACGTATCCCACGGGCTGCCATCCACCCCTGGTGCTAAAAATACTCTTTGGCTAAATTAATTTGAGCTGGATTTGACACGAAGCCCGATTTCACAAACATCTTCTCGACAAGTAGCATCGATTTGTTCCCCCCTTGTCCCGGCTGAGGGGCTCATGGGATGGAGCGATGCAGCAGAGGGGACACGAGAGGGCAGGAGAAGGGAGGAGGAGGTGGAGATGGATGGACACTAAATCAGGAGGAAATCCAAGGCTCTAGGGTGACCGTTTGCAGCCAGCACTTCATGATTGCTCAGGTATTATCTGTGAAGCTCAATCCCTCCAACCCACCCACTTATGAAAACAACTCCAAGTATCTACTGCATGTTCCCCCTTGGGAAGGCACATTCACTTCACGCAAGCTATTCTTTATATTAACCAAAAACTGGGTTTGTAATGGATTTCCCTTCTTTTCCTCTTACAGGAATAGAAAACCCCAGAAAACCGCAGAAAATCCAGCTTTCCAGGGGCACCTCCCTAAAGCAGCCTGTCCAACCGAGGGACACAGTCACAACCGCTGTGTCCCCGCGAGGTGCCAGCCTGGCAAACCCGGATTATTTTGTAATATAAGGAGCTATTCTGGATAACGTCCGAGCAGCTCCCGCACGGGTGGTTCTGTACAAGACTGATATAGCTGCTGTCCCGTATTTCTGCAGCTGCACATCCTACAGCTCTTGTTCTGCCAGCCAACAAACACAAAGGAGCTGGCACAGCTCCTGCGACGCCTCCACGCAGGAGGAAAATCAGCTGCGCCTGCACATCCGCCAGCTCCGCTCTGAGTACGGCGCGGAGTCCTCTGCCCGGCTTTTTCATGAATGGGGACGAGAAAACCTCCTCCGCCTCAGCTAACAAAGGTAAAAGGGAGAGTTTCTGCAGGTTTGCAAGCAGCTGCAGGGATGCACAATGCAAAATAAAATCTCTCCCCCACTGCTGAAGTTCATTTAAGCATGATCCGAAGAGCATCACGTTTAAGAGTAATTCTTACGAGGCTGCACACGTGCAAAAAGCCGGGGAAAATGCTGTTTGTAAGCACTTTTCGGGAATGAATCACCACCATTCATAGCTGCTTTCACCTGGTTCCTGCCAGAAAGGCGGCAGAGGCAAGCGTTGCATGTTGTACCAATGCCAGCTGGGAGCAGCGCACCCATGGGGCGCCCGCCGAGCCCCGGGCAGCGCAAACAGCCTCAGCTCTTCGCAAACCTGCTCCTAACAAAGCATTTCTTAAAAACAACCAAATAAACCCAGCACTTAGGAGGCAACAGGCTGCAGCCATCGAGGAAGAGCACATGCTGCAGCTGGAGCACCCTGCGCTGCATCGCGAACGCACACACGGTATTTTGGTGGTATTCAACAGCCGGGGTGATGGATTAAAACTCCAGTTGTGGTGCTGCGCTTTGCATGTGCCTGTTTGCTAAGCAAAGCTGACCCCAAGGTATGAGAAGGGCTTTGACACTCTCTGAGGGAGAAGAATCACAGAATCACAGCATGTAAGGGACTGGAAGGGACCTCAAAAGAGAGTGTGGTTCCTGCCTGGGCCTGAGTATTTTCCCTGCAAGGGAAAAACAGAAAAAGGCAGTCGGTGCTTAAGCTCATCAAGAAGAAAATGCTCCTCTGTAATGAAAAAAAGGCAGGATGCCTGACAAACGGGATTATGGAGATCCCCTCCGGAAAACCACTCCCAGCTGTACAGCAAGTCAATACCTAATTATGAGCATTACTTCACCTGGCACCTTTGCCCAGGCAGGATAGAGATGCAGTAAAAGCAAACGCGGGCACTTGGTGCCCTCTGCTCCACGCTGGGAATGCCGCAGCACCCGCCAGCGACCGTGGGTGCCCACCGTGATGTGGCTGGACAGCACCAGCACCCCCAGATCCCCCGGGAGCTGGTCCCAGCACACGGCCAGCCCCGAGGCTGAGCATTGCTCTGACCTATTCAGCTCATTTCTGGGTGGCAGGAGGGATTAAACACCAGGACACATGGCTGGAAGGCCTGATGGATCCATCCATGTTCCTAAAACAAGACAAAACACCTTTTGGTGAGCCACAGCTTTGGCTGCGCTCAGGACTGGGCAAACAGCAGCAGCTTCACTGTCTGGAATGAGATCACAGAACTCTTTGGGTTGAAGCGATCTCCAAAGCTCCAACCCCTGCCATGAGCAGGGACATCTGCACCAGCTCAGGTTGCTCAGAGCCCCGTCCAGCCTGGCCTGGGATGTCTCCAGGGATGGTTCATCCACCACCTCTCTGGCCAACCTGGGCCAGGCTCTCACCACCCTCAGGGGCAACAATTTCTTCCTCATGTCCAGCCTGAATCTCCCCTCCTTTAGTTTAAAACCATCACCCCTTGCCCTATCACAACAGGCTCTGCTGAAAAGTCTGTCCCCATCTTTCTTATGGTCCCCTTTAAGTACGGAAAGGTCACAATAAGGTCTCACTGGAGCCTTCTCTTCTCCAGGCTGAACAACCCCAGCTCTCTCATCACCGCTACCCTGAGTCTGTCCTTCCACTTCTCTCCAAAAGCCAGGGATGGGCTGCTTGCTGCTGTGCAAAGTGATAGAGCAGCAGCCACTTGTCATTAAAAAAAAAAAAAAAAAAAAAAAAAAAAAAAAAAATCAATGAGACTATAAATTCTTGGTCCAGAACATGCAGCTCCCTACCCTGCTCACAGGTTCCTCCTGGCCAAGGACCAGCACCAGCTCTAAAAGATCCCCCGCAGCTCGGTTCAGAAGCACTGCAGTGCAGCGCGGGAGAGCGGCCAGAGCCCGTGCTCCCCCGGTACCGCCAGGCCCAGGGTCCCCGCGTTCCCATGTCACCGGTGCCACCCCCGTCATACCCGATGCGCTCCTGCTCCATCTCCTCCATCTTCTCGGCCCGGGCGATGACTCGGTTGATGATCTCCTTCTCCTCATCTGTCAGCTCCTCGCCCTTGCGCTGCCGGTCAGGTTGGCCGCCCCGCGTTGTCCAGCCGGTGGGAACCCTGCAGGGACAAGGGGAACGGGGTTTGGCCACAGATCACGTATGTGCACGCACGAGTGTGTGCAACAGCCAGGCAGCAGTGCCCAAGCTTTGGGAACATGGGGTGCGATATCCCTCAACCTCTGAGGAATCCTGCAAACACCCCCCACCCAGCAAGTCAAAGCTCTTATTTCCCTTTTAGGAGGGTTTCATATAGAAACACTTGTTTCATACAGAGAAAACCAATTTCTTTCTCAAAAATATTCTCATAATTTCCATGTTAAGCATCAACTGATGTGGTTGCTTTTGCACCATGTAACGCTGGGTTTGCCAGGGAGCTGCCGTACTGGGGCGATGGCATTTTTGGGGGTACATTTCATCAAACATGAGAGTTTTTCCCTCTCTTAACGCCATTTCCAAAGATCGTCTTGCACAGTGAGCACAGCCTGGGTGTCAGGCAGCTTTAACCTGGTGGCACAGGAACGTGGTGGCACAATAACGTTTGCCACTCAGCCCTGCAAATTAGCAGCTGGCCAAGGGGCAATGCTAACAAAGCATACAAAAGGCAAAAATGTCCCTCCTCCCCCCGCTTCTTCTGCTCATCTAAAGACCTTTCCTAGGTCTTTTCCCCCTGGACTGGGCAGACTCTCATGGTCTTAAGCCTTAAAGTTCATTAAAACCCCATGCAAAACTTCCCCAAACAAATTGCTTTTTTCTTGCATCTAGGGCGAGGTTTTTCCTGTTCTCTCAAGACAGTTAGAGCGGCAAGTAAAGAGCAATAGGCCAAACAGACCCAAACAAGTGAGATACTTACTGCTCCTTCTCGCTGCTGGGAGGCAAAAGAAAGAGAGGGGACAAGGATTAGGGGACAGAGGGGACAGGGACTGCTCAGCCAGAGCTCTTCCTACCTCAAGGGTGATGGTCCCCAACAGTGCGTCCCCCCCATGGACCCTGCTGCTCCCCCGAAGCATTGCAGAGCAGCCAACTCCCAGCCCCGCATCGTCCCGGCACACAAAACCAGCCCCCACCCATGGGTGCTGCCACCACCCATCCCACCGGGATGGAGCCCTGCAACATCGCTCAGCACAGCAGATATGTTGGAGGGCATCAGGACAGACGGATAAGGCTCCTTGTCAGCACAGGGGTGCGTGACACCCATGGGTCCATCCCCACCAACCCTTCTCAGGGGGTTTAGGAGGCAAAATGTCCCCATCCAATGGGTGTAAACCCAATTCCCAGTGTCCCCAGAAGAGAAACTGGGGTGGTTGCACCCACATCACCTCCTACCCCCAGGGACCCTCGTCCTCCCCAGCTCCATCGCTCTGTCCCCAGTCCCCTACTCTCACCTGGCCCGGAGAGACATGGTCCTGTCGCTGGGGCACATCCACCGGTCAGAGCTGCCGCCCACCACCGCGTCGGTCATCGCCGGCCGCCGAGGGGACGCGGGGACTCGCGGAGCGAGTTCGGGCACAATGATGCCTCCGCCGACAAACGCCAAAAATCACTTTGCTCCTCTGCCTGTGCTCTCAGACGGCAGCGATGCTGATGAAGGGAACCTGGTGCTTTCCACCAGGCTGCAGATTAAAAAAAATAACCAAAACACAAAATCATACCAGGCAGGGCTTTATTTTTGGCATGAAGAGGCGTGAGAGCAGGGAGAGGAATGGGAATGTCACTTGAGCCACTGTCTTGATGTTGTGCATGAGATGCAGGAGCCGACAGCCACCACCCTCCAGGGAGGGCAACGCAGCCACACTCGGCACGGATGTGATTAATGAGATACCTGACCTCACATTAATTATGAGGCTTCAGAGCTGGGAGGGAAGAGGATCTTTCTGTTTCAGAGAAAAAGCTACAAACAAGGGAACTTTCTCCCCAAAACCCCACACATCTTGCTGTCCTCTCCAAAAATCACAGGCACTCTGGATCAGAACTCCTCCTCTTTCATTTTTCTTTGCTAAAGTTTTTGCAAAATGAAACCTGGAGATGCACCAAAGGAGGATGTGGCAACAGGACCCAAAGGTGATGTTCTGTTTACTTATCTTGACACAGGAATCACCACAAAGGGACCTGTCCAAACCCTTCCCCTTTCAGCAAAACTGATGGTTTTCATTAAGAAACAAATTGATGTAAAATTCAGAACGTGAGTGTTTATTTATCCCACTACTCATTTATCCCCCTACTCATTGCACAGGGATGGGGACTGGACAGCAAAGCCCAAGCTGATGCCAAGCAGCATCACCCACGACGCCAGGACGGATCCATCTGTCCCATCGTCTCTTCTGGGGAAAAAACAGCGCAGGCAGGACAGTGTCCCCCAGTGTCCCCCAGCCAAGGGCAGGATCCTTCACCCCTGCCCAGCCCGGGGATGCTGCAATCAAACCCTGAGCCACTGTCACCACCTGGGGATGGTCCCCAAGGGCAGCAGGTACAGCTCGTGGGTCTGTGGACGGCGTCACCCAGAGATACCACCGGCACAGGGAGAAGCTCAGGTTGAGCCTCTCGTTACAGTCTGTAAGATGGAAATAAAAGAGCAAAGGCAATCCATCCTCAAAGGGCTCAGCTTTGCTGCAGCACTAACGAGAGCACCAGGCAACGCGGAGGATACGAATCGCCCCTTCATTAGGACCCCCTGCCCACGGGTGAAGTTTTTGTGAGCTCAACCATCTCCCATCTGTGGGTTGTTCACCCACACAGAGCAAGCATGGGGTACCCACCGGGACCCCCCCGCCGCAGCAGCCTGCATCGCTGGCAGCACCTGCATTTGAATGGCTTCCTCCTGCCTGCAGCAGAGCTGAAAAAAAACAGCCTGTAAAACCCCAAAACCCTCTGCAGAGCCTGGCCCGTGAGCACCAGCGCTGCGCTCAGCCCAGGGACCGTTCACCCCCCCAAATCTGCTGCACCAGGAAGATGCTGTGCCGGGAAGATGCTGCCCCAGATCCCTCCCCAGCTGGAAGGGACCATTCAGCCACCCATGTCCTGCCGGGTCCCAGCATCAAAGCCATTAATGTTCCAGTGCATCCCGGCAACACCAGAGCTCAGCCCAAACACAGCAAATGCACCTTTGCAGGGCACAAAGTAACTCCAGCCCCCAGCAAAACTCCAGCTGGGGAGGTTGTCCCGAGGAGAAGATGGAAAACAGGAGTTTGCAAAACT
This sequence comes from Streptopelia decaocto, assembly GCF_964273445.1. NCBI lineage: Eukaryota > Metazoa > Chordata > Aves > Columbiformes > Columbidae > Streptopelia > Streptopelia decaocto. The sequence continues at coordinate 5,289,700 of NC_138670.1, read as the reverse complement.
GGCTCACTAAAATCACAGACTCCGAGCCACGAGAAACATGCAACATTCCCAGAAAAGGGAAAAATTATAAATCACATCTTCCACTTTCTGCTCTGCAACATTGCAGGCGTTTCTCCATCACTCCCTGAAGTGTCAGCAGAGATCCGAGGCTCACCTTTGCTTCACCGATAACTTGCAAAAATACAGATATATATGTATACACACCAAAAAAAACCCCACCAAACAGTGAAGCGCATGGTGTAATTAATGCTCCACTTGTTTCATACAGCAACTATTCCCGTGCCAAAGCAGAAGGCTCTAATTGACAAGGTCAGTTAAATAAGCAAATTGTTCATTTACATCCCCACAATCTGCACTGCAGCAGCAAACTCCTGCCAGGGATTTGGGGCCCCACCAGGAGCAGGGGGTCTCATGAGGGTCCCTGCAGATTTAAGGGGGTGCCCTGGGAGGGCAGTTCCTCTTGCCAGCACCCAGTTTTGGGGAGATGCGGGTGGATAAGGGACTTGCCCAAGGTCATGCAGAGCAGGAGCAGCCACCCCAAATGTGCAAAGAATAGGGGAAAATCCCTGATTTTTCCTAGCAAAGGGGGCAGAGCGATCACCGGCACTTCAGCTGGTGGGAAGGAAAACTCCTTCCCCCAACTAGAACTTTCTGCTAATAATAGCGAGGCCACGGGCGTTTTGCTTTGTTGCGGATGGAGAAGAGCCCGGGGACGGCTCCTGGAGGAATACACCAGCTTTTCCCTGCGCCTATAAATAATAGATTCTGAACATCTACTTTGCATTACTTCCAGCAACTACTCTTGCTTGTCCTAATGCTTGGTTCTGCATTTTTAGTGCGCAGTAAAGAACAAAATAACAGCTTTCGGTGGCTTTTTGCCCCCACCCAATCCTTGTTCACAAGCAAAAGGACGTGGCAATCCAAGTCATGATCGATGGGGTGCAGCAGCCTCTAAGTTAATGAAATGGAAATATTCCACCTCAAGAAGATGCCAAGACCTCCCAGGGTTTGCTGTCCCCAAAGGGTCCCAGGACCTGCTCCCCCAGGTCCCTCTGGTCCCCGCACAGCACTGGATGCTCGAGGTTCCCCGATGGCAAGCGGAGGTCGGGAGGATGGAGGCGGCAGCTCCCGCTGGCGTGAACATGGCGTGTCCCGGGCAGAGCCAGGAATAGAAGCAAAGTCTTAATTTCTGGCCTTAAGGAAGAGCCACATGACTCTAATCACACCGCTCCATTACTTCGGTACGACGGAGCCCCTGAATTTGATCGCGCCTTAATAAAAAGGGGTTGAAAGTCTTCTATGAATCACTCTGCCTCTCCCCGAGCCGCTGGCACTGCCGTCCTGCCCGCAGACACCGCTCGCTCTGAGCCAAGGGGTGCTGATTCACCGGCCCATCGCCAGCACCCGAAATTTGGCAGATGCAGCATCAGAAGCCAGTGGGTGCCCCTCACCCCCCAGGCAGGACCCCCATCCTGCCCCATGGACACAGGGAGCGACACGGGGTGGTGGGTGCTCTGGGCAGGACCCGAAGCCACCAGAGCCACCCACATCACCACCACCACCCCAGCATCTGCAAAGCGAGACCATCCCAGGGCTGCCCAAACACATGGCTTTAACTTACCAGGGTAGAAAAGAGAAAATTCAGCATTTTAAAAGACTCTCCGTGCAATAATCAGGTTTTTTACTGTGAGCTCAACATTTCGCACTTGGTGGTGCCTGCAGGGATCGTCTCCAGCAAAGACACTGACACAGGCAACCTATTTCTCCAGCCTTCTCAGCTCTGCAATGCAGCTTTCTTAAATATTGAATAAGTCTGCTGCTCTACACCACCTGCCAGTGCCAATGATGAGGTAATTTTTGCATTGACAAAGCCTAATGCGATTAATCTGGTTCAAAAGAACAGGTTTTAGAGCCCGTCCATTCACTCGGCGAAACACACTTGCAGACAGAGCATCGGTAGCAGCTTATTATTCACAGCCAGCAGCCAGACCCCAAACAAATAACCCAAACTGCTGCTCGGATGCCAAGTGAGAGATTATTTCTGCGTGTCATCGCCAAACAGGAGGTTTTGAACTCCAACAGCTCCAAACACCATCCTCTGTCAGGCTGACGGGGTTTTCACACTGTCTCGGGACCTGATTTATCCTCCCCAGTTGGATGGCGGAGCTGGGGATAGGGAGGGAAAAATAGGTACAAGTGTGCGATTGCCTGACGGGGCTCCCCATGGCCAGGGAGAGGGATGAGGATTTCGGGGTGACAAGGACCCAGTAGGACACCCCCAGCCAAGCGAATGCAGAAGCCTGGATGCACCAGCAGCCCTGAGATGGGAACCTCCCTGTATGTCCCCAAACACCATTTTTAGCTGGAATTCTCTCCCAGCTCACAGTGACATTTGCCACCATCTCATGAGTCCACAAGGATGTCCCACATCCCAGCACTGGTGCCTGGCACCCCGAGAGCTGTGCAAACCACAGTGGCCCTGGGTCCCAACCAGAGACCTGGCACGAACACCACACATCCTGCACCCGGCTCTGCCCCGAGCATCCCGCAACACCACAGCTCCTCTTTTCCCAGGAAAATAAAAGAGCCTGCCCAGCGCAGGAGCCACACACTGCACGGCATCCCCTATAGCATATGTGCATGGCTATAGGGGCCACGAAGACCTGAGCCAGCAGCAGGGTGCTTGCCCCCCTCCAGAGTCTGGCAGGATTTGGTACTAATGGATTTACCTGCAGAGGGAGCAGAAATGATGTAAAGAGCCCCAAAACAGCTGCTGAAGCTGAAAAATAATCAGCAGAGCAGAGGGAGGAGCAGGACCCGTAGGGTCCCACGCAACAAAAAATCCCTCGAGTCCCGATGTCCCTGTGCAGCCAGTGCCCACGTTTGGTCTCCTCTCGGGTGCAAATCAGTTTAGAAAGTTCAGGTAAATTTGGGAAAGCTCCTTTATGGATGGCGCTTCAAGAAACAGCCCATGTTTGAGACTCTAGTTCAAAAAGAGAAAGAAGAGAGGCAGACGGTGGCTGGCAGGAACACATGGAAGTCGCAAACTGAAGCTGCGTGGTCTGGAGCCGCCCGTGGACACACAGACAGGTCCGGCATCGGGGCAGGGGACAGCAGGACAGTCACTCTGTGAATCCAGGTGAAGAACCAGGTGGCACCAATGGGCACCCATGTGCCACAATCACCCAGCAAGGCTGCTCCAGTGCAAGTGGGATGAGACACAGAGGGCCAGGGATCCTGGAAATTTAACTTTTAGGAAAGACCCAGAACCGGTGAGTCCCAAACTCAGGTCATTTCATCCTTTGGCCCTATGCCAGCCCCTTGCAGCGAACCGAGGCCCAGCAGCTTCCCTGGCCACCTTGGCATTACTTGGTTAATTAAGGCTGAATGTGGTCCCACGGGTAACTGATGGTGACGGCCGCAGCCCACAGGTGACAGCGATCCACGGATTAGAGGAGCAGAAGAAATGCAGAGCAGTTAAAGTCCTGGCCATCCTCCAGTGCCCCGATCCCAGGGAAGCTCCTGCCCGCAGCACCCATGGGCTGCAGCTCTCCTAGATGCTGATGCCTTTGGTTTGGCCAGTGCCACTGCTGCCTTCACATTCACTTCAGGTGCTCAGACATGCCTTTTTTCCTCCCTCCCCCTTAATTCCCAGCTCCCTGTCATACTCCAGACAAAGATCCATCCCAAGGCAGCTAAGCAGCAGCGCACAGTCAATTTTATTTAAGCAGCACGTTGACATTTCCTCCAGCAGCTCCTTCACAAACCACTGTTATGATGCTGTCACGAGGCTTTACTCCTATTGATTAATTGCAGGACAGACAACGGTTCAAAAGAAAAAAAAAACAACTTCTGGGTTTATAGGACTTACCCATGGCTGCTGGAGCTGGGGGTCTCCAGCCAGGCGATGCCCAAGCACATCCCAAGCCTACCCAGTGCTATTAAACACAGCAGTGGCATTGCCATCACTCGTCTCACCGCGGCAGAGCTGCTCTGAAGGCTGCTTAGCAACAGATCGCTGCACCGCTCCGGCACGTCGCCCTCCATTCGGGCACCGCTGAGGACAGGGCATGTGGGCAGAGCCACCAGGATGACCCGGCCCCATCAGAGACAATGGCAGGAGGACGGCACAGGGACCCCCACACGACGATGGTGGCTGAAGGAAGTTTAGCAATGTGAAGTACCCGTGACCCTGGTGATGCAAAGCGTGCTCAGAGGCAGCAGGCCCTGCTTGCTGCTGGGTCCCCAAAGGCAACAACAGCCCCAGGACAGCATCGTGCCGTGCCACAGCAATGATAGCTGGGCGTAGGCATGTGCCCAGTTCCCGAACCACAACCCCAGGTGAAGGATGCTCAGGGCTGCACACTCGTCCTCCACAGGGGCAGCAGGGATGCCCGGTCAGGCTGGGACAGAGAACCCACATGGAGCCAGGTACCCCATGACATGCTTATGAGGAGAGGGGACCCCCCAGCACCTGAGAGCCCCAGGGAGCCCAGCCACTAGCACACAGCTGCCCAGCTCAGTGTCTGCTCACAGCTTCCCCAGGCACTAAATCCAGCTCCTTTCTCACCCCATAGACCCTCGTTAAAGATCTGGTTTCACGCAGCCAGATGTGCCCCCCATCACTGAGTTACTGGGCCCAAACATGCAAGTTGGTCCCCACCTCCCAGAGCTGGAGGAGAGTGATGCTGCCCAGACACACACAGGTACCAACAGGGGCAGAGCCAGAGCATCTTCTAGTACATGAACCTTATAAACCACCACGGTCGTCGTTAACCATCGTGGCCGTTAGCCCCAGCCACTCACCAGTCTCCAGCTTAATGGGGATGGGGGAATTAACCAGGCTGTCCTTGGAGGCACTGCTTCGGCACTGCCCCTCCACCCAGACCTTGAGTGGGCAGCTGGGAGCACCTGGAGCAATTAATTACTTATTAGCACTAATTAGCAATGACTGCAGTGACACCATCACCTGTCCATGAGCAGGAGGACAGCACCATGCTGGTACCACCACAGCTCTGGCGAGCAGGCAGAGGGTCTCCCCTGCCAGCACAGCCCCAGGGACCTGCAGCAGGCATGGAGGATCATCATTTCCAGGTCTCAGAGAAAAGTCCCTCAAAATTTACGTACAAAAAGAGATTCCAGAGCTTTGAGTCTCCTCACCCTTCCTCAGCAGTTTTCCCTTTCCAATACCAGAGAATATTGATCACCAGCACACATGTACCCCGTGCAGCCACAGCAGGGTCCCACAATGGGCTCTTAGGTCTCCCTCTTGCTGCAAAGGGCACTTCCGCAAATAAAATGTGCTTTTCCCACATCCAACATGCTTCTCGGCGCTCCTTGCGAGCCGGGGCAGTGCAGAAGTGAGACTGTGAATGAGCAGAAAACAGAAGAGGAGGCTGGAGCCAGGGCCAAGCAGGGGATGGTATTTTACACCCAGGGGGGTTGGTGGGGGTGATGCAGGGGGGCATTGCTGGAAGCCCACCCCGCAGACAGGGGATGGCAAACAGCTCCCACCTCACTGTCCAGGCACGGCACAGCTCTGCCAGGGACACGCGGCTGCAGATGAACATCACCCACCCAACGCTGCTCTCCTGGGGAATGCCCAGCAAAGTGCCCCCCAGTTGCTCCAGCAAACCCCAAATTCCCCGTGTAGGGCACAGCCCCGCGGCTCCACACACCCCAGGCTGATCCTCGCACCAGGGCTGAACGCAGATCTTCTGAGTCAGTCCCTATAGCAAAAGCGAGCAGCTCGCTAAATCCCTACCAGATGAATGATGCATCATCAAATAAAACCCAGTATCACAACATTAACAATATTTATTTTCAGGCTAAGTTGCAGCCTGGGCTTTTGATACCAGTAATTAAAGCAAATGGTTCATCTGTTATCATCTCTGCATCCCTAGAGCCAACTGTCCGTGTTTTGAAGCCCTGTATTATCTTTTTTTTTATTGCAGCCTGCTGAGAAGCAGGGGGATCAGGCTGATCCACACACACTTTTCAGCTCCCAGGAGTGGTACAGCACAGACCAAGCCCAAAGCAAAACCACGTCCGGGGCAGCCACCTTGCTCAAAGCTATTTTAGCAGTGAAATGAAGAAGCGTTAATTGCTCAAAGACTAATTGCTGCTCCAGTTTATACCTGAAACCAGAATTAACAGGAAGACACCAGCAAGAAAGACAATCAGGTCCCTTCTCTGAAACAACCCATCCCTGGGAACACCAGCATCGAGCAGCCTCAGCCGCTTTTCTGAAGTGGCTGGGTTTGCCTCCAGGTTTCATACAGTGATTCCAAATGGCTTTTAATGCCCTTTGCATCACTTTTGTCTATCCTGAGAAAGGAGAAGGAACCTGCTAAAGCCCTTCAGCCAGGCAGCAATGCCCTTTCAGACCCTAACGGGGAGCAGAAACCCCAAAACTCCTTTGCAGCACATTCTCCACTCTGAGGCCAGGACAGTCTCTGCATCCCACTGCTGCCCGACCCCCAGGAAGGGGGTCAGCACCCCCTCCCTTCACACAAATCCCTGATCACACTCCAGGAGAAGTACAAGAGACAATTTCAGGGGCTTCAAACCCCGAAACACCCAACATGCTCCAAAGTTGCCTGGAGCGGACAAAAGTCCAAAAGCATCAACCAGAGCGACCCCCCGACTCGCAGCAGCGGAACCAGGCGCCGAAGGGGCGATGCCACCGGTCGTTGGGGAGTCACCCATCGCCCCACAGCCCCGGGACACAGCACCTTCCCCCGGCTCCCAACGAGCAGGGTGGGGGCGAACTGCCTTTGGCCGAACGCTTCCCGTACCGGCACCCGGATCCCTGCCCCTCCGGAGCGGGGACCCCCAGGGTGCCTCCGGCTCGCCCTTGCCCGCCCCGGGGAGAAGAGCGGCGAGACCCCCCCCTCCCGGTTCCAGCGCCGCGGGGCTCCCGACCGCCCCTTACCTGGGCCGGGGGCCGCCGCCCTCTGCCCCCCGCGCTGGGCTGGGCTCAGCTGGGCCGGACTCGGCTGGGCTGGGCTCGGCGCGGCTCCGGCGGCAGCACTGCGGAGCGGGGCGGGGGCGGCGCGGGGAGGGGACACGGCCGGGGAGGGGACACGGCCGGGCCCGGCCCCGCTGCCCGCCCCCGGGAGCCACCCCCGCCCCGGGGCGCAGACCCTTGCCAAAGCGGAGGGTTAGAGATAGCGACACCTCCACCCTGCCCATCCCCTCCCTCATCCCATCCCCTTTCCATCCCTCCCCCTCTCCCGTTCTTCCTCCTCCCCAGCCCTTTCCCATCCCCATCTCCCATCCCCATCTCCATCTCCCATCCCCATCTCCCATCCCCATCCCCATCTCCCATCCCATCCCTCCCCATCCCCATCTCCCCATCCCATCCCGCATCCTTGGAGGACACAGCGGTTTTTTGCACCCCCCGCACACACACATTACCTGGGAGAGACGGGGCTTTGGGCGTCTCCCTCAGCCCTACCCACAAACTCCCAATTGCTTGCGCCAGCACCTCCCCACCCATGAGTGGGGACCCGAAGTGTGGCAGGTGCTTCTGCCATCGAAGCTGTGGGAGCTGCCTGCCCCCCCCCGCCAAGTTCTCCATTACTGGGGTTTTGGCCCCACGCACTCAGGTTTAAGCAGCACAGGGGGTCCCACAAGCTGGTAGATAAATGCCATGCACAAGTGGGGAACACGCTGCCTCTGGCCAAGCTCTACCTCAGCACTGCTGGCACCTTCAGAGAGATCCCATTTCTGAGCTGAAGCATCTGTGGCTTCATAAACTGAAAGGGGCAGCAGCCTGAACTGACCCCCAAAATCCATTTCACAGCCCCCAGCCAGAGATCTCCAACCTCTGTCCCCCTGTAGCAGGGACCACATGGAGGGTGGAGGATGCAGCTCACAGATAGGAGTGAGCCAGAGCCAGGCTGGGATGGAGCCCAGCTCCCCAGCGTGCTCTCCTGCCACCTTCATCAGCTCCAGCAGCCCCATTTTACCCACTCTCAAACCATAACACCCTCGAGCTTTCATGACCTCCTGCCTGTTGCTCCTGCATCACCTCTCGCCAGGTGAAGCGAGGTGGATGGATCATCTGCCGGCACGAGGGGACAGAAATCAGAGCTGGCCTGACACCTTGGTACAAGTGACCGAGGAGGGAAAGTTTATCAAAAAGTTCAATAAAAGCATACTGCGAGATAAAGCTGAGAGGGCGAGACGTGGCAAGCAAGGATGTGACACCTGAGTTGGGCGGGGATGGAAAGTTTCTCATTCCTATACCTGGATTTCATCCTTTCTATGTAAAAGATTCATAACTGGTTGCAAGTAAGCCTTTCATGAAAATCTTACCTTTTTTTGTACCTAAAAAGAAATCCTTGAAGGATGGAGCATGTCCCTGCCTTCAGCAAGGAAAGTATTCCACCACCCGAGGCTGAGTGTTGATTGGCATTCGTCTAGATGCTTGATGGATCTTCTTCTCTACCAGGCTCAACTATGTATTTTTATTTACTGACAGAATGTCTTGCTTATGCAAAGTAGTTGGAGAGACGAGCACAAGACTTTCAAGCTGATGTGTCTTGACACCTTCCTTGGAGATTCACAAAAAGCAGCAGCATGTGCAGAAATTTGAAAATCAGATCTAAAACCCGCTTTTCAGAAAGGAAAAAAGCAACACCTGCAATCCTCTGTTCTGAATACCTGACACTTTCACTCCCCCCTTTTTAGCCCACCTTCTAAAAATAAAAGAGCCGGTTTGGTTTTTGTCGAATTATAAATACATTTTGGCAGTCTGGCATCTCCTGCAGCAGATCAAAGCACGGCAGTTTTATTTATTTATTTCCTCTCCAGTTTCTTTTTATGGCCGCAAGCCCTCTAATTCTCCAGGATTTGTTCTATTTCCCCTTGTGATCCCACTCACTGCGCAGCAAAACGCTCTGTTCAAGCCCAGAGGATCCTGCCCAGAGGCTGGGATGCAGCCTGGCTGCGGCGCTCGGCTGCTGTTCACCGGCAGCCCCTGCCCACAGGCTCAAGTTCAAGTGCAGAGGTGATGAGGGCAGCGCAGCCTTTCCCTGCTTGTGGTGGCAGCTCAGGCTGGACGCACCCGGGCACCGCTGCATCGAGCAAGTCTCCATCCTGCGGTACCTGTGGTCTTGGGTGTATTACCATCGGCAACCCCACTGATTTTAATGGGGATAATTGAGAAGTAAAACCAAGTTCATGGCTACAGATGGCTCCAGGCATCAAATCAGCACCAGAACCAGACCCAGAGGTGGCAGGGCCAAGCTCTGCGTCATCTCCAGCCATCTCCTGTCCTGCCAATAGAGCCAGGGATGGAGCCGGGGATGGAGCAGGGGGTGGATCTCTGGAAAGAAACCTCTCCCCTTGTTTTACAGCCCAATTAGTTGCACCTAATTGAAGTTCTGGACAGGAGACTGGGAGCAAAGAGTCAGCCCCAGGCTGACTGCAGTGTCTGCAGAGTCGGGCAGTCCCATGGAAAAGGAGCATGAGCTTTTATAAAACATTTTTATTCAGTGTTTTTAATTAGAATTAAAAGCGTTCCAGTGGAAATCTACACATTCAGAGCTGTAGCACACGAAAGCTCAGGGCTGAATAACTGGCACTGCTGCTGACTCCAATACTGGGAAAAATAAACCAGGAGCACATCAAGCCCTTCCCTTGCAGACGCAGCTCCAAGCACAGTTACATGAGTTAAATTAAAATGATTGATGGCAGCTCGGGCACCCTAGAGAGCATTTTCTGCTTCTGTAAATCACTGAAAACCAAGCTGCTCCCCCCCACGCCTGCCTGGCCACAGATCCCGACGGATGCTACCAGAGCTCCCCGGGACGTGAGAACAAGAAACACAGACCAGCCGCATCGTAACTCACCACCAGCCACCTTAACACAGGCTCTACGCTCAGCCCAGTGCTTTAGTGCTGACTTAAATATTTGACATGCAAGAGAGATGGGAAAGGAACCATCTCTCAGCACCCCAAATCCATACTCAGCTGCCCAGCACAGCTCTGCTCCATTAAATTGTGCTTTGGAGAAAGAGGTAGAGGAGACAAGAGGGAGAGGAGGATGGAGAAAGGGGTGATGGGCACCAGCTCTCCAAGCAGCTGAATCCAGAGAGGTTGTGCCTGGCACCTCAGGGACCAGAGAGTTTGCAGTTACTTTATCAAGAGGACAAAATGCCAAAGCCAAGATTTAAGCCAGAGCAGGAGAAAACCATCCCTGGGGCTCTCCCCTGGGACCTGCACGGGATGCAGCCGCTATTTCATTAGCACCTTGTCGCCCTCCAGCCCAAGGTCCTACCGGCTCAGAAAACAACCAGCAAGGCATGAGCCAGAGGAGACACCCTCGAGTTATTCCCTCAATTAAAGTGCTGGAATAAAAAAGAAGGAAAAAAGAAAAGAGAAAAAGGAAATGAAAAGGGAAAAGGAAAAGAAAAGGGAAAAGGGAAAAGGGAAAAGGGAAAAGGGAAAAGGGAAAAGGGAAAAGGGAAAAGGGAAAAGGGAAAAGGGAAAAGGGAAAAGGGAAAAGGGAAAAGGGAAAGGAAAAGGTTTTCCCCTTGTCACTTGGTTCAGGTGCTGGGGTGTCACAGGGACACCCAGCTGCTCCAAGAACTGGTGATGAGATTTGCTCTTCTGCAGAAGCACTGGCTGGAGAAACAGAGGAGGAAAAGCACCTTGTGAGGATGCTGGGATGTTTTTATCCCCCCTGTGCCTCTCCACAGCGTGCCAGCCCTCACCAGCCCCGTCCTGGCACCGTCCCTGCCAGAGACTCAGTCTGCAGCAAGGGGACTCCAGCATCCCACCCGCTCCCACCCACCCCCGGTGCCGGCATACCCAGGTGAAAATCCCCCTCCCCAGCCCACTGACCACCTCACCCAAGGCCACCAAGTCCCGAGGACACCCTTGGGGACCCCAAATCCCTCATCAGCACCCCCGAGCAGGATCCAGCTCCTCAGCCCCATGTGGGGCTCAGCCGCAGCCCCCGCAGCAACGCACAGCCCCCAGCTCAGCAGGCCCAGCTCAATCATGTAGGCAGCTCATTACACTCTTTTAATAAGATATGTGCTAGTTTTACATTCATTTTTCTTTTCTGATAACATTCTGTCCTATATAACTGCACTATTATCCTTGGCGAGGTGAGGGGAAGAATATATTTCCTAAAAGACTGCCTGCATTAATTTTTCAGTAAGTGCCATAAAAGATTTAATCTCCAGCTCTTCTTTTGTTAATGGGATTAGTATAACTTATTTACTGATTTAATTAATTGGCATGTCTTCCACTCAGCTGAACACAGCATTTCAGCAACTTACTGGTTTTGGCTGAGAATAAACCGGACTTGATTTCATTTTCGAGACTGCAAAGAGCACATGCCTGTAAGCCTTAAATTATTTAAATTATTTCCGATAGGGCGCATTAAAAGGAAGGGAGGAAGGAACTTTATCTCCATTTCAAGCCATGAACACGGAGCATTGGCTGTACTACGGCATTGCCAATATATTAATATATTTGATAACAACAGTTGTCACCGCTGGTGACACCCTCCAGCACCAGGACAGACCTGCAGCAGTTGGAGGGACCTGTCTGCATCCACGCCAGTGCATCTCTGCCACAGCCTCACCACATGAGGGGGTTTATTAATTTATCCATCTCCTGTCCCCTCTGCAGCCCAGGGGACAGTGCTTGGGGACACGGGATGCCCACAGAGGGGTCCTGAGCTGCAGCCCCAGGGCTGGGGGACCGGCACCCACCGACACCTCTTCCATGGCTTTATATAGGTCACCCTGTGCTCGGCGGCAGCGGGGGAGGTTGGACTTCACACTCTTGCTCTCTCCGAGCTGCTTTTCTAGGTCACCAACCCACAGCGGTGTATTAAAATAGAGTCTCTCCGCTTCCCGTTTCCCACGGCCGTAGGACGAGGCGCCCAGGCTGGCGCAGCCACCAGCCAAAGGGGACGGGGTGCGAGAGGGCGGCTGCGAACCGGGGGGGCTGTGCAAATCGCCAGGCACCCCCAAAATCAGCAGCTCCAAGGGCATCAGGGTGGGTGCAGCAAGATGCGCCCATCCATGGGGACACCATCAAGGGTCGGGGAGCCTGAACAGGGACCAACAGGGACCTGATGCCCATTCCCGTGGCGCTGGGTGTCACCTCTGTGTCCCAGCTGCTGACTAACGACAGCCGCCCCGTGCCAGGCTTTATATAAAGACATAATGGACACCAGCCCCCGGCTCAGCCTGGGCGGCGCAGCCTCCCGCAGTGGTTTCTGTTCCATCTGCAATCATTAGCGCACATCCCCAGCCAGGCACAGAAACCTGGAGACGCTCTCCTGCGGAGAGGTGGGCTGCTCCGCTTTGAAGCAGAAAAAGCATCACCACACTCTTATCTCGCTCCCCAGCAGCTTCCAGATGGAAATTTTACACTGGGAAAGAAAAGCCCAGCCCAGCCCACAGGTGTTCACTTGCTCCCCAGCCCAACTCTGAGAATATTCATCCCCTTCTGTCAAGGAATGCAGCAGAGTTCAGCTGGCAGCTCCCCCATCCCTCCCCAGCCTGGGAATCACACACGGACCTGCATCGGGAAAGCAGAAAGGTGACAGGGACAGCAGACCCGGGTCACCACGGCACTTCTCACCAAGACACCGTGGTTGTCCCCGACCCACACCAACAGCATAAATAATGACTTGGTCTTTTCAAGTGGCGGTGACAACAATCACTGGTTGTTTCCCCTTCAAGAATTCCCTGGCAGGGCACCCTCGTGGGACCACTTGTTATTATTTTTCTTCCCTTTGATTTTTAGAACATTCTTTTTCCCACACCCTGGGTACGCTACTCAGTCCCTGGTTTCAGGATGTCAAGTCATGTAGAAGGTCCCCTCTTTCAAGAAAGGAAAACAATAATATTTCAAACCCCCACACAAGTATTTCAGCCACCCAGAAATCCCTGTGGAGGCATTTCTATAGCGCTCCAGCATGGAGCATCATCCCCTGCCCTGCCAGACTCTCCAAGCCCAGGGAATGAGGTCTCTTCCCAGTGCTGGCACTGGGGACATGGCTATAGGACACCAGGTTTTGTGAGGACCCATCTCCATCCTATACATACTCCCTCTTCCATATGAATCCACAGCAAAAGCCTTGACAAGTCTAAACAACCCCAAAATCTCTATTATTTCCATGGTGACTAAGCGGTTAAAGCAGCACACGTTATACTCACAGGGGGATGGAGCGCGAGGGGACCTTTTCCAGCGAGCGCAGTTTGTTTAACAAGCTCAGAAATCGATCCTGTCGTCAAGCCCCATCCAAACGCCAGCGGGAGATGCCGCCGCAGAGGGATTTTTGCTGTCAAGCCTTCTCAGCACGGAACGATTTGCTGGGGCGGATCCCAGGGACAAATCCCAGCCTGGGTGAGGGTCCAGGGGCTGTGATTTGGGTCCCTGGGGAGCAGCAGCTCAGCGTCCCCTTGAGCCCACGGGACACCCTCAGCCCAAAGCCACCATCTCACACCAAGTGCTGCTTTCCAGCTTGTTTGATTTCCCAGCAAAGCCTGCAGGGTATCGATCGCTGCTCAGGCCTCTGCCTTGATGGTAACAATTTGCTTTGAAAAATTAAAGCAGCAGCAGCTGAGTTTCTCACGCGACAGGGAGACGGGGCTGCAAGCCGATGGGTTGCTCAGCCGGTCACACGAGGCTTTAACTTGGGAGCTGAAAACTGGCTGGTTGGAGCTCCCAGGACGTGTGGATTGTGCATTTACAGCTGCCCTCATTACCAGTGTGTCTGGCTTTGGGAAGAGCCCCAGCAGACGTCCCTCATCCCGTGCACCAAACTGTGCTAAGAGGAACCTGCTGAGATGCTCCATTCACCCGGGGAGGACAAGCAGCTCCTCAGAGTGAGATGGAGCTGCTGCAAACCTCCCAGGACCTGGGAAGGGTTAAACCTGGAGTATCGTTGCACGAATATTCTTGCCAACACCTGCACCTTATCCATGGGGAAAGGAGAGGAGAGTTTTTGAGATATGCCAGAACTAGTTGGTTTGATCTTCAGGGCTATGGAGGCTTATTGCTGCTGCTTAAAGGAAAAACAACCTCCAAGGGCTTTGACATTCTTGAATACACAAACACTCAGAGAAAACAGCAGGTTGAGAAACATCTTTAGTAGTTAACATGTATTCCTGCTTGATTCTGTTAACCTGGAAAAACACGGCCCTGGTGAAAAGCCCAGGGTTCAAGCTGAGCATCTGCACAGGAGGGTACTTGTACGATTCCTCTTCCAGGAGAAATGTGCAGAAGGTCAGAGAAAGTCACCCAGATCAGACCAATAAATACAAGTTACCCATCGCTGGGCAAACTGCTGTCATTTCCTTGAGATCTATAGCTCTGAGGTTTACTCCTGAATATAAAATGATGTTACCAGACTTGTGACCCAAGAAAGGGGCACAGTGTGGAAGCCACATCCTAACATTTATCGCTGGACAGACAGATGCACACGGCCAATGTCCCTCCTGGACACAACAGTAAGTGGTTTATTTTTGTGTTGCTGCCAAAATACCACTTTCCACGTGGGGATTTCCAGCCTTTGCCCTGACCCTGGGCAGCAGACTAATTATTCCCTGCTCTCCTCGTCCACCTGGCCATGGTCCACCCGGCTGCTGGCCACGTCCCTCTTTCCTGCACTCCCCCACCTTCCCTCTGCTGGTCTCACAGCAGCTCTGAAGGTGTTTGCAGAGGGATGGGGGGTTTCCTGATTGCGGCTGGATGTGGCCACCTCTTCCCTGTGAGCACCGGAGCAAGAACCGAGCGGCCTCGTCCCCACTTAGGAAGCAAAGGGAGTTACACATCCTCCTCAACCTGCCTTCAGCCAAAAGCAGTGGCTGCAAACCTGTGGCCGTGCTGCTGCCCTTGTGTCCCAATGACATCTCAGGGACATGCCAGCCACTGCTCCGACACATGGTGGATGGTGCATCCTGATGAGTGCCCTAAATCTCTCTTCACATCCCCCTCCAGCTCCGGCAGGGCCCTGGGCGGGCGGCTGGGGACACACACATCCCCCAGAGCCTCAGGGCTTTGGCAAAAGCATCGTCAGTGCCAGATCATAAAAAATCATGGAATCATTTTAGTTGAAAGAGACCCTCAAGATCATCAAGTCAACTGTTAACCCACCCCTGGCACTACCCCATGTCGCTGAGAACCTCATCTCTGTCTGTCCAGCCCCTCCAGAGATGGTGACTCCACCACTGCCCTGGGCAGCCTGTTCCAATGCCCAACAGCCCTTTGGGGAAGAAATTGTTCCTGCTCCCATCCCTGCCTGCCCCCAAGGTCCAGGTCAGGACATGACGGGTGACCACAACCATGTCACAGCGGCATGTGCCACCACACGGCTGGGCTTGTGGCTCTGGCACTGCACCATGGCTGCATCCAGCCAGCATCCCCCGAGCAGAGCCCATGCATGAGCAGAACCTGCCTGTCCCAGAGACCCTTCTCTTAAGACAGCAGGAAAGCGACCTTAAAATAACGTGGGATGAGCTTATTCTCGCAGACACCCCCTGCAGCAGCCTGAGCCCACAGGACTGTGCCCACAAACCCACCTGCAAAACCTGATTTGCAGTTCAAAGGATCATATCTGGGTGTTCTGGCAAATTCAACCTTTGCTTTGGTTGAATTTGCACCCTGGCACCAGATGTCACCATGTCCCAGCACTGGGGGGACAGGCAGGACCAAGCAGTATGTCTGCACTCAGCGGCTGCTGCCAGCACTGCCCAATCAATAACTTTCATCTGCATCATTATGTGTCTTTGCAGTGAAATAAATTAGACATGCAGGACACCGACCAGCCAGCGTCGAGTCTGTCTTGTGCCATGGGACAAAACATCTCCTGATCCATCCCAACAGGTCAAGGCGCAAATCCAAGGTGGCAGATGTCGCACGCCCAGAACTGGAAGTCAACCCTGCATGGTCCTCTGCTTTTATTTTATATTTCTCCACATCCTTTGGTTTCTTGGGCTTCTGGACCCATGCCTGGAATGGGCCAGGATGTTACCCATGGGGTGGATGGAGAAATCACATCCTGCTCGCAGCTGGGGAAGGTCCTCCCAGCCCATCCTCAGACATTGATTCAGGCACGAGAAACCCCTGAGGTCACCTGAGGTGTTGGAGATGGGTGAGAGGTACCGGGCAGGTTCCTGTTCCAACCAGACAAGAGCTGCCCAAGGAGGGTAAAACCTGCCTGCTGGGGAAAAACTGAAGAAAAGAAAAAGAAAAAAAGAATAAAGTAAAAGAAAGAAGAAGGGGGAGGGGAAGAAAAAAAGGAAGGGAAAAAGAATGGAAAAAAAGAAGGGGAAAAAATATGGGGGAAAAACAAAACAAAACAAAAAGGAAAAAGTGGCTGATGGTGGGCAAAGAACCACTGCAGCAGCAGGAGCAATCCCATATTTCAGTGCTTACCTGGCTGCGAGCAGGGAGCTTTGCACAGCCGAGCAGGGATATTTCGCCATCCGTATCAGTAATGAAACACAAAGTCGCTTTCCCATTTCTGCGGAAGGGGAGCGGAAGGCAGGGGCTGGAGCTGACACCTCCTGCCTGTTTGCAACGAGCTGCGAGGTGAGAGCTCGTCTTCCTCTTCTCCTTTATTCTTGGAAAGAGCTTAAGATTGCAGCCTCGATATTTTTGGCAAAAAAAAGAGTGACAAACAGCTGAAAAACAAGGTCCTACCACAGGCAATGGCTGAGCCGGATGCCCACAGCCCTGGTGATGCTCTGGCTAGGATGGAAATTACCAAACCTGCAACCACAAATGGATTTTTTACACATTTTTGCAGCCATCCACTTTCCCATACGCGGCTTTCTCTGAGCCTGCAGCATCACAGAGCCCTGAGAAACACCCAAATCCCTTCCCAGGACCCCTCGATGCTGCAGCAGCCTGAAAACAGCTTCTCTTTCTCTCTTCCCAAAATTTGCCCCCAGAAGAGAAGCCGGGGGCCGGAGCAGCCCCTTCCCAATCCCATTACTGTCGCCTTTTCTTTTCCAGGGCTGTAAATCCTTCCCCCTGCTTTTTGCTGTTTGGCAGCCGTTCAGGTTGTATTTGTGTTTTGGCTGCCAGCAATGCAGCATTGACAAACCTGCCCAGGATTTATCTGCTGCAGAGTTGGCCACTAAATTAACAAAGACAAAAGTTGGGGCTGGTTTGGAAATGACAATTTTTACACCACCCGAGATGCGCGCCGGCCCTCTCCCGCCCACAGCCCCTTCTCCCGCCTCTATTCATTCCTCCTTACAGCGTCAGTTGGCTTTGGTTTTCCCCAAAATGGATTAAATACACATTTTGCTTTTCTTTCCTCCCTCCCAGCTGGGTTTGCCCCATGTGGCAGCTCTGGGAGCGCTTCCCCACAGGTTGGAGCGCCCCTAATTTTGGGGTTCCCCTGGGAGCACATGGCACCACAAACTTCCCCCTCACCCACTTCTGTGGGGCCGCAAATAGACAGGGGCTTTGCAGGGAAGATTGGGATTTTGGTGCATTATTTTGCAGGATGGAGACCCAGCCAGATCAGCTCCTGCATCCCTGGTTACTCAGGTTTTCAAATCCTCCTCTGACCTGCCAGCTCCTCACTCTCTTCGCCTTCAGGATTTAACTGTTAAGGTTTCCTCTGCACAGCCATGACCCTGATGGTCAGAAGAAGAAGAAAGTGGGTTTAATTCTGCCCCCATCGCTCAGCTGGGTCCTGATCTCTCAACACCAGTGTCAACCAGAAGCCACCGCTTACTTCCCTGGAGCTACTCCTCATTTACACCGGCATAATTGATATACTGGCTCGTTAGGTTTTTAGCACATGGCTTCGGGAGCTCATTTAAAATTCAATGAAGCTTCCCCGCTCAAAAGGATTTAAGACCCAAGAAAAAAGCGTGTGCTGTGGAATTCTGCAAAGCCCCGAAGGCAGAAGGACCAAACGGCTCCAACTGCTCTGCGGTGCAGCAGGAGGGGGAAATCGAGACGCGGAGATGCCATCGGCTTTGATGGGCACCGGTGCTGCTGGGGTGGAAAACCCCCCATGAGCATCACAGCAAAACCCGTCCCAGCCCCTTCTCCCTGGGATTCATCGCAAGCGGGTGGTGAGATGAGCAAAGTGCTCATCCTTGACCCACTGATCAATAGAGAACAGGCACCCACTGGAGCTGCACATCGTCTGGTTAAAACACGAGGTGGAAGGAGAGATCCTGGGGATTTTCTTCTTTTTTCTCTAATTCCCACTGAGTCCAGAAACACATTCCAGAAGCTGCTACCTACTCCAGAATGAAGAATAACAGGATAACACACAAGAGGGGAAAGTACGTTACTTCCTCTGCTGTTTGATTCTTATTTTTCTTTCTTTCTTCCAGGCTGTGCTGCCACCCATCTTGCCTCCCAGTACCCATCGACGAGCAGCTCCCACAAAGAAGCTGAAGGCAGCAGATGTGGTTATTTACTGCCTCATCAACCCCAGGACAAGGAAAAATATTCCTTAATGCAGGATAGAGTTGGCTCCCTTCAAACCGGACGTCACGGGGAACGGTTCTCCTTTGCCACTGGCCCGTGTCGGTGTTATTTTGGGGACACGCGTTGGGCATCATAGCTTTGCAAACTAATGGGTAGCTCATCCCCAGGCCTCGATGAGCACAAGTTGCATTTTCCAGTGAGCCAGAGCACCTCTCATGCTGTACGGCCATCAAACAGGGTTGGGAGAAAGGTTGGCAAAAGACATTAAAAGGATGTTAAACCCTGAAGGACTGTCATGGACTCTGCACCTCTCTCCTGGTTAAACCACCCCATGATGCTGAAGCATTTCTTCCTCCTTTCTTCTTCCACCCAAAAAGAAAAGGAAAAAAAAAGAAAGGAACAAACCAAGTGTGGTATTCCAGAACAAATCACTGGAAAAGCGCACTTGAAACTCTCAGAGTGCAGTTTAAGAAACATAACACATCCTCTCAAAGGAGATGGGTTTCTTTTCCCCCATAAAATTATCCACTAATGACTTTCCAAATGCACCATATGAGAATAATGTAAGGGCATAAAACAACATGCCAGAGGCAGATTCAGGAGGATCCGTTTGTCAACAGCAGCACCCCCTGCACTAGGGGTGTCACCCAGGGGGGTCAGCGATGGGGATGTGGGTGCCCCCAAATCCTCTGAACACGAGGTTGGATTCTTGTGCTGTTCTCCCTTCCAATATCTGCACAGCCATCCACTCCCAAAAAAAATCCAAAGGGACCCCGCGGTCCAGCACCACCCACCCCAAGTGCCTCCCCCAGGGCTGCTCCCAACAAACGCAGCCCCTAAATAGTAAAAAGGATCCACAAAAATAACAGATTTAAACCAAGGAGGGCAAAGAGACAATCAAGGAGCAGTGAAGAGTCAACATTAACATTTTAACAGTGAGTTAAGGTAACGATCGCTCGGCTTTCAGCTCCCTCTCAAGGCAAATAAAGCAGCAGACAGGTACCCGGAGCTGCCAAGGATGCTGGTTTGTGCATCGGCTGCTCAGGCTGATGGCATAATAAAGTCTGAACCAGCAAAGTCTCACACACTCCCTCTCTGTCCTTTAAAAAGACTGATAACGCAAAAGCTGGAGCCGCCGGTGAGCTCTGTCAGCTAGGAGAAGGAATTTAATAAAAGAAAGGAGAGATTGGACACTGCTTATGGACATTTACTTAATTATTTAAAAAGCTGCAGAGAAAAAAATTCATAAAAGCCTCACTCAGAAGGCAAGCGCAATCAGGCTTTAAAGTTGTTGGTGTTTTAAAAACACAAACAGCAAACCAACCCACAACAATATATAGAACTAAACAGTTGCTGGCAGCTGAATTAGAAAGTGAGCACAAGCAACGAGAGCAGAACAAACCCGCGGTCCCTCCTGTCGCACCCGATCAGGTGAGGGACAGAGAAACCCAAGCAGGGGTGTCAGCCCTGTAATCCACAGCTGGCGTGGAAGAACTAACGATAATGCAGAGAAATTGGGTTTATTTAATATGGAAGAGGAAGAACGAGATGATGTATTTGTGCCATAGTACGATGAGACATTTTGTATTGCAACACAAACTAAAATAAACCAATAAATAGATTATTAATCCCAAATTTTAAAACTCCGCAAGATCTGGAGCAATTGAATCAAATGGATTTTAAAGAGCTGGCCAAGGAGTTATTTCTAGATTTTACTTTCAGTCCTTTTTAAAGGGCTACTTTAACTTACAGCAGTGTTATTTGTTTCCTTGAATGTTAAAACAATCCATGCCCTCTTCCAAATGGTTGGTCTGACATTGAAGCCGGGCAAAACAAAGGAAGAGCTGAAACAGGACGCACTTAATGAAGAAGTGAAATTTAATTTGTGCCAATCAGCATGCATTTATGAAAAGCAGATTTCATTAAACCAAACCCGAGCTTTTTATGAGATTCCAAATGAGTTTACCGACACGACAGGGCGTTTGATTCAATTGCGGGTGACATTTTGATGAAGAAGCTGGAACAATATAAAAAATCAACACCAGAACCTGTTAAATCTCTGAACAGTTGGTTAAGACCCAGCTGCCCAAATGTCAGGCACGGGCAGGAATCGCTGCTGACAGGGATGCTCTGTTGGCTGACGAGTCACTAAATAACGAGGGCTAATCACGGATATGGGGAAAGCAGTTTTACAGCTGGGGTAATATCCATGCTCAGGCTAAAAGATTCTTTCTGGCCTCAAGAGCCATCAATACGGAGGGGAAGGGGAAATATCTGGTGAAAGTATCACGGGGGTTTCTCTTGCCTCCCACCCTGTCTGGACGGACACACGCGTGTCGCTGCGCTGCTGCGGCTGCAAACGCGGCTCCAGCCTCAGGGCGGTGGGTACGCCCGCTGATGGATATTTCTGTGCCGTATTCATGCTCCGGCTTTTATCTCTCTCCTGGGAAATCAGTAGTGAGAGCTCTGCAACAGGCAGCAACAACAAAAAATCACTTACTAGGACAATCAGAAAAGGAAAGTGCTGGAAATGGGAAATCAGGCTGCCCACCTCATCCAGCTCACCCTTCTTTTTACCCAAACTGCAGGTGTTTTGAAGTTTCCTCCCCATGTTTAGAGGCTCCCCAGAGCCACCAGCCTCCAGGCTTGGGGACATCACTCCCTGGAGATGTGATGACCACAGTTCCAACCCAATCTACAGACCCAAAGCACCCTCTGCCCTCTGTGGAAGGTGCCTGGGCTCAGGTCGTTCTCCATCATTGCTCATTAGTGCAGGGATCCTGCCACATGCACACACGCTCCCCTCCTACAGCATCTCCAAGGGAAGGACGTGACCAAGCCCAGAGCCACTGTTCTGGCCGGCTGCCACCCCCAGCTCCTTGCAAAGTCCCTTTGACGCTTCACAACCTTCATCAGGTCGGGGAACAGTCACCGCTCGGCTCAGCGCAGTCAATGCGTGAAAAGCTCCAGCTGCAGAGTGGGAGGAGAGTGGTGGCTGTAGGGCTGGCCTGGAGGTGTCTTTGGGCTGAAAAACAGCAGGATAGGGACAAAAGCATAGCCAGGGCCCCAGAGCCAGTAGGAGATGCAGGAGGATGTCACATCAGCCCCAGGGTGACGGCCACATGAGCACCGTGCAGGGGCTGTCAGGAGGAGCTGGGTGGCAGGCAGAGGACAGAAAGGCCACCGTCCTGCCTGGCCTGATGGTGGCTGAAGGTGACAGGAAGGTTTGGGGGTGACAGGAGGAAGGACGGGAGTGGGGAGCTACAGGGACAGCCAGGCAGCAGCTGGTATCAGCGCAGAGGGATGAGCAGGCAGCTGAGCCCTGGATTCCATTTGAAATTTGGTGCCTTTAGCCCACCCAGGGAGAGGATTTTCTCCCAGAGACATGAGGGATGGGGTGTGCAACCAGCCTTGCTTGGCGTTTACCCCTGCGAGCCGTGAGCAGCATCGCAGGGAGCAGAAAGAACAAAAAACAAAAAGCAAGTGTGTGCTTCTGGGGGTGCAGAGGCACCTTCCTCCTCTGCAAAACAGTCACGTCCCCGAGCAGGAGCAGGCAGAGAAGTAAACGCTCCTCCCGACGCTGAGGAGCCCTTTTGTACCCAGCCCCGTGTTCCTTTACCTCTGGGCAGGGATAACGGGACAGCCTGAGCCAGACAGCTGCTGCAAATGTCACCTCTTTGGCAAGGAGGGACAGGGGGTGGCCACCGCACTGCGGCTTGTCAGCACTCCTGTCTGGAAGGAGCTGTGACAGGAGGAGGAATTAGTCCTGAAAGCTCAGCTGGTACCTTTGATTTTGGGGCCCTGGAGCATCTACCACGCCCTAAGCTGTGCAAGGACCCATCAGCACCCCTATGGCGATGCATCCCCATCCTCACATTGTCCCAGACACCAGTTCCTGTCCCAGGGACCTCTCACAAACTGGGATCAATTCCTGCCTGTCAAACAAGCTGGTTA
Organism: Streptopelia decaocto; assembly: GCF_964273445.1. Taxonomy (NCBI): domain Eukaryota; kingdom Metazoa; phylum Chordata; class Aves; order Columbiformes; family Columbidae; genus Streptopelia; species Streptopelia decaocto. The sequence goes on along the minus strand of NC_138670.1, from coordinate 5,267,306 downwards.
GTGGCACCCGAGGCTGTATTTCCTGAGGGCTTGGAAGCACATTCCTCCCCTCCCCGTTCCCGAACCGCTACGGACCAGCCAGCCTGTTCATAGAATCACAGAATCATTTTGGGTGGAAAAGACCATCAAGTCCAACCATTAACCCACCCTTGGCACTACCCCATGTCCCTGAGAACCTCATCTCCGGTCTGTCCAGCCCCTCCAGGGATGGTGACTCCACCACTGCCCTGGGCAGCCTGTTCCAATGCCCGACAGCCCTCTCCATGAACAAATTTTTCCTAATATCCAATCTGAACCTCACGAAGCCCAAACAGTCTCTTCACTCCTTCCTGGAGAGTTTTACATTCAGACACAATCTCCTGGTTCATCTCCAGGCTGTGGCCATCAGTGTCCTCTCCCTCCCCCTCCTACTTCAGGCAAAACCGGAGAAGAACACGAAGGACATGACTCACATCAGGCACCTGGTCTGATGCTCAGAGACACTGAGGCTCCAGAGCAAGGGTGCAAGAAAAACCTGGTGAGATGAGGCCTCCAGAGATGACTCAAAGAAGGAAGGACACTGAAGGATGCACATTGCTGCTCTCCATCAAGCGATCTCACTGCAATGACCCATGAAGATGCTGTTCGCTCCACCATTGCGGCATTTCATGCTCTGCTGGCACTGCAGAGATGCTTCTCCCCAGGAGAAAGTGACCTGAATGCAGGTCCAAGCAGAGGATGTGGCACTGGATCACAAACCACGTGAGACCGGCCAGAAACCTCCTGGGAACAGAGGGGCAGCATGTGGGGTGAGCCCAACATTGAACCACCCCATGAAGCAGAGGGTCTGAGCTCCCCAAAGCAGGAGCATCCTTCCCATTAGCCCCTATCCCTCTGCATTTGGACCTGTGGACTCACAAGACAAAGACCAGATGAGCCACATCTCCATCCACCGATCCCTTTGGGGAACTTCCAGTGCTCCCAGTGCTTCCCATTGACCTCTCCCACCCCCTGCCCTCCTGCTTGAGGTTTATCACAGACCCCGAGCCACAAACTCGCACCAACCACCTCCTTCAATGTAAATTATTCCAGCTGTCTTCTATACACACAATTTCCTCCAGCTTGCTGGATTAATATGTGCAATTAATTAGGCATTTGCCAATTAAATTTTAAACATCAATTTAAGTATATTTGAAGAGGGGGGAGAGATTTCCTGTTAAAAAAAATCATGAAAATGGAAAAGCGAGTAAAGGCCTAACAACAGGAATGATTAAAGATCCGGATCTGCAGTCAGCTCCGTTCACACCTCTTTCATCTCTAACTGAAAAATCATCATCATCACAGGATCATTGCAAAGTCAATAACTTTCAGACAGTCGAGAATTACTTCCACTTGCTTCGCTATCACTTATCCCCGTGGAAAGTGAGCTGAGAGCCTTCTCCGGGTTGAAAATAAGCGTTTTGTCCTCATCCTTCCTTTGGGGAGGGAACCTGACGTGGCAGCAGGAGACCGGAGCTATTTGGGTGAAAAGTGATTATTTTTCCAAATGGACGAGTTCAGGGGTAACCGGGTCAGAGCTCCCATCGCTGGGCAAAGACTCTTTTGCTCAGCGAGGTACAAACCTGAGGCTCTTCAGGGACCAGCCCTGGCCCTGAGAGCCCCCCGGGGGCACAGAAATCACCCCCGATCCCCATCACCTGTTGGACCGAGGGAGCAGGGTGCCAGGATGGCACCTTTTCTGTTCCTCACGAGCTGCTAAATCCATGCAAAAATGCGATTTTCATATATATCATATAGAGGGGCCACTGCCATGGTGGAAACTGAGCCAGCGATGGAGGATGAAGCTGATCTGGAATCCAGAGTATTGAGAGATGACCCAGCGGCAGCCACGGATCAAACCCACATCTCTCGCATTCACACTTCATCTCTCATCAAAAGCCATCCAGGCCCTGCTAAAGGCAATTAATTAGACTCACCTTCTCAGAGGAGACTGGCATCTTCTGTTATTTTCCAAGAGCAGGGAACATAAAAAAAAATTAAAAATAAAATCATAAAGCAGCACTGCTTTCACCCAAATTATTTTAAAAGGTGATTATGAAGGATTATCCTCCAAAAAATTAAGTAATGAATTTCCATTAAACCTGTTCTCTATTCACCTGTTTGAAAGCAAGACGAGACACGACTCAACACGGCTCCGCTTACCCAGAGCTCCATGACCAGCAGGTAAAATTCTCAAACTAACCCTAAAATCCAGCCCCAGCCCTCCAAAAGTTCAACCAGCATCACCGGAGAACCACCACGTGCTGGACACACTGCGCTGGTCTTTACAAACCTGATTTTTCCCACCATCTCCGTCTCTCTGGTCCTGGTGGGACATTGATCATTGTTGATCATCAGGACAGCAGGAGAGGACGTGGGGGGAAGCGGGAAGGGACACAAAGGGCACAGCGACCAGGCAGTTGCGTTTGGCACTTGTGGTCCCACCTCCGCTTCCCGTTTGTCCCGGCAGAAATAATAGGAAAGTGAAGGCAGCTGCAACAATCCAGCCTCTTCCTAAAAATATACAAATACATATCGTTGGCAGCAGCTTTCTTGCTGCCAGTGCAAAGGCAAAGCAGCCTCTACTGTCCCCAGGACACGTCAGGTCAACACACAGAGGGGGCACATTGCAAAACCCACCACGGCACCCGCCGAGCGGGATCCCACCAGGACCGAGGAGCAAAGCGATGAGCATCTGCTCCTCCGAACGGGGGAGGTTAATTACCGTGATCAAAAATATCCAGAGGGAAAAAAATGTGACACCAGATATTAGCAATTAGCCCAGAAATCTAAACACCACAATTGCTGCAATTAATAGGATCCTACGCTGGCACTAATTAGCAGTGTGTGCCAGAGGCGGCTGTGCCAGGGGGAGTGGCAGATCCCAGACCCAACTGGGGATGCTCAGGGGGGTCCCATCCAGAGTGGTACCAAAGTGGCAGTGGCACAGGTGACTGGAGGGGTTTCCTGCCTTCAAAGCCCTGTCAGGGTGCTCAGGGCCTTGCACAAAGCTCCTGAAACCCCCAGCAAACCCAGCCCGCTCGCGGTGGCATCGCTGCATGTCCCCCGCCCCGTAGGGATGTGCTGTTCTGCAGCACTGCCATCGGACGGGTGTTAAACCGGGGAAGGAGCTGGCTCAGCCCAGCACGATGCTCCCTGGCTCTGCTGGGCTGTGGAGCAAAGCACAGCCATGTCACCAGTGTCACCACAGGCCAGGAGGCTCCCAGGGAAAGCACAGTGCATGGGGGACATCACCTCTGCTCCACACCTCTGGTGAACAGTGCCGAAGTCAGCATATCTGCTTGTTTTAGGAGCGTTAAAAGCACAGAAATACAGAATAAAACAAAAACCCAACATCTTTTCATCTTGTTCTATAAGCCCAGGGCAGATACATCCCCATCATGTCCCCGTCCAAAAGCGGAGCCGCCTCTCCTCCTGCCCACAGGTTTAAGCAGGAGGGAGGATCCTGTGTCCTCACCAGCACTTTTCTAACATTTTTTAGCTCGTTTAGAAAGGAGTTTGTCCACGCTGAGCCCACATTCCCACTAAGAGCTGCTTTTTGCTCTTAAAGTCACCTGTTGGTCCTTCCTCCCACCATGCAAATTCAGCTGTCGAGGGCGAGGTGATATAATGGATGCGATGTCAAGAAAAATTAAATCAAACGTCAGGATAAAATTCCAGGAGGGAACATACTTTTATGATTCATAATGCCAACCAATTATCCCTGTGACAGGCCGAGCGGCAGTATTTTATCATGCCTAGCAGCCTGGAAAGGGAGCTGCGCAAATCGGCTTGTAAAAAGATCCTTTAACAAACTCGGTGGATATTGTGATGATCGCTAGCACACACTTCATTTTTCAGCCTCAAACGACAAAACCCCAGCCCTCAGTGTGTGCCAGAGCTGATGTATTCCCAAGAAAAAGCAGCTCTGCCAAAAAATGCTCCGGATGCCTCGTCCGCTCCAGCACTCGAGATCTTCTCCTGCTGCCCCGGCACGGGCGGGACTCAGCCATCCATCCTCACACCACGATGGATCTTTTCATTTCCAACAGCTGACATGCTTCAGCGCTACTCGCTGTGGGCGCCGACACATAAAACCGAGGTTACGTTTCCATCAGCAACACAAAGTAATTTAATATCTCGACCAGGTACGAAACATCGCCCTTGGTGATGTCTGCCCCCAAAATCACATCCGATGCAGCGGGGGAGCAGCCGCGCACTACGGGCAGACGCAGCAGCAGGCGAAGCGGCACTAATAGAGTCTAAGGAGGCTGAATGCATTTGGTTTATACACAGCATTTACCCCCAGTATCTCATCAGGCGGTGGAACAGAGCGTGCGGGAAGGACGGCGGCAATAGGTGTCAGCCCGATGGGAAGGCAGGAGAAACCCCACGTGGCTGCAGGTTGGGCTGCAACACCAGCCACCCTCAAAAAACCCTCCAGATACTGAGGTTTGAGGTACAAAACACGGCATTCAGCGCAAAAGAGCACGCAGGGCTAATGGGAGTCCAGCTGTTAAAACCCAACAAAAACATCAGTGTTGTTTTTAATCCCTGGCACAACCGCACTGAAAACCAAAAGGAAGATCTCAGGGAGGACAAAGCTTCCTGCGCTGGATGGATTTGTCTTGCATGGAAGCGTTTGCAACATCACTGCTCAAAGGGTAATCACCTGAACTTGTGGTTCTGTAGGACCTACAAAATGCTTCAAAGTGCGGGAAGGAAGGAGGTGGGCGCATCACTGCTGGCCAAGGTGGAGGCATTTGCAGGAGAAATCGCTACGTAAACCAAGGTGGATTAACAAATGCCCAGCCCTGCATCCCTGTGCTGCCTCTGCCCAACAGAAGGAAAAGCCTGGCTCAGAAAAAGGGTATGTGGACCAAGACGGGGAAAGAGAAATTCAATCTACTACATCAAACCTGCCACTAGGACTTGGACACTCTCATGAGCTACTCTTCCAAAATGGCTTTTTTCCCTAGGAAAATAAGAAAAAAAGGTGCAGTCAGGACCTTTGTGCTGCAGACAGAGCAGGGGGAACCTTCACTCGGCTCTTGTTTTGTGTTACATGGACCTTTTCCAAGTGAGCAGGTTAAATATTCGCATCCTGGAGACAGAAAATATAAAACAAGCTGGCATCAGCCAGGTCCCTGAGGAAGAGGTTTCTGACGCTTTCCATCCCTGCTAACAAAATATAAGTCCTGGCTGGTCCAGGATCATTTTAGAGAGGTGTTTAATTGGTGTTTATTGCAGTAGCTCTCCAGCCCCCTGCCGGGGTGGGACAGTTAATGAACCGGCAGCAGCTGCTGCTGCTCCACTTGCAATAACAACGGGCTCGTAGGAGGCACCGTGAAGCCATCAGCTCATCAGCCATCACCGCCAGCACACGGACACCTTCCCAGCTCCCCCACCGCTCGTACGCAGTCACAGGGCTCATAGAGAAGGAATCTATTTTTCCTGTTTATTCCCAGCCCATGCAAAGCTTGGCAGTGCTTTCCTCATCAAACCACAGGCCAGTTTTCTCATCAAGTTGTAGGATCACAGAATAGTTTGGGTTGGAAGGGACCTTCAGAGCTCCCCCAGTGCCACCCCTGCCATGAGCAGGGACATCTTCACCAGCTCAGGTTGCTCAGAGCCCCGTCCAGCCTGGCCTGGGATGTCTCCAGGGATGGGGCATCCACCACCTCTCTGGCCAACCTGGCCCAGGCTCTCACCACCCTCAGGGGCAACAATTTCTTCCCCATGTCCAGCCTGAATCTCCCTCCTCTAGTTTAAAACCACCACCTCTTGTCCTATCACAACAGGCCCTGCTGAAAAGTCTGTCTCCATCTTTCTTATCGGCCCCTCTTAAGTACTGAAAGTACAATAAGGACTCCCCGGAGCTTCTCTTCTCCAGCTGAACACCCCAACTCTCTCAGCCTGTCCCCCAGCAGAGCTGTTCCAGCCTCAGATCATTCCTGTGGCTCCTCTGGCCCCTCTCCAGCAGGTCCATGTGTGTCCTGTGCTGGTGACCCCAAAGCTGGACACAACACCACAGAGGGGTCTCAGATTTTGCACTGTACCCCTTTAGCCATTCACAGATCTCCAGAGGTGCTCCCATCACTGGAGAGACAGACCTGGGGATCCCCTCCTCCCAGGGGCTGCCTGGCCTCAGGGTCACCCACAGGAGCCCCCGGGGACCCCCCAGGCAGGTTTGAATTGGGCTGTTGATGCTGTCCCGCTGCCACATGACACAGCATCATCCCAATGGCCTTAAAATAAACTTCCCCTCCTTTCTCATGCATGATTAAGTTTCCTCCCAACAGCGTGTGTGCGTGCACGTGTATGTACACACACACACACGCTCCCCGCCGCGCCAGCACCATAGGCAGCAGCGCGCTCATTATGTTTTAAATAAAGCATGTTAAAAATCTCTCGGAATTTAGCAACAATTACCATGGATACCAATCACTGAAATCCCTCGGTTACTATGGCAACACGTTTCCCATCCTGCCTATTTATCCTGGAACTGACACACCATTTATCGTGAGTGATAGGAAGAGAATTTGAAAGCAACCTTCCCTAAGTGCACGGAAGCATAAAAATCCTCAGTGAGGAAATAACTATTAATAGAGATAAACCAGCCCCAGATTGACGGTACACAGGGCGCGTTTTGAGCCTGCACATCCCTGTTAAACGCTGAGGATAACACAGCCTCTGGTAAACGGGAAGGCAGGCAGGGTCAGTAATGGAAAACAAAAGGTACACCATTTTTTATTTTTGCATGTTTAACATGCAAATAATCAACACCAGAGACTGTAAGAGTGAGACTTTGCACTGCAAAGGGAGTGGGGTAACCACACTGCTGCGGCAGCCCAGGGATGCTTCAGCAAACACTGCTCGCAGCCTCCTGGAGAGCACATAGAGATGCTCAGGGCTCAGTGTCTCCTGGAGAGCACATAGAAATGCTCAGGGCTCAGAGCCTCCTGGAGAGCACATAGAGATGCTCAGGGCTCAGTCTCCTGGAGAGCACATAGAGATGCTCAGGGCTCAGAGTCTCCTGGAGAGCACATAGAGATGCTCAGGGCTCACTGCAGCCCTGACCAATAGCACCAGAATACAGAATTATCTCCTTGCTCCAGCCAAGGGGCTTCCATGGGAGCGGAGTCAGCAATCCAGCCAGGTGAACCATGCACAAACGTCTCACGGTAGATACTTATGGTGCCCGCTGGGGTAATATTCAGGAGGCCTGAGATCTCCACGGTGTTTATTTTCACCATATACCTGACAAGTCAGCACAGTCTATCATTCCCCATGTCTCCAAGGGTCAAACTCAGCAGAGCCAGAGCCTGTTGGTGAATTGTTTAACTCAACCCATCACCCTGAAGCACGGAGGAGCTGAACGTTTTAAGATTCTGCAGCCGAGCTACCAGCACTCACATGTAAGAGCCTCCACGCTCTCACGCACCAGAACTCAGCCCGTTTGCGGCATGGGCTGGAATAAATCTTTCCCCAGCATTTCTGAGCACAAAGCATCCTGCGCGTCAGAAACACTCTGCGACGGGCTGAAAGAAGAGGAACAAGCCTTGCAGAAGGAAGCCCACCACCACCATGGCCCTTCTTCTTACAGCCCTCATGAAAAAGAAAGGGGAAAAGGCTCCAAGCCCCTAGGAGGAGAATCCTTGTACCCTCCAAACATTGCTTATCCTGTCACCCTCCTGTGCCATAGCAATGCTGACTGTGATGAAGGACGGCAAACACAAGCAAGTCCAGGCAGAGGGCAAGACAAGGGCTTCATCCCCATTTCATTTCCCAAGGCGTGTTATTAATACCATTAAGATGCTGTAATTCATCCTAAAGAGCTTCATAATCAAAGGGCAAGACACAGCTATGGGGAGCAGGACCCCAACAGCTCCCTCGAGAAGGACAGAGCACAGACTGTCACAGCCACCCTGGGGACACACACACTTGTTGTGCAGGGTGACAGCAACCCACTGACTCTGTCCTTTGGTTTTCCTCAATGCAGACACCGAGTATTTGCAAGAGCAGCTTCCTATTTTTCTCATGCCTCTGATAAAAGCATCATGATCCAGACTGAGTCCATCCACTGACCCATGGCTGGGAAGAGCAATCTGAGTACCAGAGTCTCCAGCTTTTCCACATTATCCAGAAATGGGTCTCTGCAATGGAAGTCACCACTCAAAACCTTTTAATTGATCCCACTGAATTTCAGGAGCGGATTGTCCAGACACTGATATTACTATGCAGATCCAGGCCTGGGAAATGGCTCAAAGCTCATAGAAATTCAACACAGCCACTGCTGATTTGTACAATTATGAGCTGCCATGAATCAAAAGGTTAACTTTCAGACAGAGCCTTTGGGGGGAACTCTTAGAGATTGATTCCAAATTTCATACAGTGTTTAGTCAAATCTCTTTATTCAGGGACACCAACAGTCTCCGAATGTGAGGACGGAGGCGGCTGGGGCTTGGTGCAGGACACCTGCAGGGATGCAGCAGCGAGTGATGCAGCGTGGATGCTCGGGACGTTCTGCATTTCCCCGAGCTCGGGAGCCGTGAGGAATGCGAATTGACTGCGACGTGCAGAAAGGCCGTTAATTACAGCACCGCGAGTCGCTGCAAACATGGGCGATGAAGAAGAGCAGAGCCGCAGCCCAGCCACCGCGAGGACAGAGCTGTCCCCTTCCGCCAGGACACGCACCCGCTCCGCACATACAGCACCTTCAACACAGCGTAAAATGAGATCAAGTAGTTTGAAAGAGCCACCACTTAACATGTTGTTTCTCTGTCATTTCTTATACAGCACTTTATATCCTTTTAGCTATCATTCATGGTTGTAAATAGACATGGGACTTCCACAGATCTATAAAATTAAAAATTGTGGCCAGGAAAAACAACCATAAACTAAGTTCAGACACAGGGCTATTGAATAAAAAGACCAGAAGGGATCAGTGCATCTTCCAGCCTGATTTCCAGCACAAGAGAGACGAGGGAGTTTCTGCCCCTCCCATTTCACATCCAATGACACAAATAAGGAAAATGAGAAAAGCACCGGCATGAGAACACAAAGATCTTTCCTGCATGAGGAGCGAACAGGCACATAGACAAGAGAAGCAGGGAGTTGACAAGGTGATGCACACTAACAATGTGGCAGCCCCTCCAACACTTGGGGCCATTCTTTAGGAGAGCTGCTTTGGTTTTTTTCCAAATCAAACGTTTTGATCTGTGAATTGTTATGCTGAGTCTCACTCCGTGGGGAAGACAGGAAGCAATCAGCATATTAAGAATCCTTTGAAGGTATTTTTCCAAACCATTACAAAATCAAAGGGGAAAAAATAGATGCACATCTGAGCCTCAGGCCCCAGCTCAAGGCAAAGGAAGATTTCAGAGACCTGAAGCACGAGCACCATGCAATGGGCTCAGGGCTGGTCCCAAGCAAAGGGACTAGCACGTGGAGGCTTGAAGAGACCGACCAAGTGCAATACACGGGGACACGAAACAAGAATTGCTGCCCTGGAGACGGAACCTGATTTGCAGCAGCTCTGCCAAGAGAGATACACTGGAAAAACATTTTCTTTGGAAACAGTAAATAGGTTGATTGAAGGACACCTGCGTTTTTCATGACCCGTTCAGTTGTTGTTGTCAGGGGACCAGAGGACATGGACACGTCTTGCCGTGTAACAGGAGAATTTCAGAATTCATCCAAACTCTGACTGCATTGGAATTCACGCTGCAGAAAAGTCAGCCAAAGTTTCAGGGTTTTACGGAGATAACAAAGCTGTCCTTGAGCAATATCTAATCATCTGGGTTTGTATAAACACCAGAGTGCTGTGAGAATAAATTCTAGTTACGCTCACCTACACAGGGCAAGGAAAAATGCAACACGGCAGCCCGGGAGAAAGCAGGAGGTGCTGGAAGTGTCACCACATCACCATGGCTTTCAATCTTTGTCAAAGTTCCCAGACTGGACCAGTCCTTCTCCTCCCTCCCCAACCCTGAAACAGCTTATAAAGCCATTGCTGTGCACCGAGATGGATGTAAACTGTGAGATGCACTCATAAAAAAAATTCTTACTCTGCAGGATAATCGCCTTAAAGCCAAGCTGCTCCACATAGCTGCTGTCCTCATTTGAATTCAGCTTGTACGCGAGCCTGCAGAGCCGCAACCACGGGGCTTCGCCTCCTTCGTGCCGTTGCAGATTATCTCTGCGCTTCGCCATCGCCTTGAGACCCGGCTTGTTTTACCACAAATTCAGCCGACGTTTGCTCCGTGTTCAACCGGCACTGCTCGTGTTGTCTGTGTTACAACACGCAGCGTTTATTTCCTAAGAAGTTGCAGGATGGCTCAGCTGCATTTTTTACCTCTCAGCGCCCAAAGCAGGATGGAGGGGAGAGTGAACGCTTGGTGGAACCTTTCCTTGAATTAAAACCCCTTCATGCGTCTCGTTTCTGGGAATCAATAACAGCAGTGACATGCCTGGTGGGAACATTCCCATCAGCTGTAAGAAAGAACAAGCCGTTATTAGTGGACCTAAAATTAGAGCGATATGCAATACTTCGGGGTACGACTTCTGCTCCAGCCTAGAGAACAGGTGGGACGTGACATTTTTGGAAGAGTCTCGCTCCAAGTACTTCAGAAAATGGGAAATTTCGATAGCTTTTGAAGAACGGTAGCGGCAGCTGGCAGAAAGGAGCCCGCGGTGCAACACGGCTCCTGTTCCCAGCCCCGGTCCCTCTGTCGGGTCACTATGTAGTGCTGGCATGAAAGGACCTTGGGAAACAGCCGAGCCCCCAAGGCAAATGCTGCAAGAGATGGAAGATCTGGAAGGAAGGAGGAGCAGGAGCGAGAGCAACGGCTTCTGTCCCCTCAGCCCAGAACTGGCTGCAGCCAAGTGTGATGTGGGCAGAGAAAGAACAGCACTGTCCTTCGTTCCCCCAATTAAAAGCAATTGATGATATACTAATAGCAAAAAAACCCCGCAAAATAAGAGAGGCAAAACCTCTTCCATCCCAGTTTTGAGCACATTCCACACCAAGGTCAACAATCAGAAAAGAAACAATTATCAGTGATCTGGAGGTGGCGCGGGAGGGAAGCAGGAGGCTGCTGCAGGGACACCAGCGCAGGACTGGGGACAGGAGCCAGGGGAAGCGGCTGCAGAGGGTGCGAACACCAAGGTAAAAGCTCACATACATTGAATTTACATCACGTTTAACACGCGTTTTGCTCTGCGAGCTCTTGGGAAGGGCTGCTCGCTCAACAGCATCTCATCCCATGGGCTGCAGCTCAAAACCAACTCCAGACCCGCAGATCAGAGCCCACACACCATCTCTGGCTGGAGAACAGACTTACTGACAAAACACCTTAAGAAAACAGTTTTTATTTCTTTTTTTTATTATTTTCTTATTTTTCTTTAAGTTCAGATGTTCACAGATTCCCTCTTTCATTTCTGATAAAGTAGCTTTGCAGCAATAAAAAAATCACAATGCAGCCAGCAGAGCAGCCGAACTAAGACCCATAAATACCAGCACAGAACACAATGGACAACCACCAATATTTCTATACATGAACTATTATTTTAATGTCACATTTTGACAATTGCAAATGGTCTACAGAACGTATGTGGGCAAAAGGCAATAAGTGAGTCTTTTGAAACACTAGATGTATAATAAACAGCGCATTATCAACATTTACATGATTCACATCAAATTGATGACATCCTAAATGTATTCCTTTTAAAGGATAGAGATTTTTTTTCAATAAAATATTACATTTCATTTAATACTCTGGTACAATACTTCATACATTGCAGGAAAAAAAATAAATGCAAGGTCTACTCCACCTAATAAGAAGATCCTTTTTCATTAGTCTTTAGTACTGTAATAAAAACAAACAAAAAATCACAATAATGTCATAAATAAACAGGCATGAAATTATTAATTACGTTTCACTATTTAAAAGGGAGGAATTAAAAACTAATTTGAAGCAATGAAGTTATGGGTAGAAAATCAAAACCTGACAACACATCCTAGTACCAGCTGTGATTTTTCCCATCCCTACAACAAAAAAGGAAACAGGTTTTATAACTTCGTTAGCCGTATCCTAGTTAATTGTGTTTCAAACACACATCTGAAGAGGAAAAAGTAAAGTTTGGTCAGGATTAATAGGAGAACCAATCAGCCCTACCGACAGTCAGCTGAAATTCAAGCGTATGCTACAAAACATTCGGTAAATGAAGTCTGCAGCAAATTGACACGGGCATGAAACATTGTGCCTCAGGAGCTGGGTGAAAGTTTCCCTTCTGGTATAAAGTCCCACAGCAGAACACTTGAGAACCGTGTCCCTTTTCCACGCCATCGATACGGCAAACGCTTGTAAATCAACGCTTAAGATTTATTCTCTAAAAACTCACTAAAGACATGAAACCCACACTCATCTCGCCCGAACCAAAGGACATCCGTCTTTCTTGCTTCAGCCGGCATTAACCCCAGCCATTGCTTCAAAGAATGTTTAAAAACAGCTTAAGAATCATCCCTCTCTTGCTGGCACATGAAGGGCAGACGGGTCTTATTTCCCAAGGTCTCCCCTTGGGTATTAAACAGGGCCTAACGCTCCACGTAAGAGAGGAGTTTTTATTCACAACCTTTCAGATTCATCAACATTCTCCCACCATATCCCCCCCGAGGATTAATCCACATTCTGCAGTGAGAATTCCCTGGTTCTAAGAAAAAAAAAAGAATAAAAATAAAACCCTACAGCGGCAGGTTCTAAACAGCTCAGATGAGGTCATGAAGGCAACTTTATGTTGGCCATGTAGCTGATTGCTGCTTACACAGGTCAATCTTTTAAGACACATCACATTAATTGAGTTCACAGAGTTCAGATTCGTTCAGGATCCTTCTCTCATTTCTCTTGACTTTTCCTGTGACTTTTCAATGCAGTGAACAGCTCCAGACCTGACCACGCGTTCCACCTTCCTCTAACCTATGAAGTGTAGAATCTGTCCAACTCTGCACAGCGTTTTAGACAAATATTTAATTGCTGTCACTTGCTCTATACAAATACCAGCACTTATGACTGATCCCTGTTCCGCAGGACGAAGCTGTTAATAGGGACAGGAGGGGAAGCAGGCGATGTAGAAAGGCTATCTCACTACCAAATTAATAGATTTCTCTCTCATGGTGACTAGAAATTTTAGATCTAGAAAGGGCACGAGTACTTATGATTAGAGTATAAGGCTATGACATTAAAACAGGTATTATGGTATGCTGGTGACAGGAGTTCAGAAGAAAACAAAACAAAACCCAAAGCCTCAAAGGACAAAAAGGACAATAAGCAAATTAACAAAATTCTGATTAACATTAAAGAAGCACCTTCATTCAGTTCAAACAATGTGTTCAAATATTTGATTTTTCAAAGCACTCCCAGGAAAAGGTAATGTAACTCCCACTTAACCTTGTGCAGGCTGCATTAATTACATTCCAGGCTTCAGCATAATTTCACTAGTAAGGCCGGTAACGTGATTCCATTTGCCCTGCACCTTCACGTACAGCGATTTAACGCAGCGTTCACCACCTGCACCCACCGTAAAAAACAACAATAATTCCTTAACATCACTTAAGTCACAGGATTTCCCCAGAAACACAGGGAAAGCTCTTGGTAAGACACACTGGTCCCCCCCGAGGGGACCGATTCTGCCATTAATGCACACGTGCGGCTGCTAATGCTTCCAGGGAGCTCCTGCTCCGGATAACGGGACACAGCAAAGTGAAAAAAATAACAATTAACTGGTAGCTTAACAGCAGTTCTTCATTCTAGAGTCTCTAGAAGAGGACTTTGTCTCACTGACACCAAGCAGAAGTGGTTTCAGAGGAACGTGATTTTTTTTCAACCAAATAGGGACAGCAAATTGAATGCAGCTCTGAAAGGCACTTCAGGTAGAACGGTAATTAACTCCTGCCCGACCAAACGAACCAGAATACGCCTGCTGGCCTCGCTGCCCTTTCCAGCCAAGGCGATTTGAGTGGATAGCGAGCTCCCACGCGCTGCTTTCCCCCACACAACTTGAATTTAGCATAAGGCTTTACTCAAAAACCAGAAGGCTCAAAGCTTCCCCCTCCCCAGAAGGGAAGAGGCTTTTCCCAACACTAAGGGAACCACCTGCACAGGGGGTTGGTTCACTGCTTTTAATACGTGGTCAAGGTGTCATCATGCAACTTGTTAAAATACCTTAATTCTACAAGTTCTACCTCTTGCTGAACAGACAAACACAGACAAATGAACACAGTCAGTGTCCTCCCAAAGCGCGAGGCCACCGTGTCTTTTGAGAGATACAGTAAATTTCTATTTTAGGTAGAGATCATGTAAAAGAAATTTCATTTGATGTAAAGGCTGCCTTGCATAATTACTCAAAAATAGCCCATCCAGCCACTCAGCTAAGTCATAATCAAAGCCATCAGTTATCACAAAAAGCACCTTCATATCAATCACTACTCACCGCTATGGAACTCAGTCTGAGTTTGAAATGTATTAGGACTAATTTTATCATGTAGCTGATTCTATTCACGCTGGTGATCCACTGTTTCCAAACAATCAAGTATTGTTCCCATCAGTATTTTACATTAGTGTAACGGATTTATCCATTTCATTGCTCTCCCACCACCCCCTTCCCCAAAAAAAAAAAAAAACCCAAAAACCCCACAACTGCTCAAATAAAGAAAAAAAACCCCAAGTAATAACCATACTGTAAAACAAAAAATACTATTTAAAAAACAAATGGATGACAGTCCAACAGTTTGCTGGATTCAAGACTGACTCTACAAGGTAGTTGTCTACGTTGTAGAAAGGATTTCCTTTTATTTGGAAAATGAGCAATTGGAAATCAGGTATCGGAGAGAAGAGATATAAACAATCTTTAGATGGTCTGAAGTTTTGCCTACTGTTGAAGGATTAAAACCGTAAATAAAAAGGTACCAAGCCCTCAGAGTTCACAGTTCTGTGAAACTTCTTCGATTTCTTTCTTGACCTTTTAAAAACCATACTCGTTTCTGGGAAAGGAAGAGAGAAGAAAATAAGAGTTATTGTTTCTTATTCTGATATTATACAGAAGTGTTTAATTCTGATTCAAGAAAGCCCTGAACTCAATGAAAACTCTCAAATCTTATATGCTGCGTGGTACTTGGGCAGTAGACGAAGCTGTATATGAACTTGGAGAAGGTTCCTGGACTAAATGGATTAAATGTACTTACAATTACCAAATGGAAAAGGGAAAATAGGATTTCTGAGGTCTTTAAAAACACAGGGGGAAAGACGACAAAAGAAATCAATGACTAAAGACACCTTAAATTCAAAGGTATTCTTCCTGTGCTGTATTCACAGCTCATTAACCAAAGTGTCAGCTAAACTTATTAGCTAATCATCAATAGATACATATTCAGTTGCCTGATTGCAAGAACCAAATTATAACATATTCAAAACATAACAAAGAGAATCTACAGATTTGTCTCTCCACAAAAGCAAGGATTTAATTTATGACAATACTACACCAACTGCTCACCCCACACCGGCTCAGCAGCAACCTGGAGACTGAGCACCAGATTAAGTGTTCTTCAAATCACAAATCCTTATCAGCAACCAGGAGCAAAGATCACTTACAAAAGACTCTAGTTGCTACTCATCTTTTGCTAGCATGCAGAATTTCAGCCTCCTGAATAATAAAGACTCCCAGTTTATGTTGCTGTTGAGTTAGGGCATGAGAACAAATACCAAACTACCAAGCTGATAGTCCACTTGCTTTGGTAGACTAGATGCAACTCAATCCAAAGTAGCTTCTGGAATTTAAATGTCCTAAGCAGGACAGATAACATGCACTTTGGGCATTAGAAAGTCATTCCTGTAGTTCTTCTCTTTGCTGGGTTTTAAGTACATTTCCTCCAGAGCCCACAGCTCAGGCTGGATGTGCACACTCGCTCCTGAACATACGCACCTGCCTCTATATGGAAGTCTCTGTACATCTTCTCATCTGAAACTCTTCTGCTGTTGCATCAGCCCCACATTTTCATATACTCTAGCACTATCTTCTCTCATTCTGCAACAAAATAAATATTTTCAGTCCAAACAATCTAGTGTGAGAAAACCATACTTGTACACACAATGTAATTCAATGAGAATATATTTTGCTCAATTTAATTTAAGAGCGAAGCACAGGGCAATATTCTCATTGGAGGTCCCTGAAGATTAGTTAGCACAGTTCAGAACTTACACACTAATAACAGAAGCGAACTTACTCTGGGCACGTTGGGGTTGGGGTACAGGGTGGAAGAGGGCTCTGATCCCCACTTGTCTGGTCCGATAAAGAATATTTAATGTTTGTATATTCATGACCTTTCCTCTTACTCTTCTGTGAAGCAAAACACAACAAAAAGCCAGGTTTTAAATTACTCATAGAAACTAATCATTGAAGTAGGGCAGAAACTTCATGTATAATTAGCTGTGTATGTTTTTAGAAGAAAGGTTTGTCCATGAACAGGTGAGCGCTCAATTCTGTAGATACGACACACAACATGAATAAGACCTAAAGGTTGCCTTTAGATATTTGTTACAGGACCTGAAAAGCCTTGATATTCAATATTCCTCTTTCCACCACCATCTCCAGCAGAATGTACCAACCTTACAAACCAGCACTTGTACAAAATCCACATCTTCCTTGGCAGAAGAAACCACACTTCATTCTTTCATATCTTTAACAGACAGAACCAGCCAGTGGGCTTCCCACTGACCTTATTTCCAGCTCGGAGATGTGGCCAAATGAGTAACAATATTGTTTGCAAGATCTCTAATAAAGTAACATCTTAGCCCATTAGGTTTGATATAAAAAGAACCCAAGCTGTTATTTGTATTCTGGGGCATATGTTACAAGCTGCAGCCAATTGTGCTGGCGTATCTGAAGATATGGAAGGCTCCAAAAAGCAAAAGCTTGGAAAGAATGGCTTTCTTCATTTTCAAGGCAAACATTCACAAGATGCATACATTGAAACCTACACATAGATTAAAGCCTCGATTCAAAATTTTACATGCTACTGGGTTTTTTGTTGTTGTTGTTGTTTTGGTGTTTTGTTTGTTTATTTATGAAATGCTTGAACAAGTACTAAATAACTGGCCTGAATCAAACCCACAACAGAGGCTGTTGGAGCCTCTGGGGAGATCTGGCTGCTGAGCTGCCATTAAGAACGCTCTGCAGAGCAATGTAGGTTGAAGTTTTTCCAGAATGGCCTTTCCAGACGTGCTCAAATCGTTCTATTTTACTGAACTTCTCCCCTTTCAGCCTCCTACTTACTTCTGACAAATGACTTTCAAATAGACCAGCAGTCCAGATCAATTGCCTGGAAGGTTAAAGCTGAAAATTAAGATTTAAATAAAATGCAAAGGTTCAAACTCTACATTATTCTACAGTGTTATGGGTACAAACCCCTCCTCTGCCAATAATACCCTGAAGTCCAAGACTAGAGCTTGATTTCTACCAGCCCGACCCGCAAAACTGTGTGATGAATGGCAGTTCCAAGTTACAGATGTACTGTACAGTAAAAGCAACTTAAAAATAATCAGTCAGTTCTTCTATTACTTAAGCTGATTGAAACAGATAAAGCAAGCCAAGAAAAAGTAGATACTTGGCTTCTCTTCCTCCTGCTTTATTCACTGTGATTATCCTTTTTAATTCAGAGTAACAGTAATGTAAGAACTACTTGTTTCCTAGATGTAAGAGAATAAACACGTTTCCACAAGGAAGAAAAAAATCAAAGCAAAGCAACATGCAACACACAAGCCCTCCCTAACCTGAGAACTTCTGTATTGTTTTATTCCTATAGCTGCCAATAGCCCCAGGTCTAGGTCAAGACCTCCTGAGGTAAATCAATGATCTATTGCCAGTTTCTTAAACGTTTATACTTGTGCCTTCTGAGCTAGTAAGGGAATAGAAGATGAAACAAAACTCACTGAGACCCTCATCACTATGGGAGAAATATGGTGCACCACTCCATAGCCAAATACTGTTCAACCCCCATTATAATGATCAAGAGAGGTTGCAGATGTACTTCAGAAATGGCAGCAACAGGAGGAGACCATATTCCACGGACCGAGAATACAAGGCTTGCATAATTACACACACAGAGACATGAGGCAGCTCGAAGGCGAAGTAAAACAACAAAGCCAGGAACAAAAAGTACACCTGAGGGATTTCTTGTTCTTTGCTCTGTGTCTAATCACCATCAGAGCACACAACAGCTGTCTTGGGGAGAGGAATAAAGTCTCCATCCTCTCTGCTGAACAGCACATCTACATCATGTAGGCAAATACGAAATAAGCTCTGCCACACTCCCAATAAGCCAGACGAGAGTGCCAAGCCCGAGCTGGCACATTCCATCCCAAAACAGGGATAACATTTTACCCCCAGCACTGCGCCAAGCACGCAGCTCCCACATCTGCCCAACGGTGGGTTTATGTCCTGCACAGCAAGCCAGCTGCAGAAGGAAAGATACTGAAATTCCAAAACAAAAAGATAAAAATCCCAGGTGACCAGAGGTTAGAGCAGAGAATTAAAGCAACAGTGAGTAGAACATCAGCTCTTTGTTACAAAACAAGGTGACTTCTGTAAAAGACTGCAGGATTTGAACGCAGTGAAGTACTTAGGAAGAGTGAGGTGAAGGTCTTGTGGCTGTCACCACATGTTCCAAAGCTTTCATCACACCAAGTCACTCCTCTAACTGCTTTTTGATGGACACTGTACATATTAGAGCTACTAGCATTCAAATTTATTATCATACTTTAGAAACAGAGTTAACAGATCGGAAGTATCTTTAAAGTTCAATAGAACACAAGGTTATGTCTTAATTAACAGAGCCTTATATTTTATCCTTTTGCACAGAAAAACAGATAATATTAAAAGGAAATGTTAGATCTGGGGAGCAGGGACTGGGCGACAGGATCCCATACATGCAAGCGTCCTCACAGAAGGTAAAGTAGCACTAGCTGCAGTCATATGGAGAAGCCTCTGAGACTGATGGTTTTCTTCCTCTGCAAGTGGCTAATCCCACCTAATAGTTTAATTAATTCATAAGCATAACGACTTGAAATATAGGCTGGCTTCTCTGAACAAGGTTAACAGGTTACAGAGCCAGCCTTTTCCCGATGCATTGGTTATACAGTCAGGTCTCCAAAAGTAACAGGCAGCAAACAAGCAACTCCACTCCCTGTTCCAATAACATGTTCCTATGTCATATTTTATACTCCAGGACAAATATACCTGCTCCTCTTCAATTCTGCGCTGTAGCGTTTCAATGTAGTGCTGTACGGCCATGTAAATAAACCTGTACTGTGCTTCTGTCTGAACCATTCCTGACCGCTGTGATCTCACCATCTGGATGGTCTTCGGAACATCGATATCACAGTCCACACCTGGCAAGAAGAATCATCATAATGTTAAGAGCAGTGAAATAAACTTTGTCTGTGGAGGAGAGATTGGCCTCATCTTCCAGCAGAAAACAGCAGTAAGATTGCTAACATTTAACGTGGAGGATTCATCCTTGACTATTAACAGGTACATCTGTAGAACTGTAGCATCGCATGGAAGACTGTCCTGTCCTGGGGGAGAAAACTGCATCACGTCACCTATTTGCAAGGTGGCTTTAAATGCAATCTAGCTCAGCATCCATGCTGAGTTAGTGTTTAAGGCAGTTTATACATAAATACAACACCGTTCTCCAAAAACAAGTTACCCAAATTCAGTGGGCATGAGTACATCAACAGCCACACACTCATGAGTGATTTAAAAACAAAAACAGAAAAATAAATTATAAAAATAAGAACAACATAACCAGACTCCTGGTTAATCCTCAGCTGAAAGTTTTCATTATTCACTTACACAGGGTTTCAGCACTTTATTCAAAGAGGAATGAGCAAGTCCCTTCTATGCCAAAAACACACACCTGGTTTGTAGCATCACTGGAACCCTCTATTCGATCACCACTCCTATTGTTTTACTGCAATGTATCTGTCAGTGTCCCACAGGAAAATAAAAGGGAGGGGAACCTACCTTTTTCTCTGATGATGTCAATAAGAATATCAATCACAATGAAAGTTCCTGTTCGCCCAATCCCAGCACTGCAAAAAGGGGAAAAAAACCCCAAAGAGTTAATTGTTCTGCTCTTTCTGAACAGACACCAAAACACCAGTCCAAGTAACAGCCTAAACTAACAGACATTAGACTTCAAATTACAGCCAGAGTCAAACCAAGCCCCACAGCCAAAAGTAACTAGAGACCTAAACAACTTAACATGGAAGACACAGAAGTCATAAAACACCTCAGTGTTTATTAACATCCTTGAATCAGAAAGAAACTACAAGGTCAGATTTAACGTTTCCTTGCCTTATAAAAAGTATTTCATTTATAAACCAAGACTGAGGAGAGAGCACTGACAGGAGGTGGGACAGGATACTAGAACTTCCATGATCCAGCAGCCAAAATTTATCTGACCAAGACTGGTACCACCTTCTCATACAACACCAGAAATCATTAAATTTTTATTCATACAGAGCTGCACACTCTGAAAGACAGACTGCTTTGAAGGTAATCATTTGACACCTAGCTAGAATACCTCATTTTGCAAAACAGAAGGCACAAACACCTTGACAGATCAAAGTCTGAGTTGCTCTCGGGAAAAGTTGTCTTCTTTTAAACCTTTCCACCAAAAAAATTAACTAAATTGAAAAAAAAAGACACAGAGAGTAGTAGCAGGGGAGACCCAGTGCATCGGCATACCTGCAGTGGACCACGACGGGTCCCGCATCAGAAATGCTCTCCTGTTTATGGTGCACCTCCTCGAGGAAGTCGAGTACCCCGCCAGGGTCACTGGGGACTCCGTGATCAGGCCAAGTTCTGAAGTGATATTGCCAGACTGTTCTCTCCGTGTTCCCCTGGAAGGAAGATGCCAACACGTGAAAATATAATCCTTCAGATCAAAATCCAGCTGAAAGCATTCATGTGGCAAAGCTGCGTCAGATCCAGTATCCATGTACCAGTATCCATGGTACCACAGCTCCCAAAGGAGGGCACAAGCCAGAGCTCTTCCTGGTCCAACAAGTCAATCCCACCTCCTGTCTCCTCAGCTCCCTCTCTCCCATGCAGTTGTTTCCACCACCATTTCCATCCTCGCCTTTAGAAGCCACAGCAAAGTTGTCTGAGGGCGACCAACAGCGAGGGACCTTCATCTGTCACATTCACACCAGCGGCAGTTCCCTCACACACCTCGTCCCCCTCAGTTCCATCCCACGGACACACCAGTCTAACACATCCTGCTTATTTCCTTCTTACACAAGTGTTTTTGTACCCTGATCCAAATTGCTCCTTAACAAGAAAGGGCTGTTTCCACACTAGTTCACTGTTTCCTTCCTCATTTTTTGTATTCCTCCCTTAAACGTTCTTCCTACACACTGGACCCACACAAAACCATTTTTTTCTAGTGCAGCCATCTCCATGAAAGGGAGCACATGCCTAGCTAGACTGAAATGTGATTTCCAAAAAGCACAGTCCCTCCTTCCAGGTTTCCTCAGAGCTCTGCAGCCACACATCTTCTGCCAAAAAGTGCTTAGGTATAAGAATCTTCCCTTATCCCAATGACAAAGATGTATGGAACTAAACCTGGAGCTTCAAAGGAAGAGTCAGGGCTCAGTTTATTAGTCTCTTAGTGCTTTTATTGATTCCAAAGAAACAGCCTAATTGTGTATTTTTGTGTGTGTGATCTGCAGTCTAAATTAAAAGGACAGTGTTACTAACATACTTACTTGCCCAACTTTAGAAAGCTTAAGTTCTCTTAGTGTGTAATCATGTGCCGCACTCTCCTTAACATTCCTAACACGCATAACGCCGTACTCCTTTAGGGAATATTCATCAGGCCAGTACTTGACACACTTACTCTGCAAGATTAAAAAAACAAAAACCAGTAAGAAAAAAGGCTGGTTCATAAAAGGGTTAACAAACACATTTCTGAAGCTTTCGTTTCTGATTCACTATCAGGAGCTAAAATTTAATGAGTCGACCCTTATAAAAGGGAGACCTGATGATATCATAGGACTGTACCCTCAGTTCCCACACGCACCAATAAAAAAGGACACTCAGCACCTTCCAGGTCTCCAAAGATCAAATTTGGTGGCACACCAAATTTCAGCACAGAAATCAAAATAACCAAGTCAGTTTTAGTCCCTACTTGCATTCAAATGTCATGACCTTTCCTAAGGCCAGTTTGAGAGCCTGGTTTTTACCTTTCCTCTTTCAACTTCTTTTGTTGTCATAACGATAACTCGAGAATTCTCCTGGAACACCATCCTCCAAAAATCGTTCACTGTGTTCTGCAGGCAACCTTGAGTAGCAATGTAGCTTTTTTTTGGCTTTGAGTTGTTGCACTTTGTTTCAAACTCAGGCTAGAGAAAAAAACCAAGGGTGACAAATGGTTACAAGATTTAGGTGAGCATGTTAAAGAAGAGGCACGGGCTGTGCCAACAAGATTCTTGGAGGTAGGAGAACACTTACCATAATAATATTAGCATTGATATAGTCTGAAACAGGTTCATTTGGATCACCATCATGTAGAACAACTCTGGTATGATCAACTGGAAGAAAATAGATGTATGTTAAGCGCTTGCATCCCACAGTTGTGACCACACAGCTGTTCCTAAATACCCGCAGACAGGTACGTTTCTTACTGCTACCAGAAGCTATTAAGTTGTCAAACTCAGTAAATTAGTGGCTAAAATATTCAGCCTTTCCTCTTTTGCTATTTCTTCAAACAAGTGGCAAATTCATATCAAGCCAGATCAAAATAAGGGTTCGTGCGCCCAGTAACTCATGTGTACACGGACAAACATTAAGTCAAAGCAAATGTCTGCTGGATTTGCACCATGCAGTTTTGTACAGCAAATTAATCCTCTTAAATATAAGCATTCCATTTTGGCGAATAACAGTGTAGGGATGTGACACTACTAAATGAAAGCTGAAGATAAAACCAATATTTGGGAATCGAAATATCGGTATCTACAAAGTGCAAATATTTGAACACAAACTGGAAATTGCATGGGCTAATACTGACAACACAAGAGGGGAAATTAAAGAGAAGAAAGGCACAGTGCTGATTAATTAACCCTGTATTTATGAGCTAAGAAAATAAAGCACAGAAAAGTAGCAGGCTTACATTATAATGAAAGAAATCAATACTTACAGGGTAAAATGTTTTTGTATCTATTTTTATTTTTGTTTTCTTGACGCTGACCTTCTTTTCGACTATAGAGAAGTTTGCATTCTTGCTGCTGTAAAGTCTAAATGAAAAGAGCACAAATAACTTGTTTTAATAAAAGCAGTATGGACCGTTTCACCATCATTATAGAGATACTTTCCTCACAGAAACGATAACACTTGATTATCATGCTAAATAGTCAGAGGAAAGGGAAGGTACTGGATTTCTCCATTCAGACTTCGTCCTGTATTGCTGCCAAGGTATCCAAGAAACACATGAGCATGAGTGACAAGGTAAGCTATTATCCACGTGATAATTACAAATATCTATAAATCCAAATCTTCTTTAAACCACAAACTATAACCAGCAAGTCCTCATGATACTGTTCTGACCAAGCAGACACAAGTTGGTCCTTTAAAGGTTTCAGCTGTAAAACACTGTAAAAGGAAAACACAACTGGTTACACTGGAGCACAACACCACTTTGTCTGTGGCAATCACCATCACTAGGTTTTTCTCACCACGCATAAAAGTTCACAGTACTAGCGCATTTTTCCTTTTTGCTGAATCAGGCAGGTAAGGAGTTAAATTTCCACTGAACTGGCATTAGCTTCAGTACCAATAAGGTACCCAAAGCAGCACATCGAGCTGCATTTAAACCTCAAGCACAGTGAAAAGTCCTTCAGCAGTCAGCAGCAGAATATTAAGAATATATTTTTGTCTATTTCTCCATAATGAAAATCTGTTTGGGAATGCTACAGTATTTTCACAGGTGTGGATGAGGCAGGTAAAATGCCAATGTGCAGCCCACCACCACAGCCACGTACTATTGTTTAAATGCTCTAATTATTCTCTCCTACCAACACCAGGCTGTTTCACTAACCCAGTTTTTGCTCAGATTCTCTCATATTGCCCGTTGGGGGAAGAAGGGGGGCAATAGGTAGCTACAAACAGGATTATCCATAAATCATCCCAGGACAGAATAAAACTGCACAGGGATTTCTCCTGTTGGCAAGGAGCTAATGTCACAGTGCCTGGTTCACAATTAATACAACAGGGACAACAGCAATCCCGAATTTCAGAGCCATGCTGCAAATCTCCCTCCTTGCAACGAAGCTGAAGGGACCAGAATCTCTGTCTTTGTTCCAAGTTTTAATCCCCAAAGCAGCACTGGTCTGACTAAAAGGTACACTCAGGCTTTGGAAGCTGCTCCCCATGTTATTACCACCCTCAGCACTCTTGCAGAGATTTTTACTTTAAAGCTCGGGCACCTCGGTTGCATTTGTTCACTTCTATTTCAGTCTCTGTCTGTGCCTCACCTGGTGACCTTGGACAATTAGGCTTATCCTAAAGACAGAGAAACCAAAGAACAAAAGCAATTCAGGAGAGCTGTGAGGCTTTATGCTTCTGAAGTGAAGACAGAAAGCAGATCCCCATAAAGCATCGCTCGCTGCTACAAGCGACAGGCAGAACAGCACTTTGCAGCCAGCTCACCTCTCACCACACTGCAAAGAGCCTTTCAAGTGCCATTAGCTCAGAGCACCTTTATATAATATTAAGACTTCTGAATCTCAGCCAAGTAAAATGCCAAGCAAAAGAACCGAAAGGCTAAATTTTGCTAGCAGGTTAAAAAATGGAAACAATTAAGTGCGTGGAAACTGCAGCTTCAAACACATTTTCACTTCATACAGTTAATTATTATTGCTTTGAGCATCTCTGAGGAGAGACCCACAAGAAGCAGCAACTTCTAACAAGCCCATTAAGAGATGTACACAACACAATAATGAATCTGAAACACAGCCCCCAATTTCACAACAACATCCAAGCACTAAGCTCACCAAACAGCAATTTTTCAGACGCAAAAACATTACGAGGACTGTCAACATTTCTGTCTAGTGGTTCATGGGACAAGAGGTACATTCTTAAATGCGTCTGAAGACAAGTAATTTATAAGCACCATCTGAGCTGCCAAATCACAACCAGCCCAGGCAGAGACCCACAGGCAACCTGCAGTTTGCCCTCCTGCCACCAAGACTGACAGCTGTAGCTTACCTGAGGTGAACAAAAAAGCACGATGCTAAAACTGTTATGAGACTGCTTCATTTCCAAAAGCACAGTGGGAAAAAAAAAGTAAGGTTTAGCGCTGACCTCACAAACAGCAGTGAAGGGGAAAGAGAAGTGGAGTGTCTCACAGGTAAAATCTTTAATTTCTTATATTTACTTTTTCCATAAGAGTTCTGGTTTGCTAGCAAACAGTCTTCTTCAGGCAAGTCACGAGACACAAAAACACCTTGCTTCTAAGGACCAGCTGAGAAACTCATTACAAGACAAGTTTATTCAGCCAGACCAGAGGTCAGAAAATAAGTTGTAAGTGTCAAGTAATAGTTTAGTCGTATTTTAACAAATCAACAATCCATTCCTAAATGCACTGCACAAGAGTGCTTCCCTCAAGAAAACAAAAAAACAACAATTCCTATAGCTTCTAGTAAGCCAGCATTAATTACAAGAAGGGCAAGCCAATAGGGTACACCTTTTCCTTTTTATATCCTCTAAATAAGAGTAAGGGATGCTTGGAGTCTCCAGGGAAGCCAATGGACACTCTTTGCTTGGCTGACTTGCAAATCATAGAGTCACAGAATGGTTTGGGTTGAAGGGACCTTCCCAGGTCACCCAGTGCCACCCCTGCTCATCTTCACCAGCTCAGGTTGCTCAGAGCCCCGTCCAGCCTGGCCTGGGATGTCTCCAGGGTTGGGACATCCACCACCTCTCTGGCCAACCTGGGCCAGGCTCTCACCACCATCAGCGTAAAAAATTGTAGGCTCGGGCTAAAACACACACTGATCACAGGCACAATCCATGTGATTGTGCCATGATATGATAAAGCACACCACTAATCAGTCTTTAGAAAACACAGTTAATTCTCATATGCAAGTT
Source organism: Streptopelia decaocto (assembly GCF_964273445.1). Lineage (NCBI taxonomy): Eukaryota > Metazoa > Chordata > Aves > Columbiformes > Columbidae > Streptopelia > Streptopelia decaocto. The sequence goes on along the minus strand of NC_138670.1, from coordinate 5,241,083 downwards.
TGGCTCATACGCAGTGTGGCTGATCCTCCTGCCTCGTCAGGCCTCACATCAAAGTTCGCATATTGAACTTTGCAAGAGGAGCAATCCAAAGGCTGAGGCCAGACCTCCAGGCAGGTTCCCAAGCGATAGATGAGAACTGTTCCCCACCCTACTGTCAGAGCAAAACAGAGTCCCATGTCCTCAGTAATGGCCAGAGTGGCCTCTCCTGCCTCCCTTCCCCTCCACGTGGGAACCTGAGCATCCAGAAGTGCTGGGTCAGGGACTGTCCCCACACCAGGGAAGAGAGAGGATGAAGCTTAATCCTCATTTTATGATTTCCCCACTGCCATGACCTCACCTGTTTATATTCCAAACACATTCATAGTGAAATGTGTTACCTCTTTGGTAAGACTCTTTTGCTTTTCATGGATTTATTTTTCTCTTCCTGACAATAATCTCAGAGCAGACTGGACAGTACATTCCATTAATGAGTATGGCTGATCAAAAAAGAGTTTCTTCAAGAATGGGTGCTTTGCAAAGCTGCCTCTATTCAAGAAGTTTCTCAAAAGAACATTCACAGCCAAACCCAGCAGCTCTATTACAGATCAGGACTCTCCAGTTTGCTGTTGCCATCTGCTGGTAGAGTTCCAGACTCCACTGTGGTTTTCTTCACGTGTGGTATAAACCAGTTCATTAGATTTAGAACACTTCGGAGCTTTTGACCACCATATGTATACAAGTTACTAAGCGATCCCAGTTGTCAGAGAAGGGTTAGGACCCAGGCTGGACTCGAATAGTTTGGAATCTGTTGGTTAATGCCCATAGTTAATTTGTTCTATTTTAGAAATTAACAGTTTGAGCTGATCATTTTGCCAGCAGACACGAGAATGAAACTGGTAAAATTTTACCATGTGCTGTACCTGACAGAGGAGATGGGAACAAGAACAGGGATCTGAAGTGACGGAGGGGGAGATGAGGAAATGTCAGGAAGGCAGTAACAAACCTAATGGTTCAGTGGCATGGAGAATTAATACCAGAACGTTTGGAATGTAATGACGTACCTCAAATTCTTCCCAGAAGCCCTGCTTGACTTTATCTGTAGTCTCTGCTAGCTTGCTTAGCTCTCGCACTCTGCTTTCAATCTCCGCAGCATTAATACGGGTAGTATTCAGAGGCTAAAAAACATACAAATATTAAACAAAGGTATAACAAATGACAAGAAGGTGGTTAAATCACAAATTCCATACACAAAGTGTATTTTATATAGGCAATGCTAGGATCCAGGCATCTATTTGGACTTCAAAACTTTACAATTCGTACAACAAAGGTCAGTGAGGGTAGAGAGGAAGAGGGCAGGGAACAACTGCTTTGAGATAAAATCTCACAGTTGTTCTTTACTACATTAAGTTGTCTCATTTCTGGACTAGTCCTGCAATCCCTATGAACCATGATGCAACAAGAAGTTCAGCATGCAGAGACACAAGAGTCTATCCCTTTGCAGCCATATAAAAATTGTTCCCATTTAAATTACCGACTTTGTCATCCAGTTTCACGAAGTATTGGGAAAGAAAAAAAAATGATGTCTTGCAGAACATATGGAAAATCCTGCATTTCAACAACATATGCTGAAGGTAACAAAGCTCAGTGGTGTCTTGTCCATTCACTCACCTGCTTGAGTTGCAATACTGTGCCCAAAGTTTCTACCATTGGGTTCTTCTTGTAATGTTCCACTAGATCTGTCAGAGAGTCAAATTTCTCCCCTCCACCAACATCGTATTTTAGATCCTTGAAAGACAGGTGCTCATTAAAATAAACATACTTCATACAACTAAGTCTACACTAATATAATCTTTAGGGTAAGCTACATAGGAGAAATTTTCTTTAAAACCATGTGTAGAAGAATCTCATAAAATCCTTCTGCTAAGGGATGGTAGAACCTTAATAACAAGAAACACATACACAGTATGGAGGACATTATCCTTTTTGTCATCCAAGTGAAAATCATTATTTTTCAGGAAAGCTGATTCCTTCTGAACTGAGGTTCTGCCAGCTTGAGCAGGCTACCTGAGCTGTGTGATTAGAATCCAGCTTTGGAAATGAGTTCAAATTCCTAAAAACGTATCATTGGGTCCTGAAAGACAGGTATTGGCTGGCACCATCCCTATTTTAAGGAAGTACTGCTGAGTTATTTCCCTCAATGTCATAAATGCTACTAGTAGGTAACTACACATGAAAGCGGTTTTCTTGAAAACAAAACAAAACAATCTGATCTTTTTTACAGTCTTAGAGGGCCATTTCTATCTTCAAACGGTCTCTATTATTGCACTTTAGCTGGTTTTAAACAATTAGGTTGCTGCACTGTATTTTAAGATAACACCAGAAAATTACAAAATCTGTGATTTTTTTTCTTAATGGCAACCCATGGGCAGATAAGAAAATATCAAAAGACTAAAATTTAATAATACTCCCCTATATTAAATTCAAGCTTTAGATTTAGGAGTGTTCCTTGGATTCAATACTCAAAATTTTCACAGAAAATTGATCATCTATCACATGCAAGTTCATAAACTGACAGGAGAAACAGTTAGACTCAGATGGATCTGTTTGTCCATTTACTCATATTATTATATTTTATCCAGGAGGCTGCAACTCACTTAAGGAGATTCATGAACATGAAAGGCTCCAGCAGCAAAGGGTTTGAGACAGATTTCTGACGCAATTCAAAGTAAATCTATTAGAAGGTGCTTGACGGGATAGTGACATGATTCAGTCAGGCAAGCAGTCAAGAAAAATAAAACACTAATAGAATTTTGATGCTATCGAATTAGTCAAATCGATCAAACAGATGATACACAGCACAAGGAGCATCACAGGGAAAGGGGAAACGTGTTCAGCTCTGTAGTGACGCGCAAGACGTTCCTCCCGCTACAATAAACCCGCTGCCCTGTTAAAGTTGCTCGCGCTTCATCATACCTGGCAGTGAATCATGACATGTGTCACTTTAGATTTCCCATCATTACTCTCTCCTTTATCATCTCCTGTCCGGACAGACAGAACAAAGTCCCCAGGGTGGCTTTGACTCTCGCGCACAAGAAAGCTTCCATGTTTTCCTTTTTCTGTCAATAGTTTTTCAGCTTCTCTTCCAGAGAGATGCCCATGAAACCACCTTTAAATAAAGATGCAGACAGGTACCCTACTTGTCATTCCAGCCATGGCTGAATCCGCTTGTTCTAAATATTCGTAATAAAGTAAAATGCTTATTTACACTGAACAACAACATCCAGGTCGACAGAAAGCCTCAGAGTTTATAAAAATAAAAAACAAACCAAGCTTTGGAAGTGGACTTGTACATACAGCGAGTGATTACAGAAACACTCTGAAGCGAGCACTTCCATAAGCACCAACATTTGCCTTTCACATAAGCCTCAAATGAAGCTTTGACTTGGATCGCATGTCATTCACTTTCTTACACCCATGCCCACTGCTGGAAAAATTGTAAAAAGTTATGTCCAGAAATATCCTTGGGAATTTCTTACACTAATAACAGCTGCAGGAAGCTTTAGGGGAACTTCTATAACAAAACATTCTCCCAGTAAAAATAAAGGGAACTATGTCCTGGTTTTTAGTACTGTATTGCACCAGGAAGAATGCTGAAGAAAACAGGTTCTGGGGCTTAGATTGTTTTACCTTTAATCATGTTTATTAGATTACTGACAGCGGCCACGCTTTCATTAAATGAAAGCTGACCATAGTGTTAACAGGGATAAAAAACATATTTAATAAGAAGTGCATGTTTCACCACTATTTCTCTGACCTTTCAGATGTAGGATCAGCGCAGTTGAGTGGATATTTCAACTCTATAACATCTCCATTCTTTTCCTTGAGCTGTCCATGATGTTCCATATAATACTGGACTAACTCAGCCAATGTAGCAAACTTCTCTCCTCCATAGAGATCATAGTAGTCTCCTGTGTTCTGGATCTTGATGTGGGTGACAGCTCCAGTTCGTCTAATATTTGAAAAAAAGAAAGAAAAAAAACACCATGACACACAAGTCAGCTGATTTCCAATCAATCACTTTTATATTTAGTGTTCTGTTGGCTGAGTTACAGAATACTGATATTTGTATCATTTTCCAACTGAAAAACTGCAGAATAGCTAAGCTAGGGCACCCCTGAATTGTGCTTCAGCCACGCTTTGGTGGCTCGGAGAAGGGGAAGCGGCTGCCCAACAGTCAGGAAAAATAGGAAAAAACTTAGTTCTGTAATGAAGGGATCCTTGAAGCCAGTGTAAGCTCTGTGGCCTCACAATCTCCCAAGAAATCCCTCCAAGAATTGCACACACAAGCACAAAGGGTGAGGAGAAAAGAATTCGGCATTCTCAGGACACCCCTCAGAGCCTGTTTGCTCCTTTCTCTAGAACTTCACGCTAACCACTACGATCTCTCCTTCAGTAGAGAGTTGCCTTTGCCTGCTCTAAGACATTTGCTCCTACAGTATTAAGGAAGAACAGCTCTCTGAAAGAGTTCCCATTTGTTCAAGGAGGCCCCTTATCTCAAAGGCATCCCAGCAGCATTCTTCTTATCACCAATCCCACTTTTCCCTTTTCCTTTATCTACTTCCTCCTGCTTCCTCCTTTCCCCATCCCCACCACTATACACAGTGTCAGGGGATAAGTGTCACAAAAAGCCTATTTTGGAAGCAGTTGCCCTTCAAAACTTGCTGACTTTTCCTGTAAGAAGAGAATCTGGACAGCGTTTTCTCACATGTGCTTGGTCAGTAATTCACACCATCTCTGCTACTTTCAGATAGTTATCAAATAGATTTTTAGAGGGCTAAAAGTAATGCTGTTATCAATCTACTTCTGGATCCCCTTAACTTTTTCTGTCCCTTTGCAGAATCAGAATTGGCCACCTTCCAACCCATAGTTTCCCCAAGTTGGGTAAAAGTATTTATGAACCTCTTCTCTGAAAATGGGAGGAAAAGAGAGGAAAAAAGTGAACAACAGACTAAAAAGTGATCCATGCATTCTTCCACCTCTTCCAAGGAGTTCATTTCCACTCCTTCCCCACAGAACAGCATGAAATGCAGACTCTGACCAATCTGGGGAGAAAGACAAACCAAACAGTTCAACTTACCGAACGGAGAGTGTGAAGTCTCCTGGGTTACTTTTGCTGGGCCGTGCCAAAAAGCTGCCATCAACTCCTCTTGTTAACAGCAGGTTTTCTGCCTCCACCCCAGTAATATTTGGATGAAACCATCTATAAAAGGTTAGAAATAAAAGAGTGTTAACAAATAAATAGAAGATCTTCCAGCTTTCAGAGTTAACCGACATGATAAGACTAAACAAAACAATCCAACCACTTCAAAACCAGGAAGTACTGAATTCTGTTCCTCAATTAATGTCTATCTTAGCAGAAAGTATAAATTGTTCATTTCATATTACATTGCAATTTTACATATTGGCAAGAGATGCTTTGTAAGTAAAAGAGATACTCTATACATATTCAGACTGCTTGGATTAAAATGACATTAAAGAAAGGCCTGCAACATAAACAGAGATCACAAGTCGTTCATTTTCCTTACTCCTGGAAGACAGGGCAGACAAAGAAACTGAGATACAATCAGGAAAAATACAACAAAACATTGAAATGACACTTGACAACACTTGAAAGGTTAAAGATTCAAGAAAACCTCATGCTTTAGGGCTCGGGTTGACCACCACGTGTGGACAACCTATTCAGTTGTACCGTCTTCTTCCACAAGAGATGGTGGTGCTGAGCGCTGCCCGACACGGGAGCAATGCCGTGTCTCCTACCTACCACAGCAACATCTCTGGCTCGAATATATCCCGCTTAAATACAAACCCTGAGGAATCTCATATTGATATTCACCACCCACAAACAACCTTCTGAACGCCGGCAGTGCCCTGCCAAAGGAGAGCTCTATATGGTCCTTATCAGAGCAGCTCCGGGTCCCCTCCTATGGCATTCACTTTTAAGAGAATTATTCTTAGCTGTTCCGTTAACACATCTGCGTTTGCTCTTATCTATCATTGAGGATTTTTATTGCACTCCTGCAGAACCACACCTGTGTGTTCTGGATGAAAGGAGTTTTTAATGAGGCATGATTTCAGAAGACAAACTTAAAATAAAACCCAAGCACCGCGCAGCCCAGGGACAGAGATGTGAACACAGCGAGTGAGAACCGTTTCATTGCCTTTGTCAGGCTTGGCTTTGGCAATTAAAAGATGGCTTTTATTTTTCAGAGTTGCCATAAATCAGACACAAGGCAGGGCACAAGGGAAATGCAGATCCATATCTGCAAAAAGAACACGGGCTGCTCCGCTTTGTACAGGAGGTTCTTGGTTTTTCCAAAGTGAAGCAAAACATTACAGCAAAAGGCTCTGCAGCCCATCTCATTACAGATCTAAGAGCGCTATAGCTAATAAAAATTGCATAGCATTCCTGATCATTCCTCCTACAGTCAGCATTTTCATGCTAAATTGCTAAAATGGCAAAAGTATGTGAACGCGTGTCTAAATTTAGGGTTATTACTTCGATTGTTTCAACAATTCCTTCTATACTGAAAACTGTCAATATTCCTCCCAAAGCCTTACCCGGCCTGTTCCCTTTGGGCACCGATTCTCATGGAAACATTCTGGAGACTCCAGAGTATCCAAACCTCTAGCAAGTCATTCAAATGGGAATTAGGATTATTTATGTAGCAATTCCATTCCAGAAGTACAGGATTCTTCTTGTTAATCTTGCCTTTTTTTTCAGTTAAGGATATTCTGCTTGCACCGAGAAAATCTAGTGAATAGCACCATATCTTTAACTGAACAATAACAACTCCAAATCAAACCTATGCAGCACAGGTCATGAAAAAATATATTAAAAAACACTTCCAAGCTATTATAGCAAATGGGAATGAATTAAAAAATAATGCTACATCTAATGACTGCTCAAAGGTCAAGGAAAGTTCTGGTTTGATGCAGTCCCATAAAAGAAACTGCACACGCATTGGCACCTGGGGTGAACTGAACATTGAATAATATATTTCAGGAAATGACAGGTTGCTCTGCAGAAGCTCATAATAGATTTACCACACTTCTACCTCCATTAGGAGAAAAAAAAAGTGCAGCAACACTTTGAACAGTTTATAAGCTTTTCAAATACATACTGGGTTCAAGAGATGTCTTTGCAAGTTTTTGAGTTTATATCCAAAAGTGTATAAACATACAAAGGAGGAATTATTTGTATCAGCCCTACCAATTTATTATATGGTGACATTCTATAAGTTTTAATTAATATAATATATTCTGTGTCTTGCCCTAAAACCTAACGCATCTGGAAGTAACTGTACACTAGCTGTTAAAAGATGGAAAATAACAGAAACATAATTATTTAATGAGCAGAAGGGAGTACAAATAAGTTGCACTTAAGACAGGTGAAAAACATGATAAATTGTTTAAAAACAAGTCTCACCCCCACCCTCCTATTGAAGATGGCAAAAAGTAAGCAAGTGTGGCAAAAAGTAAGCAAGTGTAACAAAAGAAAAGTTACATCTGGGAGAACCATGGAGTTTATTGCACTTTATGTAACTTTTTTTTCTAACGGTAACTTGTCCTCCTGCTCTCTCAGCTCCGTATTTTTGGCTTTGAGTGGGAAGCTGCATTTGTCAGCCGCTCCAAATAGAAAAATGGGGGTGTTTGGGATCTCTGTGCAGCGGTTCCGGCCCGGCGATGGAGACGCTTCATTTGAAGTCCTGCCATCACACGCGTGCGTTTGAACCTTGGGGGCTCCATCCCTTCCAAAAGCGGAGCAGAGCTCGGCGGGGACCGCGACACCAGTAACACAAGCCCCACAGGGAACTTTCTCCTACACTTCCTTTTATAGATATGGAATGCATTTTAGAGGCTTTTTTCTGCTTTCCTTCTCCAACCTCTATGACAAGCAGGTGCAGAGGCCACCCCAAGCAAAGGACATCACAGCCAATAAACGCAATCAAGAAAGTCACACTCTAATTAAACTCATAGTCCTCACTGTGCCCAGAACACTCCTCCCAGCAATGCTGATGTGGGGGTTCAGGAGCACATCACTCCAAACCCCTTATTAGTTTTCAGTAAGATTAAAATGCTGGCAGAGAGGTAACCAGTGAAATAGTGAGGGTCTGATTTACAAAACTAAGGGGATATCACCTGAGCAGGAAAGCTTTTGTTAAAAACTAATACATGGTAGAAAATACAGCCTTGCTACAATTCTCTTTTTTTCTTTTTTAGCATAATCCACAAAAGATCAGCAGGGTCTGTGTTTTATAAGGCCCTCATTGCCAGCATATTTCTCTCCTACCAAATTGAAGACAAAAAAAAAAATCAATACAATTTTTCAGGTCATGATTGGGCTTTCCTAATCACCTTTTCAAGAGCAGGAGAGATTAAATCAGTTCTGAGTCTCAGCTGTCACAACTATTGCATTCAGGGAGGCGGTGACTGGTAGTTTAATTACTCCTATTTATAGGCTCATCAGTTTACATTTCTCATCTTTTTTTTTCATTCTCCTTCACAAGTTACAATTTAAACTTCTAAGCAGAATAAGAAGATCACTCCTCTCAAGTTTGCAAGTGTTTTGAAAAGGTCACTTGTATTTTGTCCTGCTGTGTGAGTAGGGACATTCAGAAAACCCAACACACCCCAGAGATCCTTCGCAAACTTTAGAAGATCCCAAATCCAACTATAAATGGCCATGGACTGGAAACCAACCCATCTAGTTTCACTCTCTTAAGCAGAACAAGAAAGAGGACAGCCCAATGCTGAAAAAATTATACTTTAATAGATATTAGAGATGTATTGAATGTCAGAATAGGTACATTGGATAAGAATATAAATATCTTTTTCCTTTTTATGACAGTAACTCCTCTGAAGTCTAACATTAACATCAAGCTCTCAGCCCAGAAAGGATGGCTAAAATAAGGCAAACACCACAATACACTAAGGACAGTGAGAAGCTACAACAAAGAAAACAGATTTAACTGTTTATCATGTTGATTTTGCAGTGCCACAAGGTTTTGAAATTAGACCAAATGCTGGTAATAGAGAGTGCAGGACAGGTCATCTTATGAACACTCACTTTAAACTTGGCTCCTGTTTTAGTTTCAGTAACATCCCCAGCGCTGGACTAATGACAGTAGCACGACCCTCCCCAGCCTCAGAATCTGGACTGAGAACCAGGTGGGCTGCCAGATGGATAAAATTCATCTTTCAGCTGCGTTTCAAACACACCTGTGGGCGTATGGGGACTCACTTGAAACCTCCCCTGAAGCCAATTTTGCTGTGGCAGCTCTGGCCCCTGCACAGGGGTCAGCAGAGCCCGAGGCCGACCAGCCCCCTACTCACCGTCCCCAGCCCCACATGTAAGCACATCCTCCCCAGTGCTGGCTGGGTGAGGATCTGCTCGGCTGGGAAAGTGAGACAAGGCACAGGGAACACAGAATCACAGTATGGCTGGGGTTGGAAGGGACCTTCCCAGCTCCCCCAGTGCCACCCCTGCCATGAGCAGGGACATCTTCACCAGCTCAGGTTGCTCAGAGCCCCATCCAGACTTGCCTGGGATGTATCCAGGGATGGGGCATCCATCACCTCTCTGGGCACCCTGGGCCAGGCTCTCACCACCCCCAATGCTGTCGGGGAGCAGAATGAGACAGGCCCCGAGTGGAGCCGCAGCCCCACGGCGCTGGGAGTAGGAACATCGCGCCCCTGGGGCGGGCGAGGAGCGGGGCCGGGACGCGGCTGCGGGCAGCGGGGGGGGCGCTTCCCCTGCGCCGCAGCCGCGGGAGGCCCTGCCCGGCCAGCTGGTCATGAGGAGCGGGCGCTGAGGGGCCCGAGCCCTGCGCGCCCCGGGGACAGACGGTCCCTGCCCCCCGCCTCCCCCCCCACACCGGGCTCGGCGCCGCTCGCTCCCGCCTCACCTCCGCGATGTCATTTTCTCCCGTGGCCCCGGCGGGTCGCGGTGCGCCCGGCCGCCCCCCTCGACGGCCGCCTCTCACATGGGGTCCCCCCGGCGCGGGCCGCGGGCTGACGGGCGCCCTGAGGGAGCCTGAACAACGGCGGCCTCGGGCCCCTCAGGCACACGGAGCGCGGCGCGGCCCGCCCTGCGTCACCCTCCCGTGCGTCATCAGGCTGCGCCGCCGGCCCGCCCCCGCCTCCCAAGGAAGGGTGCGCGGGAGCGAGCGGGCTCGGTGGCAGCTAGAACGGGAGAAGCGGAGCCTCGTCCCGTGAAGCTGGGCGGGGAGGGGGTCGGGTGGAGCGTTACCTCTAGCCTGAGCTAGAGAGAGGGCCAGGCAGCAGCAGGGCCGCGATCCCCGCTCCCGGAGCCGCTGGTCGCCACGCAGCCTCCCCCGAGGTGGAACGCGCCCCGGTGTTGCCCCCTCCCCGGTGACCCGGGACTGGCCGGGACAGATGCTGACTCGCCCGGACTACAAGTCCCAGCGTGCTCTGCGGCCGGCGCGGTGACGTCAGACGCCGTGCTCTCTTTAGGCCACTTGTACCCGGATGTAGGTCCCTTTCCCTCCCCGGAAGGTAAGAATGGCGGAGCGGCGGCGGGCAGGGCCGGGACCCAGCGGGCGCCATCCGCCGCCATCTGCCCTCGGGTGGCTGTGCTGGGCTCACGGGCCCGGCGCGGCGCCCTCGGGGAGGCGGCGATGGGGCCCAGGGACCGATATGGGGCGCGGGTGGAGCTGGAGGTTAAGCCGCCTCCGGCCGGGCCAGGCCGCAGTTGGCTGCGTAGTCGGACTGGGCCTCACCGGCCGCGCCAGCGCCTCCCGGGGCGCGCCGGGGCCCAGCTGAGGAGCAGGAATTGGGGCTGGAGCTGGAGCCCTCCGCAGGGCTGAGCGGTAGCCTGGGAAGAGCCGGCGTAGCCCGGCGGTGTGGCGGGGCCCGGCAGCTCCAGCGGGGCCGGCGGTTGTCCCGAGCCCGGGGTGGCTGTGAACCCCCCGCGGATAAGAGGGTGGTTTCGGTCTCGGCGTCTACTCGCGTTCTCTTGGGCTTCTAGCTGAGGAGGGCCCGGATGCGTTCGGTGAACGTGGAGCTGTAACGTGGAGGAGCATTTGGTGTGACGGGTGGGTGTGCAGCAAGCAGAACGGCGTTTCACTCTGCAGTTCTTACAGTGGTGTGAAGAACAAAATTCCAATTTATTTTGTTTCTGCAGTTTAGGCACTCCTCTGCACAACTCCTAATTTCTGGTTTATTTGGCTCCACAGATGGCGGGTGAGAAGGCGGCCGGTGAGAAGAAGCCCAAGAAGAAGACGGGTGAGAAGGCGCCGGCTGCGCCGAAGGCAACCCAGAAGGATGCGGGTGAGAAGAAGAAGAAGGTGAAGAAGCATCATGCCAGCCGAAACCCTGTCCTGGCGCGGGGGATCGGGAGATACTCCCGGTCAGCCATGTATGCCAGAAAAGCACTGTACAAGCGCAAATACACTGCTCCAGAAACAAAGGTAGGACAATAACTACTGTGTTTAAATACTCATGTTTTTTGTGGTGACTTTGGTTTGAAATTTCATCTGTTTTCCATTTTCTTTGCCTACAGATAGAAAAGAAAAAGAAAGAAAAGCCACGTGCAACCATCACCAAGCCAGTTGGTGGGGACAAGAATGGAGGCAGCCGTGTGGTTAAAATCCGCAAAATGGTGAGAAAAAGAACTCAGGCGCTGGCAGTTTGATGCTGTTACATGTAACTTTTGATGAGCTGATGTGCCCCTCGGGGCAAAAGTGGGTTTGTCCTCTGCCATTTGTGTTGCTGTGCTGAACTGGGAGGATGTGCAGAAATACAGAGCTGGTCTCTGCTTTCACTGTTGTGTAATTGTACAGAAAATACTCAATGTGTTCCTGAAGTGCAGGTTGCAGCTTAAAAAAAATCCTTATGAAAGGATAAGTTTAAACTGTAGCAAAAGCTTTCTGTCTCTTGGAATACAGGGTGATCCAACATTTTGCTTCTCTTTTTCTAGCCCAGATACTATCCCACTGAAGATGTTCCTCGCAAGCTTCTGAGTCACGGCAAAAAGCCCTTCTGCCAGCACAAGAGGCGGCTGCGAGCCTCCATCACCCCAGGAACCGTCCTGATCCTGCTGACCGGGCGTCACAGAGGCAAGGTAACAGGGGATGCGGACTCTCAAGGTGTCTTTGTAGCATTTCTGCGCTGAAACTGTTTGGAGGGAGCAGAAGTTTCCTGAACTGGTGTCACAGGACTCTGCTCAGCCATGAGATATGAACCTGCACATTGTGAATTCTGTGTAAATGCTTTCTCTCATCTTGCTTTTAGAGGAAACAATCTTTAAACTAATATTCTTCTGCACAGAGCTGGAAGTAAAACAGGCTAGTCTAGTTGCCTAGACGAAATTAAGACAGTTTTCCTGCACTGCAGAGAAGTGCGTAGATTCATGTCGTGCAAACTTTGTGCTGCAGAATGGCAAACCAGATGCCTGTTTCTATTGTTGCAATGAAGCCAAAACTTTGTCTTATGCTACATTTTCATTATTAATCTAATTATCAAGGTAACACTTGATTGTTACAGTAAGCTGTTTTCTTCATCTTAATGATGTTTACTAACAGATCTTAACCAACATCCTTTATTTTCTTGAATTATTTGACTCCATGTTACTGAAAGGAATGCTGTTCAGGGAAGGAAATCTTGACCACAAGGGAAAAATGCAAACAGGGGATGGCTCTGACCCTGTACATTGTGGTGCCCTTCTGGATCTTGCCTAGTTCTTGCCTTTAACTTGTACAAAGAATTTGGGTGGGATGGCTGTCTCACCAACCTCTAGACTAGGCAAAGATTTAAAAATCATAATAATTGGCTTTGCACAGCCTCAAATGGTGAAGGGTCACAATTTGTTGCAGATGTGGTAACTCTGGTGTTTTGCCTCATGCAATGGTCACTTCTCCAGTTGCACAGTTGTGCCTAAGCCAGGATGCTTTGTCAATGCTTGTACCAGTAAAACAGGCCGAGTGGTACCGGTAAAATGGGCATGGTGCCACTTCGGTTGCCGTATTTCAGTGCTGCAACCTGAGGACTAATGTCACATCTCTTTTCAGCGTGTCGTCTTCTTGAAGCAGCTTGGAACTGGCCTTTTGCTTGTTACAGGTAAAAAACTTTACTTAAGTATGATGGGTTTTTTCATTCGGGGGTTTTAAGTTCAAGTCTGTCTCAGGTTAGTATCGCTACAGATCTGCATGTGGATGGTTTGGTGCATCGCATGTTAATGTAACTATGCGGAATCACGTTTTGTTACTTTCCAGTGAGACGGAGGTGGAGGGGAGATAATTAAGTTCCAATAGCCTGGAAGACATCAGGAAGTATTTTTTGGCTTTTCCAGAGGCTGTGGGAAGGGCTTTGTTGATCAGATTTTAGCTGTAGGCATCTCTGAAGAAACTAATCAACTGCACTACAAAAATTCAACTTGGAAGCAGAGGTTGTTGCCTCAGCAAGCTAACCTCTTCTGTCCTTCCTCTGCGTTCAGGACCCTTGGCTGTCAATCGTGTCCCTCTGCGTAGGGCCCATCAGAAATTTGTTATTGCTACATCTACAAAGCTTGATATCTCTGGAGTGAAAATTCCCAAGCATCTCACTGATGCCTACTTTAAGAAGAAGAGACTGCGTAAGCCCAAGCACCAGGAAGGCGAGATCTTTGACACCGAAAAAGAAGTAAGGAACATGATTGCTCATTCTCTCTGAATGTTCTCGTTACCTATAGCCAGGCTGGAAAGGGGGAGATACCATGAAACAAACGGACAATTGAATTTTAAGTGGTCCTCAGTAAAGTGAGGTAATGCCATTAAAATTAATTAATATAGCAGCATTGAGGTAAAGCTGTTTTAAATTTGGGGATTCTTTTCTCCTTGTCCATTAGCAGAACAACAGCAGTGATTATTCCAAGTAAATGTCTTTTTTTTTTTGACCAAAAAACACCTTTACTGGTTTGACCCTGCCAACAGCATGCTGCTGGCTCCGATATCTGCAACATAAGCCCAGCAGCAGCTTCAGTTTTCTTGGCCACCTCCAGGCTTGTACCACCTTTCCCATATTTAGAACCAATGGAGAAAAGGTTTCCTGAAAATGCCAGAACTCGCAGTTTGCCCTGAATTTTCTCATCTCCGTAAAAGAATCTGAAGTCACTCTGCAGGACTTTAACATTATTCTTTGTACTTTATAGAAATACGAGATAACGGAGCAACGCAAGACAGACCAGAAGGCAGTGGATTCGCAGATCCTCGCACGAATCAAGAAGGTGCCTCAGCTCCGTGGGTACCTGCGTTCTACATTCTCTCTGTCAAATGGAGTCTATCCTCACAAACTGGTGTTCTAACTGTTCTGAAAGCACCATATTAAATTTGAAGGGAAAAAAGAAAGGATTTCTGGTGTCTTCATTGCAATCTGTAACAGAATGTGTTGCACAAGTCTTGCAATGCATCTTATTTAACGGATATACGTAGGGGATATACGTAGATTACTAGAATTCTGGGTGTAGGGTTTTATTTTGTTGGTTTGGGTTTGTGATTCTTGGGTTTTTTTTTAACTTCAGTATAAACAGGAATTCAGCTTTCTTAACTGAGCTGAGGAGGGGGAAAAATATTTTCTCTTGGGAATAGCGGGTATAAATCCTGGATTGACTATCAGGACACATTGCAGAATAAAATCCAGCCCCATGTCTGTGCTGGTTTATTTCTCTGCATGGTTACTGTTGAAACCGATGTTCTGGGTATCTTTTGTGAAGAACCAGATCTTGGCAACAAACCACTGCTAGGAAACTCATCAGCATTTTAAAGCTTGTGTACAGCTGCATTGAGATGGTTTTTCTAATGAAGAGCTTTGATCCATCAATCACCACATAAGCCTCGGCAAATATAGGAACTTTTAAGAAACCTTTCAGGAGCTATGCCTTGTATTTTGAAGCGGAAACACTGGGAATACTCTAGAGTTTGGAGTTTTGCAGGATAACATCACCCCTGGAACCATAACACCATTTGGAATGTATGTCTCCTCCCAAATCCCATATTCTTTTTCCTATTCTTTGTTTATCCTTGTGAGATGTAACACTTAAGTTGGGAATAATACCACCTGCTTAGATCAAAAAGCAATGATTTTTAATTCTGTAGGCTCAGAATTGAGTTAAAAACCAAACTGTTCCTGTGCTAGGCAAGTATTTTTTTATTGTGGGAGTTTTCTAGAGTATTAACAATTTTTTGTATCAAAAACTGGCAGAAAGCGAGTTGAGAGAGCCAGTCCTGTTTTATTTCTCTGTAGAGGTCGGTTACCAGGTATCTGGAAGAGGATGCTTGGGTAGCGATAGCTCTGCTCTTACAAAAACCGAGGATGTACATATTAACAACTCTGGCACGCTTGAGCTCTTTCTTAGCCAGACCTAGGCAGGAAACGAGGCTTATATAACTGCACCATCTGTCTTCCCATTAATTCTTAGCTGGAAGTAGCCAATGGGGTCAAACTTGATGGGGAGTAGAGATTTCATCAAATTCATGAGTGACAGGAAAATGGACTAGAAAAAGGAGTAACAAGACCCTCACTGAGGCAGAAACTGCAACATCGTATTTGTGGTGAAGGAGGAATTGGGCTTTGTGTGCTCCAGAGCCAATGCAAAACTTCAAACACCTGCAGAATACCTGTCCCAAGAGACTATGGCCACCTTTACAAGTGAAGCTGGCAAGCATTAGGGTGTGCAAGTACATATATCGCACTGGTTACTCTTCCATCTTCCTGTTGATAACATTAAATATTAGTGTGGTTCAGCAGAGGGAGTCAGTGAGCAAGCTTTGTCCAAACACTCAACTTCTGCCCTGCTGGTGCATCTCGTGTTGCTCTAAGCTTGGTTCTGCTCTGTGGAGTCGCTGTAATTCTCCCTGTCATCAGAACTAGATCTGGGATGAGTTACATCTTCTGTTGTATACGGTTTGGTGGATAATTGGTATAATCAGAGGTTTCTTAAGTTGATGTGAGATTTTACTGCAGTGATGAACTGGCCTGTTTGCATAAATCAACTCAACTCACAGAAGTGTTGCACGCATCTCACTGCTAGTACTAAGAGAAGTTCACTGATGCTACCAAAGGCTTTAACCCATTATGCTAAGAAAGCTCACTTAAAGTAAAAATTGTATGTGGGAACATTTAAATGGGAAAAGTTCAAAACTGGCAAGTAAACCTCTTGATGAAAGTAGTTTGTAGCAGCATGTGGTGTTGTAAAGTCTGCAGATATACTACATCACACAGAGGTTAAGAGGACACTCAAGAGGCTCTAGTGCTTCAGTCGTTCCCCTCTGGGAACAGGGAAGTTGTAGCAACAAATCAGGGCTGGTCTAAGAATAACTGGGCATTTAGATACAATGGTGTTTTCTATAATTATTGATTACTCATTTGTGTATCAGAAGATGTGACATGATACTTGGAACTATTCACCTTGTTTACTGGGAGGGTTTGTCTCCCTGTGTTTTGTCAGGAAGTGATTTGATAACACAGAAGGAATGTTCTCACGTCCCTCATTGCGTCGCTCACCACGGTCCTGTCACCTGTCTGACCAGGTGGTGACCAGTGACACAGCCCTGCAAGGTAGGGAGGGAGAGGAATGAATATTTTCCTGCTGGTTTAGATCCCTGAGCTGAGTCACCGTGGGACCAGATGAATGCTGGGGTGGGAGCAGGCCTGCTGCTGGGGGAGCTAGCTGCTAAGTCAAATTTTAACACTAAATCGTGCCAAGCAGCTCCTCGGGCTTTGCTGCAGAAAATGGAGACGGCAAAACCCTCATCTTTCATAAGGCAGCCAGTGGACAGCTGTGATTTGTCTCTCGCTTAACCTCTCAAATATTTTCCTTAAGCCTCGTGAAATCTGGCTTTTTTTCTGAAATACTCTGGGGTGGGGGATGGAAAAGAGGAAAAACAAGGACTGTCCAGATGACCAACACAGAAACAAAGTGAATATTCAGAAGGCTTTTTCAATCTAGATAATACCGTCCGCTACCTGAAAAATCCTTCCGCCACATAAAGAGCTTTTGTGTGCGTTCTCGCTGTCCCGCAGCTTTTCTCATTCCAAGCATGTAAACAGTTCTGCAGTCCTGCCTCGCTGAGTCACTGCTTTTTGCTGAGCATCCCCCGCAGAAGAAGCCAGAGACATCCAAAGCCTCCATCACCCAATGAAAAGTGCTGGAGATGTGCAGGTCCAAAAATAGTGACAGACTCAACCGCAGCAGCACTTCATTAGCATCAAATGTGCTCTTTGCTTCAGCTGCCTAATAAAGTGATATGTAATTATAATAAAGCATCCTTTTGAGAGGAAAGAGAGAGGGATGTTGGCTTTCTCAGGGAATCAGTGATAAGATGCAACACTTTATTATCTACAGGCACCTATTTTAACCTATTGGCTGCCTCTGTGAAGTGACCTAATATCCAGTGATCAGCTATGCAGTTCACCTGTGCTATAGGATACCTATAGGATGTGTGTTGTCACAAAGGGGCAGCTGAACCTTTTCCTCCAGCATCTTTCCATCTGGTCTCTGCTTTCCCTCTCATCATGGTTCACACAACTGTTGCCACTGGGATACCCAGCCCCACTTCTGCAAAAAGGCATTCTGGATCTCTCCACAAGCTCAATCCAGAATAAATAAAATTTAGGGACAGTTTCTTTATATTCACTACCTGGAGGAAGCTCTGCTTTAGCCGCACAGAAAATGTAGGCAAGATCAGCTGAGAAACCATTCATGGAGAAGAGCTGGCCTAGGCAGCCTCCTTCTAGCAAAAGCAAAATAATTCCTTCTACTCTTCTCCAAATGCTGATTCCCTACTCATTTTAAATTATTCAAGCATTAGAAACCACATCCAAATGGATTTCACTACCAGAATTTCTTTCAGATTCTCTGTATATTCTTCTTTCAGTACATTTTGTTTCTTGTCTTTCAGCAAAGAGGGCTTCCTGGTCTCTCCATATTAAAATCAACTGGTTTTTAAGATCAAAACTGGTTTTTACAGTTTTCTACCCAGCGCTTAAAACTTCAGGCAAGAAATTACCCTGCCCAGTTTGAAACTGGACAGCAGAGTTCTGCCCTGGCCCACCATGAAAGCTGTTACTGAGGCTCTTAAAGTCCCAGTAAGATAAGAGCTCACACCATTCTCAGGGGATTCAGCAGTTTACCACCCTACAAATATCAGTGGCTCCTTCGATTTTATCAGCTATTGCTGTTACAAGACGGACACGTGGATGGTTTAGTCCAAGAGATGTGGCACTACAGAGGAGTCGTGTAAACTCCACAGCACTTTCTTCCATCATCAACATCCTGAAGAAGCGGGTCATGTAAATGATGTAATCATGTGGGTCCAGGATTGAGAGCTCCTGCTCCTGTTCTGTTTTGGGGACAGTGCTGAAGGTCCCATTGACTTTGTGTGGGAATGTGAAGATCCAGGAAGAGGGGAACTATTTACCTGGTCATTTGATTTCTGCAGTTCTCCTGCATTACAGTCTGCACTAAGCACTTGACAACTCACTGTTTGCACAATCAGAGCAATTAAATGTTAAATCTTGTTCATAATAGTTCTTGCTGGGTTTTTTCCTCGTTGTTCAGAACAAAGCGAGCCGGTCCCGCTGGCTGTAATCGACCTTTGCACTGAGTCACGCAGGGCTGGTCCGTGATGGTTGTATGTGGAATTTAACGTGCTTGCCAAGGAGCAATCATGACATTTCTTACTTGTTTCTTGCTTTTTCATAGTTTATTGGTTTGGGGTTTTTTTTAGACCAGTCTAGTTTCAACCCTCTCACAGATGAAGAGTCAGGAAATGTTTTTGTCAGGTGACTGCCTTTTTTTGCTCATTTTATCCTAGCTTTATCCCCATTAATTCAAGGTTTATCTTTCTCAGGGGAAACAACTTTACATGGTGGATTGTACACACAGCCAGTAACTTCTATGACCTACCCATGGTTCACATCATACCAAACATAAATACTTGTTAGTAGTAATAATGATAAGAAGAGAGGAAGCAAGGTATTCAAAATATTATTTGAGATTAAAGAAATCCAATTTTTTTTCTCAGCTATATTGATTTTCCTTGTGATCCTGAGCAAGTAAGTTAATTTCAGTGAGCTCAGTGCTCACATACCTGCAGAACAGCACTAACACTTTCTCCTATCAGATCTGAAGAACTGTTTTAAACTACTGCAGACATACAATTTATGACAATGCTCTAACACACATAAAAGAATACAATGTCTATCCTTGCATGACACTTGGGAGGGAACCTGATCCATTATTCTATTCTTTCTCTACTGAGATAATATCAACATTTAATACTAAAAAATAGGAACATCGTGTCGTGTTCTGGCACAGGTGGCATGAAGAATAAACGTTTTCATAGTTCTATTTATCAGGTGTAATGTCATTTTTTTGCAGAACTTAGTCCATTATATTTGTACAGGACAGTACAGCTAAAAGATTTAGAGTCTCTGGTGACATTCTGTGTTTCCACATTTTGTCCAATTAGAGTTCCTAGCCCTTTGCCTGCTGATTTTTTTTTTTAATGATCATAATAAACAACTTCTCATACTTTACATTCACTGAGCACATTGGCCGCATGACACCCAACAGAGGTAAAAACTGCCATTATGACACTGAGAAACCGTATACAAATGTAAAATGATTTATTCAATCCACTGGAGTAAGTCAGTGGGATGCAGAGAACCACACCAGGTTGCAAAAGGAAAGGATTTAAACCTCATGAAGAAAATAGGAGACTAAACCAGAAGCAATTCCGTCTTCATCCATTTTGTCAGTCCTACCTGATAAAGAGATTTTCCATTCTCTTGACAGATGCACTTAGGATGTAATTGTTTTTAAATTTAAGGCTTTCAGATATCACCATGTGCTATACATGGTGTCCTATTGTTCAAAATGCCCATTTTCACATGAGGAAATAAAACATAAAGATAAAATGGACAAAACCAGTCCTAGGCAGCAAGTCCTTGATATAAAAGGAAGGAAGGTTATTTTTCAGAACAAGGAAATAGGAAGGCTCTAAAAAGAATGATGCACCCTCAAAATGTTGCACTGGAGATGTTTAGGTAAAATCAATATTAAAATTACTGGTGTGAATGTCTTGCTAAGCTGAAATGAAGATCTATGTCATGGAATTTCATATAAATCAGTGGGTAACTGTAATTGTTCCTTAAAATAAGCACAAAAAGTAAACAAATGCCCTTCTAGAATCGGGGAACTGAAACAACAGCAACTATTACTCAAATGACAGGCACATGGCAAAGCTTCTGTACATTGTCCATTATCCGCATGGTTTCCCTCTGGACTGACACAGAAAGTGCAAAAAGGGCATTTGAAATCTGGAGCTTTGTGTTTGTGTGAGAGAAAAAAAAAAACACATGCACATAGTAGGGACACAGAGGGAGAAAAAAGAAAACTGCATTTTGAGGCTGCTGATGCAAGAGAACCTTTTTTTTTTTTTGGTCAAAATAGCGGCTTGGGTCAAAGCACTGTGAACAAAAATCTGCGGTTTACTTAAGCCAGCAGTCTAGGAAAGAAGACTTTTCATGCTTTGTAAATAAACAGGACTTCATCAAGATGATGACTAGCATCACCATGTAACTGTCTTCTAACGCAGGCAACCCATTAATCTCCAAATGGGCTAACAGCTTGAATCAAACAAAAAAAAAAAAAGAAAAAGAGAAAAAAATACAAATAACATCACAAGTTATGTGACTTCGGCTTACCTGAAATAACAGCCGATTTCACAAGTACCTGAGAAGTGTCCCCAGCTGAGCAGCTGTCTCCCGCCGACTGATAAGAACACTCATTAGAATTTCTATCCTTCCCCCCATCCTGTCACCTCGAGCTGCAACATCTCACGTCATTCAACTGGCCACTGCACCAAGCCTGTGGAGACCGGATAATCAAGCCTAAAACCTGGCTTTTTTATATGTTTGTCATGCCCAATCATCAGCCATATGACAACAATCTGGAAGAAGGGAGGAATGTGCACAATATACGTCATGTGGTCGCTGTACTGCACGTGAAACCTGGGCTGATGCTATTTGTGGACCTACACTCTAATGAAGGCGGCAATGCTGGTACCGTCCTCCAAACAGCCGGTTGGCTTTGGGTGACTGATAGCGCTGCTCTCAGTCCTCCTGTTGAATGATTGCTCGTGGTGTTATTTTAGTTGAAAGGCAATTAACTGTTCCTCATGGTTTATCTGTAGGCTACTTGTGATGTTGTTCTTTTTAAAGAAACACTGCAATGTTGTTAAGCATGAAATCAAGGGTTTATAAAACAATTCCAGGAAAGTCTTTTATCTGTCAAGATCAGGATTTCATTAGCACTTGACATTCCACTGCAGCATTCATGAACTCAACTCTACAATATTTCAAATGAAGAAACCATCCTACCTGTAGCAACATGAAAAGATTTTCAACCGTCCTGGCTTTATCGGGGGCCAGTCTGTGGAATTGTGAATGATTTGGCCTTCACTGGTTTATGCCATCTGGCTGTAAGGAACAGAGGGAAAAGCAGGTGAGTCATAGTGAGCATGGGAAGATTGCACCTCTCACAGAAATCAGCACCATCCCTTCACCAACAAACCACAGCAGACATCTACATGCTTTTCTGTTTGTCTACCTCCTATTTTTATTCCATCAGGTTGTGACTTCATTGTATAAGAGTTCTCACTCTTCCTTTAAAAGTAGATTATTGGCTGGAAATTAGAGGAAAGAGATATTGGAAAGAACAGGAGAAACACTTCAAGAAAGCAAGGAAGGGGCGGTAGGCACTACGAGAAGAGCACCTTTGGAGATGTGGCCACTTATAGCTGCAAAACAACCCCACACAGAGAGCAAAATTGCTCTCCCTGGAGAAAAAGGCGTTCCAATTTGCACTGCATGGTTTCAGTTCTCAATTAGTGGCTCTCAGATTTAAGTTTGTTTTGAATGTCTGTCACCGCTGAAGAGAAAATCAGTACAGACTACAGCATTTTCTCAGGCCAGGGATGCACTGACCTGGCTTCCTTTTCTTACAAGAAAGGGTAGTTAGTGCTGCAACGCCTGTGAAAACCTGCTAATTAAGACTTCACAGGATCTTGGAACTGATTTGTGAATTTCAAGTAAAAGACAAAGATAATAAAAGTTCAAAAGCCACCTCATTCAAAATTCTCATTTCAAATCCTGCTTTGGCTGTTTTCTTTGGTGTCCTGTTGTTCCAGACTCTCTAGTGACAGTTCTCTATTTTGTAACACCCTCGCCAGTTATCCTTAGTTGGAGATGGGCTTACAAAAGGTAAGTCATTTTTGGATGAATAATATGTAATGAGTTGTGGGTTTTATTCCCAATATTGCCAAATCACATGGGCGGATGTAAAAAGGTACTAGGATATATATAGGGTAATTTAAAAATCTTCTCTATTGCCAGTAATGATATAAATAAGGATAAATAAATTATAAATAAAATATAAACTCCTGTAGATGTCACAACAATATTTTTTCTGCAACACTATACAGGCTGTCCATAAGCCAGTTTTAATGATATGGGAGATTTTAAGAAAATGTACAGCTGGCAGAAAATTTGCCAGTAATTGAAATCAACTCATTCTGTGAATGAATCATACTTAACAAAACCTCATTTTGAAAATATTAAGTACCATGTTAAAACAGATTTCTGGAGTTTTCATGTCAATATTCATTTTATTCAGCATCAAAATTATGATGAAATTATATCATATAAACTAAAACAATACAACATATGTATTAAATAAAAATCTTACACAATATAAAGTAAAATTGGAATAAAAAGAAAACTGAAATAAGTTAATTGTCCTGAAACAAGTTAATTGTCCTGAAACATACTTTTTCCCCTGAAATGTTATATCACAAATGCCAGAATTTCAGCTTTTTACTCAGATTGGGATTAAACATTTTTGATAAATATTCTGTAAAACTCTGCCCAGTTCTCAGTCAACTTTGAGACAATGCCTGTGAAGGGCCATCCTGATGGGGAGACAGAGCTCATTTCTTCCACAAATGTTTTCCACTGAGGGTGGTGAGAGCCTGGCCCAGGTTGGCCAGAGAGGTGGTGGATGGAGACATCCCAGGCCAGGCTGGATGGGGCTCTGAGCAACCTGGGCTGGTGAAGATGTCCCTGCTCATGGCAGGGGTGGCACTGGATAAGCTTTGAAGGTCCCTTCAACCCAAACCATTCTTTGATTCTCTAAGTTTTGTGAAATACAGATCTTGTTCCTTACAGCTCTTGTTCAATATAAAGGAATATGAACTTCACCTCCCCACCCACCCCGTGAAGCTAGTCAGCTAGTTAACCAGCTGGCTGCTTAACCAGGGACAGATTTCTCCCAGCAGAGCGTTGGTGACCCATTGACAGGCAGCTTGTCCCCTTCTCAGCACCTGCAAATTGAAGATAAGATGCTTCCCTGCCTTGCGATGCAGCTGCAGCTCCTATCCCCACACTTGACGTTTCCTTTGGTGATGTGAACATCCTCATCCTCCCCCGGGAACCCTGGTGGCAGGTTTGACAACATGCTTCAATCAGCGCTGAATGAATGTTTCAGGGAGTTTAATGAATCAGACAGCAGCCCTGGCGGATCACCGCACCCGTCTCCCAGAGGAGTTGACGTCCTGTTTGCCTCTTCACGCATCGGGACCCTGCACTGGGACAGCAGTGTGATCCAGGGATTAATAATTCTCACTTTCTGTATGGTGTACTGCTAGAGATTTTGTCAATTTAAAACTACAAACCCCGAGAAACACTTTAAAAAGTAGACCTTGTAATAATTTCTATTAATTATAAAAATCCACCTTGTTACATTTATACTTTAACAATATTGAGTAGAATATCTTAGCAGACTTTTTTGCGCTTATTTTTTTCCTCGTTTTACTGCACCACTTTTGAGGAAGGCTGAATTTTAAAACAGTACAGAATAGCTGTATTTAAAACCTACCTATTTTTGGATATTAATAATGAGTCTTCTGAGACATTAGAGATTCAGAAATTCAGGACAACCACTAAGGGGTGTGCTCAGCTCCCAGCCACTCTTCCTCACCGATGGGCAGCATTTAAATACTTCCCTCCATAAAAGGCTTCTTGTGTTAAGTTCTTGAATAAGAAAATGAGGCACAAGATTATTGAGAGTAATGCTAAATGCCAACTTGCTTTGTTTGTGCATGTGAAATACTGCAAACAGAATTTAAGCGTAAGTTGTTATTTCATTTACAAGCCCAGTGTGAGTCAACAATGCCATACAGCTGCAGAGAAAGCAAAGACGATGCTGAGACACTTACCAGGAGTATTGCATCGAAAAAATGGAAATCTGCCCAAACCATTTCACACTTTCAAGGCTTCATCTAAAGTACCAGCAGCTCAAGGGAGACGTGGACAAGTTGGAGGAAACCCCAAAGAGCAGAAGAATGTTCAGACTTCCGGAGTACATGGCCTACAGAGAAAGTTTGAAAGGACGGGGATTATTTAGTGCAGAGATGACAGAGAGGAGTTATGGTCACAGCCTCCGCACATGAAAAAGGCTGCACATAAGAGGAAGGAAAGAAACTGTTCTCTCTGCCTACAACAGCTGAAAAAAATTGAAAAGCCTTAAATTACAGTAACACAAGTTCAATTAAGTATTAGGAAACTCTCTAACTGTAATGACAATTCAGTAATGGAAGAGATGGGACAAGTATGTGTCACAAGTAGCGTAGTTACACCTCCTGTCACAGCACTGGATCGGGTTGCCTCTAAGAAAACATTCCAGCACTTTTATTATGATTCTATAATTTACATTTCTTTCATGTCCAATTTAACTAAGGCTATGTTTGCGAGGTAGGTGATTCATACTCATGTTTCCTATAATAACATTGTCCTTATTCATTTTAATAAAAATCTCTTTTTATTTGTCCTTCCTTCCTCAAGCCTACCTTGGTATCAGTCAGCGCCTTCTGCAGAGATTATTGCTAATATATCAAAATGAGAAAAACGTGAATATTTTTCCTTAGCGACTAAAATATATTTCTGAAGTTTGATTTTTTTTCTTTCACTGCCTAGTTTGTTTTTTCTCTGATTTTTTTCCACCTCAGTTCTTCCTAAGTTTTAATTGAAGGAAAATGAAGAAACTGTATTTTTAATCATAGTTAGTGTGCCAAGAAATGCCAGTATTCCTTGCATCGTGGCCTTATTAAGGATGGCATTCAAGCTCACTGAGTAACTCTACTAGGCAGAGGAGACAGGTTTCTGGGTATGGAAATCTGGTTATTGCAGATCACATAAAAATAGAAACTATTTCTTCTGTTTCTTAGCGCCACAATGGTCATTAAAACTGAAACTGCCATTTCTAAATTACCAGAAAGATATACAGCAAAGAGTTTCCACCATATGTTACAGCTGTTAATACAAAATTAAACTGGAGAGTGAGACAATGGTCCTTTAAATTCCATTACCTAACAGGCAAATAAGAAGTAATTTTGAGGCAAGAATGGTGAATTTCCATTTTCACCTTATGGGACTGAATTTTTGCCCATAGACCATGAACATCTTTGGGTAAATCTCAGTAACTATGATGCACAGAGATGCACAAGGGCCCATTCAGCTGCAGGACCTGCACGTAAAGAAACTCATTCCAGAATCAGGTCTCCAGAGGCAGACACGACTGCAGCCACAGCAGCAGCCACCCACCTGCTCCAAAAGAATTAAAGCAAAAGACTGGTTTTCTCTACAAGCATATTTACAAGTTAAGGATTTTATTTCTTCACCTTGATGACTTATGTCAAAAAGTTATTCTAGTCTGGTTTTTAAGTTGCAACATCTCCCATAATGTAGTACAAGACTTCTTTGCAGTTACTGCAGTACACCTCTGAATACTACATTGAAGTTACTGTGCCTGACATTTTATGGTGATTTGCGGAACAAAAATAATATTTTTTTTCATTATATTATACAAAATCTTCTGCAGCAGATGCCAGAAAAGCTGCATTATATTTGCTGAATTCATTACAGGGCCCCAATACTGAACTTTTAATGTAGAAAGCTATGTCAGTATTCCATGCTATGTAAACTTACAGACTGTATAACGTACTAATAATTCCTGAATGGTGGGCAACTAAAATAATTTAGTAAATCTTATATTTATTAGTAATTATTTTATTTGCCTGCACTGAGGCAGAACAGGACACATTTCTCAGTTTTATGGCATTAGATTAATTCAATAACTGATTTTAAACTTTGAATTGTCAAATCAATACAATTCAGAAGAAATCCAAATAAGCAAATAAATAACTATAAAATGGTAAACATCCCCTCTGTTTGGCTTGGGATGCCTTCACAGAAATCCAGCTAAAAGGGATTTCTAAATCGCCTGCACCATCTCCAGTTCCCAGTTAAGTGGTCTGCTTTCCGCTCAGGGACAGCTCAGGTTACTCACCACACAAAACCACATGTATCAGGATCTCGCTGTGAGAAATTGTTCCCCAGCCCCCAGCCGAATGACAAAGTGCAGCCCCTGGCCAGTATATAATTCAGCCACACACCTCTTTCCGTGCTCCACCTGGTGTGAACACACCCGCAGTTACATATGCCTCTCCTCCAGCTCCGAGTCAGCTCCTTGTTCAGACACAAGGCCTTGGTTTGTATTTCAAAGCAATTAGTGGATTGAATTGACAGCTCTATCCAGCCCTGATTCTCCATCTGGGAGCTACCGTGACAACCATATTCCTCTGGGATAAAGCTGTCCAGAAGGCCCTGGAAAGAGCACGTGAGAGCTGGAGACAAAGAATTTTCAGCCTGGGGGTTACCCAGCCTGTGAAACAGTCCTCTGGAGAACAACAGATACATCCAAAACTCAGCCACCTCTGCAAAACACTGCAAATCCCTTCTGTTGACAAGCCTTCCTGGCATGAGTGTTGCTTGTGAACATCCCATTTTGCTTCCAGCTCTGCTATTTGTATTGATTTTGTGGAAGATGTTCAACTAGTAGGATGATAGTACTACAAAAATTTAAAGACAGGGGTTTTATTAAGGGTTATTCCCTCTAAAATGTATACACACTTTGTTTATTTTCCTCTATTCCTGTCTCATGTGAATTAATGAAAACAATGGAAAACTCCTACTCTGGTAATAAAACAATAACACCAGTCACTATCTTGCAATGAAATACTGTGACTAATCTAACCTCAGCAGTCTTCCCATTCCTCCAAGTAGACCTCGTGAACGCAGCTTATCTCAACTGCCAGAACTCAGCTGCCACATCCCACCTGCCATAAAATCTTCAAATTTCAGCTTTCTCTCTCTTCTGAGCATTAGCAGGGCTCACACAGGAGGATTGGGGTGGATTTCATATCTATGGGTACGTCTCTCTGCAGCCATTGTTCTGTGTCATGTCTTGACCAAAAATAACAGATGCCCATGAACAGTCTCTCCCCAACAAAAACCTTTGATACCAACTCTCTGCACTCTCCCTATGCAAAAGTGACACTCTAGCACAGAGGCAAATAATATCTATTTCTGTAATCAAACCAAGCCTGGAGACTCTTCTGCTATCCAATGGCAGTGATGTGCTACCAAATATAGTGTACTGAGCTACCACACAGACCTGTAGCAAACCACTTGTATAAACTTACCTGAACCCTGTGTTGTCTGAACTGGCCTCAGAGACAAACTACGCAACTGTGTGAATTCTCATGCTGCTGAATCCATTATACAAAGATGCTTTGTGTGGGTCCTAAGTTCAGTGGTGGCCCATTACATGTAAAAAGTGCTTCTTCCCTACCAGATTTAATAGGACATAAAGCATTGGTGGTAGATCTCATTTTACTACAGCTTTGAATACGCTTTTCCTCCAATACCACAGCACATTTGTCATAATGCACTAATGTATTAAACAATTTAATTTGATCAAACAGGTAAATAAATCTGTAGCTCTCTGTCTCTGTTCCGCTGTGTACAGCCACCGGTTAATGAAAAGCAGTGACTTACAATGGGAATCCCCACAGTTAATTATGAACTAAAAATATTTAACATTTATCATCGTGCCTTTGTCGTTAACATGATTTGTCTCACAAGCACGTACTTTGCTGAACAACCAGGTACAGCTGTCTGTGACACTTTGTGCCTCTCTGAACAGGCTCGGGTGCAGGGCTGAGGCACCCGGCTGTGAAATTAGATTGATGGAAACTGGGGAAGGTTACACAATGGCACCCAAAAGAGACTAAGAGGCAGAAGGGTCAATTTTTCTTTGGATCTCCTTTTTTCCACACACACTGTGGTGTTGCGAACCGTTTGCCTCATGCCCTCTGGCATCCCCATGACATGGCTAACTCTGTAGGCTGGATTTTAAGGGACATACCTGCTTGCTCACAAGTCCTTCGGGAAAAGGCTTGCTGGGAGGTGACAGGATTCCTTCGAGGAGGTGATGGAAGGGTGACAAGGGAGGGGAAGGGAGAACGAGAGGTCATTCTGGAAGGAGAATGGGGCTGCCAAAAAAGGGATGGCCAGAGGTGCCAGCAGGGTGAGAAACTGCCCTTTGGGTAACGCGAGGTCCTTAGGGAAAAAAAAGGGTCGTTTCAGAGAGGCCTTGACTAGCCAAGGTGAGGCTGAAATGGGAGATTATGAGAGGAACGGCCTCACCCTCGGGCCGAGGCGCTCAGGGAGCAGCTCACGGGCGCCTTTGGGTGAAGGAAGGCGCTGAGGGGAGCGGCCATTGCGGGAGGGCACGAGGCGCTGAGGGGAGCGGCACAGGCGGGGACCGCGGCTCAGACGCTGCGACGATCGCCCCTCGGTGCGGGGCTGAAGCGCTGGGGGGAACGGCCCCCACGGGGACCGCAGCTCAGACCCTGGGGCGACCGTCCCTCGGTGCAGGTCTGAAGCGCTGAGGGGAACGGCTCCACGGGGACCGCAGCTCAGGCCCTGGGGCGATCGCCCGTCGGTGCGGGGCGGGGTCTCCGGGGGCGGCACCGTGGGGCGCCGGGGGGCGGGCCCGGCGGGGGGCGGGGCCCCGCGGGGCTGGGAGGGGGGGAGGGTGTATTGTTCCTCGCGCGGTGCATGCCGGGCCCGCCTCAGCCCCCAACATGGCGTCGCGCTGTCACCTGTGTGTGTGAGGAGGGAGCGGGACGTGGTGGCTGCGGGCGGGCACGGCGGCTCCCGGAGGCCCCCGATCCGCTGGCGCCGCGGTGGCAACGCGCCGCTCGTCGCTGCTCCCCACCGCTCCCCGGCTGTCCGGTACCCAGGCCGCTGGGGACCCCGCTGCCTCCGCCCTGCCCCCGCCATGGGGGGCTAGCGGGACCCGCCTCGCCTCAGCCCTGCGGAGCCCCCCCGCCGGCCGCGCCATGGGGTCCCCGGCGGGCGCCTCGGCCACGGCGGCCACCGACTCGGCCCAGTGGCTGTCGGTGAAGGAGGAGACCATCTTCCTGCACGACGGGCTGATCCGGGTCACCGACCTGGCCGAGCTGCCCAGCGAGATCATCGGGGTGGCCGAGCCCGGGGACACGGAGCTGGAGGTGAGCGGGACCCCCGGGCTGAGGGGATGGCGAGGGGGTGTCCTCGGGGGGGACAGTGGCGGTGGGGCCTGAGGAGAGGATGAGGATGGTGTTATTGGGGGCTGCAGGGAGAATGACTGAGGGAGGATGGGGGCACCGGGATGGAGAACGGTGGATGCGGATGGAGGGGGAACGATGTGGGGTGTGGAGCCAGCTGGTACTGAAGCAGCCTACTTGTTTTAAGTTAATCTGATTTATTTGGTATAATAATGAAAGTGGAGCTGGGCAGGAGGGTGGTGAGGCCCTGGTGAAGATGGAGGGTGAAGTATTGGTGCTGCCTCCTTGTTTTGCATCAGTGGGGTTAGGAAATCCAAACCACACTCAGTGTGGCCTTTGGCTCATTTATTTTTATTTATGGTTTTGTATCTTTTTTATGGTACTTTTAGATGGCTTGTAATTAATCAACCTTACAATAAGATGCCCAGGGTCCTGTGTTTTCTGGGTGTTTTATTTAAGCTGTGAACAGTGACCATTATTAAGGAACCTGGAGGGCAGCTGAGATTTCCCTTCCAGCTTTTTACCTTCTCCAATCTGCTGGTGGCTTTGACTGCAGGTGGCTGGTACAACTGCTTTATCTTGTGAGGAGATGCTGAAGGACTGAATGTCACAGATTGTAGGTTGCATCTATTTTGTAGTCTGCATTTTTTTTTCCCTGTGTGCCTCCCTTCTCTTCTTTCACCCCGCCCTCTTCTCCAGCAGTGTGGCTTGCGATGACACAGGGGCTTTGTCAGAGGAGCTGAGAGGGGCTGGTTCAGCAGGAGCTTTATCTCTGTGCTATGTTAGGTCACCAGCGTTTAGGCCGCAAAACCCTTTAGTGAGGCTTTGGCTACTGGCTGGGGTGTTGCTGAGGAGAACCCAGCAGCCAGGCTTGAGGTTCTGACAGCGTTATTGTTCACCTTGTGACGTGAAGTCTTTATGGTGGTTATGAAAACTTCCCACAGCCTTATCTAAGGAAAGATTTTTTTTTTTTGCTGAATGTGCGTTTCCTTTTTTGAGTGATGTGACACAGGGGATGGGAACGGTAGCTGCTTCCATGAAATGGATGTTGGCAAATATCACATGAGCAGGAAAAGAGGGACTTTTAAAGTGTATTACTTACTTCTATGTGTATAAATGTGGGATGATTCTCCCTTGAGATCAGAGTCCACTCTGGCATTCAATGCCGTTTGTATTCGAGAAAATATTTCAATTCCATTACGTAGAAGCAGCATTAAGTCTAATAACTGTGTTAGAAAAATACCTGCCCCCACAGCATTGTTTGTGTCATATCATAATAAAGGAGGATATAATTTAAAAAATAAAACAAAAGAACCCGAAAGCAAAACAAACCTTATTTTTAAGATCTTGTAAAGGAGTCCAGAAATATGTCCCAGCATGAAACTTGACACATGTCTTCACTTGACAAACACTTCAGTTCTGGAGAATTTTTTGTTAGTGATAGGAATATTTATGAAACTATAATTGTTTGGGAGAGATAGGAATGGAATTAGTGTTTCTGTGTCTTGTCCTTTATGACACTTTTATAACGAGTGTGTCAGCAATTCAGTGCCACTGATTCACAACATTCTTCCTGTTCCAGAGATATATTTCTGGTGTGTGTGTGTGTGTGTGTGTGTGTGTGTGTGTGTGTGTGTGTGTGTGTGTGTGTGTGTGTGTGTGTTCAAAGTGTGAAACTTTAAAATAAATAAATAAATGAGACTTTTTGCTGTGCTGCTCATTTTGATCCATAGTCTTAAGTCACAGAATATGAAAGCATTTTATTTCCTTACACTGAAAGAATTGATGATCGCTAATGACTTACTTTTTTAGGTCTCATTTGTAAAATGGTTTATAGGTTTTGGTCTTGAGGGGCGCAGGTTAAAAAGAAGTGAAATTTGAAGTGTTGTAAATTATTTAGTTCATAGTTTTCTCTGCCTTTTTAAATATAGTTTTAAATAAAGAGCTACCTTGGTAAATTGGAATGGCTTTGAGGAGCCATTTTGTGGAAATAGCTGCCTGCATCTTATTGAAGTGTGGCCACGCAATCGACTAATACACTGAATAGCTCGTTTGCACCATTTCTACTCCTCCTTGCAATGTAATAAATATATTTCAAAATGGTCCAAATAGAAATCTATTGGGATATGTTATTGGACAAGGGTAAGAGATGCTGCAACTGCTGCTTTGATTAGTAAACTTCTTAAACACACTTCTTGTGCTTCATCAATGGTGGTCAGGACCCTGACTGAATTTCTGATACGATGTGCTTGATTAAAAAATGGAATATACTTAAATGGATTTTTTTGGGGGGAGGGGAAAGTGTCATTCTGATTTGTTTTGTTTAAATATCCTTTTAAAGAGTTTATTGGTGAATAATGTCAGTGGTTTTGGATGCATTTCCTTTGTCCTTCTGTTAAAAGGTTTTGTCTATTTATAAAAGGAGAAGCAGAGGAAAAAGTGTTACAGTATTGGTATTATGCCAAGAAAGACTTATAAAATTTATTATTTTGTTATTCTGACTCCCATACAACATATATATATATATGTATGTGTATATTTTTTCCCCTTAATGGTAGGTTCTAAAAGTGTTGATATTCTCCTTCCCATGAAAGTGACTTGTTCTAGGAGTATCTTTAGGTTTAAAGAGTGTGGGGGGTTTGTTTTTATTTTTGTGTGATATAAATGATGTATGCCAACTCCTTAGACTGTCCATCAGCATATTTAGAGAGAATATGTATTGCCAAAAAGAAAAAAAATGATATAATTTTGTAGTTTTGAGCATATAAAAGCTTCTCCTGGTAGGGGTTTCCCAATAAAATCTCGTCAAAAGACACCTAGATTAGTCAGCAATTATGCAAGCCTTTGCACTCTTATTTTAAAGCCTTTCATACAGAGAAATGACTTTCAAAGTGCAAAGTCTTCTGCTTCTTGGAGACAACCTCATGTGAGTAACAACTGAAGATGTTGCCATGACGCTCAGTCCGGTCTTTGCCCTGGCTGGCAGCGGCTGCACGGGAGGGCCAGTGGATGGAAGATGAGCTGCAGCACTTCGTAATCCTCCCAATCCTACATCTCTGTTGCAGAGACAATAACCCCTGGCAGCTGGGCCAGGGCTATGTCTGAAGGCAGAGGTCTCTTAAACCGAGTTTTAGTCTCCCAGAATGCCAATCTGCTGAGACTTAGGAGAGTACCAGCATTATAAATTGATGTGTTAACCCTTGGTAATGTAATAAGACAGACACTACTGAGCAGTGATTGTTCACATGGACAATTACGTGACCATCTGATGGCAAAAAAAGCTTTCACTTGTTTTTAGGCGGTTTAGTTGGGTCAGCATCTGGGACCATTGTCATCCTCCCATTTGAGGAGGCTTCCTTTCTGATCTTCAAATTTGTGTCCAGTATTTTCACTGGTTTTAAATGTGGAGCATCTGCAGTTTTTCAGCTGACTATTGATAGGCTCAGATACTTTTTCCACAAGGAAGCAGGTGGGAAGAAAGACAAATCTTCAATATATAGTCACAGTGTAAAGTGGAACAATCTTCTGTGTTGCTTTGCCTAACTCATAAACACTCTGTTTTACATAACAGCTGAACAGAGATAATAGTCATTTGGATATCGGTTCTTACTGCTCTCCTGCATGGCCTAGAAAAGTTCTAAATACCTGATTTTAAAATTTTTTCTCTAATATATTTTTAGCATGAAACTAGAAGTGTAGCTCCTACCTCAGTAGCTGTCTGGATCATGTTTATATCTGTCCCCATCTGATGTTTTGACTCTTGTCAAGCTCTGTTATGGGAGGACAGAGTATGAGATGCCACTGTGCAGCTGTCATCTGCACCACAAATAGGTATTTTTAATCAATTCTAAGTGTAAAAAAGAAAAATAATATAAAGATGGTGTCCTTTCCTCTTCCCCCCAGGATGGTCTCAGCTAGCCTTCTAGGGAGAAGTTGGATAATTGAAACCCAGCACTGTTTTAACAGGATGTCCCAATCCTGTAACTAACTTGTGTTTTCTGTCAAAATTATTTAGATGTGAAGGTATCTGCTAAACTTGAAACTTTCACCCATTTTCCTCAGACTAGCAGAAACATGTTGTCACTTTTCCCTGAATGCTGTAATTATCTAGGTCAGTGCTTCCCAAATCTTTCTGGTTGTGACCTGACTTCCATCTACAAGCTTCACCTCTGTCAAGATAAAAATCCCTAATGCCAGCATAAACAATTGACTTTTTACTAAGTGTTTGACCCCTCTCGAGGTGACGACCTCTGGTTTGGGAACTGCTGATCCCAGCATGTATGTCAGCCTTGTAACTTCCCTCCTCCTGCCTTCTGCATCCCCTTCAAATACTCTCGTGTCCCCCTTGGAGGGTGTTTCCAGCTTTCAGAGTCACAGCAGGTGAAGCTGGTTCTTGACGTTTATTCTGCACAGGAAGAAAACCTTACAAATATGAGCCCTGGTTGTTGTGTTTGTGCAGGAGTTGTTGGGATTCCGTCAGGCATCGCTCTAAGTCTCCCCAGAGAGGACTCTGAAATCTTGGTTCCCTTCCTTCTAAGCTCACTTCCATTAGATAATTGTGTAAACCACCAATATTGTGTGATTTAATGTCCAGCGGAGTTGCCGTTGTTATAATCAGTTGTCATAAAATGACCTGTTTTAATTTATTAAACTTCTGTAATATGGACTACCATGCATCTTGGCTTTTTAAAGTCGTGCTTTAGTTAGAGAAATACTAGAAAGCTTCTTCTAAAGGATGATTTTGCAAATGTGTTTCCCAAATACAGTTCTTATTATCAGTTGCAGCTCATCAGTTCAGTGATCTGCACTCCCAGATGTTTAAATGACAAATATTTTTCTTTACCTTTTTCAGACATATTTAACTACTACTTAAATAACAGCCAAAGAAATATTTTAATAAATTCACAAGTAAATGGTACTTTCTTTTATAGCACTTTTGTGTGTGTTTACAGCTTGCCTGTACTCTGTAATTCATCTCGGGCATCAAGGTTATTCGGTAAATTTTTACAGTTACAAAAAAATGGTTTGTTACAGTATTGTGTGTGCCGTAAAGGATACAGGTTTCTCAGTGCTGATTTCTGAGCAAGTAATTAGGTTTCTATTGCTTTCACAAGGGAAAATAGTTCATGCTTTCAGCTGAGCTGTTAAAAAGCTGTGCTGCTCTATACAGGATTATGAATCAGTAGAGGCTTTGAACAAGGTGATACAGTTAAAATTTCATGGAGCAGAGAAAAAGTCTTAATTTTGAAACTTGTAGTTTTCAACTGCAACATTAAAAGCATAATGTACAGTTTGCAGCAGCCCCTAGGAGTCTATAAAACTTCAATATCTCAAGCATCAGGATGAACGTTTTTGCACGTGTTTATGTATTTTACAGACACACAGGCATATCAAACAAAAAGCCTTATGGAGGGTTTAGAAACATGTTTTAGAAGAAATCAAGGCAGAGTTTGCACTAAGACAGCTTCCTGCTGTGTGTCTTCAGAAACTGCCATCAGCAGAAATGCTGTCACCCAGCAGAGCAACAGAACTGGAGGACTGGGAGCATGTATACAGTGTTGTTTATGGGAGCAGTTTAAATGTTGATGTGTATTTCAGCTTTCAGGGTACCCTAAAACTGTCAGTTCTGGTATTTCTCTTATAGAACAATCTATAAATCGTGTAAATCAGTCTTTTAACATGATTTTATTTGTATTTCTAGAGACAATAGAACCAAGTAAACAGGCGGTGCTCCCTGTATGTTAACTGTATGGTACAAGAGGAGTGACCTTATAGCTGTAACGTGGTGTTGAAAGTAATGTACTTAATTTTTTTAATGCTACTGTTAAAGTTATCTTATGATTTTGAGGTTGTTTATGGTTTTCTGTATGGTTTATTCCTCCTGTGAGATGGGAATAATACTTAACTAATACTCAGGGGGGTATTACGTATCTAATTGTTCTTGGTAAATGTACCACCATCTTCAAGAAGTTGTTCTCTTTATGTGTGAAGTTCAGCCAATTTAATTATATAGAGAAAGAATTAAATGCTATTTTGGAGATTTAAAGGTTTTCACTTGCAATACGCAACTTTAGGAAAAAATACACCTTTGCGAGCAGCTTCATTGCTTATCGGTATGAAAATGCATCAGTGAAACCAGCAAATTCAGCCCAAGACTGTAATTTCAGTAGCACCCTGGGAGAGCTGCTGCACAAAGTCCTCGTTCACGTCTGTCGTTGATCATGCATTTTCTTCTTTCTCTTCCGTTCGACCTGCTGTTCTACATCAGGGAACTGCTCTAAACCAAAAATCTCACTTAAGGACTTGGAGGAAACTTGAAGGAAACTGAAAAACATGTATTGGTTGCAACTGGAACTCAGTCTTTGGTTGCATTTGCAATTTGGCTAGAATAAAGCAATTCTCATGTGTTTGGGGAATATTTGAGTATTTAAACCTTCTGCTTGTTTTTACACACTGGGTATAGATTTAGTTCGAAGTACACATGAGGTTGTACAAAGTTTGTGAGTTAACTTAGTGGTATAATTGAGGCGAGCACAACTTTTTGAAGCATTATCTGACATGGATCGCAGGGTTCCAATAAGTTTCTGGGAAGGGGTGAAGATCACAGACAGCTCCCCCTGCCTCCCCATGAAAGTTGTGGTTATTATAATGTAAAAGGGAAAGCCAACTAAGCACAGCTCAGCTCCTCTGTTGGGGTGCGTTGGCTATTCACATAACCAAGGACCATAGACCTGTTTTCTTCAGCATTTAACTCTTAAGGTGAAAACACTAATTCTATTTTTCCTCCATTTCTGTAGCTTGTTATCGCTTAGTTGTGGATCCATCATGTATTTAGTTCAAGGAAGTCAAAAGCATGCTGGTTTAGAAGGTTCTAGATTGCATCTATAGTAGAAAAAAACACTTATTTTGGAGACAACACAACACAAATTAATATGAAGCAGTTATTGTAAGTGTATAATATGTGGTTTAGGGTTTAATGTTCTTAATCTCTTTGAATAAATTAATTAAAAGAGATTCTTGAGTTTTAAGGAGCTCAATACTAACATCTATTCAAGTGTAATTATTATGTGAATGACTTTAAAGTGAACTTTTCATTACTCTGATAAGTGTTCTGCTGAAAAGCTGTTTCATTGACTTTAGTAATAGTGTTTGTAGAAATGGCAGATTTGTCCTGAAGCGTTTTATCAAGCTGTTCAAAATTCTACAGTTAGACATAAACATCTATTTCATATTCTGCATGACTACTGCCTACCATTAAAAACAAACAAACAAGAAAACCCAAACAAACCAAAACAAACAACCCTTTATGAAATTACCCATTGCATCTCGTGAATGCTCATGTTCCCCTTACCTTTTTATTTTTAATTAAAAGAGAAGAAGGACAGGCTGGCAGCATAAAGCTGGGCCAGAGCGTGTTTGGGGCTGATGAGCTGGGGTGATGCGGCGTGTGGGCAGAAGCCCTTTGGACAGCAGATCCAAAGATCAGAACATGTTTGGCTCTTTGCTTTCCTTGGGGCTGCCGTAGCTCAAATGACTGTGCTGATCTCAACTGTTGTTGTCTGCTATAGGCAGAAAAGTTGTCTGTAAATTACTTAAAATTGTGAATTCTTTCAAGTAGCAGGCTGGGTACTAACCCATAAATGTTTCTTTCTGTCATGGTTTACTTGTTTTCTGTTGTTCCAGCTTTGTCTCCAGTTTTACTTAGAAGTGCCAAAAAGGCCTCTTTCTTCTGTCTGAAGTGATGATGATGAGACTTTTAGGTTTTTAAACTGTGGCAGCAACTGGAAATATTTTGAGAAAGATGTAGCTAAGTGCAATATGATAAAATTGAGGGGGGAAAAAAACAGGGAAGGGAGAGCATATAACAAAACTCTTCATTTTAGAGGACTGCTTGGTTTGGTGTTTGAAAAGCTGTAAAATGAGAACATATAGATTCTTATTACAAAATATTGTTGACCTGTTAGTTTCCATAGAAGGGCTCTAAACTCAGCTCCTGGGACCTTCTACCTCCTCAGTCCTTTTGAAGTTCTTAGCAAAATTGCCTTGATTACAAAGAAAAAATGCTCCAGGGAAGGCAAATCTTTATTTTCAAAGATACTATTTAATATGTATTTTTATTTGCAACCTATATTATTGTTGTCTTAACATCACGATTGAAAGATTAAAAAAATCTCTGTTGGCAACCCCCAAGCCCAGGTTCGGTGTCAATGCTTACTCATCAATAACAGTCTCCATACCACTTGTGTGCTCTTTGACCTCCACTGTAAGTTTATTCATGTCCAGAAATTTAAAAAGAAGTATCACAGAGTGTGGTGGAGGACAGCTGGTGTAGAAGTATAGAACAGTTTGGGTTGGAAGGAACCTTCAAAGCTCATGCAGTCCAACCCCTGAAATCACACTGCAGGCGTGTTAACTTTTTTTTTTCCTTAAGGAAAAGAAAACTGGTATAAATACCACCTTTTCCTCTCCTTTCAGATACTAACCTTTGAGACCAAGAACCCGACGGAGCTGGCTGAGCGCTTACGGTCGGTGTGCGGGAACCAGAGCAATGCCTACGCGCGGCTGCTGGAGTACCGGCTGAACGCCCTGCGCGGGCTCTGGAATGCCCAGCGCCAGCTGGCCCTGGAGGAGCAGCACGACAGGGAGAGCTCGGGCGATGAAGAAGCCTTGGCTTTGCTGAAACGTCAGGGCTTATTGCAGCAGCCCGAACAAGCGCCATTTACTTCCCGAATGGGGCTTCTGTTGGTCTTTCCCCTCATTCAGTCTCAAAGTAGAACAGACCCTTCTCTCTGTAACATAACCGCTGAGGTGCTATTGAATTGCCTTCGGGACTGCCAGCCATTGAGTTTGACTAAGGAGCCGGCTGACTGTCTCAATGGGATCGAGTCTTTGCTGTGCTCCTGGCTGGAGGACACTTCTGCTTCAGGCCAACTCATTCCGTATAAGCAAAAAGAAAATGCTGCTGCTGCCCTAGTTGCCTTGGCTTGTGCAAGGTAAGGAAACTACTGAAATGACGTGTTGTGACTGATGCTGGTAGCAAGTGTTTCTGTTTAAACGTAAGAATCAAAGACAATGTGACTGTGCTGTTGCTACTAATTTTTGATTGACATTAGTCTTTTTCTTTCTAATGTTTAAATATTGGTTTGGGAAGGTTGAAACTGATAAGCTAAGCATTTATTTTTTGCATCTGTTTAGCATATGTAAAAACAGAAGGATCTAGGTTAGAAATGCCCTCCTGTGCATACTGCTGCTTCTACTGCAGCGTTCTGTTCCAGGAACAGTTCCAAATGATTTTATCATGGAGGAAAATTGTCTCACTTTTCTCTTTGTAATGCCTCTTTTTTCCTGTCGCTTATGAACATTTATTTGGCTGTAGAAGACATTACTGCCAGGTTTCAGGGCAATTCATTTCATTTCAGTGTTACCTGTGAAACATCTGGAGGCTTTTTTATTTCATTGCCAGGGAGGAGTTCAACTAGTGTAGGCTGAACTGTCCCATGCTCTGCGTGGTTTAGCACAGCATCAGGTGGCTGGGGATGAAATGTCCATAATAGCTTTAAATAAAAACTTACTGTTTTGCGGGAATGGGGCTTGTGGAGAGGGAGAGGAGTATACAAAACTTAGCTTCTGCAAAGCCATATAAATGTGGGTCTAAAGTCACTAGTTGCCTTCTGAAAATCTTGGCTTTAATGTTTCTCAGATTGCAGTCTTGTCTGTCAGGTTTTACTCTGATTTAAAGTGTTGAAGTTCTTAGGAGATGTCATGGTTTGCTTTAGAAAAAGGTTTATGCAAATGAAAACCACTTAATTTCTAGTGTACTTGTTCTAATGAAGTCAATGAGAAATCTACTGTATGTGGCAAACTCTTCTGCACTGACAAA
Organism: Streptopelia decaocto; assembly: GCF_964273445.1. Taxonomy (NCBI): domain Eukaryota; kingdom Metazoa; phylum Chordata; class Aves; order Columbiformes; family Columbidae; genus Streptopelia; species Streptopelia decaocto. The sequence goes on along the minus strand of NC_138670.1, from coordinate 5,201,657 downwards.
TGCCTTATCTGAAAGGCAATGTACTTGAACATAGCTCAGATAAATTTGGTTTCATAAACACAATCTTATTTATTTTTTTCTCCAGATGTCAATTTTCAGGAAGTATGGGATGTTCTTTTGCAGCTGAATTTGTATAAGAGCTAAATTTCAAATACTGCTTTTGAAATGAAGGTTGATCTTATACATTCTTTGCGAATCTGTTTTGGCATTGCTTACAGACTTGTAATACCCCGATGTGCTTTGTTCAACTATGAAAGCCTTGCATTTTTCCTTTAAATATGTAAGTCATGCATTGGCTACCATTAAGAAGAAAAAGCCTTCAAAATGAGACTATTATTGAGATTCCTAGTTGCAATCTTGGGTGCTTCATATTACTAAGAATAACACGTCAGAGTGAATATTGCCTTAAATAATTAATGGAGGTGCTTTGAAGTATTTAGTGTCAATTTTTTCCAGGCTGAGGTTTACCAGTGAGAGCATACTGCTGAAAATGGCAGGGGAAGAACAGGGTTTGGGGTGTGGAGGAGGAGATGCTGTTGGAAAGCGGAGGAGATGCTGTTGGAAAGCGAAGGAGCCAAGACTGCCCGCGTGTGACAGAAAGCCCGAGGCTGCATTCAGCAGAGCACGTGGAAGGGATCTCTTCAATGGATCAGTCATGGTTCTGAAGAGATCAATTCATAACTGACTATTATCATGTCTGAGACGCTGTCAGGATTCTCATATTTAGCTAGACTATTATGCTTGGAAATAAAGCCACCGCATCTTTCAGAAAGTGACTTCTTCCGAATACCCTCACCTTTAAAACAAACTCCAAAGCATATTTTTTTAAGACCTCTGTATCTCTTCATTTCTACAAAAAACAGATGTTTTCTACTAAATTAACATAAGGGTTTAATAGATACTACAAAAAAGTATTCAACTTCTGAATGAACAAGAATTATAATTAGGATTATAAACTCTGTTTGTAAATACCACAATAAAATTTTAAAGCAACAGACTTCTAGGCAAGATTAGAAACAACTTCTACTTCAGTTTAATTTTGTTTTCAGAAGTATTTAGTCTTTATACACATTTAAATGCATCACTTCAGAAGGGGAAAAGCTTCCAAATTTGCATTTGGAAGCCAAAGTATTCAGACTCTTGATGATAAATGAATTAGTTTGGTCTTTTCTATTTTAGTCAAGAAAGCCATCTCTAGCTATGTCTGCAGCAGCTCTTACTAACACTTTGGCTCAGCCCCAGGGAGACCCACAGATTGTATTTGAATATCTAAATATGATTAATCAGCTACAAGAAATATTGAAGGTTGCTATCTGTAGTAGATGCAAGATCGAGGTGTTTTATCAAGTCCTAGCTTGCCTTCACTGCACCGGTTGCAAATGTTGCTGACCTCCCTACCTGCCTGGTGCTCCCTCCCCTGCCAGAAAACCAGTGTGATTCAGCCTGGCACTTGGCCAGGTTCCTTCCTTTATGTTCCTCTCTCTTCTTCTTCACTTCCCCCACAAAAGAATGAAAATCAATCAGAAAATAAATGCAAATTAGAAAAGAAGCTTGATGCCGTGTCTTGGATAGTCTGTCTTTATGGTACTGGATATTCTACATAGATGCCGTTGTCTGTGTGCATTCAGTCTTGTTTCAATAGACATCTTTAATTCATGTTTTTCTTATCCTTTTAGAGGGTCGCTGAAAACCTTTGTTCATACAGTACATCTGTTACAGAAACAGACTGATCTAGGATCCTTGCCCGTGGCTGATGTGTTATACAGGTTTGTAGTGACTTTTCTAGTTGTAGCACTTGTACCTCAGCTCTGACCATGTCTAAGTGCACTTACAGACGAATGTCCTTCAGTGTGATTAAAAGGCTTTAGAATTATTGAAAGATTTAAATGTAGTCAATTGCAGAAGCAAGACATTAGAAAGCAAAATCTAAAAGGATCCACTAATTGGTTTCTGGGTGTCAATTTTTTTTTTAATTAAATATTGATGATTCCTTAAAGTGGCTTATGAACTCTGCTAGAATAGTTACTTAATATATCTTCACCTTAACTTTTGAGATAGCTATTTTTTGCTGCCACTGTTCGCTATGCATCTTATTTTATTTTCTGCTTAAAGGTTATTGCTTTTGGAGGGAGGACCTGGATCACCCTCTTGTTTGCTCGGAGGAAAGCACATAGTGTCTTGGGGCTTTGAAGACATGTTACCTGCGCCTGATGCCAACACTAGTTCCAGCAGTGAAAATAAAGGTGAATTATTTCGTGGCTGTCAGTATTAGCAGAGAGGAGAAGATGCTTTTTGTGGTGATAATTGTTTAAAAAGTAATGTAGAGCTTTAAAGTTGGAAAGGGCTTCTCCTTTTCTGTTGGAATTAACGTAAAAGCAAGTACAGAACATACCACGTAACAGAAAGCTGAAGCGTTTGGAAGGACCAACTGGAGGGAGAGTTGGGCATCCCAGGAGCATCTCAAAGCCTGGGAGGGGGCAGCAACTGTCTGGGCACTTTGTCTTAGTCTGCACATTCAGAACTGAAATTTTGAAAACATGGACCTAATATACTAGAGTATTAAATTGTTTTGTTGTTTGCCGTGTCATATCTATTCTCATTAAGCTAATCTGTCTAGATATGTACATGTTTGGCGTTTTTTTTAAGTTGGTTTAGGGATCAGATATAAAAAATGTAGCCTGTTTTGTATTAAAATTATGAGGGTAAATATTAGGTCTGGTATGTTAAGGATAGTATGGCATATTATTCTTTCAAAAATGCAAGAAAATGGGGTTCAGAAAAGTGTGCTTTTTGTTTGCCGAAGACCAGATGATACTTTAAAGTGCGTACTAATGAGGCTGGGGGAAACGATCACAGCATATAGTGACCCTGCCTGACTTCAGTGGGAATTCTGAACAGGCTCAAACTAAGTTTGGGTATTATCCACTCATTAGTCTTTCAGTAAGCGTAATTTTTGTTCTGTGCAGTATCACTGTGTTCAGTAGCTATCATTGGCAGAGCACGTTTATTTTTAGAAGTACAAGTTCATTGCTTTTTTTTCCTATTCTAGTTTTGTGCCTGTTTTATATGGGTTTTTTATTCTTTCTCTTCTATTTCTTTCCATGAATGAATTCTCCATTTTTACTACGTTTTTGCTTACTATTTTTTTCACTTAATGAGAGAGTTCACTTGCTTTAGAAATATCCAACTCATTGTGTTGTTGTGGTTTGATTTGCTTGGGGTTTTTTGTGTGTGTGTTTTTGTTTGTTTGTTTTTACAGCAGCTTGGGCTGTAATACCCAAAGACAGGCCTTTAACACTGAAATGACACACAACTGTTAAGGCAGTTTCTTTTCCCTGTGTTTTTTTTCAGTAAGATAAGGCAATCTGTTCCCTGACACAACTCAGGAAAACAAAATTATTTGGAGATGGTTGATGTACATTTGAATCATGGAAAAACAGCACCAATGACATATATTATCTCAAAAGAGAGGCTGAATAACTAGCACCTAATTCTTGTTATTTGGCAACAGCAGGAGATTTAAATAGCCCAACTATTGGTGTGAGTTCGGTGTGATCTGGGCACCACTGTAATGCTTTTTATAAAAAAAAAAAAAGTAAAGAACCAACTGTAAAATGAATGGACTTTGACTGTGTTACGGTAGCTCTTAGAACAGCAAATAATAAATTCAGTATTTAAAAAATGGTTCTGACCTGTTGGTAATGACATGTCAGGAGCATCTGTTGGTTTTGGCTGCTGTGGGAGTGGGATGAGGACAGGGAATTTCCAGCGGTGTGTGACGGGAGCTCCCTGCTCCGCTCTCTTTTCTCCCCGGTCCAGACGCAGACTTGGGGCGCTGTCTCGCAGCAGATGGGCTCTATCTTTATACAACCAATTCAGTGGGCAGGGGAATAAGCAAATTAGGATCGGGATTACACGGTACTTTGCGGTAAGTGACAGCTGAATATTTGCTGTTCTGCAGATCTGCTTTAAAAAAAATAAGTTATTGTTTTGGTAAATGTGTCTGGGATATTAGCTGAAACAAGACTAGAGCATGTTATGCATTTCCACTACCTATCATCTGAAATTCTTCTTGAGTATGTTTTCTCTAGAATTGTAAAATAATTTAGAATGAAAGGGGCCTCTGGAGGCCATTTAGTCCAGCCTCCTGCAAAGTATAGTAACAGAATAGCCAGTATCTTAGACTTGATTTTTTTTATGTGTAGTAAGTTGGTTTATTCTTTGCCGAGAGGGATATACTACAGACTAGTTTTGTGACCTTTTTTATTTATAGCTGTATAATTGCTGAATTTGTAAGTATTTGTTTTCTAATTATGTCATTCATTACAGAAATGATTAGTGCAGAAGTGACTCACAGCACCTTCTTGCTTCTTTATTGCTTATAATAGAAATTACTGCCTTGAATTTAAGTTTAGTCAACATTCAAGAGTGTGGTTGTGAGTTGTTCTTAGAAAAACACAAAAATAGCACAGGGTTTTAACGTACTGCTTTTTTGCCAGAGGTTTTGTGTACTGCCGGAACGAGGAGCTGGAGCCGGGCTGGGTTGCTTTTGGCAACGGCAAACTTCTCCATCGGCCCGTCTCTTTTGATAATAAGCCACACTCCCTTTTCCAGGTTGTGGATCAGCATACCCTTCAGGTAAAGGAATGAGTCATTGCAGACTTACAGTAGGGTTAAAAAATGTTCTTAGTTAATCACAGTAATTTCTAGCTTTGTGTGTGTGTGTGTATATATATATATGCATATGCAGACTTACAGTGTACTGTATTATGATAGTATTGTCAGAGATAGAATGTTGTATGATGAGATTATAAAACAATCAAACAATAGAAAAATAGAGCTAGACTTAAACTGAAAAATAATCTTCCCGAACAGCTCATCATTTTTCTACTGTAACAAAATTCATGTACTATTTCTGATCAAGTTGTGTTTTGTAGCTAAACAACTGTCAACCTTTGCAAAAATCCATAGTTTGTTTAGTTTGGGTTTGTTTCTGCCCTGGTTTTCAGGATGGATTTGCACATTTATTTCCAGTGTGTTTCCTGAAGCTGAGGATGTTTGGATTCCCCTCTTCTTCCAAAGTTTCAAGTAGTGTTGCAGGAAGTAAATAACTCTTTAGCATGAATATTTTCCTTATGGTACTATAGGTATGATCTCAGTTGTTAGAGAGGAGATGATCCTTTTATTTTTAGAAATGTTAAAAGTTTAGATATACAAGCTGTTTTGTACACAGTAGGTCCATTTGGCAAACATTACAGAATAGCTCTTCATAACAAATAAATGTAACAGTACTGTTATGTCCACTAATAAGCCTCTTACAGACTAACAGCACTTGATCTTAAATTATTTCTTTGTTTTTGAGTACATTGCTAATGCTCGTAAGAACAGACTTCAAAATAACTGTTAAGATGCTCTCCTTCTCATAGGTTTGTCAAATAATCCCAATGCCAGTAAATCACTTCCCAGTTGGCAGCACCATGACTACCGTGCATCTTTCTTCAGATGGTACCTATTTCTACTGGATTTGGTCTCCTGCAAGCCTCAATGAAAAAACCCCCAAAGGCCACTCTGTCTTTATGGATGTTTTTGAACTTATAGTAAGCAAATTATGTGTTTTCTATGAATCTGGAGTTGGTAGGATGACTACTGCTTAATTAAATAGCAGCATTTTCAAATTAACGTATTAAGTTTGAATATTGATATGTGTAATCTGAATGGTTGTTTGTAACATGTTTATGAAATCACTTTTAAAAGAACAAAAGGTGTATTGTTCACTTCTGTCTTCTGAGGACATACGACTATCGTACTCGGGCAGTATGAATTGTCTTGTAATGCAAAATGTATTTTATTGTAATTAGCAATTAAGTTTTATGCTGGGACAGTAATTCAATATATTAGGGTTTAAAGCATTGTTTACTGTGGATCTGCTTCATTGTGTTAAAAGCCAATCAGGTCCCACAAATTAAATACAATTGTTTTGTCTACACTGCATTTTATAGCCTAAAAGGATGCTGGGACAGGAATTAGCAGGGCTCATTTGGAGAGCTTTAAACTAGACTCGAATTGGGATGGGGTTGTAGCTGGGCTTGCGTCAGTGGGGCATCTCTCTAGAGTTCATGAAGGCTGGGAGGCCTCCCATACCCCTGGGGTGAAATCTGTGTGCTCGGCTCGCTCTCTGAAATGCCTGTACACCAATGCGTGCAGCATGGGGAATAAGCAGGAGGAGTTAGAAACCTGTGTTAGGGCAGGAGATTATGATCTAGTGGCAATTACGGAGACATGGTGGGACAGCACACATGACTGGAATGTGGTCATGGATGGGTATGTGATTTTCAGGAACGACAGGCCAGCCAGGCGTGGTGGTGGAGTTGCTCTTTATGTGAGAGAGCAACTACAATGTATTGAGTATTGTCCAGGCATGGATGAGGAGCGAGTTGAGAGTCTATGGGGCAGGCTGGTAAGGGTGATACTATTGTGCGTGTCTATTATAGGCCACTAGATCAGGGTGAGGAAGTTGATGAGACCTTCTACAGACAGCTGAGAGCAGCCTTACAATCACAGGCCCTGGTCGTGGTGGGGGATGTTAACTTCCCTGATGTCAGTTGGAAGGACTACTCGGCCAGCCAGCCACAGTCTAGGAGGTTCCTCCAGTGCCTTGACGAGAACTTTCTGATGCAAAGAGTGGAGGAGCCGACTAGAAGAGGTGCACTGCTGGACCTCATGCTCGCTAACAAGGAGGGTCTAGTTGAAGCGGTAAAGGTTGAGGACTGCCTTGGTTGCAGCGACCATGAGATGGTGGAGTTCAGGATCTCATGTGGCAGGAGCAGGATAGCAAGCAGAGTTGCAACCCTGGATTTCAGCGGGGCAAACTTTGGCCTTTTCAGGCAATTGCTGGGGGAAATCCCATGGGCAAGGCTGCTTGAAGGTAAAGGGGCCCAAGATAGTTGGTTAGTGTTCAGGGACTGTTTCTACTGGGTACAAGATCAGAGCATCCTGACAGGTAGGAAGTCAAGGAAGGGAGCCAGGAGATACAGCCCTCTAGTATTGATAACTGCAATTGTATGAGGATTTAGCTTTGGAGTACATTGGGCGCAATGTCTGTGTATCTGCTCAGCAGCTGCTACACAACAGCTGCACTTGGTGGGATGGTGGAGCTGCAAGTGCGAGGCTGTAGTAGTACAGCTTTTGGCTGGCAAGTGATTTAAAGGGGTCTTTTTACAAAAATTGCCAGTGAAACTTCATTAAGAATACAGGGAGGTTAAATACTTTTTAGACTTCCATAAATAAACTTGAGATTATGACAAGCAGTTCTGGTTTTGAGGACAGACAAAGTAGAAGATAACTGCACTGAACCACAGAGTCACAAAGAAAACAAATACTCGTCTGTCTAGCTTTTATAATACTTTTTTTTTGGTAAGAAATTCTGCCAGCAGGGTTTAAGTTTAGGTTTGTACCCCTGCTTGATATATTGTATTGTTCAATTTTACTGTTCAGTGAAGGTTAATCTGTCTCCTATGGATTTCAATATCTGAAAGTATGTTTCTTCTCCATTTTAATAGGTTGAAAATGGCATATGTATAGCAAATCCTCTACAGGAACGAATTATATTAATGCGAAAAGAGGGTGAATCTGCAAAGAGCATAAACGAGATGCTGCTGAGTAGGCTGTCCAGGTACAGAGCCTCCCCGTCAGCAACGCTGGCCGCTCTCACGGGCTCCACAATCTCCAATACTCTCAAAGAGGACCAAGCAGGTCAGAAGAGGTTTTACTGACAGTAATTTTTCATGGTTTGTTTCTTAATACATGAAGTATCGATTCTAGTAATTACTAACCTCGTAGGACATGTAAAAATAAAAAGAGTTGCGTTTTTTTTCCAAAATAAGTGTTTGAAATATATGTGCAGTATTTGCTTAATACTTGACTTACAAGTTCCTTTGCTAAATTAGGCATTGATTTTGAGAAAAGTTTAAGAACAAAGAATGGGAAGAATACTTGTAGCACCTTTCTTCCCTATGTATTCCATTATAGAACTGGTTTATGCCACGTTTGATCCAACTGATAATTACATTCTCTGCTGGCCATTCAACTGGGCTTCTAATCGTTATGTAGAAATGGTCAGCAGCTTAGAAAATGAAACTATTGTTTTACAAGGAAATGGAATATTATAAATTGGAAGTCATTTTGCTTTTTTTCAGGTAATTTGCACAATGTTTGGGTGTTCTTTTATGGGCTTGCTGAAACTACCCAAGTTAATTAGGGAATCTTGAAAGACCAGCATTGGTGGTTTTCAGGATGATCTGAAGCTTTGTAAAATTTGTCTTAATATTGTATTCATTTTATCCTGAATTACTTCTTCCTTCATATGTACCTGAGTTTTCTGTCTTCAATTTTAAACAATTATAGGTATTTCCATACAAATAAATTGTACAGGAGATAGATGTGCTTACAGGGACACTGGCGGAGTTAGCTCAAAGAGCTATTTTAAATGCTATGTTTTGCCAGTTAACAACTAGAGTGCTACAGAAGAAGAAGAATAAGTGGTTATTCTTGGATAATTCTTCAGTCAGTGCTCAGGAAAGTGTTGATCAGCTGTGGCAGGAGCTGGATCATCATGACTGTATACGTTTCCTGTGGAGCAGGAGGACTTAAAATAGTAAATGCGTAGTGAATCTCAAATGATCTCTCTATGTTAAAAGATTATTTGGCTCTAAGATACTGCTTTCAATATATTTATCACTAGAGAATTCTTAACACCATTTTAGGCTACTGATTTTTCTGATTTGGAAACTAGAGATTGCTGGGTTTATTTTATTTTATTTTTTTTTTTAATTTGGTTAAATAACCTGTGAAACTGTTTATATCCTTCTGGGGATTGATGCTGAATGTCTGTGTTTATGAGGCCACCCCCTATATACAACTCCTTAAGGCAACTTCTAAATGTAGCTTAAATTAATTTCCATATTGGTTTATTTGAAGCCTTATGTAGAAATCTGCCTTTTTTGCTGCCTGCTGTTATGAGTTTTTAATGCATGTTTGTGTTCTGTGTTGCTGTTCAATATTTCAGCTGCAAACACCAGCTGTGGGCTCCCCCTGAAGATGTTGAGGAAAACCCCGATATACACGTGTGGGACGTACCTGGTGATGTTGGTCCCACCCCCGGGGGGATCCGGCAGTTCAGCCACACGCTCGCTCTTTGGAGGAACAAGTGCTTTGTCATCTCTAAAAAGTAAGTTGGATACGTCCATGGCAGGTTTGAAGTCCTGGGTTTTCTGAAATACAACGAACTTATCAGGAATTTATGGGAGACGTTTTTTCTATGTAGTTCTTGCTTCGAGCTTGGTGTTCAACATTTCGGACGGGCAGTTCACCAGCCGAGCAGATCTCATTGATGCTGCAGGAAGTTCACTTGGCCGTGGTGCTCTAGTTCCAGGACTTGGTAAGGAGCAGATCTCTTTCCTGGGAATATTTCTGAAGTAGGCATATCGAACCCTTAGATTCTAAATAATTTGATTTGCAATAAGCAACTCTGCAGTTGATGGGGTTTCGTGTTTATGGTGAAATTCTGTACTTTTAGTTTATGCACTGTGGCAGCATGTGATAAGTTGGTGGAGGAATGATATATGTTAGGTGCTTATAAAGAGCAAGCACTGAAGTGTTCACCTGCTATAGATGCTGTTGTACACTTACTTGACACATCAAAAGGGATGTGCATTCACTTCATTCCTTTGTTAATAAATCTCCTTGTAATGTTTTTAATTCAAATGCATTGTGACTAAATTTGCTGTATAAAGGAAATAATTTGGATTTATGTCTGCTATAAGAACAATTTAGTCTGGTTTGCTAACAAACAATCTAAAATTTGATGTGCAAAATATTTTGCTTTTCTTAGGTGCCTGTTATGATACTATGAATAACATGATCTGGACGTGCTCTAATGATTATATTGATCAGTGGTGCAATCCTGGGAACCAGGCGTTCCACTGTGTCTGCCAGAGGCTGGGAGTGAGTCATGTCATTGCAGAGCCCAAAGGTAAACCTACAAGTCAGCATTTAGTACAAAGTGGACGTAAAATGTACAGTTATCGTAGAACAAAATTAAAGAAGCTTTCTATTAAATGTGGAGTTCATTCTTGAAAAGTTATTTATAAATACTGGTCATGGTTTATCTTTAAGAAAGGAAAAAGCAAGACGTGTTTCGAAGTTTCCAGGTTCTTGCTACCTTTAGCATATTAAAAAAGTCATGTGGGTAATTCTTTTGTTTATCTTGTGGGCAGATGTCCTGAAGTTAGGAGCTGATGATATATCGCATTTTAGAAGCAAATGCTGATGCTATAGCCTGTGTTTGTAGACAGCGTGTGAACTGCTTTTCTTCTAGGGGATGCAACAACCACAAATGAGGTTATCAACCAGCTACTGCACCATGTTGGTGCCATGTGTATTCACCAACTCAACCTGCTTGCAGCCAGCAACAATCTTCCCATCACAAATTTTTTGGGCAAGCAGCATCCGATTGAAGCGCATCATCTCAGCAGTATTTGTGACATTATGGAAAAAGCTATGGTGAATGGAGATACTTGCATAATACGATGCATCCTTGTTGTCTTTCAGGTACAAGCGCCTCTTAAGTGTACTTCAAAATAAACACTAAAATAACCCCAGTTGTTTTAGAATGCAGGCAACCACTTGATTTTACTATATTTTTCTCTATTGCATTCGATTTATTGGAGATTGACTTAGCAGTGGCTTTGCAGTACCTTGTACACCCGTTTCATTTAAATGTCATCGCCACATATTTACAGGTTAAAATAAAATCCAGAGAGGTTACTTCCAAAGTTAGTTTCTGACTCTGAGATGCCTAGTGACCTAGACAAATAATTGGAGAAACTGACTGCAGAAAAAGAGTTAATGTGAACAGTGCTTAAGTTTTTAATATTGTTGTGTTTAATTTTTCTTAGGTGGTTTTTAAATTTTTCTTCAGCCCACAAACTGAAAGAAATAGAGATATTGTCAGAAGGTCTGGCCTGTTACTTTGGCAGTTACTGATGGCACCAAGGGATCAGATTTGCTCTGAAATTCAGAAGGAGGTTTGTCTGGCTATTAGGTAAATAGCTGTTTTGTCAAATTAAACTTAACTTAGAGTATAGTTTATTTGAAAGTGTTGTAACAGATGAACATTCAAATTGTATTCCACAGTTTGTGGAAGAAGGGAAATACAATGTGTCTGTCATGATGTCAGTGTGAAATAACAGATAATAATTCTCATACTTTTCATTTGTTGCCTTTTATTGGCTTTCTTTAGGATTTTAAAAATGCTCATAATAAATAAATTTAAGCAAAGTTTTCCTTATTTCAGTGATGGCCTAACTGACTTCCGTATTTAGCATATATAGTTTATTGGTGGTCTGGAATAGGTGAAGCTGATGCTGTTGTACCAGGGTTTCAAGTGACAATACTGATTTTCTCCTAAACAAAAGGAATGGAAGAGGAAGCAAAATAAATAATACCTGAGGAATACTGTAAAATCAAAGGTCCAGAAAAATCATGGGCTGGGTAGTAAGGCTGTCTTGAGAAAGTCAGGTTTATGTTTAGAAAACAGGAATGTATTTTGGTAGCAGGGTGGGCATTACGTGTCTGGGTTGGAACACCAGCTCATTAAACACCGAAGCAGGATGGTCGCTTCAGCTCCACCTTGTATCAGCTCCTGCATCTTTTCAACCTGATGCTGTGTAATTCCCTTTCTCCTACTTGTCAAAATAGCAGAATGACTAAGTACAGGGAGGTGAGCAAAGTGTGGTTGTGTATCACGAAAAGGAGATAATGTAAACCTCAAGGACGAGGAATGCTGTCTCAAGGGTCCGCAGTACAAATAGAATCTGCTTTCAAGTGGGAAGTGCTCCAAAGGTTGAGAACAAAATCTTCTGAAGATCAACGTGCATTTTTTGCGTGTGAATCACGACGTTCCAAATTTCAGTGGCTCTATGTAGCTCCGCGAGTAAAGGAGAATAGCGTATCTTTAGTATGATTATGTAGCATTTTCAAGGTCTTGCTTTTTGACAGAAGGACATGTATCCTCTCAGCTGGGTGGGCAGCCTCTGCTTTTTCCCTTGTTTAATCCTGTATCCTCCAATGATTTGTGGGAAGAAAAAAAATATACAAAGGTGGGGATTAGATAATATCTGCTTCCTCCTGTTTTTTCACTGGGGGGTTCTGATACCGATGGAAACCTCAAATTTGGCTTGTGATGCTTGGAAACTTTTCCTTGTGTTTGTACCACAAGTTGGTCAGCGTGAGCCAGGGGAGGGAAGCTGCCATTGTCTCTGCTCTTGGAGCGAAGCTGAAAAACATACCACTTTTCTCTAAGAGTGTTATTTAAAAAGAAAAGGGGAAAAGAAATGAAGAAGTCCGCATAATAGTTTCAACACTTCTGACAGTCACGAAGTACTCCTGAGTTATTGTGAGCTTCTGTCTTGGTGTGGTAATTCATGTAGGAAGGACAAAGTTCATCAGCAGTAAGAGGGGAAAAGTATCTCCATGAGGGATATTTATTGCTGTGTTGGTTCTGAAATGCCAGTTCTAGAATCTTCTGCGTAGTTTAAGACAGACCTTTATAAGAGCCAGCCTTTAGGTATAAAACCATAACAGTGGTGACTTCTTGATGACGGTCTCTTGCATTTTCCATCGTTCTTATCACAAACCACAGCTCTTGCTCCATCATCCGAGTTGTTCTAGTTGTTCTCTGAGCCCTCATCCATTTTTTCTTGACATTTGTCTGCTGCTTGGAAAAAAGATGGTGCTGTCATATACATGAGTGATTAATATGGAGTTGCTCAGGGGGAAGCAAATAGCTCTTGAAGAAGCTTTGGGACCTAAACAATAAAATATAGTTGATTACAAGAGATTTCTGGAGAAAGCAGCTGTATGTTGTATGACTAATACAAATGTTAAAATACGGAGGATGCCTTTCTGAGTTGGAAGAAGCTATTCCATAGTCATTCTAAATGTTACATCAGATATTAACTTGAGATTCTGTGACAGCATTTTTCACATATCCATTGAAATTATTTTGTTCCCTTTTAAATTTCTCAAGTAATACGTGGTTTTATTTTTTCTTTAGCTCCGGTTTAAATATCCTGTATCCTGGAGAAGCAGAAATCAATAATTTATTGAAATTGGTCTTAACCGAAGGTGAGAATGTTTTACTGATGTTTGACAGAGAGGTTTTTTTAATTGAAATCAAAAAGCAGAAATATTTCTCAACCTCTGGAGGGAGAACAGTACAGAATACTGAGCACTAGTCTGCTCTAAACCCTGTTCTAGGAAATGATGAAATGCTTCATATTCTGAAGCTGCCTTCTGAATGGCTACATAGTCAAGTGTATGTTAGGTGTAGAAAAGGAAAATTTGTCTAGATCAGTCAGCTGCTTGAAATTGAAAAGAATTAACATTCTCTTTTGTCAGTATTAATATTTCTTGTCCAGGTTGTATTTTAGAACACCTGCTTAGCAGTTAATGTCACCCATGGCAGTTATACAGTAACCAGAGGTCATTTTAGACCTTAGTGAAAAGAGTAATTTATTTGTGTTTGCCATGAAATAGAATTCTGGACTCAGGAGCAGCTGATGAGCAGAACTTTGTTACTTCATAGAAATGTGTTCACGTGTCAAAGTCTTTGGAATTTAAAACAGTGGTGTGTGCAGAGTAAGATTTAATGGTCTGTAGTGTCAGCAGTTACACTGTAAAAATAGTAACTTCCAGAACATAGCCTATATTAAGCAAGGTATCTGAGGAAATAAATTAATTCTGCAAAATGCTTTTGCTTTCAATTTTAGGAGAGAGAAATAGTGGTCTCTCTCAACTCCGTGATGTTATCCTGACTAATTTAGCTGAACAGCTTCAGAATAACAGATTTGGAAGTGAAGATGATGATCATTATAGGTAATGCAACGGTCTCGTCCTCCTCCTCCCTGCTCATAATATGCGTTTCTGTTATTTGCTTTAGGTAAACTTGCATAAAATTCTGCTGAAATGACTTGTTATCTTACTAGCCAGTGTGACCTGAAATACTGTCTGATGTCCATAGTGGGTAGGATTTTGTTGGGACAAGGAAGAGAGAGGTTGGATGTTTTAGGGGAAGCTTTGAAGATTTCTGTATACAAACTTAGCCTTATGTATACAGTAAATGTGGGTAATAATTTTTAAGTAGGATATTCTGCCATTACTCTCTATATCACTACGTTAGGTGACTTTTCAGCATTAAAACTGTCAGTCTCAGGTAATATGTTCAAGTCGGGAGGAGGTCTTTTTGGGAGCCATAGGTTCTATCAGCACAGTGCAGGAAATCACTGCTAATTTGTTGCATTGATTGTTAAACATTTCAGGCTTTGTTTTCTTTGTGTCTGAATCTCTGAAGTTGAACAGATATTTGTTTTGGTTTCACATAATTTGCGATACAGCTTGCTGAGGCTTTTGAGATGAGCTGTACAAAATACACCATAATTAGACTATTAACATTTTACATCTTTCCTGCATTTTTTGAAGACTAAATGATGAGCTGTTGCACTACATTCTCAAGATTGTTGTCCGAGAATCTTGTGTCTTAATCACCAAGTGCCAAACTGTATCTAAAGATGATTTTCAAAGGCTTCTTTCAACTGTGCCTGTAAGTGAAATGAATTTTGATAAAAGTATATTTGCCTTTGGCTGCTTTTCCTCTTTAAATCCATCATCTTCACTGATTATATAGCGGTGAAACTTCTATAATTGTGTGTCTTAACAAATACAGGAAAAAAATGTCTTTTGTTTATGCTGTACAGGGAAAGAATAAATGATTTCTTACAGCAAAGTAAATCTTGCAGTAAAGCTAAACCAGGTTTATATGTGGAATTATTTTCCAATTTATGTGGTAGCTGCTTCAATTTAAAGGAAGCTTGTGTGTATCAGCCCTCAGAGCATTACAACAACTTTAAAAAGAACATACAGTTGTGTGTAATGATTCGTAGAGGCAGAACGGATTATCATTTACAGACAAAAATGAGTGAAAATCGACTTAGTTTGATGGTAAAAGTACACACAGGTGTTTTCAGTGGTGCCAGCCCCTGATCTGGCTGATGGCAAAGACAAACACGGGCAAGGGGACAAAGTTATGGCCTGTGCTCCCGGAGGATGGGAAAGGAGTAGAATGGAACCATCACTTTGGGAATGTGAATTAAATTTAGCTCTCTGGTGGCATTATCTTCTAAGAATTAATTCATGTTATAGTACTTAAATGTTGTTATAATGTTACATACTTGAATAGAATGGCCCTGCTTCTGTATAAGCTTTGCAAGTTATTTGCAACCAGGTTGTTCTCTTAGATAAAAATGAAAAAGCTTGCACTAAATCAGCAAAAAACGCTTCTATTCAGGGAAAATTGTTTTTTGTTTTTACTTGTCCTCTCCCCCTACTTTTTTCCTCTTTTGTGTCAAAATACAAGGATTGCCTGAATCAAGCTTGATTAAAGGGTTTAGATAATGTAAAGTGTACTTATTTATGTTAAAGGCTGCATCTTCGTGCTTGCGGTATCTGATGGCTGTACAGAACCACCTCCTCAGTAACACTATTTTGATTAAACCCGATGACAATGATGACAGTGACAGCTCCTTGCAGGGAGAGACATTGAAGGTACAGGTAAACACCAAGTTTTATTCTAGAATGACTCTCTACAGTCAGTGTTCCTGTGACACCCCTTATTTCTGCAGTGCTTTCTACTTATTTTGTTGCTTCCTTTCTTCTCGATATAGCTAAATTACTGTAGACAGGATTTTTTCCTGTTTTCCAGCTAAAGTCTGCAGTTGTTCTGTGTTCAGTCTTCTAGGTTGGGTTCTATATTGTCAGTGAGAGCAGACACTTCCCTTACTAAATATACATATAATGAGGTTTAAAATGTATTTTAATTACTATGTGCTCATCATAAATATCATGTGCTCTCCATCATCTTTGCCAAGTCTGAGAAGCGAGAGAGGTGCCTGAGGACTGGAGGAATGCAAATGTCACTCCAGTCTTCAAAAAGGGCAAGAAGGAGGACCTGGGTCACTCTACACTGGTCAGCCTCACCTCCGTCCCTGGGAAACTGATGGAACGACTTCTCCTTGGTGCCATCTCAAGGCATATCAGGGATAAGAGGGTCATTAGGGGCAGTCAACATGGCTTTACCAAGGGGAAGTCGTGCTTGACCAACCTCATTGACTTTTATGAGGACATAACAAGATGGATGGGTGATGGCAGAGCAGTGGACGTGATCAACCTTGACTTGAGTAAGACATTTGACACAGTCTCCCACAGCATCTGGATGACCGGGTAGTGAGGTGGACTGCGAACTGGCTGAAGGGAAGAAGCCAGAGAGTCGTGGTCAGTGGGGTGGAGTCCAGTTGAGGCCTGGATCTAGTGCAGTGCCTCAGGGGGCAGTACTGGGGCCTATATTATTCAATATATTCATCAATGATTTGAACGAGGGAATAGAGTGACTGTCAGCAAGTTTGCTGATGACACCAAGCTGGGAGGAGTGGCTGACATGCCAGAAGGCTGTGCTGCCATCCAGAGACCTGGACAGGCTGGAGAGTTGGATGGGGAAAAATTTAATGAAATATAACGAGGGCAAGTGTAGAGTCTTGTATCTGGGCAGGAACAACCCCAGGTTCCAGTCTAAGTTGGGGAATGACCTATTAGAGAGCAGCGTAGCAGAAAGGGACCTGGGGGTCCTGGGGACAGCAGGATGACCATGAGCCAGCACTGGGCCCTTGTGGCCAGGAAGGCCGACGGCATCCTGGGGTGGATTAGAAGGGGGTGGTTAGTAGGTTGAGAGAGGTTCTCCTTCCCCTCTACTCTGCACTGGTGAGACCACATCTGGAATATTGTCTGAATAGTCTTGAATGAACGTGTAGAAGCCAGGTTTGTCCTAGCATGCAGGCTGTCTTACCATAGTAGTTTTTGTAACTAACAATTTTTCTATAGTAGTATTGACTTCTGGATTTCTGGTATTGTTTGTTAAGCTGGTTTTGTCTGCTGCCTTTTGAGACTTTGTGTGCTCTTAATCTGCTAAAGTTGAAAGTTATTTGTTCAGGCTTATTGAGTAAATGCTAAATATTGCAGTACTTCTTTTGTCTCACTATTCACCCATGTTTTCATTGTTCAGTTTCTCTCTCCACAGTGATCCTCATACCTGCTAGAACATTGTGTCACCAATGCTGTACCTTGGCTGGCTAACAGCTGTCGCCTCTGCTGGACGTGGGGATTCCTTCCCTCTAGAAACTGGATGTGCATCCTGTAAAACATGCACCTAGTTTCTCCCAGCACTTTGGGGCTTAGCATTAATCAAATTTAAGTCTTGGATGAATCTACTGCTGCAGGCCTGCCAGGTCACATTATCATTATTTTAATTTGGAAATCCATCGTTTTGTTCTGTTGTCTTTTTTTTGTATTCTCTAAGAATTCAAGTATCCTATAACTCTTTTTGTACCTAGGAGCTAAAGACCAGCATTTTGTCTCTTGCTACACAAATTCTGACAGGATGTGATGAAGTCCTAGAAATGCTGCAACAAGTCACTACTGCACTAATAAACAGTGACATTTCTGATAGAGAGCAAAGGTAAGACAAGTGTATGTTAAGTTTAAAAGAGTAAACTTGCTTTTTGTGGATTATTATACCAGCACAGTTCCCATGACTTGTTCTTTATAACTTCATACGTGAGCTTCAAAGGTATGTGAACCATTTCTTACTATAGCATTTGCTTAGCCCTTGTCTTTTGAAGAATTTAGAATCAGACTCTCTGTGTCAGTACTACCAGCTTGATAATAAAGAAACTTTGAACTGGTGAGTTTTTAGTCAGTTACAGTGGTATTTTTGAGCAGAGCAACTGGAAACAAATGGTATTCAGTCAGCCGGGAATACTCCTGCAAGTCGGGGCAGTTTTTTATTTTTAAATTGCTAACTATTACATCTCTAGTAGCTGGACTAGATACTTTATCCCATGGTAAGTCTTGGGTGTTGTTACAATATCCTGCATTTATCATCAGGTAGCGTCACCTTGCCCTTCTCTGTCTCTCCTCTGCTTAAAAATATATGTTGGGAATGGGATGTAAACAGCAGCTGTGAACCTTTTCTCTAGTTAAACAATCACTCCCTCGCCCAGTTGTGTCTCAGGTTTCAGTTTCTATGCTTTTCTGTGCCTGCGAGATTAGTTTTGTTTATTGACAATATGCAGTTCCTTTGAGATGTTTTCAGAAGGGTTTCATGTTTAAATATATTTTTATAGATACAGATTCTTTTAAATACATTGAGCTACATGTGCTGGCAGCCTGACATACATACTGAACAAATACATTTGTGTTTGATGTGGACTTTCATCCCATGCCCAAGGGAGCTTATGATTTTCTAAGTAATTATTAAACTCTTGATTTACTGTCTTCTTATCTATCATTGTTTAGTAAGAATTGAAAGCAAAGACTAGACACATTGGAGAAATCATGTTTTCAAGATATTAAGTTCTTGGTTGTTGGCTTTTTTGTTTGTTTGGGTTTTTTTAAAATGCAAATGTTCTCTGCTGAATTTTAAATTGCCTACTTACGCAGTCTGTTACAAGATTAAACAGATGACTAAAATTAGAAGTGATACTCTATGAAAATAGTTGTTACTATGTAAACCTTGGCTCCTCTTACAGATTAAAAGGCCTGGAACAAATTACAAAGGCTACTATGCTTGGTCATCTGCTTCCCGTCCTGCTGACATCCCTGATGCATCCAAATTTGCAAACTCTGACCATGGCTGATGCCTTGATGCCTCAATTGGTGCAGCTGGTTCTTTACACAAGTCAGGTATGATCTTTGTGTCAGCAGTTTTCTACAACAGAAAAAAGATGTGGCATGTTCTACAGTGCTGCAGATCTTGGTCAGCTTTCTGCAGTAAGTGATCCAAGATCAGAGTTCAAGAATTGTTCAACAGCTACAGGAGCTGATAATGCTGAATGTTAAGTTTGACTTGGTAAAACAGCTGCTGGGTAATGCTTTGTTGTCAACAACAACACACAGTGTGATTGCTAATATATTCAATAATGAGTTCATAAAATCATGTACTGTTTGCGCGTTTCTAACACTATATTTTGTGCTGCAGACTGCTCTGCTGCTTAAAACTCAATCTCCAGTTTTCTCGGAACTGAACAGTTCCCCCAGTGGTGCATCAGAACAGAAAGGGAAGCTGTTGCCTGATGAGAGGTGATTTTCTTTACATTTGAGTCTTTTCATGGGATTAAATATCTTAGCTGTAATGTTAATTGGACCATTGCTGCAGCAATCTTTTTTAAGGCCAAGCTATAATGGTTTGTGAGGCTGTCTTTGACATATATAAGCCTTTACAAAAGGCAATTAGTTCTAAATTTTTTTGGCATATGGAATTAAATGATTAATATCTTCAGGTTGTTTGCACAGGATATGGTTGGCTTTGTTTTTTCCCTCAGCTCAAGCATTAGGAATTAATTCTAAATGCTTCTCTTACAATAATTTAGGCTAAGGAGAACCATCATGAGTAAATGTAAATTGTTTTGGCAGCATGAGATACAGTATTAAAACTATTGGAAAGATATTAAATGGTTTCATTTCCATAGAGAAATAAAACTATTTTAAGTCCTGCATTTAAATCCCAAGTCTCAGCTCCAAGTTACACAGTTTCTGCCTAGAAACAGAAACCCACAGCTGAATTAAATAAAAAAATGCTTATCATAGCTATTTGCAGCGTTGCAGAATTTGTGGTATTAAACAACTTGTGATAATGTGTAATATAATGTGTGAAAACTATGAACAATTTACTTTCAATCCTCCTTGAAATTATAAGCCTCAGTGGAATATTAGGCATATTGTTTTATGACAGTATAATCAGCTTTGGGCGCTGTCCCAGGAGGGAAATTGTTGTGTTGTTGGTTTTTTATGCTACCAATCGTGTATTAGAATCCATATGTAGTACCATTTATATTTTGTGGTGCTACTTGGGTTGTTTACAATAAATCGGAAACTGGAAAGCACGGGGAAAGGTTCAGATTTTACGGGGTAGAGATCGGCATAGTTATTTCTAATGTACAGGGTTTGTACTATTGAAGTTCTGCATGTTCCCTCAGTACAGTTGTGCCCAACATGAGGAGTCAATACTTTGTGTGGCTTTGTATCAATACTGAGAGGTGATTTGAAGTACTTTCTAGTTTGGTGTCTGAATATATAGTAGAAATCTGTGCATTTCATTTTAGGACTGATTTTTCACTCTAATTTCAGAATGCTGGAAGAGAAAGAAGAACCAGGTTTTCTTACGGGTTTGAAGATCCCTGCTCCCTGGGCTGCTGGGAAAACTGTAGAAACAGTTCATCCCGTCAGGGATAACTATAAATTTAAGGAAACTGTACATATTCCAGGAGCCCGCTGTTTATATCTTAGATTTGACAACAGATGTTCTTCACAATATGATTATGATAAGGTAAGCAAGGACCAACTCAGAAATTCTTTCTTTTGTATATATTTCCATCAGCAGCACTTGCCGTTTTCATCTTTTCTGCCCTGCGTGTTTCATGGCACCGTATTTCCGGTGATCAGAATAATGCAGGAGGTTTTTATGGACAGGAGCTTGTTAGTGTGCACTTTAATGTCATGGTCTCCTTACTTCAAGGCTGGAAAGTACGGGGATGCAGAGAGGCTGTTAAGTTCATTTCATGATGGCTCAGGTTGTCAAAGTTTGACTTCCTTCTCAGTTTTGCTGCTGTTCAGTTTTCCTTATTTCTCAAATTGTAATCGAGCTGCCTGCTTTGTCCATCAGCACAGTCGGTTTAAACTGGGCAGAACTGGAAGGTGGCTTTTATTTTCCCTGATGATAAATGGCTTGTTTACATGGATTTACAAGTATTTTCAATTTCAAGAACATAACTAGTAGCACTTTGTATAATCAGAGAACTGCTTGTACTGTGTGCTAATTGTTGCTGTATATTCTTTGACATAGAGCAAATCCTGTGATTCTCACTCCCGTTAGTTATTTATAAGTGTCTTTAATATTAATGTCACCTGTTCCTGGCTAAACTCCTCCATAAAACTTCGGGCCTTGTCGTGTTCCCACTGAAGTCACTGACAAAATATTAACTTTGATGGGAGGAGGATCACTCTATTTATTAGTAGAGAGGCAGTATGTTCTCGTTAGCTCAGAAAGAGGACTGGAAGTTGGGATTTCTCCTGACTTCTGCTCCCAGTTCCGTTGCTGACTTGCTGTGTGATCTCAGGGGCAAGTCACTCCATTTCCTCTCTGCCTCAGTTTCCCCATCTGTAAAATGGGGATAATAATACTTGCCTACTCACCTCACAGGGCTGGTGTGAGGATTTGTTAATGTTGATAAAGCGCTTTGAAAATATAAAGCGCGGTGTAAGTGCTAAGTATTATTATTATTATTAGATTTTCTTGTTTTTCTCTTACAGTCTAACAGTGTATTTTATGTTTTGAAGTTGGTGATCTATGCTGGTCCTAACACAAACAGTAGGAAGGTTGCTGAGTATGGAGGCAATACACTGGGATATGGCAGCCGTAGTGTCTTAGGAACTGGTTGGCCGAAAGACTTAGTAAAGGTACAGTATTATAATCCAACAATCTTTCACATAGAAAAATCCCCTTTGGAAACCATGTCGAGTCTGTTTGAACCCTGATAGCAATGAAGTCCAAGCTTTTAAGTGTTCGGTTATCCATGATGAGATCGCTTAAGTGGGCTCTTAAATCATTGGGGAATAACTTGAAATTCAGCTTTATGTTTTATGTGTGACGCTTCTCTTTGAGCTGATCTTGTTTTGTTATGTCTTACTGGAATTCATTATCAGCATGTTTCGGTCCTGGAGTCTCTAATGGCACGAGTGTTCTCATAAATATATCTTCCTAGGAGAAATTCTTGCACAGTCTGAGGCTGTGCATGTTTTCTTAAGGTCATAACTGCATTTTTTTAACAGTAGCCCACAAATATAACAAGCCGTAAATGTATAATAACTTTCCAACCTTTTGTGTTGGGTTCTAGGATTACATTGGGTGCTTTTGGCAGTAAAGCAGAGGCAGAAAAATCCCTCAAACTTCTTGAAATTTCAGTACTTCAAGAATTTTGTGCTACGTTCCCTCAGATTGTATGCAGTATGTGTTTTTTCTTATGTGTTTATACTGCTGCATTGTCCCATAGGGAAACTGGGCTTGTATACATAACAAAAAGCAATTTCAAAAAGAAAAACAAGAAGTAATGAACTGGAAAGCAATTCAGACAAGCCCTCCATTGCTCACAATCACTGGAATTTCATTGATTTTTCTTTTTTTTCAGACACAGACTTTTACACTCTTCTTTTAGCAAACTGTTCTATTAATGTGCTTATATTCTTCTCCTTGAAGAGCTTGTCTGTCTTCCTTCAGGAAGGGAACTGTTAATTATTGCATGGTGTCTTGCAGAAAAATGATGAAAGTGTTTTGATGAAAATCAAGGCCAAGTAATACAGAGTGACTTGATACATTCTACTTCTGATTCTACAACTCTGATCATTTTTTTTTGTTTTACTGTAATTAGCCAGCAGCAAAATTAAAATCAAATTGTCCACCGAAAGATATCCTTACAAAAAGGGAAGAAGCTCAATCAGAGTATATAATTGGAGATAAAAATAATACTTAGATAACTGTCACTAAAAGGATTAATCCGTAAAATAAGCACCATTTATGAAAAGCCTATTTGTTTGCCTCAATTCTTAAATGTTTCTTCTTTTTTTTGTTTTTGTTTGTTTGTTTTCCTCTCCTCCCCGTGAAAATGTGAAGGTGGAAGGAGACACAGTCACGTTCTCCTTTGAAATGCGGAGTGGCCGCGAGCACAACACTCCAGACAAAGCCATGTGGGGCTTTGCTTGCACTGTCCGAGCACAGGTACTCACACAGCAGATTCCGTGGGACAGGTTTCACTTCAGTTTATCTCGTTACGCACTTCAGATCAAATCCAAATGTACTTCAGCGCTGGAAGTTAATATCTGAAATTGAAAACAGTAACAGGTTATTTATTTGGGCAATAAGACATGATGATGATTCCAGGCTGTAAGGAAGAGAGGGGAGGGACTTTGGGGACAAACACAAGGAAACTTGAATCCTGCTGCTGGGAAACTGGGACTGGGGCCGTGAGACGGCAGATCTGCGGGCCAGAAAATGACTGAACCAAAAATAACTTTACCTTTTCTTTCTTGGTTCAGAAAAACAACATTTAAGTCTAGTTTCTGGTCTTGAGTTGTTCTTATATAGTGCTATAAATTGTTGAAGCATTTTTTTCAATATACCTCTGTGTAAGAGACATATGGTAGATGCATCTTTTACATATACAAATATAAAATCTCCCATCTTGAAATGCATTGGGGAAGGACTTGATGGTTGATTGATTAGTACAACTTTATTGCTGTTCCTACTGCAGGAGTCTTCAGAGGATGTGTCAGGAGGTTTGCCCTTCTTAGTTGACCTGGCACTTGGCCTTTCCGTGTTAGCTTGTTCTATGCTGCGAATATTATACAATGGACCAGAAATTACCAAAGATGAAGAAACCTGTCAAGAGCTCTTGAGATCTAAACTATTACAAAGGTAGAAAAAAAAAAAAAATTAATCTGAGTTCCTATGTGGGTTTTTTTTCTGAGAGAAACTGATTTTTGTAGTTGTGCTGGAGGTTGTTCAGGAGTTCTGGGTTGCCTAAAACTAAGGAAATGTTCTATAGAACAGAGGTTTTCTTTAGAATAAGTAGAGGAGGATTGGGCTGTGTTTGGTACAAGCCAAACAATATGTGAATATGTTGTCTCTTTTTATAAGGCGTTGTTGACTGATGTGTCTTTCTGAATAAGGGCAGTTAGGAAAAAATAATTTAAAAAATCCTTTCTTTTTTCCTTTATTTTTTCCAGGTGCCAGTGGCAGGTGGAAGCAAATGGTGTAATATCTCCAGCCCTTACACCAAGTCCTTCTCCGTTGCCTCTTACCATAGATGAAGACAGAGAGTTTACATATCCTTCGGATGTTCTGGTGCCTCCTGTCGGACACTATTTTGATTTGCCAAGGATCAGGCTGCCTCCAGGAATCATGATAAAGCTCAGGGAAATTTCTGGACGTGCTCGGCCTCAATTTAGACCTAGTATAAAGTAAGTAGACGTTGGTTTGCTTGATTTTTCTAACTTTTATTGTTTGATATGTTTGGTGCTATAGAAGCAATGGTGAGGATGCGGCGTGGCTGTTTTGTATGATGGTATGCATTTAATATTCTGTAAATATTTGTTTGTGACTGCAACACCTAGTGGATTGTAAATATGAATTGTCAAAGTTTGTCCCTTATTCTTGCTTAACCAATTTGGCTTTACCTGTAATCCTAGGGAAGTGATCCAGCCAGAAGTAATGGAGGAGATGGTAGTTTCATGTGTGATTAAACACTTGAATTTGGTTGATGCACTCCAGTCCCTGATAAACTTCCAGTATCAAGAAGAACATGCTGAAGAATATGATTTACTTTGTAAAATTATGGGAGAGACCTTTAAGAAGCTAAATGCCATGGAGAGACAATTGCAGGTAAAAATAAAATTACACTTAAAAAACCCAGAAGACTAAAGGTGTATTAACAGCATTTTAGAAACACAAATATAAAACATACTCAGATTTCTTCCTTAAATATCTTTTCTACTCCTTAAGATGAACAACTGCAATCAGTGTTATTTTTTGTCTCTTTATTAGAGTGTGGCTGAGCTGGAGCAGAAATGGCAGAATGAGGTGGATGACGCGATGCATGGGAAGCTGGAGAACAATGTCCCATTCTTTTACGATTATCACTTCAACGAGGTAAGTGTTGTGGCTGCTGTGCATGCTCACACTGCTCTCAATATACGTTCATCCTTCTCCTTTGCTTTGTTTAGAGCAAGATGAAAGAACTGGAACTTCTGTGTTCCATGAAAGAAGTTTCTTTTGATGGAAGCGATCTGGAGAACGTGGTCCTCGCGTTAAGGTGAGTAGCTGGCTGTGGAGTGCACCGTTCAGGTGGCTGTAGCTGTGGAATTTCAGGGAGTTCCAAAAGTAGCTATACAGGCTAAAAATTGCACATATAACATAAATGCTTATTGAAGTAGCCACTTAAATCTTGTTGCACCCTATGACACTTAAAGATGTGAAACAGAAGCTAGCACTAATTCCATTAAAGGCTGGTAGACCTGCAGTAAGGAAACAATCTTTGGGAGCAGGAACATTCAGATGAACTTTAACCAGGGATGCAAACGCTTTAAAACTCAATTTTCCTGTCTGTCTAGCAATATTTGATTAAACTGTTAGAAACATTTGTCCTAAATATATTAATATTAGTACCTGCAGCTACTAGTACTTACTAACAAAGCACTTGTTTATTTCTTTAATTTTTTCTGCTTTCTACTCTGCTGGCATAGAATCGATTGATGCTATATGTCTTCTTTAAAGTAACCTTTCTCACGGTAACACTTGATGGCAGAAGGCATTAAAACATAATTGAGTTTATTTATTTTATTTTTCTTCCATAATTTTAGGGAGAAGTTTTTTCAAGAGGTGAATTCACTGATACAGAAGACCTCTCATCCCTTAGCAAAAACAAAAACATTAGTTAAGAGCTTGATGAACAGAGCAGAGCTGTTATTACACGTCACTATTGCAGCACAGTCTGGTATCACAAGGAGTATATCTGGTACTCCCGCAGAGACTCCAGGTACATATATTGTTATCAGCATTATACTTCTTTTTTTACTAAAGAGATAATTTATTCCTTTTCTCTTATTTTTCCTCTTTCACTTAAACCTTTTGTTTTTACTTTTTTGAAATAAATCCTTTTACACTAAATGAAGTTGAGCCTTTGTTTTCCGATTGCCATAATGGTGGTTAATTAAGGTCTGAGTAACAAGTGGAATTTAAACTTTAACCTTCTGAATTATTTGGAAAAAAAAGCTTAACCTAATCAAAACAAAACTCATTTGAAACAGTACCTGAAAACAGGGAAGTCCTCAGAATGGAGTTGCAAGTTCTTACTTAGATGGTATCTTCCCCCTCCTATGTTATATCTTTAATTGGAATGTCCACAGTGATTTCAAAACCAGTTTGTAAATAATCTCCTACCCCAGGAGTGACATTCTTTCATATTGTCTAATATTGCAGCCTGTAAATCGGCGTCTGAAACCAAAGTGATATCTCACGCAGTCCGCCAGCCCGTCTTCCTGCGCAGCATGTCAGCTCCATCCGATTTAGAAATGATTGGTAACGAAGACATCGAGTTTGCTAGGTCGAGTCAGAGGTATACAGGGGTTTATTCCACTAGGCTGCTTTACGATAATATGGCCTGTGTTGTTAAAAATCTTCATAAACTTTGCAAGCATAGCACTGTTTGTTTTTTTTTTTAATTGGATCAACTTACTGCTACTGCATCTAATTAACCTGTATTCTCGTAGGCGCCGCCACGTAACCAGCCACAGAAGTAGCTCTTTCACACTTCTGCAGTCACTGGCCATTGAGGACAGCAGAGATAAACCCACGTACAGCGTCTTACTGGGGCAGCTGTTCGCTTTCATTGGAACAAATCCTGACCAAGCGGTATGTCCTTAAAATGTGCTACATCATTCTATTTTCACATTGAAACTTTCACAAAGAAGGGAGGTGCCTTGCTTGTGTCCCGCTAACAAAAGCAAACGGAATCTCGTAGGTGTCCAGCAGCAGTTTTCTGCTGGCTGCTCAGACCAGGTGGCGTCGGGGGAACACGAGGAAGCAAGCGCTGGTGCACATGCGGGAGCTGCTGACGGCAGCTGTCCGGGTCGGCGGTGTGACGCATCTCGTGGGCCCAGTGACCATGGTACTTCAGGGAGGACCAAGGTTTGCTTATTTCTCTGAGAATAATTAAATGTTGTAGTCTCTGTAGAAGATAATAAACAGCTCTGCGTGAAGAAAAACTGTAAGAACTGGCTACCTGTGAGGGCTCAAGTTTGCAGAACTAAGCTTGCAGCAACCACTTTGATTGGCACTTGTGGGGTAAGAAGGCAGAAACTGCTAAGAAATGCATTTATTTGGCAGCAGGTGAACTTTCCTTTCATACTGGAGTGACACAACCATGAACATGTATATAGTGTGTCTTACTCTCCACACTATTTCTAAATTAATGTTAGTTATGTGTTAGTGGCAGATTTAGCAGATGCGAATAGTGTCATCTATATTTGTTCAATATCTTCTCCCTATCTTGTTTGCAAGCAAATTTCAATCATCTGTGGTAAAACTACCGTACGATCTTCTTTACATATGTTTCATATTAAAACATTAAGTCACTTGCAGTTTTGCTTCTAAATCTTCCTTGAGTAATTCTTAATATGTGCTGATATATTTTTTAAAGCTCTATTTGGAAGTTTGTTTACTTTATTTAACCTCAGAAGCCTACCATTTCAAATGTCTACCAACAGAATTGAAGAGCTCACGTGTGGCGGGATGGTGGAACAAGTCCAGGAAGCTTTTGGAGAGACGATGACGTCTGTGGTCTCGCTGTGCGCTCGCTACCCCATTGCTTGCGCGAATAGCATTGGCCTCTTATGCACTATACCTTACACGAGGTAGGACGGTGTTTTGGAAAGGAAAGGAGGGCATCTGCAGCTGTCCTTATTAGGGTTTGTCTTGGGGAGAAGCCTCATATAGTATAAAAATATTCCTTTTCTTCATAATGAGGGGTGTCTGAGAACATCCTGTGAAGTTTTCTCAGAATATGCAATTTTCTTTGGGGAGGACAAGGGAGAGACAGAACTGTCTTTCTGCAAAGTGAAGTAATTAACTGTTAACAGCACGTTCTGGATCTTAACTGTTTCTGTTGTTAGTGACCAAAAAGTTACTTAAACAAAACCTGAATTTGTCTTCTCATACAGGAGCGAAGAGAAGTGTTTGGTACGTAGTGGCCTGGTGCAGCTTATGGACCGGCTTTGCAGCTTAAGCAGCCAGACAGAATCCAGTTCGAATGAAAAACAGACTAAGAAACAGAAGGTGGCCACCATGGCCTGGGCTGCATTCCAGGTGCTCGCCAACCGCTGTGTGGAATGGGAAAAAGAAGAAGGTAGGAACACTGCGGCTGTATTTCTGCTGTGCGCTTCAGAATTGTGCAAGTGCTTGAGAAGCAGTGTAAATGTATTTGCAATAGGGCATCTGCTCACCATTACTTCAGTATTGTTTGGGTTATCTACAACACACAAGTGGATACAGAAATAAGTTGATTTTCTTCGTGTTTTTTCACTTTTAGTTTTTTTCCTCTATATGGGAGAATGTTGCAGATAATTTCAAGTCTGGCACGTGGTCTTGGTTCTGTCTCGACATAATCACAGAACCTGCAGACCCTGAGCGATCACTTACCCATTTTTCCTGTGATTCACCCATAACACACATAAATATCTAGACACATAGCTAGTGGGACATAGCTGTCGTATCAGGTTTTATTTTTAATTAAACATATTTATATATTAAAATTTTTACTATAGCAAAATGGAAGGGTTTTTTTACTGTTTTCAGTTTATGGGCAAGGGATTTGGTGGTGTGTACATTAGTTTTTGGTAATTACGACTGTGTTCTTGCGTGACTTTTGAAGGTGGTTCGACAGAAGCTGTTCACTCTGGCCTGGCCCGTCAGGTCTCCAGCCTTCTTACCAACCACCTCGCTCGCGCCACGGAGTGCTGTGGTAACCAGGCTGCGGGAAATGACGCACTTCAAGATGTTCTCAGTCTTCTTAATGACCTGTCAAGGTACTAGGCCTTTGTCTCTAGAGTATTTTTTCCAAGTATGAAAGCAGGGGGGGGCTTTTGAGAGGTTTTTTTGACAGAGGTAAGATAACTTTCAAAACCATTCTAGAAGTTGATTGTAAACTGACCTTTAGTGTTTAATCAGTGCTATCAGTCTATGTAAGAATTGTTGTAGATAAGGTTGTAAGATGCTGAATTGTTTTTAATTACATATTGTAAGTAATAAGTTAGTTTTTAATTTCAAGAGCATCATCAAACTTTTGTTTTTCTTTTTCAAATAGCGGTTACCTGTTTGTTTGTGTTTTGGGTTTTTTTCCCTTTCAGGAGTCACATAGGTAAAGCAATCCTGAGCCAGCCAGCCTGCGTGTCCAAGCTTCTGTCACTTCTCTTGGATCAACGTCCTTCTCCAAAGTTGGTCCTAATAATCCTGCAGCTGTGTCGTGCTGCGCTGCCTCTCATGAGTGTTGAGGACTGTGGAAACGTGGAATTGCCTCCCTGGAGTTACTCGGTTCCTTCTCTGAACAGCGAACAGGATGATCCCAGTGACCCAGCCTCCAAGATTGCGTCTCTGCTGCTGGCCAAGCTGGCGGATTACGTAGTGCCAGGTACCAGCATCTCCCTTGTGTCGTGATAATTTGAGAAACTGCCAAGCAAGTCATGTTTCTGCAAAGAGGTTTTGTATTGACAGAAAGCTCAAGTAGGAAGAAGATATATGATGCATCAGTGTTGAAAGGCAGGCTATTTCTGAGATTTAAATTTAACTGTTCTCAGACTAAATTGTGTGTCACATTGACGTTTTAGATGCATCTAGGGTGTGTTAGCATTAGTTTCAAGGGAAAGTTTGTTGATGGAGCTCATGATTGCGTGTTTGTTTTGTTTCATTTTTTTCCTTTCAACTTCAAGGATGCCAGACAGTTCTTTCTCCAACTGCCTCCGAGCCCGATACTGCTTTGGCAAAAGCCAGCCCTAAAAATTCCATAAAAGGCGATAAAGATCCTGGAGAAGAAAGCGAGGCAGTGGATGGTAAACTTTCTATTTTTATTCATAAACGGGAAGACCAGTCATCCCATGAAGTCCTTCAGCCGTTACTAAGGTAATCTTAACTCACTGGATCAGAGTTAGCTTACATGTCCGCTAGCAAAAGAACATAAAAGCATCTTAATTTCTCTGAAAACAAGCACATGAAAAATTAGCTACTTAAGTGATGTTGTATGGGAAAAATAGAAGGTATTGTATTATGGTATTACAGACCATGTAGGACTAGGGAATAGAACTATCAAAGCAAAATGGCTTTTAAAGCATTGCTTTTAATAATGCATATGCTGGATAATAATTTGCTATTACAAGGCTGATGTATTTCATTTTCACTTTAATAGTAGCTCAGAAGGTCGCCCATTCCGACTAGGAACTGGAGCCAACATGGAGAAAGTGGTGAAAATGGATCGAGACATGACAAAAGTAAGAAAAGGAATAACTGAAGAATTATTCAACATCCTAAGAACTGGTGGCCAGTCAGAATTCTTGTTTTTTACTGATGTTAAATCCCTTTTGTTAAATATTGTTTAATTTACAGAACTGTTCAGAAAGATAACTTTATATGGAATGTTAGCATTATGTAGTTACCGATGTAAATACAGGGGTTAAATGTTAAAAAGTAACTTCAGCTGATCATGTTTAAGTCTCTTTAATATTTTCTTTCCTGAAGTGTTTAATGCCTCTCAATAGTATGAATTTTAAATCACAGATTTAAATTAGATGTGCATGTTCTTGAGTATTTGCGCCAGAAATACTCATATGCGGCATTTTCATAAGAGAAGTAGAACTATACTGTTAAGCTAAGAATGGAGTATTAAAATCAACAAATCCACATTGACCTCTGATCTCTTTGTAGACAAGAAAAAACAACAAAAAGAATTTGTCTTATGACTCTGAGTACTGCATACAGAGGAAGGTGTTCTGACGTGTTCTCAGTACTTTTACAGATGCAGAGGGAGGAGAGTTAAATGCATCACGTGATGTGGCCAAGCAGAGCTAACGTTAGTATTTGTCCTGTGTGGCAATTTTATTTTCAGAGCGGTTGCTGTGAAGTTATTACAGAAGAAGCTGCTGCAGCTCTTCGGAAGGCAACTAAGTGGGCACAGTCTGGTCTCATAGTTAGTGTTGGGCCACCCATAGAAACTGTCAATCCAGAAGCTACGAGTGGGTTGTCCACAGGGGACAAAAAGAAGACGGCGCAAACATCTATTTGCAGAGAGAGGAATTCCGAGCTTGCCAGGTGAGTCATGTTGATTCTATAGAGTCCAGAGAAAACAATCTGAGTGTTCCTGAATTTCCCCTTTTTGTGGTGTGTGTCATTGTTGACAAGTAAAGTTTCTTTTCTTTCTCTCATTTTGAAATTAATGGGAAAATTGCTTTCTTGTTCTGTGCAGGACGGATCCCGTGAGGCCGTTCATTAGTGGTCACGTTGCAAACAGCATGGCAGCAGAGGTGATCGCTTTGCTCCATAGCTTGTTGATGGCACCAGAATCAAACGCAGCTCAGATATGGACAACGACTGCTGAAAAAGTAAGAAAAAAGAAGATTAAGTATCAAATTCTACACCAAGCATGTATTGAGTAGTTAAGAGAGCTTAATTAGCAATTTCCTAAGTGACTCCTTTGGGATTTACTGCTGCTGACTGGGATGTGTAACCACATAGGAGCAGCCCTTTCAGTAGGTGATATCTATCTGACGTCTTAGGGTAGAATATATAATAAAAAATTATCCAGTATTAGAGAACATGTTGTCATTCTGTAATTCACCTGCCATTCTTTTCAGTAAATAATGCTGTTTGTTCAGGGAGTTCTCTTGCTTTTGCTGGGTAGTTATTCTACCTTTGCTATTCAGCCAGCTGTGGTGGCACTCACACATCAAAGAACTTAGAATATTCTGAATTATATAATTCTCTTCAGGAACAAAAATAATTCTTCTGAGACTGTGTGTGGGCTGGAGGCTTGGGGCACTGGGGTTTGTCTGAATTGTGCTTTGAAGTCGTTCTCTGGTATTTTTGCTTCTGTTTTCAGGTTCTGTCTCGGGCTCTGATGTACATTCCACAACTTGGGAAATATGCGGAGAGTATTTTGGAGAACGGGAGTAGCAGCGGAAGGAAGCTTGCAAAACTTCAAAGGATCGCTCGGCAGGCAGTAGCTGCCCTTTGTGCTCTGGGTGGCTTTAAGGAGACCATTAAAATAGGTTCTGAAGTTCAGGTAATTCAGCACCATTCACACTTATGAGAAATGGTCCTTCTGATAATGTTTTGCCTGTTTCCTAGGACTGTGTATTGATGCGGTGTGTGGTATTAAGCACTCTGTTTCTTTCTGCAGAGCCTCAAATCTTACACAGCCCTTCTTTGGTTGTAGGTTTTAGGTAAAGGAATAGCAGGAAGCATTGGAGTTGTGGCATCTATTAATGAACAAGAAGGTATAGCAACGGTCAAATTTCCACCCACCAGTATAGACAATAGAAAGACTTCACAAGCATCAGACACATTAACTATCCCATTATCTAGGCTCTATGTTCCAAGATCTGAGGTACGGTAGTTTTAATAATCCAATATTAAGTATGATATTTATTTTTTTGTCATAGCATATTGGCAATTAATCTGCAGCATGTAAAAAGTCTGTTTCATCTTTGAAGATTATTTGTAAAGCTTGCCTCATTTTTTTAAATGTATCTTAACAATATAAATATTTAAATTCTCATTTAAGTAACAAGGGTATTCATCTTTTGGTGCTTAAAGATGTTCGGTTGCATACTGTGGTGTTTTTTTGTACTTTTTTTTAGTTGCTGTTTGTTTGGGTTTTTTTTTAATTGGTGTTGATTTTGTGCTAGTACAAAATAAGAATTAACTCCAGGTAATAAAACACCCTCGTTTCTTAGAAACTAACTACTTGAATTTAACTTTTTACCGTGCCCCCCCACCATCAGGCATTGCCTCTTCATAAACTGTCCATTACTGAGAAGGTAGTACAGGCAGTCCAGTCCATGTTGCTCCCTCAGGAGGGAAGTCTCTCTATTCACACCTCACTTCCTGCAACAGGAGATGGCTCAACCCCAGTAATGGCAGTGGTCCGGCTTCTCGCTGAAATCAGAACCAGGTGAGCCCTTGGTGTTTGTGCAGCACCCCACTCTGTTTTCATACCATACACAGATGTTCAGTAAAACTGCCCAGGTTCTTGTTTTCTTCCTCAGTTGGTACTGACATACAAAAGCAGGGGACAATGCAAAAAATCTTGTTTGCTTCCTTAACTGCATTCAGTGTCTGGATGTTGTTAAAATGAGCACCAAAAAATAAAGTGCCCCTTGTAACGTTGGCAATGCCTTGAGCAAATGCTTCATATAAGTAAATACTGTGAAGCAAGTAAAGCTTCCATTGTGGAAGTTCCAATGAACAGCTGAGCAGCCAAAGAGACATATCAGTCAGCATGCTGGCTTTTCCAATAATCTTGAATTCAATATGTGTAAAGACAACTTTGATTTCAGTGTACACTTTTATAATGCTTTAAACATATTCTTTTTCCATTAAGAGCATGCCTGGTGATGGCTCAGCTGTTAGAAGACAGCTCATTCTGTGAAGAATTCATTCAACAGTGTCCAGCTGCTGTAGAAGTTCTGAATTTGGTAGCGCAGGAGTGCAGCCCTGGTAGGTCTTCAACGCGTTCTTGCAGCTTTGTTGTCATATTCGATTCAGAGACATAACAGCTTTTAGAATCCTTTCAGTGTTTTGTCCGCCAGCTGCTTAGAGTTTGAAAGCTTAGCACAGTACAGCACGTCCTGTCATAGCTGCCTAATTAGCATAACAATGGCTTAATGGCTTTGCTAACCAAATATAAATTAAACATAAGGAAAATTATTGCTTGTATACATTAGATTCTATCTTTAATTTTGTCAATTAGGTGAGACTATTTGTTCAGATCTCTGAAAATGCAAATGTTATATTTGTTTCTATTTACCTGTATTAAGATTTGTGTTGTCGCACTGAAGTAACTAGATTTGCCTGGAACCTCATGAGTTGGTTTGGTTTGTTGTTGCAGGGGAGAGGCTCCTTGTTGTAGAAATGCAGTGTGAAAGGTTACGAATGTTGTATCGTGATTGTGCTCGACCTCCTCCTCCTCCTCTCCAAGCAGACAGAAGGCAGGTGAGCACAGACACAGAGCTGAGGCTGCTGCAGGTGAAACCAGACACTGAGTACAGACAGCCTGCCCGTGGTGCTGGGGCCACACTTCTTGGATTCTTATTTAAACATCTCATGTAATGTGAATTTCTGTAATGGGATGTGATTTGTTGTGATTGAAGTTATGGGAGTTGCATGTGTTGTATGAAATGCACGCTTCATAAAATGTGTCATTGGGTTTCAGTGGATGTCTTCAACTCCACTTGGTAGAATAAAATACTCTGTTCCTGTTTGCAGCCCAAAGAAATCACTTGGAGCCCATCAAGAGTGTTTCCCCCTGTGCGAGCGTGCATGTTCTCATCGCATCTCACGGCTGTGACCTTTCTGGCTGATCCTAGCGCAGGTGGGGGACTTCCTCGGGGCACATTTATCTACGCCACTTCACCAGTTCCAGTACAGGTAAGAACCCAACAACTGTACAACAGTTTGTATTGTTTAATATTCAATAGTGCATGAAAAGAAAACTTTCGGTTTTACCTAAGTTCTGTAAGTATTTTTAAATTATTTTTATTTCTAGGCACCGTCATTCTACTGGGAAATTGAGATAGTTTCCTATGGAGATACAGATGATGACACTGGACCAATTGTTTCATTTGGGTTTGCTACAGAAGCTGAGAAACGGGATGGTGCTTGGACAAACCCAGTGGGCACCTGCCTTTTTCACAAGTATGTTGGAGATGTGCATCAAACATCACGTTCTTGCTCAGTACATTTGTGTGCTCCTTAGGGAGGAGTATCATGAGCATGTAGTAGGCAACATGTATGTTTTAATTTAAATGTTAAAATGATGAACTAGATTATCCCCTTATCAAAATAAGGAGAGTTGAGTTGCCTTTTGTCAGCATCACAGCTTCCTAGACTTCAGCTGGTAGCATTCCCGCTCTGTTTCTGTGCGCTCTTTAATTTTCTCCTTGTGTTCCTTTGTAGCAACGGGCGAGCAGTCCATTACAACGGCTCCAGCCTGCTGCAGTGGAAGAGCGTTAGACTGGACGTGACTCTTTCTCCTGGTATGTAAGAGTGCAGCTAACTTGCTTGTCTGGTAAATCAGAAAGTTCCCCTAAGTGTAAGGGAAACAGTGGACAAGAAAACAGATTAAATCCATATTCTTCTTGTGGTGATTGTTTTTCTACAGGTGATGTAGCAGGAATTGGCTGGGAAAGAACAGAAGGAACTCCACCCCCTCCAGGGCAGCCAGCTAAAGGCAGAGTTTATTTTACATATTGTGGGCAGCGACTTGGGCCGTATTTAGAGGACGTCTCTGGTGGAATGTGGCCAGTTGTCCACATCCAGAAAAAGGCAAGTTTTTAACAGAAATATGTTGCTTGAGATGTATTATTTCAGAAATATTAAAAACATATAGAAGTGTTGAACCTGCTTACCTCTCTATAAAAAAGTAGAATGGTAGTTTTTACCTTTTGTGAGTTAGGTTGAGATATTCCATTGCCCTTCCCAGGTGCATGCATGTTTTGTTGTTATTTTGAACTTTTCCTGCCCATAAGGACACTAATGTGCAGCTGGCTGGATAGGACGGCATTATTCTGTGCCAGCTGCCCTTCCATTAGTATTCCTTCCCAGCAGTGACCCTGCTTCAAAGTATCCCAGCTCAGTATGCTGTCTCTTGAAGATAGAAAAAAAAAAAAAAAGGAAAGTTCAAAGTTCATGTTTAGAAGCTTAATACTTTCCCTGCTGCATCCAGTTTTATAGCTGGCGATGCTGGGAAAAGCACATGGTGTGGAGATGCGATCAGCTCAGTGCTTTGATGTACATCTTCTTTCAGAACACCAAAGTCCGTGCTAACTTTGGATCTCGGCAGTTTGCCTACGCGGAAGGACAGGCTCACAGGAACGCTGCCGATCTCTGCATCGACCTGGCTGAAGAAATAAGCGCCAACTTTGAAGCGTTGCCTTTTGCCATGGCTTCTGACAGCGATAACGATGCCGGCACCAGCATAGCTTCTGATCCCGGCACCCACGGGCCTCCTTGTAGAATTGCTGCTGTTGCTACGGCTCAACAACGTAAAGTGATGATTAATTTTATTTTTTTTTTAAATCTCCTTTAGGAGAAATCACAGTCAATTAAATAGGATTTAATCCTGGCTGCAGTCCTTGGGTACTGCAGTACAACAAGCATTGTCAAATAGGTGCTTATTTGATTTT
This sequence comes from Streptopelia decaocto, assembly GCF_964273445.1. NCBI lineage: Eukaryota > Metazoa > Chordata > Aves > Columbiformes > Columbidae > Streptopelia > Streptopelia decaocto. Next base: position 5,165,495 of record NC_138670.1, on the reverse strand, counting down.
AGACAAGGCAACTGAAAAAAATCTTACTTTAATCGTCCTTTATATGGATGCACAAATTATTCTCAATGCGACTTCAATGAGAAATTATCTCGTTAGGGCTTTGAATACACTAAGATGTTATAGCTGATTGAATCAGCCAGTTGGTTACGCTGTGCCAAAATGTATTACGCTTCCACAGGCTGATTGCAATATATCTCAAAAACTTCATGGAATATTTTTGCGTGCCTTCCAGTGCATTATGATCTCATTATTTCTATGTGTGTTTGGCAGAATATGACAGTGACACATCTTGCCACTATAAAATGGAGCTAAGCTACGAGAATTTTATCACATCGGGCCCCGATCCTCATCCCCCTCCTATTGCAGATGATGAAAGTGATGACGATGATGACGATGATATTCCCCGGGTGAGGAACATGGCAAGCTCTGCCTGCTATAACTTGTACTGTAAATACAGATCTTGTCATTCAGACTTTTAAGTTTTGCCATGCAAGAGTTTTCCCTGCTTTCTGAAGGAAAATACAGCTGTTGTTAACTGTTCTTTCTTCTTGGTGTTCTGTCTTTGTAGGAGGATCATTATGCCCTGTTGGTTAAAGCCTGGGAAACTAAAGTTTTCCCTACAATTAGAAGAAGATTCCGTAATGAGGCTGAAAGGAAGTCTGGGTTGGATCAGATTAAGGGAGCATTACAGTTAGGTATGGCTATGTTTATTTCAATGCATGTTGTTTTATTTAATGTGCAGTAAGCGTGAGGATAACACCTGTGTGTCTTATGTGTTACTGTATACAGGGATGGAAACTTTAATTTAAAGAAAAAAAAATCACTTGCTGTTTTTGTTAAGTACTTAGGACTTGGTTTGGGATCGTGATTTTTCTTTAACACTTTTACCTATGTCAGGCTATTTAAATATGAAAAATAGTTTAAGAAAAAGTGGCAGAATTTGTTGTGCTGTTGTGATGTGTCTGCAGAAGTACTTTGGAATAATAGTTTGGGAAGAAATTCTCTATGTGCATTTTCTGTCTGTGGCTATATAAATGCAGAACTTTTTCAGGACATTTTAATAAGGGGGGACTTGTAAATGAATGCAGTTCTGGCAAAACAACCTGTTTGTGGGAATGTCCCAGTAAGAGCAAAGTAAGAATTCTGAGCCCTGATGAGAAGCACACAAGTGTCTCTCAGGAGAGCTCCACTCCCTGTCAGCCTGACTGAATGTTTAAGTAATTAGATAGGTTGTCTGCATATCATGTTAATGAGAATCAGGACTTATATCAAGGGGCTGGATAAAATAACTAGCAGTCGCTTCTGTCTACCAGGAATGGTTGATATAGCACGACAAACCGTGGAATTCCTCTACGAGGAAAATGGTGGCATCCCAAGAGACCTTTACCTTCCTACTATCGAGGACATCAAAGATGAAGCAAACAAATTTACAATCGATAAAGTGCGAAAAGGTGAGGTCAGCTAAAAGTATCTTGAGGGAAGAATCAAAGTGAAGGGGCTCTGGTACTTGGGATCTGCTGTGTAAATCATAATAATTTGTTAACCTTAGGAAAATGCTGTACCTTAAGAGTTGTATTTTTCCTTTCTGTGCAGGTCTCACAGTGGTGACTCGCTCTCCTGACAGTAACAACGTCACCAGCAGCGCTGTTGGAACAGCTTTACCCAAGTTTGCAATTCGTGGGATGCTGAAGACGTTTGGTCTTCACGGTGTCGTTCTGGATGTTGATTCTGTGAGTAAAGACATGTTGGGAGGGATTTTAATGCATCAGCATCACACCTCTGTGAGCAAACGCAATGAAGTGTCCTGAACTCCTGGTTTGCTTCTCTTTTTGAAAGAAAAAAATATCAGCGTTCCTGTGTTTATTGACAGTGTTGGTTTTGGTGTTCCAGGTAAACGAGTTGGTACAAGTAGAGACGTATCTCAGGAGCGAAGGAGTTCTGGTCAGGTACTGGTATCCTATCGACATGTTAGAAAGGCCGCCCGCGGGTTATAGGAGGACTGCGACAAATGGATTGGTTACCCTGGATAATACCAACATCCAAATCCACAGGTAAAAAAAATAAAGGCAGTTGGAAGGCATTTGCATTATCTGACTTGATCTATAATGTTTCCTGTAGTACAATTATTTACTGCAACCATGTTTGGAGTAGTCTTAAACTTTCGAATCTTATTGTAGTTATTGGTTTAAAGCTGACAAAGATTCATTAATTCTTCATGTTTCAGTGGATAATGGGGTTTTGATTTATTTTTTTTTTTTAATAAAGGAAATAGGTTACAATTATCTTGTTGGAAGGATTTTAGTCATATAGAAATGTTTTTATACCTGCTGGTCTAGCAGGTACCTTCCTTGAAGCTCACATTTCTTGCCCTGTCAGGCAGTTGCTTCCTAGAATTTGCGGAGAGTTGGCTGCTAATTCAGATGCCTTAATTTGGTGCCAGAATTAGGTGGGCTGAGTGCTGTCTTTAGTGAATAAGAAAGATTTGGGCCTACTTGAACCTTTTAAATAAGAATAAATCAGGTGTATTTGTTCAGATTCACAGACAGGTTGCTGGATATGGCTTATTTTACGTGTGGTGAAGCAATTTTATGTTTTGACGTTTGTGTTTTCTAGAGAGCTTTTGCGAAGTGAAGCTGCTCTGGCCAAGCTATACTGCCGCATGGCTCTCCTCAATATTTTTGCCCCTAAATCTCCACATATGTTTACTCGGCTGTTTCATATTCCCGCTATCCGTGATATCACTCTGGAGCACCTGCAGTTGCTCTCCAACCAGCTTCTCGCACCACCTCTTCCTGGTAAACACTGATTTTTGTCACAGTTTTGGTTTAGTACGATAGTTTTTTGGGGACAAAAAAAATCTAATTAATTTGGCACTTATTGATTAATTAGTTAATAATGATGGTACTTGAAAAACTGTCTCAATGGACTCCTGACCTTAGTGGTAGGGTACTAAACTGAAATTGTTGCTAATGATCTAATTAAAAATGTTCAAGAGAGTTTGGAGTCCATCCTAAAGGTCTGTTCAGGGTGGTCCTGTCTGTTTGTCATTGATGCTCTTCCGTTTATTGCGGGGAGGGAGTATCCATGTGGGATGCTTGTGAGGAATTGAGAGTGTTTTATAGATTGAATCCAGGGTAATAAAACTAAATGCCAGTTGGGTCTCAGTTTTCGAAATTCAACTCTTCTTCATTTCACAAAGTGGTTTGTCCTTTTCCTACTGGAATCACAGATCTGATTAGAGAATGTATGTGCTGAATCATGGAAAAGAATCTTTGGCTAATTCAAGTGAGTGTTATCAAAGACAATTATCATGACAAAGCTATTCTGCATGCAAAGAAATGTGTGTAACATGGCTGGAGCATAAGGAGGAAGTCAGAAGTGCTGAATATAGGCTGTTAATAATTGAAAGTAATTATTCGCCATTGGAAAGAGTCCTGTTCCCTCCTCCAATTACTTTGAAACTTGGCTTCCTCTAACAGATGCTGCATTGGAAAAGATCCTCTTGCAGAGTACAGCACTACATTGCATGGCTTCGAGAATAATTTTACAAGCTTTTGTTTCATTTTTCCTTCTTAAAATATGTCTAATTCAAGTCTGCTACTACATACGGTTTCCAGCCCGGTGTTTTGGTGAATCGCTCGCTCCTTTGTGTGCTACACTTTTCTTTCTTTGACTTCTCCCATTATCTCCAGTGACAGCCATGAGATGTCGGGGCTGAGACCCGCTCAGGGCCACCTAAAAGTTGTCTTGTTCCTCTATGGGGAAAGCTTGACAACAGCTAAAGCCACTTTGACCTCATCTAGAATGAGCAGGGAGGAGAGCAGTTACTGTCCCCTCTCCTGGTTCTTAGGCAGTACATTGCACCACGCCGCCTCCATACGCGGGACAAAGCGAGGCAGCTGTGACAGCACAGCTTGGCGTGCCTGGCACCGCGAAGGGCTGGCTCCAGGCAGGTGACGATCACAGCTGGCATTTAGAGGCCACCCCGTCTGCAACCGCCTCTGTCAGGGCTGTGAGTTTGGGCTTGGGAGGATCCTTCCTGCTGCTGATCTCTGGGAAGAGGTTTGCACTTGCTCAGGATTGAAAGTAGAGGCTTGTAGTCTTCCAAGTGTTTCAAACTTCCCTTTCCACTGTCTGTTTCACAGGCTACATAAACGTGTTGACCTCCCGATTTGTCTTGTTCGTACAGATGGCACAATCAGTTCCAGTTCCATTCTTCTGGCCCAGTCCCTGCAGCACTGCGTCCGCTCCCAGAACTGCGCTGCCACAGACCTGTTCTACCAGGGCAACTCGCAGGCCATCAGGGAGTGGCTGACGGTCGCCATCACTCGGACGCTGCACCAGGGAGAGGAGAGTCTGTTAGACCTCACTAAACAGATCTGCTCCTTTTTACAGGTGAAATATTTAGCAGTGTTTTGGGAGCAGCCTTGTTTTTAAGTCCTGCCTTCTTTCTAATGAGCTTCGTGTGATACTGACTTCCCTAATACTGTCCATAACACTGAATTGTTTCCCAGGATGGATTATATTCCTGTTCTCATCATAGTGGGCACACTGAAAACACAAACAATAAATAACAGTACTCTGGATCATATTAAAATGGAGTGGCCTCACACTGTGCCATTATTGACAATGCAATATTTTATTTGAAAAAAGAAGAGGGAGGTGTTTTTCTACTGCTGCTCGAGGTCTTTCATTATGAAATGCTGTGTTGCAGACGGCACCGGAACAGTTTCCTGCGGAAGAATTCCCCATTTCAGAATCCAAAGTCAACATGGATGTTAACTTTCCTGGGGCTGCATTTGTAATTGTGTCCTGTAAGGAAAGTCAGTCTGGATTCCGCAAAGAGTAAGTAATTGAGGCACCAAGAGTGGCAAAGATTAAAGATTTGCTGCTGAGCATCCGTTGGCCCAGACTTTGTAGCTGCTCGTTTTTTTAGATTTTTCTCTCCTCAGGGATTAATTTTCTGGGTGGTGGGATGAATATTGCAGCATGTCTCATCTTTCTGTGATTGCGTTGGGATGTTCAGTGGGTAGTTACAGTCTAACCAAACTGTTCTCGCTTTTCTCTTAGTTCATCCCTGTATAAAGCTCCTTGGGCTCGAGTGCTCGTCTATGGGCTTGGGCATAAAGTGAAAAGGAACGGTCAGTTAAACCTGATTGAAGCGGTGTGCTACCCGCGAGACGCCTCGCCCACCAACACGGGCCTAACGCCGCCCCCAACCACCAACCAGTACCCTTCGGTCATCACCCCCACGGACAAGGTCCACATCAAACTAGGTAAAAAAATCAAAAACCTTTTAAACTGTGTTCTCCAAAGGGAGACAAGTGTCATTGTTGCCTCTGTAGGAGCTTCCTATATTGTCACCAGTCCTACCATTGGTTATCGCAGTCTTATTGTACAAGGCATTAAGAAATGTGTCCTAGCAGAGATATACAATCATTCTTAGCCAAGAAAACATGGGTTTATGAACACTGGAAGCTATCTGACTCTGATTTTGATAGTTCTGCTAAATATGTCACAATTTTTTTGTCTTCCAGGAGTTCACAGAGCAATGTTTTTTAATAGATCTGCAGTGTTCAAGTTGGTGCAATTGCCCTTTGAGATCCTGTGTTTCAGATGGAGATTTTTTTTTTCTTTTCGTAGGTGATTGTAGAGTCCCTTTAATGTACAGAGTAATATATTAATACTGAAGCCATCCCAGCTTCTCAAGCAGGAGCAATCAATAATCTTTTTACCCTTCCAGCCTAAGGCAGAGGCTGTGATTTATTCAGAGCAGTGAAGGTGACTGAGCTGCAGTAAACTCTTAGAACTTTCCTCTGGGCGTCCTCAAGTTCTTCTGCTGAACTGCAGAATCTGTTTTTCTCAATACTGATCAGACACATCATACTATAAAGAAATGGTTTTGTGAAAGTCCTATATATATTTAGATTTCAATAGTTCCATTTCATATGTCATGTAAACAAAATGTTATCTGTACTTTTATGATTATAGATTATATCAACCTGTCGTTCTAGGTACATGTTCCTATTTGTTTATTACAAGGTACTTAAAAGGGCAAATTCTCACTTAGCATAAATTTAGCCTTAAAAAATGCTAAAAGGTAATTCTGTACTTTTACTTTACAAATGCCAAGAGTCATGATAAGTATTTTCTTTGACCTTTTTGCTTAGGAGTGTCGCCGCCCCCTGGAGCTGTGCTGGTCTTGCATTCTCTTCCCCTTGAATTCCCCCTGGCCATGGCGTTCACAGAGCAGCTCCTAACTTGGAAGTTGGAAGATGGGGATGGAAAATCAGAAGACGAACTGGACACTATTCCTGCTTCAGTCCTCTTGCAAGTAGTGGAATTTTTAGGTGAGAGTGCGGCATTTACTTAGTAATGAACACCAATAATGTGCTGGCTCACATGGAGAGTTTAGAAAAAATAATTCATACACAAGGTATTTCTGAGCTCTTCCATTACATTGAAATTTTCTTCAGACTCCAGGAATTTTCTGTTGATATGCACTTCTTGGACTAGCCTTCCTGATTTTCTTACTACTGCCACACAGCTGGTGAAACGACCTTTTCTTGTGCTTTTTTTAATGTTACTGGTGCAACTCACGCAATAAAGCTGCTAACTGAAATATTGCTGACTGCTGTGTCTTGCCTTCCACACACAGGGAACTTTCTCTGGACAACTGACATGGCAGCGTGTGTGAAAGAATTAATCTTTCATCTCTTGGCTGAGCTGCTTCGCAAAATCCACAATCTGGAGCAGAAAAAAAATCCCGCAGGATTGTCATCTTCGATTGCCCTGCAGCTCAATCCCTGCCTGGCGATGCTGATGGCCCTGCAGTCAGAACTTCACAAGTTGTATGATGAAGAAACACAAAACTGGGTGTCTGGAAGTGCCTGTGGTGGTTCTGGTGTCGGGGTGGCTGACCAAGGAAGGTTTTCGACGTATTTCCATGCTCTGATGGAAATCTGCCTTGCTGTAGCAGAAGTGACCTTACCCATCAATATGAGCGTGACAGCTAATGTGATATCTTCAACAAGTGCCCCAAACCTCAGTGATTCTTCCTCCTCATCTTCATCTTCTCCAGGACAGACACCACAGAGTCCAAGCTTGCTGTCAAAGAGAAAAAAGGTCAAAATGAAGCGGGAAAAGACGTCGTCTTCAGGCAAACGTTCTTCGTCCAGAGCAGCCGAAACAGATGCCGCCATCCTCAGCATTGGAGGCAGCAAGCCTGAGGATATGTTGTGGTTTCACAGAGCACTGACTCTGCTTATAATCCTCAGGCACTTAACTAAAAAGGATCCCCAAGGGCTGGGTGTGACCAACGACGCTGTCGCGGACGCGTGTCAGGCGCTCGTAGGTCCCACAGCTCACAGCCGCTTGCTTGTCATTTCTGGCATACCCACACACTTGGAGGAGAGCACGGTCAGAAGTGCCATCAGAAAAGCGTGTAATGCACACGGTGGAGTCTTCAAAGACGAGATCTACATCCCTCTGCAGGAAGAGGATCCCAAAAAAACCAAGGACAAAGCGGAAGGGGGAGAATGCAGAACTGAGCTGGAAAAGCCAACGGTTTCCAGTAGTGCGGACAGTTTGGATGTCAGCAGCTCCAGCAGCGTCACACCCGCCATGAGCGTCAGTGCTTCAGCGTCTACCAGCCAGGCTTCGCTCTGCAGCTCGCAGGGCATCTCCCGGACCGTTAGCGATATCTCAGTCGACCAGTTTCAGGCTGGGCTGGAACTGGCAATCCCACCAGGATTGCTAGAACCGCATGTTGTGTCCAGCCAGGAGAGTTTGGATCTGTCCCACTGCAGCACCGGGAGCCTTGGCAGCCTCGGCAGCCTCGGGGAACCGCTCGATAATGCGGAAACGGCGTCTGTGTCCGATGTTGGATCCATGTACACGGTCACGTCTCTGGACAACCAGCCGCTGCTGTCACGGCCGATCAAAGGTTTTGCTGTAGTGGAGGTAAGAGCCTTCAATCAGGAGAGGGTGTCTTTTGGGTCAGTTTTTTTCTGACAGAATGAGATTTGAGGCTAATAACTCTCTTTTTAACCTCTGGCTTTGAGAAATACTCAAATACTCCTCCTGTGGCTTGTGTGTAACACCATGATCTGACTGTTCAGGAAAAAGTGTGCCATGTGTTTCCTTCTGTAAAGGTTCTTCTGCGGGACTGAGTGGCTGGTTCAGAGCTGAGCCTGACTGACCTGCAGCATGGTGATTGCAGTGGCCAGGTGTTTTTGAAAGGATTTTTTTCAAGGCCGAACCTGAATTCTGGTATCAACTTATTGATGCAGAAGAGTGATAGAAGAGATGCAATATTGATTATCCACATAGGGAGGGGAGAAAGCTTAAGACCCAAATTTAATATAAATAGAAGCTGATTCGTCTTGTCAGAATTTCTCTTAACTGATGTCATTATTTGTACAGATAAGGTCAAGAGCTAAAATAGAGAAAATCCGAGCCAGTCTATTTAATAGTAGTGACCTCATTGGTTTGTCAAGTCTGGATGGTGAAGATGAGCTGATGGAAATGTCAACTGAAGAGATTTTAACTGTTTCTACTGTAAATCAGAGTTTATTTGATACACAAGGGAGCCCAGCACTAGAAGATTATTTTAATGATAAGTCAATAAAAGGTATGTGGTTTTTATATTGGCAGATATCTTACATTGTGCATTTTTGGGAGACATACAGGGGACAGATTCTCCTCACTGGACTCAATAATTGGTGGGTGACAACAAGGGGGAGCCAGGGAGTCATTTCAAAGCAAGTTTCCTCCCTCTCATCAGTTGACAAGCAGCTATTTGTGATCTGAACATTGTTCAACTGTCCTCACAGCTAATCAAACAATTAAAAAAAATATATAAAATTAAACAACAAAGCAAGCTGTACAGACCCTGATATAGCTGGAATGGGCCAGAATTCTGAATCAGGGAATGGGGAGGATAATACTCAGAGGAAGTTCAGTTGACTACTAGTTCAATTGGTAGGTGTTGGTCTGTACCCACACAACAGAATTTTTATTCTGGCATTATAAATAATCTGTCTTTTTTATTACCATTATGGTCACTCAAATAATAATTACAGTACATGACCAGAACAGGAGAAGGCATTCAGTTCTCTGTCATAAATGGGGCACCAGAGTGCAGAAAGGTCGAGGCTGCTGGTAGAGTTTTTCTGAATGACTTTTCTCTCTTGGAGCAAGTTGCATGTGATGCAACGTTTTAGCTGAATGCAGAATGTGTTTTCATGTTTCAAATTCTAAACAGTTGTCATGGCACATTGTACCGTATTGCATTCTTTTTTAAATCAGGTGAGAAATTGGTCCCGGGTGCTCGGGAAGTCCTCACAGAAATATTTAAAAGCTGCGTCCATTCTGAGCAGATGCTGAGCCTGACTCCAGCCAAACCCATTAAGGTGGCTGATATCTATCTCAGTAAAGAGCAGATAAATTCCCAGACTCCTGGAAACCTTCTCCATGTGTTCTTCACAAACGTCCGCCCTCCAAAGAAGGTGCTGGAGGACCAGCTCACTCAGGTAGTGCTTTGAAAATTGTTTTCAGTATCTTTTTGTGTAACTTGAAGGCATTGGGTAATTATTCACTTTCTGTGCTGGAAGATTTTAAGGAAATACGGTGTGCCCAAGCCCAAATTTGATAAGAGCAAGTACAACAAGGCGGGCAAGGAGCAGCATCCAGTGAAGGTTGTGAGCACCAAGCGCCCTGTTACTAAACAACCTACAAAGGAAAAGTCCATGCTCAATAGTGTCAGGTTAGTGTCTTCAGCCTTTTGACGGTTGTGAAACATTTGATTTCTCTTTAGGAATCTATTCTTATTCCCTCACCCTCTGTATTTCCATGTACTGATTGGAAGAGGAAGATGTGACTTTGAGATTATCAAGGAATGTCTTGGTTTCTTGAACAGACGAAAGAGAACTTTTCATCCTAACATTCATTTTGTCCCTTAGCCGAACAGCCTTAAGTGAGAAGAAACCTACTGTGAAGCCAAAGTCTCCTGAGAAGAGTAAACCTGAAGAGAAAGACCCTGAAAAGTCCCCCACAAAGAAACAGGAAGGTAGGAGCTGTGTAGAATTTTTCTGTAGATCATATAAAGAAAATATGGGTTTTATATTGACATGCTTATATGATGTAACAATAGATTCAGGTTGTCTTTGGGTTTACTAACTTTAGGGTTTTTTTAAGTAGTGACTTTAAATGCTGCTTTTATTTGTATACCTGTAAATCTGGGCTCATCAATGCAAGTGAGAGCAAACCGTGTTTGTGCAAGTCACGCAATGGTACGAGTAGGCCACATGAACACATTCTGCACAGAACTAACTGCCTAAGAGGTGGAGTTTTGAGGCTTTTCTTGTACAATGTGGGATTAGGATATCATGGGGTTGAACTAGGTGGTTTCTCGACTTTTATAGGAAAATTATTAAGTTACAGGAGCAAAACTGGAGGAAAGTGAAGCTTCGGATGTTTAGAACTGCTCGAGGAATGAGCCCTGGTGGGGAGGGCAGAGCCTCCTGCACCAGCTCTTCTCCTCTGTCCATGTCATTGTCATTGACTATTTGATGGTTGTATCTTTGCTGTCAGTTCCCGAGGAGAAGTATTTGACACTGGATGGATTTCAGAGATTTGTGGTCGACCGATCTAAACAGGATATCCGGAGTGTGTGGAGAGCGATTCTGTCCTGTGGATACGATCTACATTTTGAAAGGTAAATTTTGCAAACCTTCTTGTAAAGGTGACACTGATCAGTTGTGCTCACTTGAAACAACTTGATCCCAAGTGTTCCTATTCCAAGGAGCTTTAACCAGTGTATTAGTAACAAAAACTTCTATTTGTGGCTGCAAGGGCTGTAGAGAAAAATTTTGGTTATTTTCTTAAAATGTGCTTTAAAAGAGTCAACATACTGTCAAAATGCAGGTTCCTGACTTTGTTGTACAGAACACAGCTAACAAAATCATATGCCATACTGTCCTTTATAGCTTCCAAACTGTATAATAAATTGGCTTGATGAGAACTGTAGATCCATCTGCTGTCTCTGGTTTCCTTCCACAACAGCTTTCTGTTCTGGGCACTGGGTATTTGTTTAAACTGGCAGCGTTCTCACTGGGGCAGCACTAATGTACAAGAGGGAACAGTAACTTCCTTGTTAATGTCGTACAAGAAGAAAGTCCCTTAAATAAATCCTCCTTATCTCCCCGTGTCAAGCCACAAGCGAATTGCCACATCCCCTTCTCCTGTACCTGCTGCAGTAAGTTTAACAGGCTGTTCCTTTTTCTTCTTATTATTTTAGAACAGTGAGGCAAGGTAGGCAATAAACCAGTTCATGTTCTCAAACTGGAATTTTTGTAGTGGAACAACTCTCCTTAAGAAAAGGGGAGAGCAGTAGAAGCAGCTCCCTGGTGTAAACTGCAACAGGTCCGACGCCTTTTACCTTTCAGGTGCGCCTGCATTGATGCAAGACACGCTCAAAAAGCGTCCCGGAAATGGACCCTGGAAATGGATGTGGCCCTTGTTCAGTACATTAACCGGCTCTGTCGCCACCTTGCAATTACCCCAGCACGGCTCCATCCCCATGAAGTTTATTTGGATACGGCTGATGCAGCAGATCCCAGAATTTCCTGTCTATTGAGTACGTATAGATGGTTTCTGCAATGGGAGAGCTGGGCGGTGCTCCTGGGCTGTCACCCAGGTGGCTGGGACTTCCCCTGGAGGTTGCAGGTTGGAGTCTGTGTGGGTGAAGGGGAACACCAGGCCCAGGTTTACTCTCTCCAGACTGTGCTCAGGTGCAGCGCTGCCTTGGGCCAGGTTCTGTGGAAGGGGTTCTGGGATTCTCCTGGCTCAGGACAGAGCGGTGAGTCTGGCTCACAGGGGGAAGGAAGATCAGATTGCAGTTCTGGGCCTAGACAGACCTGAGTCACCCAAATCCTGTTCTAAGCACTGAGTTTCTGTAAGGGGGTCTGCAGATAATGCAAATTCAGTGATGATGAAAGACAAGGGACTTGGACACCTAGAGCCTCAAGAGCCAGGAAAGAACATCTCAGATCGCAGCTGTTCATGCGTCTCAAGCCCCTGTGTTGGTGCACAGCTATGAGGAGGGGGCTGCTTTAGGAGGAAGTTTCTGTGGCTCCTGGACTGCAGCTGCTGGGCAGATGGGCTTTGCAGTAGGTGGGGAATCACTGCACCTCTCTGACTAGATGTTTCCCGCCTCAGATGTTCCCGTTGAAAGTCTGCGCCTGCGGTTTGCGCTGCTTCAGTCTCTCAATACGACGTTGGAGACGTTCTTCTTACCGCTGGTGGAGCTGCGGCAGAGCGAGATGTACGCTCACAGCATCGCCGCCTTGCTGCAGGAGGCCAAAGGTGGGTTTGTTCTCTGAAAGGCCGCACAATGCGCAACGTTGCATTTCTTAGTATATTTTGCAGAAGGTTTCAATGTGCATATCCACGTGACGGAAATGAGAATGTGGAGGGGAGAGGGAAGGTGAAATAGTTAGGGGGTCCGATGAGCTAGTAAGGTGTATTGGCTTCATTCTCAGCCCAATAAGCTGCACATGGTCTGAGGTGACAGCCAAAAAACAGCATTAACCACCAGCGCATCTCAGTGTGGGAGTGTTTTCTTTTATTGCTTCATTTTTTTAAATTATTCTTGCAGGTAGTTACTAGACACTGTGCACTTTTCTTGGCCACAGAGGGAGTTGTCTTCTGTCCATGGGTGGCCTTCAAATGTGCCTTCATCTTCCTTGGGGTATCCATAGATCAAAATTCTTTGCTAGTCAACAAGCAGTAGATCAGGGGAAAGTCTGGAGCCATGTTGGCATCCTCGTTGTCATTGAAGTTGTAAAATTACAGAGATCAAGAAAATACTTACAGCGCATCAGCATTTAAAATAGTTTTACAAGGCTCCATTAGACACCAAAGAAAGCACAGATTTAGGTCATTACATTTCCCAAACTTGTTTTCTTCTGAAGAAGGTACCAAAGTCACCCAAGGGCTGTGTGGAAGTAGGTTTTTGTATTTGCCCGGTTAAGAAAAAAAAACAACTTGTAAACTCCGTATGGGGAAGTGAGAAATGTTCAGAGGTTTTGTCTTAATAGAGCCTGTATTTATGGTGCAATGTGTCACCCGTTTTTATCGTATTTTCTTGCTTCTAGAATTACTGTCAAAACATCTCGGATTGCTGAAAGCTATTTGGCAAAGTGTTTGTGCTTTACAGGGATTCTGGTGGAGTTGCTGGGGTCTGTTTGTATAACATTAGAATTGTGTTCATCGGTGTTCTAACCCAACAGGCTCCTTCCGGTAAACATTAGTAACAAATACTTTAAAATCAATAAATAAATTGAAGGGGTGGATTTGCTGTATCTTCTACCTGATGGAGATGAAATTATTGTTCTACTGTTGACTATTAGAGAATTTCAGAAAATAGGATTGTGAAAGGGTAGATTAACTATGCAGAAATACATGTTTCTTTCTTTAGGCCTGATCTTTTATGACACAAAGGTGACTGTAATGAACAGAGTGCTGAACGCCACTGTCCAAAGAACTGCTGATCACGCAGCCCCGGAAATCACCCTGGATCCCTTGGAAATAGTTGGAGGTATGGGAAACCCTGACCTTTTTCCAAATTGCAACCAGTTAGGTCTGGTTTAAGCAAGCTCAGACACTTACTAACGCAAAATACTCTGAACATGGGGATATTTTTCCTTTGCTTTTACGCAGGGGAGATCCGCTCTTCAGAAAACTCGTATTTCTGCCAGGCAGCCAGGCAGCTGGCCTGCGTGCCGTCCTCGCAGCTCTGCGTCAAGCTGGCCAGCGGGGGCGACCCCACGTACGCCTTCAACATCCGCTTCACGGGGGAGGAGGTTCACGGGACAAGTGAGTGGGGTCGGCGGGTCCCCAGCGCGGGTGACATCGGGGGCAGTCCTGAGAACTCGCTCCGGGTGGAATCCAGGTTTTCAGCAGGACGTGACTCCTGTACAACCTTAAGGAGCAGCGTTAGGTGTTTGTAGTCCTGCAGATGGAACAGAGCGAAGCTTCCAAGAATTAAGCAAGCCAGGTGGTTAACGTGACTGGTGAAGGGACTTGAACATAAGACCTGTCGGGAGAGGCTGAGGGAGCTGGGGTTGTTTAGTCTGGAGGAGAGGAGGCTTAGAGGTGAGCTCAGCACTCTCTAGAACTACCCGAAGGGCAGTTCTAGCCAGGTGGGCATTGGGCTCTTCTCCCAGGCAGTCAGCGATAGGACAAGGGGGCATGGGCTTCAACTCTGCCAGGGGAAATTTAGGCTGGATATTAGAAAGAAATTCTTTACGGAGAGAGTGGTCAGGCATTGGAATGGCTGCCCAGGGACGTGCTGGACTCACCGGCCCTGGAGGTTTTTAAACTGAGATTGGACGTGGCACTTAGTGCCATGATCTAGTAAACGGACTGGAGTTGGACCAAGGGTTGGACTGGATGATCTCTGAGGTCTTTTCCAACCCAGTCGATTCTGTGATTCTGTGATTTTCATGTTTTAGTTAATACAGCAGGAAGCATCAGCGCCTGGGCGTGCGACTTTGCTAACTAGAGAAAGTGAATAAAGTAATAATCTGGTTTTGAAGCATTTAGTTAAGAATGTCTCTTCAGGTTGTTTGGATGCTCAGCCATGGTGAACCCAGACTGTGCTGAGAACTAAGATATTTTTTAATAATTTTTTATTTTTACATACTTTCTTGTTGGTGATGAGCTGGGTAATGCTGCTGTGGTCTTTATTGTCTGCATGGTCAATAAAGATGCCTTAAGTACTGATATAGGATACATTATCAATGTCACTGGCGAGGAATACTCGAGCATTAACAACTGAAAATGCTCATGCCCAAGCGAGGTGGTTTTGAGAACAGTTTTCAACCTGCCGTCAGGAGCACGAACTGCGGCTCGTCCCAGCCAAACTGAAGAGGTGGCGAGTACGAAAAGGGTTTTGTTGCTTTAAAAACTACCCTTAATTTTGCAGTAAGTAGTATTAAAATTGCATCTTCCTCGTTTGCGTGGCAAGACGGACAATATTGCTTGTAATCGCTTTAATTATTTTCATGTGACTGGTTATAAAAATGAACCTCATGTGAGGGAACAGACACGTAACTTCACCTGACCAGCACAGCGACGGGTGCTGCTTTTCAACAGAAAGTGTTGAGCAATAATAAGATTACGGTGCCTTCTCTTGACTGTAACGATTTCCCATGCGTTGCCTCGCTGCATTTAACTGTGGTGATGCTCTGCATTGTGAAGACAGCACCATTCATCTAATCAGTAATAGATCCTGTTTGCAGGCCAACTGGTGTACCAGGTGTTTGTGCCAAGGCCTGCACACCGAGCGCTGGAAGCCAAAGCAGCCCTTAGGAGATCAGCAGAAAGCAACTCAATGAATATTTTTTGCACGTAATTAAACTGTTTAAATGTGGACTTGCTGGCGCGGCTGCATCTCCCCCAGTCCTGTTTAGCCGCGTGGCTGTGCAGTCACAGAGGTGAAGGGTGCAATCTAAGGCTCAAAACAGGATTTCAAGGAGAAATTCTGGGTTAAAAGGGAAGTGGTAACAAGCCTCAGAGAGCATTTCATTGTTTTGCCCCTCTCTTTCAGGTGGGTCTTTCCGTCACTTCCTCTGGCAAGTCTGTAAAGAGCTACAGAGCTCCTTGCTCTCCCTCCTCCTGCTGTGCCCCAGCTCTGCCGTGAATAAGAACAAGGTGCGGTGTCTCAGTGTGGGGAATAAAGTCGCTGTTCTCTTTTTGAACGCTCGTGTTTGAACAGGAGTGGGACACGGTCGGTTCAGTGTTGGCACATTCACCAGAAAGGTCTCACGTGCCTGAGAGCGCTCCGGGTTGTCCTTCGGGTGGCACCGCGGGCACTTGAAGAAGCAGCCAAGGAGTCAAAACTGCAAAACGCAGCAGAATTAAGACTCCTGGTCAGAGTTCCGTGGGAGTGGATCTGGTTCAGTTGTCCATCCCAAACAAGTCGTATTCTGCTGGAATTACTCAAGGGATGTCAGCAGGAAAGTCAGTCCCATTGATTGTAGAACAAGATGCTCCCTCCCTGCTATTTAATGCATTTTTAGTGTCCTCCTACTTTATGCAGTGGATGGATGGATGGATGGATGGATGGATGGATGGATAGATGGATGGATAGAAATAAGAGAAAGTTTGTAGCCCAAAGAATTTGCAGTATTTTCGGTATAGTTCCTTCCTAGGAGTATCCACAAGGCCAGAAAACTGCTCATTTCCCTCAACTTAAGAGCAGCTGTGTAGCAAACCTGGCTTTGCATGTCCAGACTGTATTTCAGAAACATCCCACAACTGAAAGACTTCGATATCAAACTGAGAACACAGATACAGGAAAGTCTTGTAAATGCTTATTAACGGAGCTTGTAAAAGCGGGGCAGTCAAGGAAACCATCTGAATGGCATTGCTTTTGATTGTTAAGTAACAAGATAACATGATATATCGCTGTATAATATATACAGGCTCCATGCCGCACTTGAGCAAATCCTTTTGTAGCCAACTGAACAGTATTTGTTGTGTTCAGGTCAGGATTTTCACAATCCTGTTAACTTGTGGACCCCCAGGTTGTGCGCCGGTTATTAAATACGGCTTTGCACGTGCTCTATTTTTTTTTCATTTGTCTGTTTCTGAAGGGCAAGTACATTTTGACGCCCAGCCCCATAACCTACGCGGAGGAGCAGCTGTTCCATTTCTTCGGGCAGCTCCTGGGCATCGCCATTCGAGCAGATGTTCCTCTGCCACTCGACCTCCTGCCGTCCTTCTGGAAGACCCTGGTGGGAGAGCCCCTGGATCCCGACGTTGATCTCCAGGAAGCCGACATCCTCACCTACAACTACATCAAAAAATTTGAAAATGTAAATAACTTCTTTTTTTCTTTTCCCTCTTTGTTTTTGGTTTCCCCCACAAGCACCTTGTTCTCGCAGCTGCCTGCCCTGCGTGCTGGTGGTCGGCTTCACCGCTCGTAGATATTTTTCACATGAGCTGGGTTTTGAAGTGTTTTGACTCATCTTGAGCGCAGGATTTTACATCCTGGTGGCTCGGAAAAGCTGCTCAGTGTCCTCTGCTGCCTGGCACAGCAGAACTGAGGCTTCTAAAGTGTTTACTGGAACCAGGCAGTGCCAAACCAGAGAAGAACCTGCCAAAGCAATTACCGACTTGCGCTGCCCGTGGTATCTCCAGATGATATAACGCACTTTGTACCTTGTGGTGATGCCTCAAATGAGTTACAAGAATAACGCCACGACACGCTGGTCATCAGATGCTGTTCTTGTGTTTCGCGACAGATAAACGATGAGACGGAATTGGAAGCTCTGTGTGCAGAAATTGCCTCTCAGCACCTGGCAACAGAGAGCCCCGACTGTCCCAACAAGCCGTGCTGCAAGTTCACCTACCTGACCATGACGGGGGAGGAAGTGGAGCTTTGTCCCAGGGGCAGGCACATCCCCGTGGCGTGAGTAGCAGTTGTCTTGGCAGGATGTTGCACAGGGTTACGTGCTAAAGAAGCATCTCTGGAATAATTTTCCAGGCACCAGGCTCTCCAGATTTGCTTTTGTAACACGCTGAAGGCTGGAATGATGTGGGAAAGCTTTATGTTTGCTGGCAGGAACTTGGAATCTCTGGCGCTGCCGGTTGTTCTGTACAAAAGGGAGAGCTGGGGAGCACAGCTCAAGTAAACACCCAGTTCTGAGGCTTGTGAGAAATGGGCAAGAGAGGAAGCTGAGGGAAGTGGAATTAGATTGGGAAGCACCGGAATGCAAATAGCTTAATGCTCGCTCCTGGTTATTCAAAGCAGAATCTCCCCGTAAAACCCTCCTGCATGGAGCAGTCTGGGGCGGGCTGAGGCATTTGTACTCACTCTCCTCTCTTGTCCCGAATCTCTGCCCCTGCAGGTGGGAGAACAAGGACGTGTACGCAGCAGCGATCCAGAGCCTGAGGATGCGCGAGCTGCAGACGCCGGAGTGCATGACGGCCGTGCGCGCCGGCCTGGGCTCCATCATCCCCCTGCAGCTCCTCACCACGCTGACGCCTCTGGAGATGGAGCTGAGGACCTGTGGGCTTCCCTACATCAACCTGGAGTTCCTCAAGGTGTGAAAAACTAGGGAAAAAGTGTGAAAAATCTTGTTAAAACACACCTGTGTAACATGTAGAGGAGGGGACACTCGCCCTGGAAGGTGTTGGGGAGAACCTCCTGCTTATGATACAGCCAGGATGGTCCTGGTGACTCCCCGGCCTGTACTTGGACACCTTGTTTTGTTCCCAAGGAGGTTTTTTAAGTTTTTACTGGATTCGGGAAATAATAGGAATGAGGCTTGTTCCAGAGGGGACTAAATAATTTACTTTTTAAGATCAAATTTTAAATGTATCTCCATTTTATTGAGCTTGACTCAATGCTTGCCACTTGAGCTAAGGGCTTGAAGAGCCATTGCCCTTATTTTGAATTGCAAATAATTTCTGAGAACCTAAAATTAATCTGTAACAGACAATTTCTGGTTCTAAAACCTTCCGTTTTGTTACCGTAAGAAATACACCACGAACAGAACTTGTGTCAGAAGTTGCAGAGTATCCTCGACTGTGGGTGTTAGCACTGGTTTGTGCTTTCTTCAAACAGCAGCAACGCTGAACTGCCCCAGACCTGCAGATTAAATAAAACAGCAATGAACGCTGCCCGTGCTACAGGGGAAACACACCGAGACGAGCCTGTTACAGAATCTGATGGGCCAAAAAGATACAAAACCACGTATATTAACACTCTAGATACAAACCCACATATGTTAACACTCTGCTGTGGCTGAATTTCCCTCCCGCAGGCGCACACCATGTACCAGGTGGGCTTGATGGAGACGGATCAGCACATCGAGTTCTTCTGGAGCGCGCTGGAGCTCTTCACGCAGGAGGAGCTCTGCAAGTTCATCAAGTTCGCCTGCAACCAGGAGCGGATCCCCTTCACCTGCCCCTGCAAAGACGGGGGCCCCGACACCGCCCACGTCCCGCCGTACCCCATGAAAATCGCCCCCCCCGATGGGGCTGCAGGTGGGTCTGTCCTCTGTCTGTCTGTGTTCGTATCGGGGCTCCAGCTCTCCGTTCACTTTTCTTTTTAATTTAGAAGTGTATTTAGTTCTCAAAGAGGGACAAGAGAGAGACAGGTTGTTATGGCTGCAAATAAGAAGAGAGCAAACTTGGTTTTAAACCTTTTAAAATTTAAAATAAATTAAGTACTTAAAATATCACCCTGGAGAGATAAGAGATTTTGTACTGTATTTGTCTCATGCGCTTCTAAAATGATTGGGGTGTCAGAAAGATATTGGCTTGGGGACCGAGCGGGCAGCACAATGGGATTTCAGGTTCGAGATCAGGTTCGATGTGTTCCAGACAGGAATTTTATTATTTTGATACTTCTTTGATACTTTATTTTGATACTACTTAGCAAAGGGCACAAGGGAAGATGTTTTGGGGCGCTGAGGTCATGTCGTGGCGCTGCTTTCCCCGCAGGTTCTCCGGACTCGCGCTACATCCGTGTGGAAACGTGCATGTTCATGATCAAACTCCCGCAGTATTCCTCGCTGGACATCATGCTGGAGAAGCTCCGATACGCCATCCACTACCGGGAGGATCCGCTCAGCGGCTGAGCGGGGACGGGGACGTTCCGGATCCTTCCATGACTCTGCTCATGCGGGAAACTCTTCAACTCACATCAAAGTACCTCCCGTACCACTGTGTGACGAGCTGGAGGTTAATTTATTTTCCAAACTCTCGTTCCCGTTACAATAATTACTGGAAGACTTACATTTTGTATTTGTAGACTTTGTGGTGGGCTGGTTATTTTGCTGCCTTGTTTGTGGAATATTTGTAGGATAGTTTAGTAAAGACCAGTTTGTGTATAATTTAATTTTGAAAAACCTTTAAACATGTACATTTCTAATTTTGTAATTTAGAACGGTATTACCCATGCAAACACAACAACGGTGAGGACGTTCGGGAGCACTCGGAGGTGAAGGCTCGTCGATCACTCTCCCCTCAAACATTTTTGAGTACAAAAATGGGCAGAATGGGGTGCGGGGAGGGACCCGCTGCTGGTGCCTCTGCTGCCGCAGGCAGAGATCGTGCAGGATTCCTGGCGCTTGCTTGAGTTTTAGAGCAGGAAACGTGCTGCCAAACTGCATGTTTATGTTTCCACCATTTTCTTGCCACTTCTTAAACCATCAGCACATGGGCAGCTGCCGCAGTTCATTTGGGGTTTCGTCCAGACGCTTTTGAACAGGAAGAAAGAACAGTGAAAGGGCCATAATTCAGTTGGGTTCTTGCCCTAGATGTTCTTGAATGTCTGCTTTGCTTAGTGACAAAATAATTTATTGTAATTAAAATATTAGCAGAAACAAAATGGCTTCTCTCTGTATGGTGTAAGATGCCACAGTTTCCAGCTTATAATCTGTGACTTTATCCTATTTCCCAACAAGCTTTCAGAATAATCAGTGGTGGTTAAACACCTGTAGCTCCTTTTTGTACTCAAAAATCGTTGATCTAACAGCAAATTATCCCAGAAACACAACAGCCAAACGGAGGACGAGGCGGGGAGAAAGCACAAAGTCACGCAGTCGGAGATAAAGCTTCTGTTGTCTACGCGAAGATAATAGACTGTGGAGAGAGAGCAATTCTGGAGGTTTAAGTTCTGCACGTTGTGAGATCCATTCTGGGCCGGTTTCAAACCAACGCACGGACACGTGTATCTTCCGTCACTCAGATAAAGCCGTTGCCCTGTGCCGGGTGCATTTAGAATCGCGATGTTGCTTTGTTAATCACTTAGACCCGACTCAAGGGAGAGCTCCCTGCGTGCTAAAGAACTGAAGAGCACCCAGACACCCCCGCCGTGCTGCTGGCTCAGCGCTAATTGTAAGTTAAGTGCCAGCGCTGAGCTACAAGTCGGTCACTCCCCTCGCGACGCGCTTGGCACGTCAGCCCCGCCAAGGTCTGCGAGGGTGCGTGTGTGTCGCTGTGCGCTGAGGTCTCCGTTACGTGTCTCTTTGGAAGACGACAGATGCTAATTTGGCTTGTAATGGGAATGGAAAAAACTGTATTTATTGTATATTATTGTGAATATTGGGAGTGGTGAGTGCGTGGTACCTGGAAGATAAAATGTAAGAGAAAAGCCCAAACAAGCGTGTGTGTTCTTGTTCTGTGAGTGAGTGGGAAACGTGCGTGCACCAGTTGTAGAGGTAGTTGTTGGCACACGGAGGGGAGTCCGTGTTGCCCTTGTGAAGGAACCGATCCGTGTAGAAAGAATATTTACTCTTGAATTTTGTCCATTTCCTGGTAGAAGAGTAAATGTAGCTGAGAAATCGCTGGGAGGAGGCGCAAACACCACGTGGAGTTTACAACGACCAACCGAGCAGGAGGAGCCGAGTTCCCAACCGGTGCCATGAGGAGACGGGACGGCTGGCGGTGGAATTCTGCGGCAGAACTGTTGGCGCTGACAATGCTGCGCTTGGGGTTTTGTCCTGGCACGGTTTTGGGGTTAAATCGCCCGTTTCCAGCCCTCAGTGCTCCAGGAGGACTCAGCGCAGCCCGACTCCTCCCTCGCTGCGATTCCAGCTGTGAGTACGAACCTGCTGCTACTGTCCGTCTGCTCCTTCCAGAGCACCGGGGAGCGGAACAACCTGTGTCCCGGCCCTCAGAAGTGTGCTGTGAAGTTACTTGATATGTATTTATTACAATTAATTATTTATGATTACAAATAACAAACTTTTAGTCAATGCTGTTTACACGTTGCTGTGTAAATGAAGCTTCTTATACAGGAAAAATGTCACACCAATAAATAACCTTCATCGACTTTGGGGTTTTTTTTTTCTGAAGAATGGGCTGACCCCCAAAAATAAGGAGTTGGGGGGGAGCTGGGGCTTTTGGGTTTTGTTTTTTGTTCTTTTTATTTTACTTTACCAGGAAGGAAGAGCAGCAGCAGTTTGACTGCAGCTCAAATGGCCTTTTAATTAAAGCTTTTCTAATCATTGTTACTTCCTTGTGCTTTCAATGAACTTGACATTGTCTGTAATAGGCTTGTTTGTCAAAGCAAAGATCAGTTTGTGATTTTTTTTTTAATATATATTCATCCAGAATGTAAAATTATACTAAACAATGGAAACCCCCTGCGGGGGGTGGTAGTTCTAGCGCGGTGTGTCCATCTCGTCCCCTGTGACGTGCTCTTGGCCATACGCTGTACACTCGCATAAAAGAGATTCTGACCATCCCTTAGAGTATCTTGTGTCCTTATTGGGGGCTGGAAATAATGAGGAAAAGAAACTCCTCCAGGGCTGAAGCTGAGGATTAGAACGGCTGCAGGTTCTCTGCTTTAAATCGCACTTTTATGGGTTAATACACTGTAATTTGTATCTACTTGGAGCAGAAATATAAAAGTATTTTGTACAAAAGGGACAGTGAGCACCGATTGATGTTGCAAGCACAGTGTTTCCCATCCTTGAGGAGCTCAGTGTTTTAGGTGTTTTTCATGCTCACCATTCCCACCCAGGTGTCCCTGTCACCCGCCCAGCACAGCCAGTGCAGGTTCCCATCTCTTGCCAGAGCCGTTTTCCCCAGAAATGCCAGCACGAGTTTGGTGCCACCTGGGTTTAAATACCTTCTTTCTGCTTTTCTTGTATAAATAAACGCTAACATTTGGTAGAAGCATCTGTAAAATGTCTTTATTTTAGAACCAAGATCAGCCATCGTTAGTCATGAGCAGAGAAAGGGCTCCAGGACCAGCCCGGCCCGGGGGTGACGGGCTGATTAACCTGCTGCTGCCAGGGGCTGTGCTGCATTAATGAGGCTGATGCCCACAGTCATTATCCCAGACCTATTGCAGCACCAATTCCTGACCCTGCGCCCAAACAGCTCCCGTACGGCAAATTAACAAAGACCTACTGCAGGTAATAACAGCAGAACACAAATTAACACTGATTCTGAACCAGCTGTCTCTGGGTGGGGTTCAGAAACACCTCAAGTAGCATTTATGACCCCATGTCACTTCCTGTAACAGCTTTTTACTGTTTTGGGGACACCATTAGATAAATTTTATTACAAGGAAGTTAGGAAATGGACTAATAGAGCAGCAACAAGCACTTCACAAAGCAGCCCTGGGCTCGGAGCTCGTCCCCAGCACCCACAGCCCCTCCATCACTTTTGCTTTTTCTCTTGCTGTTTTCAGACCAACAAACAGCCGGACACACACCTGAAGAACGATGTCAAACATTCACTGGGTGTCACAAAAACCAAGTACAGAAACAACCCAGGAGCGTATTTGTTGTCTTGCTGCTAGTAGAGCTCAGAAGTAAAATGCTGTAGTATAGTCTCACAAATTAAAAATACATATATATATATATATATATATAAAATGATCACTACCTGTAAAAATTTAAATTGGTAGAAAGTCTTCAATGAATTTACTTGCACTCAGATAAATTAGTACTCGAGTGCAGGATAATAGTGCGCAGAGTGTTAAATGTGTGTTTTCTAAGCGGCGGATCACTTCTCCTCCGGATCATCAGACACTGGGCTCTGCGCTTTGGCCTAAAGGAAAGGGGGGAAAAAGTAAAAACGCTGTTTTCAGAGCGTATTTGATAAGGACCTCAGCAAAGCAGGGAGGCGATAGTGTCCCCTCACCTTGGTGCTCCTGCGCCGGGGACCGAGGGGAACGCCCGACACCTCGAGGCTCCGTCCTCCCGCGGCGCTGGGGCTGCGGAACAGGGACACTTTGAGCAGACACAAACCCACCACTCGGGGCTCTTACTGCGGGATTAACACGGGTCCTTCTCGCCAGGGAGAAGCCCCTCGTGCTTCTCCTGACCCCACACTTGGTTATTTTTGTAGCAGAAGAACCAGCTCCTATTCCAGAGCAAAGCTGAGAGCATTACAGTGGACAGAAAACAAGGCATCATCCTACGTTTTATCCCAGTGACCGTTTTGTCCATTCTATTTTGATACAAAAGCCTCAGTTCGCTGTTTGGAACTCAGATAAGCAGCAGCCAAATTAAGCCGGGTGAAACCCTTTCAGCCGCAGGCAAATATGAGAGAACCCGGATTTGCAGCACAAGGAGCCGAGGCAGAGGACAGGGGCGGATCTGTCACTGCTGCTGCCACCAGAAGAGCAGGATGTGCCAAGCCTGAGGCTGCAGCTGCACTTCGAGCAGAGCAAAGCTCCCGCAGCGCCACGGATCCCTCGCCCATCAGGGCAGCCCCAGGCAGCTGCTTGAAACAGAAGAGAAAAGCGTTACCTTGGCTGGGTTGGAGAAGGTCTCGAGAAGCTGGAGGTGAAGGATTCGGAGCGAAGGCTCTGAGCAGGTCTGGCTCGTGGTGTTGTCGCACCTGCCGCTCTGTTCGTCAGCCTCTCCCGGCCCACAGCCGCCTTCCCAGGCTGCCCTCTGGCATCCTGAGCATCAGGAGCAGCAGCAGCTCGCGCTGAAGAGGACGATGGCGCATTCTCGGCATTTGCCGTGTCACTCTGCGACTTGGTCCCTCGTACAGGGTGGCCGAGCCTCTGCTGCCCAAAGCCTTCCAGGCACCGAGGAGAAACATCCCCTGGGAGGATAAGGATACAGCGCTTAATGGGAGCAGTAAATGCAGCAGGAGACATTAGACACCACTCAAATAACAAAACTAGACCTAATTTCCATTCCAGCAGCACAGGGCCTCATAACCAAGATCTCTGAGGATACCAACTTTCAGTGATTTAATCCTTCTTGCATAAAACTAGACCAAGGGTAAAGGACCGAAGATTTATAAATTTTGGAGACAGAACAGGGTAACAGCATCTTTTCAGATTGGAACACACACAGTGTTCCTGCAAACACAGCGGAAAAGAGGGTGTGTAAGTCTGTGTTTTGCCCACACCTTGATGCCTGATCCATCTCCGAGCCGGCTCTGGTGCTTCTCGTCTCTCTCTGTCGGCCGGAGGCAGCGGCTGCTGAGCGGGGAGGCCAGGGCGCAGATCACAGAGGTGCTAAACCAAAACATACGTTTGAGTGTTTAAATGGCAGCTCCTTCAGGCTTCATTCCTGCAAAAACACTGCAGAGCATCACTCCTCAGAAAGATTCGGGTTAGCAGGGAATTGGTTTTAGGAGAGGCAGATACTGCCTGTCAACATCCATGTTTTCTCTTACACGGAGCTTAGGAATACTCATCAAACCAGATCCAAGGACAAAAATCAAGGTAAAAGTGATTTCCAAGTCATGCTGCCCGCAGAGGGTCCCTGTTGGCTCTCCTGGTTATACAGTCATGCTGATCTGCAGGTGAACTCCATCAGGGGACAAACAAGACAGAAACCCATAGGACAACTGAAAAAAAGGCCTTCAACTGCCAACTCTAAGTAGATGAGTCTTTTCCTTAATATCAAGCACTACTGTTTAGCAAAGGATAAGCTATGACATTTTATCAGATCTCACTTAATCTATGAATACTGAATTTACAATCACCAAGGAGAGGAAACGCCTAGAAAAACAAACAAAATGCAGCCTCACTAGTTTGTTAGGATTGTAAGAACATGAAATAGCAGAAAAAGAGCAAGCTCAGCATTGTCACAACTTGTCTTTAACAACAGCGAGGACTCTTGAGATCCACACCACCCCCCAAATCTGCTCTCGAAGTGCAGAGAAGCACTAAAGGTGTCTGTCCAGCATTCCTGAAAAGCACCAACAGCTTCAGCACTACCAAGACCTGGTGTTTTTTCAATATCAGAACTCTCAGGCAGAAATGTCCAGCAGAATGGGAATATCCCAGCGAGCACCCTGCAGCAGCCGTCACTTCACAAACCCACCGCTTCACCCTTCGGCTGAGCTTCCAATATATTTGTGCTCTTACACTTTCTCTTTACATCCACCCTCAGAGAAATTCCTCCATCTCCTAGATTTGTAATCTGCGTTGGCTACTTCCTCTCTTGCCTACACAGTCATCCGCTTGTGCTCCTCTCCCATCTGAGCTGTGATTCACACATCCTGGTTTCAACACAACTTTCATGTATAGGTTCATATTGTGCAATTTCAGGGCCTTTTGTTTAGATTTTGTCATAAAGGCTTTTAAAAATAATTGTTAATTTTCAGTAAGAGCCTCAGCATGCCACAGCATTTCAGATGGGACGCGAGAGGCTTTGTTTAGGAAGATCTGACACAGGGGACAGTTACTTGGATTCCTGAAATGTGCCGCAGGACTTGGCACAGCTCTTGAACAACTGGATGTGATAGAACAGATCAAACGCTGTTCAGTACCTGATGAAGAAAGACTGTGTCCTCTTCAAGCTGGACGCCACAAAATTCACATGGAATTATAATGTCTCCTTCTGCCTGGTCAGCTTTGGCCTGGGGTGAAGAGAGGGGCCTACAACCTTTGGACCCAAGAGCACGCAGACCATCATATTCTCGTGGATTTGGAGAAGAACTTCTTTTGCTGAACGAGGCGAAGGCACTTGCTGGGTTACAACCTGTCTGTTACACAAGCAACATGGAAAAATTAGGTCTCCTGGTGAGCTCAGATGGATTTTAAAAACCATGCTTTGCAAAGACAGAATTGCTAGAGCTCTCCCAGCACCACTGAGTGAAGACCGCGCCTCTACTCAGTCACAGTAGCAGAAAAAAGTGCGAACCCCTAGATACAGAACAAGAAAGTACTAACCTCATGGAGAATCAGATCTTCGGCAGGGTAGAGCTCCTCACAGAATTCACACGGCAACATGGTAACGTCATCGTCTGCAAAGTAAGTAAAGGTTGTATCCTCCATCATCGAGAGGTATGATGCAGTTGGATCGACTTATTTCAAAATTCCTGAGCAATAGGCTCCTGTTCTGTGCCACAGGACAGCACCAGAGCCAGCTGAGGAAATAGTGACTCTGCTCCCACTTGCTGTATTTCACATAAGCAAAATCACATCACCCTGAGTAAGAACAATGTTTTGGGGTCAAAGATAAACTGAATAAAAAAGCCAATTACTGCCTTCAATAAAACCTTTAGTACCATTTCTCCTTTCAAAATAAGCTGGTACTCCAGGTCTCCCCCAGATCTTCCCTTCCTGTCATGTTCACTTCAATAAGAAAGTTTTCAATGGTTATTAATCTCTCATCACATATCAAGGTCAGGGATCCACTAGAGCTTTTATTTCTTCTTCCCTTGCTATCTTGCTTTAGTAATACACCTTCAAAATAAACTATTTTAAACACATCGCTAAGATTTTGAGGGAGCAGAGATAAAATTTAAGAAAGGAAGGAAGAATGGTACTCATGGAGTCTAACCTCCTGCGTATTAATTACCTAAACATGACTTAGAAGGAGTCTCAAAGAGCCTCCCTTTGACATTTTAAAATATAATCTTTTGGCATTCCCAACCCAAGGATCCTCCCTTTCCTTCTCCCTTCCGTCAAATTTTAAGGGAAAAAAAGAAAACACCTCAACAGCATTTATACTTACTTTTTACATGGGTTGACGTGCCAAAAGGCACTGAAGAGTCACAGGAGAAGATATCTGACCTGTCTGCTTCATTAAGACAGGCACTGGGCACAGACTCTTTGGCATAATAGGTTTCCCAGAAGTCGCTGGAAATTTCAGCTGCAGCATTATTGTGAGAATTATTCTCATTTTGCAGGCTAAGAGCCAACACGTAGTCTAAATCGGCATTCCAGTCTTCATAAAGCGAAGAATAAGCGTTTTCATTTCTCTCCCACTGCTCCAGGTCATCCTCTTCAAAAGATAAAAGATTATAAATGTGAGATTATAAATCTGCAACAAGCAGGTCACCTGTGTGCACCAGACTGGCTCAGCCATGAGGATTTCACATGTGGACACTCAGGGAGGGCAGCATTTCAAAGCCTAGAAGGAGACTTGTATCAAATTCAGGAGGAAGAAGGAAAACATCCTATTTTTGTTTGTAACAAGCAAAAAGAGGAGAGAAAGAAGAGAGTCGTTCCTCCTACCCCAAAAGCTTGAACTTAAGCTTCTTCAGAGCTTTACGAAGCCACTGAGGAATCCATTGTGTGACAGGCCGTGGACTGGGCTTTCACCCCATGAACCTCAGCAGTCCTCTGTTTGGCTGGTTCAAACATTTGCAGCTGTGTTCCACACTAAAACAGCCCCACTCACGCTGCCTCTGGAGCTTTCTTTATTCAGTATTTTCACACAAAGCAATTACAAAACCTATACTTGGATCAGCTGCCAAATATCAAAGTAGAAGCTAATTACTACTCTTCTCTACACTTCACCTCGCTTTTGATTTGTGCTGCCAAAACATTTCTTCTGCTAGTGTCCTTGAGTGTTTTCTCTCCTACACAGCTGCTATAAATCTGCTTTTCTAGCACCTTGGGCCTTCTCCACAAAGGCCCAGCATAGTTACCTGATTTGAGACGGTTTCTGATGTCTCGGAGGACGTGCAAATCCGCATCCTCGGTGCGAGGCACCGCTCTGCTTCCTTTTACGTGTTTCACCTCCTGTCCACAGACTCGAGGATGCTCTTTTAGATCCTTCACCATTACGTTCAGGCCGCACCCAGGACACGGCTCAGTCCTCGCTCCACAGAACATCTCATGGTCCTGGAGCTTGTTGAAAGGGAGCTGTATGTCACAGTACTGGCAGAGCGCAGGGCGCAGAGGACATGCTGACGCCTGAAAGAAAGAACGAGGGATTATTCATCATATACAGAAGACTAAGGCAAGGGTGGAGGGAGGTTCTCAGTTTGCTTAAGAGTGATCTGTTGTTTCTTTAGCCAGATCCAAAGCTACACTGAAGAATAGCTTGAAATAAGATCCTACGTGAGAAATGTAAGAACAACATGTTGTATAAGCTGTGGAGTCACACACATGTCAGCTGAAGCACTCTGAATACTCAGAACATTCTTTTAAAATCTGTGACGCTTGGGCAGCAGATTGACATAGTGCTTTTTGAAGTCGGCTTTTAGATGCGGTCTTGACATCCATTGAGTACCATTAAAGAACATGTCAGTGTGTGTTACACCAGGGAACAGATTTACAGCACATTTACTACTCAAACAGAATTGCTTGCATATGATTCTTTACCCTACACTGACAGCTAAGTTGCCCTTCAAAAGGGGTTAAACATAGATTAAATAGATGTTATAATTGCAGATGCTGCAATACTACATCATCATTTGCTCTAT
The DNA here is from genome assembly GCF_964273445.1 of Streptopelia decaocto. Classification (NCBI taxonomy): domain Eukaryota; kingdom Metazoa; phylum Chordata; class Aves; order Columbiformes; family Columbidae; genus Streptopelia; species Streptopelia decaocto. The sequence goes on along the minus strand of NC_138670.1, from coordinate 5,136,332 downwards.
AAACAAAATTAAAAGCTCTAGATGCAAATGTGCAGGATAAACTACTTCCAGGGGTTTAAGCTGGACATATCTTCACAGAAAATCCTTTTTTCCTCACCAATAAGCAGACTTGTGTGGCACTTCCAGAGCTGTCTTTAAATGAGCCCATAGGGAGGGAAGGCACTGACATTTATAACCAGATTGCCTGTGAGAGCCGCCAACTGGATTCGGAAGCTCAGAAAATGTCCCCGTGTCCCATTTTAGTTTATTTTACAAGCTATTTTAAAAGTCTTTTTGGACACAATGAGCTATTTAAACTCATCTAAATGTCTGCAGCAGAGTCAGAAATGCGTAATACTAAAGTAATGAAAAAAGTCAAGTTCATCATATTCCATGCTTTTGGAATAGCATACCATTTTTCATCTTCATCACGAATAATAAGAGCTAAATCACTGATTTTTCACAGATACCCCTTTTATAAGAAGGCCTGAGCAGGCTCCACCACTTTAAGGCAGTTTCCAACCGTATTCTGTAGGAGGGTTTGAGTTTAGAAAGTTCAACAAAAAGCATCCATCAAACACAGGCTGGAACCCAGGTCTTGGCCAACAGAAAGACTCTAGAATCAGTAGAGTATCTGCCAAGTGTCTAATCATATAAAGTCCACCAACCTCATGATCCTTCAAGAAACACTTTTCTATCTTCATCCTACACTTGCAGGTAACCTACAATAAACAGATCTCATGAGATTGATTGCCACAGAAGTCAGATTTTAAGAGGAGAAATTTGTTTCTCACCTGCACGTGTTCAGACTCAATATGGTTCTTCATTTCAGACTTTGGGATTAATTCACTGCAGTAGCGGCATACTTCAATGTTTCTGCTACAGTGGGTTTCATGCGTGATGAAATTAGCTACAGAAATATCCTTTTTGCTATGAGAAAGTCACAGAGGTTATTTTTCAGAAAATACACTGACAACAATTTCAAACAGTTTTTCATTAAAAAAAAAAAAAATCATTAAGAAACCTTTCTAAGAATTCCTGGTTTAGAGAAGTGAGTAACTAAAGAGAAAGGCAAGCCCAGCCGGGCCGCCATGATCCTTTATAGTCGGGATATTGATGTATATACCATGCAAACGTCACAGTTTTCACGCTGCATTAAGATAAAATCAGGGTGGACTAATTTCTGTATATGAAAGACAAATTTTGCAGCATAAACAAGTTATCACCAGGTTCAAGTTAATAAACTAAACTGAACTGAGAAGACAAAAGTTTCTTCCTGAAAATAACTTGGCTGTGAGATGTCGAAGAGTGCTCTGCTCGGAAAGAATAAATAACAGAACCTGTTAGGCCAGACCTGTTCAGGGAACAACAGCAGTAACTGTGTTACTCTGTAGCCAGAATTCCCCAACTCACCTCATTTCAAAGATACTCATTTTCCTATCTTGATGAAGACACAAGGGTTACAAACACAAAAGGCACAAAAAGAACAGAACGCTTATTCCTGCCTGGAGCAGGCAGGATCATTTCTAGATGGTTGTATCATTCCCCCCCTGCACACAAGAAATCAGCCTTCAAAACACCAAAATTAACTTTACAGCCTATTGCTTAGTGCCTCCTGTGTCACAAAGGAAAATCACTACAGCTGTTGGGTTTTCTCCCTTGCCAGACGCCAAGCAGCCAGTGGCCTGGCAAAGAACAAAGTTCAACAGCAGCATCTAAACTGCACATACTCACTGCTGGCAGACAAACCAGACTGATGTGGCAACAAACTGTTTGGATTCTGATGTCTCTTTGAGAAAAAAAAAAAAAATAAATAAAGGTTAATTTCCTTAGTTGCTTGTATTCGGGATGCAACTCCTGAGATTGCATCATTATAAGTAAATGTATTACCAGCACTGGACCTTCTAAAGAAAGAGAAGTGTTACCAAACAACTGCCACAACAATACCTGCCTATTGATTCTGGTTTTATATCTCTGGCTTCTAAGCCATGTATCTGCTAAAGGAAAACCTGGAGTCATGCACTTCATGTCTGCCCCACTGAAAATCAAGTCTTTATTTATATTTGAATATTTAGGCTTCTATCTAGTTGCCTGTTAAGTCAGAAACTTCAGTAAAGGCTGGGAAAATTATAAGGCATTAACAACAGACAAAGTAAACCCCAAACATTTCTAAAAAGACCGTATGTTCATTATTAATTTGCGCCTTCTAGTACTTCACGGCGTTTCAAGGAAATATACAGCGATTATTTATTTAACGGCTGAGCTCACCCGCCCAAAGGACAAGTCCATACACAGACATTCGGTTTCGTTTCTTACCAGTTCCCACACAGCCGGGTTTCCGCCTCGCTCACTGCAGCTATGGCCATTTTGCTGTCGGGGGGCTGAAGAAGAGGCACTCCCGGCCCCTCAGCCCCTCGGCCTCGTCTCCTCCGGGGGTCCCGGGGGCCGCTCCGCTCCCCCAGCCGGGGGGCGCTCCCCTTCCCCAGCCGGGGGGTGTCCTGGGGCTTGGGGAGCGGCGGGAGGAGGAGACACCCCCGCCCTGGGCAGCACAGGGAAGGGAAGGCGGCTGCGGGGGGTGGACCGACCCAGCCCGGAGAACGGAAAACCCCAGCCCCGCTCCTCCAGCTCCCGGGGAACCCACGGCCGGGCCCGGCCCCGCCCCGCGCTGCCTACCGGCCCCTTCCCCCCCGCCCCCGGGCCGGCCGGGCCGGCGGCTGCGCACTGCGGTTCTGCGCTCTCATCATGGCGGCGCGGGGCCATGTGCAGGACCCCAACGACCGGCGCCTGCGGCCCATCTACGGTACGGACCCCGCGGCCCCCCGGCCCCGCTGCCCCGGCCCGCCCCGCCGCCGCGGCCTCGCGGGGGCGGCCCGGTTCGCCCGGGGACGGCGCGGAGGGACCCGGCGGGCGGCCCGGCCCGGCGAGCGCTGGCTGGCCGGCCGCTCCGGTGGGGCCCTGCCCCGGCGGCGGGGGAGCCCCGCGCTGCGCTCGGCGGGGTTCGGCCGCTGCCCGCCGAGCCCGTGCGGGAGCTGCCGCGGAGAGCGGGCCCGGCCCACCCGCGGCTGGAGGCGGGAGTCTGGCCGGGCCGGGGGGACCCGCGCTCGGTTCCCGCCGCGGGTTTTGCCCTGGGCTCCCCCGGGACCCCCGGCCGCGGCGGGAGCGGCAAGCGCAGCCGGTCCCCGGCCGGGCCTCGCTCCGGGGGGCGGGGGGTTGTGCCTCTTTCTCTCCGCCAAGGTAACTTCGGTCGGTGTTTGTTTTCTGCTGCTGAGAAGTTAGAAGTGGATTGATTCATAAAAGGAACAGGAGCGGTCACGGGAAGCTGAAGTTGTATGTTGAGGTGTTGTGGCACAGGCTAATTGCGGTGTTTTGAAAATTAATTGGGAGTCAAGAGTGAAGTAGTTAGAACGGGACGATTTTGTTAAGAAACTTCTTGTATGAAGCTGTCCCCAAATACTTCCGAGGATATTACATGCAGTTGGGGATTGCTTAAGAATTTATGCAAATACAGAGAAAAGAAAAATACTTCCCTAGGGTACAGTATCGTTTCTTCCCTAAAACTGAAGGTGGGATAGAGATTTTGAAAAATGTTCTCAACTTTTTCAACACCAGAAAAAAGTCTCTCCCTACCAAGCTGGTGAGAGCTGCCCTCGTTTGGGGACGCGGGTGCTTTGGGAGCATCCTTTGCTGCTGAGGTGGTGAGGACGGTGCTGTAGAGACTTGAACCCGCGATGGGTTCCAGTGAAATGGAAAATGGAGGAAGATAGTTGTGTTTGATTAGAAGTGTTTTAAAGTCCGTTGCATAATTGTGAGTGCAACTGTGCGCTTTGTCTTTATGTAACAATTTTAAGTTTTTTCCTTAGTTTTCTGTGCATGTTCTGATTGCTGTTTTTGTTAATGTGCAACTATTTGTGTTACAACCTGTGTAACATCTTCAATGTTCTTGAAAAGCTTGGTGAATTAAACTGATCTTAAAGCAGATGATGTTCAAGATGTATTTCACTGTATTTGTTTTGGAGAGTATAGCTATTAGGGAGAGAGCTTTAAAAATGCTTTCTGCTAGTTCTGGAAAGGATTATCTGCGGTGTAATATTGGAATTCAGGCTTTGGTGCTGCAGAACCCAAAATAAAGTGTATGTCCTTAAAGAGGTAAATACACAACTTTGCAGAAATCATAAACTGATGCTTGGCTTGAAACAATGCCTTTCAGTGTGCACCCCGTGCCTTGGTTACTCACAGTTCCTTGACAGCTCTGTTTATCTTTCATCTTGATTTGTTTCCCTTCACCTGAAGGTTCAGGTGTTGCATTTCCAGCCACCGAACATCTCCAGCTATGGACTTGTAGCTAATGTAGGCTTAAGTTTATTTTTCTTCAGCTTGAATTCCTTTGGAAGGTGCCAACTACTCTGGCTTCCAACAAACTTACTTGTTGCTAGTAAAATACAATCTTTTTATTCTGCTACAGTTTAGAGAGGTTTGTGGTTTATTTGATTTACTTTAGGAGACGTAAAGCAGAGATGTTATCAGCACAGTTATTAAACAATCCAAGACAGGTGGTGCGGTGTGGCAGATAATTGTGTGTAAGTGAACTGTGCTACACAGGTCCTTAAATCCAGAAGTCTCTGCTGGTGTTTGGAGAGATCACCAGGATGATCCGTTCTGCAGTTTTGAAACCTTTTCACTGGAAATCCCTGCTTAGGTTTTAATGTTAAAGGTGATGCGCAGGTTTTCCTAAGTTAAACCAACCATCTAACCCACGTAAAGACAACGTGTTACAGTTTCAGGCTATATTTTATGCAGCAGCTTTTTGTTTTGGTCGGTGTGGGCAGGCTGCCTCATTTGAGGTTTTGTCTGGATGGTCTCAGGAGCCCAATTAGCTCTACTTTAAATCTGCAGCACGCACTTGGCCGTGGAAGCAAATGTTGAAGCTTCCGAATATAAACCTCATTAGTATAGATGCACACTTTGTACCATATACTGAGGAATTACTAAAGGTCACCTCTCAGTAAAAGAGTTCTCTTTCATTATGAGAACTACAGTCTTGACGAGAAAAAGGTGTGTAATGTAATTTCAATTAACTGGCATTAGCTTCATTTGCTGTTTGGGGAGAAGCCAGCACAGTGTGAGCGGACCCTGCCTTGTTGGTATGTAGGTGCAGCTACGCTTTTCTGTGAGGTTTTGGTTAGTAAGTGCTAATTTTTGAGGGAGGGAAAGCATATGGGGGTGATGATCTAATTTAAAATTGCTTGGTTTTAATTGTCTAATAACACTGTAGGTGAAGCTGGAAATTTTAATAGTGAGCTGAAAAAGGTGAAAATGGTCTTGACAGGGTTTTTTGCAGCGGAAGTTTTACTAGGCACTGGGATATCCTCCTAGAAAATAGTGAAGCTGTTTCCCCTTAGGAAAGATGATTTTGTCTTTAAAAGCAGCCTGGTGAAAGCATAGTGCTACTCTGTTAGGGGACAGCTTTGCTTTGACTGAAGTATGGACTATGTGGACATGCAGGTCTTCTCGCTTAATGATTTGATAGGATGTGAGTGCTTGATTCCTAACCTGCTGCCTGTTGAAAGTCATTGAAAGTCTCCCAAAGCACACCAAATTAATTTGTACTGTTCCTGAAGCGAAGAGCCTGAGCTCTATTGCCAGCGAAGAGCTGTTGCTGCAGAACCCGCTCTATTATATGTCTCTTTTGTTGCTGTAATGATCTATGTGGAGCAATTACAAAAGCTTGTTTGTTTGAATGACTAAAACTAGTCCAGCGAGATGAATACTTCATCTACAAAATGACATGTTCCTGAATGTTGGCTTAGTAATTGTACAAGGAAAATGTGTTTTGCACTACTGGCGTAAAAGCACATACTCCACAGTAAAATCAGAGATTGCTTTCCAGAATGGTCTTGTGTCCTGGTATAATGCTATATATGTTGTTCTTACACAGATTATCTCGATAATGGCAATAATAAAATGGCAATCCAGCAAGCGGATAAACTGCTCAAAAAACACAAAGATCTTCACTGTGCGAAGGTAAGTGTGATTGCGGCTCGCCGCCCTCCTGTGGGCGTAGCTCGGAGGCTTGGCATGAGTTTTCTGAACCCCCTGGAACATCTCGGGTTGTTCTAATTCATGAAATACCATGTTTGCCTGAAAACTTGTACAGACCCTCTTGGTGAGGTGCCTGTAATGACTGGAGTGTAATTGGTCACACCTGAGCTAATTGGCTCCCTGTCAGAAAATGCCTCTTGTAGACCTTAGGTTGAGATACCAATCTGCAGTAGTTTGGACCAAAACATTTCCTTGGGGAGTGTGGTCCTTAGTAAAATGCAACCAGGTGATTTTGGAAGCATTTGCTCTTCCGCCTCTTGTTCGCCGCCCTCCTTGCTGTGCCCCCGTTGCAGGGAAGGGAGTTCCATTCCTCTGTTTTCTGAATATAACTATCTTTCAGCTTTTCTCTTTTCCCTGTGGGTTTCCCTCTACAGTTCATACCATTTTTACATTTTGAAAGCTTCCCAGGCTGAAGCGCATGCCATTGACCTGAATCTCATTTATGTCACTTCTCCCTGGCCAATTATTGAGAGAAAAAAAATTAAAATTGGCAGGACTGGTCAGTTTTTAATGTGCAGGTAGTGGCAGCTGATACAGCTTACATTTGGAACTTTTCCTCTACAGCCATATGGATTTAGGAGCTTAATAAAACCTGAAGTTTTGTAGAAATAGAGGTGGTTGGGCAAAGCCTCTCCTTGCCAGGAATGAGAGGATTTTCACTGTGTTTCTAACAGCTGCCTCTGGTTTGTGTCAATAGGTTCTAAAGGCAATTGGCTTGCAGAGAACTGGCAAGCAGGATGAAGCGTATGCTCTGGCACAAGAAGTAGCAGCACTTGAACCCACAGATGATAATTCCTTGCAAGCACTGACTATTCTCTACCGGGAAATGCATAGACGTAAGCTTTTTGCTTTGCCTCGCTTAAAAATCATAATTATTTACTTTCTTTCAGAAGTGTGTGTGACCCATAGTTTCATGGCAAATGTGCCAAGTGCAGGGTTCATGTATAGGTGTGTTATTAAGAGACTTGAAGGATGTAAGTGATGCTTGTTAAAAATGCTGCTAAGGCTCTCGTGATCACCATAAAGCAACGAACCTCGTTTAGGCTTCTCTTATTGACATTATTGTGCATACAGTTCCTAAATGAGTGGCATGCTAATTATCATCCATTGTGATCACTTTTTTTTAATGAAAGCGACTGGAGTTTGTTGTCATTATATGTGGTAGAGATGACAGATCACGGGGTCTGTGGTTTGGGGTGTGCTTAGTGCTGCAAGACCGTGCTTGAGGGGTTTGGGCCTCAAGAACTTGTGTGACAACAAGGGAAATCCTGGCCTCTCAATCTGCCCACATTAGCTTTTTCAGTACGGTTCCTTGTAGTGATATGGTATTTTAAAAATACTAAATCATGAATATTTGAGTGACAGTGTAAAACTGCACGTGCTGTTCTGAAAGAGGCCAGACCTTCTCTACTGCTTATCTACAGCTCTGAACAGTTGTTGTTTCTGGCAGCTTCTTGTCGTTCTTAGTGGCGGTAGCAACGTTTATTGTTGAATTGCTGAAGCAATGACAATGGGGTGAGACAACTTTTGTAGAAATGGGTATTTGGTATCAATCCGCATTAGAGCAATTGCTTATGCTCTCCTCGTTTATTTATGTGTGTATATATGTGGAGTTAAAGCGACCATTTCATGAATAATATAAAATTTTTGTGTGTGTATGTGACTTCAACGTAAACCCTTGAAAAGGTCAAAAGCCTTTCTGTGATTCTAGACAACTCACATAAGCATCAAGCTCAGGTTTCTGACTTTTAGGTTTATAGTTCAGAAAGGAAATAGTGGGTGTTGGGCACTTCTACTTCTGGTCCTGCAAGAAAATTGTAATCAGATGTTCTATGCATATGTGTCAAGATATGTAAACTATGTGAAAGACAAATTGCATTTATTTTTCTAATGCTACACTGAGAGATGATTGTATGTGCCAGAAGAAAGATCCAGAAGGGTGGAAATGGAAGAACGTTTTGCATATTGTAGTATTTAGTCATGATATAGACCTATTATTAAAAAGTATAGTGTGAAGTATTTTACTTGTTAGGAGCACCAAAATAGGGAAATAACAAGATATGACTAACGTAAGTAAACCTATGATAAAAGTAACTAATTTGATATCAGACTTTGTGTTTTGATACATAATTCATGTGGAGCAATCATTCTGCCAGGAGTGGAAATCTTCATTCGGTTCAGTGCTCCAAAATAGAGAAACTGACTTAAGAAAAAGACTGACATGCTTCTGGGGAGTTCAGTTGTTGCTGTTAACTTTATTTTGAGGCTGGTTTGGGTTTTTTGAGCTCTTTCCTGCTTTGACTACTGTTTGTAGTGCTTGGGTTCTTGGGGGAGAGAGAACCATTGCTGTGGGTGTTGAGTGTAGATTGCTGTTCAGAGTATTGCTGGTGCTACCTTTAGGTAGCTGTGCTTAAAGATTATTCCCAAACTTGTCTTAACTCAAGCATCTGTTTCTGGTTTAGCGGAACTGGTAACTAAACTTTATGAAGCAGCTGTAAAGAAGGTTCCCAACAGCGAGGAGTATCACTCGCATCTCTTCATGGCCTACGCCAGGGTTGGAGAATACAAGAAGATGCAACAGGTACAATCAACAATTTGTGTTTTGATTATTTTAATGTGTCTTTTTCTATCCATCTTGCTGTTAATGCCTTTCCATATTATCTATAATCTTCCAGAAAAGCTAAGCTGGGTTAATGGAGAAGTTGTACTCTATGTTGGTTTTTACAGAAAGGCTTAAAAGACCATTATTTAGGTGGTGGTTTAACTGAAGACAAATGCTTGCTTTTCCTGATGTGGGATAGGACAACTGTGCCTTGTGTGCATATCTGACAGAATACGTTAGTTATTTGGGGAGGTTTTTGTCAATGCGTCTTGAACAGTATGGTGGCTACATATAGGGAGGTGCATTATAAAGGAATTCTGGAATAGATAGAAAAGGATCCAGTAAGATCTCCTGATCCATGTTCAGTCTTGCTTTACCTCCTTAATTTGCTCTTGTCTTTGGGAAGAAAAAATAATCTGGCCTATGCTCTTACCCCTGGAATTTAATATGTAACTATATTTTTATTGGTTGTAGTTGACTGATAAAAAGCTAAAAAGCACTTCGTTTAAGTACATCTCACTTCTCATTTGGCAGAACAGTGTCATGCTGGTTAGTTTTGTTTTCATCCTGTCCAAATTAGATGCCTGGAGAATGCCTATAAATGGAAGATTTTTTTCAAAGCATGTGCGCTCACTCCTCTGTATAAAAAAGCACAGAGAGCCAAGTAAACGAGTCCTAAGCTCCCTCTCATTCCCACTGTGTTAAGGTGATTGGAATTTTTGTACAATTTTGGTTTAAATAACTAAAAGAATATCTTGATCAGAAGTGTTATGCTCCATTGTAGCCCAAATTGTATCTGTTTGAGTTCAAGCTGTAGATAGGGACTGAGTTATTAATGTACATGAAATTACAAGACTCATATGATAACTTAAGCTTCAGAGACATGACTGTATGTTAATTGTACTCATGTCTACAACCACTGGTGGAAAAATTGCCAGTCTTAAACTGATAATGATATTTAACTTCGATGTGATATTTTGTTTAAGTTTTTGTACAAACATATAAGAATAAGGCTTGTGCTTAGGCAGTCAGACCTGCACATGCTCATTGCTGTTCCTCGTTGGACCTACACAAAGAATTTGATCTTTGATTTTCACCCTGTTTTCTTCTTCTTTAGTGCTGTGTGTTAGGATGGGAGAGCTCATGGGTTGATAAAAGTCCTCCCATCTAGTTGCTAATTCTGTGTCTGCTGCCGTCACTGCTGCTCAGCTTGCATTGTCAGATCCATTTCAGGAATGATGAAACTTTCTTATATTTTTCAGGCTGGAATGGCACTTTATAAGATTGTACCCAAAAATCCGTACTATTTTTGGTCTGTGATGAGCCTGATCATGCAGGTGTGTACAGTGTTGCCAATTAGTTTGACTTTTGTTGCGGGTATAGTGCAAATATAGAAATGCTCTGAGTGAAAATACTAGAGATCATTTTAAGTAAAATGTGCGTTTGAGCTATTTCTGTATGATACTGGGAGAAGGGCTGAGCCCCCCTTAAGTAACATTATTAATGTGTTTCAAAAGAAACACTGTGGTGTTTATACTTTTAATGCAACTTAACTGGTCTGCCTTATGTTTTTACAACTTGAACTATTCTGTTATCTGGACTAGTATCCTCCTGTCTTTTTAGTCAGAGAGCTAAAGACTAAATCCTCAAATGTCTGCAGCTGCTTAGGCAGAACTGCTCCTCTCTGTAAGTAGGTTATAAACGCTCTATGAGGAAATAAGCGAGAGCTCTGGACTTGCTACTGCAGAAGGTCTTTCTGTTGAAATATCAGATTCGGGCACTTACCAAACACTCTGTGACAGTGTTGGCCAAGCAAAAAATAAGCATGGGGCATTAGTAACATTCTATAAAATACTGTGCCATGGAAAACAGAAATTTTGCTATGGGTATTGTGTGCCTAGGTGCGTGAGTCCCTGGGCAATGTAGTCCGGAGTGAGCTTTTCAATATATTTCTGGTTTTATTGCTGCGGCTTCTCTCTGCACGTGATAGATGGCAGCTCTCAATGTCTGGATTTTCAGAGGATGAATTGAAGCACCTGGGATTTTTTTCTTCTCCTAATGAGGAAAAAAGTGGTGGGTGAGACAACACAAGAAGTTGATGAGCTGCTACAATAATTCTTCTCTTCCTCAGTCTATTTCAGCACAGGATGAAAACCTCTCAAAGACGATGTTTTTGCCACTAGCTGAAAGAATGGTGGAAAAAATGGTGAAAGAGGATAAGATTGAAGCTGAGGCTGAAGTAAGACTTGCAGATACTTTCAGCTTGATTTGAATGTTATTGAGACAAGGAATGCACTGTTAAAGGAAGTTGATTATTTTAACAGTTTTCCAAGATAAGAATCATTAGTGTTCTGGAAATAAATGTAGATTTAGTGGAACAGAAGGAAAACCAAGAGCAGAGCATTGAGAGGGATGGCCAAGAAAATGTTTTGGCCTTTGTTTTGACTGATGAAGCACTTGGGTTTGCTCCCTGGGAGGCCCCAAGAGAAATTTCAGGGCTGAGAATGGAAAAAAGACCTAAATTCCTGAGTGCTCCACCCTCTGGGATGCTAAAGATAGCTTTGCAGTCCTGACTGTCTCCTATTTCTAATGACAGTAACACAAGCCACTTTATTTCTTGGCACACCTGTATATTGTTTTACTAGCAAGTTTCATCGCAGTCTAATCTTTCTTTTAAGGTCGAACTGTACTACATGATTCTGGAACGTTTGGAGAAGTATAAGGAGGCTTTGGATGTTGTGAGAGGAAAACTAGGAGGTAATTTACTCAGTTAGTTAATAAGCACCATTGTGTGGAGGAACCTCTGTTCTACTTCACTTCTGACTTGTCCACTAGTTACAAAAATAAAAGGTGGTAAGAAGCCCAACTCTTAGCACTAGTTTCAAAGATTGATGCAAACTCTTGAGTTGCTTTTGTGCAAACTGGTTCTATCCAGGTGTTTATGGTATTTAAGTGTTAATTCAGTGATGAACTTTGCAGCAGTATGTTTAGCAGTAGTAAATTCAGAGCATGTTAGTGTGTTGTAGCTGCCATCTTAAAAAAAGTTCCTAATATCCTACATTTTTGTGGACGCTTTCTGGTGATTAAAATGCACTTGCAGTTTTAAGGAATTGGGATATGAAGGTTTCCATAGCAAATCTGTCCTTTCTATCCTTCAAGGGCCGCTCTTCTCTTACTCTTTTGCATCCCTGACTATATTAAGATGCTTTATGCAGAAAGTAGGGAAGGAAATGCATTGATTAAATAAACTCGCCCTTCTGTTTTTAATTTAGAGAAGCTGACAAGTGAGCTCCAGAGCCGCGAGAACAAGTGTATGGCAATGTACAAGAAGCTGCGTAGGTGGCCGGAGTGCAACGCGCTGTCGAGAAGGCTGCTGCTGAAAAAGTGAGATGATATTTCTGCAGTCCTGCTGAAAAAATGAAGAAGAATTCTGGGCTGGTTGTCAATTGTTTTGTTTAGTGGCTTTTGTGGTTAAAATAGAAGAACGTCAGAGGATCTCAAACTTTGTTCTGTGCTTGATTTTTGTTTCAGCTCAGATGATTGGCAGTTTTATATAACTTACTTTGATTCAGTGTTTCAACTCATTGATGAGTCCTGGACACCTCCAGCAGAAGAAGAGCAGTAAGTTCACAGTTTTCCTCTGTGCTGCAGCAAATTGTTTCCATTCATATATTCAGTACAGTTCTGTCTGTGTCTTTGGGTGACTTCTTGACATCAGACCCCAAATGATTTGTTCTCCTTACTTTGTTTTGGATGGGGGCTATAGTTTCTTGGGAACAGCTGTATAAATAGTGGCTTGTACGCTGTAGAACTCTTGCAGTTTGTATTTTTCATGGTGATTGAGTTAGAGAATCCATCAGGCCAGATTTCCTGAAGAGCGTCCTGGGAGCATGCTGAGCACATGTTATCGGTGCCAAAATCAATGAACCTTTTGTCCCTTCAATCACACAGCTCTTTGGAAGGAGAGGTACACTATTCTGTAGAGCAAGCTGTGAAGTTTATAGAAGAGAGGATAACAGAAGAATCTAAGAGCTCTCGGCCACTTCGGGGACCATATTTAGCTAAACTGGAGCTGATTAGACATTTGCGATACAGAGGTTGTAATGATGAATATAAACTAGGTAAGAGCCACTAACTGGATGATAAATTAACCTTTTGGAGAGAACACAAACTTGGAAGAAGTTCTTTGCTAGATCACTGAGTTAAATACGAGGTCTGTTACGTGCTGTTGTCTGTATACAAAACATTTTGAAAGCATCAGAAGATGAGCCTTGAAAAAGGGCAAGTAGTTCCAGGCAGCTCCAGGGCTTGTAAAAGCAAGCATGGAAACTCCCAGAAGGACCTATGGGATCTGGGAGCGTGCAGTTGCTGACATTGCAATGAAAAGTGCATTCCCTGCTGTTAAGCAGTAATCTTTGGGTGGGTTTTCATTTAAGTTTTTTGGCAGTAGTCCAAGGTTTTCCTTTTTGAACACTTGCATTTAGGGCATCAGTGAAGGAGAGAATGTGATTAGAGTAACATCTGTGCTACTTACTAGATCCTTTTCTATTTCCATCCAAAAAGAAGTTACTGTTAGGTAAGCAGTGGCTGTGGATGCGTGCCTGCTTTGCTGAGATCTTATCTGCCAGGGTATCTGGAATGAAGCTCTTAGGGATTTTTTTGTGTCCTTGGTTACCAAAGGCATTGAGCCTGTGTTAAAATCTGCAGTAGTGCAGCTATCTGTTTTCTAAATCACTATGTAATCTCAAATGGGGAAAAAAAAGAAAACGCATTAACGAAGATTTCTCATAATGATTTACCAGATTCAACTTTTAATGGAGCATATTAAAAAGATGAACCGGCCTTTTTCCTAGGTGACCCAGAAGAACTAATGTTCCAATACTTCAAAAAATTTGGAGACAAGCCCTGCTGTTTTACCGATCTCAAAGTATTTGTGGATCTCCTCCCACCCAGCCAATATACAAAGGTAAGGAAAGATAAAGAAGTGGAGGCGGGAACTGCAGCACTTGTTTGTACTCTGGTCTCCATCTTAAAATACCTGTGGATCATATTAAAGGACTGGAAACATCCAATTTTTACCTTCTGTTTGAAATTCAGAAAACTCTTTGCACTGCAGAAAAAGTAATGAACATCTGAATGCATTGAGCAATTTCCGAGGATTTTTACTGGAGACTAAAAACTAAATTTGATCTTGCAGAGTCTCAGACCCAGATGTAGTTTTCATTTGGCTTTCTTGTTAAAATTTCAAGGTGTCAGGGTGCTTTGAGTGGTCTTGGTTGAATTTTCGTATCAAAAATGAAAAGCTCGTAATGCTGGTGAAAATTAGAAGATATGAGCTCGTATCTTCTAATGAAAAGCCCCGTAGGAATTGTAGTTCAACTGATAAGCTTACCTAATTGGCTCATTTTTAAATGAGTAATCTCTCATCAGTTTTTTTAATAGATCACAGCTTACAAAGTGGAGTCATGTGAAAACAGTAGAAAGACCGCCATATTCATTCATTTGTAGTTCTCATTGCTGTGTACTGCAACTTTTGCTTTAAAAAGACATCTTCCTCTCTCCCTTCCCACCCATGTCTTGTTTTTCCCATTAAAGTTATATGTTTAATGGGAAGAATCTTCCCCCGATCCGATGCTGTGGTGTCACACAGGTGTTTTGCTTGGCTGTGCTGCAGTATGAGAGGACGGACACGCTGACAGTGAGCAAGGTGTGAGCGAGAGACCTGTGGCAGCTTTTCCAGAACCTCTTTTTAAAACAAGCTCTCTTTCACTGAAAAGACTATTTGTGCAGAGTCATGAGCAGCTCGTGGAATGAGTTCAGCAGCTGGGAATTCTGTCACTCACCCCGTTGTTTTTCTAAGCCATTGTATAAAGTTATCGGAGCTGGGGAGGGCTGGACAGAGAATCCTGGATCAGTCAGAGGCTGCTGATAAAGTGTTTGGCAACAAAGTGTAGATAGTGGTGATGTTTCCTTAATTTATTAAAATATTTTTCGACTGCTAAAGCAAACTCTCCCCACAGCCACACTAATGAGCAGAATGGCATGTGTGGGTTGCTGCTGATGTTTTACATTACAAGGTATGTTCTTACCCCACCGGCAGCAGGATGTTTAACTCCTGGTTCTGGAAATGGTGATACCGTTGCAAGGTAACCCTGAAGTCCAGAAGCGCCGAACATGTTTTATCCTAATTATCCAGGAAACAAATTCTAAACTCAGAGCAGGGGAGAACGGTGCTTAAAAATAATAGTTTAGGGTACAGTTTTGTCGCAGTGCTTGTAAAACCATGAGTTTGAAAAAAATCTCTAAAATGTTTTGATTTGCCTTAAAACTACTACTGATTTAGTGCATATCTTGTCGTGTCGTGCTGACATATGAGAAGGTCTTTCCGGTGCATGGGTGTCTCCTGGCTGGTGTCTCCAAAACGTGCATCTGCAGCAGTTTAACTCGGTCAAGGAGCCATGAAGCTCAGGAGGGTTAGTGGTGCTGAAGTGCTGATGGGTTTTTGAAAACTGGAAGTTTAAGTTACTTAAAATACTTACAGATTGTCTTAGATTTATTCTTGTTTCATAGCAAAACATGCTGAAGATGGTTTTATCATAAGTGAAGTAGCAGGGTCACACTGAGGCTATACACAGCTGGGGGAGTTTTAGATTTTTAACAGTTCTGAATAGTGTTACAGTTCAGTAGCTGAGAGTGTTGCGATCTTGCTGGGCCACTAGACACTCCAGAAATATCAGTCTTGAATTCCTAGAGGTGTAAATTGGAGTATGCAGTCTAGCAATTCAGTTGGCCTTGCCCAGTGTGGCAAAATGGAAAGTTTTGTCAACACAGTTATTATCAAAGTCTATGGGAAAACTGGAATTTCTGTGCATGGCGCTGTGTGTTCCTCCTGCGGAACCGTCACGCTCTTTCCCTTGGCCATGGACTAGATGCAGTTCTGGTGTTTGAAGACCAAATGTAATAAAGCTGCATTCATTGGCTTTAATTCAAATTTAAGTTTGTAAACACTGTTTGATTTTAGGGCAACAAAACCCCACTGCCTGGTCCTCACTGTGTGTTGTGAGAAGTCTGTCTTGTAGTCAATGTGTAAGCAATGAGAGGCTGCTTTTCTTACAACTTAATTCAAAAAAGTCATTAATAAAAGATTATTATATCACAGAGTACAGTGCATTACTTCAGAGTTGAGAGAAAATGTAATAGCTACTACAAAACCACTATTTCCTAGAAGTGTGCTGGGAAGCCTTTTAGTAACTAATTAGTTTAATTGCATATGTTAGTACTGTGAGTGTTAACAGGTGCTTGAACTCCGTTGTGTGTCAATGTATTGGAAACTTGCCTGTGATTATTTTTTTTATTCCATCTGTTTGATTAAACTTAATAAAAGCTACTGATTGCAGCCAGAACTGTGTGCTCATCACGGCTCAAAAAAAAAATTGAAGCCAGCTCTTTAACCACTGGTTTCAGTGTGACATCAGGGTTGGCACTGACATTTCCACCTTGCTTTTTTTGTTTGATTTGAGGGAGGAAATGATGCGTTGTGTTTGTGCAGTCCCAGATGCCCTGCAGAATTTAAGAGTGTTTCTCTTTCAGTTTGTCAGTCAGTTGCTGGAAGTAATCCCTCTGTCGGCAACAGCCGAGAGCGAAGTCGCGCTGCCAGCCGATATCAAAGCCCTGCAGCAGCACTTGTGTGTGGTGCAGCTCTCGAGATTGCTGGGTATCTATCACGCCATGGATAGGAACCAAAAGCTGACCACGGTCCGGGAGTTGATGTTAAGATACCGCCATGGATTGGAATTTGGTGAGAAAAATCTTCAAACTAATGTTACAGTTCATTTGCAGCTTTTTATGAGCGGAAGTTTGGAGCTTTTTAAGGGGGATGGAACAGCACAAACACCAGTGGCAGCCATTGTGCCACTAGATGATGTTTTGCTTTTTCTTTTATGATTGTATCCTTGGGCGTACCTGAATTACCTGTTTCCTTCTGATTTCTTTTCAGTTGTGTATCTTAAAGATAAATGAGACATTCCTGGGTAGTTCAGATGGTGTTTTTGTATCTATGCAAAAGTGCCTGCGCCTTTAAGTAAAGCCAGGCTTTATCACTGATGTACCTAGGACAAATAAATGCGCAAGAATATTAATTTGTAGGTCTTGCGGTTGTAGGAGAGTCTTCACTTCTTCCATGAGATGTCAACATGTAAAGTGGCCCATAGTCCACTCATGTGATGAACAAATGCAGCGTGTATACACAGTTGTTTCAGCTTTTAAGACAACTCTGGATTTTAAAAATAAAGCTATGGTGATTGTCTGCCAGATAGCTGTGTCATTTGGTAATGCTGACAGTGTGAGAAGCAGCTGACAGCACTGTAATTCAAGGGTAACTTTTTGTTTTCTTTTTAGGGAAATCTTGTTTGAAAACTGAATTGCAGTTTTCAGACTATTACTGTCTGCTTGCAGTTCACCTGCTGCTTGATCTGTGGCTAGAAGGTACGTCTCTAAAATTGTCTTGCTTAATACCACGCTGGATGGATGTGGTGGGGAGACTGTGTCCCTGTGGCCAGTGTGTTCCTGTCGTGGCTTGTTAGACCTGCAGCTTTCTGAGCTTTTTTTCTCACTGTGAGGTATTTCAGGACTCCCTCTATTCAGTTGGTGTTTGATATGCACCTCACTGACCTCTAAAGGGATTTAATTTTTCTGATTAATTCCTGTAAGTCATGGCAGAGTTTTCTGATGACATGCAGCTCAGTGCAGAAGCTTGTTCTGAGTTTCCCGTGTAGGTAATGTTTTCTCTCCCTTTGCACAAGTTCTGCTGACAGTTCCATTCTGATATTGAAGGTATTTGAGAGTATTTCTTTCCCTCCCTGACATGCTTTACCTTTTGGCTGGGTGTTATATTTTAAGGGCAGTGGTGTGGTTGGTGAATGCCATCTGCGTGTTTAAACGTGTGGCACCGTTTTGAGAGGTGCGTAACCTGAGGACAGAAGCTCCGATGCCAAAGTGAACCGTGTTGTCAGCGTCCAGCGCCTCTGATCACGCCTGTTTTGTCTTTGTCACCAGGGGAAGACACGGCTGTGTGGCAGTGCCTCACTCTCTTAGAAGAAGGGTTATCTCATAGTCCTTCTAATGCTCAGTTTAAATTGCTGCTCATTCGAATCTACTGCAGGCTCGGTGCATTTGAACCTGTTGCAGAGCTCTATGCCAGCCTTGATGCTAAACACATACAGCACGACACCATCGGGTGGGTAGTATATACTGAGAATAATTGGTGATGGTGACCCTCCAGTAACCAGACCTGATACCTTCAGTTTCCTTTGCTGCTGAAAGTTAGCACATTATCAGATGTGGTGTGTAAAAGTCTTTTGGAATTATTAATACATGAGACCCATCTACTGAAGTGTACTCTGCTTCTCGTGGAGTATCTTCCCTGTGTGATTTTGATGAGTTTTGGATTTTTTGAGTATTAATTAAAGAGAATCTGGAGGAAACTTGTGAAATGTGTATCTTGATGCCAGTCACAGCTTAGTGTTCTGAATGTGTCATTGCTCAGTGAAGCTTGGGAGCGCTAGTTCAAACAAACTTACCAAATGGCTGTGCCTTGATTAGTGTGTTTGTGGTATCAAATTAAGTAAAGCTCTTATACATTTAGCAAGGTGGATGGAGAAATTCCAAGCCCCCACTTACTGTTTTTTAAAAAGTTAAGAATTCCTTCCATGACTGTTAAAAGCCTACATTTTAATATGAATGTTTTGATTGCCGTCTGTTAAATCTCCAGAGTTTTCATTAAAGCTGGGCAGTGCGGCAGTTCACTGTTCAGAGCTGTGTTTGCAATTCAGGTTTCCCCAGGCTGTGTGCCGGTGTTTGACTTGTGCTGTGTTGTGTTGCAGTTATCTCCTGACGCGCTATGCAGAGCCGCTGGGCCATTACGCTGCTGCATCCCAATCCTGCAATTTTGCACTCAGGTTTTTCCACTCCAACCAGAAAGATGTAAGTTGAAAGAAACCTCTGTGTCCTGTAACAGAGCAGTTATGTCGAGATGCCTTGCAGAAGTCTGTGCCCTATGTAAAGGCTTACGGAAATGTGGTTGATAACAAAGAGGAATAATATGTGCAACTTCGTGTTCATAGTTGCCTCAACCTATGTTTCTCATTACAAGAATTTGTAACTTAATGTTTTATGGGGTTTTGCTTTACCGTTCTATTTCTAAAAGTCAGTTTTAATACTCTGCAAAACCAGGTATGATTACTTTTAAATTTAATGGATTGAAATTTTGTGCCATAATTTAAGTGAAATATGTGGCAAATAAGTTTTGGTGTCATAACTTCTAGCAGCAGCTAGGGATGATGGGTCAAGATGGTGATGGTGTACTCATGAATCCTTTGTATGACAGTCGCCAAAGCAGTGTGTTGTAGTGATGGCTGTCCTGGCACACGGGGCTGGTGGGGAATGCACATCTCTGTAAAAGGGAGGGAAAGTGCAAGGAACAAGGTGGGAGAATTTCAGAGGGGAAAAAATGAGTCTTGAAGCCTCAGCTTCACTGATGGCAGAGCAGAACCCATGACTAACCACTTTATTTTGAAGCAATACGATCAAATTGCAAAACCTGGTCTTGTGCTAATGGGAACTACCTGCTTTATTCAGTTCACCCCTGAAAGTGGTGTGGATGAAAAGAAAGTTGTCTTGAATGAGAATCTTGGGACTGGAATGGAGGAGGAGATGGTGAGGGGAGACTTGCTGAATTCCTCCAAAGAGACCATGTGCTTCCCAAAACGCACGCCATGCCCTGGGCATCCAGCGCGGTTGTGGCTTGCTGATGAGTACGTGTACTTGTCAGTAATCTTAATTGGAAAGTACACTTTGCTGTACATTCTGATACCTTTGTAAGGAAGATACTAATTCTGTTTCAGAATTCCCATGGAATCCATGAAAAATGGGTTGGGTAGGAGGACAGTGGAAAAACACATTTTTGAAGTCTTGATGGAAATATACTAGGCAAATAGGAACAGAAATAGTCCAGAATTGTGGTAGGGAAGTATATGCATGTCAGTCCATCTCCCTATCGCTTGCAAGGCAGTTCCATTCTGAGGGGTAGAAATACATCCTGTATATTTATATTTTACAGTTTGATCACTGTTGAGAGGTAGGTTAAGAAATTTTTTATTACTTGACTTGTTAAGAAATAAAGGGGGGATCCAGTTATAACTCTTCCAGTGGGCCACCAAGTTGGCTCCAGAGGCTGTGCAGTCACGCAACTTGCTGTTTGCTTATTGTTTAAGCACTGATTTTACTTGATAAGAGTCTTTGGGTTCCTGGGTGCAGTGGTTTTGGTGGAGTGAAGCCCTGGTTCCCAGACAGCTTTCTCCTACATGTCTGGTGGTGGTGGTGGTAGTGGCTTTTTTTTTTTTTTTTTAAATGACGAGTAACTTGTTCAGTCTTGTTTAAAAGTCACTTGGTGGATGTTAATGAAAAGCATACATGGAATCAACTGTCTGAATAAAATGTTTGGCTGCTGAGTAAAGTGAAGTGAACCAAAAAAAACTATCGGGTACAATTTGTCTGCTTGGGAACACAACGTTGTAAAGCATCAAGAAATCATCTTTCCTGGAAAACAATCTGAAGTAATTTCAGGTGTGGTTAACTTGGAAGAAGGTTATTCTCTTTGGCATGAATGGTAAAGGTGCTTGCAGCAGAGAAGAGCTGATTGTCTCCAGTAGCTCAACATCTATATGCAGATGAAGATGGATACATTCCGAGTGCTGTTGCCAGGATAATGTTACTCAACTCGTGTTCCAGAAATTCTGAAAAGTGAGTGCCTGAATGGTTCAACCTGCCTTGCTACCACACCCGAAAAGGTTGAAATCGCAGGAGGGGTGAAGGCAATGCAATCGGCATTATGTGCAATGCAATCTTCATGCTGCAAGATAAGGATGGGATTCTGGAACCCACTTGCATCGTGTCTCATCTTGGAGATAGTGTTGCCACCAAAGGACCGTGAGCCATTGCTGATCTCGGGTAGCCAAATTTCTCGTGTGCTCTGGACGCTTTCAGTGGTTATCACCTTCAGATCCTTTAGTTGGGAAATGCATCCAGAGCTGTACGAAGTTGCAAAGAGCAAGTATCCTTTAAACCAGCCATAAGGTGCAATTTGCAGGAGGTGAAGGCTCAGTTCAGGGGACTGTTCACCTAGGACGATGGTGTGACAAGGCTGGAGATGAAAAATGGGATTCCTTACATGAGACAAGTCCCAAGTATCCCAAGGTCAGCATCTGCTACCAGTTTGTGCTGCTGTGGTTTTGCTGGGTTGCCCCTTCATCTTCAGGGTCCCATTCAAGTCCCATAACAGCATCTAACTGCAATGTTAAAGGAGGACTATCCTTCAAAAGTTACCTTTTTACCTGATGTCAAATACTGCCTGCTCCTCTCTAGGTTGGTATTTAAGGTAGCTGGAATGTCTGCTACAGCACAGAGAACGTGTCCTGCGGCATGCTGTGCGTGGGACTCTGCCTTGAACAGGAAACGTGGGGTATAAAGAAATGGTTTTGCATAAAAATATAGTGACTGATTGCTTTAGATAAATACATTTTCCTTCTGACTAGCTGAACTTAACAGCCTGAAGTGAATCTTCTTTGAGTCCCATGAGTAACAGCCATCTAGGATGCTGTGCAGTCCTGACATAATATTTTGGCTTTAGGAGAGGATTCCGAGGACAGAGAGAAGGCAGTATTGCTGCATTTGGCTAGAACTGAAAAGGCAACTTCGTTCCTCTCAAGATAGTCCTCCTTTAAATATGCAGAATCACAAGTAATCTCTCTAATTTTCTTGTGTCCGTCCGTCTTTAATCTCTCCAGATACTGCAGGCAAACAGAGCACCAACGTGTCCCGTGGGGATTTAAAAACCACGTCGATGCAGTTGAATTAGCGCCCATAGCGCAGTCCCGCAGCCTGACAATGAACTCTGCAAGGCTGTTTATCAGAGGGTATGTTGTTGAATATTTGGCATATATTTTTCATACAGTGCAAATAACCCACTTTAGGAAAGAAAAGAGCTAGCTAGAGGACATTTCTTATTTTGGAGGGGGAAAAAAAGGTGGCTTTCATCTGTTTGTACTAGCTTCTCGTCTCTCAGGGCCTTCCAGACAGGTTGAATTTGTTAGTGCCACATGAAGTTCAGTTAAGCAGGGGCTTTTTTTGGTGCTTCTCAGTGCATTTCCTAATCCTGTTCAGAAGAAAATATTTGATTTGCCAGATTTTCTCACTTGTAGAGTGATTCTGATGTAAAAAAGACAGCCATCTGTCTTGACTGGGAGCATAAATAGTTCTCTGTCTCTACAGGTGGAAATTTTCATTAAAATATAGTGCTTGTCTGGGGCTCCTTCGTCATATAAATCTCCTTCTGGAGATTGCTTGGACTGATGTGAAATATTAGTTGTGTGCCTTGTATTGCTGCATTTCATCAGAAAGGAAGCAGACTACCCCATGGACCCTGACAGCTTCCTTTGGTGTTTAGATTGTATTGTAATGTGTATCCACTGTGTGATATTATCTTGTGATACTGTATTCAAAAATCTAATAAATAAATTTTAAAAAAGAAACAAAAATGTGTGAGTAGTTTTTTTAGTCTATGTTCTGGTAATATGTGATGCACATCCAAGTCATTTCCAGAAAACGTGGGGTATATTTATTTTGCTTGAAAGTACTTACCACAATGAAACAATGATCTGAATAATGCATCTCAAAAAAAAAAAAAAAGAAGCACCTTCCCAAATCACCTCTCTCCTCCTTTAAGTATTTTTCAGTCTCAGTGGCAACAGCGACATGATGTTTCTCAGTGTAGATTTGGTTATTAAATCACAGTGCCCTGTGGAGCATCGGGGCATTCTCCAATTAAAGCAGCAAAATTGCTGGGGTGACTTGGACAAGCAAAGTGCAAACTTCTCCCGGGGATTGAGGATCTGCCAGATTCTGTACCTCTGGGTTAATGAAAACCACAGAAATGCAATTTCTTGGCAGTGACCTTGTTAAACTCTGGTTGTTCAGAATCGATGTAACTAACTAATACGGAGATGATGTGTGTTTCCTTCCAGACCTCAGAATATATCATTCAAGCCTACAAGTATGGTGCATTTGAGAAGATCCCAGAATTTATTGCATTTAGAAATAGGCTGAACTCTTCCCTTCACTTTGCGCAAGTTCGCACAGAACGGATGTTGTTAGACCTCTTACTTGAAGCAAATATGTAAGTACGGCTGCAATAAGTGCAGCACCTTCCATATGAAAAAATTGTAGATTTGTGCATAGACAGAATGCTGGCTGAGTGAGACCTCAGTGAGTTTCACCTGCAGCTCTTTGCTAAAAACCTGTGAGGCGTTATACTTCTCTCTGCTTCTAATTTGCTCTTGCCTTCAGCATCCTTGTCAGTACCATGTATGTGTAACATTTCTGACATCAGAACACTTGAACAGTGGAGAGAATGTGGTTTGTTAGTGAGCCGTGTTTTCTGTTTCCAGTTATCAACTGGTTGATTTAATGTTGCTTATTGTTACGTACAGATCAACCAGTTTAGAAGAAAGTATAAAGTCCATGAGTCTGAGCCCAGAGGAGGATGACATTCCGTGGAAAGATTTGCGTGACAACAGAGACCTGACAGTCCTGTTTAACTGGGATCCCAAAGACAGGTGAGCAGAAATATCCTCAAGTGTAGAGTCACACCTTTCATTACAGCACACGTGGCAAAGAAAATCCTGTCAAGGCAACTGCCACATTTAAATGTTCTCTAGGCTAGCTAGCTGCAAATTTAACAAGCATCATTCAGCACTTCTAGTAGTGCTGCCTTTTTTACGTATCAATACAGTTTTCTGAATTTCTGACCACTCCTTCCTCTTCATACAGTGTGTGATTACTTTGGGTAGGCTTTTGTACCTGAGTTAAGCTTGCTACTTTGCAAAATTGAAGCATTTGCCTGAAAATGTTTGATGCCTTTCTCTAGGGACATTTCCGAAGAACATAGGAAACTCTCACTGGAGGAAGAAACCATGTGGTTGCGAATCCGGTCTTTAACATTAAGGCTAGTCAGCGGACTCCCAACTCTTAGCCACAATATTCAACCAAAGAACTCTGAAAAGACGGCAGAGAACGGTGTCTCATCCAAGATTGATACAGTTCGATCCCTGCTTCAGCAGCTGGAAGCAGCAGTGGATTCAGGGAAGAAGTTTCTGGAACAAAAAATTCAGGTACTCGTTAAGGAAAAAGCTATCCCCAAATGTTAAATGGACGTGAATGCAAGCAGAGAAAATGAATGCATCTTGTACGTCCAGCAGGCTGCAGAATGCACTTAACTGACCCTGAGTTTGTAGTGTGTGACTAAGAGATGTGTCAGAGACAAACGGTGTTCTGCATAAGGAAAAGCTGCAACACCTTTATCTTTTTCTTTGCTTCTTGCCTAGTATCCTGTCCTTGGCCCTCCTCCTACCCGAATGGCTGGCTTCTTCAGCAATGGCAGCTGCCAGTGCCAGACTAGCTTGTTTTATCTTGTTAGTGATATTTATGAACTAGACACCAGTGGCTTAGGTAAGTGTTCGAGGGGCGGGGGCTTAACCAGATTGTCATGTGTGGTGGGAGGGAGCGAGATGTGTCTCCATTTAGTTTGAAAACTACTGGGCATTGGCTGATGTGGGCCCACACAGTTATTTGTGTATTAACTTTTTTAATGATGCTAAGTTGTCTGGGAGATGATGCCTTAATTTAATATTTTATGTGATTCTTCATATTTGTACAGTATATGTTGATGTAATACTGGATCCTCCTTGAAAGCAGTTGCATTTGCTTTTGACTGCTAACACTAAATGTAAATGCCTCTTAGTTTTCTGGAAGCAGAAAATACACTAACTTGTAGCTTTTAACTACTTTTTTTTTTTTTTTTCTTTCAGAAGATTCAGCAGAAATCCAGGAGAGGATAGGGAATAGTTTCAAGTCCTTAGTAGAACGACTAACAGGTAAATGGTAACTCAAGAATAAACACCGGTAGCTAGGCTGGTGCTTCATGGTGCTCTGAGGATGTGCTGCTGAGTGTGCTGCGATTGTGGGGAGGTGTTAATGCACTTGCAGAGCCCTTTGAAGGACATATGAGAATAAGGCTGAGATTCCCCTTGGCTTCTTTGCTCATGAAGCTGTTGCATGCCACAGAATGGCCTTATGTCCCATCGTTTTGCTACCTTGCAGCTTAGTCTGAGCAGCTGTTGTCTCTGGTACTTGGTCCGGGTGTGTTAATAAATAGAATGGTGATACTGTTTGTAATGAAATACAATTCAGAGGAAACTTCAGAGCTGGACCTTCTTGAGAGGCTTTGGTCAAACTTATCATTGGCTGCTTTAGTGGTCCATCCTGTGACATCTTTGATCACGGCACTGAGACACATACTGTACAGAAAATACGTGTTTAAGTTGATCTACATGTCCTGAATAAGACTTTTCTTTTTTCCTTTCAGACTTGTTCAATAAATGTAAAGGTGATTTGATTGAAGTCAGAGATGGCACCTTGAAAACTCATCCAAACCTGTTAGAAAACCTAGTCTTCTTTGTTGAGGTATCTTTTTTCTTTGGAAACCATAAATTTTGGAGTATGTTAGAGTAGAAATGTTAGGGCTACAACAGAGTGGAAGTTCTTTGATCTCAGTCACTCATGAAAGCAGACTTTTTTTGTTACATATTCTAACTATTCTGAGTCTTATCAGTAGGAATGCTAAAACAAGTTTAGAAGCCTCCTGTAAATGTGACTTGTAACATATTTGTACCTTTTTTCCAGACAATCTCCATTGCCCTGTGGGTATCAAGTTACTGTGATAGTGTCCTCCGACCTTTTAAATCCAACCTGCAAAAAAAGAAGAAGAAAAAAAAAGAAAGCAGTGTAGCTATGGTAGACAATATTCCTTTATTTTCTTCCCCCACCCCCAATCCAATAGCATATTTATACTGAAAGAAAAATCAGGATATATGACATGTTAATGAACTGGGGTTCATAAACTTTGCCTTGTAGAGGCTGATGTAGGTTAGACATTACTCAGGACTAATTTTTAAAACTTTAAATCAAACGGTGACATGTCACATCTCTGACATCATGTGACCACTTTTTAATAGGAAACAGAGTTTAGAATATCACAGGCCTTTCTGCCATGAATACACTGCAGTAAATTAGTTAACTGGGTTAGCTAATTATCTGGGTAGGTAGAGTATAGCTTAGCATGGGGGGGAATAGAATGTAGACGTTACAAAGTGAGTTGTTGTATAGAACATCCATTTGAATATGTATCAATATGTGTTTATAAATTTAAAATGTGTATTTGTTTTTATAGCCACCTGTATTTACACATTTTCTGGATTATGTTACTGAGCTACAGACGTTAACTTCCAATGTAATAGATCACATCAAAGGGCTTGAAATAATTCTGACTGCACTAAAACTTGAAGAGCTGTCCCTAAAGGACACTCTGCTTTTACAGGTAAGAACGTGCATCGGTATTTGTGTGTGACCGATAACAACCTGTATGTATGTGCCTATGGGATAACCCTGTTGAAAGCTGCTTTTCCCCAAAATGTTTTACTGAAAGGAAAAAATAAATTGCTCTTAACCAGAGGTTTGGGACCAGACTGCTAGAAAGCTTAGAGTGGTGAGTTAGGGTTTTTTTAATAGTGACAGTAACTTTGCCTCATCTGATTAGTTCCACCTTACTGCACAAAATAATCTCAGAAAATGAGATCTAAGCACAGGAGTTTGAAAATACTTTCATTTTGTGTAGTATGTTAGTGAAGAAAAACTTAAGGTTTAAATGTTATTTTGTTGTCTGTGTTATGGCTTATTTTGTTATTTGTATTTTAGTAGATTCCAGGAGAAAGATTTGAGAGGGGAGTCGTCTTCTCACCAGTATTAGTTTGGGGAGGGGGAGAGACTGATTAGAGAAAGTACATTTTCTTAATGTCAAGGGCTAAGGTAATTGTTGATATTGGTAATTTTTCTGGTTCCTTGCTGAGTCAGCAAGCCCCTCCATCTCCCCTTTGATGCAAGGCATCAAATCATTACACAAGGAGGATCTGCAAAACTCAACCAATAGATTTCTGTGAATTTGAGCAGAAGCATCTGTGGGAGTCTGCAGCTTTGCCTGTGTTTGTTCACGGCATTTCTGTTCTGTTCTGTTTGTTGGTTTATGTTGTCACAGTAAATCCTGATAAACACAGTCTGTATAGCTCTACTTGGACCTGGAGCTGTTTGCAGCTCTGTGTTTAGAGCTAAAAAGGTGCTTTTTTTTGCACAAGGATGTTTCTGGAAGTTTTGAAGGTGCTGCTTATTCTGGGCTGATGATGTTCCCTTTGTTAGCTTATACTGTGGTCCTCATTAATTTCTTGTCAGGGTTTGAGACGAGGGAAAAGTTTGACAGGAGGATTTAAACAGTTGCTGTGGAGTGAATTATTTCTCTTTTGCATTTACAGGAAGAAAAAAAGTTTACAAAGACTGTGCAAGGGAAGGTCCAGAGCAGTTACCATCACTCAATTCAGGAAATTGGAGAGCTGCTGAAAAAGAGACTTGATACCATTAAAAAACTAAAGATTTGAGAAATGCATCCTTGACAGACTCCACAGGGGAGTGACACCAGAGTCCCAGACAGAAGCAACATCCAATATACCATCACCTTAATCCAGAACTTCCTCATAATGCATGAAGGACTTAAAAATCACAGAACAGTTTTTTTAGGTATTACAGATGTATTGAGCAGATTTAAATTATTGTACATAAATCAGAAGCAGGGACCCTTATTGGGGTTTGACCACTTTTTATACACGTTCATAAGCATATTGCAACAGGAGAAAATTAACTTTCTTCCCTTTTGATCTCTAGAAACAACTGGAGATGGTCTGTAGAAGCAGCAATAGAAATCCAGTGTAAAGCATATATCTCAAAGGAGTTGTATTTTCATCACCATACAGTGTTTATAATTTTGTATGGTCCTTGCCTCAGAAATACAGGAGTTGTAGATGCCCACATTCAGCGCCTCCAGTGAATTATCCTATTTTGAAGCTGCCTATTTTGTCTGCAAGCCACCTGGTCCTACAGAATTAATTCGGTGTGCGGGTCCCTCGAAGGAGAGAACGGCTGGAGGGAAGATGTGGTGTCAGTGTACACACAGTTTGTTTTCACGTTCGGGAAAAATTGCAAAGCTGATGAGGAGCAAACTTGGCTGTTGAGCTTTAGAGAGAGAGAGATGGGAATCAGTGTTTCAGAACAAAAAAGACAAAAACAGAGACCTTGTATATAATAGCTGCAGTGAAGTCTGACATTGCAGTCTGATGTCATGTCAGTTTAATGTACAACAGCAATCATCATGACTTTTTAAAAGTGTATTTAGATTACTGAAACTTCAAGACTTAAATATTTTAATAGAAATTAAATCCTATTGGCTTTGGTTTAAAGTTGGCAGAGGTAACTTTTGCTTCCGCTGTGGTATGAGGCTAAGAATACTTTTTGTATGCTTGCTTTTTGCAGTTGATCTTTGATTGTTCAAGTACTAGCTCATTAGGTATTCCGTTAGACCGTGCAATCGCGTCATCTGCTCCCACTGAATCTGCATTTCTGCTGTTTTTCGTTTTAAAGGAGTAATGCAGCCTAAAATTGGTGGGCAAAAAAAAAAAAGTTACATGTACCTGCAATACAAGGGACAGGTCAGACTTTACAGATTCCTCATCTTCTGATTTAAAGCAGCTAGTATCTGAAGTCTATATTTAAAATTTTAAGAGAGCTGACAATCCTACCTTTGTCATCTCTTCTGAGTATGTTTTGTTAGTAATGGTAGAATGTTGATGAGAGTATTTTTTTAAAATAAATCCCCTGTATAAAAAAAAAAAAAGTTCACATAGTTGCTCTTGCTGGATTTAGTTTTGCTTTGCCCCATCCTGAAAGGGAAAGAAGAATGTCTACAGTTTGTCTAAATTGTACTGGATGTCCTGATGTTTTAATTGCAATGTCTGGTAAGTGCTCTGGGCTGGAGGAATACCAAAATGTGTTAAGTTTGTTTTATAGGAATACTTTTCCTGAAGAAAAAAGAAAAAACACCACCACACACAACCCACTGAACTCTTCTTTGTTGTATAGAAATACTTTTTTGGAGAGAAGGGTGTTCTTGTTAAATTAAAGCAAGACTCATGCCTGAAGTTGATGCTTTGAAATGTGTAGGGTAAGAGAAACCAGTCCCATTGCTGAGATAATCCAGTTCACAGAGAAGCACTGAGCCAGAAATGGGCATTGCCCCTTGCCGCTCGAGGCGACAAGTTGCTGATGCTCCTGTCCCCTCCCTCCCCCTGGCAGTGTGAACTAGAGACGGCTTTGCACAAACACCAGCATTGAACCCAAAATTGACACATATTCTCATCCACGGGGCTGGTTTGTGCTGCAGTTTCCTTCCACTGCTGCTACAACAGGTTGAATTCAACCAGTCGTATCAATAAGCAATGGTCAAAATGCAAGCGAAGTGTAAGTTTTATTTAACCGAGCTTTTAAAATCTTCCTATGTGCCAGGAAGCAGAACTTGCTTTAAAAAAATGTTTTCTGTATCAGCTCTCTTAAAAGCAGAATTGAAACTGCTGGGGTGGGGGGTATGTGCATCATCTGAAGGAAAGTCTGAGAAGAGCTGAAACCGCAGCTCACTCCCTTCCCAGCACAGCATTTGGCTCGGTGTGGGTCCCGCATTGGCTGGTCATCCAAACCACCTCTGTGCCAGCACAGGGAAAACCGACTGCTGCTCCATGTGAGCTGCCATCCCATTTCCAGTTCCATCACTGGTGAATGATCAGCTTGTCAAACAAATACAATTTTTGGATTACTCAGTATTTTGTAAAACTAGGTGCCATCTCTTCACAAGTGGTGGTTTGTCTCTAGGAGCAGATGGTGTACAAAAATGACTGTACTGGGAGTGTGATTGAGGGAGAATTTCTCTCCCCATATAAATTGTGTACAGTTAAATATATTGTATATTTCTTACAAAAGAGCATTTCCCCTCCAGAATATGTCCCACAGGGACCCGATAAATTCAAGCTATAACCCATTGCTGCTGTTCTCCCTTTTCCACTCTTGGGATTTTTGTTTGTTTTGGGATTTTTTTTGTGATGAATTGAAAAACAGACCTAGAAGAAGCTACCAAGACCACTGTTTACAGACTGAAAAAATACTGATTTTATACTACTGGGATCATGAGCCATGATCCTTTTACAGAATTCCTCAACTCTTTGCTTAAAATTGATGTCTAATGTAGATAAAGGTCAGAAGTCCTTCCCTGCTTTGTCTACATACAGGACAAAATGTACAATGCCTCTTTGTGTTGCCCATTTTTTTGTACTTTTTAACTGTTCAAAAATTGCATTTATATTTTGCAATCATTGATAATCATGACTTTATTTTAACCGCTAGTAATCTTAGAGAGGATTTTTGTGTTGTATCTGCAGCCTTATCTGAACTTTCTCTTCCTTGATTATTCATTGTTAATTTATGACTGTAGAAGATATGTATGCCTCAGCCTTCTATGGATTTAAGTGACACAACTGCAAATGATCTGCTTTAAACTGGATGGGTTTATAATTTATATAAAAGTCAGTTTCATTACAAATCGGTATTGCTGCCTCTTTCATTTTTCTGTCTAGATGGCCTGGAAGGGACTGAATTGCTCACCTACTCTGTCTAGCTTTGTCAGTCCCTTGGTGAAGACAGATTATCCTGGTGCAGAGTGAGCAGAAAATCAAGTTACCTGCAAGGAGGGACGTTGGAAAGAGGCAGGGGGGAAATGCTCTTTGCTTTCCAGCTGCAGTTGGGGTTTGAATGATGTGTGCTGTGGGGAAGGGAGTGGATGTGTCTGTTCTGACAGGAACATCTACAATCTGCTGTTTAGGCTTTCTGCATCACTTGCTTGTACTTCATCCTGATTTTTGGAGCTGACAGTGTATGACTGAAGTCTGGGAGAGGGCTGTGGCCACCATCTCTGGCCTGCTGCTGTATATTAATGTATGTATATACATATACAAACGTATATTTATATTTGTCTATGAATATCTCTCCTCTCCCTGCTCATCTGTCTGGCCGTAGCACTGGAGCCTGTCCTGGAAGGCCGGATCCTGCATTCTGCCCTCTTGCCTGCCTTCATGCTCTGTGTTTGCTGCTGGAAGCTGCCCCCTCCTACTTCATTTTCCTGTCTGCAGCAGCAGCACCGCCGCGTGCTGCCCGCCGCGGGAAGGGGCTGCCCGTGCGCGCTGCTCGCCGCGGGAAGGAGCTGCCCGTGCGCCCTGCCCGCTCGTTCCACGCGCGGCGTGGAAACCGGGCCGCGTCCGACCAGCGCTCGCGGGCCGCGGATCCTGCCCGCCCCGCGGGTCCGGCCGCGCTCCCCGGGTTGGCCCCGGGCCTGGCGGGGCGGGGCGAGCCCCCGGCGGCGGCCGGCTCTCCGCGCGGTCACGTGGCCCCGGCAGCCCCGCTTCCTCCGCGCTCCGCCATGGCTGCGGCGGCCGCCGCCGGCTCCCTGCTCCTCTGCCTGCTCGGCCTGGCGCTGCCCGGCGGCAGTGCGCTGCACACCAAGGGATCCGTGCCCCTCGACACCATCACCTTCTACAAGGTACGGCCCACCCGGCGGGCGCTGCCGGGCTCGGTGGGGTGCTGGAGGAGGGGCGGACCGTCGCTCCAGCCATGTGCACGGCCGTGGCTGCCGCAGCAACAGGCGGGCGGCCCCGGAGGGCTGGGGAGGCGGTGGCGGGGGCTCGGGGGTGCGGAGCGGGCTGCGGGCGCGGAACCTCCGCGGAGCCGCCCCCCCACTACGGCCACCGGCGCGGGGGAGCGCTCGGGGCGGAATGGCTGAGGCGGCGGGCCCGCCGCGGAGCAGCCAATAGAAGAGCGGCAGCCGCGGCGGGCAGCCAATCGGCGCGGTCCAAGTGGAGCCGGGCCGCCGGGGCAGCGCTGCAGCCGGGGGCGCGGGGGCCCGGCCCGGTTCGGTTCAGCCCGGCCGGCGGCACCGGCGGGGCGAGGTCCGGCTGCCGCCGCAGCTCCTGGGCCCAGCGCCGGGCCGGCTCCCCGTGGCTCCAGTCAGAGAGCCGAAGAGCCGCTGTTGCCTCGCTCCTGGCTTGCCTGTGCCGGTGACCGAGGGCAGGACTGTGCAGGAGAGGGAGTCGGGGCGCTGAGCGCTCTCTGCCTGGGCCGGTTTCACTTTTTTGTTCATGGAACAGAAAGCAACAGGCTGCTGCCAGACTGAGGTCTCGCAGTTTTTTTCTTCCACTAAACGACTTTGAAATGAAGGCGCCTGCCGATAGCTTGGCAGGATTTTTATTCCAGTACCAGCCAGGCTGTGGCAGGGGTGGCTTGAGGCAGGTGATGAGAGGCTGGTGGAAAGGAAATCACCGTACGGTGGGATTAAAGCGTGCGCTGTAGCAGCGTGAGCTGAAGAGACAACAGTCAGCTGAGCTCTTTCAAAAGTGTCTGCCCTAAACAAACTGCTGAGGCGTGAGCGAATAGTTCATGCCACACGCCAGCCCCCCGCTTGATTTTTCTGCTGTCACAAACTGTTTTTGGTGTTTAAACACTATAGCATTGTATAACCTTTAGGAGCTTCCAGCTCTTCTGCAATGAGAAGAATTTGAAGTAATTGGCAGAACGCTACAAGAGGGACTTTAAAAGACAAGCAGAAATATCAAAGCTGTAACACCTGCCATGTTCCCTTCTCACCAGGACAGTAAATAAAGTGATCAGTGCTTGCAGGGCGCTTGGTAGGTGGGGACATGTGTTGCAACCTGACCCTGTTCGCTAGAAAAAGATTTTGCAAGGTCTTCTCCTGGAGGGAGAAAAAAGAATCCCAAACCAGGTGACAGGCTCCATTTCTAAGCTCATTTGAAACAGCATCATCCAAGCAGAGCAAAACTCAAAAGCAACGGCACAAGCAAAGAGGAATCAGTTAAAACACCAATTCTCCTGCTTGGGACGCTTCAGAACGACACGAGCTTTGGCCTCTGTCCTCTTACTGTCCCACTGGAAATGGTTTAGCTGGTTTCCTGCCAAGATGCTAATCAGATTTACAGTAAACAAGTCACGTATAATTAAAGGCATTATCAGATCCCCCAAACCCACCATGTACCATCTTTATCATCTGCTGTAGGAATCCGTACACCCAAAGCTCAGTCTTTCCTCCACACTGCAGTGAGTCATTTTTGAAAGGCCATAATTATAAAATTTCCATTCTCCCTCTGCATCTACTCATTGCACAGGAAAAGAAGAACAACCTAAAGCAACCCTAGGTGACTTATAGATTACTCAAGCCTGAAATGCTAAAGTTTTGTCTGTTTTTTTCTTCTGGTTTTAGGTAATTCCAAAGCATAAATTTGTCCTGGTGAAATTCGATACACAATATCCCTACGGTGAGAAACAGGATGAGTTTAAAAAACTGGCAGAGAGCTCAGGCTCCAGTGAAGATCTTCTGGTGGCTGAAGTGGGAATATCAGGTGAGGAGCTCTGGACAGTACAGGTTGATGTGGAGGAAATAAAATTCAGTACCATTTTGGATGAAAATAAGCTCTGAGGTAATTCTGATAGTGAGAACCGAGATGGGCCTGGCCCTTTCAGACCAAAGCTCCTGCTCGGCTGGTCGCTGTGGCGGTGCCGGCAGCGTGGGAGCGCTGCTTATCTCTTTCGGCTGCTTAATGAAGCGAGTCAGCCCACGCTGCTCAACTGGATGCCACCCTCCTCCTTCGCAGCACTGTCTCTTTTTTTTTTTTTCATTTCTTTGCTGAGAGAGGCCTTTTCATCCATTTTTAGGAAAAAGGCCTCACAAGAATCATGCTTTAACCACAAGCCTGGTCAAACAAAGCAAATGTGGTATGATTAATTAGTGGTAGCATACCCTCGGTTTATTGCTGGTAAAGCACAGAAAGTGGTCATTGCGCTGTGGCTGGTGTAACTTGATGTTCTTATAACCAGCTTTAAGAAAAGAACAGTGAAGAATGGATTGCTGTCACCTTACTCTTGCTTTGTAGGTAGAATTTAGAATTTAGGCTTTAAGAAAAGAACAGTGAAGAATGGATTGCTGTCACCTTACTCTTGCTTTGTAGGTAGAATTTAGAATTTAGGCTTGCAGGAATTGTCAAACTGGGAAGTTGCACCCACGCTGACATCTCTAAATACACAAGGATTAGCTAAGTAGCATAACTGAAATTTCTGTAAGTTATGTTTTCTGTCCTCAAGAATAAATGCAATTTATGTGAGGTGAGAAAATATCTTTTAGCTGAGGATGCTGTCAGAAGTAAAATGTATGAGTGTACACTCTCTGCACATGGATCTGGAAAAAAATCCATTTCACTGTAAGATCAAATAAAATAAATGGACAGAGCAAAACAGCGGGGAAAATGGCTATTAATCTCCCATAAGGAGGATGGGGTTTGTACGTGGAGGTCCTGCTGATGTCTTATGCTATCACAGTCCTAGCAGAGCATCATTAGAATCCTGTATTTTTTCTTTGGAAAATGTAATGATGGGGTTTTTGCCTTGCAGAAGTAATTTTTCTGGGGTGCTTTTGTTTCAGTGTGTGCCATTTCCTGGCAAAGAGGTTGTTAGGAAGTGTGGAAACTCTGGAGATAAGTATTTATCAGTTTGTAAGGAGAGAATCCTAATTTATTGTTTTTTATTAATGTACCATGCTCTTCTGTGTTTCTCTCTTGACAGATTATGGTGATAAACTGAACACTGAGCTGGGAGAAAAGTACAAGCTGGATAAGGAAAAGTTCCCTATTTTTTACTTGTTCCAGGATGGTGACTTTGACAATCCTTTACCTTACAGTGGCCACATCAAGGCCGGGGCTATTCAGCGCTGGCTGAAGAGTAACGGCATCTATCTGGGGATGCCAGGCTGCCTCAAAGAGTACGACATGCTGGCCAGCAAGTTTGTGAGCACCGCTGAGAAATCAGAACGCCAGTCCCTCCTGAAAAAGGGGCAAGAGAGATTAGAGAAAACAAAAGAAACTGAGAAGAAGTCAGCTGAACAATACTTGAAAATCATGAGCAAGATACTGGAGCAGGGAGAAGAGTTTGCTGCTAATGAAGTTGTCCGAATCACAAAACTGATCGAGAAGAACAAAATGAGTGATGGGAAAAAGGAGGAGCTCCAGAAAAGCCTCAATATCCTTGCTTCTTTCCTGAAGAAGAACAATGAAAAAGATGAGCTCTAATCTGTTGGAGAACTTTGTACAAGCTGTGAAACACTGTCAAGAGTCCTAACCAGTTCTCCTTATGCAAGCAAACTTCCCGCTGACTTCAAGAGAGCAGCAGATTTCCTTCTGGCATTCTCAGATTAGAAGATGAAGAGGAAGACATTCCTTAAAAACACAGTATTATAAATGTTGGAAAAAATCACCTTAAAGCAAGACACCACTATTGTGTCATACTATTCAATAACAGTGTTAAAGCAGACCAAAAACAAAAAAGCACTAGATTGGCCCGAAGCATATTCCTGGTGGTTTTTACATCTGTTCCCTGGCAAACAAATAACAAAATTCAGTCTCACATTCCATTTTACGTGTAAAAGGTACAGATTGGGTGCCCCTCACATCTCCCCCTTTCCCTGTTCTTAGTGTCCTTGAGTTTTATGCTTTTTAACCTACCCCTCCTCCCACCTTTTGTGTTCCCAGTAGGGTTCCTTCTCTGAGTCTTGTTCCCCTTACCTGTTGTTTACTGAGAGACCTGGGGTTTCCTTTTTCTGCCTTCTCCTTCCATGGCTCCTGTCCCTGTTTGCCTTGGGTATTGGCCAAATGCTGGCAGCAGGCGTAGTCGAGACCAACCCTCCACCTATCAGAACTTGCTCCTCATCTGGCCAGAGCAGCCGTTTCAGCAAACATTCTCCTGAAATCCTTTGTGACACCGTGACAGAGCAAGTGATTTGAGCCCTGAGCAAGGGCAGAGTCTCCTTGAAGTGCTGTTACCCTTAGACCCGCCATGTTCCGCAAAAACATGGTTTTTCAGACGCTGGTGAGGTAAATTTGGGTGTTTTCTTATGGCTGAAGAGCACATGCAATGCCTATGCGTTTTGCCTGTCGTTCCCATCCAAGCTTCATTTCCCTGCTTCAGACTTGGCTGTGTGAGGTTTCAATTGGACTTGATGATCTGAAAGGGCTTTTCCAACTTAAATGATAAAAAAAAAATAAGGGCGAGACCAATAAGGACATCTGAAAGTCTCAAGCCATAGTTAACATAAACTATTTTCTCCAGTCTCATCTTCAGAAGCGATTCATGCTGTCAAACTAAAGCTTCATCAGCTTTTGGTAGTTTTAAATATTCAAGGTCTTGAGGCAGGAAGCTGAGGCATTTGTGCCCTTAGAAGCCCTGTTTCTATAGTTTTAATGGCAATACCTGGCCCAGGGATCAGGTCAGTCCTCAGAATTTGATACCGCCTGTGCTGTTTGTGCTGTGTGGAATTGCGATGGCCGCTGGCAGATGTATTCCTGATCAGGGTTGAGAGTTGAAAAGAGACACCTGTGCGTTTTACCTTAAGACTACACTTTAAGCCAAGCAAAACTGATTTCTGTGGGAGCTTTGCTGCCTTTTGAATCCTGCAGTGGGTACAAGGAGCAGATAATGCTGCAAGATAAAATGTATTAATAATGCTATAATAATTAAAAAAATGTTCCAATTAATAGTTGCTTCTTAAACGGCTTTCTTGCGAAACTGCTGCTGGTTTTGTGGCCAGAGGCAAAGGCTGATTACCAGACGACGCCACCCAGAAGCAGAAGGGATCCCGCAGGTGAGGGGTTCACACGATGGTGGGTGTCCCTCAGGTCCAGCGCCCTCTCCTTAGGAGGGGAAGAGGAAGGGTCCCGAGCAGGGCGGCCTTTGTGGGGTCAACACGAGTCCTGTGTGGAGACGCTTCCCGCCCGGCTGCTGAGGAGACGCCCGGAGCCTTCGAGGCGCTGAGGCCGAGCGCCCCTCGCGCCCCCTCACAGGCGCTGCTCCCGCCGCCCGCGCGCGCCTCCTGACGTCACCAAGAGGCGTGGCCAGGGCGGGTGGTCGCGCACCCGCGGGGTTCAGCCGGGGGGTCTCCGCCGAGCGCTCCCGCCGGGGCTGGGTCGGACTCTGCACCCCGCAGGGGATGCGCGGAGGCGCGGCCTCCCCGGGCTCCGCTGCTCCCCGGGGGCCGGGCCCGGGGCGGGCCGGGCGAGGGGTGGCCCCGAGGCGGAGCGCGGGCGGTGCCCGCAGCCCCGGGAGCGGTGCGGCGGCGGCGGCGGAGACCCATGGCCCTCCCGGCGGAGGCGGCCCGGCTGGACGGGGGCTGGCAGGAGGTGAGCGAGCCCCGCCGGCACCGGGACCCCTGCGGGGCGGCTGCCCCCGGGACCGGCCCGTCCCCTCCGTGCGCTCCCTTCGCACCAGCTGTGCCTGCCCCGCTCCGGCGGGCTGGGACCGGCACCCCCCGGTCCAGGGCTCCGGTCACTCCCCACCCGCATGTCCGTGGGAGTCCCACGCTGAGCTCACACCTGCCCTTCTCCCCAGGTCTACTCGGCTCTGCAGTGGATCCAGTTCACCATGGCCATGCTCAGGTACAGCGCGCTGCTCCACCCGGGATGGAGTTACTGTTGCAACGACACCTTCCTCCAGAAAATGAGAAATCGAGGCAGATGTGCGCCTGGTCCAACCTGTGCTTTGTTTTCTCAGTGTTATAGGTTCCAGCTCAATTATTGCCTACGCTGTCTTTCAAAATGCAGTACGGTCCCCCGAGGTAAGGTCTGCGCCCCGGTTTCCCTCCCTAAATTAAGGTGTTGGGATCTTGCAGATGGGTTGTGCATGTAGCAACGTCCTGCACAGGTCAGGTGCTCTGCTAGGAGCAACTGCAGGTCTTAGGCTTATGTGGTTAAACCTCGTTTAACAGCTGGGAGGGAAAGGGCTTGCCGAGAGTTTGGTGGTTTTTATGTGATATGAGTTGAAGGAACTGACCTTGAACTGCACCCACGTGGGGAGAAGCAGGTTCCTTAAGTCCTCTAGTTGTTCAGACACATCCTGGGAACAGAGATCTGTTAGCGTGTCCTCCTCTGTGGGTCAAAATGCCTGGAGAGCTGAGGAGCTGTATAGAAAGCTGCTGAAGTGCAAATTAGAGATGCCCCTGCAGGAAATGTATTTACAAGTGTTCGTCTTTGGGTATTTCTGAGTAATTTTTCCAGGCAGGTGCGCTACTAAAACTGATACAACTCAATGATGCTGCAAAGTTTAGACAAAAAGAAACCAGTTTGTTGTGCTGGGCTCTGCTGTTGGGCTTTGGAAGATTTGCCCTGGCAGGCACAGGAGCCATGAGCATTTCTGATGCTGAAGCAGCCGGACTCGGGTGCAAACGTCCCTCGAGT
The DNA here is from genome assembly GCF_964273445.1 of Streptopelia decaocto. Lineage (NCBI taxonomy): Eukaryota > Metazoa > Chordata > Aves > Columbiformes > Columbidae > Streptopelia > Streptopelia decaocto. The sequence goes on along the minus strand of NC_138670.1, from coordinate 5,098,277 downwards.
GGGACTGTGCACACATGTAGTGCAGATCTGACGTGAATGCAGTGCCTGGCACATCCCGAGCGCATCCGTGCAGGTCGTGTGTGCAGGGAGCGCCGTGTATCTGGGATATATCAGACGTGCCATGCCGGGGGCTGGCACATGTGCAGTCACTGCGGAGCTCCATCCCAAGCCTGCCGGGCTTTTGTTGTCCCAGTACAAGTCCCTCTGTCTGTCTAAGACTTACTGGAGGCAGCGCATGGAGCTGACCTGTGCGAAGCTGGGATTCCTTGCCCAGGATTTGCAGATGTCTGGCAGCCCAGTCTGTGCAGCACACAGATGACAGGTTACTGCTAAGAGCAATAGGACAGCAGAGCTGGCAGCTGGGTTGTGACAAAGCTCTATTTGTCCTTCCCTTGTCTTTAATGTTCTTCATGCGTCATGGGTTTGATCTGCAGCCCAGAGAACAGGGCTTGCAGGGAGTGATTCCTAGAGAAGGAAGACGTGCAGTCAAGCTGAAGCAAGGTGAGGAGGAGAACGAGTCCAGGTTTGCAAGGCAAATTTGCACCCCTTACAACATGCAGGGCAGCCTTGCTCCCCGGCAGCCAACCTCCTGGAAACGCTCTGCCTGGCATGTGGAGAATGAGCTGTAGAGAACTCTGTGCATTCCTAGGAAGGAAGGAGAGCTGGGACTTCACCTTCGTGCTGGGATGGAAAACCTGCCTGAGCTCGTGCTGCACAAGGTGCACATCAAAGGCTCCTTGTGTTGCACCTCCTGCACCTGGGGAGCTCCAGATGTGGTTCTTCCTCGTCTCTGGTGTGACACGGAGCCGGTTTTGGCCGGTGTGACTCAGCAGCCTTGGCCCCTTTACTCCCGTGGATGCGAGTCTGTTTGCTATTTATTAGTCATATGATGTGGCCGTGGCTTGGGAGCTGTACACGTGGCTACAGGTCACAGATGGACCCTTCCTGCTCGAGGGAGTCCAGATGTTTCTGCTCAGATTATTTCTGCAAACCCAAATAGGAGGGATGAATACCAGCTGGAGCGACTCGTCTCCATCAGGCTTCCAGGCTCTCGTTCTGCTGCCAGGGGAGATCTGTTACTGGTGTTTCAAAAGCAGCAAAATCTTCAGTGACTTCCCCATCGCCTTGTCCCTGTGTTTCTGGTCTTAAGTGGAAATTTGTAAACCAAGGGGCTGGAAGAGATCCATACCAAAGCTTGCCACAAACAGCTTATTCCCTGAGTCATGAGGCTCCAGAGTTAAAATGTTTAAAAATAAACAGCTCTGGAGGCTGGGAGGAGAACAATGTTATAAACACTTCCCCTCCTGCCCCCAGCCCAGGAAATCAAATATTGCATTCTTGAAGCTTGTTTACTGTCTCTGGGGGGTCAATAAAACTCTTCAGCCTGAGCTAAATCATTCCAAAGACATGATGGCAAGCAAAGAACAAAGAATTTCCCCTGTCATGTTGACAGGTTCTGTACAGGCAGATGTCCCTGAGCCATGGGCAGACAGACCTTAATCCAGCCTGGCAGCTCATCTGAATCCTTACATCTTTACATTCCCTTCCTCTGTTTTATAAATACTATTTGTTTGGGCTTTTTCTTGTCCCTTTTGCAAGGAAGAACCATGCCACTTTTCACTTACCACTATGTCACCCGCTTTATTTAGGTCCGTGCCAAAATAGCTCCTCAGCCACACAGTGATGCCTTGCCCCAAGAACACTTGTTGCTAGAGAAAAGGGTCACCTGTTCGATTGTTTCTTACCTTATTTCGGAGCTGCTTGGTTTTAACCTGCCCTGCTCACAAGCTGGACCATGTCCCCAGCTTGTCATGCCTATGTCCTCCTGCCAGGGCTTCAATTCTGCACCAGCAAGGAAAATCCTAATTAAAAAAGGCATTTATAAATGCGTTGAGATACTAACTAGCTCCAGATATTTTGCTAGCAACAGCAGTTTGATTTGCCATGTTGCTGGGTCGGATGGTACGAATACGGAACTGGAGGGACAAGGATGTTGGAGGAGATAAATCCTGTGGAAGGCAGAGGACCTGCCATGTGGGGGGCCCAGGGAGACCCCAGGCAGATCCTCTTAAACTATGGCATAAGGACAGGTCTGGTTCAAGCAGATGTACCTTACACTTGTCAATCTTACTAAGCTCTTTCTTGTTGCTCACGGGAACAAGACAAGTATCACACAATGCAATGGGTGGCAAACATTTACTTAAAGGACAATATTGAGGCAAATTGCACCAAAAGCTCAGTTCCATGAAAAAAAGAAAATCTTAAAATCAAAGCCTCCTGACATGTTTCCATGCTGTGTTTAGCATTATAGTTTCCTGTAGGGAGAAAAAAAAAAAAAAAGCCATCATTTTCTCTCCAGGATGCTGAAAATTAGGCACCAAAGACTACAATTAAGAATCTAGATAATTAGGCTGCTTTTCCAGAGCGTGCGCTCTCCCACGCAAAAGGAAAATGTTGGCCAGAATTCTGCACAAATGTTTTCTTACAGTGTTTACAGTCCTTCTGGCCAGTACATGCAAACTGGAAATGGGCTGGAAACTGCCGTTAGAGACGCGACTCTGTTCCACCAAGATGCAGCGTGCAGCAGAGACACTCATAGTGAAAATCAATCTGGCATGTAAAATAGATTCAGCCTTAGTCACCAACTGAAGTGACATGAAGCACGTAGGAAAAATGTCCGTTTCGAGTTATTTCAACGTGAGGAAGGGTTTGATTTCTCTATCAGTTGATTTAACAAATTTCACTTCTACCTGCCAAACTGTTTCATTCTGCAAACTGTTCCATTCTGGACCTTTGAGATATTTTCTGTAAGAGTTGGTGCTGCTCTTGGATCCTGGGGTGTTGCTGGTGGCAGAAAGAGTGTTTAGAGTGTGGTATTTGCATTGAAACAACTGAGAGCAAGAATCAGGCTGGGTTTTGTGTGCAAGGAGAGCTGCCTTCCCAGAAGAGCTGGGGGACAAAAGCACATTGAGATGACGGGGTAAAGCTACTGCTGTAGGTGGTCGTGGGAGCGTTGTGACCATTGTTGAGACCTGCCGACCCATTTCGCTTTTCCCAGGTTCGTCCTCTTTTCTACCTGAGCCTCTCCGACCTGTTCCTGGGCATGTGCTGGCTCACCGGAGCGCTCCTCTATAGCACACCGACCTCCAAGCAGGATCTGATCTGCTATAACCTGCAAGCGACGGGACAAGTGAGTAGCCTTGACATCACCGGTCATGCTGTTCTGTGCACCCTTCACCGTAATTAGCCTCGCTGGTGATTAGAGTGTGGCCGTGGGGGAATGTTTCTAGATGGGCTTTGGCAGAGCTTCCCCGTGTGAACTTGACTTATCAGATCTCTTCGCCTTATGTGTAGAATGGAGATAACGATACTTGGGTTTAGGTACATCTGGTTTGTGAGGGGTGATGAGGAAGGCAAGGAGAGCAAGGGATTTTGTAGTTGCTGTGTTCGGGTTGCTTCTGTAAAGTGAGTAGATGGATCTTAATCTGTTTCCTGTTGGACCTGTGCCAACGATGATCTCTGCCTCTCACACAGCAGCTTTTCTATTCCTCTTCGTGCTTCCTCCATCCTGGGCAGGAATAGACACATTCTGCGATTCGCTTGAGCTCAGACTTGCAACCTTACTCAGATAAACAGCCCTGCTCTTGCTGACCTGGCCCTGTCCTCTCTCAAACAAGCCCAAGGATGCTCAGGGGCTGCTCCGTCAGCGCAAGCTCAGCCCTGCACCCCAGCGATTCGGCTGCTTTCCAGCTGATTCCATGTGCTGGAGACTAATTGGAGCAAAGTGTGTGAAATACCGTTTTCCTGACAGTTTGCTTTTGTCTCGCTGAGTTCAAATTTCAGCGTTAGGCTTTGCAAATTGCTGCTCTCAAAAAACTCTGCAGAATATGGCCAAGCTTGGGCCAGAAAGGTGGTTCGCAAGCGGTGATTTTGGGGCTTAATAATTTCCTTTTAAAGGGCCCACAAAAACGTGGCTGGGAAGGGCAAGTGGCTATCGGGAGCTTTGATGTGTGTTGTGTGGGCTCGAGCAGCTGCAGCTGAAGCCCGAGAGGCTTCCATGTACCTCGGGGAGGGCAGGGAAGTAGCTGAGCGTACGATATGGAAGTGTTCATGCCGTGGTGTGTCTGGGGATGGGTGTCTGCAGCCCAGGGCTGTTTCAACAGCTGTTCTTGTGGGTAAAACCGTAATACTCCTGATGGTGAGAGCAGCTGTTCCACTCCTGGCTTATTGCTGGTTTCTCCAGCTCCCCTGTGCTGCTGTGGAAGTGCCGCAATATGTTTGCTTTGAGAGAGGAAACAGTGGCGTGTGGGTAACCTGGCCACTTGGGATTGATGCAGAACAATATCAAAGATGTTTTTTAGATGATGGTACAGGGGAAAACAAGACCTTGGGAGAGGCTGGAAGGTAGATGGAGCCTGCGGGACTGAGGGTGTTTCTGAGCTGTTTCCCTTGCGGCTTTGCCTGGGGGACAGTTCTTAATGCTGGTGTGATCTTTTTATGGCCTGGAGAAGACAGGTTGGATATAGACAATACACCATTGTTTCTCAGCGGAGACACTGTGCTCCTGTGCATTTCTGGCTCTTTTCTGCCATTGCTTTTCCAGCCTGTGGCCATGCTTCTTGGGGACACCAGCAAGGGATGGGGACAAGGTGGGAATCCTTCCTTTCACACTGGGAAAGGCAGAGCTGGCCTTGGACGAGTCCTTGCAGGACTTGCCTTTGCCCCAGGCCCACGGGGGACGCTCAGGGTGCTGTGGTGGCGTGTCTGCCACAACCCGATCTCAGCCATAGGGTTTTTGGGCTTCTTTCCTGTGTGCCAGCAGCAGACCATCCCCGGCAGAAGAATTGCCACAGTAGCAGAGCCGGCTTGTACCTGGCAAGAGCTGTCGCTGCTGTTTGCTCTAGAAGAAATTAAAACAAACGGAGCACTTGCCATAGCAACGGTGCCCGCATGTGACATGGTGCAGGACACCTCCTTGCTCAACACCCCAGCAATGCCCTTGCATGGTGGGAACACCTTGTGCGTAAATAGGAGCTGGTAACAGGTTTAACCAGCAGCATCTGTGGAGCAGAAGGGACCTGTGACTGCAGTAAATGGGTTAATGTCTCCTGGCCCCGCTCTGCCTGTGCTGAGCGGAGAAGTCGCACAAGGGTTGGCATTCCCGAGTGTCTCATAAAGACGTGTGGTTTCTTTACACACAAACACCTAAAGTTGTAAAACACACGGAAGGACAAGGGTGAGGCCAGGCCCAGGACTGCTCAATGGGGTTTGCAGAGGGCAGAGACTCACACCACAGTCCATGTGCCATGGTTGTCTCAAGGGATTGCCTTAGGAGCAGGATGATATTTTGCATAATTCAGCCTGTTTACCATCACTTTATCACCAAGGGCTGACGTTGCAGCAGATGGAACTCCCCTAACATCCATCCCATGTCGTAAAGGAGATTGTTTTATTTCTTGGACTTTCCCTGTTCCAGCCCCAGACTCTTGGTTGATGTTAAATGTAAATGCTGCTCCCTTCTGCTGTCCCTTGACTTTGTTCTCTCCTCCTCCCTGCCTTGCATTTGCATTACAATAATGAAGTCCAGAACAGAGGCTGTGGTTATAATTGCACAATTCCCCCACATTCTTCCAGTTCAGTTCCAGTGGCCTAATAACGTCCTGGCAGCTCATGCTGCTGAGCACAATGGGAGCCACCCGAGTGTTATAATGAGGGGCTCTCGTGTCTCCCAGCCCCTGCTTCATCTCCGCATGGTGAGCAGCGCAGGCCTGTGCACAGCCCCGAAGCTGCGGCTCAGGAGCACAGAACTCCCTTCCCTTTCTGCTGCCAACTTCACAAGTGGCTTTTGGTTCCCCCTTCCAAAAAAGAAGGCAGTGCTGACATTTTGTGAGCCTCTCTAAAGCATTTTGAAATGCAAGACAATGACCTTTGTGGACTGTTTTGATCACTTTCCCTGGAAGTAATTGAGGAAGAGCAACAAACCCTCATTAAACCTTGCCTAATGAGCTGGAAAGTCAGTGTTGTGTTCCTGCTGCAGCCCCTTGGACTCAGCCTCTTGACTCAGTCAAGAGCTTTTGCAACCACAGTAAAGGAGACCAAGTTTATTTAGTGACTACTTCCCTGGGTTTAGATGATACCAGGGCGGCAAACCTGTGCTCCTTGCCCCTTTGGCAAAGGATAGCAAATCCACAGAAAAATTCCTGTGTCCGGCCCTTCCTCTTTGCCTTGGCGAGCGCAACATGTGTTTCCTGTGGCAAACACAGCACACGCATAGATATAGTCTGATTAGGCAGCGCTGTTTATGCTCAGCTGCCTGGGGCAATCAGGGACTCAGAAACAAAAGCAAGAAAGGTTTTGGGGTTTTCATAGGAAATTTTAGATATTTGGTCTCATCTCAAGATGGAATCAAGGGCTGTGGATCTCTTTGTGTGAAGCAGTGTTCTGTATCTTTTCTTTCCTCCTTTTTCCCATGGAGAGAAAAGGGCTCTTAGGATATTAACTCAGGCTTAGTGCAGATATTTTCTGCCCTCACTTTCCTCTTTAAATATACTATTGTTTTCTGTTTCCGTGAATTCACTGTACAGTGAGCTCATTATGTGAGAAGCAAATCCAAGTGCCGCATCTATGTTGTTTCCCAATGGATGTAGCATACTGAGGGTCCAAGTGCTTTTGAACCCTTTCTTGTCAGAATCTGGGCCAAAAAAATGAGCCAAGTCACTAAGATTTGTATTTTTAAGACAGTCTGCTGTCATTAGTTCTCCTGTCCCTGGTTTGGGGCCAAAGTGATGCTGCCTTTGTGCAGTCTGAGGTGAGAACTTGTTCTCTACCTCATCCCAGTTGGTGTCCCAGTGCAACCCAGTAGCGATGCCAGAGGGGCTGTGCAAGGACCCTCACCTTTGGTAGTCCCCTACGCTGTTTAGCATCCCACGGGCTTTGGGTTCATCAGCAATGAGCTAAAAGTGCTACAGAAACTGTTATTACAGGACTGAAATTCTGTCTGTATTTCTCAGATATTCTACGTGGCCTCTTTCCTATACACTGTCAACTACACCTGGCACCTCTACATGGACCTGAGGATGAAATACAATCAGAACCTTCACAGGATGCCCCCCCAGGTGAGTAGGACTGTTGTGTAACAACTGTTGGGTGTCAAGGTCTAACTGTGGGGTTGTGGTGGGGTTTAGGAGGGGAGACATGACAGTAGATCTCACCACAAGGACTTTGAAGACTTCTGCCCCATGAACTGACATCTCTTGCCCACCGAGGTCAGCAGAGCTGCAGATAGGTCTGCTCTAGGATCTCAGGGGAACATTAGACTTGCAAGACTAAAGCAGGCAAAGCCCAACAGCAGTGTACATCTCCGAGCAGAGAAAGCTCAGGACTCGGTATTATGAAGATTTTCTGCAGTTAGAAAAATAGCAGTTTGTACTGGCCAAGTAACCAGTTTGTTGCTGTCACTGCCTTCTATGAGCGTGTGGCAGAAAGGACAGGAAAGCAGGGGATGCCTGGACAACCTGGAGCTGAGAACTGACAATTTCTGTCCTTCCCAGGTGTCATGCAGCATTCCAGAGCGTCAGTAAGTGTTGTAAGAGTTTGAGGTAGGAGGTGTGACGGAAATGAGCTGGTGATAAAAGGAGCATTTGGCTTCGTGAACAGTGCCCAAGTCCTCACTTCATCATCACTGGCCTTTACAAAAGCCCTTTGGGGAACCGGTGTAATCGCTGGGAACCGAGGAACAAGGACATAGTACTCAGAAAAATACTCTCTTGCCTTGCAGGCTAAACAAACACTTCACAGACCGCATGACCAAAATTTCTACTTGCAGTTGTTTGATTCCTCACACTTGGCTGAACAGTGAGGCACCAGCATCGCTGTGACCACTGTCGGGCTCCTCATGTATCACTGCAAGATGACAAATTTCCTCATGCAGCTCTTCCCACTGAACCCATCAGCCCCATTTCTCTATAGAGCCTTTTTCTTCCCCAGACATTTGCTGTGCACAGCAAACTTTGTGTCGCAGATATTCCATCTGTCAGTTTGGGAGCGGCAGGTTGGGCAGATCAGTCTGTATTTCAAGGGCTCTTGCCCTTTGGCTTTGGATCCACTTGCAGGACTGGTTTCCTTCTTGCTGGACGCAAACCACCTGCCACAATTCCCCACCACTACAACTGTGCCCATGTTGTGCTGTCGTAGGTGGTGTGTGGATGTTGGCTGCCAAAGTACATTTCCTGGGGAGCAGATACCAGGACACTCCAAATTGCCTGTATTTCTTCAGCAGAACATGAAGTTTCTGAGCAATAGGGCCAGGTTAAGTGAATAAGCAGTACAAATAATGAGTAAGTTACACCAGAGAGCTCATCAAGTGTCCACTTCTTGTCCAGTTCCAAGTTCCCTTCTCAAATTCTCTAGTCGTGAAGGAGAACAAGGCAGTAAGTGGCTGGAAGCATCGGTTGTTGCAAATCAGCACAGATTGAACTCAGCGGTGTTAATTCATTGCAAAGTGAGAATAAACATTTGTGCTTAGTCTGGGGATTAATCAGCGTTTGAGGAACCCTTCGCCGCTGAGCGCTCCCTGGGAGCTGGTACCTGTGAACCAGCAGCTGTACGGAAACCATCATTTAATTAAGCTCTTTGGATTTTGCAGGTTGTAGATTATGCGAGTTGCATTGGCCGAATAGCAACGATCTCATCCAGGTAAGATTTAATTCTCTCTGGCAGAGTGATGTTTTGGCAAGTTGATCTCCACTTCCTACTTATTTTGAAGCAAGATTTACTAAAACCTGTAAGGCTCATCAGTAACAGCAGGGTGACCTAACAAACTCAGAGGAAGAGGTTTCAGATGTAAGGGCCTTTCTCCAACCGAGTCAGTTATAACTACATTAACTATATGTAGTTTTTCAGAAAGTGCTCCCTTTACCAATATACTGCCTGCATGAGTGAAAGTGCAGAATTTAGTAAAGCTGATAAAATACTCTTCCAGAGCAGTGTCAATAAAAACAATTTTTAAGTCCTCTGTAGTGACAGGAGAAAAAACAAGTAGTGTTTGGTTGGCGTGGGAGCAGTGCAGGGCAATAACTAATAACTGCACCATTGTCCTTTCTCCTCTCAGCTTGATCCCTTTCCTTCTCATGGTGCCTGTGTTTTGCCTGGGCAACAGCAGTAATTGCTACCAGAACTTCAGCCAGAAGCACGGGTGAGCTTCACCCCTCTCTGGAACAGCCCCGCTGCTCAGGGTCACGGCAGGAGCTCAGGCTGTCCCTTTCTCCCCGCAGCTGCCTCCTGATGCACACGGAAATAGCCGCGTCCAGCAATGAGCCGCAGACCCTGAGCGGCTCTGTCTGCCGTGCGATGCGCTTCTACGGCATCGGGGTCTTCCTCATTTCCTTTCTGATCAGCATCGTAGCCATTCTGGTAAGAAGCACAGTCCTTGCAGCTAGCTGTTGCACCAGATGATCAGTGCGAGAACGTTTTCCCCTTTTCATCTTTACATCTTTGTTTGGATGGTACCAGAGGCCAAGCAATGCCAGGAGAAGAACTGTGTGGTGCTGCTTCCCTTTTTGAAGGGGTGGGAGGGGAGAGGAAATAGCATCGTGCCACCATATAAATCCGTCTGGAGCCTTGTGTTCTTGTCGACCCATCCCTAAAAGGATTTAGCGGGTAGGGAAAGCTCAGAGCACAAGTCATGCTGCGTGGGTCAACATGAGCCCAAATCAATTCAGAGTCTTCAGAAAAGATCACCTACAAAACAGCTGCTCTCCCTCAGGGAGCACGTTGTTCTGTGAAGAGGTTTGATAGATTAAAATTGGGTTTTGGCTAAAAAAACCAGGGGATACTCAGCCCTAGATGAACAAGCCAGATCAGGGCATGTGCACAAAGTACAAACACCGATGTATGCTTGTTCTTTTTTAGGTTATACTCGGTCAAGCCCGAGGTTTGTACAAAAGGTTCGTCAACTCCACAGGATTCCTGGGCAATCAGCAATGGGCCATGATTAAGATGGTGGAACAACGAGTGGTGTTTTACCCGGTCGTGTTTTTCTGCTGCTGGGCCCCAGGTTAGCAGAGAGCTGAGTTATTTTCACAACATTCTCCTGGGACATAGTGCCTGGCAGTGAAACTCCAAAGAGGTGGGGTTAAAGCAATAACCTCTTGTCCATCCCTTTCACAGCTGTCCTCCTCGGAATAATGAAGCTGACAGTGTCAACAAACAGCAAAATCTACATGGCTCTTCTCATTCTACAGGTAAATGTTTTCCTGTGCAATCTCCTATGTTTTGTCTTCTCTAGTTGACCAGAAAAATGAGGGTTTGTCTGTTTCTAATCTCAGCTAGACAAAGCATCTTTGTAGCACCAAGATTGGAAGTCTGATCTATGCTTCTGGTTGGCGAAGATCTTTGTTAGTTGTTTTGTGTTTCACAGGCTTGAAAAGGTCTCAGTAACCAAAATCACAGCACCATGGAAATTGTAGAAAATAGGACTAGAAGGGATCCCCAGAAACCAGTTAGTTTATTTCCTTTCTACCCAAGTCTCCAAATACAATTCCTCCGCAACACTTGTCCAGCTGCTTGCTGTGCCCGAGAGAGCATTTAGCAAAGATAATTAAAATAACTGTGAGATTCCTGTATCACATGGGGACGCAGATAGATAAAATAATGCTGGAAGGGGAAGGCTTGACATAATGTGCTGGGTTCAATGGGCTGGCAGGGAGCTGCGTGGTGCTGGCTGAGCAGAAAGCCCTGATCTCCCTGCTGGTCCCTCTCCCAGGCTCTGACAGCGGCTTCCCAGGGGCTCCTGAACTGCGTCGTGTACGGCTGGACGCAGCACACCTTCCTCTCCCTCAAACGCAGCGCCTGCCGGGACGTCGACACTCAGACTCCTCTCCTGCGCTCCCAAAAGAAGTTCTACGCCAGCACGGTCCCCACCAGCCCGCCAGACGCAGGGGCGTCAACGTCCACCCTGCTCTGATGAGTCCCCGTGTCCAAGGAGAACAGGCAGTGCCCTAACGAGATCTCATCGTGTTTTAGCAACCTCGGCCAGACTGGTGTCAGGCTGGCTGCTGCGAACTGTCTAGCCATGCCAGCAGCAATGTCAGCTGTAGTGCTGGAGGAGCCTGAGCTGTCGGGGACAGACACTGTCAGTGAACAGTTATTTATTTTACAGGTTTGTATGGACTGTAAATGGATTCTTTAAGCACTTCAAAAAATCTTTAGTACGGACTTTCTCCTTATGGAAATATCTCCGGAAATGCAGCAAATTGTATATAACAGCTCGAAGATCTGGTACAGTTCCTCGGAGGGTGGGTGGTCAAGGGATGTTTTACTTCTCTAAGAATTTGCCATTACGAATTAACAGTAAAGCAAATGTGAATATTTTTCAATCTGTGACTTTTAATTCACTATAAAAATAAGAACACATACTGCACTAACAGCCAACTGCAAGGAGGGAAGAATAGCAAGGTAGCATAAAAAAAATCAGTGCTGACTTCTGTACCTCGACTTCTTGCACATTTCCCTTCAGTTCTTCATCTCAACTCCTGCTCAGGTACAATAATCAGAAAAATAAGCTGCTTTGACCCAGTGGAGCATCTCTGCTGAACCAGGTGAGCAGGACATTGCATCAATCTATCTGTATTCTAAATGCTCAAGTGAATTATTTACTAAGGTGTCACTGTTCTACAGAAAACAAAACATCTTTAGCTGCATTGAAAACAACTTTCTAACTTTTACACTCTTTATTTTCTAACAGCTTCACTTTTTGTGTCCAACCCAAGTTTATTTGAACAGTAGATACTACAAGAGGAGGAAATATTCAAGTCTTGTGTAATTAACTTTCATACAGTTTACACAGTTGTGTCATGGAAATCACTTTGTGGAAAAATCTCCTGGGATTAGCAGTCTGGCTTTGTGGCATAGCCATGGGGCCAGCAGTCCTTTCCAAACCTCACCTGGTGCCTTTCCCACTGCTTTCATGGTTTTTTTAGAAAAATTCTTCTTCTGTACTCATCTGCTCAGCTACAGAATTCTCACTTCTCTTTCTGGCTAATTTTTTACTGAAAAATGCAGCTATTGCCTTTCTGTGTCTGGTTACAGCAATAAAGAGAACAATCAGAAGAAGGGCAGTAGGAACTGTGACCCCAGTAACGATCCAAAACGTTTTATTTTGGAAAAACGCCACAAAGGACATCCTGAGAGGTGGCGGGGGGCCGCTGTCCACACTCCCTCCCGCACCATGGAACTGGCAGTCTGGAGGAGCCCAGCCGGCATCACAGTGACAGTGATGGAGGTTGTTGCAAACCCCTCTCCCCCTGCACAAAACCTGCCAGTCACACGTCATATTGATTGTGGCCTCTGTGCATGTCCTGTTAAGACAGATCTTTTTTGGCCCACATTTAGTGCCATCAAGTCCTCGTCCGACATCGGGTGTATCAATGCCGGCGTGGTAGGCTGTGCCCCAGCACCAGTCCTCGTTTTCTGGTGTCTGGATGATGATTTCAGTCTCGTGCAGAACAGGAATCTCCTCCACGTTGACACACTGCAGCCTGCCACACAGCACGTCCTGGGCTTTACATCCCACAAAAGGAATGCTGGTCCCATCGCCGCCACAATTGCCGAACTGATCCCCTTTCATGTTCTGCTTTTTGAAACAACTCTCTGGAGCACCCCGAGCTTTCTTCCCAAAGGCTTTTTGGCACAGGTTGTCGTAGGTCGCGCATTTACCTTGGTAGCAGTAGCCGTTGTTGCTGCATGGCGTCCCGTCTTGCTTATGTAAATCCTCGGGGCACCACTCAGAAGTCCCAGTGCAATATTCAGGTAAGTCACACTCGTCCCCCTCCGACCTGCACTTGTGTCCTGCAGCACGAAAGCGGCATTTCCAACAGCATTGCCCCATGGAGCAGACGGCCCCTGCCTTCAGCCTGCAGGTCCGGTGACAGCAGGGGTGGCCTTGGCAGCCCGCCTGTCCCCAGCAGTCACACTGCTCTCCCTGGTCGATCACCTTGTTGCCACAAAGCTTAGCATAGAACAGCCTGTGGGGCGCTGGGATGTTGCGCAAGCAGTTGCCATGGCCTCTGCTGAGCAGGTCCAAGTAGCTCTGCAGGCTGCAGTTGCTGAAAGCCTTGGCACCTTTGACCGAGCCTTGCGTCATGTAGCACTTCGTATTTTCTCCACACACACACTCCTTTTTGTCGTGCTCCATCCCCAGGTTGTGACCCAGCTCATGAGTAAAAATTATTGAAACAGTTAAGACATCTCCCCGTATATGTGAGACAAGACCTGACTTGTAATCAGGGGAGCAGATGGTACCTACAAATGCCAACCCAACAACTGATCCAAAGTCTGTGTAAGTAAATAAATGTGTGACGTCATATGTCATCCTCACAGAAAGATCCTGATTTGCCCAGCTGTTAAATCTTTTAAGAACTTCTTCTATATCCTGGCTGTACCCAATGAAGCTGCTGTGCGTCCAGATCTCCAGCCCAATCAGGCAGACGCGAATTTTCAGAGGATAATAGTGCATTTCAGATAAATTGATTATATCTATAACCTGAAGCATCACGGAGGACTCATTGCGCCCGTGGAAGGAAAATAGAGAACTGTCTGCCACCACGAGTATCTCAACGTACATGGTTTCCTTCAGTCTCTTAGAGATGTCCTGTTCTTTTAAGCCTGTTTGAACTCCCTTTCCACCTGCCTGGTTTTGGATCACCTCATCCGTCATTCCACACACCAAGGGCTTGTTCCGGGTCTTCTCTCGCCGATAGAGAAGGTGCTGGAAGGTGACGGACCCTGGCACAGGTTCGATGCCGTAGCTCAGGTTGCCGATTTCCAGCCGTCCCCTCAGACCCGAGCAGGCGCTCAGCATGGCGAGGGAGTCAGGGCTGCCCTCGATGTAGCCCAGGTAGTAGCACTCCTCTGGGACGTGGGGCTGCTCCACCACTCTTGTCCCCTCAGGGCTGTATGTGATGACGGGCAGGTTTTTCACCAGGAGTCCTCTCTTCTGCCTGAGGTGGACGACGCGGTTCTCTCCCTCCACCCTGAGGACGTAGGACATTTCTCCCTCTGTGGCTTTTCCCACCCTCGGGGCCAGTTTCGTCGGCCGGACAATCTCATGGACAGCATAGCCTGGTGGTGGACGATGGCTGCCTGCCCCGGGGAGCAGAGATGCCACCAGCACTGCCCAGATCCCAAGCCAGAGGAGCAGGGCTTTCCTCTGGCCGCCATGTTGTGCCTGGAGCCATCTCCTCGCCAGCACCTTCAAAATGGCGGCAAGACGCCTCAGGGAGGGTCCTGCCACCCCTCGCATGGACACCTTGGTCCTCTCTCCCTTGAGATGCTCGGGCGGTGGCTCTGCTGGAGCTGTCCTCTCAGGGCTGGTGTGGGACCTGGCAGAAGTGCACAGCACCCTGCTGCCCTGAGGGGCGGCCATTCCCCTCAGCGCCCCTCGAGAAGGTTCTGGAAGCGCTGCCCCCCCCAGCTGCCATGTTGCCAGCCACCTGTGACACAAGGACATGGTGAAGTGAGGCTGTGGCACAGGGGCCATGGGTGCTCTTGTGAGGTGACAAGGATGAAGGGCACCTGTCCCCACTGTCCTCCTGTCACCAGGGCAGCGCGGGGTGGCCGTTGCAGCCAGGGAGCTGTTGTTGATCTTCAGAGCCGCTCACTGAGATCTGGGCAGTCATGCGTCCTCACCTCTGCCTCCTCCTCCTCCCCACGGGGCAATCCCAGCCAAAGGTTGCCTGTGACTCAGGAATTCAAGAATTAACCACAATAACACTTCTTTCAGCAAGTTAACTTCGCAAATGTTGATGCCCCTTGGCCGCCACCTCACCTCCTTTGCCAGTCTGTAGATTTTAAATTAACCTGAGCACCACTGTCATTTTTGTCAACAAGGTTTTTTTTCTCCTACGGAGTGAGGTCAAGTGAAACAACTTCATTTTGCTATTCTACAGAATGAAAACTAGATCCCCTAAACTCTACACTTGCATCTAGATTAATTTAAAAGGAGTCCACAGCAGCCAGCATCTGAATCTCGTGACCGAGTCCAGCTTTCCACAGCTGTCTCATGAAGTCCTACACAGGGGAGTTTTGAGCTGCCGCCTTCTTCTTCTTCTTCTTCTTCTTCTTCTTCTTCTGAGCTGCTTTCTTCTGGCTCTTCTTCTGAGCTGCCTGGTCCTTCACATCTCCCCCAGGAGCTCGTTCTCCAGCCCGAAAGCGTCTGACGGGTCTGTTCTTTGCTCGGGTTACTCGGAGCTTTCTCACGTACACAATGACAAGTGCTGCGAGTGCCAGAACAACAATAATTATTATGGTGCTCACGGTGATGAACGTAGAAAACCCTTGTTCAGCGACCAGTGTGGGCCCACTGTCAATGCTTCCTCCAGTGCCAGTGAATTGGCAGAAGGGGGGTGCCCACCCGTTGTCACAGTGGCAGTTCCCTCTCGTGTTGCAGACTCCCCTTCCTCCGCATGTTTTCTCAGCAGAACAGTTGGATGCGAAGTACTTTTCCTTGGGAACACACGTCTGATTGATGCAGATCTTCTTCTCACCACAATGCGTGCCGTCCTTAATGGCTCCAACATCCAGAACATCCACACCTAAGTGGTAATCTGTGCCCCAACACCAGATATCATCCACCAGGGACTGAATGATGGTTACATGCTCTTCCATCTGAGGCAGATGTTTAACATTCATGCACTGTACTCTCCCACACAGGACATTTTCTGGCTTACATTTCTGATAACTGGCATACGTCCCATCTCCCCAGCAGTTGCCGAACCGATCCCCTTTCATGTTCACCTCCAGGAAACATGTGAGTGGAGCAGACTTTGCTTCCTTGCCAAAGATACTCCTACACTGTAACGTGCGAGATCGGCACTTGCCTGAATAACAGTACCCGTCCTCAGCGCACACAGTCCCGTCTTGCTTGGCCACGTCTGCCGGGCAATGCGCAGACGTCCCGTTGCAATACTCAGGCAAGTCGCACAGACCAGTGCTCTCCCTGCACACCTCTCCTTCTGGGAGAGGTTCGCAGTTCTTACAGCAGCCTCCAGAAGTGCAAATGGCTCCTGCTTTTTTTTTACACTCATTGTCACAACAAAGGTCCAATTTACACTGCGCTTCTGAGCCACAGTCGCATTCCTCACCAGCATCCAGGACACCGTTCCCACAGCGCTGCAGTGGAAATTGTATTACCGATTCTGGGGCTTTATTAAGGCAGAATCCTAGCCCTGATGTTAAAAAATCCGTGTAGTCCTTTCTGCTGCAGTTGCTGAATTGATGGTTCACTGTGCCGCGTGTGCTCATGATGCATTCAGAGGCGTTTCCACATTTGCAGTATCTGCCATCGTACCTCATGCCAAGGGTATGCCCCAATGCTCGAGTGACATGAACAGCAGTGTCCATGTAAGGCCGTTTTGCAAATGATACAACAGCAGAAGAGTGCTTTCTGTCACAGGCACTGCCGAAGTTGGACTCGTTGCCTGGGTGCAATGCTCTTGTACCACTACCAAAGTCCGTTGAGGCAAATAGACACCCCACATCGTGCACAGCGTACGTAGGGCTTTGCCGCCGCCGCCAAAGATTAAAATTATGAAGGACCTGGGTTATGTTTTTGGTAACAATGATAGGGTTCTTCTCTGCCCAAACCTCTAGTGCGGTTACCAAAACACGAAGGTGGAACGAAGAAAACAGTCCATCCACCAGATTGATTATTTCAATAACTTCCAGGGCCACATTTTTTATACTTTTGCCAAAGGCATCAAACCCTTTCTTGTCCACCACAACAAAGAGCTCCAAATACTGTGTGTGCCCCTCGAACTCGAACTGCCCTATTTTCCTACCAGGACCTGGAAACAGCCCGTTGTTGTTGCGCATTTTGTACATCACCATTCCAGGAATCGCCTCTCTCTGCAAGAGGAGATGCTCACGCGTGGTGGGACCCGGCAGGGGCTCAATGCTGTAGCTTGAGTTTCCAATGTGCAGCAGCCCTCTGAGCCCAGAGCAGGTAGTCACAGTCACCATGGAGTCCGGGATGCCTTCCACATATCCACGGTAATAGCAACCTGCTGGCACGTGGGGCTGTTCAGCCACGATTTCCCCTTGGGAGTTACGAGTGAATACGGGGATCTTTTTTACTACAAAGTCTTTCTTCCTGAGGCGAATTGTATAATCTATCCCCTGAATGTCGATGGTGTAGGACACTTCCTCCTGGCTGGCTTTCCCTGCCCTGGAGCCAAGTTTCCTTGGAATGACAACCTCGTAGGCTGTGTAGCCCCTGGTGGGCTGGGGTCTGCAGTTTGTGCAGGGCAGCAGGAAGGAGAGGATTGTTGTAAGGAGAAGAACCCCTCTACCTGTTGGGGTGCACCTGGTCTGCATCCAGCTTGGAGCCATGGTCACTGCCCCCCAGGGTGGAGGAAAGAAGGAAAATGTGGACAATGAGACATCAGAAAAGCTGCCTCAGCAGCAAAAGTCCATTCTCACCACCAGGACACTGTTCCTTGGGGTCTGTCCTACGCGCTCAGCCTGCAGCCAGGCTCCCTTCATCCAACGGGCCTTTTCCAAGCTCCTCCTCAGCTGTTCACCAGGTAGGACACGTTGGGGACCAGCCAGCCTGACGTCCAGCTGCACCGGAGCAAAGCAGCGCTGGGAAAGCCCTGACATAGGGAGAGCTGCTCTTGGGGTGGAATGGAAGGGCCCAAGGGGCAACCGTTTCCCCAGTCCCACTTCCAATGCAAACATTCCATAGGGAGGACGGGACCCGGGCGCTGCCACAGGCGGGAGCACACCGCACATTAAATACACCTCACCTCATCACCCAGAGCCTGCGGCACCCGATTTGGGCTGACCCCGTTTGCTCAGAGTGCGAGGAGCCAGCAACTGCAACTTGTTTAAAAGGGGATTAAGCGTTTGTAAGTGGAAAGCAATAGCAGATTACGGGGAAACAATTATTTGGTTGCTAATGAGACCTTGAGCCACAGTGGTGAGAGCCTTTGGCAGCTGTTGACAGACATCCTTGCAGGGCTCCTCATGCTCCTCAGCAGTTGGCACTTGCTGTTTTAACTGTTTGAGGGGAACTTTCTTGCTGGAAAGGGAGAGGCCACAGAACCTCCTGTGAGTAGGAAAGAGTCTTTCCTTGTGTCACTTCTACAGAGCGCTTGCAGCTGGTTTGGCTGCCTTAAATACTCCCAGGATGCTCTGAAATTGTCCTCACTCCCATTCCCAATGCTGTGGAAGCTCTGACAGTCACTCACCATTCAACACACTATTAACTCCCCAAAGGCACCAAGCAGATGGGTGTTATTAATAACTTCTACAAAGAAAGGTGGCCTGGTACTCTCACAGCTGTCCCTCCACCTGTTTTCATGCCACTTTTCAGTGCTCATGGAACAAAGGTCTAGCTGATTGCTGTCAACAAGCCAGTCCAACCATGCTTGAGGATAACAAAGTGCCATGTTTGACAGCACAAGTCCATGTTCAGAAGGGCTGACCCCCTCAGAGGTGAGGAGAAGGGCTCCAGTGCTCCCTGGAAAAGTGAACTAGCAGCCTGAGCCAAAATCAACCCGTATCTCACCTACCGCTGTCTCCCAAGTCGCCAGTCAAGCCCCAGGTCCCTGCAGCATTCCCGCTCCAGCCACCAGCACCCTGCAAGGATCAGCATCCTAAAGAAGCTGGTTCCTCAAAATAACCCGCTTGGCAGAACCAAGGAGCTGGTACACCTGATGGGGAGACATCACCAACCACAGAACAGCCCAGCCCTTCCCTGGCCGCCCAAAATTGTAGCTACACAAAGAATTCTGTACAGCTTTAGGGGGTTAAGCTGTAGCACCAGGCAGGTACTGCTGCCACCTAACGGAAAGCTGGCCAAAAGAAACAATTGCAGGTTACGTTGCCAGGCAGAGCACACAGATTTTTTTTAGGGCTTTATCCAGCCTATCTTGTCAGATATTCTTTCATTGCACAGCACTCCTGCAAAAGAAAAAAATTAGAAAAAATTTCTTCCCAGAAAGGGCTATCAGGCACTGGAACAGGCTGCCCAGGGCAGTGGTGGAGTCACCAGCCCTGGAGGGGTTTAAAAGGCACATAGATGAGGTTCTCAGGGACACGGGTTAGTGCCGAAGTCAGGTTATGGTTGGACTTGATCCTGAGGGTCTCTTCCAACAAGTATGATTCTATGAAAATATAAAACAAATAGTGTATTCTCATTTGTAAGGCAGGTGGGACAGAGGGCCGAGCGTGGTGACACCAGACACGCGGCTGAGCTCCCCAGGCCACCCTTGTCCTTCCCTGGAGTACCACGGGGACTTAGGAACAAAAGAAAAGCAGCCGGTAACTTTGAAGTTTAGTAAAATCATTTATATACACCGATGCGTAATATTTACAATATAATACTGATCCAAAATAAACTAACATATTGCAGGTAACACTGAAAAGGAGAAATGAAAATGTTTTACTCCACAGAAGTTGAACATGGCTTATGAGGACAGACTCAAGATTTCCAAAAGAAAAAAAAACTTGAAGTAATGACAGCAAAACTTCGACATGTTGCTATTTCCAATCAAAAACTCTTTTGCCTAGTCAAGTTCTTCTAACTTTTTCATATATATAGCTTAAAATAATCAAGTCACAACAGAAGTCAGATATACATAAAATTTTGAAAAGGTCAAATGATTTTGGAGATTTTTCTCTTAAATAAAATTCTAAAAAAAAAAACCAAAAACAAAAAACCAAACTACAGAGCTTTCTCATATCCTTTTAGTGTTTGTACAAAGAATGTCTTCTTTCATCCCACACAACCCTTCCATCTCAAGATATTTACAATATTCACAGTCTTCTATAAACGATCAGTAGATTTATTACCAAGTAAAACCTTATATAATCAAGACAAGGTATCTTGCATTTATGTCAACTGAAAAAATTAAAAACACAGGAAGGAGAAAATAAAATACTACTTTAAAAATATGTAAGTCAACCCATTAAATTAATTTTGAAATCTAAAGCATAACTTAAATTTTTAAAGAGTAAAATAATCAGCTTTCTCATAGAAATAAAATCATTTGACCTTGAATCTTCAAATTGTGTTATCTTAATCTGTCTCTCCCTACATCTGTTTTAGCTCAGGCCATTCTTATTTATCACACACAATAAATCTACAATAAATCCATAAAAAGTGGTTCCTTATTCGCAGAAGCCTTTAGAAATTGGACTTCCTTCCAGATACCAAAACACACCACGGTCAGTACCCACCTCACTGCCTGTAACAGCTGGAAATTATTCTGCCGTGGAAGGTGTTTGGATCCTATCAGTGGCATCTGCTGACCACACTCCATATTAACCATGAAAATAGATACAATCTGATCAATTTGTCTGCTAAAAAGTTCTGGCTACCAAGAAACGGGTCAAATTATTTTTGCTCCTCAGAGGGCAGAGTTGCAAAGTGCTTTTGTGGGGAATTTTTTACACTCCCATTCAAACAAAGGTGATTTCCTTCTTTATTTCTCTACTTGCCACACTTAAAAGCTCCAGAACAATGAGATTCCCCAGAAAAAAAAACACATGGATTTCAAGTTGAAAAGGAAATTATCTCTTACATTTAAAGATTGCGTGGATGTTGACATGACCTAGAATTGAGGCCAAGGACAGAAATGCATATAATAGGGCCTGCAAACTTGCTGAGACTACTGAGAAATTACAGATACTCGTCTCTTGCTAAATCTCTCGCCTTCATTGATACATGTCAGTGCACAAATACTCCATGTAGTGTCAGAGGTACAATTCTGGCTGAATCAAAGCCTCCCCGTTCCCATCAGAGACGGTTACACAGGGATTGTGGTTCTCACTCTGCAATAAATCAGGCGTTGGAAAACTGTCGACAGGATTAAAAGAACGCTGACAAAGAATGGGAAATGAAATATCTCCTTCATGTAGAAAAACTAAGTCACTGCTTATAAAATTCTATAGAAAGAGTCAAGACATTGGTTTGCCACCCAAGCTAAAAGTTGCAAGGAAGTCTGGTATAGAAAAAAGACAAAAAAAGAACAAGGCTGGACTGCAATAAGAGTAAATTGGGAGATTCATGGCTCAGGTTTGTAAATGTAAACCCAAAATTAATGAGCTATGAAATATAACAATAATGTTCAAGAGTCTTTACTAATAGCCCTGAATTGGCACTTCAGTCTGCAGACCGAACTCATTCAACGTCTGCACAGGTTTAGTACCAAAATATCTCTATAAAAAGCCTTCGACCAGTCTCAAAAGAAAGAAAAGCATCAGAAGGTAGAAAACTAGAAATATGTACAGATTTTTTTCATTTGTTCGTTTAATTAAAATTTTTAAAAAAGCAGGTTTCGGAGCCAATGTTCCAGACTAGTGTAAGAATGTGCCCTGGGCAGCCTCGCGGTGCGGGCAGCAGCAAGACGCATCCAAGGAGCAGCTCCACATCATTCGCTCCCCAGAAGGAGCTCGAAGGCATCAGAGATGAGGAACTCAGACTCCAGAGGGTGACACAGAAGCGTCACTGGTGGATTGACACAGCAGCACTGTGACCCTTGCCAGGATGATCTCTTTCCAACAAGAGGACAAGGTTGAAACCAAGTGTCAGATCTTCTAGAAAGGAAAGAGTAGAGCACATGGGTGGAAAACACACAACTGCTGATCTGGGGCTAACACAAATGAACCCCCAGCTTCTTGTCCATAGAAGATTCCACCATGAAAATAAAAATAACTTATACATAAGTAACTAGAATGTTCTTCTGTTCTGCTGTTGAACAGTATGATTAAAAGAGGAGTCTTATGATGAATGGCCAATTCGGCCTTAAAAAAGGTCTGAGGAAGATCGTGAAGAAGAAAGAAGAACTAAGCCTTAATGAAGGTCTGAAGAAAATGGGGAAAAAGAAAAATCAAAGAGGGCTACTGATCAGAACTGAAAAATGCAGCAAGCACATGGACTCAGGTGGCTTTGGCAAGGCCATCTGTGGCTCTCGGGTCACCTAGCGAAACAGGCGGCTAATTAGTTGCCTCTACATAAAGACTCAGAATTCAGGCGCAACGGGTAGCTCGGAAGTTTGTTTCACTTGCTTCAAGTACTTACTGAGCAGGGTGTTGGGAAACTGTCTCGTTAACATACACAGTCATTGCAGCTGGCTGTATGTATAGCAGATGGAAGGCAGCTTCTGCAACTGGTTATTAAGAAAAAAAACGGTCTTTAACAATATAATTTGCCCCATCTGGGGGACTCACGATTGACAGTACGTAAGTGATCATATATACCTCAAGGAACTGAGTTTTAAAAAAATATTACAGTACCAATGATTTTTTTTATATCTACAACTATACAGCATTTTCAAGCAGTATGGAAATTTAATGAAATAATTATGATTTATTAATTTACATAAAAATACTTTTTACAGTTAAAGAATAAATCTTAAATGGTAAAAAAAATAAGATTAAGAAGCTCCAGCTATTGAGAGTCATGGGAGTTTGTCTGCTCTTCGATAACTTGTTTTACTATTTCTGCCAGTTTTAGTCGATCCACTTTATCTGTGAATCCTCTGCCTGGAAAGAGAAGAACAGGGAGTCAGAGCTGGCGCTGGGCACACGGAGGAAAGCAATCACAGCTGGAGCCGTATGCACAAAACAACGCTTCACACACAAACGCAGGACATTTGCAAGTGAACTAAAGTGAGTTTTCATCTCTAGTTGTTGAGCTGACATAGATGAGGGCAGCAGCCTCTAGCAGAACAAGGGTCATGACCAGCTGAAATGAAACCAGCTCAAAACAACTAAAGCTGTTTCTAGAGAGATGATCTGCCTGTGCTGTTCTGGTCCTACACAACTTGGTGCCTTCGAAAACTCTACCCTGAACCACAAGTAGAAATTTTAAAGCAGAACTTTCAACCTCATGTCTAGAACACCCATGATGCTAGATGGGCTAAAACAGTGTCAAAACCTAAATCAGCCTGACACAAATTCAATAAATTTGTTTCTATTTCCATACAAGGTCGTTGTTTCCCCCCCTTCACCTGCCATTAGCACCATTCTCCATGGAAGAGAAAGTTCCTCACCGTTCCAGCTGAAGCTCTGAAGAGTGTCTCGCAGCAACTTACACTCTCGATTATACTTCCACGCCTCCTGCATCACTTCATTCAGCTTCTCATCTTCATTCTCTCCTGTTTAGGAGAACAAAGATAAACAGGAGGTTTGTCATTCTGCCTCGCAGCAACGTTCAGAGCTTCAGTTAACAGTGCCTGCGGTTATTCCTCGTGGCCTCACGCAGACTAGGTAATCAGTTTGAAAGCAGATACTCCTGTTTGAAAGTGATTTTGACAGCTCTGCATGTCACTGTTGGCACTAACATTAGGCAGGCAGCAAAATTACAGTCCACAGATAACACTTTTCTCTTGAGACTAACTAGGACAAGAGGAATTTCGTTTATCCTTCCTCACCACTGACACAGACTGGCCCTGCAGTACAGTAAAAAGTCGTGTCTTGCATGTTTAGGAATATAACTTTCTTAAAAGTGGCAACCTTTACCAGCCTGGGGTAGAATGCACTGAGCAATCACATCTCTGAGCTTTTCCAGAGCCACGTTGGAATCGTTACTTCCATTCTCAGGGTCATGGATATAAACACCGTCCTTTGGCTTCGTGCTGCAGAAGAACAAGGAGGAAACAATTACAATTTGAATGCAACTCAAGTCTGTTACTCGTTGCATAACTGCACCAGCGTAACGCTCTTGTTCACTCTCTGGGAAGCTGGGAATGGGAACTGGATTTAGCATTCATTACAATGTCTGCACTATGAGACCACTTAAAATATGAAGAAAAATACAGATTTCTTTAAATCGGTTCAGGTAACGGTAATCCTAAAATGCATTATCCTAGTTTTCAGATAGGTAACTCAAACAGAGAGACATTACCTGACCTTTTCAGTAAAAAACTTCAGGATCAGAAAAAAAACATTGGAATTCTTTCTCCCTGTTTGCCCTACATTACTCAACATGTGACCCATCTTCTTATAACCTGTTCCACTACCTATATAGTATCATAACATCACGCAATGTCTTTCCCACCCTCACCGGCATATGTTGGGAGGCACAACAAATTGTGCAAGTATTTCTTGACTCCAACTACCCACTTCAGCATGAAGAGTGTATCAATCAAAGCAGAAATTCAGAAGTGTGGTTACAATTGAATGAACCTGTAACATGCTTAAAGTGATTTTCCTGCAGCACGGCTGCCGATCTTTGAGAAACAGCTTGAGAGTTACCCCAGTAATTTCCTTTTGCGCAGGATTGGGTTGTTGACGGAGTGAAGGGGTTTGAGACTGACTTTGAGGTCTTGGATTCTCATGTTCGCAAGCTGTTCCGCATGAGCCTGCTGTATCCCTGCAACCATCGCCTGGAATGAAAACAGTTGCACTTGATGTTTTAAATAGCTTCTTTGTAAAGTAAAGAACAATATATGGACAGTGTTAACCATGGACAAAAAAACCAAAAAGATGCATCAAATCATGTTTATTTCAGAGATGCATGACAAAAATCAGGTTCGCATTATGCAAGACATGGCTAGAATTACAGTCCTTGACTGTGGGACAATATATCCCAACCTCACAGGGGCTGAATAGGACAAAGGATCATCTTTGCTTTTCATGTTCACAAGCTTGAGAGTGCTGAGTGAACTCCTCTTTGAGTAGAGTTTAAAGGAAAGCGTGAAGGGCTATTCATTTGGTGCTAATTAATGAAGTCATAGCTGTAGTCAGGTATAAAACACAGGAAAAAAGAGAAAAGACCTGTAGAAGAGTCCTCAGGCACATTTACTGCTGTACTCTGGTCTCTACTTTTTAGCACATGGCTCCTCTTCATCACCAATCTTGGAGCATCTTCTCCAAGCCCAAATATCAAAGTGTTTCAATTTTCTTACAAAGATCTCAAGCTCTAATTAAGGCAGAAGAGGAGCTCTTTGTCTGCATAACACCACCCAAACCACCCAGGAGCTCCCCAGCTCCTCTATGCAACATTCTTCATAAAACAAAACGTTGTTTAGACCTTGTCCATCATAAGCTGGGCAGAGGGCAGGATGTTATCAAGCGCCTCAGTGGAGTTGAGCCAGGGATGGTCCAGGACACCTTCAATAGTCAGTCGTTCCTCGGGTTTGACCTTCAGCAGCCTGGAAGAGGAATCCAGCAGTCCGTAAAGACATCTTTGTGGATTTACAATGTGCTGCTCTGTCTGGGATCAGAGCACTTAGCAATCTCTAAGCATTAAAGGGGCCAAAAAGAAACTCCTCCTAACACCTGAAACACCGAGCTGACCCCAAATCAGTCTTTCTATTAGCCCCCCCGATCCCCACTGCGGTGATGTTTTAATGCTATCACAGCTCTTTCAGTTATATTCAGCAACTCAGCACACAGAAAGGCACCAAAGGCCATGTTAGTAACACTTGTGTTCTGCTGAACTCTACATTCACATCCTCCCAGATGGGAAATTATCTTCCAGGTGAGCTGGAAACGATCCAGATTGACACTGTCTGAAAATGCACATCTAGAGCTCATTCACATAGTAGTCTACACTCATCCCAAGGACTCTGGGCATGGGGAAGCAAGGCAAACTTTCTAGTTTGGAAACCTGTTTGCTGAATTAACTGCTTTCACCATGCAACACCCCAGCTCTTCTCCCCCTGCAAAAGCCTCCAGTAAGGGACACCTTGGCAGGTTACAGCACCTCAAAATAAGAAGGAACTTTATTCTGAGATCTCTGAAAACTCCATGGAAATAAATTTTACTAGAATAAAACCCTGGAAAGAGATTTTACAGGTAAACTGATGTTCTCAGGATAAACGCAACTGTTTAATAAAAAAGTAAGATTTCATACAGAGTAATGACAAGTTATCCCCAGGTGTCTAAATTAGAAACAGAATGACTTGATTAGCTTGTCACATTTTCTTAGACAACACTCTAAATCAGCTTCCTGGCTGCAAAGCAGAATCACTTAATGTACCAAGGAAGTGGAAATAACTTCTACAAAATGTCAGCAGGACCACAGGCTAGCTCAGGAATTCCACTTGCAAGGCCATGCTGCCAAGGTTTTACGTTCAGTTTTGATCCCAGACCCAAGACACGTGCATTCCTTTTCCACAGGTGTTTGGAGTCCTATCCTATTATCAAGCACTCCAGCTCATAAAGCTCGAGGTCAGAAATCAGCTCGACATGCTTGAAAGGAAACAGCTGCTTGAATGCAAAAATGTGACCTTCAGAAGCAAGACTTCCTGTCAATAGCAGTCTCCATAAATAAAATGTAAGCTTATCCAGAATTATGAAAAGCCTAAACGTATTCCTGCACCATAAACACAGGTTCAGACCCACCGTCTGGAAAAGACAAGCAGGGGAGTCCTGAAAACATTAGTGAGAGAATTAAGTGAACTCAATCCAAGTAATGACATTCTGTGAGCTGAGTTTCATGGCCATTTTAAAAGACAATGAAACCCATTGACTGTGGAGCTCCTGAGTGAGAATAAAGAGTTGACCTTGGTATAAATGGAAGTTCCACTGCAACATAATGTGCAGTTTAATTGGTGAAAGGTTGTAGGCTCTCCTGCACCGCTATGAACAGGTCTGGCACCCTTTCCAAACAACGTTAAGTCCTTGGAGGTTTTACAGGACAGAGGAGGCAGTGAGAGTTTAAAATTATTTAACTGATTTTTTTCCTATTTATCCTTCTGGTTCCTCTGGTGATATACACAAAGGCAGTTAAGTCCCTCTCACATTTTAAAAAATAAGAGAAGTCAAGACCTAATCAGTGCCACATTCTTGCTTTCAAACAGGACCACGGGATCACAGCCTTTGAAATATTTGCGATTGGGAGCTGTGCATTGCCTGAAAAGCAGTTTCCATTAGTATTTAGAACAAAACACCAATGCAAAACCTTATTTCATAGTCTGACTGCTTGTGACAGATCTTAACCTCCCTTTCCACGCCCTTCTCTTGACTCCTTTTGGACCATACATTGTGTGCACGAGGTTTTAAGGGACAGATCTACCAGATCCTATTACACCTCCTAAATGCCCCCTGATTTTAAACATTATCGTAGGAGACACGTGCATAGAGAGCACTTGCAGATGGGGCAGCTGTTTGTCGATACTGCTCTGAAGCGAACTAGTGTACCCGCTCCCCACAAAGACTAAACGCACAATGTACTCTGCAGCTTCAGAGACAGGAGACATCAAAAATGGAACACAACAGTTGGGAGGAAAACAAAAGAGGGAAAGAAATGTATTTACCAGACTTCAATTGTGCTAAATAGGATAGAAAATTTGTCAGCTGTATGTGCTGCAGACAATTCCCCCCGCCTTTGGAAAAATAAGCCCTTTGTGATTGATAATGCACTTTCAAGTAATTGTTCCGATTTCTCGATATAAGCAAAGAGCAATACAACAGTTTCCTCAACTGACTCACTTTCGCACAATGTCTTTCGCCATTTCTGAGATCTGGCTCCACTCTTCCTCTGGAAATTCAAAACTTCCTGTCATGATCTTTTTCCGCATGTCCTTTGGAATTGTCCGACTATGGTGTTTGGAGTAAAACGGAGGGTATCCACACAGCATCACGTAAATAATGACACCCAGGGACCACAAGTCACAGCTCTGAAAGCAAGGAAATGATCACTTTGGGGCGCAATTTGCAGCAAGTAGTGGTGTAGCTATGTTAAAAGTTCTACGTGATTCCCTAAGAAAACAGAAACACAGCTCAGCCTCGTCCTAAAGGTCCGTCTGAGGACCCTCATGGGTAAATACAGCAAATATGTAAGCACAAGATAACTCCACACTGCCAAGCTAAACTACTTTCAGTACCCCAAAGTAACTTGTTTACAGAAAGCGCTCCTGTAACTCTGCTGTGCAATGGTGAATTGTCTGGAAACAGCCAGTGCGTTGGTGAGGTGAGCAAGCCACACATTTATTACATCTCTCGGGATATTTCAACCTGAGTCACTCTGTATCAGAACATAAAACAGAATACAGTCATTTTTTTTAGAATGCAAGACTAAAAAAAGAAACACCAAACAAATGAACTAGCAGAGATACTTAATCAGAGATGTCTAATGAATACGCTGAAAGGCGGGGCAATGGAGAAGCTTCAGAAAGCCAGGAGCGGCGTTTCAGGTCTGCGCACACTGCGCTCCCCCCTGCCCTGGCACCAGCGTTGCTGCTGATGTGACACACAACAAGTTCATCCAGGAGGTGGATCCAGCCAAAAACCAGCTCAGTAAAGAAGCTGAAAGCCAGATTTATTTCCCAGTTGGAGCACAGGGTGTTCACACAACACAGACACAACTTGTGAAGAAGGACTGTAACAGCCCAGACTCCAATACAAGTGACCGACCATATCCTTAAGGACACAGCTCTGCTATCTCCTGGCCATAGCGCAGTGCAGCCCGGGGCTGGCAGGACCTGAATCGTTTCTTTTTAATAACCCGATTTCCCACACTATCAGTCCTCGGGGTTTCTGCCAGCACAAGGACGGACAGGAACACACGGCCACACGTAAGCAGAAGCCTGAGCTCCAGCCAGGTCCAGCTGACTGTGGAAAGATGCTCAAGGGCAGATTTGGGGAACTGGAGAGGTTCTGCATTGGGTTTCTACCACCAGAAATGTGCACAGCTGCTACCTGAAGCAACCTCCACACCACCCTGTCTGCCCCAGGCTGTACATTCCACCCCCTGCTCCAGGACAGCACCAGCATTCATGAAGCTGCATGGACAAAATCAGAGAAAATTCCTGCCACCAAAGCTGTTGTTAGTTTGTTTTTGACTGGATGGACACCGACCGGGAAAGGGGCCCCTCAAAGGTGAGACTGTTTCATTCTGGAAGGAACACACATCAGCTCATCCTGATCACCCTCAGCTTTTGGCTTCTACAAAAGATGTGGATTCTGATACTAGAACAAATTCCAGGGATTTAGCCCACGTATGTACGCTTTTCAGCAAGCTGGTTAAGCCACTCTCAGATGGTTCTAGAAGTCTAAATTTCTATTTAGCTACCTAAATTCTCACCATTTTTCCAGTGATTGCAGATTATTTCTAATGAAAACAATGTGACTTCAGGCATGTAAGTAGGAAACAGGTTTCTAAACTCTTTGTGGACATGGTTCCCAGATTCTGTTTCTCAAGAGTCAATCCTCTCCAGCCATGATATCCACACTTAGAGTTGATCCAACACACACATAGCTTAATAAAAACACTCAGGGAATGAAATATATATCTTTTTTCCTTCAGTTTAAACATGCTGCTGATCATGAAGGTGGATCACAGGCTCTGAATCACTGCGGAAGGACAGGGGACCTGGGAGTTCATCACAGGCTATTTTGGGGAATCGGGCATATGCCAGATGCTGCTTTTGCAGTGAGTCACACTTGGCAGGGTGAGGATAGTTAGTGCCACCATGGCTGAGAGCAGTTCGGAGTGACCGATCAGCTCTTTAAATGAAACATGAAAAAGAAATCACTATTTCACAGTGTAAATCCCAGCAGATCGAGGCAGCTGAACGTTGCCAGTTAACTCTAGCTGGTATCTGTTTTCAAGGTTCTTCTGTTCTGTAGAAGAATATGACCCATATTTTGCTTCAGTTGCCATGGCCAGGGCTCTTTGTTCATTAGAAGAACAAAAGAGCTGCCAAACTGTTACCAACACAAACAACCACTTCTAGGTGTCTCTGGAACTGCATCTACCCTCTTCCAACAAAAGAGGGAAGGCCCTTGGAGAGGAAATCTGCTTCAGCCCACAGAAGTGGAGCTCTTGAGAGACTTTCAGAATTTATAAAAAAGAACCTTCCCTGTGACTGGGGTTCACACAAGAGAAGGCAGAAGAAATTCTGTAGTGAAAAGCCTGTCGGCACCTGTCTGAGAACTCTTTCTGTGAGAAGTGTCTGGCTTCAATCACCAAGCAGTTTCTCCAGGATGGAGAAGGGAGAATCATAACTCTGAAAAAGTGAATGTCATCTCCGCCCATCTTTGGTCTCGCTCTCTCTAGAAGGCTACTAAAACATAACACTATATATCAAACTACCCCTCTAGCATGTGGTGCGTTAAACACCCATCCTGGAAGCTGGAAGAAGTGCAGATACTTAGCACTGCAATCAGAAAACAGTTAACTTTTGTCAAAATTAACACCCTGAAAGAAAAACCTTGAGTGGTGCAAACACTGCTAAGCCAGTAGGAGACAGGAATGCTGAATCGGAGGAAGATGTTTTGGAATGATGAAAAAGACAACCCTTCAGGACACTTTCTGTGGACACTTTACAAGACTCTTGCAGCAGTTGTTATTGCCATGGTTTACTGCTACAGACAATGCAATATTGGTCATTTTGCAGAAGATCCCCGATACAGACAAGGTACCACCGCAGCTGCCTCAACAACAGAGCCTAAGAAGTACTTTGCACACCCAGGAACTCCAGCTGGCACAGACTAAAGGATTCCTTCCAACCAGTCTCCTGTGGAGGTCAAAGAACTTCCCACAGGGTCACACTCCAGTAGAATCATTCTGCTCTCTCCAAAACCTTTTTAATATTTAGTGCTCTTTTAACAACGTTTGTACATTTTTCCTTTAATTAGAGGATCATTAATTAGGCTTGGACCAAGCATGCATTTAGTTATTCGCTCTATCAGGAAGAATGCAGAGCCAGCAGCACCTTCTGGCGTGCTAAGACAGCTACCTGCACAGATCATCATCTACTAATTTGCCAGTTCAACTGAACAAAACCTGGTCTGAACCTAAAAAGTTTAAGGAGAAATACCACTGTATACCTGCTCACTCTGTCACATCTTTTAGAAAAGCTGAAGGAACAACATTTTTCAGATATACAGCCCCAGAGATCTTTACAGCTGAAAATCCCCATGTAGACAAGAAAGCAACATGACATTTCCCTGCTGCTTCCAGCAGATCCTGCTTTGTACTTGGTGTGAGCTATCTGGCTCATTATTAGATGTATTTCTGTCACAGAAATCAGAACAACTTTATTGCTTCTGGCCAGAAGTGTGTAATTTCAGGCCAATAAAGTTTATTGCCTTAGGTGATAAGCCATGTTTATAGACTACTGCTACAGCAGATATTATCGGGGCAGGGAGGGGGGGGGAAAACACTGTGCAAAGATATTGACTTGGGAGTTGTTTCATAGCTTACCTTATTGTAAGTGTAAGGTGTTGGAGAGGTGGGAATAATACCAGATTTTTCTTTCTGATGCCGTCTTTGTGCCTCTAATACCTGTTGTCATGAGAAGAAAACGAAATAATGTAAAATACATCCTACTCGCAGGCACCACAACCAGCAATGCCTATGGCAAAGATGCACAACGCTCTTCTGTAAGGTAGACTTATTTCAGTTACTGAAGACTCTCCTAAACTCAAACCGTTCTTCCTAACAAATACCAGAACTTTCTACGTGGGAAAATTTCAGCTAAAATATTTTGCTGCTTTGCAAGAAAATTCCAGTTTTGCCTGCACTGGGCTGTGACTGCACGGTATCACCTCTGCAACTGCTCTTCCCAGTCATTGAAGGCTGCTGACATGCCCAGTACTGCAATTAAACACCTATCTGCAGTTCTCTTTTCATTTTCTTCACAAAGCACAAAAGAGCACCACTACAAAACCAGCCTGTCCGTAATTATAGATTGTGTTTTAACGCCCGCTGACAACTGGCACTGCCCCCTTTTTGAGCAATTGCCTCCGCAGAACCTTTTTGTTTCAGCACAGTTCTTTTTAATGTCATCTTGTATGAGCCTGAGCTGGAAGAAGGATTGTGAAACACAGACTTTTCCAAAACAACCAGTTAAAGGCCAATTGTCAAAACCCTGGAGTAGTTTCACCAGGGGGAGTCAGGCCTGGGAGAGTCAGGAGGCACCAGCAATAAGTCAGGGCTAAGAAGCCAGTCTAGGAAATTTGCCTCACGAGCTCTGCTGTAATCAACAGATCACCGCAGCATTCCATCTTGAAAGGTGGCTACTACACAATTACTCAACATTCCTGTGCCCAGAAACCCTTAACAAGACAGCAAAGGCCTTTAAAATGACACGGTTACGGAGGCACAGGCAATAAAGAGCATTATCCCCATTTAGCATAGAACTGTAACCATTTGTTACCTGAGGTGCTACATAATATGGAGTGAACTGTGGTGTCATCAAGTCACCTTGGTCTACTTTGGCAAATCCAAAGTCACACAATTTAACGGGTGCATCCTAAAACAAGGAAGAGAGGTTTCATTACAAAATCTCATTGTATCAGCTTTTCTAATACACCCTTCTCACCACTGAGCTATTTTACACAATTCAGCAGTAAACAAAGAATTCCAAGTGTTTATCTTACCAGAGAGTTATCCTTGAAGAGGAGATTCTCGGGCTTGAGGTCTCTGTGTGCAATGTTTAATGAGTGGCAATGCTGCAAAGCCAAAGCTATCTGAAAAAGGGCACAATAAATCAACTACAATTACAGAACTCCCCTTTAGCCTCAACAGTTACATCAGCTTTAGAAAGGACACTGCCAACACAGCTTAGATCCTGAACATTTTCACTTCACTTGGCTACAACTCTGAGTTTAGAAAAGCCAGGTCATACTGCGCGATAACGCAGGAAAGGAAATGCACCAAACTTTTCAGTTTGCATTTCACTCAAAGCAAACAGAAAATAGAAGTTGTACTGGGCTTCCCAACCATTTTAGTTTGGCTAAATCAGGGCAGTATTACCCCCTCAAAGTGAAACAGGTCATGACAGTGTCCTTTCACACATTGTGCCTGGCCTGCAAGGTCACTAAACCCGCTTGCACGCCCTCCAGCAATCACATTCTGCTTAACAGTCAACACCATGTTCTTGCTTTAGTATTTCCTTAAATGTTTTATTGCATTTGTTACTAACTTAGAAGTGAATATTCAGGCAGTTTTATTCCATAATTCTTCATGTTGCTGCCTGCAATTTACCCGTTTCATCTGATATTACACAGAAATGCATGACTTGATCCTTTCAAAGAGCTTCCTACACTGGTGGTGTTTAGAAACCTGTAACCCAGTCGTGAAAGCTCTGCAGGCCATACATTTCAAAGTACAATTCATTTATAGAAACAAAAGTAAGGTAAAGCCACGTGCCCCTTATTTAGAAATATTCCTATTGGCTTCTGTAGGATCCCACCCAAACACAGGGCCCTGGGTGAAGCAGAGTCCTTAGAACTCTGCAAATTACTGCAACAAGAGAACTTCAGAGGTAACTTAGCTCAGAAACAAACATAAACACATTCTCAAATGAAGTGAGGTAGCTTTGTCACAAGGTTTTAACTATTACTGGATAAAAGAACCTAAGACCCATAGTTCAAGACAGTGATGAAGAACCACTAGATGAAATAATTAGACTTTAGCGTTGCCTTCAAATTTCATTTGTATAAACATTAAAGCAAAGAGTTACTTGGGAGACCCAAGTGTACACAAAGTCAGAATTCAATTCTATACTACACTTTTGGTATCGTTTCAAGGTATTTTTCCCAACACGTTAACCCTGGATACTACCTTGCATTGTCAAAATCCAAAGGACAGGGAAATCAACTCTCAAGAATAATTCTGTACTTCCACCTAATGCCTTTGTAGGATGAAGCCAAAAAGGCAGCAGCACAATCACCATTTATTCAGAAACAAGTCAAAGCACAGGACAGAAAAGTAAGATGAAATAATCTGTCCCTCTTTTCTGCCTCAGTACCAAATATCATCTCCCCAGCTTAGGGGAAAGAGCGTGACTGGGATGTAGGTACATTCATAAAGTCTAGTAATAAATACCGTGGAGACTCTAAAACACAATGTTCAAGAGAGAGTCAGCTAGAGAAATGGAGAGGGGAAAAATGACATCAGAACAAACAGCACAAAACATGCACTATAGCAGTATGTTACTCTTGTTATCTTCCATGATAGGCACGGCTTCCGTAAAGCCCAACACAGAACCCAGCTCGAAAAACAAGGGCCCAGGACACAGGTCTGTTGTCTGCTCCCTCGTGCAAGAGGCGACAGAAACGCCAAGTTTGTGTCACGGCCACGAGCGATTCTCAAACCGCAGCTCAGGAGCCACACGGGGCCTGGGGGAGCCCGTGGGCTGTTGGGTCCAACACTTACAGAACAACACTGAGGGACACGGCAGGAAGGTCGTGCAAGAAACGAGCATTTTGGTGAAATGTTCTGGAGACCAGGTTAGGAAAACCATCACTAAGGACAGCAGAGACACCAGGGTCCCACCCCAGAACTAGCCCACACCTTCAATTCTTTGCTTCTATTAAAACTTTGGCATTGTCAGGTTATTTATAACAAAGCAGGCAATGATCATCGGATCAGAACTGAGGATTATTTTAGCTTCCTTTTTTCCCACCGCCCCCACCCCAAGAAATTGTTAAATACTTGAGCCATCATCATTCATGGATTTGCTTATACATGGGTGTCAACTTGCCTGCTTTGTTACTTGGCTTGCTTGCTTCTCAGTAAAGTGCCGGTGCTGGCTGATTCTGTGAAATAGCTCTCCCCCTTCCATCATCTCCATTACAATTAGGAGCCGAGCCCTGTTCAAAAGCATTTCATTTTGTTATATTAAAAATAATTAAAAAAAAAAATCACAGAATTGCTAAGCTAATAATGCATACTTCACGTCTACTGATGCAGACCAAAAGAGAGACATAAACTTGCTGCTTCTACAGTTCTTCTCGCTATTTTGGTTCCGTAATTCTGCCTTTTAGCACGTAAATTGCAGGATTTTTTGGCTCCCAGCACAACCTGACTCGCTGATTGTCAGCAAGAAACCTACAGCTTGCTCTTCGTGTTGGGCTCCCACAGCCGGAGCAAACGCCGCGGACGTGTCTACATGGATGCACCCAGACAGATCCATGCAAGTTCCACCCACGCCTTCCCCCAAGGAGCCAGTTTGGACCTGGAAGCCGTTCAGGCACATCGAGGTCTCACTCTGCCCTCAAAGAACAACACAACAGGTAGAGTCTTGCATTAAACCCATCTGCGCCCAGCCCCGCAGACACGCCAGGCACTGAAGAGCTTCATGGAAACTTCGAAGCAAAAGGTCGAGGAATTATCTTTGATGCTTTTGAGTCTGGATACTCCACCGTACCTCCTTATTTTAATGTCCAGTTTTATTGACATAATTATGAAGGGCAACAAATAGGAAGTGTGGAGACCAGGACCACTGCATCCTCAAGAAACCAACTTCTAGTTCTTCTCACCACACAACAAAGTCAGATCCATCAGAGACTACGACAGGTCTCAGCTCTTTAGTTTTCCCAGCTCCGTTTTTTTTTCTCAACTAATATCCAATTAGAAGACAATGTTTTTATCCCAAGTGGTACCAATATATGAAAAATAACGTCTGCTTCATGTTTTGCTGTGTTCATTTTAAGCAGGACAACGTATTGAGAGTGTATAGGGCAGAACCTAGTACTCTCTTTTTTTAAATGAAGACTGACACTCCATTTCCCAGTGGCTCACAGGCATCACCATCATGTAAAAGAATCCCTCTTAGGATTCTAGGCAGCAACAAAAGTCACAGCTCCAGTCCTGCTTTAATAGTGCTTTGGAAGCAGAAGGAGGCTCAAAGGTTACAATTCAATCTAAGCAACTAAAGCAATATGAAAGCAGGACAGAAGCTGATGAACTCTCACAGACAATGTGGGCATCACAGACCGAATCCATGAAAAACCTAAGAAATCAAGGTGTATTCAAAACCAATAGTGAAGGACACAAGTTCATTTAAATATGCAGAGACCTGGGCATTGATTGTGGAAAAAGCAAACGTTGCTTAGTCTGAAGTATAAATATCATATCTGGAACACTCTATAAATATTAATTTTGGTCACATTGTGATTAAAAATAAAAGGCAAACACCACTATACCTTGGACTAAACATGGAAAGCAAGCTGTGGGAGTGAATCACCCTATGTAACCTTACCTTGGGCTGGACTCATGTGGGAACTGCACACTGTTAGCATAAACTTCAATAATTTGAACAATATTTGGATGTGTTGCACACATCATGTGCAGACGTACCTTGAAGAGAAGGGAAGAAGCGTTACTGTACACGGTGACACGGACTTGACCCTCTGCCCCCAATGCTACGGGGCACACGAGCCCGTGCGCTGCCAGTCCCACCCAATTCAACATTATTCAAAGCAAAAGAAGCCCCTAAAACTGTTTGTATGAGTGACAAACAGCCATTACACTTCTTGGAACAAGCACGACAAAAGGATCACACATTGTCATTCTAGACCACAGAGTCCAACCCTGCAGAGTTCCAGAAAAAGCCCAAACTTTTATTTTCTTTTCAATAAGTTTAAAGCTAGAACTAGTTTTAAACTAACAATAGAGGTATGATTTAAACTGCAAATTAATGAATAAAACTTGAAATTCTGTAATCCAGCTCCTTTTATAGCCTCAAAGTCCAGCAGTCACAACACACAAAACCTCGTCTCCTGTTCCAACATTCTGAAGCAGGAATTTTCCCCAGTTTAAAGCTACCTGGAGTGCTAAACCTAGCCAAGGCTCAATATTCTTATATTTCCCTGGGAATTTTAAATGAGAATTTGCTCAGCAACAAGAAATGGGAGTTGCCCAAACCTTGACGACAATTAATACATATTCAGTTTTCATGACAACTGCCCATCATTCTCAAGAGACAGTTTGGTACCTTGGCAGCTCCCAGCAGCCACAGTAAGTCACAAACCGTATCCCTGAGCTTATTTAGTTTCTCACACACAGCTAAACCCACACCTTTTAGAGTGCAACTTGAAGCATTCTTGGCAATTCTTAGAGTAGCGACATCCAAGAGCGTGAGATATAGAAACCACAACAGCTCTAAACTATTCCTGTTATGTTACACAGGACATAGGGAGAGCAGTAGCTTTAAAATGCAGCTCTATAAATTCCACTTGTACATATACAGCTCATACCTACAGCAAACCCCAGTTTCACCCACCACCTCATCCTCTGGGAACCAAGCACAGCAGGGCCAGAGGATCAAACCCAAGGAATCTTGCACAGCAAGCTCTGCAGAAAACTTCGGGTTTCTTTTCTTTTAAACCATTGCAACGATCCACCAAAAGGGCGAGAGTTTGTGGGACATCACAAGGCAGACAGTATAAACAGGGACTGTACCTCATTTCTAGCTTTTGGGCGATCGAGAAGAATTTTCAGTGCAAAGCGTTCTTGAGAGGATTTTTTCACGCAGACTCTGGTATTACAGCAACAAAATTATTCAGTCAGCAAGAAAGTTAAAGAGACACTTCAAGCAACTGATCTGTAGTTAGGAGTTTGCTCTCCACATGGGAATTAAGCGGAATCCCGGCAATGTGGAATATACAGGGCGCCTGTCACCACATCCCAGATCGAAAACCTCACTTTTCAGCCTTCCACAACAATCAAATACGTTACACAGGAACACTGCACACTAAGTTATATTTTCAGCAATGCAGAAAAAGTACAGAGCACTGGGTAACTGCAGACAAGCAGAAGACACTCCAGACATTCAGCCTGATGAGACATTTTTGATGAGAAAACCCAAAGCACACAGTGGCAGCCTGAACATCCCCAAGGGAGGGTGTAGTCTGCAATAAATAAAGTGCTTCTGAATGGAAACCCTTGTTTTAGCAAGGCCACCAACTGCGCCACACACTTTTTTTCCCCTCTTTCCCCCATTTAACACTAACAATTGAACTGCATGAGAGGGAAGGGCCCACATATTTACAGGCAGTTAAAAGAATGAAAAACAAAGGGACATTTTGATAAAGCTCAGAGGCAACACAGCAACAGAAAATGGACGAGGAGAAACCAATTGCCTGGACAGGAAAATAAATGGCAAAAGACAAGCCCTGGAAGAGAGAGGCGCAGACATTTGTTTTCCAGCGCCTGTGCGCAAATTTCCGCTCGCAAAAGCGAAGAGTTCTTGTTGAAAAGGGAATATACATTTTGCTTTACAGAAAGCATCAGGTTCCAAATCCATGCTGGGTGCATCTGGTTTGAGCCGCAGAGCTCGGGGCACTCGCTGCTTCGGCCTCACATGGTGATGTGAATAAATAGCCGGTAAAAATAGCAAACGGGCACAGGGTGCTGATGTGCGACGACAGCGCGGCCGGGAGCAGCGACCTTTGCACCGCGCTGACACCGCGATCAAAAGGACAAAGGTGTTTGAGCAGAATTTTCTGCCGCCACCATTTCACAAACGACTCCTGTTCCCGCTTTGCTTCGGGAATACGGCAGCAAGATGGGACAACGCGGAGAGGCGAGGGGAGCTTTTATTTCAAACCTATCCCCTAAAAGACAATATTTCACTCATGCATCAGCTACGAGCCACATGGAATAGAAGCATTTACTTATGAAGAAAGTCTTCCACGTATCACATCACAATTAAAACACACACTCGCTTCCTCACAGCTAACGAAACGGGCCGAGATTACGCACAAATCCGCAGGTTTTAGGTCTTACCTAACAGGACCGCTGATCCCAGCTCCCAGCTTCTGCGTCCAGTTAATGTTGTACTCCTCTAAAATGGAGGTTTCCTGTTCAAGAAGGAGCAAAGGGGAAAGGAAAGGGAGTAAAAACAAAAGAATAAATTACTACATCCCTAGAAAAACAATAAAAAGACAAAACACAGCAGATCTGATCTGCAAGATACTTGAGCAGAGAAAGAGCCTGCTTTGGAGTTTTGCTTCACCTGGATAAATATAAATGCTCACATAATAACACATCTCAGTTTAAAATTATTTCTGTGCAGCTGAGACTGCTCACCCTGGCATTCTGAAACAGGATTACTGAGAACAGTACATGGGATCTTGCACTTTTAATACAGAAAGAGTATCAAGGGCACTTTTGCCCCGCCTGGACTCAAATCCAGCTTTCCACCCAGAAACGGTCAATCGCAACTGAATACAAAGGCCCAGTTACAACATTATTATGTACTTATTGGTCAATACAGTGCAGAGGAAAATTATTTTGCTGCTTTCTTGGGGTTTTCAAACCTTTGGAATCATTGTACTGTAAATTTAACACTGCATGACTTGTTTTCGCCTGTCTGATAATGAACCAGGCTCACATTTATAATCCTTATAATCCAAATCCCTGCAGAGCTTGGCTTTGTTAGGACACAGCCTGGGCGCCGTCGTGCTTAAACATGTCACGAGGTGGGATGTAAACATCGCAGCATTTTGATTAACGCCGCTGCCGTGTGCCGTCACACCGAGGGCCGTCTAACCGAGGGCTGAAGGGTGGAAATGCTGTGAGCAAACACAAGGCAAAGCAATACACAGCAAAAAAATCTGCCCTTTTTAAAATGATACTGTTCGGGAATACCTTTCAAAAAGTCATGCTTCGGATAACAAAAGGGAGGGGGAGCTTAAGCACGAGTGTGAAATAACTCCCAAATGCACTGAAAACAAACGGTAGAGTCCAGCACTTGCAAAGCGACTTTATCCTGGTCAGATCTTCCCCTTCTGCTAACTCCAATTCCAAATGTGTGGCATTTCGTGCTACAAACAATGAGAAAACTGAGAAGCCTTGTGCTCCCAGCTACAGGAAACACCTGTCCCCAACGCGGGATCGTCAGCCGCTGCTGCAGCCATCGTGGATTTAACGCTATTGCCCGGCTGGAGGCAGACCTTGGACCACAGGGACGGAAAACAAAGCCAGGGAGGAAAACTGAT
The DNA here is from genome assembly GCF_964273445.1 of Streptopelia decaocto. Classification (NCBI taxonomy): domain Eukaryota; kingdom Metazoa; phylum Chordata; class Aves; order Columbiformes; family Columbidae; genus Streptopelia; species Streptopelia decaocto. The sequence continues at coordinate 5,058,590 of NC_138670.1, read as the reverse complement.
GTCTAAGGCAAGATTTGAAGGGAATAGAGAGTGCAGAAGACAGCTGCGAAAGGAAATAATCACTTTTAACACGGTCTGGAGTGGGTATTGCATAAATCATAATGCCTAGTGTGAAAGGTGTAAAGGGAAAAATTAAAGTTAACTGGGGGTTTTATGAAGGGTTTTAAAAGAAAGGGGAAGGAAAGTGCAGAGGATCACACAAGGTTTGTTGTTTTCAAGCAGAAGCACAGAGAAACTTTCTTAGCAATTCAACTAATATCAATTTCATTTGTGAAAAGCACGTCAGGGAAAAGCTGACTTCATTTTCCTGATATTCAGACACAGAAAATTGAGGGCATCACAGGTGGAATGCAAACACAATTTGAGAAGAGCATTAATGAGCAGAGAAAGGGCTCCTCTGGCCTGGGGAGCACCTCTGCAGCTTGTGCTTTCAGATCACACCGTGGTTACGTTCTGAAAAAAGTCAAACCACTGAACTGGAGAAGCAAATGCCAAAGTACTTTGCAGCAACATCGTGATTAAGCAATAACAACTTTTCGTTACTTTTACAGAGCTTTGAAGTCTGCTGCTGCTGGTCCAACATCAAAGAAAGGCCTTGCCTGCCCCAAAACTCCACTAACCTGCCCCAAAACTTCACCTTGCAACTGCACAGGTTCGTCTAAAACCAGAAACTGTCTCCACAGACAAGCCCAGACTTGACTGAAGAGTTTCTGCTGCCTCTGCCGCTTCTGCAACAGCAGCGAGACAACTCGCTTCACTCCGGCTGAACGTGTAGAAGAAAATCTGATTAGGAACTGGAAAGTCTGTGATCTACAAATCACATGAAGTGAGAATAAGATCTGATCATTCTCAACTCTTGAAGGACAAGTTCAACTACAAATAGGTCCATTTTTAATTAAAAAAAAAGACCTCTTTCATATTCTGCATATTTGCCATTGTTTTAAATAAAGAGCCAACACTTTTGCTTTCTGCACTTTTACTTGGATTCCACCTTCATTCCAAAGCAGCCTTACAACTTAGAAATAAAAATGAATAATCTAGTGATCAAGAAACTATTCACCATTTCCTAATGATTTGAAATCGAGTATTTCAGAACTTTGATGTCCATCAATGTACAGAATCGCCTATATCTCCTTCAGGCACAGGAGCTCCAAATCTGCACCAAGACTATGTAGCTGCAAATCAACCTGAGTTCATAACACTCAAACAGCGTGAAATGTTCTATAATAAACGTACAGATATAAAAGCGCCCTCTGAAAATACCAAAATTGCTGTAAATTTAAATGCTGGTCATGTGTTCGATATAAGTACAAATGAACGTCTGGTCACTCTTGACACTAATTTCCAGCAGGCAATGGGAAAAAAGTAATTTGAAATGTATTCTGTTACAACGAAATTCACACCAATGTTGAGTTATCTTCAACAGCACAAGCTCAGGGTACCCAGACAATGGTCTGAGCATCCTCCCGTGCAGAGTCAGCAATCCAGGATGCTCAAAGACTGGAAATGCCAGACTCTGAGATTTCTGCTTGATCTCCAGCGAGCTGCTCTCAGGCAGCGTTTGGGGCTGCTCAGGCACCTCTCAGTTTGCACCAATGGGAAAAGGCTTAAAATAAGGTACTTTAAAAATAACGCACGCTCCCTACAGCCAATTAAACAGATACAGGCTGCTGCTTGGACAAACTCCACGTATTCAACAAGTGAAACGGCAAATTCCGGTGTAACTCCACCTCCGCTGCTCCACGCAGCCTTTCCACTTCGGGTAGTTCGCCCTAAACAGCGATCACTATCTAGAGTTACAGACCTTAAAGCTGCAGACACAGGTGAAAAAGCGATAGAACCTGAACAATAACCAAGTATTTGAGAAGCAGAGAAGTCAGCAAAATATACAGAAGTACTAAATTATGGTTTAGATTCACAAAAAGTGAAAAGATTTGCCCGTAATCTGTTCTCGGTCAGAACCCCCATAAATCGAGAGGGGTCGGAGGCAGGTACAGGGCTGTCCCTACACTTACACAACTGCTTCAGGGTTTTGGTTTTGTTTTTAACCCCCAAGAGCTCTGTGTAGGTCTTTACCTTCACATGAATTACCCCACAAATACTTGAAAAACCTTATTTCAAAAGCCATCTGGCCAGCTACTTCACCTGCGCTGTGCCAAGACTGATACCAAAGCAGGAGACAGCGTACGATTTCAACACTTGATCTCGTAGTTTAATTAGTCTGGGTTGTCTAAACACGGTGCTTACACGTCCTTCTCCTTTGGGCTTTTTTAGTTCCAAAGGCAAGACTCATGTATTTTAAATCAATCCAGATTTCAACAACACAAAACTGTGCTGCTGCTTCTCTTGCATCGATTTTTGTCCCCAGTGAGCTCTGTAAAGGCAAATCCCACTGTGACAGCCAGGAGGGCAAAAGAAAGGTGGCAAATGCCAATACATGGGGTCTTTTTACCTACATCCTTAAGGAATACTTTCACTTATTAAAATAAGCATTTATGAAGGTATCCAGAAACTGCAACAGCAAATGCTTTGCACAAGGTAAAGAGCCTGCAGAGACTCTTTAAAATATAGCGTTTTCATCACTTTATCTCAAAAGGGTTTCCCCGGCTTCTTGGGGAAATCCGCTCAGCCAGGTCACAGGAGGATTCCCGGGGAAGCACTAAACTCACACACTGATTCTCACTGTGGAAAACATAAAAGTCCTGAATCTGTTCAGCTCCTCTGCTGCCACTCGAACACAAACATCCCACGCACCAGACTTGTTTTCATGACAGATCCCAAGCGGAACCGGGAGCTGGGCTGAGGCGATGGCGCTGCCTCCGCAGCCAGAACTGCTGCGAGGGACAGACCCGGTTCCCGGGACCCCCGGTTCTGCTCCCGCAGCCTCAGCGTCTCCACACGGATCCCCCACGGCCGGATCCCGCCTCAGCTCCCGCTTCCCTGCCCGGTGTCCGGCGAGGAGCAGAACCACAGCCTCAAGAGACGGGGGGACCGGGACCCGCCGGGCCTGCCCCCCTCCCCGAGCGGGGACCGGGGAGACCCCGAGCGCCGGTGCCTCCGCCTACCTTGATCGTCTTGTCCATCTCGGGCTCCTCCGACATCCTCCCGCGGGGCCACGGGCGGGGGGAGGGGGAGCCGCCGGGCCGTCCCCAGCGAGGGACAGCGGGGCTGTGGGGGCCGAGGGCCGGCAAGGCAGGAGGAAGGGCGGGACGGAGGCGGCGAGGGCGGCGGCGGGGCCGGCCCGGGGGCGCTGGGCCTCGTCAGGCAACGGGCAGCCCCGGAGGAGCCTTTGTGCCGCCGCCGCACCGCCTCATCCCCGGCCGGGCGGGCCGGGGGGGGCCGAGACCCCGCGCGGAGGCGGGAGAGCGCGGCGGGAAGGGCGCGGACGGGCCCGGAGCCGCCGCTCAGCCCGGGAGACGACGCCGCCGAAGCGCCGCCGCCGCCCGGGAGCCAGACATTGCCGGCACCCTGCGCCGGGCACACCCGCCTGCCGGCGCGACCCTCCGCGGCGATCTCGCCCCCGCCGCGCCTCGCGCGGGAGATCGACCCAGCCCCCCGCCTCCTCCCCGGTCACACCGGGGAATTTTAGGAGCTTCCGCCACGGCGCTGGAGCGGTTTACAGGCAGTAGCCACCGCCCTAAAAAGCGCGACGCCGGCATCAAGGCCCCCGTGGGGCCTTCGAGGCTGCTGGCGCCTTCTAATGACGTACAGACACGAGGCGTGGCCGTGACCCTCAAAGGGGCGGGGCGAAGGGAGCGCTCCGGCCCCGCCCCCCGCCGCGAGAGCGACGAAGCCTCGCGAGATCTGGGGACGCGAGGCCGCCCCGGGGGCGGGAACGGGCTGCGGGGCGCGCGGGCTGCGCTTCGCACCCGCCGGTCGTGAGGGAGCGTCCGCCGCATAGCGCCAGTGGCACCGGGGACAGCGTCCCCCGCACAGCAGCGCCAGTCACACCGGGGACAGCGTCCCCCGCACAGCAGCGCCAGTGACACCGGGGACGGCGTCCCCCGCACAGCAGCGCCAGTGGCACCGGGGACGGCGTCCCCCGCCCGCTCCCTGAGGCACCGGGCACCCTCAGCGCCCCCCCCGCTGCTTTGTTGTTGTGGTACCATCACCTCTGCTGCCTTCGCTGGGGACAGTCAGACATCGGGCTTACTTTAACGTTAAGGCAGTGCAGAAAAATCAGCAAGACTCTTCAAAATTCCTTGAGACAGAGGAATTGACGTGTAGAAGAAAATAAACTTTTGCGTGTACTTGAGCTCCTGCTTCACCGACCGACACAAACTCCAGCAACTGTAGGGTTAACATCTCTGAGAAAATAATGTTTATTTAGAGTAGATACAGTGAGAAAAGCGGAGAACTTTCCCCTCACAAACAGAGGTTGGTCGCTGAGCCTCAGTTCACTTTGCGTACAGAAGAGGGACCGATCGTTATTAATATCAAACCCACTGCTCACAAGACAAGCACTGACATGATTTCTTGCCAAAAAGCATTTTCATCAGATACAGGCGCTACAAGAACACACCCATGTAACGCATTAGTACTCAAGTGACTGTATTTGGTGTTTTAAAAAGATAAAGCCAAGTGACATTTTTGTAACAAAAGCTCCTTCAGGCACCTTCTAAAGAAACATTACTTAACAAAGAGTTACATGTTTTCCACGTAAGTTTTGCGCGCGTTAAGCAGAAGTTTCCTTGCTCTGCATCTCACGAAGCAGCGCAGGCATTTCCAGACACACGGAAAGGCTGCTGTCCTTTAGGAGTTTTTCTGAGGGATTTTGATCGTCACCTAGAAGACAAAAAAGAAAAGTCACAAGTTATTTTCCTGGAGACAGCGTTCACGTTATTGGCTTGAAGAGCGAGAGGCAGCAGCATCCGTTTGACAGCCCTTCTGCACCTCTTTACAGGAAATTACTCAGCCTGTGGTGCCGGGATTGCCCAACACCGGCACCCAAGGGCGTATGGACTTGAGAGTGGTTTTAAGTCCTGGCGGTCACTGCTCAGCTCCCCCCTCTTGACTGGTGTTCATCTGCCAGTTTGTACCTGCAGAAGCTTCTCCCCTTGCAGCTCCCAGGCCAGACTGCACCAACAGGCACAAACACACTCTGGAGAAGCCCTTGGACGCAGGGATACTCACATTTTTCACCTCTACATACGCCTCCAGACCATATTCTCCCAGCTCTCGCCCATTCCCAGAAGCTTTGTAGCCGCCAAACGGGGCTTGCGCACCAAACACATCGTAGCAGTTTATCCTGAAATAGAAACCGAGAGTTAAACACCAGTAGTTTCAGAACTGCTTAATGGAGTACCAGCTGTGTTACTGCACTTCTTTTCCCCGATCCCCTTCGTTAATCCACAGCGGGACCATGGAAGCTTAATATACCTAAATTTTACCAACAGTTTGTGTTACAGTTGAAGGTCTGACATTACATTCAGTGAAGCGCATGTTAAAATTGGATCCGAAGTAGAGGAAAAAGAGCAAACTTAACAAGAAACAAGGAAGCTTCCAGCAGCTCAGGGAGAGGGAAGTGGTGTGGCTCACCAAACTGTTCCAGCTCGCAGGCTCTGGGACACATAGTTCGCTTTGTCAAGATCCTTTGTGAAAACTGCGGCTGCCAGACCATACTTGGAGTCATTTGCTCTCTCAATGACTTCCTCGATTGTTTTGAATTTCAGAATCTGCATGACCGGCCCAAATATCTGTGAAATCCAAACAGAGCATGTGAAAATCTGTGAAAACTGATCACGAGGGAGGCTGTGGTTGATGCTGGAGTTATGTAGTATGGTAGAAGTCAAATAGGACATCAAAGTATCACTTCTCATATTATGAAAAGGTCAGGATATCATCTAGAAGGAAGTTTGATGTGGTAACTTTCTAAGAAGCAGTGAGTTTCACAGTTCATGAATATCCAGTGCTTGTAGAGCCATGTTTTTTTGCATCAGAGGGGCAAAATGCTGAAGAGGTGAGAAGTGGACAGACAGACAGACGCCGCAGGTCTCACCTCCTCCCTGGCGATAGTCATGTTGTCCTGCACGTCGCCAAAGACAGTTGGCTGGATGAAGAAGCCTCTGTCCGCAGCGGCGCTGCCACCACACAGCAGTTTGGCTCCTTCTCGCTTCCCAGTGCTAATGTAACCCAGGATCTTCTTAAACTGCTCCTCGTCTACCTGCGAGCCGCAGGGACACAGATCAGCTTCAGCTTTACTGGGGGTAAAAAAGGACTCAACTACAACCTGCTGTGCCCGCGACTGTGCCCTGGCAATTCCTCATTCCAACAGATCACCACACCAGCTTCCAAGGGAGATGATCGGTTTGAAACGCCAGGTTTTGGAGTAATCAGAATGGTTAATTAACTTCTCCCTCCTGCACAAGCAAGGAGATAATGGGCACAGTTCAAAGGAGGTTAATCAAGAGACCGAAAATCCCTTTTGTTCTCATCTACTGATGCAAAACAACTCAAGGTTGGAGCAATTGCATGAGATAACAGTTCAGGATGTTTCCTGCTCTTACCTGAGGCCCCTGTTCAGTTTTAAAGTCAAACGGGTTTCCAACCACCCTGGCCTTGGCCTTCTCAACACTCCTCTCCACAAACTCATTATATATATCCTCCTGGACATATGTTCGGGATCCAGCACAGCAGCACTGCCCTTGGTTGAAGAAGAGGGCAAAATGGGCTTGGTCCACAGCCCAGTCCACTGAGATCGGGGAGAGGAGAGAAAACAAATCAGCAAACGGAACCAGAGCCAGTAAGTGACTTATTTTGAACTTGAACGACTGTCATGCAGACTGCTGAACATCAGTGACACACAGTCCCCTCAGCTGACAGGCATTTTCCATGCTTTTGAAGTTACGTTCACATTTAATTAGTGTGAGGGTTTATTAAAGCACCTCATGATAGAGAAAAAAAAAATATCTGAGGCAGATCACAGTTCTTATTTTGGATCTAGAAGATTTTTCTTCATTACTGCTAAATAAAAGGAGTATCTTGGCTCATCAAGACCAAAAATGAGTCTATGTGCAAGGGATGAGGGAACTAGAACTTCTCAAGACTGAAAAAGAGTGGTACACGCTAAGAGAAAGAAATGAAAACAAAAATGGAACTAGGAGTGAAGGAAGATACTGAAACAATCCTTATTTGTTGATAACTGAACTTCAGAGCCCTGAGGAAGACGTGGGAGTGAAGCAGCACAGAGACACAAACGCAGCAACTACAGCGGGAGGCACAGAGACCTTCTGGGGGGAGAACAGCCGGGTAGTGTCCAAGCCAGACCTTCCCACCACACATGGGAGGGTTTGGGTACAGAAAAAGCAACAGATCTGGAAAAGGCGCAGATCAAATCTGAGGCTGGCGGGTGCTTACTGTCTGCGTCCGACATAATGATGTTGGGACTCTTCCCGCCAAGCTCCAGCGTCACCCTCTTGAGGTTACTCTCTGCTGCTGCCTTCTGGATCAGGTGCCCAACCTGCGTGGTGGCAAGAACGAGCACTTGGAATTAACTCCTCCACACAGCAACACCTGGCAGGGCGGCTGGTTTTACATCTCAGAAAGCAGTTTAATCATAATCCCTTCCTTGTCTGGACTTTAAGGGAATAACTGAGGTCTGCCCAGAGTTTCAGCCCTCATAAGACTCAACTCAAGGAAAACAATAGGAAGAATTCTAAAGAAGGCACCTAAAGAGGCTTACGTAAAAATAAATGTCACCCCCTGAAGTCAGCTCTATTTTTTAAAAAGATGGGTAGAAGGCAAGGCACCTGCAGTATTTTTTACAGAAAAGTTATTAGAGCAATGAGATATTCTCCGTATCCCAAGGGCTGAAAGGGGAAGGTCCTCCCTTACCTCTGTGGAGCCGGTGAAGGCCACTTTATCAACATCCATGTGGGAGGAGATGGCAGCGCCGGCCGTGGGCCCATAGCCAGGGATGATGTTCACCACGCCGGGCGGGAATCCAGCCTGATGGTTTGCAGCAAGAAATTCCTTTTACCGGTCAAGGACTTCACCTCCCCTTGCCTATTAGTAACTCCTCAGGAGGCCTCCCACGAAGAACAGAGCCCTTGCGACTTCACTTTAATTTCCCAGTTCTTTAGTGTTCAGTTGACAAAAAACAGGACAACTTCCCACCCCATGCCCTAAGCATGGTTTGGAGTTATCTAATCACCCTGAAGTTAGTTTTTTATAAGGACAAGGGCTTTTTTTTTTCTTGCTGAATCAAATGCTGAGATACCCAAGACAATCCTGCCTTTCTCTGGATCAGACAGCCCTTCCCTGTTCCTGTCACAAGCCCTCCACAGCTCTCCAGTTTGGCTGCATCCCGTCGCACTCCAGCAGCCTTTTCACTCACCTCTTTGACCAAATTAGCCACATAAAGAGCGCTCAGGGGGGTTTGCTCCGCCACTTTCATCACAACCACGTTCCCAGTCGCCAGGGCAGGCCCCAGTTTCCATGCTTGCATCAACAGTGGGAAGTTCCACTGAAAAACAAGGAGGCATTTGCTTGTCTGAACTTGAAAGTTTCCAATTAAACAGTAAATGACCAGTGAGCTTCATTCAAATCAGCTGCAGCAGCTCTGGAAGCAGCTTTTGATCCTTCACCAGCTGCTCTTCAACGTGCGAGCTCCTTTTCCAGCGCTGCCTCCTCCTTGTCCAGGAAAACCCTACTCAGAAGCATGAGGTCTCCCAGTACCACTGCAAAACCCTAACTAACTTTTTTGCAATTAATCTTTACTGACAGTTTCACAGTTAAACACTCTTTAGAGGTGTTTTGAAATAAAGCCTGTTTGCAATCACGGAGCAGTGCACACAGACCTGCGAGGCGTTTACGCTCAGTTCTTGCTCAATGCGAATACGAAAAACACGCAAATGCAGCGTGCAACAGTTGGAATCTGGCTGGTCCTACCAAGGGGTAACAACATCCACAGATCACTGCGTACACGTGGCTTTGCTGTTGACAAACCACCTTGCTATGCTTGCTACCAGGTACCAAAAAAAGACCACGTACATAAAACTGAATTTTGCACACCAACTCTATTTCCTCATCACACAGACTTTTGGTTTTAATGCTAGGTAGTAGTTTAAACCTGATTGTGGTTCTGAGCCAGGCAACTCCTATGAAGAGGTTTGATTTTTTTTCTCCAGCAGATACAAAATAAATCTTACTCAGAGCCCATGAAAGCAACAGTTCCGTACTGCCAGAGCAAAGTAACAGCCCATCCGGCTGGTGCAAGCAGAACTTTCCTCATCACTGGAGGAAGCAGTGGTTAGCAACAGATAATAGCTTGCATTTTCAGACAACCCTTTGTGCTAACACTGAATTCCTGAAACACCACGTTTTACTTACCGGGATTATCTGCCCACAGACTCCCACCGGCTCGTGCCTCGTATAACAGAAGAAGTCTCCATCTAATGGGATGGTTTTGCCATGGAATTTATCCGACCAGCCTGCAAAGTATCTGGCAACAATAAAGTTTTGGTCACTGAATGTAAAATAATAAGTCTTCTGTCACCAGAAAATAAAAGAGACTTCCTCCAGCTGGTTGCTTTCCTTTCTTTAGTCACTTCACAACGCTCATACCAACACTGCGCTGTCCTGGAGCCTCCACACCTACCTGAGACACTTGACCACCATGTCCAGATCCACCAGGTAGGAGATGGCGTACGGTTTGCCGTTATCCAGAGTCTCCAGCGCCTGCAAAACACAGTGAGATCGTCTGAAGAGCGAGGTGGGGAAAGTCACGCATACAGATTTAGATTTGATTCTCAAGTTTGCGATTCTGATCAGTTCTGCCTGTTGGCCGTTTTGTTTTCATTTTCCCAAAACAACTTCCTCATCCTTCATAGGTCTCTCTCCCAGTTTTAGCTGTGGTTAAAGTCCCCATCACACCCGAAGGGCACAAATCCCCTGTTTCTGCCTCCCTCCCCTTGCAGTCGGGGTGGCAGCAGAGCTCAGCCGCAGAGCAGGTACGCACCGCCAGGTAAGCCCGGTCCCTCTCGATCAGGTCCGCAAGACGATTCAGCAGCTTCCCCCGATGAGAAGCGTCCATCCTCCTCCAAGGCGAGCCAAGCTGGAAAGCGGCCCTGGCAGCCTTAACGGCCTTCTCCACATCTGCCTGCAGAGGAGTTTGGGCAAGAGGGTGAGGAAGGAGCAACTCTGACACTTGCTCAGGATTTGATTTCACCAGCATGGTCTGAAGGTGTTTTTTTTTTCCCTTGATCAAATATCAATAATCCATTGTTTTCTCCTTTCAGGGCAGTAACTTGTTTCTAGTTGGTTCTCTGCTCTGGCTCACTGCAATGGTCTTGCCAGGACGAGCTAAGAGCAAAGGGTTTCCCTCTCTCACCCCTCCCGTGGGGAACACCAACAAGTCTCCAGACTGTAGGAAGAACCTGGAATTGCTGGGAAACACCCCAGCGCTGCCCAGCCTCCCAGGAGGGCCTTGCATATGGCACGGGATGATTCCATTATTCTTCACCATCTCTTTTGCTTTTTTTAATTCCCAGGGCTGGGGTCAGTACCCCCTGGCAGAAAGGGGCTGTTCAGGTGAATCCCAACCTTTTGTCTCCTCTGTCACTGTGACTGGGTGACAGCACCCAGGGGACCGCAGAGGTGTCTGCCGTCAGCCCCAGCTCTGCTGCACACCACATCTATTCCTCTCCACCCGTTCCAGTCCCAGCTTGCTACTGCTAAGAGGCAAAGCCAGAGGGTTTTTCTGGAAAGCAGCAGTCGAGGAGGAGCACAAGCAGCACTCGACATGATATTAGTGTGGGTCAGACGCTTACTGCTGCACACACGGCACTTGGAGGAGCTGCCGAGGTGAGAGGCGCTTGTTCTTCTGCAGACCCCATGTACCTGCTCACGAAGAAAACGAACCAATCTCATCAACAAAACACTTACCTTATCGCCCTCAGCGACCTGGCAGATAACTTCTCCTGTTGCCGGATTGATAGTAGGGAAAGTTTTCTTACTGACAGCATCGTGCCATTCATTGTTTATGAAAATCTGCAATGAAAAAAGCAAAGCAGTGTTTAAGGCTTAGAGCCAGACCTAGGTAAAATCAGCAGGAGGATTAGTTGTTTGATGGCATCTTCACAGGCTATTTAGTTAAAAGAGACCCAACTTGTGTGGGGTCCAAAACCGCCGCAACATGAAGGAGATATTTTAGTGTAAAAGTATACAACAAAAGATACAGCCTCAAGTTAATCAAAAGAATTAACATCTCAGGAAACAGCACATGAATAAGAAAGTGGTTCCCATCTCAGTAGGTCCCTGGACACCTGGCTGGAGCTGCACAGGGACAGCGGGACCCTCGGGAGGTTGGACAGCAGGAGGACACTTCACACACAACCAATGCAGTTGATTTTATACACAGCACTAGAGCTTCTGCAGCATTTCCCTGATTAACTGATTTTAGGCTACTTGTGCACCATTCTGAAACCAAACCAGGCGCCAACAGCAGCTTTTCACCAACTCTTTCTTTCCCAGTAAGGCTGAATTTGTTTTTCTAGGTCCGTTGCAAGAGAACATCAGCACCAAGATCGCAGCACTCGCCCAGAAGTTGCTGAACACTCGCCAAGGGCCGTGGCGCGGCCGCTGGAAAGGAGCAGCTTGGGAGAGGAATGCTGGATCTCCAGCTGCACCTCGCCCAGGGCATCGGGCGGTGTTTTGCTCAGGGCACAGTGTATAACCCATGCAGATAACCAGCACCAAGCCAGGCACCTTCCCCCCCTCTGCATTTGCTGAAAAACGTCGGGGATGGCGACAGAGCAGGACACACGCCCTGTGCCTCCCTGCAGCTGCTGCACCCACAGTTGTTTTTTCCCAAGCGGGTTTCCTGCAGCCCCGGGTATCGGGCCCGAATGTCCGGCCGCTCCGCGTTACCCCGGGGCGTCCCCAGACCCGCACCCCGGGGACGCGCCCCCCACGCCGCGGGGACGGGACCGGCCCCCGGCGCGACCCTACCTTGTTATAGGCGATGTCGGGCCGCGGGTTGGGCGCCGGGATGGGAGAGGCGGCGGCGGCCGAGAACGGTGCCCCGAGCCGGGCCGGGCCGCGGCAGAGCCGGGAGACGCAAGCGGCCGCCCGCAACATGCTGCGCTGCGCCGGGGCCGGCGGGGGCGCGGCCCCGCTCCTCCGCCCCGCTCTTCCAACCGCCCCGCTCCGCCCCCGGCCCCTGCCGCTCCGCCCGCCCGGCCCGGCTGGGCTCGGGACGGCCCGGCTAGGCTCGGCCTGGCACGGCCGGGCTCAGTCCTGGCCACATCAGCACAACCCGAGTCGAAGCGGGTAGCACGGTGGTGGTTCCTGCAACTGCAGGTCTCCGGGCATGTCCCCCGGGAGGGGGATATCAGCCTAATTTCCAGGAGGAACCACAAAGCCCAGAGAGACCAAGCAAGAGACCATAGATATCGAGCAGGACTCGATCAGGCTGCATGTCCTAAATCAGCGGAAATGAAATCCTCTTGCACAGGATCTCAGCCTCTCTCATCCTTGGCCACCCACATCCCCATGTTGTGCCCCAAACCATGGCTCCTGGGTGGCCCTTTTGGAGATGGCACTCATGAGGACTGCTGCTTTTGCTCCTCTTGAGCAGGATCCTTCCCCAGGGCTTCGCAGGCAAACCCAGCAGCACTAAAACCACACGTGATGGAGGAAACACCTTCATGGCAGCCCCAGCTCTCAGCCTCAAACTCTAAGCCTGGCAATAAAGGCTTGGGCTTGAGCCTGGCCTGAAAGATGAGATGGTGGGAGGTGCAAAGGCCAGGTGCTGACTCAGAAGCCATCCCAGCAGTCTAGGCCAGGCAGATCCAGGCTCAGATATGGGCTCCCTCCCCCTTCCACAGCAGAGCCAAATGCAGGGTGTGTAGGTAGAATTTCACCCTGGAGCCTGGGAGAAACCCAAGCTCAGGTTACAGCTTCCATACAGTGCCATGGTCCTTGTACCCATGAGAGCAGGAACGTGGTAGCCATCCTGGGCAGATGGACATGGCCTTGAGAAAGTGGACTGTGAGGCTGCACCGCACCAGAGAAACTGGAGAAGAATTCAAAGAAGTATGCCCATCACTTTAATATTGACTTAATACTAGATTACACATGAGGAGCCCAGGAACTCCCAATTGTTCTTTCCTCGCTGCTGGTCTCTTCTCCCCAAAGAAACACAGGGAGATCCATTGCAGTCAGGGGACACTGGAGTCCTCCCAGTTCCTCACAGCTCCAGGGGCCAGGCAAAGTCGCCCCTGAAGCCAGGAGTCCTCGAGGACCTGATTCAGTACCTGCACCACTGACTGGAGCCCTTCTAGAGCCTGCAAGCAGCTGGAGGTGTTGCACTGAAGGAGGAGAGACACCCTGCTCCATTATCTTTATTCCCAAAATCAAGTCTTGCACCCCCACCTGACCACCTCTCCCCCTGGGAGGTTGGGCTTGATGGCCTCGTGATCCAGGGGTGGGTTTTGCCTGACACCGATTGAGCCTGGCAATAAAAGCGCTGAGCCCACATACCAGATAATAGCAAACACCACGGAAATTCAGAAGCTGCCAGGCTGCTGTGAGCACGACTTCTCCCCCACCGCAGTGGCTGGTTGAGTCTCACGTCCGAGGCTCTGGTTTGGAGAGTGCTGTCCTGTGAACCATGTGGGACCTTCAGCTGGACACGGGGCTCAGGTCAGCGGGACACACCAGGCTGGGGTCTGCTCCAGAGACCTGTGTGAGAGTGAGACCACAGCCCACGCGGGGCAAGTGAAAGGCTGCACAACACTGGCAGCACAGCTCTGTGCCCCGTGCTTTGGCCAGACACACTCGTGCTTGCTCTGAAAGACAAACTGAGCTTTGCTCTGCAACCTCGGAGAGGATCTCCCCAGAGAACTGTGAGGATAGGCAGCCCTTGGGACCAGTGTGCAAAGTCTGCTGGCTCCCTGTGTGGGATGTGGCCAGATCAGCCAAGACGCTGCCTCGTTCAGCCGAGAGCTCCTCAGCCAAGGACATCGTGCTGCCAAGCTCGCTGGGACGAACCTCCCTCTGCCCCTGCGGTGCCAGCTGGCACGGAGCAGGCTGGCCCTTGCCCTTGGCCCTTGCCCAGCTCCTGAGCACAGTGACAGTCCCAGGCCAGGGCTATCTGGCTGTTTAACACTCCACTGCGTTATCTTTCTACTGCAAACAGCAGGACTCCTCCCTGGATTTCACAATACCCTTCCACAGCAAAGGTTGACCGTGCAGGGACAGTGCCAAGGGAAAGAACAGTGGGGTGGATGGGGAGGTGGCAGGATGAGGGGCTCTCTGCTCCCCCAGGCAAGGAGCAGTGTCTCCACCACAAGCCCAAGGCACGGAGTAGAGACAGTGTGGCAGTCCTGACGTTTGGTGACTCTCTCCCAGCTCTGAAGACGAGTGGTGGGAAGAAGGGTGAGGAGATCTGCTCAATGCTCTCAGATTCCCCAGAGCTGCTGCTTCCCGGCTTTTCCACCTTCCCAGCGGATCAGCCGCTAAGCACCCTGCAATGCTGTCTGTGCTGGTTTCTGCCAGAGCACAAGGAAATGTTTCTGAAGGGCTGAACAACAGATAGGATTATTTTTTTGGCAGCTCAAAGGCAGTTAAATAACTCTCTAGAATTTCATAATGTCACTAGAATACATTAAGAATATAATCTCGGTAGCAACCCAAGGATAAGGATGTTTGCTTTCATGACGCGCTCTGTGAATGATTACTCAGGACACCACTCCCCGCAGATCTGTTTGCAGCACCAGCCAGCACAGAGCCACAGCCACACCGATCCGCACCATGGCCACCAGCAGCACCAGGAACTGGAAACACAGAGAAACCAGTTTGCACAGCCCAGACAGGGGTCCTGGGTGTCCTGATACCTGAGTATTGACCTGACCTGCCTTGAAGGAGAAGACACAATTAAAACTCTCCAGTTTGAGACTTGATGCTCCCCCCATCTCTGGCATTGACCCACCACACAACCGTGGACGAGTCACTTTGGTAGCTGGTTTCTGCTTCCTCCCCACCACACCAGGAGTGGTCACTGTCGCTCCTTTTTGAGGGTTCAGGGCTGCAGCAGCACCTGCTCTGCACAGGAGAGCCCAGGACAGTGGCAGGGCCAAAGTCCAAGTGCCGTCCTGGATCCTGTGCTGCCGAGGGCATGATCATACTCAGCTTATCACTGGGCAGGCGACTGTTTGGTGATGGGGATATCTGCCGGGACAGCCCCTGCCAGGGGGAGCAGCAAAGAGAACATGAAGGAAGGAAGCTGTGGAGGTGCAAGAGCTCCCTGCCCTACCTGAGGGACCTCCCAAGGAAAATTAAAGAGCATTAACTTTGCCTTTCCAACACAAAGGCAGCAGCAAGGCTGCCAGGGGAAGGGAATGAGCGATCGTTGGGCTGGCAGGTGTTGAAGAGCCCAAGCCCAGCCAAGCTCTGGGAATTTCACTAGTTTTGGTGTCAGGACCTTGGTGGAGCAGCACCAGCGATTACAGCTTGGCTGGTGTTAATCTGCTCATTGTGGAAGTGGCGGGGAGGCTGTCAAACACACGGAATCCTTCTTTTATGGCGAATTCCCAAGCCAGGTCAGCCACAAACTCTGTATCCTCCGGGCTGCTTTCAGCTGGGGTTGGCATCCCTAGGGATGAGAGAACAGGACATCTTTATTTGAAAGAGCCCGTGTTATGTAGTCACATCCCAAATGGAGCCATGTGCCCTTGTCTGGGCCAGCCCAGCAGGACTTGAGAAGACTCCTCTCTAAAGAATAGGAAAATAACATTTTGTTTTGCTCTCATAAAGAATCCAAGGCCAGACCTGCTGTATGCAGATAAACAGCACTGAGTTCACACCACCTCCCTGCTTTCCAGTCTCACTTCCAAGGTCGGGCTTAGTTTGAAAGCCTGAGAGCTCCACCTGTAGGACACGGCTCTGAGCTCTGAACTCTGCTCAGTTCCCCCATGAAAGGAAAGTGACCACCCAGCAACCTCCGGCCAGCACAAACAGCAACAGCCCAGACCATGCATCCAGCAAAAAGCAGCTGTTGGGGAAATGCCATGTGTATGCTCCCATTTTGTGTTTGCAGGACACGTCTTGACAAAAGAACGCAGCCTCACACCCTCCAGAGCATATGCTGGAGCAGGGAGGCAGCTCTGGGTGTCACAGGACACTATGTTCACATCCTTCTTGCCTACATGCAGCAATAACTTGCTGGATGATTGCTCCCACTTCACTCAGCTCCAAACACAGAGGTGAACCAAGATCTCTCATTTTGAGCCCTTATTTCCCATAAGAGCTCTACATTGAAAGCACCAGGCTGCCAGGCATGCCGCTCTTTGCTGTAGCACCTGGGATTTTGGAGCTCTCAGGATGTGTCAAACCCTGGAGCACATGATGCCGGTCTGATCTCCCTGGTTTGGTGTGAGAGCTCTCCCCACCGCGGTGCTCAGGGGTCTGTGCTGGAGACCCACGGTTGGGCTCCTCACCTGCCAGAGAGCGTTTGTGGATTCCCTGCAGCATCGCAGCCAGTCGGAAAAAGGCAAAGGCCATGTAGAAATTCCAGTTCTCAGGCAGCTCCATTCCCATGTGGCCACAGTACATCTGGGAATACTCCTCTGCTGTGGGGACTCCCAGGTGCCGCAAATCGCATGTCCTCAAGCCTGGAAGATGCAAAGAGGCAACAGTGAAGCAGCAGATGGTGAGGGGCTCAGGGGTTTCTAGGGATGTCGTGACATTTGTGGCAGAGCTGTGGAGCAACAGAGACACCTGCACCCCTTCAACACCTCCACCACTGCTGTGGGAGTTTCACTCACTTAGGTGAAACATATACAGGACAGTTTTCTTCATTGGGGTGAGTTTGTGAAAGCAGTGATTGATGGATTTTCCTCCTAAACAATGGAGTAATTTTCCTCTCTGTTTATCCCTATATTGTTTTTTTTTAACAAACATTTAACTTTGTGGACAAACCCCTTCTGGGCTGGCTCTTTCCCACCCAAAAGAGTTCCCCTGCTTTATAGCTGAAGTGAGAGGGAAAATAATCCAAACTCATTTTTAAGGCAGTTTTGCAAGCTGTGAAGCAGGGCTCTTCTGTGTGGGGACATCCCTGACAGGACTGCCAGCAAAAGTCCATGTGCATGAACGGGGTGATGGTACCAACCGGTGACCGTACCAACCAGCACAGGGAGCTCATGGCAAAGTATCTGCCAAATGGGTGGCAGAAATGAGACAAAGTGGGGATGGGGCAACTGTGGGCACATTCTGCACGTTCAGAAAGATGTTTCTGCCCTGGAGGGATGGAGAGGAGAAAGGGCAGAAGGGAATATGGCAGGAGACCCATAGCCCTTTCCAGCTGCAATGAGCCCGACTGTCAGCTGAGCTCTCTGGGCAGGAGTTAATCTGTTTCTGAACTCTGGTTCCTCTGTGTGTGTGTGTCAGATGTGACTTTGCTGCTCTCTGTACCTCTCAGTGCACTAAAGTGAGGTGGCAGGAAGAAGGCCATACAGTTATGCGCCAAATCAGAGATGGGATCTCCCAGGGTTGAGAGCTTCCAGCCAAGGACAGCAAGGACTTCTGGCCTGTCTGGGTGAAAGATCAGGTTGTCCATCCTGTATCAGAGGGAAAAAGAGATCAGAAAAGTCTCAAGAGAAGGGAAAATATCTCAGTGTTCAGCAGCAGCAGGTGCTTTCCAGTGCTCTTCACTCTACAAAAATTGCTGAGTCCTTTGGGAAGCTGCACAAGTGAAATATTAATTTATGCGAGCAAAGGTCAGAGAGGACAGAGATTACTCACTAGTGAACTCGCTGGTTAATGATGAACTGAACTGCGCTTTGAAAAATGAAACCAAGTTCTTCAGGGCTTCCGATCATTAGCAGATGTTACAGGACAGGCTAGCCAAAAAGTGAAGTGGGCAAGTCACTGTCCAGGGGGGTCTTCTGGTCATTTCCAAGGCACATGTCTCATCTCTGTCCTGAGCCACCACGCTCCTGCATGGCATCACCTGTAACACTGGCAGGTTTTGCCACACTCCCTGCAGCATCTCACCAGCCACTCAAACTCTTTAAGCAGCAAACATCATCAGCACACGCTCCAGGACTGATTTCTGAGTATTGCAGATGCAGTTGATGATCCCCCAGTGTCAGACCAGTGTTTGCACTGGCTGGGTGAAGAAACTGTGAGATTGGAATCAGACATCAGGAGTCCAGGTTTTCAGTTCCTGCCCCAGTTTCCCTGCTTGAAACTGCCATGGATCAGTAGGCAGATAAACACCGGGGAAAATATGAGGTGAAAGATGTGAAGGGTTTGTGGCCTTTTAGGTCGCATTACCTGGGGGATGCTGAATGAGAGCCAGAGCCCAGCTGTCATGCTGCTCAGTAGCTGCTGCACCAGCTCAACTCAGCATCTACTTGGAATTTGAATAATCCTTTACACTCTCCCTCTCTACCACCTGGGATGTGCTCCAGGGCAGTGCTGTCAGCCAAGTGGTACCTGAAATCCCCATGCACAACTGTTGTCTTCTGAGATTCAGGAAAATGCAGAGGCAGCCACTCAATGAGTCGCTCCATGGCTGGGATAACGTGAGTTTCCATAGCTCGATACTGCTTTGTCCAGGTCTCAACCTGCTGCTGAATGTAATTACCTGTAACAGAGAAACGAGGGCTCTCAGGGGGAGGGATGGGCACAAAGAGGCGTCAAAAAAGATGCATAAAAGCTGCATGCATAAAAAGACAAACAGCCAAGAAGATCTCAGTCCAGCATGCTGAGAAAAGCTCTGAGAGTTTCATTGTGATTTCCAGGGGACAAAGGACATGCAGCCTTCTCTCACCATGCTCCCCGAAGTCCTCCAGCTTGGCTGCTCTCAGGTCTACGCTGTGAATCTGGGAGAGGACTTGACTCATGGCAGCATAAATACCCCTTCGCTGGGGAGGCTGCAGCGCGGGGAGGGAGATGTCACTGTAGACATGGCCAGGACAGTGCTCCATAAGGTAAAACGGTGTGCCGAGGGTGCTGGGGGAGCAGGGTGGAACTCGTGGGTTTGAGGTTAATCCTGCTACCTGCCACCCCTCAAATCTCACCTGCACGGCAAGGTGTAGAGCAGCCTCCACAGCACTGGGCTCAAGCCCAACTCAGACTGCCAGCCAGTGGCAAACAGCTGTGATATCACCAGTCCCTGTCTCTCCAGCCCCAAGAAGTGACTTCCAGCCCCAGGGAGCAACCTGCAGCCTGGCTACAGCACCAACCATCTCCCTGCCTCCCCTGCAGTGAGCTCTGCAGCGGGGCTGTGACGCTGCTCGCACACATCACGAGCGGTGGACACGCATTTAACTGCAGTGCAGAGGCTTTGTTACCGCAGCCAGCAGAGATCCGAGCGCAGCGGCGCTGCCTGAGGGCTACACGGGCTGTTCGGCTTGTGGACTTGCTGCTGTCACAACTGTAGGTTTTGGGGCAAGTCTGAGGTCTGGCAGTTAGAAAAATCACCTCCTTATGGGAAACCTGAGCATACTGAGTCAGCAGGAAGCCCTATGACACTGTTTTATGGTGGCTTTTCAAAGGAAGACAGCATTTTGATTAATTGCTAAAATAAGGGCACGCCCAAATCAAGCCAAATAAAAGTGCTGCTGTCCTTTGAACTTCTAGAGGCTACTTGAGGAGGGCAAACACTAATTAGGCTGGTGTACTTTGTGAGGTCTAGCCCCTTATTCCTTCCTCTCCTCATCTTTGGGGAATCTGGCTGAAGCTGTCAAGCACAGAGTGAAAGCTGAGGGAGAAGATTACCTGCTGTCCTCACAGAGAGAAAGTACAGTGGGAACAGGAACGCCAGCCTCAGCGAGTGCCTTCAGTACCCTGCCAGGGCGAGCCAGAGAGCTGTGTCAGCACAGAGGCACCGGGGAATCGATATTAGAACTGCTTTGTTGCTAGGCAGACGCATAAGGCAAATAAAGAGTCCTGTGCTGGGATTTAAACACGGTAAACTAACATGGCTGGGGGAAGGGGAAAGCAGCACACCAAAATCTTTGCAAGGCCCAGAGCCCTGAGACTAAAACACTCCGAAAATGCAAAGGGACATCACATCAGCCTCCCCAAAAGTGTCCTGGTGCTCTGTTGCTGAGGCGGAGATCTCTGCCCTTGGATGGGCTTGTTTGGAATCTCCTGCAAGAAGCTTCCCCGAGCAGCTGTCACGAGGAGCGCGGCTCCTTCTCACCTGTACTCCCTGCCAACAGAAGGACCTGAGGGACACCACAGGTCACAGGGCTCCTTCTTCAGAACCAGCAAGTGATCACCAAACTTGACGCAGTAGGTCCGGGTGGACTGTCCATGGCCAAACTGCCGTAACACGAGTGGGGCTGGGGCATTGAGAGCAGAGGGTCAGCACACAGAAGCAGGAGCTGGGTTATTTATCACCATTTCTCCAGATTTTACTTCCCCTTCCTGTGCTTGGGTCTGAGATCTCACTTGCAGCAATCAGGAACCTACACTTTGCTCCTGTGTCCCAAATCTTTGGGGAGCATGGGAATCGCTCACAGATGGCTCACAGGACAGGAATATTCTTGGCATCTCTTTGGCAACTTGTCCTCAACACCTCCCAAGTGAGGAAGTCCTAAAATGTTGTTTCCCATTTCTGGGAAACAGTGGCAGATCACTGAAACCTCAACAGCTGCAACATTTGCTTGGAGATTAGGGGCCTTTCATTAATATTCTTTTTCAACCCATCTGTCATACGATGGAAAGAGCCAATGGCTCCGGAATATGCGTGCTTTCAGGCTGAAGAGCAAAAAGCACTGCAATACCTTTTGCCTCATCGCTGAGAACATTTTCAAGGTACTTCTGCAGATTCTCTCTGGGGATTTCCATGCTTGGTCTCACTGCACGAGTATATGGAACAAACCCTTGCAAAGGAAAACCCAGATGGGTTTCCAGCTCTTTGAGTGCTGCTCCTGGATCATCGACCTGAAAGCAGGAGAGAGGGAGAAACACTGGGTGACAGAAGATAAAATTGCCTGGGAAAGAGAGAGCTCTGCACACTTGTGATGCATTTATTTGTGAGTCCAACAGCACCGATCCACTGAGGCACAGGGGAGCAGAGGTCACTCGTCCCACCAGTCTCATCCTTGTCCTTTCCCCTGCTGAAGTACAACCCTGTGCTCACTGTCTCCAAAGCCTGGGGGTTAACCAGTAAGGCCCCAGCTGACACATCCATGAAGCCTCAGAGCTACTAGAAATGTATTAAATATGTCTTATTTTCTCACATCTGATGGATGTGCTTGTCTCAACCTTACGGATAGGGATGTTTCTCTAATGGGAACTGAGGTCCATAAAGGAGAAGCGACTTCTCTGAGGTTACACCAGCTGTTGTGTTTAGGGCTGTGGATGGAACAGACCAGTGCAGACTTTGCCAGAAATCCTCCCTTTTAACCTCACCACATCCTGTAGGAATAAGGACAAGGTGAAACAAAAGGCTTGGCAACATGTGTCTGCCACTGCAACTGAAAACCTTGAGCTGTTCAACTCAAACACATTTTCTGGACACAGGAACCACACCCCAAGCTGCCCTGGCTGCTTTACTTTGTACCTTCACTGTTTTAATGCCAAGCTGGGCTGCAGTTTTTAGGTTCTGGCTGCTGCTGTCGAGGAAGATGGATTCCTGGGGCTGAATGCCCAAGCGCTCCAAGCACAGCTGGTAAACATGAGGATCTGGCTTGCACGTTCCTTCCCGATAAGAGTCAACCATCTAGGCAACAAGAAATGGATTATGCATGTGCTGACTGTGACCACAAACATCTGTGCACTGTTGGAAATGGAGGGTGGGAAAGAGACTGATGGTCTAAATAACATGTGAAATAAAGGACACGGGGATGGAGGGCTGACAGAGCCGGACAGGATGTGATTCCAGTGACGGCGTGGGTGACAATTGGTTTTGGCTGTGGCTATGCCAGCTCAGATGAGCTAAACAGGATCAGCCAGCCCTTGGATGGAAGATATCCAAGGAGATGTCACAATGTGGGAGACACTGGATGTCCCAGGTGGTGCTGAATCAACTGCTCAATGCTGTCCAAGAAACCCTTGGATCGCGGCGCCTTCCAAACGATCTGGAGAAGCGGAGTCCTGGCCACCGCACCTACCGGCCACGCCAAAGCAATCAGTGCAGCAGCGGAGCTGTTGGCCATAATCATCTGCCCAAATTTGCATCAAAAAAGTCTCGAGTCAGTCTCTGAATACTCACATTGCCCTCACAACCATAAAAAATTCAAACAGTATTTCACCCCTGTGCTGATAAACACTCTAGGAATATAAATGAATCTATTAGATAGACATAAAAGCCAATCCTAATGGAAATCCGCATTCAATTAAGGTTTTTTCCCACTAATTACTGTGCGGTGCTGTTGCCTGCTGTTACAGAAGAGCCACACCGCAGGAGCGATGACACCGGATAGGTCGTGGTTATTAAAGTGCTTTGAAACAGTGTGGGATGAAAGGTACCACAGAGCATCCCAACGGAGCATCACTCCATGGCGAGAACTTCACAGGCACCGGTGTCACCAGCGTAATGCACAGGAAGCTGAGTCGATAATGACATATTGTTGACAAGATAAATTTAAACAGTCCCAGGTTTTAAATGTATTGATATGACTCTTCTTTGCATATTTTGTTGTCTTAGTCAAGGCTACAAAACAAACTCAAGTCACGAATAAACTCCTGAAATTCAAAGATGTGAGCTGGGGCACACAAAAATGCAAATTTTCTGTTATACTGAGGTGAGTTAAAGGCCTGTTAAAGTGAAGCCACTCGAACCAGCCTGGAGGTTCATGGCTAAACTTCTTCTTCATCTCTGCAAAAGCAAAACGTGCTGGGAGCGAGGTCTCTGCCTCCCCATCAGCACTCACGCCAACAGGTCGGCATGTTGGGACAGTGGGATTTTTCTAATATGGGGGATGCTTTGCAATTCCTTGGGATGAAACAAGCTTTAAAAGAGGAAGGACTAAATATAAAGCAAGCAGGGACACTGGCTAATAACATTTATTTCTTGTATGGTGTTCCAGCTTCTAAGCCCTTTACTGACATGGCTACCTGTGCCTGTTGCACGTGCCCTTGTGGTCGTGTGGGCATTTTGCAATGAATTTTCAAATGCACAAGTACCTGCCACTCACTCAGATTCTCTTCAAGGCCCAATCACTACAACAAATTATGCCAGGAAACATTTTTGCAGACTGTTACGTTTATGCCCAATTAGGTGCTGCTGGTTGCTGTTCATTTGGTACCCGCACACACAGAATTTCAGTTGCAGCTTTCTATAGCCCCAGCTACAGAAATGCATTTTGGAATCCATCCAGGCTTACCACATCAAAGTGTTTTCGCTCAAGGGGCAGAAAGCTCCCTCCACGCAGCAGACAGAGGTCCTTGCTTAGAAGAGCTGTCTTAAGACCTTCTGCACGGATACACTGTATTGCTTCTGCCATGATGGGGAGATGTTTTATCATCTCATTTCTGATTAAATCCAACAGAAAAGAGTCCACTGGAACACAGACATTTGCCTAAGAAACCAGAGAGACCCCCCCAAGAATGATAATTAGCCATTTTTAAACAGGGAGGAAGATAAGAGTGGTTGGGTAGGTGGGTTGCCTGATCATCTTATTTTGTTGTCCTACTGCCTTTGGCAGCAGAAGACAGTCAGTGAATCTCCCAGCTAAATTGCTTAGACCAAATAAACAAGTGTTCCCACGTTACTAATTCTACAGGAGCAGCAGGAGAGATAAAAAGCTGATTTTGGGAAAGAGAACTGCACTAGGACTGTGCCTGCCATGGAGTCACAGCAGGTTACAGATAAATACTGCTTTACCACTCAGCAGGCAGGAAAGGAATCTATATTTTAGACTGAGCTGTTTCAAAAATTCTTTATTCAAAAGATTATTCTTGCACTGTGATCCTGGAGCTGTGGTGGAGGAGCTTCTGCTGATCTTAAGGACCTTTCTTGGAGACCATGGTCTCCATCCATTCAGTGTGCTCATGATTGAACTAACAGCCAAAGCCTTTCAGCTGATCTCTGACTCTCTGACTTCTCATCTTGGCTTATTCTAGACATGTGTTGAAGGAAAAAAAGTTATGAAATATGCAGGAAGAGGCTGGTGGAAGTGAAGGCAAATGCAGTTGACCATCCTGCCTGGGTACCAGAATGCTGAAGGCAGTGAAAAGTCTGCCCTGATCAGACAGCAACGGTAAATGAATGGTAATTCCAGACCCTTCTATCAAAGGATTTATTTTAAAAGCCCCTCTTTCCTCATTGAACCTCCACATTGTAGGATCCTGTTTCCCTGCAGTCAGGAAATACAAAGAGAGGAGGGGGAGCCGGCTTACGATCTCAAAGCACTGCTGTCCCAGCTCCTGCAAAAACTCCGCACTCGTCAGCTCTCCTCTTCTGTACTTCAGCGAGGGACTATTTTCCCCTCCAGAGAGCAGAGCTTGCTGGATGGTGCCGGCTGGAACACAATTCCGGGCTTCCCAGTCTACATAGAGAAAAGTAAGAAAAGTAAGAAAGCCAGGAGAGCATGTGTGGTGTCATCAGGACTGGGAAATCAGCTTAAAATCCCTCTGAGGTCTGATACAGCGACCAACTCTCATGAGAACCAACATGCTGGACTGGGGTAATTTACCCAGACACAGACAGAAGAACCAATATGCTGGACTGGGGTAATTTACCCAGACACAGACAGAAGAACTTGGGGTCCTTCCTCAACTAAAAGCTCTGTTTTTGGTGTGGTATCCTTGGGATGAAACACGGAGTTCTTAACATGTCCTGAAGGATGGTAACAAGGTTGGGTGGCACCAGCCGGTGTCATTACAGAACATTTTCCCTACCAGGCAGGTTCAGACCCTGATCTGGAGCTGTCAGTGTGGTTGCCAGTTGCTGCCAGTTCTAGTATTCTGATGGCACAACAGGGCACCACGGTCATCGTTGCAAGTTCTTGAATCTCTTCCCAGAAGCAGAGGCAGCTGGCAGAGACACCTGAAATTTATTTTCCCCTCCACGCACACAAACAACAGGAGCAAATGAGAAAGGAGAATACACACCCGCGGCTGTCTTGTGAGGGGATGGGAGGAGAACTCCGCTCGCCTCAAAGATCACGGCTTTATAATGACACCGTCCCGATCGCCACCGCCAAATTAACCCCCTTGGGTGCTGCTGGGTCCTGGCACGGAGCAGGTGAGGGGCACGGGCAAAGCTCCACAGGTACATCCTGCAGAAAATTCACAACGGGCCTGAGGAGATAGGCGAGGAGGCAAAGTGTGGAATTACGAGGGTGAATATTTATTCATGCACGTGTGGTTTTACACAGGGTCCTTACACCCTTCACATTTTCAGGTACAACATAATTTGACCACTCACTGACACCCACACTACTGATTGCTTGTCACAGCAAAAGTTTGCAAAGTGACTATTTTTGCAGCATTCTCATTGCTTGTCTATTGATCCAGGTGTCCCCGGAGTCAGTCTTGCTATGGCTACTTTTCCACAATCCAGGCGATGCTGAGGGCATTAGAGGGGCTAAATCTCGATTATCCAGGGGTATCCTTTATCCTTCATGGACAGCTCTAAGCCTTGAAGCAAAGTCCTTATTTCCAGGGCCACGCTGTCTTTTCATTTATTTTATTCAAGCATTAACCATACAAATGCCTGGCAACTGAGCTGCAAGATACTAGTGTGGTGAGTGTGAGGGGAAAGTTTAAAAGTGTTTATTTTTTGTTTGTTTGTGTTTTGGGGGGTGTTTGGTGTGCTGTTTTTTGTTTGGTTTTTTTCTGGGAGGTGCCACGGCCTACAGGGATGGAGCCCGGCCCCTGCGGCGTGGCTGCGTTGCCATGGTAACGGGCCTGCGGTTCCGGTGCAGGCCCGTCCAGGCAGGACTGTCACTGTCCCCCTTCCACTCTCAGAGTCCCACCCCTCAGCCCTGAAGCCACCCTTGCGGAGCCGGGACACGGAGCGGGGTGCCCGGCAGGGCCGAAGGGACCCTCCCTTCCGTGCCCCAGCCCCCTTAGGCCTAGCCTGGGCCAGGCTTTGCCAGGAAGAGGGCAGGACTTCACCGCGCCATTTGCCCCCCCAGCCCCCACATCTCGCGAGAACTCACCCGAAAACCTCGCGAGAAGCAGCCGGGAGCCTCTCGCAGCCCCTAGCGCCGCCGTCCCCCGCCGCGCCGCCACCTCGACGTCATCGCGTCGGCGCCGTGACCCCGGCGGGGTCAGAGGGCAGAGGTGCGGGAGGCGGCGGCGGCGCTGCCCGGTGTCCGTGGGGCTCCTGGGGGCGCGGCGGCCCGGGCCCATGAGCGTGTCGCTGGTGGTGATCCGGCTGGAGCTGGCCGAGCACTCCCCGCTGCCCCTGGGCTTCGCTTACAGCGCGGCTGGTGAGTCTCTCCGCTCCGCTTCCCTCGTACCGGGGGGCCCGGGGGCGGGTGGGCCCTGCCCGTGGCCCCCGAGGCCCCCGGGGTCTGTGTCCCGGTGGGTGCCGGTGCCGGGACTCCGCTCCCAGCCGCCTCCTTTCCCTGCGCAGCCCCGGAGATGGCGGCGGAGAGCAGCGGGGCGGCCCCGCCCGCCGTCCCGGCCTGTCTGGAGGGGAAGGGCCCCGGCGAGCGGGCGGCGATTCTGCACCAGCACCTGGGCCGGCGGGAGATGACCGACGTGATCATCGAGACCATCCAGCCGCGGCCAGGTACCGGCGGGGCGGCGGCGCTGGTTTGGGGCTGGGGTCGTACCCACTCTTGTTGCGAAGGGCCCAGCGGTGGGAGGTCTGTGTCTGTGTAGGGGTGGCAGGGACGTTCTGGGTTTGGGGGTGTCCGGTCAGTCGTGTGGTTTGGGAAACAGAGAAGTTAAGGGAGATGTGTTGGGGTCTGGACAGGAGAGCTGGCTTTTGCTGGTTCTTGCTGGTTCTTGCTGGCAAACATCACCCACGCTGGAAAGGGCTCATTTGGAGCACAAGTGAGATGGGAGCGGCTGAGGGACCTGGGGGGTTCAGCTGGAGAACAGGAGCTGAGGGGAGACCTTCTGATCTCTGAACTGCCTGAAAGGAGCTTGGAGCCAGGGGGGTCGGGCTCTGCTCCCCAGGAACAAGCGCCAGGAGCAGAGGAAACGGCCTCAAGTTGCGCCAGGGGAGGTTGAGGTTGGATCTGGGGAACAATTTATTCGCCA
Organism: Streptopelia decaocto; assembly: GCF_964273445.1. Lineage (NCBI taxonomy): Eukaryota > Metazoa > Chordata > Aves > Columbiformes > Columbidae > Streptopelia > Streptopelia decaocto. The sequence goes on along the minus strand of NC_138670.1, from coordinate 5,031,470 downwards.
AAGGGCTGTGGGGCATTGGAACAGGCTGCCCAGGGCAGTGCTGGAGTCACCATCCCTGGAGGGTTGGACAGACAGACATGAGGTTCTCAGGGACATGGGGTAGTGCCAGGGGTGGGTTAACGGTTGGACTCTGTGATCTTGAGGGTCTTTTCCAACAAAAATGGTTCTCTGAGTCTATAACTTACTTTGGGCTGTGCCACGGGCTGGTTGGTGTTTTGTTGACTGTTCAGCTCTTCAGACATTAAATTCCCTGGGGGGAAGTTTCAAGCTGGAAACTTCAAGTGTTGAGTGTTGGAGCCTCTGTCAGAGTGGGGCAGGAGGAGCAGCTGCTGCTGCCGGGGTCTCCTCGCCCCAGCTCAGCAAACCGGCCCCATTGCTCTGTGTTTCACTGGGCACTGTACAAACCTGTGCCCAGCTGGATCCGCAGCACTGGGACCTGCCACGGGCTTGCACCGAGTCCGGCAACACCGGAATTTCCTCTGGAGCAGCAAACCTGAGAAATGTCTCGTTCTGCTGCTTCCCGGGGTTTTAATTTGTCTCCTCGGGTGCTGGTGTGTGCGCAGGCTGCGCGTAGGGAACAGCAGACGTTTCTGATGCGCCATCAGTAATGTGGAAACTTTTGATTTGTAAAAGATGAAACAAAAGCTGGCATGGAAGGACGAAAATCTTCAGAGGCTGTGTCTGCCGAGGACAAAAATAAACACGACGATCAGAGTAAAGAGCGTGAGGCTGCTCCAGACTCGCCTTCAAAACAGCTCCCGGACCAGATTTCCTTCTTCAGCGGGAATCCCTCTGTTGAAATTGTTCACGGCATTATGCATCTGTACAAAACAAAGTAAGAACGCTTGAGTAATCGTAGCTCTGGTGGGTACAGGGCTCCTGAGTAATGCTGCAGCCCAGAAGGGTGAGTCGGTCACCCTGGGGCGGTGAGCTGAGACAAACAAACAGGACGGTGACTCACATCGCGAGGGCAGACGGTGTCTGGTGGTGATGGTGGAGCCGCCCCAGGTGGGGAAGGCTTGTGCCAGGGGCTGTGAGAGCGCAAAACAAACACAGGTTCCTAAAAAATGACGTTTGAAAGCAGCTTCTCAAGGGATTCCAGAATTAAATTGGGATCTCCGGGGTCTTGGTGGCGGGTCTGAGGAGCTGTCGGAAGCGGGAGGTTTCATCCCGTATTTCAGGGATTATAGTTCTATGTTGTTCCGCTATAATTGTGTCAGGAGACACAAAATGGGCATTTGAAATAGTAACAAATGTTGCTCATTTGTTCTAAGAACAGTTCTCAGCATCTGTGGCTTGCAAACTTCAACTGTTTTTTTTTTTAGAAAAACAGATATCAAATTATTCCTGACAAAACCGTTGTTTATTAGAGCTGCCCAGTTTAATCTGTTGCTACAGAGAAATAGTTCCAGTGCTTACCACAACCCCTGGCTTCTCCTTAATATCTACAAACATACAAAAGGAGATTAAGGTTGACAAAAAAGTTACGGCAGTAACTGCGGCTGTTGGGAGTGTGATATATCCAGCTCTGCCATTGTCCTCTGAAACGACATGAGGTCGTGTCCCCATTCTCTTCCCAGCAAGATGACCTCTCTGAAGGAAGACGTGCGGCGCAGTGCCATGCTCTGCATCCTCACAGTCCCTGCGACCATGACCAGTCACGACCTGATGAAGTTTGTGGCTTCTTTCTACGAAGTCATTGAGCACATGAAAATCATACGAGATTCTACTCCCAACCAGTACATGGTGCTGATCAAGTTCAGTTCACAGGTAAGCGCCAGAAGTCCCCGTGCTGCAGCAGGGACAGCACTGTCACACGCAGCTGCTGTTCTGGGTGCTGTCTGGCTGCGCCAACCCACTGTCAGACAAGATCATGCTTTACCCTTGGAGAAACTGACCTGTCCTGGTGCCCAGAGCTTTCCTGGGGCTGCTGGCTGGGATTAGTCCCACACCTTGACCTGGAGACGGGTGTCTGCCATGTTCTCACTGTCCTATTTCTTGTTGGCAGCATATTTTAAAATATATTTAGCACAGGTGTGGAGAGGCTGAGGCACCTGGTGGGTTCAGCCTGGAGAACAGGAGGCTGAGGGGAGACCGTTCCCCCGCTGGCTGCGTCTGCAGGTAGCAAAAGCAAATCTCATGGGCCTTTGTGCTCCTGGCTGGAGTGAGCAGGAATGCCCCAGATATGGCATTCAGCTAATTTGCTTCAATTTGGTGTGATCATTTGTGAAAGGAAGGGTTTGGGGAAGTTACCGAGTGAGAATGGGTGGTTTATTTGCCAGTTTGTTTTTGGTTCTGCTTTGCGCGTGACTCTCGGGCACGGTTCAGAGCGTTTCTGAACTGTGGCCAGTGGAGTGGATCCTCTCCCTCCATTAAATTATCGTTCCTCTCCCTGACACAAGTCTCGGTGTCCTGCACTGCGGCCCTCTCACATTTTTGTAGTTTGCAATTTGCTTTGCAAACGCACTGAAATTGCTGACGAAGGGCAAAACAGATGCTGAAGGGAAATTCATTGTTTCTGCTGAACACTCAAATATCAGGGTCGCTGTCGCTGCTGGGAACTTCACTTCTTGTCTTCGAGTGGTGACGCTAAACTCCGTGCGAGATACAGGAGCTGTTTGAAGTATCTTCTCTGGTGTTACAAGGGAGAAGAGACGTTGCAGCAGATTTCTCTTCCTCGGTCATATCATCTGTGAGTTTTCTCTCTTTACCTGGTTTCCTTTGTTTGGTGCCCAGGCTGACGCAGACAGCTTTTACATGGCGTGCAACGGCCGGCAGTTCAACTCCATAGAGGAGGACGTTTGCCAGCTGGTGTACGTGGAAAGGGCTGAAGTCTTCAAATCAGAAGATGTAAGTTTGTTTGGCTTTGTTTTCCCTGCACTTCAGAGAATTTTCACAGGATTACTTGAACTGGACAGAATGCTGCAAGAACTGCTGAAGTGCATCAACCCAAACCTCTTTCAGGGCTGTTGCTTCTTGGGAGGGTTTGTCTGGTGAGTTCATGGGCTTCGTTCCTCACCGCTGCAGCATCTCTGAGCTCCACCTGCTGTGTGGAGGTGATCTGGTGAATCCAGAAAACAGCACAAGGCCGATGGCAGATGCAGCAGCTGCACCGAACCCGTGCTGTGATGAGGATCCTGGTTGTGCCCTTGTAAATGTTGTGGATCACTTTATTTTTTGGGTTTTTTTAATATTTTTAACCACTGTGTAAACTTACATGATGACTTTGTAGCGTTTGTGTACCCTGGTGGAGGCACGAATGGGGAGATGTTTGACTTTTTTTGTTGTGGATGTTTAATTGATGGTGATTAGAAGGTGCTGAGCAATTTGTCTCTGCTTGTTCCTTTACAGGGAGCCAGTCTGCCTGTGATGGACCTGACAGAGCTCCCGAAGTGCACGGTGTGCCTGGAGAGGATGGACGAGTCCGTGAACGGGATCCTCACCACGCTGTGCAACCACAGCTTCCACAGCCAGTGTCTGCAGCGCTGGGAGGACACCACGTAAGAGGCTTTTCTTTATTTCCACATCTAAAGCTCTATTGTGATTGTGGCGGTTACATGCTGACAAGACTGGTTTTGCTCATCAGAGTGTGGGGGCAGGAATTACTACAAATTCTAATGCTCTTTTTTTCCCATTAAGGGACTCCCGGAGAGAAATCTACCCGCCAAAAGTAACTGAACAGTGTTTCCCATGGGCCTTACTGCTAAGGCAGGAAGGGAGTTGTAGAGTTAATGTGGATTATTTTAAAATATCGTAAGATAAAACACTGGGGCAAACAGCACTGGATGCACACACAGCTCTGTTTCACTCAGTCTGATCATTTGTTTCCTTGGCATAACTGAGACTGTGCTGTAGAGAGATCTGCGCATCCGGATGGAGCTTAGGAATGTTTTTGGGAGCCCTGCAGTCGTGCTGTCTTACTCAGATGCTGGGACATGATGAAGAATCACAGAATCATTTTGGTTGGGAAAGACCTTTACGATCATAGAGTCCAACCATTAACCCAGCACAGCCAAGTGCACCTCTGAACCATGTCCTGTACCATTTATAAGCCAAAGTAACAGAACCTCAGTAAGGTCAATCAGATTTGTAGCTATTCAAGTTTATGGGCTGCTTTGTCCCATAAATCAAACCCAGTTTAAATTTGAAGCAGTGGAGCTTAGCCGGTGTAAGAGCAAGATCCAAAATAGCACTTAAATATCTAATATACAATTTAAGCAGAACTTATGCTCTCAGTCTAGAAGAACGATAAAAGAAAATCCCTGTCCGCTTTGCTTAGGCGCCATGGAGGCTGGAAGTGCCTCAATTTGTATAGAAAGCTGACTGCGATCCAACAGTCTCCTCCCTTGAATATTTCTGTAGCTTATCCAGCAGCTAATGAAAAATACATAAACAGTCCTGGCAGCAGGACACAGGGGCTGTTACTCTGCTCCCTCACCGAGCTTCTAGCACTGAGGGTCCAGCCAAAGTTTCCTTCTGCTCTCGGCTCGTCTGTCTTTCTGGCAGTGCAGTGGTTTCATTTAAAAAGAAACGATAGTTGTCCTCTCTGAAACAAGTGTTGCTTGAGCTCAGCCATGGCTTTTTTCTGCTTGCTGGCAGCCCCACTGAGGCTTTGCGTTGCAGATGTTCTCTACACCTGGACTGCAGCAAAACCAGATCAAACTGAGACTGAAATGGCTTCAGAAGAATTGTTCTTAGTTCTCCTGTCCCCTGCTGGCTTAAAAACAGTTGCCTTGTGTGGAATGGAGGCAAATCTGAGCGGGGTAAATGTGAACTGAGAGATGCAGGCATATAGGGAGTGTCCCACTGCATAAGGCATTTACTTTGAGCTCTCTGGCTCTCTTTTTAATTACCATGATATTAAGATGGAGCTCCTTGTGTCTAATCATGGTGCTTATTGCCCTCCAGGTGTCCTGTCTGCAGGTACTGCCAAACGCCCGAGCCGGTGGAAGAGAACAAGTGTTTTGAGTGTGGAGTTCAAGAAGTAAGTAGGTGGGTGGATGGTGAGTGAGATCTAGACTCGATCTGACTGCACAGCTGCTCTGGTTGCTTTTGGGGTTAATTCTGTGGCTGCTTTGGGGCTGAGTTTACCAGTCAGTGGTGAATGTGCTTTCCTTTTGAGTTGGAATCAGGACTAGGATCTTACCTCCCAGGCTTCCTGTTCTGACAAATCTTTCTGGTTCTTAGAAAGAAGAATTAGTCCATAAGCTGATCAGAGTGTGCGTGATAATGTGTGTAATAACACGCAGCTATATTGACGTTGAATTTGGTGTTCCCTTCTAGTCTGTGCTCTTGCTTTTGTGGTCTTGCTGAGGTGCCTCGTTCGTTTGGTAGCCGAGGCCATTCTTCCATCCGTGCTTGTGCTCATCTCTCAATATACACAGGCTTGTAATTGGCTTGAATGAGCAGGAACCTCCTTCTCCTCAGCCTTCCAGCTGAGCAAAGCTTCAAAGAGGAAGGGGGAAAAGCAAATGCTGTTTGCTTTCGAAGGAAGTGACTGGATGTCCGCAGCATCAGCAGCCCATCCCTGTCAGATCCCGTGTTCTCACCACTCGACAGCGTTGTACGTACAGAACTTTCTGTTCTCTTCACAGAACCTTTGGATCTGCTTGATCTGTGGGCACATCGGCTGCGGGCGGTACGTGAGCCGACACGCTTACAAGCACTTCGAGGAGACCCAGCACACCTACGCAATGCAGTTGACCAACCACAGAGTCTGGGACTACGCTGGAGGTAAACACTCCGCATTCCCCTCTTGTAGGGTGACCTTGTTTGTGAAACACCTTTCAGGACCCTTTAGGAAGAGTATTTGTGGTGGAGTTTACTTAGAGATGAAGGGGTTTGCATCTGTACTAATGCCTTGTCCTTTGGGAACATCCATCTCCTCTCTAATAGCAGTTTTCTGGGTCTGGAGCAGATGGAGGAGGGAGAACATGATTCTGTAACGAACCAGGGCAGCCCTGCAGTCTCTGCGGAATGTGTGTGTTGTTCCCTTTCCATCAGTTTGCCCTGAGGTATGGGAATGGGCTGTTGTAATAAATATCCTGTAAGGTGTCTGTGCGAAGTCCGCTAAATAACAAATACATCTGGTGTTGGTTTTCTGCCGTGCTGATGTGCTGGTGCAGCAGTCTGCGCGGTTAATTGTGCTGCAGAAAGTATTTCCACTTGTGTCAACCTGGGTGTTCTGAAGCCAAAACTCCCTGCGGTTGAATTTTCTCTCTTCAGATAACTACGTCCATCGACTGGTTGCAAGTAAAACTGATGGGAAGATAGTTCAGTATGAGTGCGAGGGAGATATGTGCCAGGAAGAGAAAATCGATGCCTTACAACTAGAGGTAAATATTTTGGCTTGTTGGGCTCTGCATTGTGCTGCTCTGTGGAAGTGTTTCAGATCCAGCAACCACTACAGGGAAATGATATCAGCTGATGCAGCAGACCTGCTCCCTGTGCATAGGCAATCATTTTCATGCAGAAGCAGGATGTTTTTACTGCCTTTTTTTTTAAAAAAAAAAACAACAAAAAACCCTCTTCTTGGCTCTGCAGAGCCAATGCAGCGAAGCGTAAGCTTGTCTGACACCAGCCCTGCTCTGCTCCCTTCTCCTGAACAGATAATGATTATTTTGTACCTGTTGGGCAGCTTCTCCTGCCCCAGCTAGAAAGGTGAAGGAGAGAAACTCAAAATTACCGCTCCACTGAGTAAATATATTGCAGCATGATTTCAGCTGCATTAGACACAAGGGTATCTGAGGAGGAGCAGCCCACAGAGGCCAGACTTCGCAAGGTTATTGCTCAAAGAAATATTTGGTTGCTTTTCTGAGTAACACTCAGATGCTAAACCAGCTATTTTTAACCCTTTTTATTCTGGGAGGCTGATGTTTAAAGTAAGACCTCTCCATGTAGCTTATGATCTAAATGTTTTTGGAGAGAATGATTTTGACAGTGTATTTTGCTGCTCTGATGTTACTGAGGTTGTTCAAGGCTTTTTACACATGTTTAATTCGGTAGTAAATGCCTAATTTGCTGTTTGCCAGCCTGATGATAAGAAATGGTCACGTTTTCCAACCTTCTTATAACCCGTTTGCAGAACCAGAAGGGAAAAGACGGGCTGTAAGGCAGATATCCTTGTTCAGATGCCAAAATAACATTGGAATGGGCCACACATGTTGGAGAACAATAACTGCGAATAGTTACTCACAGCTGAGGATGCTTTCCCAGAGATGTTCTCCTAGTGAAGCTCGATATGAGCATTTACCCTTTTGGGCTGTGAATGGGGAATCCAGCAGCTCGGCCTCTCGTGACAGGAGCGGTTGATGCTTCGTTTTCCTGTGGAGTGTAAAACTTGTAGGGATTTATTGCTACTACAATGAAAAATCTGTCTTCTCTTTAAAAAGCTCTTGGCATGATGCTGCCTATGGCTTGGCGGAACTTTTACTTGATCCTTGCCGTTGTGATCTAAAGGTTTTCCTGGACTTCCAAAAATCAAATTATTTGATTTTTGAAATCAAATTGGTGAAACATCTGCTGTGCATGTATGTTCAGTATGTCCTGTATGCTCCATTTCATCTGCTTAAATCAATTTGTATATAGGAGCCCTTTGGGCTTCTTAATCAGCATAGCTGCCCTTATGGCAAAACTGATTGTTTTGGGTCTGTTTGCTGTGTTTATAGTACTCATATTTGCTAACGAGCCAGCTGGAATCGCAGCGAATCTATTGGGAAAACAAGATTGTCCGAATAGAAAAGGATACGGCTGAAGAGGTGAGCTCTGCTCTGGCCGTGGGTGAAATTCTGCTGAAACGGGGCCCAGGACGCCGTGAAACGGGACGCGGAGCCGTTCGGCCTCTCGCGCAGCCCGAGCATTGCGTGACGTGGCCCCGCGTCGGCTGCTCCACTGCCGGCTGAGAAAATTGGCTCCAAGACGTAGCCCTTATCTAGACGCTCAGATCTAGCAATTTGCTGCTCAGTGGTGCGGAAGGAGGTAGATTGCCACCTAGATTGAAGGTTGATTTAAACGTGCTGCTCGGGAAATGGCAGCAGTGGGGAAAATAAGCCCGCGCTGCCGCAGGATCCCTGCCTGCCGCTGCCATCCGTCTCGCTGACACGTATCTCTGGAGAAGGTTAGTGTAGCATAGACAATATGACTCTAATTTGCTTGGCTGCAGAAAGTGGCAGCAGGCTCCCTGCTCCAAATGCATATTGATTTGCCCTTTCTTTTTGATCCCCTGTCTCTCCTCATCAGCCTTTGGGAAAAGTTCAGAGTCTTGTCCTATAGAGCATTCTGGAGGCAGGACTGCTTTAAAATGTCACCAGCAAAAATCCAATGAGAATGTTTTAATGCTTTTTATTCTATGTAAATCTTTTCAACTAGGCTTACCGTGACTCAGGATTTAAGGTTGAGTCCTTAACTGAACTTTCTGCATGACTTCTAATTAACCATTTAGTATCTGCAGTTAAGTAGTGATTATGACTGTTGAAATAGTGGCCATTGATCTTGGTCTAAAGAACAGTCCCAGAAATCTTATAGAGAGCCCTATAAAAGGAAAAGATACAGTGAAAATAATCTTGCACATGACCAGAAAACATGATCCACAAAGAAACTTCCAAGTGAAAGGACTGTGATATGAACCCCAAATGTGGTTTCATGTTTAAAGGTCCTTACAAGTTTATTCATGGTGCTCGTTCCACGCAAGTCTTGTTTGGATCGGTGCCACCGTGCAGTGTGTTCCATCGCCAGAGCTCAGGCTCCTTCCCCCAATTAACCATCAGCTGCATAAACATCCAGTGATTAAGGCTGGAAGGTTTAAAACCTGCTCTGCATTGACTCTGGCATCAGTAGAGGCACCACCTGTGCTGACACCGACCTTTATCCAGATCGCTCCTCCAGGAAAGCATTTTTCCTTCAAGTTCCTCTTTCCATCACATGCAAGCACACTTTTGATGCTAATATAGAGGAAACAAGCATTTCTGTTTATAAATCTCCCATGAGTCTTACGTTAGAGACGTAGCTGTGCTCTATGCAGTGGCTGGAGCAGGAGAGCTTGGTTTTCTGCAGCAGCGGCAGCCTCGAGTGGGAAGCGGAGGGAAGAGGAAGCCGATGGCCGTGTGTTTGTGCTTGCGTTGTGCATGAGTAAGATATCGGTGTCAGTAGGTCACTGCCTTGTGACAACATGTTGCTGAGTCAGTGCTGAGCAACGTTGCACGTTAATATTCAGACTTCGACCATACTTAGTTGAGGTTTAATTTAAAATAAGCAAAACCCCAACATTGTAGAGCCTTCAGAGGGAAATCTAAGTTTGGTGACGGACACAAAAGTCTGAGAGAATGGCTAAATGAACGCTTAACTGCACTCAATGAGAAGTTAAGGATCTGATGCAGCTTTTGTTTCAATGGGGTGCCTGGCACAGATTTGCAGCCCGAGTTGCTTTTCTGTGTGAGCGGCTTCCACGGCAACGTGGTCCCTCGTTGGGGTCCAGCAAACTGGAAACGCAGAGGGTCTGCACCAAAATTCAGCTTTTTAAATTAATTTTGCTCAAAGCTTTTGCCTGTTGGATAATAGTAATTGGTCGAAGTCTAGAGACCGCTCCGGAAAAATGAATGTCATAACGAAAGGGCAGAGAACTTTGATCTCTTTGAGACTGTGTGTTTGTTTTTACAGATTAACAACATGAAGACCAAATTTAAAGAGACCATTGAGAAGTGTGACAGTCTGGAACAGAGGCTGAATGACTTGCTCAAAGAAAAGCAGTCTGTCGAAAGGAAGTGGGTACCGCTGCCAGGTTCAGTTCCATGCAGCCATTAAAACTCCGCGCGCTGACATCCAAAAAAAGAAAAACTTGCTATTCCTGGGCAATTTTGAGCTATTTAAACTGGTATACTGAGAACACAGCTTATCTTTTTCAAAAAAGCTCTCATTTCTGTAGGTGTTCACAAATTGAGAGTGCCTGTTGAGTGGAACGCAGCTTTGGGGCTCTTTGACGTGGTCGGCATATTTAGCGCTCAGTAATCCCCCTCTGCCTGCCCTAAGGAGACGCCAGGCGGCCTCACAATTGGCGGATGCATCCGAAGAGAAGAAAACCGGCTCAATAGAGGCATCTCACCCAGCGCAGGGAAAAATGTAGATCTTAGCAAGTGCCTGGATCTTCAGGGTCTGGCACTGGGAGCCCCTGACTGCCCGTAGCTCTCCCGTAGCTCTCCCGGGACCCCACAGAATCCCTGTGCCCTTTTTGGTGCCTATTCCGTAAGCTGCAGATGAGTGTTCGTGTTACACTCCCGTGTGTTACAGACACCCTGCCTGTTGCCTCTGTTGGCCTTTGGTACGACACGCAATTGCCGAACTTGTCAGGGAAAGTATTCTCCTGGGTTGTGCAGCTGGAGGGACAGAGGAAGGATTCTGCTTCGCAGCGTCCTACTCCACATGCAGGTGACACCGCACAGACAAGCCTTAAACTGGGTAGAAAATCCTGGGGGGATTTCAGAGTCCTCTTGTGTTGCCTCCCCTTGCGTGTTTTTTGTCAGAAAGCCGAATTCCAGGTGGTGTTGGTGGGTCTGGGGACAGCTGGGGGTCCGTTGCCCCGAGGAATGGAGGTCAGAAGGCTGCAGCGGTGTTTGATCTTGGTGCAGTGCTCTGCTCTTCTGATCTGTGCTTCTCTCTGCAAGGTGTTCTCAGCTGAATAACAAAGTGGCTAAACTTTCCAACGAGCTGAAGGAGGAGCAAGAACTGAACAAGTGCTTGCGAGCGAATCAAGCCTTGCTGCAGAACAAACTCAAGGAGGAGGAGAGAGTGTTAAAGGAAACCTGCGAACAGAAGGACCTGCAGATCTCCGAGATCCAGGAGCAGCTGCGGGACGTCATGTTCTACTTAGAGACGCAACAGAAAATCAATCACCTCCCAGCTGAGACCCGCCAGGAGATTCAGGAAGGACAGATCAACATCGCGGTGGCGTCTTCTGCCGGCTCCTCCACGGGGGGCACGGGGAAACCCTCCTCCAGGAGAGGCCGTGGCAAGAGGGGCAAGTGAAAAGCTGAACGCCCCGCGCCCATCCAGACAGCGGCTGTGCTGGGGTTAGGCCAGGCTCAGCTCTCAGGACTCCAGCTGGGAACACCCAGTTCACTAAAGCTCAGCTAGAAATTGTCTTTGGAGCTGCTCATAAAACTGGCTGCCAGTCCCTGGAGGTGTCTGTGGTATTTAAAAGCATTTCACTGCACTATTTAGCTGGTTTTAGGCAGATCTTTACAACCATTTTGCCTTCCTACCTTTCCAAAGCCCCTCCTGTCATGCATTTGACTTTCTTCTCGGAGAGTGTACAGTGTTGGGGTGCGCAGGTGTGTATGTGTTAAACATCGCGTTCCTACCGGGATGCTGTAGAGTAGCGTGTGAGGCTTCTCCAGTTCTTCTCCTGGATTAAAAGTATTCTCAATTAAGAAATTATTTTATTTAAGAAACAGTGTAAATTAGCTTATATACATCTCCTTTGAGTATTTGCAGTCCTGATGCTGCAGAACTGCTAGTGCAGGAGTAGAACTGTAGTTTGGAAATAAAGAAAAAGGAGTGATGTGTGGAAAATAAACCATCTTAGTGGTGTAAGAAATTAAATGAGTCCTAAAGGTTTGTAATTTGGGATATTAAACAATTTAAGGGACTTTGCTACTATCTCTTCATTTTAAAGATGGCTTTTGAAAGGCCAGCGCTTGCTGCCTTTGGGGCAGAAAGTATGAAAAGTTTTATATTCTGGACGCTGTTTAACGTGGTTATTTAGCATTATTTTAATTTCTACTGATTAAATAGAGCCGTCTTTGCAAAGACTGGTACGCGTGACGAGCTCAGATCCTCCCGGAGCGCGGTGCGGAGCTGCACGGGGGCTGTGTTGTTGTAAGTCCCCGTGCTGTGATGCTCAGAACGAGGTGAGGACAAAGAACAACACAGCGATTTTTAAATCTCTCATCCCTCCCACCCGTACCAGCCTTTGGTACGAGATGCGGCTGTTGCGTCCAGCTCCCGGGATCCCTTGGCGCTGCCTGTTCTGCTCCCAGACGTGGCTCTGACCAGCATCTTGCTGGCAAAACTTCTGTGTTATTTGCCCCAAAGGTGTGCAAGACCTGTAAGGGGAAGTTGTGGACAAATCAGGGTTTTTTGTAGGTTTTCACTTAAAATAGACACCAGACTTGATGCTCTTGAGTTTTACCCCAGGGTGGAGAAGCGACTGTCCCGGTTGCTGTGTTGTGCTCAGTAATCCGAGCATTTAAAGGCTAATTCATTATTAAAAAGGGCCAGGGGAGTCCTGCAGTTGTCTTCTCGGACCACAGTATGATCCTTTTCTGTTGTTCCAACTGCAGGCACAGCCTTGATCTTAGTCTGTAACACTGGAAACGCAGCTCAGACTTACCTGCTCCAAACCGGAACAAAGAAGTAAACCAGCTTGTCCTTTATTGCCCAAAGTCGTTCTGTTTGGCCAATTGAAAGGAATGAGTTACAATAACTAGAGTGATTCTGGGAAGGTGAGTCCTTATCATCTTCCTGACTTGGTGGGCTGGAAGTGTTGAGCTCCCTCACTTGGAAATCCAGGGCACTTGTTCGGGCACTTGCTGTATCCACCACCTGGGTTTGATCTGCCCCCATCATCTGAAACTTCCACCTTTTCTAACTTTGTAGCATGAATGTAACTAATTTTTCTAGTGTGTGGATTGTACAACCAGGCCTCTGCCTTCTGGGAATTGTTCTAGGGACCTAAAGATGTACAACACAGCTTGCTCTCCTATAGAAACTATTTTATTTAAGATATATTTTTACACCCTCTAAGATCCTGTGACCTTTTGCTGACAGCTTGCGTTGTGTAGAACACTAAGATGCTGTACTGTATCTTGGAACCAATTTTCAAAAAATGTGATTGAAAATTAAAACAGCGTGCAGTTATTTATTTTGTTTGTGTATTCGGCTGGAGGAGCAGGGGGAACGACACACGCGACTTAATATTTTTGAAGTCTTCTACTTTCTAACACAAAGACCAAGGTGTCCGAGCAAGCTTTTTGTTGTGTTTGGGCTGGGGGAAGTTTGGTTCAGCGCAGCTGATGAGAGCAGATGCGGCAGGGTCGTTACTGCTGTCTCAGGAGAAGGGAGCAGCTCGTGCAGAGGTAGCACAGGTTGTTGAATACTCTGGTACTAAATGAAATTACCCCCAGTCTTTGACTCCCTTCCAGCTTCTCAAATCATCCCACGTGCCGAGGGAACCTCTGGCACCCATCGGGCTGTTTGTTTGTGGCTGTAAATCCCCTGGATCCCCCAAGAGCCCGCTCCCCGTGAGCCTCCCCTGCGGTGGGACCACACAGGGCAGACATGGACCTGATGTGGCTCGAGAAGGGAAAAGTCCCAGCAAAAGCGGGTCTGTGACTTGTCCGTACCCATCATCCGGACACCCGCACGCCTGGAAAAAGCGGTGGCACCCAGACTTCTCCAGCCCGCGGTTGGGTTTTGACATCTGCGACTCAAACACCAGCTCAGGTTTGTGGCCGATGACTCAGTGTCACCACAGAAGGAGGTTGCAGCAGCAGCAGCAAACTTCCCCCAAGCACTGGACAGCTGAGATTGGCCAAGCTCCTGCTATGATTAAAAACCTTGAAATAGATTCCTTTTCTTTTTAAACCATGAAGGAAATCTCCCACACATACACTGAACAGCAGAGGGGTGACACGGTCTCTGCTGATGCTGCGTCGGGTGCCTGAAGCAGCATCACAGAGCTCTGGGGCAAGGCCTGACCTGGCAATTGCCATGTGGGGCGTGTGGTGGCATTGGAGAGGAGAGAGAATCAGAATGGTTTTACTTGGAAAAGACCTTTTAAGGTCATCGTGTCCAACTGTTAACCCACCCCTGGCACTGCCCCATGTCCCTGAGAACCTCATCTCAGGTCTGTCCAACCCCTCCAGGGATGGTGACTCCAGCACTGCCCTGGGCAGCCTGTTCCAATGCCCCACAGCCCTTTGGGGAAGAAATTGTTCCCCAGATCCAACCTCAACCTCCCCTGGTGCAACTTGAGGCCGTTTCCTCTGCTCCTGGCGCTTGTTCCTGGGGAGCAGAGCCCGACCCCCCCTGGCTCCAAGCTCCTTTCAGGCAGTTCAGAGATCAGAAGGTCTCCCCTCAGCTCCTGTTCTCCAGCTGAACCACCCAGGTCCCTCAGCCGCTCCATCACACTTGTGCTCCAGCCCCTTCCCCAGCTTCATTCCCTGGATCCTGCTTTTCTCTCTCTGCAGAAGGTCCCTGATTCACAGGCTGGCAGAGGGGGAAGAGGACAGCAAAATGATCCGTGATTCTGCAGACATGGGCAGGACAGGAACAGCAAGAGCAGCCAAGGGAGCCCAAGAGTCCCCAACATCACCTCTGCAGCCAGAGCACCCACCTGCTCACACGAGGGGTCAGTGGGGCTGCAGGATTTAAAATGGCCACAGCGAAACACAGATGGAGCGGAGCAACAGCCAGAAGCCGTGTGAAGCTTGGCAGAGTCCTCCGCGCTTGGAGGATGCTGAAACGATTCACTCCAGCAGCTGTTCCTGAGCGGCTGGGTGGGTGACGGGAGGAACAGCAAGGGCCTGTCATCTTGTGTGGGAGGGAAACTTAGGGCAGCTTGGGGTGGCCCTGCAGTCAAATGTCCACAAATGTCCAGTCAAATGGCAGCTGGAGCATCCTGTGGCCAGCCCAGGCCCCCCTGAGGGGACACAGCTGCCATCCCACCACCCACCCTCTGTTCCATTTACCTTTTCACCGGAGCCCAACTCCCTAAGGCCCCGTGGAAAATTCCTGCCTTGATCTGCACCAACCGACTTGTCTGTTCTCGTTTGGGCTCTGAGAAATCCACAGCAACTTCTCCTAGGCTTGCTTTCCCCCCCCCCCACCTCTTTTTACATAAATTAGCATTTTTGTTTAATAAATGGTATTTTAAAGGCAGACACATCCAGCTCTCAACAGCAGGTCCTACACCAGGACAGTCATCAACATTTGCAGGGCAGTTTTGTGGTGCAGGAGGAACATTTGTGTGTTCGTTCTCCAGCCTGAATTCCCACACACGTTTCCCAAGGCAAGAGCCACTTCTGTGCACTGGTTCACTTCAGCCGCCGAGGGGCAACAGCAAAATAGCGACAGGTTTGCTTGAAGGAGGAAGCAATTTGTGATATTTGCTTTCATTTCAAGCCTAAGTTAAAACCCAGCACCTCGCATTTCCTACTCCTGCACCACCCTTGAGCAAACATTCTTTATAGCAGCAAACAGTATTTATAGCTTTGCCCCTTCTTGACCTGGAAGTAATTGGTTAATTGAGTTAAACAACAAACCTCAAGACACTCGCATGGTTTCCTTCCACCTTCTCACAGGGAGCTGGAGAGTCAAACTCCTTTTACCTCAAGCTGGTTGAAAACATCAAACACCTGAGAGAGCAACATTTGCTTCCTCACCAAGAAACTGGTTCCTGATGAACCTTCTTTGGGGCCAACAGCTCCTATAAAGCTGGGGCAGGTGGGGGCTCTTTGGGGAGGGTTTCTTGGGGCTGGGAAGTAACAGAATGTTTTGTGCTCTGAGCAGGATGTGCCTGAGCTCACCAGGTAAAGGAGACTTGGGGGGTTTGGGCAGGTTTAGTAATGCCAGGATTTTGTGGCTGTAGAGGTTATCTGGGTTTGTGGGGTGAGGATGAGCTGTCGTCTTGCTGGTGCTGTGTTAGGCACAGGCCTTGTTCCCAACCTGAGATCCCTGGGGCCATGCTGGTCGCTGCGTGTTCCTGGTTATCTGAAGGTGGCACTTCCGTGGTAACATTCTACAGGCTCCCAAAGCGGTTGTGCTCTCAAAAGTGCTTAAGTTGAGCTGTGAAGCCCCCGTGTCTGTGCTTGGGGGCATGCAGGGAGCTGCAGGTGCTGCCCCTAATGCTGCTGGAGGTTGTAAAATATCCACAAAACCCACCTGGCTGCCCCGTGCTGAACAGTCAGGCTGCCTGTGTGTATTTAACATGGGCTTTTCCTGCATCAAGACTGCAACTTAGCTGTTTTTTTGCCTATTGGCAGTGTCTCTATGTGGTGGCAATGGCCTTGGAGGACAATGTCAGTAAAGGATGCACCTTGGTTTTCTGGATGCAAAGATGATGCTCTTGACACCTGTTTACTTGCCTCTGCCTCCCAGTCTCCCTCTTCCCTTGTGTCTCTACGTGCCCTTGTGATATTCATTAATCTTTATTGGCGTGTGATGCCATTGGGTGAAGAAACGTGTAAAACAGGGGTTTTAGCACGAGAAGGAAACCCTCCTTGGTGGGATCCTTCTCTCTGTGGTGTGAGTGAGGTTCCAAGGCAACTTCATGGTCTCTGTGTCTGAGCTCTGTAACCCAAAATAAAACCACAGCAAATCTCTTTAGCATATGAAACATAACTACATCTCCTAGAACAATTCCTCTGTGCTACTGGTAATCAGTCCAAGCAGAATTAACATAGGCTGGAGAAACTCCTAGTGCTGTTGGCTTGAATCCATGGTGGTCTATGTGGAGTCTTGGTTGGAAAACCTTCTGTGAGGGCTGGATTTGCCGAGCAGGAGATGCAGCTGAGCGAGCTGGGTGAGCTGGAGGTGTCTGCAGGAGACGGGGATGCTGCTGCAGCCTGCGGCCTCGTGACGATGGAGGGGGAGCCGGCTGGTCCTGTCCAGCACAGCTGTGCCAAGAGTTTCCCTCTGCAAGTACAGGGGCTGCATGAGGAGTAAAGAGGGTTATTTTCCCAAGGAATTTTCCTTGGCAGCTTTTGAACATGCTCTGGCTTTACCGGAGCAAGGAAGAAATCCCAACTGGATCCTGCGTGCTCAGGGAAGGAGCCCTGGGAGCTCCAGGCCTCCACCCCTCGCTCTCATACTCCTGCGGCTTCATCGCAAGGAGCCAAACGCTGCCTCCTCCTTCAAGAAATCACCGGGGAGAACCGAGCACTGGTGTAAAAGCCGAGGTTTAGAGGCAGCCATGTGGGAACGCGGGCAGCGCGCCGAAATCACAGCATTTTCCTCTGCGGCAATTGCAGTCGAGCTGCAGAAGCAGCTAAGAGGATTAGATATTTTTGATCATATTTGCAGCTGCGCTAGCTGTAACCAAGAGGAGGAATCCAAACGCTTCGTGTTGGGAAGTAAGTCCGAGCCTGGAAGGGAGGGCTCTCTCGGGACCCCGCGCCTGGGTACACGTTTGGAGCCGGCTGGTTCGCTGAGCTATGACGAGCTCTCGTTCCTACGGCTGAATCAGTGGCTTTTGGCTCCCTGGAAGACACAGACTCCTGTGGAAAACTCGCTGCGAGCAGCCGGGATGCAGGGCTGCAATAATGCCTCCAAAATGTCAGCTCCCACGCAGAAGGTTTACGTCTCCCCAGTGCCGCAGCCCAGAGGAAGAACACGTTAGAAGCCCTGCCAGGTTGAAACTGAGGCGTGAGAGGGGAGATCCCTCCCTGGATATCATCGAGAGGGTTTCTTTAGCAGTTGTCTTATTAGCAAAGAAAACTAATTTCACCGTATAGTTAAATTTCAGCGTCCAGTTCTCATGCATTTAGCAGTTACCATCCAAATAAAAATCCCTGGCCGTTCCCTCTGAAGCTCAGCCCTGCCGAGATGCTGGTGATGCGGTAGGAAGCTCCCCCGCCTTTCCTGAGGGACCCCTCGGACCAGCCCTTGGCCCCCACTGCAGGCGGGATGGGCTGAGGGGGCGGGTGGAATCCATCCAGCTCTTTTTCCAATCTTAAATAAAAATGTGGCCTCATAACCAAGGAAGACGAGGCTCCTGCACGCATGGGCGTTTGCTGGAAGCGCTTGGCTGTACCGGAGGGGTGGGAGTCCCTTCCCTAGGGATGGAGGCTCTGGTGATGCTCCTGGCTGGGACTGGCAGGATCCTCCTGAAGCCAAAATCCTGGATCTGAGGCCCAGGTGTAATGTGCCGGAGGAGAGGGGAAAGTTCTGCATCTTGCTTCCAATTTGCCTGAATGATTTTAGCCCAGAGTCTTAGTGAACAAGGGAAAGAGCGGCAGAGGTAACAAATCCAACCCTTTCCAAATGTGGTCAGGTGGCCGTCATCTGTCAAAAACATAAAACGAGATTGTAATCCTGAATTTGTCCTTTGAATGTACCTATGCCTGTTCTGCAGTAGTTTCCTTCTAATCCCCAGGGATTAATCCTGAAGTGGATCGAAACATCTGAGGTGAAGGGGCACAGTGGAAATTCCTTGCGGGCTGGTAATAATAACTGAAAGCTGCTCTGTGAAGCAAACCTGAGGCTGACTGGGTTTTTAATGGACATCTGTCTGTAGGGGGAAAAAATGCCATGGCAACTGGCTGTCTGGTTGGCATGTCTGTCTGAGTGAATGGCCGGGGAGAGGACGGGTATTGGTGGGTCTGTGGCTGTGCCTGGGAAATGCTGAGGTACAGCTCGCCGAGGTGGGGAGGCAAAGGTTGTTTCTGCCCTGTGAGCACCAGATCTTGAGGGATTTAAGAGCTAAATCTTGGCATAACGATTGCTTTGTGTGCTGCTGCTGCTTAGCTGGAGCAAGGCTGGGTTTCCCCTTCTCTTTTGTAAAAAATGCGGAATCCAAAAGCTTAAAGTGCTTGGTTGAAGGTTGCCTGGCAGTTTGATGGGCAGAGTTGGTGGCTTCCAGTTCACAGCTCTGTCCCAAAACAATTGCTACAGAGCTACAGCGTTGCTGTATAGGTCCTGTGGCTTTGCTGCCCGAGGAAGGAAATGCCCTTGTTCAGTGTCTGAGGCCAATGGAAATGGAGAGCAAGGTTCACTAGAATGTTGGTTATAGGTGAAACAAGCTCTGGCACTTGTGTATGTCTCTCCTGAGCTCTGTGGACATTGACATTTCCCTTCACCTCCTGTTGGCTGCAGGAGCAGCAGCTGGTGTGTCCGTCATTCCTGCCTGAACCCAGCTGGTGGGCTGAGAGAAATTGGGAAGAAATAGCGATAAAAGTGCAAGTGCGGATCAAAAACTGGATCTGAAGGGAGCTGGTCTCTGCTCAGAGCTGAGCTGCCAACCCGAGGGTCTGCAGGTGATGAGGGGACGCTGGGGCAGGAGGAAAGGCAGGGGCAGGCAGGTCAGGTTGGAGTTTGGGCTGTGGTTTTGCTCGTTGTGGTGTACGTACCTCTCTGGTTCGGCCAGGAGTGCGTTCATCAGTTCAAACTGCAGATAACACCGTATCTCTGGGAAGTGCTGCTCATTTGCTGGAGTACCTGATTTGTTTTCCTAATGTCTTTGGAAATCCCTGTGCCCATAGCGCTGCTCACAAAGTTTTGGCCTCCAAGAACAGGGTTGGGGAGAATGGGAGTGGAAGACTGAATTCTTCAAGGAACAGAAAAGACTTGTGTAAAAATCCTCAGTTGTCTGAGCTTCTCTAGCAGCTGATTTCACCTTAAATAAACACTGCATGCCGGTTGTCCCTCCGCAGACGTGCGTGTTTTATCTTGTTGAATGCTGTTGAGAATCACCCTGGGTAGCTCAAGGAAGAGCCCAACACCTACCGGCAGCTCAGATCCAGGAAATGTTACATCATGTAGCACTTCCTGGTAAGTAATGATGTTATCAGCCTCATTCAGCTCCGTATGCAAATGCAGCCTGCACACGGAGTCAGGAATCTGAATGAAAATAGTCATCTGGAAAAAGAGCAGCTCGAACCTGGAGCGTGGACAGAAAGGGCAAAACAGAGCCTGACTCTCCATCAGAAATTGTTGCTTTTCTTTCTTGACCATGGAGCAGGTAAATTTGAATCCTCAACACTTCTACAGCCAGACCTCTGCACCCACCATTGGTTCTTTGTCACAACTGCATCTGCAACCAAAATAATAGCAGGAAATAGCCAAAAAAGGGAGAAATTGATAGAGCCAAAGCATAAAGTAATAAATACAGAGTGTTTGAAATGGTGGGCTAACAAAGAAGAGCTGTTTGCATGTGAAGCAAAGGGAGCGATGTGCCGTAACACCAGGTTATTCTCATCACGCTGGAGCTTTGGGCAGTTCACTGCAGCAGGAAGGTGAGGAGCAGCATTCCAAAACCAACCTGCAGGTTCTTCAGTGGTCTATTTTAATTTGGTCACTTCTATATTTGCTTTTCATGTGTTTTTTTACAAAGATGCTCAACAAACAAAAAAGGGAGGGACCAACGAAAGCCAAACAGAGCTTAACAAAACAAGGAATACATTGAAGAAGAAAACAAGTCAAACTGCACCTGCCCTTGAGTCATTCCTGCAGACGTGAACATGAGTCTTATTCATATACGGCTTTTTCAAGCACATGTTACCCCCAAATGTACTTTATTTCATGTCTTAGAAACCATCTCTGCCTGTGGAACTTACTTCTGTATTTTTTTGACATCCTTGAACATCAAGGGCTCCCTCTTTGCCAGCAGGACCCCCCCGGCGTGGCTGCCACTTCAAACCGCTGCAGGCTCTTTAATAGTTCTTAACCTTTAGCCCCATAAATAGTGACTAATTGCTGTGCTCTGTAAACATTCTTAGCTGAAAAAAGCATTGAAGTAATGTCCTTTAAAAAAACCCAACTATTAAGTGAGCTGGATACATTATACTCAGTCTCTTATCAGACTTCTTGTGCTTTTTTTTTGGTGACTTTAGTTTAAAACGCAAAGCACACTGACGAAGCACACGACTGAGGAAGGGATCCTTGCGAGCTGTGGCTGACTGGAGGTAGTTTCAAGGCAGATTTTGACTCTTCAAGTTCTTTTCCTGCTGCATTTCCCCTGTTGGGGTAGCACTTGGAGGGAGTCTGCTTGAAGCCCAGTAGGACCAACAAAATGTATAGACAAAATATAGAAACAGTACCCTAAAGATGGGTTAAATGTAAGGGCTTACATGCTAATTGGTTTTATGTGTGTGTATATATATATATATATTATTTTTTTTTAAAAAAAGGTCTTTCCTAAGCTTCTCTTAGGTAATGTCAGTTATGCCATCACGTGCAGTGAAGCAGGCTGCTGATTTTTACAGTAAATGGCCCCAAAACTTGGTAGCATGAGCCGTCTTCAGCTCTGCAGGTGCCAGTGTCTCCTACAGAAACTCTCGTTTGGTAGAAATCCTGAATAACCTCTCTCAGTTCTGTGGCTGTAAAATCAGAAATGGTCTTGTGAATTCACTAAAGTGACTGAAAACCGTAGTTTCCTTCAAACTGCTGGCTGTGATTAGGGCAAGTATTTTTCCATGGAAAATCTCTTTGTGTGGCACCCATTTCAGCTAGTATATTAACCGCGAGGTTATCTGGGCCTGTAAGGTAAAACAAAACAAGCAGTTTAACAGTCAAAAGTGTAGGGAAAATGCTAATTTAAGCAAGCTGTTAAGTATCTTGTTATCTTTTTACCATTGCATGTTGCCACCCACAACTCTTCCAACCGCATGGGAAAGCTGTTGCTTTACAAGCAAGGTGTATAAATAATGCCTGCCTAAGAGCACCGCTCCTTTTTATTACATTTGAATCCTGGGGGATTTCTAGAGCGTTTCTATGAATAGATTAAACGCTGAGCATTTTGAGTAACCATGGCTATAAATCAATTTAGCTCTTGGTTTTCAAGTTACATCTGCTCTTACTAATCCTATATGTACATTGATTTTTTTTTTTTTTATCAACAGGAGAGTCCAGGTTTTATGTTTATGTGTCGCTGTGAGCTGGTGAAATCACCGCTCCGGGGAAAGCAGGTACCACGAACACAGCAGAACCAGAGTCGCTGCGCCTGTGATTGCTGCAGGAAGCCTGGTGATGGTGGATAGGTAACAGTGATGGGAAACCTGGCATCTCAGGCTTCAAATATTCCATTTCTACCAGTGTAATGCAAATTTTAATTAGTTTGGTCTGCAGCAATTTATGGGGGGGGGAAGGCAGCCCCTGCGTACCCCAGGTTCCCGTTGTTGTGAGCAGGGCTGTGCGATGCCCTGGGCCCCATCTTGCCTCGCCGCGGGCTGCCGGAGGAGGAGGAGGGCGATGGGCTGCGCTTCGGGATCTGCGGTTGGCGGCAGGGCCGGGGTTCTCCATGGCGCCTCTCACAGCTGCTCAGCGCCTCGGCCATTTTTTTTTTTTTTTTTCCCTTGGATTTTGGTGTCTCTCCGTGTCTGTTTTTTTTAAACGATGCGCTGCCGGGCCCAGCGGGGCCTCTGCGGGGCCGGGCGGGCAGCAGCAGGCCCGGGCTGGGTGGCCCCGTCCCCCTCTGCCCCGACCAGGCCTCGGCCCGCGGGCCGGCCCGCAGCTGAGGCCGCAACCCAGGGCTGCCGGGAGGGGGAACGCTCCCCTCAGGGGCCGCCCGCACCGGGGCTGGCCGCCCCGCTGACACGGGTTCGGGTTTGTCCTTGCAGCTACGGCGGGCGACTGGGGAAGGCGAGGGGAGCTTTGAGGACAGTGGGGGCTCCGCCCGCGGGGGCCTCACAGCCCCGCGGGGCCCGTCCCCTCCCCTCCGCGGGGCCGGGGCTGCGGCGGGAGCTGCCGCCGTCCCGCGCCGCCGCCTCACGTGTCCCCCTCCCCTCTCCGCCTCCGCCCCTTCACCCGCCGCAGCACCGCCGCGGCGCCCTCCGACTTCCCGTAAAGAGTCCGCGCCTGCCGCCCGCTCCGCGCCTCCGCCTCGCCGCCCCCCGCTCCGCCGCCATCCCGCAGCCGCCGCGGGGGCACCCGAGAGGCGGTGGGGGCGACTGCCGTGCCTCTCAGCCCCGCCGTTCCCCTCAGCCGCCGGCCCGGTCCGGCCTTCCTCCCCCCCCTCCTTCCTCCGCGGATCCCTCCGCGCCGCGCTCGCTCCCTCCGCCCCGCTCGCACTGTTTGGGAGCAACCGGCCGAGCTCAGCGGCGCCCCGGCCCCGCCAGCGCAGCGAGGCCCCGTGGACCGGCCCTCGCCCAGCCCCGGCGCGCAGCCCCGGCCCTCTCCCCTCGTCATGTCCCTCAAGCAAGCGGCGGCGGCGGCGCAGGCCGCCGGCAACAACCGCAAGCCCCCCGGCGGCGGCGGCGGCCCCGGCCTCCCGTCAGCCGCGGGCGGCGGGAGGCAGAACATGGGCAGGTGGGTGCGCGGCGGCGGCTGGGCCGACCCCGGCCTTGGCCTTGGCCCCGCCGCGGGGAGCCGGGCGCGGGCGCCGCTCCCCCTCCCCCTTCGCCCCCCTCCCCTCCCCCCCCCCCCCCGCACCGGCCTCCATGGGCGGCGGCGCGGCCGGGAGGGGGAGCGGGGCCTGCTGCATGGCGGGGAGCGCGGCCCGGCCCGGCGCGGGGGGCTCCGCCCGGCGGGGCGGGAGCCGGCATGGCGGCGGGCGGGGCACACGCAGGCCCGCCGAGGGGCCCGCCGGTTCCGCAGTGCCGCCGGGGAGAGGCCGCGAGGCCAGGCCGCGGCCGGTGCCCTTCAGGCGGCCGGGGACGGCGGAGGGCACGGCGGGAACTGGAATTACCGCGGCGGGCGAAGCCCCCTGCGGCCTGGCGGGGCCTGCGGCGGGGGCGGGGGGCGCCGCTTCCCCCGGGCCAACGTGACCCGCCTGCTGAGGAGGCGGCGGAGCGGGGGGGGGGGGGGGAGGCGGGGGGCGGCGGGGCCGAGGGGCCGTAACCGGCGGCCGCACGTGCGCGGGGGGCCGGTGGCGGCGGGAACGGAGCGGCCGCGATGGCGGCGGCCGCGGGGCCGGCGGGTTCGTCCCCGGCGGGGGAGGGGGCAGCGTTGTGGAAGTCGGCGGAGGCCGCTTGCGCTGCAGCGCCTTCGGCTCACCGCCGGTTATTTTTTATTTAAAAATACATTTTATAAATATATATATATATATATTTTTTTTTTTTTTAATTGAAATCGCAATAAAATTCTCGCGGGAAGGGAGGCCGCAGGAGCGCTCAGGCCTCGGCGGTGGATGGTGGTTCCAAGCACAGCTTCGCCTTTTTTCAGAGATTTTTGGGGCGAGGAGCCGGGGGTTTGCAGCAGGTTCACAACCCCCTCCCGCATCTCCTCCTCCCGCATCTCCCCCTCCCCACGCTCGCTGCGGAGGCCCCACTGTCCCCTGCTGCCTCGGGAAGATTGATTGATCCTGCTTGGAGAGCATTAGCTCTACAAATTCATACATATTTGAGGGGGAAAAAAACCCAAAACAAACAACCAAAAAACCCCACAACTTTTGTTATCAATTTTTCCAGTGCTGTGGGGGTCATAACTAACAATCAAAGCAGGACAGTAACAGTTTTGAAGGTCATAGTCACAGCAGTCTCAAGTTTTATTCATCTTGTTCTTTAACTCGACTTTTATTCTTGGTCAGTTGTGTGTATTGGCAATAAAACAGAATTTACAGTGGTCCCATTGTTGTACATCACTGGAAACAGAATTTTACTCTGTTACCAGTTTGTGTAAC
The DNA here is from genome assembly GCF_964273445.1 of Streptopelia decaocto. Classification (NCBI taxonomy): domain Eukaryota; kingdom Metazoa; phylum Chordata; class Aves; order Columbiformes; family Columbidae; genus Streptopelia; species Streptopelia decaocto. Next base: position 5,007,145 of record NC_138670.1, on the reverse strand, counting down.
TGTAAGTGGAAAAGCTTGGGTAGGGTTGAAAAGGACGAAATAAATAACAACAACAATATTTCAGCACTTCATTGCAATGATTTAATAGTTTTTTACATATGGCTGTTTAGATTGAACATGACGTTTACTGTGTTTTGCCTGAACAGTTGTCCCTGCCAACACACAGTGGCACTGTAGAGGTTAACGTGAAGGGCAACAAAACCTACAGCTTTATTTTTTAAAATTCAGTATGATGGTGAGCACTTGACTGTGTAGATTAGGGGATGCAAGCTTCAGTTTCCCAAATTTAAAGATTAAAGCCATGGGATTTCTCCTGCCAGCGTTGCTTTTCCAGTTTTGTTGGATAAATTCCACTTCAGAACTCCCTACCTTAGGGAGTTCTAGTGGGGCTGCCAAACAACTGACATGTTCCCCCAGAGGTGTTCGTATCTCTTTTTTGTTGATCAGTTTTTCAAGTTATTTCTGAGTGAAGGGTCAGTAAAATCCCAGTCCCTGGGCTGATGGAGCCCCATGGAGCACCTTCAGAGAACTTCTCCCTTGGCTGTCCTAAAGAAAAGTCTTGTCTTTTTGGGAGTACAAATTCAGAGTTGGTCCATGCTGCAAATCCATTCACGCAAATGAAAAGCTGAGTGGCTTTTCTGTTTGAAAAATCAAATTGTTTTTTAGCAGGCCTGCATCTTGTTTTCAATTTGAAGCATTATATTGTTTAATAGAAACTGAAACATCTCCATTTATGCCAAGGTTTCGTCCTAGCAGCTCATTTCCCTGCAGCACTTGCGTTCTCTCTTATCTTCCTGAGATACAAAAGAATGTTACTTTTTCATGGCTAAGTTGCTTGGCAAGGCTTAGCTTTGGGTGGCAAGCTCATTGATAGTTAACTGTCGGGGCACTAATTTTCTGCTGTGTGTTCATTACTGTAAGACATAATTGGGCTGAGCACCTGGTCCTTGCACGTCTGATAGTGCGGGTAAGGTCAACTTTGCTCACTATGTTTTTTTCTGTGGTTTCATAATGATGGGTATATGTATTTTGTATTAGGAAAGGTAAAATCTCATGAAAAAAAGGACATTTTAGGATTTCTTTTCATATTATTAATTTCTTCTACATAAGGGGAAACATCACAAATGAAGGTATCTTTAAAGGTGCTCAAGAGGAACAAACAAGAAGGATTAATACTTTTTTTTTTTTTTAAATAAAGAGGCACTAAGTAAAACGCTGCATTTGTTTAATAGCAACTGCACGTGCAAAATGGCAGCTGAGAAATGGGGCTTTAGGGGTGATGCCGACAGTATGTTGAACTGCAGCTGCAGAAAACGTGGACCTCGGACACAAACCTGCTCTGCTGTGCTGGGCAAAACATTATCTAATATCTGCTTTTTGTGTTTTAGTTCTGTTTTACCCTTAGCCAAGCACAGGAAGGTTAGCTGTCTGTGATTGAAAGCTGCATCTGCCCTCGCATTCCTGCAAGCACTGCATCCTTTCTGGTTATCAATTTTTTCCCATTGTTATTTTGTTTGAAGGGAAAACACCCCAGACTCAGGTTTTAGATGGTTATGAGTCTAGTTACTATTATGGCAGAAGGTCTTTTTCCTTTTTATTTGGTAACTTTCTTGCCTAACTGGACTTGGGGAGTCCCTTAGGAATACTGTAAGTTACTGTCTTTTATAAATGGCTTTGTCCATTAAGAAATTAAAACTGAAATGATCCCGTGTTGCATAGTTTGCTTTTGAGACTCAACGCTTCTTGCCTATTCTTATTTTCCTATTTCCTTAACATCCTTTTTTATTAGCCCAACTAAAGGCTTAGGTAAAGGGTAGAAGAGAGGTGTCGGTTCTGTTCAGACAGAAGTAGTGGGGAATGTTGAGTGCTGGTGCACTGGAAGTGACTGTTCTGGAGTTTTGGTCACACGCGCCATTCAGAGTTTTTCTAGTTTGTTCTAACATCTTTGTGTCGGATTTAATGCAACCGCACTAAACTGCTGAGCAACATGAATGGACAACCTGTAGGTCTCTTCCCTTATTGCTGTTAATGCTTCTCAGTGTGATATTATATACTCACTTTTGAGTGAGTTTTAATTTAAAAGCTAATTTGTGGCAACATATATGAAGAAAGTTCTTCCAAAATTAAGCCTATCAACAGGTCGCAGGTGTGCACCGGGTCAGACTTGAGTCAGGTTACTGACATATTCAGATGCTATAGAAGTTGTCATCTTGTAAGAAGGCAGGAGCTGACATTATTGATGTCAGCATTGGGGAAAAAAACTGCAGAAAACAATGCTCCTGGACCTCCCATATAATCTTAACTTGACAGCTTTGATTTATTTGCCTTATACAGACAAATACTGCACTTGGTGCTTCTGATTTCTCCTGTAGAAGAATTTACCTGCAGTTGTAAGGAAAGTTCTTTGGAGTATCCTGTAAAGTTGTTTTCAGAGCTGTAGTAATGTCAGCTAGTGCTCCAGAAACATCTATTCACTCTGCTAAATTCAACAGTCTGTAGTTGCAGTTCTGCTCCAGCCATTAATTGCAGGATGGTTGCATTTGTTTCTTAGTCTCAAAGGGAAGATGCTGCTGGAGAGAAAATCCCAGATTTACTTTCACATCCTGGAAAGACTCGTGTCCCTTGCATTAGTTTTCACTTAACTGGAAAAATATAAATGTGTGACCTTGTTTTGCTTATACAAATGCTCTACTTGGCATGTAAACATTAGGGTGGGAGGTACGGGATGCTGAGGAATAGGATAGTAAATGCTCATAAAAAATAGAAAAAAAAATTGCAAGTTGCTGCTGAGGAAACATGTTTATTGTGCAGCGTTTGGGATTAAGCACTTATGGAGACTTTGACACAAGGTGTAACTGCTGCCCTGCCTGAGTTGGCTACTAAGTTTAATTGCTTGGTCGTTACTTTGTCTGGTGCAGCATTTTTCTGCCTTTGTGACTTTGCTACCCCAAAGGAAAAGGTTTACAAATTGGATTTGCCAAACTGCTGTGCCTTTTCCCAGGCTTATCCTTAACCATGTTTCTGCAATACAAAATGCATTTTTTTCTTTACCATACTTACTGTAAACAAGATGTGGTTTTAGGTAGCAGTGCTGAATTGCTCCTGACCCTTCTAGTTTTCCTCACCCCCATTTTTTAGTGTAACTCTCCTGTTTTAACTGGTGGTAAACTCCTGTCACAGACCATCTCCTTTCTGCTTTCATAAAGGTCCTGTTATTTTTTTCATATGATGCATCAAAGATGTGTCAGAGGTTTAAACCTGAGCCTTCACCTGTTGGAATATAAAGCTCAAGTTGGTGGCCCTGGTTTTAGCAGAAGATAGGCACGGTTTTGATTGAATTGTAGCATTGACAGAATTGGTGAATATCTGTCATTTTTCATCTTGGTGAATGTCTTTCCTTTTCTCTAATGGTTTGTATTTAACAGTTATAGCTGGAAAACAAGAGGTCAGGTCTGTAAAGATATCTGTTCGATCACATAGCACGTAGAATTGGCTTAACTCTTGGTCTGAGGTAGAACTTAGGACCTCTTGCCAATGTGGATGCGCACAATCAGATTGTTTCTTACAGAAATGTGGACAGAAACAGTAATTTTGGAAATGTGGTAAGAGATGGAAAGTCTGCAACACTCAGGTTGATGCTTAAAGGGAATACTCCAGACTTTCTGACCAGTCTAGCAACCCAGTTATTTAAATTCTAAGAATACTTGTCACTAAAAATGGGAGCGCATTCTATTTCAAAGCCACCAAACTCTTTCCCTTTTGACCATTTCTATTGCTGACGTAGGAAGGTGTATCTTCTAAAGTCTCTGAGACCAATAGAGGGAACAGAAATGGTCAAAATGGTCACATTTTGTGAAAGACCGTGTTGTTAACACTTCGGATTGTAATAAAAGGAAAAAAAAAAGAGAACTGGACTATACCTCCATTTTATTTCACATTGTGTGAAATCACTTTCAGAAAGAAGAGGATCATTCATCTGAATATTACGCAAAAATTATGTTCCTTGTTCACCAAGGGCTATAGGCAGCCATGTGACAAATGGCACATTTGGTAAATGGTGACGCTTGTCTCCAGAGCAAGCCTGAAGTTCTTTGAAGCTACCTTATGGAAAGTTAAGGCTGATAGGTAATTAAAGGCTATTTGCATTAGGGTTTTTTCAGGACATTAGTACACTGCAAGTATTCTGAAAATGTCAGCTAGACATCGAAATGTGCAGTTATTGCCAATCGGCAAATGTCATCGGTGTGTGTGATGCGGTATGAGACTGGTTCTGTGTCAGAATCTTGTTTTCTTAAACAAGTCAGGTGATAGTTTGTTGTTTTTTCATTTTTTCCTCATTGAGGCCTTTCATGGCTCTCTGATGGACTTGCTTATTTCTGCAGAATTTATTGGAGGGCTCTGTATGTTCATTGGGAGAAGTTCCTTTGATTTCATGACTAACTCAGCAGCCCTATTTAGAAGGGCATGTTGTTTTGAGAGCAAGGTTGCGTTCAACCACAGCGTAGTGTTTTCAAAAGCAATTGCATGCAGCTGACATTCAGTCGGATTTAGATTACAATGTTGTTTGGATATTTTGAAACATAGACACGATTCTTTGAGCCTCTTTAATTAAATGGTTGTGCATCTGTAAGGTGGGTCTCTTTTAAAAATTGATTTTTTTTTTTTTTTAGTAGAACAGAAGACTTCATTTTGCCTCACGTTACAGTGTGCAGTCCTGAAGTTGTTGTAATACAAATCTAAATCACTACGAGAAGTATTTGAAACTAGGACTTCTTGGTACAAGACAATAACTGTGAAATAAGGCACAGCAGTGCAGGGAGACTGTTGGGACTGGGATGTCTGAGGTAGAGGGCACAGACTTACATCTCAGTTTGCAGAGTATTAAGAGCATACAGGTTAATTTAAAAGCTTCTTGAAGTATCCCAAGTGCTACACATGGACAGATTTGCATTAAAAGGAGTTAGTGTTTTTGAGGGGATGGACGGAATGAGTTTCCCTTGGATGGTAGTGAGAAGCCAGCTCTCTGGGTCGGGCTTTGAGGTCTGGGTTCCTCTGCAGCTTGTGGCATGGGTTCGTTAGTTGGGTCACCCTTAATGAGATGGACAGTGATGATGTGCTGAACCTCTAGTCTTAAAGAAGAGACTGCTGAGAGTGAGTTTTGGGTTTGTGTGCCAGTAAGTTTTGGAATTCGCTTTGGTAACAGGATTCTGCTTAAGAGGTAATATTTTTGGACTTTTATAATGACATAGGCTTAGTATTTTCCTTATTTTATCCTTACTCTAGGTAACCCTCTTGCCTACTAACCAGTATTACTGGCCTGCAGTTCAGTAATTTGGAGGGTATATGCGGTGGGCCCTGTAGTTGTTCAGTTCTGCTCTAGGGGAATGTTGGTTTTCTCTGATCCCGTTCTCAACACTAAATTAAGATGGGTTTTTGAATTCTTACTTGTTAAGAAATTAACCAGTTTCATAAGTTTTTCTAATCGAATCCCATGTATGTATTTAATTGCAGAGGTCGCAGCAGTGGCAAAGGACCACCTCAGCCTACAGTAAGTTGATGTTTTATCCTCATTGTACTGCTTCCTAGATCTCAGGAAACAACTTAAGAACAGTGAACCCAAGTACCAATGTAAGAATAGCAGATACTGGAATATTCTCTCAATTTTTTTCCTTTTGATACCTTGATGAATATTTTAAACTGAGATATGCTTTTCTAAAGATGTAGCATCTTGCATTCATATAAGTCTGGAAGGGGGAGGGGTCACTTAAACTTTTGACTATGCTGATGTAAATCGTCTGCATTTTCTTGCAGTTGTAGATACGGATAATATTTAACTTAAGGCAATGCCTTTGAATTGTTTCTTCTCTGAAGACTTTGACATAGGCTTCTCCCTTAAGCAGATGACAGTAAGACAGCATCTATGTAAATAAAAATAATAATATTGTTTAGCTTTACTATAAAATATCTAACCCAGAATTATCAGTAACCTGAATGTATAGCCTTAGTTACTGTCAGGGCTTTGTATTGTTAAAGTATAGGTGTTGCTTGACTTGTAGAACATAATTTTATCAAAGCTAAAGGTGTGGATCTCGATTTAAAGAGTGGATCTTGGAACTACACTGACCAAATATTTACTAATTGGTTATTGGCCTGGTTTTCCAGGATGACTAATTTTGGGGAATGGGGCAGAAGTAGGGAGGTTTCAAAGGACTACAGTTTACTCACATAAATGTTTATTGAAGATATCAAGACTCTTCAGTAAAAATAAAGAAGCTTTGAGGAGGGATGGTGAAAAAGGTCATACGCAAACACTAGACATCATGCAAGTGTTAGTCTTTATGTGTTGAGCATAGGAGTATCCTTAAACACGCCTTTTCAGGCCAGGAAGGTGGCTAACGTGCAAGAGTAAGTGGATGGTGTAGCTGGCAGTTTGAAAGATACACTGTCAGTTAAAAAGCTCAAAATATGGTGAGGTCTTTGCATGTTTAACCATCTCTTGTTTCACAAGCATGAGGTTGACAGGGAGATAGAAGTTGTTGCACAGACATCCTCACCATTTCATGTCTGCCTACGTGAGCGTGTCATCCAGCAACCCGCTGATACTTGGTCAGCTCCACTGGAGGATCTCAGCTTCTGATACCACAGTGGATTACTCTTGACTAATTTTATGATGTATTTTGTAGCTCTTTGGCACTACGATTTGACAACTTCGGCTTCTGTTAATGCATGTAATCAGGTGCGTTAGATTAAAAGATGTAGTTCAGCAGGCCCTGAAAGCACACGATGAAGTACCTGATCCTGTTGATGGTTCCTCAACGAGTGAGGGATGTTAGCAGGGCTTTTTCCGTTAGGAGTCTGCACACAGGCTTCACTTAACCAGCAGAATTTCCGTCTTGAGTGACGTTAGGGGCACTTTGTAATGCTTATCTTGTTTGGAGAGGTGTTCAGATCCTTAATGATCAGAGAAAGGTAAGAGTCCTCTGGAATTCTTATGTGACCTAAGTTCTGTGTATATTGACTAAGATTTTGGACCAATGTTTCTAGGAACTAGTATGTACTGATGAAAGCCTGCATTATTTTTGACGCACTAGCTTTTTGAATTGTTACAAATGTTTCTCATACATTCATGACATTTTTTTTGTTTTTCAGATTTCTTTCGATGGCATCTATGCAAACATGAGAATGGTTCACATACTTACGTCAGTTGTTGTAAGTCTTCATGTTTGGAAGGAGGCTGAACCATTTCTATAGTGACACAGAATTGTTAACTAGTCCACTAATTGTGTTATAACTGAGTGAATATTAAACTTTAACAGTAGGCATCTTTTGCAAAATTGAAATGTAAAGAACCACAGTAGTAGCTATTCTGTATTTTTGGCTTGGAAGGGTTCAGATACTATTTGCAGAGGTATAGCAAATTTATTCGGTGCATACTTTGGTCATACCCAGGTCATACTTTGAATTTTCTGTCTTTAGAGAGATTATGGATAAATAAAATGAGTCCATGTGCCTTTCTCCCCACATTTTAAGGCAAGTCTTGACATGCCAAAATAAATAAGGCAGGCTGTCCCCCATCTGCTAGAGTCCAGGCCGAGCCTTCATCCTTAGTTGTACCCACACGTGTGCAGAGAATTTGTTGAAGAGTCTTGTGAGTACCGAATATGCTTCTGTGTGTATCTTTAAATCCCTTCAGAATAAATTTTGATACACATCCAGCTGTTTGCATCTGCAGAACACAGTGGTGTATTTATATATAGGCAAATGTTGAATGAGTAGATTCGTAAGAAAACTGAGCTGTAATTTTACACATTTGCACTTAAGTAAGAAATGAATCTTGGAGAAAATGAGTCAAGTGTCATTTGTGAGGCTGTTAGAAAGCTGTTTTTTTCATTTTCCTTGCATTCTAGGGATCCAAATGTGAAGTACAGGTGAAAAATGGTGGTATATATGAAGGAGTTTTTAAAACCTACAGTCCTAAGGTAATTTTTTTCATTTTTACTCTTGCCTCTTTTAAAAGATCCTAATACTGAATGATCAATGTTTGTTTAAAATGGGAATATGATTAATTTCTGCAGACTGTTGTAAATGTCTGTTTTTGCAAGTATGTGAAGTGATCGAGTAGCTTATTGTGCATTAAGTTAGTGTATTCTTTTTATATCTCTAATAGTGTGATTTAGTGCTTGATGCTGCTCATCGGAAGACCGCAGAATCCAGTTTGGGGCCAAAACGTGAAGACATACTAGAGAGTATCTTGTTCAAGTCTTCAGATTTTGTTATGGTGCATTTTAAGGATATGGATACCAATTATGCGAGAAGAGGTATACTTGTTTTTAAAGCTATTTATATCTTAGATCATAAGTCAAGATTTTCAACTTAGATGCTTTAGGATCCAAAAACTAAAATTCACATTTAGACTATGAATCCTTAATGAGTGCAGCACATTCAAATATCCCATTAAAGTCAATGGAAAGAGCGGATGCTCAGCCCCTCCTGAAATCAGAAATTTATCAACATTTAAAACATAAATTGCAGAACTTTAGTGAGGGTGCACTGCTGGGAGCAACGGTTTTAGGTGTCTGGAAAGCAAATCCTTAGCAGTGTTACAAAATATTCTACAGATTTTGTGGGAGGTTGGGTTTTGGTTTTGTGAATGTTTTTCTGGATTAGTGTATTAAATGTTGTACGACAATCCATGAATATATAAATTCTTTATAAAGAAATACTGTTCAGAGTTGGTGTATATATAAAGTCTATATCCAGTTAAGTACTTTTTGTCTCTAAACATGCATTCATAGAAATACTCTAAAAATACTACTGCAAATGGAGCTAAAAATTCTTAGAAAATCCACTACTTGTGTTTTTAATTTCTGCTTTTGTACTTATAGATCTGTAGGTAAGGCTCTCCAAAATACAGAAGAACCTAGTGAGGTGGCAGGCAAGTGGTTGTGAAATCTAGAAGACATGGCTTGAAACTCAGAATTGAACAATTTTGTGGGCAGTCAGGCATTCTTCAGACTTTTGATGTCTGACCTCCAAGACCCTAATTTTATTGTTCTGGTGTCTAAGAGACCCATAAGTCAGACAGCTTTAGTGCCTTCGCTGATTCTTTTTTCTTTGGGCAGCAAATCTCAAGGGTTTTTATGTTTATGTTCCTCATTTGCTGGGCTGAGGAACAATAGCAAATCTATAGCTTTCTGTGCCATATGTGCACATTTTCAGGCTGATGTGTAACTGTCACTGGGAGCTAAGTGGTTGTAACAGCCATGCTTTATTCCCATGTAGCTGTGACCTAGAGATGTGTAGGGACTGGTGGACATTTAATGAGACCTTTCTCTTGTCACCTTGTGTTTGTATGTGCATATTCTCTTGCCTGATTTAAAGCTGAAGAATGAGAGGCTTGTTGTTTTAAGGAATTTGCTTTTCCTAGGAGAAGGTGCATAATGTCAGAGCAAATGTAGCATTGAAATGCAGATAAGTTCTAGGTTCTGGATGGGACTTTGAATTTAAACAAGAGCTGCTTTATATTGGGTCTGCCAGGGACGTCACTTTAATGTAAAGGCAAACTGGACACTCCATTACCCAATCCTTACAGATTTTGAGCAAACGGAATGAAGAATATACTACTACTTCTAGGAACAATTACTCAGTGGAAGTTTTCTAGAAGAAAATGACTGCTTCAGGTTGAGCAGTTGCTCAGTTGGCTTTATTAGGTGGAATGTCTTTGAATCTAAATCTCTTAAGTAGCTGGAGAGGAGAGCTGTAGAGACTTGGAGCAAGATAAACTGGAAGGCTGCATAACTCGATAACTGGTAGTGGGTAAATTAATCTGCTTTCCATTTTGTGTCAAAAATGTGTTATCTTGAAAGAACACTTGAAAGTGTAAGTCAGTCTTGGATCACACCTGCAAATTAGAGCAATGAAGGGCTTTCTACTTCTTGGGAAATAAAATAAGCGAGGATTCAAAACAATGGAAGTGTATGAACATGCCTGCAGGAACTACTGGCCTTTAGTTCTGAAAAATAAACCCAAACCTTCGTGGAGTCAGATAAGCCTGTGTGATTCACAGCACAAAGCGAGTGTGAACTCTTGTGCTGGGAATGGTCACTGTCTGGTGCCCGGCCAGAGAAGTTTGACAGTGTTGCACTTACCCAGGAGCAAATATTTTTAACTTGCTTAGCCCTCAATGTTTTTTGACTTTCACAGGCAAGTTAGCAGACAATTTGGACGTATTTGGTTGGAAAGGCAGCTCTCACTTTTTTAAAAACATAGCCCAACAAAAGGCACTTGACAAGCACTTTGTTGTCATAGGAGAGGCTTACCTGGAGTAGGGTTGTTTGGGGTCTCTGTAGTTTCTCCTACCCCTTAGGAGACTACTAGACTTTTGAGGCAGCCTTGAAGCAAACTTTTTGCAAAAGATAGTGTTTTGGAAATTTTAGTGCGCCCTGATTTCCTGGTCAGTATAAGTATCTGGAGTTCTATGGATTTTTATTGTCATTTGCTTCTCTGCTGAGCTGGGGGAGCACAAATGGTGCTCCTGACTATGAGACTTGATCTTCTGACCTAGACTGGAATAGCAGAGACGTTCCCTGTGTTGTCTGACCAGGTCGGGCAGAAGAGACTGGGAGAGTAGTGGAAAAGAACAGCAGGTGGGGAGAAAGGGAATGGGATGGATTTCTCCTTTCAGTTGAGTGCAAAAACAGTTGTGTCTAAAAGCTGCTATCGCGCTTGTGCAGCTTTGGAGCAGTGAGCTGATAATTCATCCTGCAGCTGCATCAGTAGCGCGAGGGCAGGGGAGGTAATGACAGCGTAGGCTTGGGGTGGGTGAGACCGCCCCGTTGGGAAGGAGCAGTCGTAGATTTGCTCATGCCAAGCGTGACGTTGCACCTTTAGACGTACCAGCGGAGAAAGTGCGGTGCCTGCCCAGATTGTAGAAATTGGAAGGGTTAGGAGAAGAAAACAGGTCTGCGTAGATATTTCTAACAACTTACGTTTAAAAAAGAAATCTGTCTGTTCTTCTTTGGCCCTTATTTGCAAGTCTTGTCAGTCTGCACAGACCTTTGTAGATTGCTGTTAGGCTTCAGGAGGAATGGAGTCACCTGAGGGTCTCTCACTGTGGAATTGGGGCTTTCTGCAGTACCGGCAGGCTGATGAATGAAATGTGCATTGGAAAACTCAGGTGAAATTGTATTATATCCATCATCCCCCTTTCAGTCTATCCTGTCTGCATTTAAAGAGGCACAGACACTGTGCATCTGGCACTGGAAATTGGGCACTAAAAATCCACTCTGATGTGCAAGTTGAAGTCCTTGGCTGTACGTTGGCCTATAACGTCTTTCTGCTTCACCTTCTGAGGCCAAGGTGAAGTGCTTGGATCTCGTAGTTGCTAAATTACTGGGGCTGCATGATTGAAATAAGAGGGAATGTTCCTCCTGTGTTCCACAGAACCAGCTTCTAGCAGGGGTTTGTTTTCTGTCGTCTTAAACACTCGACAGTGCTGGTTTGCATATGATTCAAATTTGAGTAAGGCTTCAGAGTTGCCTTCTTGGCTTCTCTTTAAAGACAAGACAATTCAACATCATAACTACTGTTAAAGTAAAAGGCTTCTACAATGTTTTTATTGGTTTTTTGGGACTTTTACTGCATTCTGAGAAAAATATCACAAATGCAATGAAAAAAGTCAGAAGAGAATTGGCTATTTAGGTTTTTCCTTGAATTAGCACCAAAAGTGGCATCCTTCCAGAGAAAGTGTTGCAAGGGGAATAGCAGTTGGCGTATTATGAACAAAGAAAGGAAATATTGGCTCTGCAAAGTTGGTGGTAACTGGTTTTAATGTTTCAAATCAGTAGTAAGTAGTTACAAAACAAATGAGAGTTTACTGTTGAAACCTTTAAGATGAAACCTCAGTTTACCGTGGGCGCTGTTAAACTTGATCAAAGCTTGCAGGGTGCAGCACGGACACCTTTGGCACATAATGCCAACTGGTTTCGTAGCATTTGAACTGCAGAGTTGCACTTAATTGCATATTTGTGCTTTTTACCATTAGTAGCTCAAAATATTTTTGTGAAAACAAGCATGTTAATCACTGAAATTAATTAAACCTGGACTCTTCATTACTCTCTTCTGGCAATTTTTAAAGTCATTTAATAGCACATACTTGAAGAATTTGCCCAAGCTGAGTTTTTCTCAGAATGTGTATATTTAATTTGCCTTTACTTAAGGTGAACTTCTGTTGCATAGAATTGTCCTTGGGCTTTAAAACAAGAAGTGAGGTCTTTGATATCAAACGTCTTTACTTCGGAGATGTCACATGGAGCAGGGGCAGAGGCAGTGGAGGCTAATTGAGTGTTACAGCTCAAGCTCTTTGTTTGACCAGTTTTCATTTGATCTTTAGCTTGGGTTTTACCATGTAGAAAATGAATTGAATAAAAATGTAGCCATGTGAAGGTGTCATGTGAATTGCTCATTCAGCAGCTCAGAGATACGAGGAGACTGAGCTTGTGCGCTCAGTATCTTCTCTGTTATTACTCTGCCAGTCGCCACTTGCCGCAGCAGTTCATGTTTTAGCTTCTGCTTTACTAATAATCATAAAAGAAGTATTTTTATTTTGGAAACAAGTTATTTGTAGAATTTATCTTTTCTTATATGTGTTCTCAAGTTTGTTGGTCATTAATTTTGGTAAAGTCTTGTTTGACTCACCACATTTTTAATCTTGGTGAGCCATGTGCCTGCCTGGCTGTTTGTTCTAGGAAAATAGTGATCGGTGCCTTGAGGTGCCATTCTGCTACATTTGAACTTTGCCTGGATGCTCATGAGACCCTGTTCCCTGATGAGGACTCTGCCTTTGTAGCTTGAATTTCTCTGAACTCCAGATTTTCTTCGAGCTGTAGAGAAGCACAGTCCCACTTGTGACTTTTATTCTAAAGTGAGAGACAAATGAGGAGCAATGAAACCTCCTGTACCCCATCACATACTGGGTTCTACTGGGAAGCTTAGCACTGGCTGTGTACATCTCACTCCGATATGTAGCATTTGGTAGATACTGATAGTTTTGTTTTGACTTGTTGACTTTATTTTTCCCCCTGGTTCATCTGTATCATAACAATTTTTAACAGCACTCTGCTCAATGTTTCTGTGGCTTTTTAAATAAGAAAATTAGTGGGTTGAGTAGATGAGTCTTGCTAAGCTAGTATTTTATTCACAGTATCCAAAATGGCACAATTGTGCATGGAGTTTGTCTGACATAATTTAATAGAAATTAAGGAGCCACCCTTCTGAAATACAGACGATTACCTCCCTCAGGTCTTGTCATCAGTCCTCCTAACTCATACTAGTCTCATCTCACTGGAGAAGAGTCCCCTCTACTCCCAGTGAAGTAATGTAGAAGGAAATTTCAGTTTCCTAAGGGACGTAAGCAGCCTCCAGATTGCATTTGGTGTAAAATGTCCAATCTGAGAGGATCAAACATGAAACACAGAATTGATGGTGTTCGGCACAGAAGCAGCTCTGGTCTGACCAGGTTATGGCAGCGTTAGCTGCAGGGTGTTGATAAGGGAAATGTAGATTTTCCTAACACAAGTGCCTTTTGCTGCCCTGATAAATGTGTTTTTTACATACTAGTAACTGTGGATCAAGGTAGCACTGTTTTACTATGTATTTTCAGATGACACTTCAACGTATCTGGTGTTATAGTATATTTTTAAAGTTATTTGGGTGAAGGGAAAGTGAGAGATGTTTTCTTTCAAGTTGCCATACCTTAGAAATCTGTAGGCTATTTGGAGGGTTTTTTTTGGAGCAAAAATGGGGAGATACATGGGGCTGGTGGGAACATCGCTGAGGTTTTACTATGGAAATGATCTTTGCAAGGTGGGAGATGTACAAACAGTTTGAATGCTTGTGAGAGGGACTGAAAGAGTTTAGCTTTGCTAGAAATTCAGCCATATAATGTGAAAAAAATCCACCTGTATTTATATCTGATGTCTTCCAATTTTTTCTCTCTCCATATCTGTTGTAGTTCCTTCAGAAACAGGTAACTTTTTGGCAGTCACTCTATGTTTCTGCATCTTGCCTTTCATAATGCTTCTGTTACCATAATATATAACGGAAATTTAATATCTTTGCTCGCACATTTCTGGCACTATAAAACATGCATGCGTAACTTCACAGACCCATTTAGAGTATCTTGCAGTTAGTTGGTGACTTCTGTTTCTCACCCTTGATTTTTACCTATTCCGAACGGTTTGAAAATGCAACAACTGAGATTTTGCAGCAGCTCATAGGTAGAACCCATCATACAACGACTATTGCAGAACAGTTAACGAGTAACCCCGGAACGTGCCCGCTAAAGGCATCGCATTTTGTGTTGAGCTAAAATGTAATGTCGCTTGGAAGCGTTAACGTCCAGCTGCGCGGGTGCTGTCGCAGCTTTGGTGGCACCGTGACATCTCGACTGATGCAGGTTTTTGCGGTTTCACGGGAGCACTAACAGTGGTGCGCCTTGTTAGGCATTTTTCTTTGATTTGGCTTCCTTTTCTTATTTTACTGCTTCTTTTGTATTTGAAATGAATGTTTAGCTAATAAACTTCTCTGATTTTTCATACATCTTCTATAACATTTTGTTTCATATAAGCTTATTAACAGTGCTTAATTGCTTATCCTTTGGTCTTTGTGTATAAGTTGAGTGAACATTTCCTGATAGTGCTGGATGCTGCCAGCCAGGCTGAGCACGGGTCACTTTTGTGACAGACCCACCAATATATGTGCAGAACTGCACTGTGAAATTTGGTTGAACGGGAAGAATAATAAGCTATATCAGCAGTCTCTCTTTAAAAAAATCTTCAGTGATTGTTTAAAAGCTGTAACGTCAGTGGCCAACTTCATATGTTGCAAATTCTTTTCATTATGGTTTTAAAGTTCGTTTTTCTGAGTAAGATTTCAGATCTTGCCAAGAGTTAATTTAAGCCACATTCTTCCATATCTGGCACTGCCTGGTGGTTTGATCTTATTTTTTCTAAAGATCTGAAATGTTTGCTCCTTTTTTTATCAGTAGAACGATAATAGGAAATTCTAGATTGAAGACTTATTTTTTTAGGCTTATTTGTTTATTTACAAGCTTGTAACAAGCTTATTTTATTTTTTAAAGTTCCTTCTGTTTAAGTTGGGCAGCTCTGAGATCTAGTTGCTTATAACTGTAAAAGCTTGGCTTCCGTGATGAATGGCTTTGTACATTCTTTACAGCACTTTAGTATTCCTTCTTAAGTCGGGCTTGAATGAAACAAGTGAAAAGAAAAGCTTATTATATTTATTTTTTATATCAATTTTTATAAACAACAGCAGACCCTTGCTAGTTATTTATTTTCATATGTTGTTGAGAACAAGAGGCAGAGAGTTTCTGAATCTTGCTGTGTGATTCGGATAAGCTGCTGCTTAAAAAGGCTCTTGCAGGAACGAAAGCATCTCTGTTGTCGGTGCTCCAAGCTGGTGGGTGACGGAGTTCGGCTGCGCAGGGAGGGACGGCGTGTGCGTGCATGCTGGTGTGCGAGGAGCTGGGGAAACACAAGAAACTCAGATATTTGATGGGAAACTTGTATCTTGCCCATTTAGGGCATGGGATTGTGTTGCATTCATGCTTTTTTGATATTTGCGTAATATGTTAGTGTGCAGTTGTGTGGGCTGTTTGGAAAAGCACATTATACAAGTCTTGGGTTTGTAGAGGACTTTTTTTTTTCTTTCCCCCAAAATGTAGTTTGTGTAAAATATTTTGAAATAACTGAAAGTAATTACTGCTGTTCTTTGCTATATCAGAACTTAGTCTGTACTTTCACAGTTACTCGAAGTGTGAAGTAAGCACCTTTCTAATGTAGTCCTGCTGAATACAGCAACTACAAGAGCAGGCGAATGATGTTTAATGTGCCTGTGATTCAGCTCGTTTGGTTGTTCCTCAAATAAACTAGTATGTATGTCTTCCTGTACTTAACTAAATTGATTTCACCTCCATCCCTCCCCGCTCCCTTGTAGATGCTTTTACCGATTCAGCCATCAGTGCTAAAGTAAATGGTGAACACAAGGAAAAGGATCTTGAACCGTGGGATGGAGGAGAGACCACCGCTGCTGAGGAGCTGGAGGCGTTAGAGACAGATGTTGTAAGTAGTGCTTTTTGATCATCTGTGACAGGCTGTAGAAAATAAACTATTTCTCTGGACATGCCTTGCAACCATTCCTTAATTTTAATCTGCTAATGAACTTTTTGACTAAAATTGCTGGCCTGTGTTGTATGGGTGCATGTTGAGTCTTTGCTAGCAGCTGCCACAGTACTTTTCTACAATTTGAATAAGAATAGCTGGATTTCAAATGCCACTTGTGGCAAATATTGACAAATGGCAGCTGCTGTGGTAGGGGACGTGCTTGACTCAGGGACTGGCTGAAACGGGAGCTTTTATTAAGGGCTCCAAATTCAGCAATACACTGCAGTGATTTATGTTTAATCGCAGCATTCCTGTCTGACTATCATTGCATTTGGAAATTATGGTGAAATTGTACTTAGTTAACTGTCTCTGAGCTAAGATGAGGGGAATTGATGGAAGTCTGACCCATGACTTAATAAGCACTGATACTACCTCAGCAGATTATGAATGGTTAGATGAAGAGTATTGTCTCAAATGACATTTCCTTATATTTGTACTCAACCATGCCTTCTTTTTAGTAAGATATTCAGGCTGCAATATGTTAAACAAAGAAGATAATATTACTGATGAGAGGAGAATTTAGTCATGTTACTGTGGAGCACATTAACTTTGTCTGAGTAGAACAGTTATCCTGTCAATTTTAGTGTACTTATTGTACAGCTGAGCTTTATTAGAATACTTAATACTGTCAGTGCTTTAATAAAACATTCAAAACATTTATCGTTGTGCTCGAGTACTGTAATAGTGATTTTACTAAAGTGAGGAAATGGTGCCGTTCAGCAGGGGCCCTCTGCCCGTGGTGTGTGTCTTTCTGATAATTGCTTTAGTAGAGCATTTGAAAAGCTTCGGCACTTGCCACAGCAAGGGACACTTCTAATGTCCAGACGTGTCAATTTGCACTTTTTGGAAAAGCCATTCATGTGTGTATGTCTTGCTAACCAGTAATCTTCTAGTACAGAGTGGGCATGGTACTTAAAAAAAACCCCTCATAATAACAACAGGGATACACACCACAAACAAAAAACTGGCCTTTGAAGGTAAAATCTGTGCATCTGTTGAACAAAATCCACTGAAATAAATTGTGGCTTTAGTAACGTCGTTATCTGGACAGTGAATTCACAGGCCCAAGAAAAAGGGCAAAAGGTTTAACTTCTGCCATCAGCCCTTAATTTTAAGGGAATGTGTTTCCAGTGTCATTTTGAAAAACAAGCATCATTTTCTTCTAGTCTAATGGATGGGATCCCAATGACATGTTTCGTTACAATGAAGAAAATTATGGTGTAGTATCAACTTATGACAGCAGTTTATCTTCTTATACGTAAGTTCCAAAATATTTTGTTATTAGATTTGTATTTAATGTTCTCCTTGGTTTGACGAGCTTTATAATCTGAAGATAATTTTTCATACTTTCTCAGGTTGTGGAACCAAATAACTGAAAAAGCAATGAATGAATAGTGCTTAAGAAACCTTGCCAGCGTTCTGTGAATAGTTAGATGTAGTAATCATTGTATATTCCCTTAAATGGGCACAGTTCGTTCCCATTGCAACATTTTCTGAATTTAGGCATATGTGCAATAATGCTTATTTCTTACAAAATCTTTCATTAATATAGTGGGAAATACCAGATTGTGAAACTGTCTTTACATAGCTGCTATACCTATGGTTCATGTTTAACCTGGCAGAACAGTTTGCCCAAATCCTAATTTTATTGAGACAATTGATCTGGTAGATATTGAAATGTTGCTCATAATTAAGGGAGGGTTGCATGCTATGGATGACTTGTTTAGTAGACTGGTCCAGATCTAAACTAAAGTTTTAGTTACAATATAATAACAACTTGAATGTAGAAGTCATATGAAGCCTGCTCTGGCTATTTTGGCAGTGTGGACCTGTTCCCAATAGTCTGCAGCTATAATGTTAACTGCAACTGCAAAACAAATCACTTGCAGATGTTCACCAGCCATTGTGAAATGTCCTTAATGTTTTCCCACTCTTTTAACCCCCAAAGCATAAACTTCTTTTTGAATGTCAAGGAATTGCAGTGAATATTTTGATTTTTGTATGTAGGATTGGAGCACTTGCCTACAGGTCACTTGGTTCAACAATTTTATTTTCACAATTTTGTTAAAATAGACCTGTAACATGGTGATAATCAAAGTGTCTTAATCGGCTTACATTTGAATCCTGGGAAGCTGTTCTTTTTTATACTTCGCTGCTCTAAGTACTTTTTGTACTTTTGAACTTTAGTCTTCCTTCTTTCTGCTTTATGGGTATTAATGGAAACAGATTAAAAACATGGAGGTGGCCTTAAATTGCCAGAGACAAATTCCATGTTTTCCTAGTGAAACGACTTTCTTTTCCTATCAGTCTGCTAAACTGTGAAACTTTTCCTGATTCTCCATGTACGTGATGAGCACCAGTGTCACTAAATGCTTCTTTGTGCAACTGAAAGATTGTACAGGATTTATTGTGTGTTTTCTCTTCCCAGAAGTAAGTGTTAGCAAGTATAGTTTGTCAAACTGCATAAAGGTACAAGTTTGTGTTCTGGCAAATGAACTGCATTAATTAATATGTCAATCAGCTGCTGGACATGATTCTCATCACCAGGGTTCTGAACACTATCATCTTGCCCATCCCCTTTCGTTCATCTATAATGACCCTTTTCCCTGGTAGAAAAGGTAAAATCGTTCTTTTGCTTGTTTAGGGTGTCATCAGTGCTACTGCATACATCCCTGCATTTTTTTTAGCACTTTAAATAAATGAGGAGGTGTTGGGTGTTCACTGTTCTTGTGCATATGCTTAATACAGGGGGGCCCGTGACTTCAGGTTTGTATGCATTGTATGCATGCATATCTTACTTGAGCCAAAGCTACCATTGATAAGGCCAAATAGATGTCTCGACTGGCCAAAAATATGTGTGTGGGGAAAATCTTGTGATGCAGTAGCTGAGCACTGGCTTGGAATTTGGCAAAGCCGCTTGTTTTCCTAGTTCTGCCACCAACACTTGAGTAATCTCGCATACATTGTTTCATACTTGGCTTGTATCTCCGCGCACTTTCTTTGTTCTTCTATTTTATATTATTCAAAATATGTGCAGTAGTGATTGTATAATGCCCAGCATAGCCTGGTCCAAGCCTCAACTGTGTTCTGTATTTTTATGTAGTTTATTCTAAAGTAAAGTCAGATGAAACAACTTTTGGAACTCAAAATTAGAATCGGAGACAAAGCGCAAAGGTGTTTTATAAAACTTGCTACCTAAACAAAAATGAGAACAGGTAAAACGCAAACCCATGGGTGGACAGAAGGAGCGCCAGGTCTGCTGTCCATCTCCAGTTACCTCTTTCAGTGTTTCTTTGCTCATGTATTGTATCCATACTTGGTGGCTTTCTTAAGAGAGCTACATATGCTTTTTGCAGTATGTGATTACCTAATGTACATATATGGAATGAATGGGTTTGCGGTCCTAGGACATGGCAAATACATCCTGGGTTTCTGATACTGTGCTCTAGTGTATTGGATTCATCTTTCTGCAGTTATTTGTCAGGAAGAGCTGAAATTCTGCGGTTGGAATTACTAAAAAGATTAAGCATGTAACTCCCTAATTTCAGTAGTATTGGGGACTCTTGTGTCTGTTGGGAATGTGTAAATAGCTAAAGAAATTAAAATTTGGTCTCTTACCATAGCTATCTAAACAACAGACTAAAGCTTTTTATCACTAATGTACTCAACCGTGTTAAAAGTTGGAGCCTTTGCATAGCTTTAGGGTTGGGGGATCTTACAAGTCATATGGAAAAGCTCTGCACCCTGACCTCAGCTCTCCAGGCAGGGAAATGACACTGAATTTGCACATAGTATCAAACCAGTCCAGGAATATTGACATAGTTATACTGAAAAAGACAGCAAGTCTGCTGGCTTAAAAACAAGGTTTTTTTTTACTCTGACTTGGTTAGAATTGTAATTTTTGTAGCTCCTTTGTGCTTTTGAATGCATTTCAGAGATTTTCCTTTCCATTGTCTTTTAGGGTGCCATTAGAAAGAGATAATTCAGAAGAGTTTTTAAAACGGGAAGCCAGAGCAACTCAATTAGCAGAGGAAATTGAATCAAGTGCCCAATACAAAGCTCGGGTTGCCTTGGAAAATGATGAAAGAACAGAAGAAGAAAAATATACTGCTGTTCAGAGAAATGTTAATGAACGAGAAGGACATGGTGTGAACACTAGGTACTTGCATACGCTATGAATAGTATTTTCATTTAAATGAAGTACATATTTTGGTACGGGAGCAATTTACTCATTGAAACTGTGCTTTTTCAGCAGGGTTGATTAGGTTAGGAGCCCTGTGTAAACAATCACGTGCTGGTTTTGGCGTTCATGCTAGCTTGGCCACCTCTGCCTGGCCCTGTATTATCTCTGCAGTGGAACAGACTTCCCCATTCTGATCTGTCCCTGTGGGAAATTCATACCAAATTACAGGAAAGGGCAGTGGTTTCGGTATCTCATGGAGAATTTCAGGCATTAATACTAAATCGTTCAGCGTCTGGGGGCTCATAGAAAGTGGACTGTGTGGTCAGTATCAAAAGCCAATTCATGAGGTGAATGTCAGGTCAGCATCTGATAGTATTTAGAATTTTCCTGTAGCTTGATTTGAGAATGAGAGAAAATATCAGCAGAGCATCTGAGCAGGTACTTTTCGTTGTCTTTCATTTCTGTCTTAACACTGATAGAAATTTGCTGTGTTTCAGAGAAAATAAATACATTCCACCTGGACAGAGGAACAGAGATGTCCTGTCCTGGGGAAGTGGAAGACAAAACTCAGCAAGGATGGGCCAGTCTGGATCAGGCCCACCGATTTCAAGGTCTGGATCCCATACTTCAGAATTCAGTTCCAACTCTGGAGCAGATCAAAGAGTAGTTAACGGAGGCAAGTATCTGAAGTCTAAACGTATGTGCTTTATAAAATTGCAGTCAATTGGCTAATTATGTTGAAACTGCATATGGTGTGGTCTTAGGAGGCGCATTTTGTAAGCTAGATTAACATTCATCATTTAACACAGAGGTGGTGATTTTGATTTGGGTTTAGCTTACTCGTAATGCAACGCACATTTGCACTGTATGTACCTTTGCAGAGCAGAAATGTTGTTTATTTTCCTTCTCAAACACCTTTGTCTTAGATGATGGTGCAGTATGTGGTTTTAAAGACTGAAAATTGCTGTTGCGTATTGCAACTGCTGAGCTCTGTGAGGTGCTGACACCCCGTGAGAGGAAGGCGGCAGCCGAGACAGCGTCACTTGTCCCTTCTAGGGCATGGATCAATTCTGTTTCCCTTTAAAAAGAATAAAACAACTCACTGACTTTATGATGACGTGGAGGGAAAAAAAAATCATTGCTGGGAAAGTCAGAGAAGTGTTAGGGGAAAAGGAATCAAAAGTCTTCTCTCCAAAGAGCTATTTGAGTATTTTCTGCTATACACAAAGGTAATATTTATAAACAGGCGTCACTAGGCAGTGTATAGCAGGAATCGGTGTTTCATAAACCAAACACCATTTTTTTGAGATGGATTTCAGCAGTAGCCTATCCTCGAGGCATTATTTTTATAAGTTGAAAATGCTATTCTATGAGATTGCTGTGAATAAATGAAAAATGTATAATACTCAAGTGCCTCTATCTGGAGAGGAAGCCTGAGAAGCATCTGAAGGTAAGTGAGGCTTCTTTTTAAAATACAGAGTCAGCTCTGTGAAGGATGTACAACTGAGTCCCGCCCAAACAATGCTAACCCTGAAATTTGTTCGTAGTATTTGTGGTTTCCATCATCCTGTTACTCTGCTGAATGAACATCAATATACCTAAAATATTCAGAATGGCTTGTGAATTCAGTTTCTTTGTTTTGGAAACAATGAGCCCTATATTGTAGACTAAAATACTACCTTAATACTTCAGCTAACTGATAAAGGCATAAATGTCAGGATTCAGACACTGAACACCGCTGTTTTTTGTAAAGATACAGTTCCTAGAATTGCTATTGCTCATCGTTTGGTGTGAAAGTAGCAGTTTGTGTAGTCAATACTATATGTGAACCGCTGTTTGAGAACCTCTGGTAGCTTGAAGGACCTTATCAAGAGTGATGCGTACTGTAGAACATATTTATGGCAGGCTAACAGATCAAACTTTACTGTCTGTTCCTTAGTAGTATTTGTAGATCCTAATTAACCCTTTGGGGAGTTTGTGAGATTCAGATGTGAAATTTGACCCGAAGCGGGGGAAATAACCTTGCAGAGACTTATTGGTGGCCGAACTAAACTAATCCATCCCCAAAGGGTTAAACATGAAAAAATCATTTTGTCATATTTTACTTTTTTTTTTTCTGTTGACCTTTTTCCCCATAATTTTTCTTTAGTTTTTATACTTTCCTTCATATCATTTGTTCTGTCAGGTGTTCCCTGGCCATCGCCTTGCCCATCTCCTTCCTCTCGCCCACCTTCTCGCTACCAGTCAGGTCCCAACTCTCTTCCACCTCGGGCAGCCACCCCTACGCGGCCGCCCTCCAGGCCCCCCTCGCGGCCCTCCAGGCCCCCGTCTCACCCCTCTGCTCATGGTTCTCCAGCTCCTGTCTCTACTATGCCTAAACGCATGTCTTCAGAAGGTACAATACCACGATTTGTTCATGTTTTTGTTTGTCTTTGTTTAACTCCTTTGTGAGTTTTTAATTACAAAATTGTTTTTTTTTTCCTCTTCATTACTTAACCTATAATTTGTGTTTAACTTTAGTTTATCAGACTATTTCTATTAACCTTTTTTTTATTTGAAGAACTTTACAAAAACAAAATAAAGCTGTGAAATTTCCCACGTTGGTTTGAAATAAACTCAGCTTTGTAAACGCTGCTCAGTGTCTTAACCAACAGCAACATGCAGGACCTGATAACTTTAGAAGACATTTTTAGGCATATAAACTTATATAAAATATCAATTACTTTAATACAGATCTTCCACAAAAAGCCATCTCGTATTTAATGAAATAATTTAATTACTTTTTATTTAAAAAATAGTAATAATAATAGTAATAAAAATGCTGTATTCAGAGGAGTGCACTGTGGAATGGGACAGGATGAGCTGTTTCTGAGGCAAATCTGTAGAAAGCTTTAGATCTGTTTGCACGGAGGCAGAACAGTCAGTCAGTTCCCCACAGTCAGAAATACGCAGAGGAAGGTGAACCTGTGAGGCTTCGGTAACTGTATGCACAAGTATCTGAACTGAATTTATTTGTCCTCTGAGGGTGCAGCAAGGAACACATTTTTGTTGCATTTAAGTGCACTTAACAACTTGCCTGCACAGCACGGTCTGTCAAGCCTGGAAAAATGCAAACTGGTTCTCCTAAACTCACTGGAAATTTGCAGCCTCTGCTGTAGCTGGAGCCGCGGGAGAGAGAACAGTCGTCCCGCTAATTGACCCAGTAACGCTGTTCTGCAGCTTGCCTGATAAATGCTCAAAATGCTCCGTAACCAGAAGGTGGATGGTAGCGGGCATGTCTGTATGCACTTGCATACTTTGAGTGCTTGCAACTGATTTGTCAGGCATGCAGTGAACTGCTGCTTACTGCAACCTTTAATTTCTGGTACTAGAAAAGGATTGCTGGAAAGTGTATTCTTTAAAATACTTGCCTGTATATAATTTGGCTTGAAGTGTACTTTAGATTCATGGTTAAAATAGAGGCTGACATTTAAAGATTTGTGTAACCAGAAGAAGTACTTGATATTTTAGAACCTGATCTGAAACCAGAAAGCCATTATCTGAACTTTTCTCTATTATTGACCTACATTAAAAATGAACTGTAATCATCCAGGTTGTCTTCTGTCCATATACAGTTTTTCTTTTTGAAGTATCAACATTTGAGTCTGATCTTGGAAAGAAAATGTTTGTTAGGATGTAGAAACCGTATTGCTGCTTAGACTTGAGCATAATAATTCTGTGGCAGTGGTATAAGCTGTTCAGAGTTACTGCGTTCACTTATGACTTTAGCTTGTGGTGTTAAACATGCATGACTTGAACCCTGGGATAACAATAACTTGTTTAGTTGCAGTTTTGCTGACTTGTGAATGAATTGTGACCTGCTGCAGGCAATTCAGCCTCGGTGCAGAATGCTCCGCTGGAATTCCCCAAGAGCATTGGTCAGCCAGTGGCGACTGCTCTGTAAATAGATGTTTGGTATCACTGACCACCTGACAAAAGCCGTGGAATTTTTTTCTTTTCTGGAAAATATTTGATATCCTGGGACTGGGTTTATCCAGAGGGAGCCGGGCCACTCACCTCTTTGGCTTGGCTTAGAGTAAGCAATATTGGGTACTTGGATTCAAATATTTCAAATCCAGGACTCGCGTACCTGATTCAGTTCTGATAAAGTTTCTAAATATCAATGAACATGAGCTGTCGTGGCAAGGCAATGAGTGTTGCAAGTCTGGCTGGACCAATGGCTTGGCCTTTTTAGCCTTGATGTCAGTGTAAATTACTTGGCTGTATTACTGCGTTATAGAGAATTATGAGATCAAAGCCAGTTTTAAGAACAGTACGTTTGGGGACGTGAAGTACTTATTGTTTGGGGTTGTCTTTTTTTTTCTCAGGGCCTCCACGGATGTCTCCTAAGGCACAACGGCACCCTCGAGGTCACAGAGTCTCTACTGGTAGGGGTACAATTTCAAGTGGCTTAGAATTTGTATCTCATAATGCACCAGGGGAAGCGTCTACTGCTGCAGTGGCACGAGGCAGCTCTTCAGGTGGGACGTGGTCATCAGTTGTCAGTGGGGGTAGGTAAAGCTCGGCTTATTGCAGATGGCTTGCCAGGGGCACTTTAGAGTGTGAATGCTAAGCAGAATACTGCATTTCTAGACGATTTAGGCTCTGAATGAACACTGGTTTGCCAACTTAGCTCGCTTAGGCAAAGTGGGGGAAGGATGTAGTAAAGTAGTTGGCGAGTCAGTCCTTCAAGCACAATATTATTGTCTTAACTGCAGAGAGGTTAAGTCAGATGGTGTGTGAGGAAGGAAAAATGGAAGAATTAGCTGTTGAAAAAGAAATAATTTTCAGGAAAATCATTGAAAAGAATGAACATTATATATGTTCTATTTTATCACTGGATTTGGTTAATGGCAGTGTAATGGGGTTTTGGTTTACAAATGAAGGATGTGTTTGTATAGAAGGTTGGTGTTTAAAGAGAAGATGAAATGATATTCAAGTTAAGTTGGATATATTTTTCCTTTAAAAATGATGCAGGTTTTAAGTAGTCATTTTGTGTTTGGATGAGTACTGTAGTAGCAGATATAGTCCGTGTCTCTTCTTTTTTGAATCTGTTAACGTATTTTTGTTAATATTTGATTTCAAATTTAAAGCTCAGTCTTGTGACACAGGCCCTAGTCTCGAGCTTTCGTAGTTGGGACCGTGTTTTAGTGAGTTGTCAGCAGCTGGGCGCTGTCCTTAATTGAAGGACAAGTGAGCAACAGTTTAGAGTCTGCTCTGTCCATGCTTACTTGAAGTTAATATATGACGTAAAGCAACTAATTAGCTGCAGTGGGAGGAGCAGGAAGTACAACTTATCATGTAAAGAATACACAGCCTTCCCCGCTGCTTTAACACAGGGGCAAAAAATAGACATCAAAGAATCTTCTTTCAATAGGATATGTTGTTTTTTTTTCAGCTGGCAAACCTCCAAAAGAGGACCCTGTAAAATGGATGTGTTTTTTCAGCCCTTTTAAAAATGTTTTCCATCTGTTTGTATGGAGACCTGACCGCCTTTTCTGTTCTGCCTGAAACTGTGTTAATGTGAGCGGTTGTACTGCCGGGGGGGCTGGGGAGCGTATCGCAGTTTCACGGTGGGACTACAGGGCAGTGATATATAGTAGGGGAAAATTGCACCACTTGTCTGAAATGCTGCTTTGTAAAGAGCTAGGAAATGTACCTGCAAGGTAAACAGGTTTTCAATTACCATATAATGTTCCACTAAGTGTTTTAGAGCATGCTTTTATTCATTTTTAAAGTAAGAAAATTGCTGCAGGTGAGGAAACTTATGCTATAATTGTTTTTCTTTTTTTCCTGTTTGTTTGTAGTGCCGAGATTGTCCCCCAAGACCCACCGGCCGAGGTCCCCGAGGCAGAGCAGTGCACCCGCGGGCCCGGCGCTGCCGTCTCCTCAGCCCGGTGCCATCCCCACGGAATCCGTGGCCATGCCTGTTCCAGCCGCCTCTCCCACCCCCGCCAGCCCTGCGTCCAACAGAGCCGTCACCCCTTCCAGTGAAGGTGAGGTACCCTCGCCGCTTCCGCTAATCCCTGACAACGAATCTACCTATAGAACAGCAAAGATGCTTTCTAAACGATGGGAAGGCTTCTGATGCATTTGATTTTACTGCGCAGTGAGTTCTCATGATGCTTTAAACTAAGGCTGGAGAGAGGCTTTTTGATAAGTCTTAACATGTCATTTCTTCTGCCCTTTAAGGAGTATGGGCTTATAGGTGTTTGACTTGATTTTTTCCAAAGTGAGTGCCTGGCTGTTTTCTAATTTAAAGAAACGTAGGCCGCTTGTTTCAAAGGATATTTTGGGCATAGTGAAAGGAAGAAAAAGCCTCAACACATTAAAGAGCACAGTCAAATGTCTAATAACTCTCAAATCTTTGTAGCATTCTGTATGAAGAGCTCGGCCTATTGAAAATAATTTGCTCTCAGTTTATAGGCTTTTTCAGCCTAGTTAAGGTTCTGTGTATGATGAGAGGGGTGTGTTTGACTGGGATGTTTTCATTTGGCTTAAAGACAGAAGAGGGGGAGATAACCCTCCAGGTCCTAACTAGGTAGCAGAAAATGTATAACCTAAGTTTTCTATTCTGTAAGCTGAAGGTGGTTAAATCTCTCTTCTGTTTCTATCTTGTCATCTCTCTTTGGTCAGTTTGAGCTGCGTATAAGAGAATAACTTCGGCAATTTGTTTTCTAGCTAAAGATACTAGGCTTCAGGACCAGAGGCAAAACCCTGCAACTGGAAACAAGGAGAATATAAAGCCAAGTGAGACTTCTCCTAGTTTTCCTAAACCTGAAAACAAAGGTTTGTATCGGAGCCTTTTGTATATACTTGACTGATGTAGGAATTCCAAGCACTAAACCTGTTATATCGACCGCTTCAATTAGCGTCTTAGGAAGACATGGAGGCAACCTGGCTTGGGTGTTCTACAGCAAAAAATCGGTCTTGCAGTTGTGAAGTGGCAGGTCTGCAATTTTAAATGTTGAGCTGGACTCATTTCAACAACACAAAGTGTAGAGATTCTCATGTGGATGGTGTGATTTCTTTTCACTTTTTCCTTTTTCTGATCACAAGGCTGGTTTTTAGCTCTCTTTGCTCTGAGTGTTTCTGCTTAGAGCTGCACTCACAATACTTCTGAGCATCATGGCCAGCATAGTTTTTTGTAACTGTACTTATTATTATGCCTTAAATTTGTCTTTCTCTGCAGTGTTGCTTTTTCATTCAGTTCTCAAAAAATATTTTCATATTGTTGAACTTGGAATCACAGAGTCATTTAGGTTGGAAAAGACCTTTAAGATTATCGAGTCCAGGCATAAACCTAACCTTGATCAGTGTTTCGCTTTAATTGCTAAGCCTTGAAACGCTGACATGTTATGTTTTGAGGGTTTTTTGTGTGTGCTGCTTTGTGTTCAGCTGAGTGCTGCAGTCCCTGCACCTCAGGGCTTCTGTCTCGGTGCGATGCGTTAGAACTACAGATACATCAGTTATGTAACGCTCTGGTTTCACAGAGTATTCTTGTGCGCTTACACACGTAGTTCATGGAATTGCACCAAATTACAGAGGGAACGATATCGCTGTATATCGTTTTTAGGTATGTTAGCATTGCCTTTTAGTAAATGGAGAAATGTAAGGGTTGTATGTAAAACTTGTATGAGAAATGCTTGGACAATGTTGGTCTTCTGTTTGGCAGGTGTATCTCCAATTGTTTCAGAGCATAGAAAACAGATTGATGATTTAAAGAAATTTAAGAATGACTTTAGGGTAAGTTTCTCTGTGTGTTAACTTGATGGTATCGTAGTTCTCATGTGTATCCAAATGATTATAGTGAATTGAATACATTGCATGCGTTAACAGGAAAACAGGTCCTTGCTGTTTGTGCTTAATTTATGAAAATATCTATAAGAACTAATGCTAGATATTGTAAAATCAATTCTGATTCTTGCTAGTACAATTGCCTGATACATGTAAATGTACATATTGACTATACACTGAAAATAGTATTTGAAACCTGTTGGATCGTTAGGTACAAATAATAATCGCATTTACACTCTGTATGGAAGAGTTGTTTCAAAATTAGATGAAGGGCTTTGCTGAGGAAAATGGAAGGTGCATTCATATTACTTATTTCATGGTTGTAATGGTGTATTAAATCAGGTTAGCTTTTCAAGTGTTACTATTAAATTACACAGGGAGATGAGTGCAGAGGGTTGTCTTAAGCTTTCATGTCACTTCCTAATCAACATACAGGTCAGTTGAGTGGCTGAATACCTTCTTTCACAGTGTAGGCTTAGAACATTGTCAATGTTCATAGATTTCTTTTCTAGTAGAAATGGGAATGTATGTTTTAAAAGGTCATTTCCAGATGATTAAGGCCCAAGGGACTATATTTTACTCTGTGCATGTGATAGCATTAGATTGTCTCTCTCTCTAGTTCTGTACCTCAATTTACTGAATATATTCCTTGGGTCTTTTTCAGTTACAGTCAAGTTCTTCTTCAGATGCAGTGGATCAACTGCTAAACAAAACCCGAGAAGGTGAAAAATCAAGAGATGTAGTTAAAGAAAAGACAGAATCAACCCCTAAAGAATCTATCATAGAAACTGGCAGTAATACTAACTCTAACGGTGGCAGTAGCAAACCTAATAGTCCAAGTATTTCTCCTTCGATAAGTAATAGTTCTGAGCAAAAACGAGGGCCTGAGGTAACTTCACAAGGTGTACAGACATCTGGGCCTGGAAGTAAACAAGATAAAGAGGATAAAGAGGAGAAGAAGGATACTTCTGAGTGAGTAATTATGCTTTTTAGAATAAGCACATCTGTTATTAGCATTTAGCCATTTGTAGAAAAAGCTATTATGAGTCTGTAATATCCTGCTGTTTATATGGATAAGATCAATATAAGTTCTCTCTGTTACACAGAGAAAACAAGAGGTGAAGTGACTGTACTGAAAACCATCTCGCGAGTCACTGGCAGAGCTGCATTTCGAGCTCTGGTCCTGTTGATGCTTAATCTGTATCTAAATGCTTATTTGAGTGTTTTCTTGGCTCATGTGAGCTGTAGTATTAACAGCAGGAAAACTTTTATGGACACGTGTAGTAAGAGTACTGTCAGTAAGAGTGGCTTTTTGCATGCCGTGTATTGTTTGAGTTCTCAAAAGTCTGACTCACAGATGGAAATGAGGTATTTCATCTCTTTAAAATTTTAATTGCTGGGGCGTTTTGCAGATATATAGAATGATATGCTTGTAAAAGAATAACACAATGCAATTTTTTTCTTCTTTATGTTTAGGCAAGTTAGAAAATCAACACTTAATCCTAATGCAAAAGAGTTCAACCCTCGATCTTTTGCTCAAGTAAGTTATTTGAATCTATTTAACATTGCTTTTGAGTAGATTTTTTTAAGCAAACTTTTATTTGGAGGATAATCAAGCTAATCTTGCATATTAATTGCTGAACTCTGTTTGTAGCCAAAACCTTCTACTACACCAACCTCCCCTCGTCCGCAAGCTCAGCCCAGCCCCTCCATGGTGGGTCATCAGCAGCCAACCCCTGTGTACACTCAGCCTGTTTGTTTTGCACCAAATATGATGTACCCAGTTCCAGTGAGTCCAGGCGTGCAGGTAAAGTGCAGCAGATGCTGTGGATTCATTAACACTTCTTGGGTGATTGTCAGCAAGTTTGGGAGATTTAGGAGATACAAGTTGAAACAGTGAAATGATACAGCTTGTATTATTGTTGTAAATATGGGCACAATTACGTTGTTAAGTTTTACCTATGTAAATTCCCAGTGGTCCCTCAACCTGGATGTTCTAATAGTCTCAAACACTTGTGAATTCCAGCAGCTCTTACAATTATTGCTAATCTCTGTGGAGTTCCTCCCCACTCTTCCAAATATAGTCGTACTCTCTTAAGTTTAAAGCAACTATTTCTTAATCCTTAGTTTCCAGCTGTGTGCCACTGGTTTCTGGTCATTGCAGGGGTTATTAGGATTTCAAATCTGTTATAAACCTGTCTTATTTAGTACATTGCGTGGAGCAGCAGTAGTATCATTACTTGACTGGCTGTTGTAAACCATATGGTCTTAGTTGTTTGTACGTGCAGACTTGATCACAGTGATCCAAGAAAATACCATAGGTTAGGCAGAGTTCACTAAACCACGTAACATAGCAGAGTAAAACACATCAAAGCTGAGTGGGGCCCCCACTCAGACACATACTCACTTTTTAAAGGAGTATTATAGCTTCAACTCTCCCTTCTCTTTCAGCCTCTATATCCTATTCCCATGACGCCCATGCCAGTGAACCAAGCCAAGACATATAGAGCAGGTAAAGGTGAGAATAATACTGCCTGTTTGGTTTTTAGTCTGCATGCAGCATGTATATATTACAAATGTTTGTGTATTTTCTAATCCCTGTTCGTTTGTTTTCGATTGATATTGTAAATGCTGTTCTTAAGAAAGAGAAGTGGAAATACTAACACATTTCTAGGTTAACTAATTCAGACAAAACATGATACGTTTGAGTTGCTTGGTTTGGAATCTGATTTGACAAGCAGGAAATCCTCTCTGTTACTTGGAATGTTAGGGTAAGCTGATTGTCTCCTGTATTTTGTAAATGCTACAGGTTTGTTTAAAGGGAACTTTCTGGAGTGGTTTTCTGGACTGCTTTACAGCAGAGCCCTGAATGGTGTTTAAATAGGGTTTTGTTTTCAGTCAACAGGCAAAATTGCTATTTCTTCAGAAAGAGTGTGCTATGCTACTCTTCTGGAAAGAACTAACTGCTGGTTCCAGTTTGTTCTTCTGCATTCCTTCTGCAGCAGTAACTGAACAGCTGGACTAACAATAGTGTGTTTTTAACAAGTGACACCTGGGGCTGTGGAGGCCCGAACATGTGAGGCGAGATGCTCTCTCTTGTGTGTAGTGCAGCGAAGGAGCAGAAAAATGATGGTTTTGTTTTTATAGTCATGTTTCAGATAATGCTCTAATTCTACACAGTGCATGCTTTCTTGCAGTTTTATACAGTGGGTCATGATGGTAGGTTCCAGTGCTGCAGCTCCAGTCACTGGAGGAGGAAATTGTTTAAATAAACAAGTAGCCTTTATGAATGTAGGGAAGACAAAAACCTGCAATGTGTTTCTCTTTTAAAACACACTACTAACTTTACTGTGGCCTGACCCGTGAATTCTTTTGGTTGGTAACACTGATTGTTTTAATCAGAAATATATTGCTATGCACTCACTTGCTCTGTGAGGCTGCTCCTCTATTCTGAATTCCTTTTTAAAACTTCGTTTTTTTCTGCATATCCCTTCTGTGTGCAGCAGAGTCCCAAGGGAGCTGCATGGGTTAAAGTTCAGTGTCTTTACACTGTTCAAGTTACCTCTCTGCCCTCTTAATCTTTCTTCCCTCTAATTATTCCTACTCCTCTTATAGGTTGACTTGTCCCCTTCAGTGTTGACCGAGACCTAAAAGTCGCTCCCGCTGTCCTGAGGGGTAGCACAGAGCTTAAAATGTGTGAATAGCTCAAATTGCGGCTGGTGGAGACCTTTATTCTGCTCTCCTCAGCCATAAGCACAAGTGATTTTAGCAGACTCAGCTTTCCAGCTGATGGAAGTGTTGCTGAGTAGTTCCCATAGAGGGTGAATTAAGCCTTTTGAAGGGGACAGGATCAAATTTGATTACTGTAGGTATCCTGATAAAACCTTTCTTTTCTGTTACTGATTCTTGTCAGTCTTTCTCTCCCTACACCTCCTTCCTTTCCAAAAAAAAAGCAGGCCTGGGTTTGTGGCTGTATACATGGCTCAAAAGCAGTGATGAAAATCAGACGTTTCTTGGAGAACTCCTTTTCATGCTGTTGCTTTTTGATCGTGCTCTAATACATGGTTGAAGGTGAGGGGTGAGGATATTCCTCTTGCTCGCAGTGACATTGTAATGTCAGACTTCTCAGGAAGATCATAATTCATTGTCCTGTGTTTCTAATGTTTCTAACTCTTTGCTTTGTAGTACCAAATATGCCACAGCAACGGCAAGACCAACATCACCAGAGCACCATGATGCACCCTGCCTCGGCAGCAGGCCCTCCAATTGTAGCTACGCCA
The DNA here is from genome assembly GCF_964273445.1 of Streptopelia decaocto. Taxonomy (NCBI): domain Eukaryota; kingdom Metazoa; phylum Chordata; class Aves; order Columbiformes; family Columbidae; genus Streptopelia; species Streptopelia decaocto. The sequence continues at coordinate 4,974,605 of NC_138670.1, read as the reverse complement.
CCTGCTTATTCAACACAATATGTTGCGTATAGTCCCCAACAGTTTCCTAATCAGCCTCTTGTGCAGCATGTGCCACACTACCAATCTCAGGTAAGAGTTCTCCTAGTCTACGTGATACGTCAAAATAGAAATAACTGAGTGTCTCAGTCCTAAATACCCAGTTGTCTCCAGTCCTAAGAGATCACTCTGAGCAGTTTCTGTGTTATGGTGGTGCTGTAATGTGCTTCAAAGCCTGTAAGAAATTTTAAGGTCAGTGTAGAAGTTGGCATTTATTATTGATACTACCTTTATGGCTCTTTGGAGAATTCCTTTCAGGTCATGGCCAGGACATCTCCCACTTACGTGTTCTAAAATTAAGCTATTTGGTGTACCCCTCTTACTTCAAAGGCTTTTAAATAACCATATGTAATTGTATAAATATATAATTACATACATAAGCTTACTACATTATTAGAGTGGCAAAAATTAGCTATGCCAATGGTTTCTGTCAGTTTCTAGCCCACTACAGAAAATACCCTTAAATTTTTAGAAACAATTGGGATAATTGTGATAATATGAAATCTTTAGTCTGCTCTGCATTTAGTGAAGCCAAGCTGTTACAGTATCTAAGTACATAATTACTGTTTAGATGACACTCATTTCTTTGTAATAGTTCTCCAATTAACTGTCTCTTTTCTTCTTTCTGTTGCACGCAGCATCCTCATGTTTATAGCCCTGTAATACAGGGCAACGCTAGAATGATGGCACCACCAACACACGCACAGCCTGGTTTAGTATCTTCTTCTGCAACACAGTATGGTGCGCATGAACAGACGCATGCTATGTATGGTAGGAAACGTTTTGTGTTATATGTAACTTTTTAAGTTCTGATGTTGTGCAGGGTTGTATTTAATCTCAAGCTTCAGACGTGGGTATCGTTCAGATTACACCCATAGATGTGGTTTTATGTTTCATAAGATGATGAGCAGAGCATTGAAAACTGAGCCACCTGGTTAAAATGAAAACTCAAGTGTGCTGATTTCAGTAGGATGCCAGTGACCAAGATGAAATTTCAACCTGGGAGCTGCTAAAGAATATCTACTGAAAGAAGTTTGTTCAAGTTCTCTTGATGCTCTTGACACAACATCCCTTGATTGTTTCTTGATTATAACTAGGACTTGTTTTATCGGAAGGCTATGACCTCAAGTTTCAAAACTTGTCTTTAGTTCTGACAACTTAGTGAAATGCTGTCTTTATGATACTACTAGCATTATTAACAGGATGAACACTGCTGTTTGAGCAAGATAAAATGTGTTGCTTACCTTTCTTTTTTGGTAAGTCAAGAACAAGTATATGAAACAGCTCATGTATTACTCTGACTTTGACAATTAGTCTCCAGCATTAGCAGATGGGCATATTTCAGTTGCAGTGAAGTGCTGAAAATGTGGGTTACCTTGTTGCAAAGTCAAATGTGAAAGAACTTCTGAAGCATTATAAATGTATGATAAATCAATGCCCAATTCAGAGAAAAAAACCTCACTGCAAAGTGTGCTATGGAAAGAGGTAGAATCAAGGTTGTGAGAAGTCTTGGAAATTGTCATAAAATGTCAAAACAGCAGATGGTCTCTTGAAAACATGGCATTTCAATACTTGTTATAGCATCTGAGGAAGACTTTTATTGGGTCACGTATATTATTGACTTAGATTCTAATAAAAGATTTTCTGTACCTTTAGACATCTTTGTATGTTTTCCGGTGCTTAGTTTTACACTGCTACTTAATGGAAGTCCATGATGTGTCATGAAAACGTACAAGGCTAAGGATCTGAAGTTCAGTGTGAAATTAATTCTGATTTTTAAAAGTTTGTGTCTTACCCATCAGAAAAACTCCTGTCAGCTCTCTGCAGTGGTATGGTAACATAGCTGAGAAACAAAAATACTAGAGAGAAACCTTTTTTGACCCTTGGAGGAAGAACATTTGAGCTCATTTGTGCTGAAGCTGAAGTTAACTTGTAGAGATTAAGTCTTTCTCTCACAGGTCCTTGCTAATTGTATTACTTTGATCTTTTCAACTCTTGTGCTTGAGGTGTCCATGTAAACAGATCTTCTGTTTGCTGTTCCATTAGATTAAATAGAATTCCGATAAAGTGGATGATCAAAGGCTTTCAGACCTTTATTGGGGAAAACTCTCCTCTCAAATCTTAATTAAAATAAAACTAAACATGAGATAATCTGAGATTTGATTCAAAGTGGTTGCATGTGACTTCCTGGCAATTTCCCATTGTGGACCATCCTTATCTTTTGTAACCAGTGGGTTCTACAGCACTGAAGTACCAGTCCTTCCCTTGGCTGGCTTTGATCAGATGGCTGGATAGTTTGCTCACCGATATTCTGACTTACAACCATTAGATCTCATTTTGTGTTGGTTTTGCAGCTTGTCTGTTTTAGATCTGTGACTACCTACCAGTACAAACAACTAAGTTGGGTCAAACTTGAGAATTCTTTGGTATTTCCTGCCATTAATTAAATATTACTTTTCCAAGAGCACCTAATTTAACAGAAATTGAATGTCCTTCTGTGTTCTTTCAAGTAACTACTTGGTGACTCTTCTAAATATTCTCCCACCTTCCCAGTAAATGAACAAGTGCTTGAGATTCTTGTTACTGAGACCTCACCCCAGCCGGATCGTGAACTCCATATGAGACACTTTTAAATTTTTGAGTATGTTCTTGCCATGTGCAAGTGTGTTTATTGCCTAGCGAACATGAATTGGCTCCAATGTACCCTTAATTTATAAAGTTTGCAGTTAGCCGCACACGAAACGACCTCTGATGTAGTGCAGCACACTCTCAGTTCCAATTTTTGCAAGTCTTCCATGTGCTGAGTACTTGAAGACCTTGCCTAGATGGATTGTGTTTCCTCCAAATGTGTTCATCAGTAACGTATTCACTTCAACTTCTGTTTATCAAGCTGTGAGTGCTTGGGGAAAATGTAGAAATGCCCAAGGTGATAAGTATAAGCTGCTTCTGGAGTACATTGCTAACGAACAACATGCTGGAACCATTCGCATCTGATTGAGTGACTGTGAGACAGTATCCGTAACTTACGTTCTGTATTTTGGAACCTTAAGTTTACTCACAGTATCTTTGAACTAAAATACCAATGCACTTTGATTCTGGTCCTGTCTTAAAAAACTCATTTGAACAGAATAAGAACTTCCTGAGAAACACCAACTGCTGCCTTTGATTTCTGGAGCACCTGCTCAAACAAGTTCTCAGATTTCCTTTTGGCTCTTTAAGATTGCTATCTGATTTTAAAAAATATATATTATTATCTATTTAAAAATTTATTTTTTGCCCCGTTGATATCACGATTCAGAGGGTTATGCTGCCCTTTTATCCTTCAAGGTACTAGTGCTTTCTTTGAGATAATTCTTGCAAAATTCACTCAATGTTTTTCCTGCGTATGTGGTAGAGAGAAGATGTCTGCAAGGAGAACCACACTGAGACGTGGGGGTTGGGGGGCTCTGCTCATGAAGTATTCTTAAGGTATAAAATGTTTTCTGGTGAGACCTGAAACTCCATCTTCACTAATGGTTTGGGACAAGTTGAAAGCCTGTGGCCAGTAGTAGCTGCCTGCCGACGAAGAGAAATGCCTGTTGATCCATTAAGTGAACCAGTTTGGGGTTTATTTTCCTTCCTGCCTCATGAAGAGATAGCCGAATCCAAAATACATACAGCGACCTACGCTTGTTTATAAGCACTCTTACATTTTAAAGAAAAGTATTTCTATCTGATGCTGTTTAATGGGATATTTCTGCACTTCTGCGATCTCCTTGCTGGTGGTTCCAGTGTCCTGCTGCTGTCTCGCACCCACTGTTGCCAAGAGCTGGAGAGAAGCTGAGCAGCTGAGCTGCCTGGTCACCCGCAGACCCAGCTAAACCTGCCGGAGGAGCGTTTAAATCATTGGGTTTTCCCCCTAAAAACACAATTGAGAAAGGACAGTGTTCAAGCAACTATCTTTCAGTCAACTGCCAGACAATAAATGTCTGTTAAACGCTTCAGCTCTGAAGACCTGAGCCACTTAGATGTCCTTATGGAGGGAGTTTGAAACGCAGGCGTCTTTCAGTGCCGCACACACGTACCTGAACGCGGAGCTGTCATTCTTGGCCTGTGGGTTTCAGAACACGGTGCCTGCCTGGGGAGCGTTGGCTCTGGGTGATGTCCCTGGCACCGATACCCTGGGCTGGTCACGTTTGGCCACGTTGGCAGTTCCACTGCTCGGTCTGTGGCGCACACAGAACTGAACTTGTGCCGTTAACCAACCGAATTTTCTGCTAAGTAGAGGGTGGATAAATTCATTCCTGTGACAATGAACTTGTGTTAATCTTACCATGCAGCTGAACTGCCTGTGTTTCCAGGTAACTGGAGTCCTCTGAATAACTTTACTTTCGTGTTTAAAACCAACCTTGTGTAAAACCAGAGCTTGGTTTTATACAGCTGCATTTCCTGTTTTTTGTGCTCTCATTCCTGTCCCCATTCTCCCTTCCCTTTTCCCCTTCTGCATATGTTTTACTGGTCTGGTGTTGTCTCTAACTTTATCTGGTTTCTGTCTCAGCAGTAGAGTAAATTCTATTACCCTGATAGTACAATGGTGGATATAATATAAACTTCAGAGGATTCTCCAGGGACTAAGAGTGAACCAGTCACCAAAGGTGTCTTGGAACTGTTAAGAATGGCAGTGATATAGCTGAAAAAGCAAGGGGCCAATTTCTGTTTTAATGTAATTATGTTTTAACCTTCTCATTACAGTGGACTGTAATAGACCATTAATTGACATAAAGCTTATTTCTGTGTTGCTTAAGAACTGAAGACCTCAGTGTCACAGTGTAGAAGGAAGGCTTACCTGAGACTTGTATTGTTTCATTTCCACTCATTTGTGAAACTAAATATCCAGCTCTAATAGCACCTAAGTAAATAAAAATATCTGCATGGTTCTACAATCTTTAAAAAAGAAAAAAAAATGATGCTGACCTTTCCAGAAGACGGGAAGTATGCACGTGGCAAGAGGCTAATTTACCTTTCTATTTCCCAAATTCAGCATGTCCCAAAATACCATACAGCAAGGAGACAGGCCCTTCTTTCTACTTTGCCAGTGAGTTGGGTTTTTTGTACTAATTTTGATTGTACAGAAAAAGCACTTACTAAAGAACAGATGTTAAAGGAATGGGACGTGTTGAGGGAACAAGTTTCCTTGCACCAAACCAGTATGTGGAAAACACAGGAAGGTTCCTTCCCATGGACAGGGACATGAAGCTGTTGAACAGATTTATATGACCACAGGAAGCTGATTTGTCAGTGTTTTAAAATGTATTTTGTATGCTGAATAATTTAGTTTTAGCACCCAGTCTTTTCGTCTGCAGCCAGAATTGAGTGCTGCATGTGGAGAACCTCTGCCTAAAACCTGGGTCAGCAGCCTCACTCCCTTTCTTTCACAGCCCAAATGGAATTTTAAAACTGGGGAAGTTAATCTGTGTCCGAAAAGGAGAAGTGTCTTGTGCCTCTTGTCTGTAAAAAGCTGTGGCTCAAGTTCTGAGCCCCTGGGAGGAAATAACTTGAGTTGCAGCTGAGATGAAGGAAGCTTTTTGTAGAGTTACTTCACTGCTGTTATTATAATAATAAAGAGAGCAACCAGACGAGGGCTCCGTGCCGGTGTAGATGCTTCCTTGGCAGATAACGTTAGGTATCGGTGGTACCCGAGCCGGTGACCTGCGTCAGTGCAGGGGCGGGCAAGGGGCTGATGTTCTCTGTGCTCGGCGCACAGCAGCTAACGCAGACTCCAGCTGCCTGCCTGTATGGGAAGGGCAGATAAGGAAAAAAATCTGCCTTATATATTGGTGATCTTAGCACTTGGAGGAAGCTGGTTTGGGGAGAAATGGGATGGTTGCAGGATGGACCGTCCTTGTCACCCAAGATATGGCAAAGGACTGAAGTTCCCAGGATATTTCAACCATTCTCCTGTCCTGTTGTGTGTGCAAGCCCATGCAGCCTATGCCAGGCACTCTTGGTTTAGTTTCGTTTGGTTTTTTTAAGTTAGCTCATGCAAGAGGGATGTGAGAAATACCACTTGTTCTCCAAAAATCTCTTCTGGAACAGACTTCCTGTGTTTCTTGTACCGAAATTGTTCGGCGTGAACTGGTGCTGTGGGATGCCGACCTGTCCTGTTTTCACGCGTCTTGGTTTGGTGCACTGAAATAACTTTAAAAAGCTCGTTCCTTTCGTGGATAATCTTTTAAGTGAAGTCCACTCTACCTGTGTAAAATTACTTCTTGAAATGTTTGTGTTATGAAAGAAACATTTGCTATTTCTTTGCTTCCTACCATTCAGGTCTTTTAAATGTAGTTATCCTCACCATCTTACTGGGTCTGGCAATAGTTTTGAAGTTTGTGCACTGGTCAGTTCTTGAAAATAGGCTCTTCAGTGCATCTTGGGACCATGACCAACCATGACCACCATTGGCAGCATTAAAATTCCTACCAGGGAAAATATGAAATTACATTTATATGTTTTTTGCTTATACCCTTGTAGCTGGGAGCTCTGCTTGATTTCTGCTGCTCTCACCTCTTTTGATTTCAGCTCCTTCTGTGGGTTTGGTGGCTGCCTGCTGCTTGTTTGCCTCTCAGAAAAATGGGTTGCACTTTTGTAGAGTCGAATTCAGTAATTCAATCCATCTGATATTTTTGCTCACTTCATTACCGAATCGCTTATCTGCACTGTGTATCCCGGCAAGGTTAGTGCAGTTCAATATTACGTTAGGAAACAACTTGTTGAAAAGATGCTGCAACGAAGCAAGTTGGCCCAGGGAGTGTTTCTTGCAGAGAGGAATGTGAGGCATAAATGGTGAGAAAACCCGTGTGTTTCTGCTGGAATGAGCGGAGGTTACTTGCAGCAAGGAGATCCGCAGAGCTGTTTTGTGCTTTCCTAGAGTCGTGCTTTCTCAGCACGACTAGATGGCCATTTGGAAAATCTCCAAAGTAATGAGAATGAGGGAAAATCTTGGATAATTTGCAATACTTTTTCTTTTTTCTTCTTCCTCGCCTCCTGTTTCATCTCGTTTGCCGTTTGGTATCTGTAGTGAACTGTTGTGATGAACAGGCACAAATTCTTGACAGAAGGTCCCAGCGAAAGTGCTTTAGTTACGGCCGAGCAGCTGAATCTCTCGTGGCTGTTTTGCAAGGCTTCTTCCGCAGATTTCAGTGCTTTGTCAAGAGCTGCCCATTGCACCAGCTAAACGGGGAAAACCTTTTACTTTTCTAGAGTTGAAGTTTGAACTCGGGGTTTGAACTACCAATGATCTGTGCACATGTTTCAGACTTGCTGCCGCTCGTCCCGAACTGTTCTTGGTTTGTATGCAGTGTTTGTACAGGATTTAGATAAGTATCCACGTAACATTTTTTGAAAGACACTTTTAGTATTGCTATTACAACCTAATTTGCAGCAGCTTCTGAACTAGTTTTAACCTAATTTGTAGAGCTTATTGGAGTAATTTGTTAAAGACAAAATGGGGGAGAGGAGAAGCTAGGCAAATAAAAATTCTTCAATATAAAAAATGTGGTACTTTAAATGCAAAGCTGTGGATCAAAGATATTAGAAGGCTATGGAAGAGCTGCTGCTATGACAAAAACTTGATCCTCCCCCCACTTCTGTATCTGTATCTATTCCTCAGTTTAACTGGTTTCTTAAGAGAGAAATTCTTCATTGTGAAGTTTTATTGTATAATGTATCTGCTTCAGAATAACTTAGTTTATTATTCTCTCCTATAAAGAAACAAAAGATGAATTACACAAATGGTTTAAGGGAGCACCTCATTATTTTGGGGGCTCTTAACAAGTAATGTGGCAGGACGCGGGAAGCCTTGAATATCTTACAACTTGGAATTGATTTTCATATACGTTTTAAAACCCCCTGAATGGGGTTGAAGTTAATTTGCAGTCAGGCGTGCCAGCCCTGCAGCAGCAGGATGAGAGCTGAGCAGGATTTTGGTAGCACGCCCTTCGGCAAACAAGTCAATCCCTCTCTGCAGTTTATTTCTACTACTTTGACAGAGATAATAACTCCTGGACTTTGTCAGAGTGTTGTATAATAATGAGGCTGAGAAATTTTTCTACTGTGGGAAACCGTAAACTTCATAACTGCAGTGGTTGGAAGTCAAATAGAAACATGGTTGAGATGCTGCTGCAAAATAATTTTAGTAGTGATGCAGAAAAAAAACCCCCACTCTTCTTGCATTTGAAAGCAAAACAAAGTGCAATGGCAGACGATACTGGTAGTTTTGCCAGTATGTATAGGAAAAATCAAGGTGTTTTCCAAACCCCTCTGAATCAGAAATGCTCATAGTGCATGAGGGTGCGTGTCCATTCACAGGCTCATGCATGAGCGTGTTAGGATCAACTCAAACTGCAGGAATGTGGGGTTACAAATGTATTTGAAGTTCATCTGCATTAATAGCCTGGAACTGTAGTGCACATAACTGCTGGACCATTTGCTTGGTGCAGATTTAATGGAGCTTTCAAGACAGCAGGACGGGATTAAGTTCAGTGGGGTAGGCACTTACTACATAGAGACCTTCACAGTGGCGTGTATAGGGGAGAAAAATCTCAATTAGGCAAAAACACCCCTGCCTAGATATGTTCTAGGGAGTTGGAATATTGTAGAACTAGTATTTGTAAGCTTTCTAGCAAACCAAGCTGGAGGAAAACGAGGACTTGCACAGGGCAGTAGCGTGTCCGGGGTTGCTGTCCCTTTGAGACTTGTTTTTGCTGACCAGCATTGTGCTTTCACGTGCAGCTCCATTTTTATCCATTTTCTCCACCCATCTTGGCTTTCATCCCTATATGCACACAAGCAGTTCTGTGTATTCGTGAACTTAGAGCCCAGCACAGCAAAACTCTTCAGAAGCCGCGGTTATTTGGAGAAGCGCGATACCGTGACTCACAGCCATGAGTACACGGGGCAGGTGGTTGCAGCATCGCAGTCACACTCTGAGTTTCTCCCTGTGCCCTGATTTTCAGGTTTGTTTGTGAGGGCAAGAAAACAGCCCCCAAAAACCCATCACTTCTAAAGGTACGCTGCAGACAGGCACTTCAGAAGCCATCGAGTTCTCATGTCATCAAACCCCACTAAAAAAAGCCGTAACCCTACAGAGAGTAAGCAGCAATGAACTTGTCAGAACGACAAAAAGGTACCAGAACAAATAAGGAATAGTTGCAGGAAACAGAGTCAGGAGCAGGCTGATGGTTCGCTTAGACCGTTTGTCTTTTAGCGCTGTTGTCAGCAAAACGAGCCCCACTCTTGGCAAGCCGTAACAGCGGAGAGAGCCGTGCGTGTCGGCGTGGGCCGGAGCGCAGCTGCAAACTCGACTGCTTGTTGCACACGTTCTAAAACCAATATAGATGCGTTTTCTTAGGGTCTCACTTTCCACTTGCATGCTGGATTTGCTGACGTTACGGATTTTCATACTTTGCTCGATTCCCTCAGAATTAAACCCCACAATTTAGCGTGGCGTGTTTCGGAGCAGTTCAGGACTCTTCAAGGAGGGACTTGTTGATATGAGTTTGTTGTTGGAGACTGGTACGGCTGTAGCAACAGATGCGGTTTCACTGGTGTGAAAGTTTTATGTTGTTGTTTTCCTTTTTTGGAATTTTGTACCTTATTTGCTACTGTTTCAAGGAATTAAGAATTTCTTGGCAGTGTTGAGAAGCTCACAGAATGGTGGTGATTCAGAACGTTCCCTTGAGGGGGGAGAAGGGACATTATTTTAGTACAAGATACTGGCTTCAGCAAAAATTTGATGCTCAAGCAGCCTCAGTTTCCTCCGCTGTTACGTATATACTGTGTGTCCCTATAGCTTTTAAGCATACATGCAGTGTATGTACTTTACACTGACTGTACTGTGAGCAATTTCCAGAAGAGTAGCATGGTGAGGTTAGCCAGGTATAAGGCCAAAGAATTTTTGGATGGTGGAAATAAAAATGGCTTGTAACACCTTTGAAAAGTATATTTCAGGAAAAACTAAATTGTATGAAAATGATAAATTTGATATTTTAAACTGGTCTGTTTGACAAAAAAGATGGAATACTGCTTTTTTCTATGTAGTGTCTGTTACATTGTCAAGCTAGGGAAGATGAACTGTCTAATTATGGTTATTTATAGACTTTCCTGCAAAACCAAACTACACAAAAGCAAGGTAAGATACTCAGCTATTTGCAAGATAAATATTTTTTCTTAGAAGGGGGAGGGAATTTATTTACAGTATGTTTGAGATATTGCAAAATCTTCGAGTGCAGATGGTGACTTGACGAGACGCATGTTCTGTACCTGTTGTTAAATATTCTTCTTTTTCATCCTAGTTTCCACCGGCTCACTTGCTCAGCAGTATGCCCACCCTAATGCTACCCTGCATCCGCATCCTCCGCATCCTCAGCCTTCTGCCACCCCGACTGGCCAGCAGCAAAGCCAACATGCTGGAAGCCACCCTGCTCCCAGCCCCGTGCAGGTAACAGCTCAAGGGAGTGAATGTCTTTACACTGTATATAACAGGCTCTACTGGAAGGGATTGCATCAGACTGATGTTTCATGTTGATATATTGATTTCTTTGAGAGGAAAAATTGTAAGATGGAGCAGTTGCCCAGATGAACTGCATGTGGCACATCTCATGCAGGAGTTGTCTAGATTCCCCTCTGTTTTTTGGAAGGAAGGAAGGAAGTAGAGCTGCATAATGTAATTTTTCTCTGAGTGCAGTGGCTCGGTGGTGGTCTCATGACATAGTTGTTGGATGAGCTAGCAGGGAAACTTGTGGCAATCTCTTTTCCGTAGTAAGGACCACTATCAAGAGTCCAGCCATTCATTTCTCCCTCTTCGCAGGGGATGAGGTATAGCTTGTTTCCATGTTCCTATTAAGGGAGGATTGTGATTTTATCAGAGCTTTAATATGACTGGAGTTACAACTGAAAATAGCAGATAAATGCTGAGAAGTGTTTGATTGTATTTTGCCAAAGACAAGCAGCTGAAGTCAAAATAGGTCTTGCGATAGTGCTGTGTGCCTTAATTACCTGCTGGTAGTAACTTTGGGCTGCTAAATGCAGCTGTGAAGTATGTCCAGCCCCACGGTTGCAGGGTCTCCTTATTTTTACCTGTCAGTGTAGGTTCTGTTTTCCAGGCTCCTGCTCACATAACTAACTTAGTGCAAGGAGAAAATGAGCCTGATGGAACTGAAATTAGTTTCCTCGTGACTGCAGATGGGGTGATCCCTAGATGTGCCACTATTCACTATCGAGAGCGGTTTTGCAAACCTGTCTCACTCTGATCTACAGAATAAACGTGTCTCACTTATAGACCATAACCTAAATCATCTTCTATCTTCTTTGCAGCATCATCAGCACCAGGCTGCTCAGGCACTCCACCTGGCAAACCCACAGCAGCAGTCGGCGATTTACCACGCAGGTCTAGCTCCAACCCCACCTTCCATGACGCCAGGCTCCAATACGCAGTCTCCACAAAATAGTTTTCCTACAGCACAACAAACAGTCTTCACCATTCATCCCTCCCATGTTCAACCTGCATATACCAATCCGCCACACATGGCCCATGTCCCCCAGGTAAACACAGTTTAACAACCTTCAAGACTAAATGTCTTAATGCCACAAAAGTTAGGACAGTCGGGCCTGCTGAAGTGATTTCCATTCTATCACCTCTCAGCAAAGACTACCTGTTGTGTTATTTAGGTTTCTGTCTGTACATTGCCTTTATTTAGAATTTTACAAGATATTCGGAGCTCAGCTTCCAACACTCAGTGCATCTACAGCTGTAGTTTAATGAAGACATCTTAAGGTGGCACTGCTACTGAAAGAAATTGAGCTCTCTTCCCAGTTCCCGGTTCCCACCCTTGCCCCACCCCACCATTCTGCTCACAGAACTGTTTGACCATGCAGCAAACCAGACTGGGGACATGATTCAGCTGAAATGTGCCTCCCCAGCCCCCAGTTTAGGCAAATTTTCAGTCAAATCAGTTCACTGAATGACCCCAGGAAGAGCTGGCATACAGAAAGGTTGGAGGTGAGAGCTGTGTGGAGGAAGGCTGAATTGCTGCCCTTGGTGGCAGTTTTAAGCTCTGCGTTGTAGTCAAATTGATACGATTCCATCCAATAAAAGATTTTACACATCATTACTAGGGAGTAGCAGTGCACTGCAGTGGGAGATAGGTGAGATTCAGTTCAGATGACTGCAAGACAATCCTTGCTGAAAGAAAAGCGTGTGCATGTGTGTGTGTGTGTCTGTGTGTGGTTCTGAACGAACTGCTCATGCAGGAGATCCCCTGTCCTTGTTGGGCAACTTAAAAACCAGTCCTTGCTTCAGGATCAGACACCCACTTCTCTTAACTGCTCTCTTATGGTCAACTCACTGAAAAAAAAAAGGATTTTGGGAAGGGAAGCACATGATTGATAAATCAAGACCTCTGTGTAAAGCAGGGTTACAAAGATTTTCTGATGTTTACTAAATCTCCTGGATTTAGTGTATTTTGTCAAGGAATGGACAATTAATCAGTAATTTTTCCTGCACAGTTCTTCTGCAGGCTGAGTACTTGGTGTCTGTTTTATACCTTGTCATACAGGTTAACAGTAGTTTGGGATCTCATGACTAACTGTAATTAGGGACGTTAGTCTAATAGCTGTCCAGTCCCTTGCAGAATTCTGATTGAATCTGGTCCTTGGGACAGTCAGTTAAGCCAACAAATTAATAGTTATTTAGGAATCGTTTTACTGATGTTGAGTTTTTAGCTTTTTTAATCCGTTAGGCTTTTTATTTCTCTGCTTTTGTTCTGTGGGAGGATAAGGAGAGGATGTCCTGACTCAACTACCGCTGTGGCATCTTGCCCTGTCCTCCCAGGCTCTGGTTTTTGCCCAAAACAAGATCAGTTGCTCCGCTCTGGTGTGACAGCAGTGGTGTGGATGCCGGGGTTGTAGAGTTTCTCCAGGTGCCTTCACGCAGCCCTTCAGAGGGTCTCGAAGCTCCTGGGTTAGCAGCACGTTGAAATGTGAAACACATTTGTTTCAAGGTCAGCTTAAAGATAAAACGCCCTGAATTATGCTGTATACATCATGGCCAGGCCCACGCCTGCACTATAGGATGTGACCGTTGCCTTCCTTTCTGTGTGCCAAGCGCTTAATAAGCAAAACCTCGTTAAAGTAAATCAGATGGAACTTTCAGTCAGAAGTGACTGCTCGGTCAGGGTTGTTTAGCAATGGCAGGCAGAGTTTGCCTTACCCAGGACTCCTGGCTTGCGCAGTCTCTTCTGCTGTCCTTTTTTAGTATGAAAACTGAAGTCTATCATCCATGATACTTACACCAAACTAACTGACTTTTCAAAATTAAGTAGTCCCTCAGAAATCTCTAATGAAGGAATAACTACAGTTCTGTAAGAAATTTTAAATGGATGTTAACTCATCACCAGACTTAATAGTTTCTTAGCAGCCTCATTTCCAACTTCCGAACACAATTTTGAAATACCATGTAGTAGGAATTTCAGTTAGGCTGACACCAGGGGATCAGTTGAATTTCCCTTTAGGTTATCAGATGAATCTTGAGTGGTTAGATATCTCACTTGAGAAACAGTACTTGAAAATTCATTACAGAGTACTGTCAGCTGCCAATTTGCAAAGCGTTTTGAGCCCCAGCAGAAAATTTTTGTCCCATGTGTGTGTTGAATACGGCTGCTGTATGAATAGCTGCTTTATGATGATGGCTGCTATAATAGCATGTTTGTCAAAGTAAAAATGGTGCTGATCCTGAAAGGTATTTCTGTTCCGCAGCCTTATCTTCTAAGCCTTTTTTAGAGCAAGAGTGAGATCTGAATTGCAGTTCCTGCCTTTAAAGGCTTCTTGAGTGCTACTAATACAGTGCAAGTCTGATAAAGAGTCTGAGGAATGTCTGTGATGAGTCAAGTAACCCTTTTGTCTTTAAGAAATAAAATTGTAGCCACTACCTGCTATCTGTCTTTACTGGCATGTGAAACTTGGGAGGCTCCAGTTCCTGCACCGTAGTGCTCTGCTAATGGGATATGGCAGAAGGACAAAACAAACCTTAGATACAGATGCTTTTTTGCTTTTTTTATTCCCAAGAGAAACCCCTGAGAGCTCCGAGAGTTCCTTAATCTTTTGTGTTTTGAAGAAACTAGCGTTTACTAGCTTTTTAAACCAAAAAAATTGATGACCTCTGGAGTCACAAGCTGCTCTGAGCTCAAGAAGCCAAGTGACAAGTGGCTGAACTCGTTTGCCAGAAGGCGATCAGCCATCGTAACGATTAATCGCCTTTTTTCTGCTGAGACCTAAGATTACACAAGGACCTTTACTGTGATGATCTTAACTGGAAACAGAACAAAGCTGAATTAACAGTACAAAGGGATGAAATCACTCGGAGTGGCTGCTCGGATGAACAGTGGTGTGGGCGCAGGTCCCTGGGGAGGGCGGTTTGGGGGCAGGACTTGTGCGAGGAGCAGCTGGGGAAGCGATGCCAGATCCCAGCGTGAAATTCCTATCTGTACCCGGTGCATTCTCCGCATAGGAAATGCTTTGATGCAGGTTACTGACAGTAATGTTTTGAAGATGTGTTGCTGAGGTGTTTGATTTCTTTTTTAATATCCCACTGTTGATTGCTGGCACTTTCTCTCAGCGCTCACTGTCCAAATGGCTAAAATTGAGAATGTGACTCAGAGCCAGCAGTAAGGATTTGAACCTTTTTTGTTTTTCTTTTAAAATTATTTTTATGTTAAGATTTCTGACTTAATCCCTATAGCTAATCTAGTTAAAACGGAGTACATCTCCAGATTTACTGGTACAGCTGGAGAAAGAAACTTCTGCCAGTCATGTGGCCGGGAGTGATGCCTCCTTGTGACCATGATACTAAAGAGCTCTTTGTTTCAGGCTCATGTACAGTCAGGAATGGTTCCTTCTCACCCAACTGCCCATGCTCCAATGATGCTAATGACGACACAACCACCTGGTGGTCCCCAAGCCGCCATCGCTCAAAGTGCACTACAGCCCATTCCCGTCTCGACAACAACACATTTCCCCTATATGACGCACCCTTCAGGTGAGGAGTGTGTGCCCGCGAGACCTGCACCGTAACTGAGCCAGGTCGGAGTGGTCAGAACTGTTGTGAAGCAGATTTGGGGGAAAAGCAAAAATAAAACCAAAAAAAAAAAACCAAAAGCCAGACCTTAAGATGTCCTTGTGGAGTGGCAGGCTGCTGAGGGCAGACTCCTTCTGTGTTTTGTGAGCCTAAACGTACGAAATTTAGCTAATTTAGCCAAAAATCTGCTTCTCTCTAGCGGAAGTAGAGAAGCGGATAACGGCGCGGACGCCGGCGCTGTGGGACTGTTCTGTTCAGGTTTTGCCGTGGGGGATGGACTGTCTGTGTAGCCTGTTTATAGTGATCTGGGGGTTTATTTAATTTAAAGTGATCGGTCGTGAATATAGGAGTGAAAATGTTGCGTGGGAGTAAGGCTGTTAGACTTCTAATGACTGAAGTGACGACTGAAATCTAATCTTTAATTCAGAATAATATCCTGCAGCTTTAATTTTGGGAAAAGTAGGTGCTGTAATGACTTCTTTCCGCTTTAAATTTAACCTTGACCTAAGTTTATTGTAACTTGTTTCCAAACAGCCTCTAAACTTTTGTAGTGAACTAGATACCTGGATTTGTTTCTCGGGGAATGTGTGAGCAGGACGAGGCTGCTTGCTGAGGGGTTAGGTAGGGGAAGAACCATCCAAAGGACATCTTGATATACGCAGGGTTTGTCGTGTTCATTAAAAAAAAAAAGAAGGAAAAAGAAAACCAATTAAAAATAAAATGTAAAGTTGAGCTCAGTAGTTGTCCTGTGACCACTTGACTAGCAAACTGTTGTGTGGCTTGCCAATTTATTATTTACATTTGAACTTTTTTTTTACAGTACAAGCCCACCACCAACAGCAGTTGTAAGGCTCATCTGGAATAACTGAAAGGCTGGATACCTTTTGTAGGCCAAATACCCTCCTTCTACTGCTTCTGCCAACTGGAAGCACAGAAAACTAGAATTTCATTTTATTTTGTTTTTAAAAAAAAAAAATACAAAACAAAAGAATTTGATTTCTTGTAACATCCACTAGGAATGCTAACAGTTCATCTTGCAGTGGGAGAGATTCGGACTGAGTAGAGGCATTTAGGAACTTGTGGGCTATTCCATAATTCCATGCACTGTATCTGAGTCCTGCAAGTGCCCCAACTCTGCTTGCTGAAAACTGGAAGTTATTTATTTTTTATTGACCCTTCAAAGTTATGAACTCATCAGCTAGCAAAAGAAGTAACAAGAGTGATTCTTGCTGCTATTATCACTAAAAATCAAGACTCGGAGATCCCTTTTACTTCTAACTAAACTTGAAAACAGGTTCAGTAAGAAAAAAAATTCTAATCGTCAAACTGATGAATTATTATTTATAAATCACGTTTGATGAGAGAATCACTATCGTGAGACAGTGATGTAACTTTTAAGTTAAGAAAACTTTTACTTTGTAGATAATATAAAATAAAAACTTAAAAAAAAAATAAAAAATAAAAAAAGTTTTAAAAACTGACCCACTCGGTGTTTGTGTCTTGTTTTACCACTGTCTCATCTCCGGCTTTCGATCCTGTTGAAGCAAAGGTTTTACGGAGCGTCGGGTAAGCCTTGCGTGTGTTTGTGGTGCAGAAATACACCAAAGGTTTCAAATCTGGGGTTCAGTGCAAGGTTGTAAAGGATTTCTGGGCTTCAGGTGTATTCCCAACACCTCGGCCTCCACAGCGCTGTCACAAAGGTGTCACAACGGGGCCCTGAGGAGCGAGAGGGTCAAACCGCACGAGCCGAGGTGCTGCTGGAGAACCGAGAATGTGGGGTTGGAAGGGACCACCAGGATCGTCTGGTCCAACCGCGGCAGAAAAGGAAAGGAAGAAGTTGGGGTAAGCGTTCCTTTAAGAAAGATGGGGGGGAAAGACGTGAGAAAGCAACCGTCACCTGCTGCGCTAACGCGCAGAGTAGTTACAACTGCTTGTAAAGTGCTGAGGCCTTCCTAGCCAGTCCATACAGCGCAAGCTAACCAAGAGAGACTGGTTAAACTGGGCTATGTGGTAGTTCCACATCAGAGGCAGGACTAGTAACCTGTTGTCTGCACAACCTTTGGGACGCAGCAGTTACCATCCCTGGGGAAAAACACGCTGGGGAACACAAATCCACTGGAGCTTCCGTCCCAGTCCCTCCAGTGCACTCAAACGTCATTTAATGGAGCAGCAGGGGGGGCACGAGGCCGGCGCAGAGCGTGACGGTGACTTGGTCGGGGCTCCTGGAACGCGGTTTCTGAGAAGGACCAGCCTGCCCAAGGTTTCTAAGGCTTTCTGGCTTTTAGGAGCCATTAATTGAGTATGGGTTAAAATAGCATCCAAGCGCCTCGAGAGAATCAGACTAAAAGTGAGAAACAAGTTCTAAAAACAGTTTATTAAGAGCAGATTTTTTTTTTTAATATTATGGTAAAATTGCATTATTCAAGAATAAGTTACTTGTACAGTACATACAGAAAATACATAGAAAAACCTACTATACAAGAAGAACTTTTCTGTGCAGGTGAAAAGTAGAATTTTCGGATCAATGCGCTTTTCAGCCAACAAAGTGTTGGCTTTAATCATGGTGGTGAAGCCCGAGTTAGCGAGCAGTCGCCTCCCCCACCTCGGGTAGTTGCTGGCAAAGGTTGGGTCTGTTCGCGTCGAACAAGCTTCAATTAAAATCTGTAATACTTGAACCTGTTAGTCAAGATTTCAAGGCTTTATCTGCTTGTTAGAGTAAAACTGCTCTGGCTGGGCGACAGCTGCGTTCCGGAGACTGAGAAATGAGAAGCTTTAGCCTCACCCCAGACCTTTTCCTAAAAGATTTGCCCCAAAATGATTTTGATGCCAAAGGCACTGGTAAGGTTGGTGGGTGGTGAGCTGGGTTACTGGTGCCGTTCCTTGGGGCTGGGACGTGGGAGGGAGGGATGGATGAGGCGATGAAATAACGCTTCGTGTCATTACCTTCTTCCAAACCTGTCACCCACAAGGACACGTGGAAGCCACCGGCGGGGAGGGTCTGTCGGCAAAGAGCGAGTGGTTTCTGATGGAGACGAGGGGGAGAAGTTCTGGTGGGACCCAAATCTTAGGTTACGCGTTCAGCCAGTCCCTGGTGTTGCAGAGTGAAGGCACTGCCTGGTTTGCATCTTTATTGCCAAAATTAACTGTCCTGAGTAGCGGGTTGAGATGGGGCGTCCCTCCCCTTGCGAGTGGGCAAGCGCACGGAATCAGTGCTGGTTGGGTCAGGACTTTGTCACTCCAGATCCAAACTCACGTTGCATGTGCCCATCTCCAGAAACGAGGCACAAGCCATGACCTCGTTGGTCACATCGGGATTGATTTCAGCTCTGGGAAACGCTCTTTCTCCTCCATGGGAGCACAGGAGGTGACCGGATCCGCAGCCGTGCGGGGGGCTCTTCCCTGGGCTTCCCCTCCTCCCAAAACCCAGTGCTCATAGTTTATAAACACCAATAAAAACCCATGTGGGCCAGGGAACTAAACCTGTGAAGCCTGAGGCTCTTTTCCCAGGTTAGAGACAAATGTAAGATTTCCTTCGAGTTGCTTAATTTCCATAGAACGGAAGGGCTTAATGCTCTTTGCTCGCTGCTGTAACGAAGAGGAGCACCTAACGGGCTGGATCAATGTGTCCAGCGCCAACCTGTGTTCCAAGCCAGATGTTTTCCAGGAGAAATGGGGTTTCAAACTCAGCCCTCCAGGAGCTGGGGAAATAGCCCAAAAAATTTTAAAATATAGATGGAAATAATTAACTAATCACAGCGACTTTTTTGCCTGCTCACGAGCAGGGAGAACGGGAGTTCGCATCCACTGGAGTTTGTTTGCACAGGGGAAGCAGCTGATGGGGCGGTAATGAACTCAACATATATTTTGCTAATCAAGCACAGCAATTTCCATTTAAACCACAGAGAAACCCCTTGCAATTAAACTGCAGGTTAAAAATACCACATGCGTGTGCATGTTTCCTTGCTGGCACTCGAACAACAAGCCCCGGCGTGCCAAAACAACCCGTCCCGGCAGCATCTGATTTATCTGGCAAGGGCTGCGCTGGTTGTGAATATCAATCCCTTCTTCCAGCCTGCTCTTTGTTGCAGATGCTCTGAGCACAGGGTGATTTGGATGAGCCCACCTCATCTTTTGGGGAAAGACCCCTTTGAACACCTGGAGCTCAGCAGGACTGAAAATCAGCTCTTTGGACCTCACAAGATTTAGCATATAAAAGTGTTTTCCAAGGCGTGGATGCTCCATGAACCATGCACCGAGCAAGGAAAGGGGCCGACAACTTGTGCATCCTCCCCTTCTCCATCCCCATAAATAAAAGCAAGACCACGGGGAGTTATTTATTAGCCATGAGGGGACCTGACTTGCCTGGCACAAACCAACGCCGGCTCCATGCTCCTGCTGTTCCCAGCAGCCTTTGTGTGGGTCTGGGGAGAAAAATGGGATGTGGGTTCGGCTGAGAAGCCGCAGCCCAGGACAGGGCTGGCTTTGTTTCTCCGGGTTTGGCAGTGCCAGAGACGCCACCGGCCAGTGCCATTTGCTCTTAACGCTCCTGTTTCAAGAGTGAGTGTGTGAGGGCATGTGCCGAAACGCTGGTCCCCACCGAAATACAGGATTCCTCCCCGTGCATCCATTTTCAATTTGTTTTTTAACAGAGAAAATGGGGGGGTTGGGGGGGGTGGGATTACTTTGCCTGCTTTAAATGCACAAAGGAGAGGAGCCCTGGGAGAGAGCCAGGGCAAGAGATGGGGAGGCACTAAATGCAAATGCTAAACAGTACCTCACATCGATGGGATCCTGTTTCTCTCAGCCCTTGTCCTTTACTACTTCTAAACCCAGATTTGCTCCCTGGGCTGCGTTTGGCCCCAGCTATTTTGTCCCTGCCTGGTCCTGGCTCCTGCTAGTGCGACATCCCCGGCAATTCCTGCCCTTGAGCAGAGCTCGGCTCCTCGGCCTTTGGCTACGAACCGGGCTTACCCCACGCTGGCTTAACGCCAAAGCCCTGCCTAGAGCTTGGATTTTTGCAAAGCTCCCTAACTGCGACCCACGAGGTTTTTTGTTCACTCGCTTTCAAATTAATTCCTAAATGTTAATGCTCCTGAGGGCTCCCACCTCTCCTGCAACATCAAGGAAAAACAAAAATAAAAGGCTTCCCTGTGCAGCCATTTAAAGGCAAGTTTTGCATCCAAAATCCCGGGGAGCTGAGAAATCTGGAAGTTGGGTGCTGCGAACATCCCCTCCCGTGTGTCGCAATGGCCCCGGCCCCTTCCTTATTCTCAAAATAGCGGCAGCTTTGCAGAAGCGGTTCCTCTCTGGGGGCGGCTGCCCCAGGTGAAGCGGCAGCCGGGGCTGCAGGGACGGGATGGGACGGGGACGGCGCTGGCGCCCCCTCGCCTGCCAGGGTCTGGTGCTCGGCTTTACATCCGGCCAAGAGCTTGGATAGCGGGGCCGGGGGGGTTAAAAAAGAGGGAGAAAAAAAGAAAGAAAAAGGCAAATGAAAAAGAAAAAAAAAGAAAAAAAATAAGAGAAAGAAGAGAAAAGAGGAGAAAAAGGAGAAAAAGGAGAAAGAGTCAAAAAAAGCGAAAAGAAGAAAAAAGAAAAAAGAAAAAAAAAGAAAAAAGAAAAAAGAAAAAAGAAAAAAGAAAAAAAAAGAAAAAAGAAAAAAAAAAGAAAAAAGAAAAAAGAAAAAAGAAAAAAAAGAAAAAAGAAAAAAGAAAAAAGAAAAAAGAAAAAAGAAAAAAGAAAAAAGAAAAAAGAAAAAAGAAAAAAGAAAAAAGAAAAAAGAAAAAAGAAAAAAGAAAAGAGAAAAGAGAAAAAAGAAAAAAAGAAAAAAGAAAAGGAAAAAGGAAAAAAGAGAGAAAAAAGAAGAAAGAAAAAAGAAAAGGAAAAAGGAAAAAAGAGAGAAAAAAGAAGAAAGAAAAAAGAAAAAAGAAAAAAGAAAAGGAAAAAGGAAAAAAGAGAGAAAAAAAGGAAGAAAAAGGAAGAAAAAGGAAGAAAAAGGAAGAAAAAAGGAAGAAAAAAGGAAGAAAAAAGGAAGAAAAAAAAAGGAACTAAGAAAAAGGAAAAACCAAAAAACAAAAAGGAAAAAAAAAAGAAAAAAAAAGAAAAATAAAAAAGGGAGAGAACAGACGAATCAAAAGGTGGGTGAGAATGAGGTGGCAGCACCCGGGCTGGCGAGGTAAAAAAGTGTTTTTGGGAAAGCCTCACGTTAGATTTGTGCCTCCAAGGCCTCCATCACCAGGATGAAACGTCCCCATCAGCGGGAGGAGCCGTTTGCTGTCAGTCTCTGTGTTAGTTCTCAGCTAGTGACATTATTAATGATGCAGCAGTTAGTGTTCATGTCTTAATTAGCAAGGCTAATGGTGTGAGTATTTCTCTGGCTGGCGCGGGGAGCGACTGCAACTGTGCCGGGTTAAAAAAGAAGAGCAAGAAAAGCCAGTTTTTGCCTTATCTAAAAATAAAGCCCAAACTCTGATCAGGATCATCCCCGCCCGACGCAGAGCTCAGCTCCGGCAGGTCGGGCTTTGCTCGTCTTCGCCGGCGCGGCCCAGAGCAGCAACTGGTCGATGAATTTATAATCCACTTCTTTTTTCTCTGTTTTTTCCTTTCTCCATTTCTATGGCTGTAACACAAGACCCCGGTTCCTCCGCCGGGCGCTGTCACGTCAGGGACAGGCAGAGACCGAGCCCGACGGCGCGATGCTCGGCACACGGGGGCACAGGCACAAGTGGCGTGTGTAAACAGTAACGAGAAAGCTTTGATAATAACAACAGAAATTACAATTAAAAGGCCCTTTAACAGGCCGAAGAGAGGGAGCACACCCGTACTGGAGTGAAAAATTACCCCCTTCCTTGCGAAAAATATAATAATCATCCCTAACCAGAAGGAAGAAACAAGGTACATTCTTTCTCTCGGTGGGAAGTCTCGAGGATTTCTCCACCCGAAAGTGCATCCCAGTGCCCGTCAGAGCGGCGTGTACTGGTTGTCGACGGCGCGGATGTGGCCCCGTCCCGGTGCCTCCACCTCGTAGTCCGAACTGCGGTGCCGGGGGCCGGGGGCCGCGGCCGCCCCGCCGGGGCGCAGGTTCTGCACCAGCTCAGCCGGCGGCGGCACCAGGTGGAAGATCTGCTCCGGCGGGGGGCCCGGGGGGGGCCCGTCGGGGCCGTGGGGGCAGGAGGAGCTGGTGGGGACATGGTTGAATTCCGAGCTCCAGCTGGGAACGGGCAGGGACAGCGGGACGGTGCTGGCGGAGCCGGGAGCTGTGGGCAGAGGGGAGAGACGGGGGGTCAGGGGATGCCCTCCCACACCGCGGGGATCGGGGTTGGGGTGTGGGGCACACCCTGCACCCACTGGTTTGGAGTGGCTTCTTTCTTAGCCAAGGAAGCCAGGAGCTCGGGTGTCACCTTTTGTGCCGCTACCCCAATGTTTCCACCTCCACCCCAGCCAAAGGACCCGGATCTGGTGCACGTGCACCCAGCCGGGGAGACAGGATCCCCCCATCCCTGCACCCCAGGGGAATGTTCCCGTCCCTCTGTGCTCGTGTACCTTGCGGCTGGGGCAGGACGACGACGTAGCTGGACAGACGGACATCGCAGGCCGTCCCGCACTCCAGCGGGATGGGGTAGCGGTGGAAGTGGTGCAGCATCTCCAGGATGGAGGAGAAGCGGAGGTGCTGGACGCGGCACTGGCCTCGCTCCGTCAGCGCGAGCCGCAGGTGCTATGGGGAGAAGCAGGGACCCATTACTATTCCACCAGCTCCCTTGCTGGAGGAGATGATGGGGGGACACAGGGATATTTGGGGGTCGGGGGGAAAAGCTGCCTTAGCATGATGTGCTGCATGCCCAGCTTTCCGTGGGGGATTTTGCCCCCCAGGAGTGGGCACAGAAACACCAGCCCTCTGTGAACATCCGGGCAGGGACCAAAAGAGCATCGAAGGGCAATGGAGCTGGGGAAGGGGCTGGAGCACAAGTGTGATGGGAGCGGCTGAGGGACCTGGGGGTTCAGCTGGAGAACAGGAGCTGAGGGGAGACCTTCTGATCTCTGAACTGCCTGAAAGGAGCTTGGAGCCAGGGGGGTCGGGCTCTGCTCCCCAGGAACAAGCGCCAGGAGCAGAGGAAACGGCCTCAAGTTGCACCAGGGGAGGTTGAGGTTGGATCTGGGAACAATTTCTTCCCCAAAGGGCTGTGGGGCATTGAACAGGCTGCCCAGGGCAGTGCTGGAGTCACCATCCCTGGAGGGTTGGACAGACCTGAGATGAGGTTCTCAGGACATGGGGCAGTTCCAGGGGTGGGTTAATGGTTGAACTTGATGACCTTGAGGGTCTTTTCCAAGCAAAATAATTCTGTGATTCTATCTCCATGGGGTAGGACATGATGGGACAGAGACCATGCCGCAGCAGGGGGGCTGCCCAAGGGGCTCCTGTGAGATTTCCCCCCCAGCCCCTCTCCCGCCCGTACCTTTGCTCTGCCCTGGAAGTTGAAGGTGAGAACGTACTCGCCGCGCCGTGTCTCGCTCTGCCGCACCAGGAAGACGCCGTGTCCCTCCAGTCCCCCCAGTTGCACCAGTTGAGCCGCCTTCACACGGGAGATGGGCCCGTGGAACCAGGGGCAGGAGGAGAGGAACTGCTCCATCTTCGGCCCCGCCGCCTCCCCCGGGCTCCCTGCCAGAGCACGGGGATGAGTGGAGACCCCATCACCCCCATTCCTGTCCCCCTCCTCGCTGGCTCTGCCCCCCATTTGAGGACACCTGATCAGCCCGGTTGGCCACAGCAGGACACAGTGTCCCCCTATGAGAGATGTCCTGTCCCCAGGGTCCCCGCTGTCCCCACTGCTCACCTTGGCCAGGGGTGTCAGTGCTGGTGGTGGGGCTGGTGGCCGTGGGGTCAGGGTGCCGGCACGCCACAACCTCAGGGTCACCTGTGTCGGACCTGTCGGGGATGGGAGAAGCCAGGCTGAGCTCTGGCAGTGGGGGACTGGGGGACACGGAGCAGCCGTCCCTGTCCCCCTGCTCGGGGACATCCAGCGGGCGCTTACCCCCTGCGCGCACACTCCCGGATCTCGGCCGTCCAGGAGTTGAGCTGCTGCTCATCCCCCACCTCGAACACGATGTCAGTGGCATTGGTGACCTGGGGGACATAGGAGAGGGACATAGGAGCTTCAGAGAGAGATGTGCATCCTCCTCCCACCCACCTCAGTGCTCGGGCACCAACCCTGACCGCAGCCGGGGCAGAGCATCCCCCACCGCGAATGCCACATCCCCCCCTGCACCCCCTCACTAGCTGGGAAGAGGAACTGAAATTTGGCACGGGAGCTTCTAGCAGCCATATGCACCCTGGAGGGTGGGAAAGGCCTCGGGGCCAGCAGTGGACCCTCCTTGGCCAGGCCTTACCTTGAGGACAAAGGTATGGGGGTTATCAGGCATCTCGAGGCGTGTACATCTCCGCACCTCCTGGACAGCAGAGCAGACAGCGAGAAGCTTCGGCTTGGAGCCCTGGTGGGGAGAGCAGTGGCTTAGCTGAGGCCAGACCCCCCCATGCCCCAAAACACCACCCATGTCCTGCTGGGGATGGGATGGGATGGGATGGGATGGGATGGGATGGGATGGGATGGGATGGGATGGGATGGGATGGGACGGGACGGGACGGGACGGGACGTGGGTCGAGCCTGCCAGGAACCACCCAAGGCATGGAAATACCCCACTCTGCTGGGAAATACCTCACTGGCATGGAAATACCCTGTGTGGCAAGGAAATACCCCACAAAGCACAGCCTGGCTACTGTTGGGGCACCTCAGAGGGGCCACACGGTGCCCAGAGCAGGGGCCCATTTTAGTGTCCCCAAGGACCCATCTTCATGTCCCCAAGGACCCAGCAGCAGCAGGATGGGCGTAGGAGAGGAGAGAGATGGGGGTTCCCAGTATGGCAGTGTGTTCTGGGGAGACCGTGCAGTGCTGGGGACACTGGGGTGCAGAAGGGAGCCCCTCATGGGTGTGGGGCTCGGCCTGGCATGCTGAGAGCTCCCTGTGGCCACCCAGCCGGTTTGGTGCTGACACAGGCAGATGACAAAACGCTGAGCAAACACTTCCACAAAGACTAATAATACCCGTCCCAGCAGCTTTCAGTTCCCTCTGCTGCCCCGTGCACTGGCCATCGAACTGCTGACCACCGGGACGCGGCTGTACCCGGGGTGCCAGCGACCCTCTTGGGTGGCAAACACCCCTGGGACATCCATGCAATAGAGCTGGCTGAGTCACGGCACCCTGTGCCACCCTGATCCATGGCCACCGTCCCCACAACACCGGGCTGCAGGCGCTTGGCCACCTGATGGCATTTACCAACAAAGCACATTCATTCTGCTCCCAGCTTGTGGTGCTCGTGGCAAAGTCACCCCTGCCATGTCCCCAGTCAGCTGCATGACCCCAGCGGGGTCCCCACCAGCATCTCCGTACTCTCCATGGTCACCCAACCAAACCACATTTGGTTGTGCCTTTTTTTTTTTTAAAGAAAAACCTTTCTTTTTCCACCCCCCCTCTCCTTCCTCCCTCCCTTGACACTCTCACCCCAGGACTCGCTGTACCGTGGGGCCGGAAACACAGCGTGAACAGGATCAGCCCTTATCAGCACCGAGCTGCGCCAAAAAGAAAGTTCTTAGAAGTCGCTCGCCGAACGGCACTTTGCAACAGGGCTGGTGCCACTGTGGCGGCTCGCGGCACCCCCGGCAACACTGATTGCAGCTAGAGCTACAGCTGCAATCACTGTTGCTGGCAGGGCTGGGGGTGCCTCAAGCTGCTGCTTTAGCCTGAAGGAGTTTCGGGGTTTTTTGCCACCCTCGGAAGGTGACTGTGTCCTGTGCAAAGTCCTGCAGGGACAAAGCCAAGGGGTTGCCCATCCTTGGCTGCTTTCCCACACGTTGGGTTGTGACAGCCAGCACGTCCCCAAACTCATCGGTATGGCAGGTTTTATCGGCACACAACCCAACCGCAGCGCGGAGTCGGCCTCTCGCTTTCCTAGGAAGCGGGAAATTCCAGGAAAAGGGAGTTCGGCGAAGCCCCCGGGGTTCGTCTGTGTCCCTCCCCCAGGAGAGCGCAGACAGGGAGTAAGAACGGAGAAGGAAATGATGCAGCAGAGAGATACTGTGCCCGAAAAACCAGTCTGGCTTCGCAGAAGTGCCTACCGCAGGCACGGTACCCCCGCCCCCGAGCCGCCGCACCTGACCACAAGATGCCCTGCTCGATGGCAGCTGGTACCGAGAAAGGGATTTCTCGGTAACCAAAACTGCACATTCAACACGGCGCGTGTTCCCCTGGCACCCACGGGTGCCTTCCTGGCAAGAGAGGTGCCACGGCAGCATCGTGGCGCTGGGTACCCCACGGCTGGCCCAGCTTGGGATGGGACAGGATGCTTAGGATGCTGACCCAGCTCAGCGCCAGCCCCGCCAGCATCAGCTCCCACCCCAGAGACTTAGAAGCAGATAATTTCCATTGGAAAAGACCCTCCAGATCATTGAGTCCAACCATTAACCCACCCCTGGCACTAACCCATGTCCCTGAGAACCTCATCTCTGGTCTGTCCAACCCCTCCAGGGATGGTGAATCCAGCACTGCCCTGGGCAGCCTGTTCCAACGCCCCACAGCCCTTTGGGGAAGAAATTGTTCCTAATACACACCCATGGGGACAACAGTCCCATCAGCTGGAGACAGAGGAGCCACACCGGCTCTCGGCACCTACTTGAATTTATCGCTTGAGAACGGTGTCCTCCCACCAGCGGTCTGCTGCCCCCCGGGATTTGTATTCTTGTTCTTTGCAGGGAATTTTTCTAGAGTTTAAAAATACAAACCTCCAGCCAGGCCAGAGCTGTCCTCGGTGCCTGGGGACATGGGACACACTGGAAGACGGAAGAAAATGACCCCAGGGTGAAATTCTCCTCCTGCTCTCTGCCCTGAGCATCCTGCCAGAGCCCACAGCCTGATTTGGGGGGGACACCCCACTGCACCCCCCAACCCATGTCCCTGTATTCCCAGCCCTGGGGGGACCCTGTGGGGTGTCACAGGGACCATTGGTGCAGCATGGGGAGAACCCGTGTGGCACTGGCAGCACTGTCACCAGGAGCAGCGGCGCAGCACCTGTGGCCCCCACGCACCTGGGGAAGGCAGGGCGACCGGGAGAACGTTGGGTTTTGCCAGCATCTGCCAAACCTAGGAAGGAGCCGCCGGCAGCTCGGTGCTGCGGCGGTGCCGGGAGCGTGAGCTGCAGGTCAGGCCAGGGTCACAGCTGCGCCGGGGCGGTGCAGGCGCGGAGCGGAGCTGCAGGGTTTCCACCTGGCAAAGCCCCGGCAGCAGCTCTTGCCGCAGCTCCTGCGTCTTCCGCCTTCTGCGCTTCTGGTGTTTACACAGGGCCGTGGTGCTGTCAGCTCCTTTCACGGTGACGCTCCCCCCGGCACCCACCTTTCCACTCGCCTTCCATGCATTCACATGCAAGCAGCCGTGGGGACACCAAAACCATCACCTGGGAAGGCTGGGTTGGCCACGGCGGGTCCTCTGCACCTCTCAGACAAGGATATTTTGGATTTATATACATATATATATAAATATATGTTTTTTGGAAGCAAAACTCCTGCCAGCCCACCCACACGTGCTGGGAAAGGTCTCACCGGGACGCTGGAGCCAGTGCCCAGTCCCCAGCTGGCAAAGGCGGCGGTGGCACAGGGGGAATGGCAGTGGCACAGTAATGATTGTGGTGGCATGGTAACGACGGCAGCGACATGGTGACGACGATGGTGGCACAGCAATGATGGTGGTGACGTGGTGATGACAGCAGTGGCACAATGATGGCGGTGGTATGGTGATGACAGTGGTGGCACAGCAGTGACGGTGGTGACAGAGTGATGACGGCAGGTCCACAGGCCGAGACTGTGTGGAGCAGAGAGCAAATCCTTCGACAGCGGCGGCCACTGTCACCAGCCCCCCCATACACTGGGGATTTCCCCACGCCGGCTCTTTCGCTTCCACTCTGAGTCAGGCCCTTGTGCAAGGTCTCTGATGGATACAGGCAAGATTTGTCACATTTTGTAAATCACGGAACCTGTGGCGTGTCCCTTAGGCACGGGACAGACCTCAGACAGAGCTGCCATGAGCCTGGGTCCGGCGGACAGACAGAGGGGTAGACAGGCAGGCCACCGCGCTCTGCAGCAGCGCGAGTGCTGGTTATGTCGGCGTAAAACCACATCCCATGCCCACGGCCCCAGGGAGTCTTGTGAAGTTTCGCAGGAGCAGGGAGGCTGTGCCAAGGGATGCCAGGTGAAGCAGAGGGGAAACACGTCCCGTTGCTCCAGCGCAGGGCAGCAGGGTGGCACTGGGGTCCTGGGCTGACACCAAGGGTCACACTGGAGGATACGAGGCGTCTGCTGCACTGGCAATTGGCTTCAAGTGTTTGCACCGCAGGTAATCCCAGTGCTTGTTCTCAGGGAGTTTTCACCAAGGCTCATCCTCGAGGACTTTACACCATCAGTCAGCCCAGCACGTGTCCTTGGGTGTTTGCACCACGGCCCAGCCCAGTGTTCATCCTCAGGGATTTGCACCACGGCTCAGACCAGCGCTCAGCCTTGCAGGTTTGCAGCACAACTAATCCTAGCCCAGCTAATCCCAGCCTCTGTCCTCCAGCAGCTAATCCCAGCATTCCATGTGGTTGGTAGCACAGTGAATCCCGCTGCTCCTCCTCAGGCATTTGCACCACGGCTGACCCCAGGGGACAGGTCCCCCCGGGCAGCCCTGTGATGGTGTTGGGGACAGGGTCTGGGCTCTTGCTTGCTGATTTGGGTCATTCCCCTGCACAGCCCCAGCTTCTCACAGGCCTCCTGCACCCCACAGCCACTCACAATCACACAAAAGACTAGAGCAGCATACTCTGGCCTCTCTGCCTGCATGCAGAGGCTGTTCACTCTGAAACCTACTGACAACAGCAGTGAGCACCATCATGGGGTTCTCTGCTCTGGGCTTGGGGTGCTGGATGCAGAAGGTTTCCCCGCCTCTGTTAAGCAGAGAAACAGGAGAGATGACGGGCTGCTTTGTGAGCTCGAGCCCCCAAACCCCCGGCCATCACCTCCCCAAAATCTGCTTTCTGCCCACCCCAAGCCCCAAGCAGCATCCTCAGCTCACCAACACCAGAGGGACAAAAGAGTTTCCAAGACAGCCCATCTCTGAGCTTCCCTGAAGCGCATGGCGGGGGACAGAGCCATCCCCCAGGGGACCATGCTCAGCGGTGACAACAGGCACCCTTGTGCGGGCCTGAAGAGCTGGCTCAAGGGTGGCCAAGCCACAAAGCACCTTCTGTTCCCATCCTGAGCGGCTGCCGAGCGCCGGCGAACGGTGACGCGAGAAAACACAGCCCAGACCCCCATCGACACAGCAAGCCCCTATTTCTGGTTAAATTAAACCTGCAGCGCTGCAAAACGCAACCCCACAAGCCACCAGGTAAATCCATTCCCATGGAGAGGGACTTGGGGGTTCTGCTTAGAAACCCCCACCCCGTCCTCAGAGGTAATTGCCCCTTTTTGTGCATCGATAAACCTCCACCAAGCGAGGCAGCAGTCCTGGCTCCATGCAAATGAGTCAATATTCCCTCCCCAAAACGCTGCAAAGCACCCCAAAACCAGAGCACCCAGCAGCTCATGCTCCTAGCAGGGTTTAGGAAGACAAGGGCTATAAACAGGATCTGTAAACAGGCAGCATCCGCCAGCCCTTTTTTTTATTTTAAGCCAAACTCGCTTCCAGCGTGGGCTGCTTTAATAATTTCCTGGAATAAATAACGAGCGCAGAAAGTAAACAAGGTGTCTGTGTGAGAGCGGGAGCCGGCTGCAGCCGGGAACTGAGTCACCCCAAAACCCAGCCTTGGAGGGCTGGGGGACGTGGGGTGTCAAGCATGGACCTCACAGGGTCCCCATGGTCCCCAAGATGTCCCGGGAGTTTTGCATCACCCAGGACAACGCAAGATGCTCCCACATGGGAACATTCAATCCCCTGGGTGGGTATTTTGGCCCCAAAGCGGGTCCTGCCCCTTGGCTGGTGCTGCGTCCTGCCTGGCTGAAGAGAGCAGATCTTGCCCAAAATGCTTCATTTTTTACCATCATCTCAAGATGACGTTGGATATTATGATGCCCACGACGGGCATTGGTGGGAGCTGGGACCGGCTGCCCAGTGGGGAGACATGGGTTGTACCCCGGCCAAGCCCCCGCTGCCAGGATGAATCCATCAGACCCTGCGCTGCCTTGCAGGCTCTCATAAATATTTACCTTTGAAAAAAAAAATAGCAGTGCTCAGCCTCGCAGCAACCACATCCTGAGCTGTAATATAAAGAAAAAAGGAAAAAAAAGTGACAACCACCCCCAAAAAAAACCCCACCGGGCATCTCAGAGCAGCTGCCAGGGCTGAGCGGGACCCAGCAGCCTCCTGCGCCCACCGGCACCCCCAAGATGCAGGAGGTTCGGGGGGGAAGCGGCGCCATCCTTGAGCTCTTTCCCAGTCCTTTTTCCTGTGATGCACTTAATGTCTGCATTTTTCATTCACTTCTCGCCTTGCAGGTGATGCTCTGCAGCATCCGCATGAGGGAGATGGCCCGGCCGCCAGCAAAGCATCACCATTGTGAGGAGGGGGTCACAGTGATGGGACACGGATTGTAAAGGATGGGGTTAAAAAGAAAATCAACCCTACAAGCCCTCTCCTGCAAACCCCAACAACCCCAGCACCTGGGGAAGTGACAGGTTGGGGATCCATCCCGCTCCCTTCCCCTCACAACCCAATCAAGCCCTGGCGAGCTCCATCCCAGCAACACAGTTTCCAAAATAAGAAACTCCGCTCTTCAGCAATTAACGCCAGGGCTGTGGTTACGCTGCTAAAAGTGTTTTTTCCGTGCATGACCAAGGATGGAAAAAGTTGTGGTTAATAAATGACAAATAACCTTTTGTCTCATCGCCCTCCCGCCCCGTGCACCCTCACTTTGCGATACCAAATAAAAGAAGGGCGGGGGAAGGGGGGGGAAAATCACCACCAAAATCTCAAAAAGCTGAAAGGACGCCCAGCCCCGCGTGCCTTCGAAGAACAGCGAGCGTCACGGTGCCGAAAGCGAAGCGGTGAGGGGATGTGCCGCCCGCCCCGCTCGGCAGTGAAAGTCTGCGAGCAGCCTTTGGTGCAGCTCTGGGCGCCTTTGGGTGCAGTTTCGCCTCTCCTGAGAGAAATGCCATTCACCAAACCTCTTGGGCTCTTACCCCACTGCAGGTTTCCCAGCTCCTGTTCTGGGGATGCCAAGAGAGGGATGCAGCCCCTGAAGAGGGATGTGGTCCCTGGAGATGCCAGGAGAAGGATGTGGTCCCTAAGGTTGTCAGGAGAGGGATTCAGCCCCTGGAGATGCCAAAAAAGGGATGCAGGCCCTGGGGATACCAGGAGAAGGACGTGGTCCCTGGAAATGCTGGGAGAGGGATGTGGTCCTTAGGGTTACCAGGAGAAGGATGCAGCCTCTGGAGATGTCAGGAGAAGGATGCCAGGAGAAGGATGTGGTCCCTGGGGATGCAGGGAGATGGATGCAACCCCAGGGGATGCCAGGGGAGGAATGCAGCTCTCTGGCCATGCGCTGTCTGGCCACCAAGGGATGATGCAACAGCATCACACTTGGCTGGAGGATCAAGGCAGCAACCCCCTGCCAGCCTGGGATCCTTCAACATTTTTTAATGCAACGAGGAGAGGAAAAAAAAAAAAAATATGGTGTGAGCCAGGTCACCTCTGGGTGAACCATGGCCATGAGGGCAGGCGCACACATGGTCCAGCCCACTTCAGCTCACAGGATGGAGAACACCAAATAGGATCCAGATTGACACAAATGTGCCTTTCCCCAGGCCACGGCAATGATGGGACATTGAGATGCTTCCCATGACCAAAAAAAATGCTTCTTGTGGAGCACCCGCTGCCCCACTCCTGTGGCCCTGGGAAGAAAACACCATTTTGCATCATTTTGTGTAGGAACAGGGGAGTTCACTGGGCTGCAGCAGCAACAAGGACGTTTGTGCATCCAACTTGGCACGTCCAGTTTTTAAGCATAATTACAAGTCACCAATAAAAGGAAAGATGGGTTTGGATTTGAAGCAAAGTGTTGTGCTGCAAAAGAGGGGGTTTGCTGGCATAGGGGTACAAACACAGCTGCTGCTGCTGGGGTCAAGGCTTCCCAAAATGTGGTCTCTCCAACCCTCCCTCTGCCACATATCCACTTAAGGCCACGTTTGAGTGGCTCCAATTGCTCCTGGAGGTACAAAGCAGCCCCAGAAGGAGCTGGGATGGGGATGGGGACCAGAACGCTTGGACGTCCCACACCCCACGGCTGGCTGGCTGCCACGTGGAGCCCCGGGCGCTGAAAATCAGAGCCCAGCGGCACAGGACCTGCTTGCTCACGAGGCGGCAAGTTCTCAGAAACCAGCTTCAGGTGAAAGGAAGGGGAAAAGAAAAAACAAGAAAAGAAAAAAAGGAAGTCAAAGCAGTCTCAGGCTGAGCAGAGATAAAAATACTGCTCCTCCTGCAGCCACGGCTGAAGACGTACGAGCCATGACACAGGCCACCACGGGTTTGCAGCGGAAGAGTCTTCCCGGCTTGTCTTGGCGTGCCGTCAATTTACGGGATGCACTGGATTTCATTAAAATGCTATAAAGAAACCAGCACAAATGCAAATCCCATTTCCCTTCCCCTTCCTGTAAAAACATCTGGTCAACAGAAACAGCTCGGGACGTTTCCGTTGCAAATCACAGCTTTCACAGAGTTTAGGACTTGGCCACAGAAAAGGCGCTTGGGGCTGAGGCTCAGCTGGTGATCAGAGCACCCCAAAATCCCACAGGGCTGCCCTAAAATATTCAAGATTGTTTTGCCAACCTTGGCTTAAATTTATGAAGGTGGAGAGGCCCCTGAGCTATCCAGTCCTACACGTTATATGAGAATAAATGTTGTGGTAGAGGAGAAACCACTATGTGCCTCCACAGAAAGCAGTGAGCATCGCCCTCACACTACACATCAGAGAATCCACATGGGTTGCACACCTAGGACCATACCCAGGGTTTTACATGTATATATAAATACACACATCCACACATACAAGCATTATAGATACCCCAGTAGCCCCCTGCTCTGCACGTCAGGATGGTTTCATGCCACAGAGCATCGACACCTACCCTTGGCACTGGCCAGTGACATCCTTGCACCCCAGCACCCTCGGCGTGTCCCCAGGGTGAGGGTCTGGGTGTCCCCTGCCCTGTGCCAGCTGCCCAGAGCCCAGTGGCACCCCTCATCCATCCTGCTCCTGGGATTGCTCTGCATCCCATTGTCTCCAAATCCCTCCTGGGCAACATCATTTTTCCAGTGCTGGAGGGAGGAAGGAGCGATGCCAAAACCAACCCCACACTGGCCGCAAGCACAGGGAGCCCCATCTCATCCAGATTGGAGCTCCCATAAGATTAGCACATCCCTGCGGGATGGGACACCCACACCGGGCAGTGCCACCGGGAACGCCGGCAGTGCCGGCACTCATCAGCCCTTGGCCCCACGCGGTGCCGGCTGCAGCCACCCAGCCAGCAAAAATGGGATTAGGGCTCTTCAAAGCACCCTGCGCCCTTTGATGCCGGGCACGTTATGGGATTAGGCCAAGAGGCCCTGTTGGAACGCACCAGGGGGAAAACACAGGGGAAAATAAGATAAAAGCTGCCAAAAGCAGAGCAATGGAGCGGCAGCCAAGCTGTGGCAGGACACGCATGGGGCCACCCCATTCCCTGCACATCCCACTTTTCCAAGGTCATCCAACATGCTGAATATTCGGGTGCTTGAAGCTGTAAAGCCGTGAGGCTCAGCTGAATTTCCATTTTCATCTTACTATTTAAAGAGTAGAATGGAAGAAGAGGAAGACACTTCTGGAGAGACCTTGAGGATGACCAAGTCCAGAGACCAGCCAGGGACGGAAACCCAGGGCTGTTTTTACAGTTGCTTATTTAAAACCATTGATCATCATGAAAGATTAACAGCATCTTCAAATCAGGAACAGAACCATGACATGGGCAAAAGGCAGCAGCAACGCTCTATGAGCATCCCAGGGCTGGAGGATGGAGGGGGCTCCCTGCAGCCTTCCCCAATGAGATATTGGTTATTTAGTTATTTTAAAGGAGAAAAAAACAAACCAAAGCAAAAACAAACAAAAAAAACCCACCAAGAAGCTTTTCTGTTCCCACTGCTCCCCAGTTTGTATTCTTGCTGATTTTGGGGAATGAGATCCACCAACACAGCCCAGCGCTTTCCAACACCCTCAAAATTCAATCACAGTTACTGGGAAAGGGGCTGGATTTACTCTGCTGTAAAGGAGATAGCATCTGGCCTTGGCCCAGTTAATTAGAAAGGAAGGACCCACCCTGAGAATATTTGCACAGGAAGCAATTTATTCCAGAGAATTCGCAAAATCCAGCGAGGAACATCCCCTTTTCCATGGACCTGGCTGAGAAAACTGCAGGCTCAAGGTCCCAGGGGACCACAGGGTCCCCCGCCTCACAGGGACACCCCTGGAAATCTCTGCGGGATGGAGAAGTGGTGCAAGCTGCAAGGAATGATGCTGCAGAACGGCGGGGGGACTCACTAAACGTCTTGTTTTAAACGCCTCCCACCCACGGGGGAAAGCCAGGGCTGTGCAGAGAGGAGGAATGTGCTGTGTGCTTCCCAAGGGGAGGGAAGGGGAAAAAATAAAGGAAAAAAAGGGAAAAAGCAGTGTTTGCAAGCACCAGGTCCTGGGGACAGGGGGATGCAGTGAGGGCCTGACAGCCTTTTTACTTTTTTACTTTGTGTGGACATTGGGACAAACTGCAGCCCGACACACCGGAGCAAAACTGGCTTTCAGATTCTAAAATCTGGGTGTTTCTAATTTCTTTTTTTATTATTATTATTTATTTTCATATTTAATATGGGCTTGTTTGACAGAAATCGCAGGAATTTAACCAGCTGCTCCCTGGCGCCGTGCTGCAGTGAGCGGCAAACACAGCCCGAAGGCAGGGATGGGGCTCCGGCTCTACCCGAGGCTTCCTCCTTCCGAAGCACAAGTTCGTCAAAGCTAAATGAGCACCAAAAAAGAAAAAAAGAAAAAAAAAAAAAAAAGAAAAAAAAAAAGAAGAGAAAACCCAGCCCATCAGGCCTGCATAAGACCTGCCATGTGGAGGAACTGTCTTTTTAAAGATTAAACCCCGCGGCTCCCCCCGCAGCGCTCCCTGCTCACTCACATCCTGCATCATCTCCGCTCCAGCCGGTGCCTCAGCACCATGGGAGCTCCCCGGGGTAGTCAAGACTTCAATTTCTAACCACAAAAGTACTTGCGAAAATAAAATTAAACTCCCTTAAAGGTCCCACGGGGAGCAGAGGAAGGCACAGAGCCTAATTTCTGTTTTCCCCTTTCTTTCTCAGCTTGCCCAGGTGAGCAGATGCCCTGGCTGCTAAAGCCACGGCACAGAGGGGACAGGGTGAATCTGGGGTTCACCAGACAAGCTGCCCCCCTGCCTTACTGGGACGGGTCCATGGGGCTGCAGACAAGCAGGATGGAACCCACCAGCCTCTATCATCAGCTTGCGGAGCAGGTGCTCTGCTTCCAGCTGGAAAACCCAGCTTTGGGGTCCCAGCAGGGAGAAATGCAATCTCGACCGATCGCAATAATTAGCACGTGTGTCGTCCCTGGCACATGGTCACAGCATCTTTCACCACCCGAAGGTGAGCACGCAGCAGTGGCTCTGGGGTCTCAAATATACACAGTGCAGCCTTGTATGTTCACCGAGGAGAACGAGCAGTAGCACAGCAATCCCGTCTGGTCCCTGGGCTTGTGCCCTGACACCGCTCACGGTGACAATCCCTTGTGATCAGGGATGGACCGTGTCCCTGCTCCTCCCCTGGGATGTGTTGTCACTCTGGCATCATCCCCAGCCCACTGCTGAGGGACCCACAATGTCCCTCTGGCCAAAACAGGCAATAGCTGGCGATACATTATTCAGACTCAACATGAGGAAGAAATTTTTGCCCCTGAGGGTGGTGAGAGCCTGGCCCAGGTTGGCCAGAGAGGTGGTGGATGAACCATCCCTGGAGACATCCCAGGCCAGGCTGGACGGGGCTCTGAGCAACCTGAGCTGAAGATGTCCCTGCTCATGGCAGGGGAGGCACTGAGGGAGCTTTGAAGGTCCCTTCAACCCAAACCATTCCATGTTTCTATGATTCCTTACCTTGGGTGGGTCAAAGAGCTCCAGCACGTACCCCTCACCTTCAGGTGTCCCTGTTCGCCGCAGCACCAGGCGGCAGCGGTGCCAGCGCGTCCCACTGTCCAGGGAGCTCTCATCCAACAGCCCATACTTGAGAACCCCCTCCTTGCGCACCTCGGGGGGTTGCTCCCGCGAAAGCCCCCACGGCAGGATGCGCTTGCCCAGTCCTGGCTTGAGAGCTGCCTCCGCCGTCGCCTCCCCGTCCCCATCCCCGAGGAGGGCATCCGAGGAACGTCGTCGGAAGAGGCTGCGCCAGCTCCTGCGCAGCTGGCTGAGCGAGAACGGCCGCCGCGCCTGCCCCGCCAGTTCCTCCGAGCTCCAGGACTTGCGCAGCCCTGTTGGGGCAGTCTCAGGGGCTCGGCTGGGCTGCTCGGGATGGGCACCCAGCTCTACTTCGGCTTTGGTGGCCGCCGTGCCCAAAGAGGCGTCCGTATGCCGCCGGTGCGTCTCCCGGTAATCCCGCGCCGGGCCGGCGGGCAGGATGCGGAGCTGGTTCATGGCGAAACCCTCCTTCACCTCATGGCAGAAGTACTGCTGGAAGAGGTCGGTGAACTGCACCGAGAAGTTCTCGGCAGCCAGGAGGTCATGGTGCGGGTGCTCGGTGGCGAAGCGCAGGTAGTGCCGCGCCAGCTCCTTGGCGGTGCTGATGGCGTGGAGCTCGCAGAACTCATGCCAGCCCCGGGGATGTGCTGGCGTGCCGGCCGGCAGAGCGTGCCCATTCATTGCCGTGGCTCCAGCGAGGCGGCCGTGCTGCAAGACAGAGCATACAGGGCTGTTAGGGTAGCCCCAGTGCCTCCCCCCAGCCCCAACAGCCCCTTGGCATGGCCATACAGGCAACCACTACAGCTTGTCCACTGCCACCGATGACCACGCAAGACGCTGAGCGCCCAGTCCCACTGCAGAGCCTTGTATCCCCATCCACGCCTTGTAGGGCCATGCCTCAGTTTCCCCATGTGCGAGGTGGGGTGCTGGCAGGTCCCGCAGCAGGGTGTCAGCACCGCTTCCCACCAGCACAGACGCCGGCAGCTGCCCGCCGTCCCACGGGGACGCCCGGCCGGGCTGCATCCGCTCCGCTCCTGCCAACGCTTCACAGCGCCGACGGGTTTCCCTCCAGGGATCTATTTCAGCTGATAAAGCTGGAGTGGGGGTGGGAGGGGAGGAAACAACACGAAAAGCTGCAGAAATCCAGGGACGGAGCTGCCTTGCCTGCCAGATCTACGCAGCCCCGCTGGCCTGGGGAGACGTGGCCGCACCGCCGGCATGGCCAGGGCTGAGCATGTGTCCTCGGGGGGACGCTCCGAGGGGCCGCTGTGCTCTGGCAAACCACACCGTATCTGTGCCCTGAGCAGATTTTGCTGCGAGGCCAATCTGACAGTGCCCACGGCTGGCGCGCAGCCACCCCGGCATGCCCGGCTGGACCCAGCAGCAGCATTCCCCACCATGCCGCTCA
Source organism: Streptopelia decaocto (assembly GCF_964273445.1). Classification (NCBI taxonomy): domain Eukaryota; kingdom Metazoa; phylum Chordata; class Aves; order Columbiformes; family Columbidae; genus Streptopelia; species Streptopelia decaocto. The sequence goes on along the minus strand of NC_138670.1, from coordinate 4,936,703 downwards.
CCGCCCAGCCTCGTGCTCGCCCGCAGCACTTATCGGGGCCGTGCACCCCACTCGGGCAGGAAACATCAGCCAAGCCACCCGGATCCTGCTGCGCCAGCATGGGCACTGCCATCTCCCCAAACCTCCAGCCACCCGCCAGCAGCACCCCGGCTGCTGGGAGGGGAGGAAAAGTGATTGCATTTGTCAAGGGGGGGAAAAATTAAAGGAAATAAAAAATAAACAGAGGTCAGGAGGAAGCGAGCGGGACGATGCAGAACACAGCAGATCTGGTTTGCAGTCGGGGAGGCGATAAGGCTGGGAAGCGAAGCTCTATCTCTGCCCACCCGCCGCCCTTCCTAGTACGTCCTGTGAAGTTTCTCAGCGAGGGGAGATGTTATCTGCCCCCCGCCAGCCCCGCCGGGGCCCGGCTTCTCAGAAGAGAGCCGCCTGAGGCTCAGAGCCGGCCGGCATTGCGGCGGTGCCGGGCGTGCGCCCCATGTTCCGCGACCCAGCTGAACCCCCGGCGGGGCCCCCGTGCCGGCGTCTATCAGCACCGCCAGCCTGCCCGTGACTCAGCATCCTCTGCTTGTGCTCCTGCTTCCTCCGTGCGCCCGGGAATCGCCGCCGTGGCCGCCGGCACTGCCAGAACTCTCGGCGGGGCGCTCCCCCCAAAACGCAGAGGGAAGCGGGGCAACCATGTGGATGGCTCCTCAGATGGGTAGGAGATTCCCAGCACAGGGAATTCACCTTCCAAGCTTTCAGGCTTGCTCTGCACCGGCTTCAGGAGAGGTTTGCACTGTGGGAAAAGCTGGGCTTCACCTGCAGCACGCGGTGGGAAGCAGCTGAAGGCCATCTCTGGTAACAACGTGATCTTTCCAAATGGCACAACAATGGGAAATATACCCCCAGTGCTTCCTCCTGCCCGCACAAACCACGATGCCGTCCTCCCTGCTCATGCCCAGAGACTTCTGACGTGGGAATAGTTATCCCGGCTGAATCAACGCTTGAGCATCCTGCTCCTCCGATGGTCCCAGGTTTTGGCAGAGATGTTCCACAGCGATGCCGAGTACCTGATACCGTGTGGGCTTCTCCCTGCTCCAGCCCATCATGCTCCATGATACTGGAATTCAGCAGCCACTGGCTTTACATCCGCATTCCTTATACCCCATACGTTCCCATGAGGGGCTCCTGGCCGTCCTGTGCGTCACCACTGAGTCGAAGGACTTGTCGCAACAGCTAATTGCTTTAATTTGCATCAAATGGAGAATCCAACCCACCCTCGGACACACCACAGACTGGTTGGGATTGGGGGGCTACTGTCCAACCCCACTGTCACTGCAAGAGCTGTCCGTCACCCAGCCTGTCCTGTCTCAGGGCTGGTTTGGGGGGCTGGGGTTGCTTTGGGGTGCTGGGGTTGGTTTGGGGTGCTGGGGTTGGAGCTCGAGGGAGAGTGGGATGGACCTGCCATGGGCTGGCTTTGATGTGGTTGGGGCAGCGAGCCCCAGCTTGTGCAGGATCCAGCCCTGCAGCCCAGCCACCCCCAGCTGATTGCATTAAACTCTTGCCCAACCTGGCGAGTGTCACTTCCCTGGCTGGGACAGCAACCCTGAGGCCACAGCTTGGATCCGGCAATGGCTTATTTGTGCCTTTGTAGTGGCAAAAATCCCAGTAAATGCATCTGTTGTGCGAGAAGGGCACCCTCCAGCACCCAGCGCTGTAAATATCCAGCCTGGAAGGGAACGGTTACGGAGCAGGGCCGGTGTCGCCGGGGCCGGTGCAGAGGCGCGCTCACACGCGGTGTGCGCAGGCACGCCGGAGCATGTGCAGCGCAGCCAGCGCGCTGCGATCTGAAAATGAAACTGGCCTCAGCTCCTCGCCACGACTCTCCGTGCCAGGAAAGTGCACAGCAGCAATGTAAATAGGAAATTTGATTTATGCGCCGGTGCTCTCAGAAACAACTGTTTCCCAACTGGAGGAAAAGCAGCCGGTGGCATTTTTCTGCTCCTTTTTATAAGCACAACTCTATTTAAAATTTACCCCCAGGACTATTTTCAGGAGGGAGCAAAGCGAAGGGCTGGGAGACACCCTCGCCAGCCCCGCAGCTCCCAGCATCCCGAGTAGCAGAAATACAAAGTTCCCACAATCCCAAGAGCGGGAACATTGTTCCTTCCCAGGATGTCCTCCATGAAAAGAGCTATTCTGAGCCGGCAGCAGCCTTTCTTGGCACAGCCCCGCAGCCCGCTCGCGAGTCAGCTATAAAAGGCTGGGTTACAATGAACAGCACTTTTCAATGGGAGAGCATCCGGTGCGGGGAGCTCGGGGGGATGCGCGTCCCCGGGGGGGGCCAGCCCACCGGGGGTGGGCTCTTAAGGGCTGGGTAGTGTGGCGCATCCCCCTGGGATGGTGCTGGTGCAGCCCCTCTCTGCATCCCAATCCGCTGGGGATGGACAGAGCAGGTGCTGTAGGACCGGCTGGATGTGACCCAGGGTTGGGAGCACAGAGAGGGACAAGAGGGGTGGCCATTTGGGGGTGGGAATGAGATGCAGCTGCTCAGAGATGCAGGAGGGTCTGGTGTGGGAAGAGAGGTGGGAAAGGGTTCAGCTGCAGCCTCCCAATAGGGAATAACACGGGGAACAGAGGAGAACACCCCAATTTCACCCTCCTGCAAGCTGGGTGACAACATGACGTGCTCACAGCACATCCCCTGCAGAGCGAGCACAGCCATGGAAAGCAGCCCTGATGCTGCACCCATGGAAAGCCCCATTAAGTTTTATTGCTGCCCTTTAGCCAAGCCTCTCCTCCTTTCCAGCAGCCTGCTCTCACCAGTGGGGTAAATATTGCTGATTTTCCCCCAAGCAGAACAGAAAGCCCCAGCCCACATGCCCAGGGGGGACTGAGGGGAGGTAAGGAGTAGAACAGGGTCCCAAAACAGCCCCCACATATTTACAGCATCGCTATAAACCAGCCAAGGCCATTTGTGTGTCAGGCCAGCACAACCCGCAGCAGAACCTGCCCAGCACCATCCTGCTCTTCTTTCTGGGTGGTGTGGATTCTCTGGGGTCTCGTTAGAGGGTGAGGGTACAGCACCACATCTCTGAGCACCATGGCTTCCTGCAACCCACTGTCTGTTTGCATGAAAGCTGGAGGAGCCCGGGGGTCTCAGGACCTTGCCTCCCTCTCCTTCAGCTAAACTGACCTGACAAACTCAAAAGCAAGAGAGGAGCAGGCTGCAGAGACCCCACCACTTACTCATATAGGCTGTGCTTTCTTAGGTACTCAGGTTAAAAGCTGGGAGGTGGGAGGGGGTGGCTAATTTTGCTCTCCTATTCCCACTTTCTCACAGGACATACACACTCCTTATTTGAACACTCAGCACTACACAGCTTGCTGTATTAAAGGCCAGAGCTGGCCTTAATCTACGGCTCTGCGTGGGCTGAACAGCGCTGCAGACCTCTGGGGACGCGGCCGATCCTACGGCACTTCAAATCCAGGGGAAATCCACACATTTGGCTTCCCCTGATTGCTCCACTGGGACAGATGGGATGCAGACAGCACATCCCAAACCCACTGCAGGCAAAACACAAACTCAGGCTCACTTGGCCCACAGGAACTCACTGGGATGAGCTGCTGCGGCCAGCCCAGCTCCCCAAAGACCCTCTGCCTGCTGCCAATCCTCCCAGTGCCCATCACTGCGGCGTCTGGCACCCTGCAGCCCAGTTTACATCATCGTGCTCTCCTACACCCACAGCCTGCAGGGAAAAGCCCGGCAGTGGGGTGGCCTCTCTCCACAGGGTTTGTTTTGTTGCACAAAACGAATTGCTGCGGTGTGGGCGTGGGAGGAGCGGGGCACAGGGAGCAGTCCCGCGGGAGCGGCTGGCTGGGGGTCCCCAGCTTTGCTTGGGGACAGGGGGGAGCAGCCGGCAACGAAGCACCCCCCCCACCAACCCCGCTCTCCCTCCCCATCACATCAGCCTCCCCAGGGCCGGATTTGGCTCTTCCTCCTTACCAAGCCACGGCAGCACTGGCGGTACCACAAACCCCGCCAGCGCCGAGCTCTTGCGCTTTCACTTCGTCTCACCCGCTGGGATTTGTCCCGACGTCTACGCAGTGCCAGGATGAGTGCCGGCAGCCCCGTGGGTATGTGGGTGCGTGGGTGGGGAGGGTTTGCTCTGGGTGAGGAGGATGTAAGTCTCCTCAAAAGCCACTGGTACTTGCCCCCAAATCTCTACGATGCAATACACAGTGCTGGCAGACACATTGCTCCTTGGGATCCAGCAAAACCAAAATGAATTTTTTTAGAGGTAATAAACACATAAAAGCAAAGGAGAAAATAAAAGCAGTATTGGGGGTGGCGGGAATGCACAGGGACGATGCTCTCTCACACCAAAAGCAAGTTACAAAGAAATCTGAGGCGTTCATCTAGTCCCGAACAAGTCAAAGTGAAACCTGCCAGTAATTTCACAGGCCTATAAACTCCAATATCGTAACCTGCCACCAAAGCCCAACGCCAGACGGGGACACACGAGGGCAAGCAGTGCCAGGTCCCCACGCCAGCCACCTCTTCCTCTGCCTGCTTTTCCTACCTAAGCGCAGCAACCCACAAAGTCCCTGGGCCACCATCCCACAACTCCAGCACATCTTGAATCAATTTGCAACAACAATATTGAAATCGCAGCTCAACAACTCGTCCCAGTTTCCTTGACAGTAAATCCCAGCCTGGGCAGCAATGACCATATTATGCCGCTGCCAGAGCCAAGGGGTCTGGGCTCTCTGTGGGTGACCCTGCCAGGGCTTGGCACGAGCAGGACTGGGCACGCTGGCAGGGCACGGGGAGGCTGCCGGGTTACTGCCCGCTGGTGCACTGGCCTCACGCTCCGAGCCCTTGTCCCTGCCAAGCCAGGCACTGCCTGCCAGCCAACAAAGTTTGCAGGGAGCAGAAAGCCAGAATCGCTGCCTGGCAGGCTCAGGCTGGCACCTCTGCTTGCTGCTGGCAGTGGGCACAGGGGCAGGGGACAAGGGGGCAGTGGGAGGGACACGCAGGTCACGGCCCCCACGGGCAGGGCAGCACCCCGCAGCAGCGCCTGGGGCAGGTGGGCATCACCCCATGCAAGAGCGGCCACCCCCATAGCAGCGGCTGCAGGAGGCTCTGGGGAAGTTGGTGAGAGGGGCAGGGCTGGCTCCATGCATGCTGCACCCCTGGATCAGGGGTCCCCAGGGCAGGGATGCTGGGAAATGAGGGACCTTGAGGGGAACAGGGATCCTAGAAGAGGGGGTGCTCTGGGGTAAAATGGTGCTGGAAAGATGGGTGTCCCCGGGATTTGGGGCACCCACAGGGGAATAGGCCCCCTGGGATAGGGAGGGATGATGGGGTAAACGGGTGCTGGGAGGACGGGGATCCCCGAGGGTGACCGTGGCCCCCGGACAAAGGGAACCAGAAGAAGAGACCCGGGATAAGAATGTCCTCCCGCAGAAAAGGGGTGCAGGGCGGTGCGGATCGGTCCGAGGGCTCGGGGCTGGCAGGAGAGGGGGAATCACACTCCCGGGGGCTCGGGGACAGGAGAGGCTCCGCTCTCAGAGCTCCCGGGGCTGCAGCAGCAGGAGCGGCCGCTGCGCTGCTCCCCCTGGACGCCGCCGCCACTTTCACTTTGCAGCCGCCGCTTCCCGGAGACGCCCGTCCCAGCACGGCCCGGTACAGCCCTCCCCGGCCCGGTACAGCACGGTTCGGTCCCGCTGCGCGCCCGCGGTTACCTGCAGGAGAAGGCGTCTGGCTGCCGCTCGCCCATGGTGGAGCGCGGCGGCGCGGCCGGGGACGGGACAGGACGGGACGGGGCGGGACCAGGCGGGGCGCGGGGCTCGGGGCTCACGGCTCGGTACGGCTCGGTACGGCTCAAGCAGGAAACCGGGACAGGCGGCTCCGCATTTCCGCCGAGCCACAAGGCGCGGACCCCGGCCCCGGGGCGGGTTATGTAAACCGGAGCGGCGCGACCGAGGGCGGAGGCTGTGCGGGGGCGGAGCGGAGGGGCTGCTCCCTCCGTCCGTCCGTCTGTCCGTCCGTCGATCGGTCAGTCAGTCTGCCTGCCTGTCCGTCAGTGCGTCCGGGCCCTGCTGGCAGCTCCGCGGGTGCGCACCGCTCCGCACCGCCCCTCCCCGTCAGCGCCTTTATCTTATCGCATCCGCGCCCGCGGAGGCAGCGGCATAAACAGGCCGGCTGCGCTCTCGTGGGGGTTGGTTTTATTTTATTTTTTAAAAGTTTTCATGGCTTTTACAATTTTTTTCTCTGTGTATTTGGAGGGATCCGGGTACCACAGCCCTTCCTGGCCCCAGCCTTGTCCCTGCCCCTCGAGGGAGGGAGGCAGCCTAGGCACGGGGTCGTTTTGGGGCTCGGGAGGGGTGTTGTGCAGGAAAACACCCCACTTTCCTGTTCCTGTCCGGCCGCGTCCTCCCACAGCTCTGCAGGCTGGCACCCAAGGGAGCTCTGCAGTGGCGACAGTGGGCGAGACGCCGTCTCAAACCCTATTTCTCATAATTTTCCTCTGCCTTTCGATCGAGGAAATTAGCTTGCTGTGAAAGGCACCGCAGCACACTGCCCACGCTCGGTGGAGCGTATCAGGTCACAGGGCCTGCAGTTGTCCCATACTGCGGGTGAGGGCTTCAGCCGTGATAAACAGAGCTGTCACAGTGTCCCTCCATTGCCGAGCAGGGCTGGGGACTGGGGTGGGAGCATGTGGGCCAGGCTCGGCTGACTCAGTGCTGTCACAGTGCCACCCCATCCCAGGGGAGCAGGGGTGGCATGGTGGAGCTGTGGCTGCCCACCCTGGGAGCCATGAGAAACAGGACAACCATAAACTTTCACTGCACCTTTTTCCAGGAAGGGGCTGGTTTGTGGTCACATCTGGCCGGTTGGCATCTCCCACCTGTGTCACCAGCTGTCCTGAGAGCTCCCTGAGCAGCAGCAGTGCTGGGGACAGAGGGGCTCTCCTTGCCCCGCAGATACCCCCCGGCAGGTGCTGCTTATGCCGGGCATGCAGGAGCCACAGCGGAGCAGCCTTGCCAGGGGGCTGGTGCTCACCCAGCACACCAAACTGGGGAAACCCAGGGAAGCCGCAGCTGGGATTTTACAAACACCACACCATTGATTTGGGCGTGTTGGGAGGGTGGAAGGTGCAGGATTGTGCCCTTGGAGAGCTCCATAGGTCCAGGCAACTTGCAGCCTCCTCAACCAGCCCTCCCCAAACACCACAGGGAACTGGATAGGAGCAGCTGATGTGATAAAGTCTTACCTTAAAAGCTGCTTTTTAATTCCTCCCACTGTTGCTTCATGCATAATTGCACCTTCTGACATATTTTCCAAGCACAGATGAGTGATCGGCGGAGCCTGGTGCCTGCCCTCCTTCCCACAGGCGGCTGTCCCAGCTCGCAGCTACTGCACACTTTTCTTTATGAGATTCATCTGTTTCAAAAGCACCTTCTCAATGTCTTGAGCCCCCGTGGCCTGAGATTTCTCTTTTCTTTAGCTTCCTGTATGGATTTTCTAAAGTCCCTAACTGCTAATTCACTACCACTGACTTCTGCTTTTTCTGTTTGTTTATGCAGAGCTGCACAGATGCTCTCGTACATTCACACACACACACACGTCGCCGCTTCCCTTCCGCTCTGCACTGGGCTCAGCTTTTAACCATTGCTGCTTTCTTCTCTGCTTTAACCAGTTTCCATCCATCCTTCCCACTTCTTTCTCTAACTCCCACCCTCTGGCCTGCTTTGTTTTTCAGGATGCGTGGGGTGATTTGCAAGCGGCACATCAGCATTTCCCAGGGTGGGATGTGACTGGCTGCAGGTGACCTCTGCCATCTCACAGTGAGATGAGGGTCCCCCTCTGTGCCCGGAGGGAGTTTGGGGGTGACATCTGGAAATACTTGGTTATGGGGGTCTGCACTGAGCTGGTAATGCCTCCCCCCCAAAAAAAATCTCAGCCTGGTTATCTTGCACCGTTTCAGAGGGCAGGGAGGGTGATGGGCAGCATGGTGATGGGCAGGGTGCTGATGGGCAGGTGGCGATGGGCAGGGTGGCGATGGGCCGGGTGGTGGCGGGCAGGGTGGTGATGGAGGGGGTGTCCCGAGGGCTGGCTGTCCCCGCAGCGTCGCCGGGCTCCAACTGCCCTCTCCTGGGCATCGGCTGCACTGCAAGCGGCCCCCGACTCCCCGTGGTCACGCTTCGCCGCGCTGGCCTGGCCGGCCGGGGGCTCCGTCCGGTGCCCGATACCCCCCTCGGGCTGCCAGGCGTGAGATCTGCGTGGGACGGTGAATCTCGCATGGGCGCTGGGCGAGACAAGGGGTACCATCACCCTAAAAATGCACCGTGGGGAGTCGTGCCAGTGGTCACAGTTTGATCAGCTCGAATCCCAGGGCACAGCTCCTGGGTCCATTTGGGGTCCCCAGGGACCACTCGCTGCTGGTCACAGCAGAGACCTGCACCCTTTCTCCTCTGTGTGCTGACTGTGGACACACAGCACAGGCCATCCAGCTGCCCCTCAGTACCTCCCCCCAGCACTCCCAGATTTCCAGGAGCTGCCCCTGCTGAGCCAGCACTGGGGGTGACTCAGAGGCTCCTGGTGTCACCTCGCTGAGCCGTCCAGCACCCACCGCTGCGTAACCCCACCAAGTCACCAGTCATGGGAGCAGCAGGAAGAAGAGGCCAAGGGCAGCCCACATCCTACACAACACCCGGCAGCCCCTTGCCTCCCATCAGACCCTTTCCCCTGCTGTCAGTCAAGCTCAGCACTGAAATTCATTTTCCCATCTTTCCCAGCAAGATCTGGCAGGAGAAACTGAGGCACAAGCACTGGGCTCCTCACCAGGGGGACACTGAGAGAGACAACAGGGAGAAAATCATGGGGCTGCTCAGAAGGGGAAGTGCTGGAGCCTGTGCGGAGACACGTGACTGTCCCAAAGGAGATCCAACAGGAAGCGAAAACCCACGGGGGAATTTTGCGTGTGGTTTTTGTGGAATTGGGGTGATTCTCCAAAGCAGCTCCCAAAGGGCTCTTTGGGAAGTGGCTGTCGTGGAGGAACAACCTGTACTAAAGCAGCCGATGGGGCTGAAGAAGCAGCTGGGGTTTTGCAGGCCCAGCAAGGGAAGGCAGAGCCAGGAACACAATCGCCTTTTTTCAATTACTGCAGCTGGTTTACTGAAGATATTGCTTCTCCTCGATGTCCTTCCCTGCCTAATCTTGCTGTGTGAAAGGGCACCACTCAGCAAAGCAGAGAGATAAGTGGTGCAAAGAGACCGGAGACTTCCCACCAGTGGCCTTGAACAGAGCCACTCCGCTCAGGAGGGAAGATAAAGCCCAGATGGTTTTAGTGCTGGTTTAAATCCGTTTTTATAGTCTGAAAGAGAAAGCCTGCAGGTGATAGGGAAAACCCTTGGTGAACTGAAAACCGCTGCCACAAGCAGAAGATTGCAAAGCCCTGAGCATCTATGTAGGGTGGTGGAGTTATCTACAGCGGGGTACAGCGGTGAGGACCATGATCTGTCAGCAGTGGTGGTCATGGTGGGTGTCACCAGTGGCAGAATTTCTTAGTTGAGTGCCTGCAAAATGAGCACCAATGGCTTGTTTGCTAAAATACACACATTGCCATGCAGTTGAATAAGGGAACAAACAAACTGGAGGAAAGGGACAGCGATAAGAACTGCAAATCCTTGATGCTGATATTTATTGGGACATGGTGAGGACAGCAGTGCTGCCAAGGTGGTCTGCGGGCTGGTGACACTTTCAGCATGGAAGGCCGACCAGGAGCAGAAGTCAGCCTGGAGTGTTCTCACAGCCAAAAGGTTTATGGTTACCCTGGGACCGGGGTATCGGCAACAGGAAATCCAGCCTCAGCCGTCGTCACTGCCAGACCCCCTCACCCCCGGTCCCGATGGGGCAAGTACTGGCAACCCGGCCAAGAGCACGTCAGCAGCTTGAATCCCACACAGTCAGCAAGGAGTGAGTGGGCCACGATCGCTGCCCACACGGTTGCTCAATGCCCAGCAGCTGCGGTGCCTGGCTAATGGCTCGTCACCCACTGCTTTCCAGCTCCTTGCACCAGTTGTCACCTTCCCCCAGATGCCCATCCAGGCCACTCAGCTCCCACCTCAACTCCTTCTTTCCCTCTGACCTAAGGCAAAGACCCTTCTCCCTGGCCACTTTGGCCCAGCTTCTCCCAAGGACATGGCTGAAAGCTCAGGAGAGCAGCCAGAACTTGCAGCCTGGTCCCTTGCAGCATCTCCCACCCATGCAGGACCAGCCTCTGCCCTGCCACCTTCATCTCCAGTCCTCCCCGCTGGGCTCATATCATCCATCCCATCCAGCAACCTCTGCCCGTTCCCTGCCAGATGTTCCTGGTCACCCACTCTCTGGCTTAAAAAACCCAGCTCAAAAATTAAATGTTGTACAAGCACTTCCAGCGCTAAGGTCCCAGGTTTCCCACCCATGCATCCATGCATAGAATCATAGAATGTCCTGAGTTGGAAGGGACCCACAAGGATCACCAAGTCCACCTCCAGTCCCTGTATATGACAACTCTGCAGTTCACGCCATGTGTCTGAGGGCATTGTCGAGTCTCTTCTTGAACACTGTCACGCTTGGGGCTGTGACACCTCCCTGGGGAGCCTGTTCCAGTGTCCAGCACCCTCTGGGTGAAGAACCTTTTCCTAATGTCCAACCTGACCTTCCCCTGGCACATCTTTCTGCCATTCCCTCAAGTTCTGTCATTGATCAGTAAAGAGAAGAGTTTGGTACCTGCCCCTCCTCCTCCCCTTGTGAGGAAGCTGTAGACCACAATGAGGTCTCCCCTCAGTCTCCTCTTCTCCAGGATGAACAAACCAAGTGACTTTAGCCATTCCTCATATGGATTCCTCTCCAAACCCTTCACCTCTTCTAGACACTCTCCAGTAGCTTAGTATCTTTTATATACTGTGGCACTCAGAACTGCACCCAGTGCCCCAGGTGAGGCCGCACCAGTGCAGAGTAGAGTGGGAATAATGGGTAGTGTCTCAGTGATCACCTTCACCAGCTCACTCAGCCCTCTTGTCATAGAAGAAGATGAGGTTGGTCAAGCAGGACCTACCTTTCATAAACTCATGCTGACTGGGCCTGATTGCTTGGTTGTCTTGTATGTGTGGTGTGATGGCACTCGGGGTGATCTGTTACATGAATTAATTTACTGAGTTGGAAATTGATTTGCTGTTTCATTACAGTATGTTCTGTACAACAGTAATTTACAGATTTGTAATAACTGAATCACCTGTGCTCCTACCACCTGTATGTTAAAAAGTAAAGAGACAATAGTACATATTTGTACACATCCCTTAGAAGGCACTTGCTGTTTACAGAGATCTGTCAATAAAGAATAGCTGGTCTGTGCATCTACATGTAGATATGTACATGGAATCGTAGAATCATCTAGGTTGGAAAAGACCTTTAAGATCATCAAGTCCAACTGCAATCCTAACACTGCCAAGTCCACCAAATGAACTCAGTGGACATTTTGTGGACATTTTAGAGACATTTTACGGGGTGGTCCATAGATTAAGAGAATTATAGCTGCATTGTATCAAAGGATGGGAAAGGAGGTGGTGGTTAATGGGGATGTATTGGGTCTGTGAGACCTGAGCAGGACAGACTAACAGGTGGAGAATTTGCTTGTTTTGGCTGGGATAGAGTTAATTTTTTTCACACTAGCTACCATGGAGCTCTGTTTTGGATTTGTGCTGGAAACAGTGTTGATAACACAGGGATGTTTTTGTTATTACTGAGCAGCCAAGGTCTTTTCCGTTCCTCACCCCCCACCCCGCATGCCCTCGGTCCGTGCTCCCCGACACTGCCTGGAGCTTTGACCCTCCGAGGCTTTGGGCCAAGCCAGGACCTCCCGGCACCGGGGGGGTCGAGCTCCGGGGCCGTTTCTCAGCCGGGTGAAGGGCCCGCCCGCCGGGGCCGCCCCGGAGCCGCGGTGATGGGCGCTGGCGGCGGAGGTGGAGCCGGGCGAGACAAGCGCTCCGCCCGCCGGGGCTGGGCCCAGCCGAGCCGGGAGCGGGGAGCCGAGGACAAAGGTGGCCGTGCGGGATCGGGAACGGGGCCGGGAGCGGGGCGGGAACCGGGAGCGGGGCCAAGGGATGCGGGGGGGAACGGAGCCGTAGCGGAGCGGGGCCGCGGGAGGGCGGTTCCTCCACTCCCAAATGTCCCCGAGACTTTGGGGGACCCCATAAGGGTCCCCGAGGTGCTGGGGGGAAAGGGGGTCCTGCTGCCCCCAGTGCTGGGTGCCCCAAGAGTCCCCATCTCATCTCCTTGAACCCTGCGATGGGGCTTAATAGGAAAATAATACCAATAATCCTGGTGCTTGGCTGCCTTCTGCTCTGCAGGCTGGGGTGACGCCTGAAACACGCAGGCGTTTCGGTGCCAGAGTGGGGACAGCGGGGTGCTGGCCCCCACAGCCCCCTGACACCGGCCAACCCCGGATCCAGTGCTCCCACGGCCACCCAGGTGTCACTGATGCTGGTGACCACCAGAGACTGGAGCTAGAGGCAGAGTCCAGGTAGGTGGAAAGGGACAAGGGGAGAAGTGGCCTTGCTTTGGTGACAGGGTTTGTGGCCATGGCTCTCTGGAGTGGCAGCTGGATCTGCGGCGCGGGCTGTAAACCAAACCCTCCCTGCGTGCCGTGGGGAGGAGCGCTGTGATGCAGGGCCAGCTCGGTGCCGGCAGCAAGGTCACCTGCACTGGGTGACGTGGGGCATCAGGACGAGCCCTGTCTGCGGCTTCCCCATGGGAAAATGTTCATCTGGGGAGAAACCCCCTCCCCAGGGAGCCCCAATGAGCCTCAGCCCACCCAGCACCCACGAGACACAGCACCTTGGCTGGGAAATGTGTTATCCCGGCTGCAGTCACAGGGTTGTTTATTCACCGGTTCCATTTCCTGGGTGCTGGGGCTGGTGCCTCTGGGAACAAAAAGCCACTGGCTTATTAACATGCAATTGAGACGCACCCATCCTCCATGTGCTGGCAGGTGGCTGAGCACCCTCTGTCCCCACAGGGCACGGAGCCATGAAGCTGAATGAGCGGAGCCTGGCGTTTTATGCCACCTGTGACTCCCCGGCTGACAATGCCGGCTTCCTCTACAAGCGTGGCGAGCGGCACACGGCCTATCATCGCCGCTGGTTTGTGCTGAAGGGCAACATGCTCTTCTACTTCGAGGAGCGGGAGAGCCGGGAGCCGGTGGGTGTCATCGTGCTGGAGGGTTGCACCGTGGAGCTCTGCGATTCGGCTGAGGAATTCACCTTCGCCATCCGCTTCGGTGGGGCCAAGTCTCGCACCTACGTGCTGGCGGCCGAGAGCCAGGCTGCCATGGAGTCGTGGGTGAAGTCACTCTCACGGGCCAGCTTCGACTACATGCGCCTGGTGGTGCGGGAGCTGGAGAAGCAGCTGGCAGAGATGCGCTGGGGACCGGCTGGTGGCTGCGGGGGCTGCCAGGGGTCACTCAGCTCCTGGAAGCCAAAGCCCTTGGGGTTGGAGCGGTCCCTGGAGCGGCTGCCGGCTCTGCCCGCTGTCCTGCCGAAGGAGAACGGCTGTGCGGTTTGGAACAATGTGCCAGAAGTGGACCGGCCACCCGACACCTCCGGCTGCAGCAGATATGACAGCGAGGGGAACCCGCGGCCGCCACCGCTGCCACCGCGCAGGCGGGCATCGAGCAGCGAGGTGGGCAGCACCGGGGCGGCCGTAGCCGAGAGCATGTCCACCTTCTGCCAGCTCCATGAGCGGTACGGCCGGGAGGTGGCCCAGCTGCGGCAGGACTGGCTGCAGAGGCGTGACCCCCAGCTCTGAGGGGTAGCTGAGCTCCAGGGACCGCGCCAGCCTGTCCCATCAGGACCCATGGTGGAGAGGAGATTGTCCTTGGTGCTGCCTCGGTCCCCTCCTCACCCCGGGATGTGCAGCCCTGTCCGTGGTGGTGATGGACACCTGTTGATGGTACTGCCAAGGGACACCAGTGCTGCTCCGTGATGGTGAAATGCTAGCCTGGCACTGATGGCATCTTGCACCAGGCAGCGGGTGCTCCCCTCCAGGGGTGGATGCAGCACAAACAAGCTACAAAACACTCGCTGGCTGATGCCTCTTGGGAATCAACCACTGCACTGGGGCTGATGGGCCTCTTGATGCTCCTTCAGCATGGTCATGGACCGACAAAGCTTTTGGAGGAGGATTTTGAGGGGATCTCTCTTGCCTGAGCCCCTGTTTGGGTGTTTTGCAGCCGGGGAGCCTGTTACTGTCTTCCCCTCCCTGTCAGTGACAAGTACGTGGCTGAGGTCGGCCGAGCTCCACCAGATCCCTCTGCTCCAGCAGGATGTGGTTTGAAAATGACAATATCAGCGAGCGCAGCCCTTCCTTCATGGCAGCAGCACCGCAGCCCACAGCCACCCGGGGAGCTGGTGACATCCAGCCCCAAGCATTTTGCTGCTTGCAGCCCGGCCAGTGACTGCACAGTGGGGACAGACCCTGAGGGGACCGTGGTGGCTGCAGGTACCGCCTTGCTGGGTGGATATTATGGGGCAGGGCATCACCCCCCGGCCAGCTCACTAAGGGGAAGCATTGCTCACAGTGGTGAAAAGAACCTATGTGTCAGCAGCAGAGGGTGTCGAGTGATTCATGTGCCAAAACAGAGTGAAGCTGGTATCTTGTGCTGGTGTTTCTCTTTTATTTCCCCAATGGGCTGCTGGCCCAGAGCTGGGGTCACCCACCCTGGGTTTGGGGGGAGCATTTGGGGATGCCCCAGGTTTGGGCCGAGTGGCTCTGGCTCCCTTTGACTGCTTGGGACAGGCACAGGATTTTTCTACAGTAATAGTTGTTTCAGAAATGCCCTCCAGCCCCAGTTCTCCTTTGTGCCTTCAAGTCCCTGGGGAGGAGCGCCCAGGTGGGAATTAATCCTCCATTTTAATCCCGCTCCTGCCCCACCACATCTGTGGGGCTGGGCAGGGACTGTGTCACCTGAGTGGGACATGGCCAGTGTCAAGGTCTTGCAGTGCCCTGGAGCCCCGCATCTACCTGCAGGGATAGGATGGTGCAGGAAGGTGCCACTCTGGGGACATTGGGACATGCAGTGCCAGGGTGGTCCCACAGCAGGCACAGCATGGTCCTGCCCCCCATAATCACTGAAACAACTGGGCACAGGTGACAGTGTGAGTGTCAGGAGGATGGAGCCAGGCTCTTCTCTGTGACAACCAATGATAAGACAAGGGGCAACGGATAAACTGGAACATAGGAGGTTCCATTTAAATTTGAGAAGAAACTCTTCACGGTGAGGGTGACAGAACACCGGAACAGGCTGCCCAGGGAGGTTGTGGAGTCTCCTTCTCTGCAGACATTCCAACCCACCTGGACACCTTCCTGTGTAACCTCATCTGGGTGTTCCTGCTCCATGGGGGGATTGGACTGGATGAGCTTTCGAGGTCCCTTCCAATCCCTGACATTCTGTGATTCTGACCAGCATGGGGGCTTGGGCATTGGAAAAGCCACCCTGAGAAAGAGCTGGGAGACGGACCGGAAGCCGAGCCCTCCCACTGTTTCACCAGTGGAAGCAACACCGAGTCTCCCACTGTGAGCTGCTGTAGCACTACAGGCTTGGTGGGGTGTTACACCCATCCCTCCAGACCTTGGGATACAGGCAGCACCATGTGGTGTCACCCAGGTTTGGGTGCTCCTGATCAGTGACCCTGCACCCTTGGTGGGATGTCCCCAGCCCTCTGCCACGGGGTCTTAGATAGGGACAAAATATCTGTCCCCTCACCAGGGCTGGTGTCTGCTCCACAGGGACCGGGGAGCCTGCTCTCAACTAAGTGGCCAACATGACCCTATGGCCCTGCCCAACATCCCAACTGTATGAACATCTCCAGTGTCTTGCTAATATGGGGTCTTACAGTGGGTTCAGGGGGAGATGCCTCTCAGGGAAACTGAGGCATGAAGCCAGCCAGGGTCACTCACCTGCTGAAGAGCACAGAGCCCTGCTCCTGGCTGGGCATGGCACCCCGGGACATGTTTTGGTGCTTGGAGCAGTGCCGCTGAGGGCAGCTGGGGTGAAGTTAGACCCACCGCATCCAGATGGTGAACCCGGCCCTGTTGGTTGGCTGCAGAAGATGACTCCACTTTCCATGGAAGCCAGCCCAGCTTCTCCAGACATTCACATATTCATTAAAAATAAATCCTTCCCAACATGTTAGCCGACAAACAAACTTAAACAGATATGCAACATATGGATTTATTAATTCATCAAAAACACCCCTGCCTTGTGTGGGAAGCTGGGAGCTCTCCCGGTGATGGTTGGCGCTGCCCAAGAGCTGTGCCGGGGTGCGGTGCCATGGGGGTGATGCTGAGCTGAACCTCACACCAGAGGATGCTGAGCCACCCCAGGGGCAAGAGCAAACCTGCACCAAGGCTGAGCACAGGACTTCCATGGAGCAGGATTGCACCTTGACCTGGACTCACCTCATTTAACACCCTCTTTTTGTCCCATAAGATGTTAATGGCAGTGAGAACTCTTGCCATAAACCCAAAGCAAGGCTGTGACTTTGAAAGGTGCCAAGATCAACCCAGGCACCTCCAGACAAAACACACCCCAAGGCCAAAGTCGTATCCAACTTCTGTATTTAGTGGCTCTTTTACAGAACTGGTTCCTTCCAAAATGGTTAAACAAAGTTCATCGATCTCATAGAAACTTCTGAAGTACAGTACATGAGCCTAACAAAAACGTGACCGGTATGTCCCGCTAGCTTTAATACAACAGGATTGCCATCTTCCAGACTATTCTAAGTGCTTCCTCGAATCCCGTTCCACTAAAGCTCCCGCTAGCACACGACGGAGAAGAGCAAGTCAATGGTCACACCTTGACCTTCTGCAGCACAGAGACAGAGAAAAAAGTGGCCATGGGCAAGCTGGGGCTGGGCAGGTGGGCAAGGAGAGCTGTGCCTTCACAGAGCTGCTTTTAGCATCGCTCATCAACTATCACCCGAATATAAAAATACCTTCTATTCTGATAAAAATGTAGACAGTGGAAAAATCAGTCAATGCATAGACTGGAGGCCCGACAGGGGACCCTCCCGGTGACGGTTGTGGTGGGTGATGGCTGATGCTGTGGGGGCAGGGGACAGAGCAGCCCAGCACCGTCCACCCCACAGTGGTTAAAGGCATTTTGTTAGCAGGGGGTGGCTGGTGACAGTGGGGACAGGGATGGAGCCACCGCCGAGCTCCTGCACCTTTGCATGGGCTTGGCCCTGGCAAGCCAAAGCCTGATGGTGCTTTGCCCAATTCAGGCCTGAGTTTGCCCAGTTTGGACAGAAGCCCGGCGTGTCACCTCGGGGGTTCATCCCGGCTCCACTGGGGACACGGCTGCAGTGAGGGGATGCTCCTCCTGCCCAGCTGTTCTGCCTAAAAACAAAGTGCTTCAGCCGCAGAGCTGGCTGTGATGCTGAGAGCAGCCCCAGGCAGAGGGCTCGTGATTTTTGGCTGCTTGTCCCCAAGCGCCACTGCCCCAGGAGCAAAGCTTGGAGGCTGCATCTCTTTTTCTTTCCCAAATGGGTGATGGCTGAGCATGGGGAACCAGGATCTCGTGGATGCCCATCCCCAAACAAACCAGAGCCGTCCCCAACTGTAACACCCACGTACCTCATCCCATCTCGCTCCCGCAATGGCAGAACCAGGTCACTTCCTTTGCTTTTGCATTATTTTTTCTCTTCCTCTGGAACTGGTAGGAGCCACACTGTGCCATACCGGGGCTGCCACCAGTTGCCGGCTGGAGGAAGCGTGAGGGACAGCGTTCGGACCATGCTACATCTCATTCCAGAAGGCTATTGCAGACATTTCTACAACATATACAAACCGCACGGGACATTCTGTGTTACAAAGGTTTCAAAAAACATAAACCACCAGAACTAAATACATACTCGATGGCATCAAGGTTTTCACTTTAGAGTCTTCAGGGACTATGACGCAGTCTCTGGCTGGGGCAGAAGCGATGCGATGTCTTACAGACAGAGGTGGAAACCGCTCGGCAAAAGTTTATTAAATTGGGTCAGTCTCAGTGCTTCTTGATGGCTTTTCTCAATAAGTCCTTTCTGTGGGTTTTGTTTGTTTTGGTTTTCTTTTAATCTCATCCAGTGGCAAACTACAAGACGTCAGTGTACATTTAATGACACAACTGCTACATCATCTTGATTTTATAGCTATCTTTAATATCAAAGCAGCTTAAGCTGTTAATAAATTCCAAAGTATCCTTTTATTAAAATATCTAAAAGAGGTCTATAAATATTTTTTTTTTCTTTTCTAAAATTGTTCCCAGTTTTTCACATTTAAAACAAAGCCGGGGGTAGCTTCATACCCCCTTTCCATGGATGCTCCCCTTTGTCACGCTGGCCACCTGTTGCCTCTTGGTGCGTGCTGCATTTAACAAAATATATATATGTATATGTAGGTGTGTGTATATATATATTTGGGGGGGCTCAGAACTCCCACTCGAGGGCCTCCTCGCGGTTGGCGGCCCGCTCCAGGCGATGGATGATGTTGTTGAGGTTTGCCATCTTCTCGTGACGCCGCTGGACGCTGGTGCTGAGCCGGGGGCCGGCAGCCGGTGGCAGCGCCGGTGACACTGGCCCGGCAGAGGACGGTCCTGGTGAGGCCGAGCCGGCGAGGCCAGGCGAGGAGGCTGCTGAGGGTGATGTCGGGGACACCTCCAAGCTGCAACGGGATGACCCCGCCGAGGATTGGGAGCTGTCGGGGTGCGGTGGCGGTGGTGGAGGTCCCCCAGTGGTGGCGGCACCGGCACGTCCCCCCCGCCGTGGGAGGCTGCCAGCGCTGGGGGCTGCGGCGTGGGGGGCTGTTCCCCGCTCCTCCTGGGGAGGTCCGGTCCCCCCGATGGGGCTGTGCGAGTCCCGCCGGCGGCCCCAGCCGCCCGCCTCCCCCTGCTCCTCCTTCACCTTCACCGGGGCGGCGGCGGCGCAGGGATGCTCGCCCTTCCCCAAGGTGGGTTTATGGTCCTCAGCATCCGAATCGGGGCTGTGGGGGGCTCGGCGCCCGGGGACAGCCGCCCCGCTGCTCTGCTCTGGATCTGTGTCATTGTCCTGTGTCCCCTCCACCAGCATCTCCCGGCGCATCCGCGACCTGCGGGGACACAACCGTGGAGAGTCCATCACCCTGTGGTGCGGGCACCATGTGCCTTGAAAAAGCATCTCCAGCCGAAAAAACGTGATGGCATCACTTGAGATGTAAAAATCCCACCTTGTCAGCCTTTAAAATATTTTTTTGGGGGGGGCGCGGGAAACCACTGCTGCTTGAACACAGAACAGATTTTGCAACACTTTGGGCTGTTTCCAGTCAAAACGACCCAGTTGTGTGAGTGTTTTCCACTACTTTTGTTGTTGTTTAATACATAATATTTTTCAAAGGTTTATTTTAGGGCAGTTGTTTTTACCAAAAGCAGAAGGTGCTTTCCTGGAACTACACAAAGGTCTCCCCAGCACTTCCCACACAATGACGTTGTGTGAGAAACCTCAGCTGGCTTCCAGAAATATTGACCATCTACTTTGTGCTGCCCAGGGCAGACTGAATGCTCCAGGGACTCGACACAAGCACTTATATGTCTTTTTATACTGGGACCACTGACACAGAGAGCGGGTGGCTCTTGGTGTGGGTCTGGAGAGGGTTCAGGAGCCATGTGTCCACCTGCAGTACTGCCCAAGGATGAAGCCTGTGCTGTGAGGATGGATCTTGTGCTCCAGGAGCCTCCATAAGGCTTTTTCCCACCCATGGTGGAGCTCCAGCTCAGTGGGAGGTGGAGTCTCACACCAGCAAGCAAGTGGACACGAGCATGCAAACCTCTTTACATGCTCAACATAGAATCATAGAGCAGTTTGGGTTGAAGGGAACTTCCAAGCTCATCCAGTGCCACCCCTGCCATGAGCAGGGACATCTTCACCAGCTCAGGTTGCTCAGAGCCCCGTCCAGCCTGGCCTGGGATGTCTCCAGAGATGGTTCATCCACCACCTCTCTGGCCAACCTGGGCCAGGCTCTCACCACCCTCAGGGGCAACAATTTCTTCCTCATGTCCAGTCTGAATCTCCCCTCCTTTAGTTCAAAACCATCATCCCTTGTCCTATCACAACAGGCCCTGCTGAAAAGTCTGTCCCCATCTTTCTTATTGGCCCCTTTTAAGTACTGAAAGGTCACAATAAGGTCTCCCTGGGTTTTCTCTTCTCCAGGCTGAACAACCCACATCAAGGTGGCTGCAATCCTGCACTTGGGGACCTCCAGTGACCATGCATGGGTCTGCACCTCCCCATCTAGGCAAGAGGGACTGGAAGAGCTGGAAGAGGAACAGTGACACCACCTTTGGTGGCACAGCACCATCAGACTTCCAAAGCCTGGGAGCACTCATACCTGTAGTTGTGGAACCAGTTGATGACAGTGTTGGTCTTGAGGTTGAGCTGGAAGGAGAGCAGCTCGATGGTCTGCTGGGAGGGGTAGGGTTCCAGCTGGTAGGCTTTCTTCAGGGCTTCCTTTTCCTCTGGGGCCAGCACCACCCGTGGTTTCTTGATCTGGAGGAGGCTGAGGTCCTGCGGCTGCAGGCCAGGGCTGGCACACTCAGAGCGGGTGCTGGGGGACTCGCTGTCCGAGCCGGCGCTCATCAGCCCGTACCGACGTTTCAAGTAGGCTGTGGGAGAGGAGACCCAGCTGCGCGCCGCTTGCCCCCCTAGCCCGGGGAGCCCACAGTGCCCAACACCCTGGACCTGGGGTGGGGGATGCATCACCCTGACCCTCACCTTTCTTCTCCAGCTTCTTCATGTCACGCAGCTTCTCCACGTTGTGGGGGTCGTTGAGCCAGAGCTGCATGCGGACGAAGGGCTCCCTCCCCTTCAGGCTCAGCTTGTGCCATGGCTTGGGCCTGGAGAGGAGATCGGACACCGAGCCCTGCGTCAGGCCCAGGATGCTCTCCCCAAACAGCCGCTGGCCTGGCGGAGGAGAAGCAGAGGTGGTTAGAGGGAGGTAGAGCAGCGGGGGTGGGTGCTACAGCCCCCCCCCACGGAGGGGGTGCACCCCATTTCCCAGCCAGCCACCCCCCCTGAACACCCGGGGGTCTGCGGCTACAGAAACGGGGGGGATGCATCCATGCAGCCTCACCAGTAGCTCCCGAAAACCCCAGCGGGGAGAGGATCCGCACCTAAATTGTTGTCCGTCAAGACCTCCTTGACCTTCTTGGTGATGGAGTAGGTGTCCAGCTCCGGGGACATGGCCACGATCTCCTGGATGCCCAGGGGTCCCTGGTTGTTGGGATACGTCTTCCCACCCAGCGCTGGCGTCGAGCGGCTCTCGGGCTGCTGGTTTTCTTTGCTGCTTTCCAAGGCCAAGGTCAAGGGCTCCTGGCAGCCCTTCTCTTGCTCGGTGGGGCTGGGGGGTGGTGAAGGGGATGGCTGGGGCTCCGCCGGGCTGGCTGCATGACACCAGGGGAGAGGGGTCAGTGGGGACAGTGGGAGGGGGAAGGTTATTTTGGGGGTGCCCATGGCTCTGCCCTCCAGAGAGAGGGGATGCCAGCTGAGATTTTCTGGTGGCTATGGCAAAGTTGGAGGAGCCGGTAGAATAGTTAGAGAAATAATATTAAAAAATGTATCTCTAATATAAACATTAGAGATGTATAATTATCGAGGTACAATAATATCGATGTATAATAATATATATATTAGAAATATAATAGAAGTAATATTAAAAAAATACAGTTACCTCTTCATGCCAGGCACAAAGCCAAGGATTTTTGTTGTGGTTTTTCCTTTTTTTCTCAAACTAGATGACTTTCAAACCCATTTCTGACAAAATAACATTTGAGGATCTGTATAACAGCCCTAAATTGTCCAAGCGACTAAATACGTGGGTTCAAACAAATGGTATGTATCAGAGGAGAGGGGGATGTAAAGGGCTGCTCAGGTTCGGGGTGTGGACAGGGGTGCTGGGGGCAGATGCAGAAGTGCTGGGGACACCGATGGCACGTGGGGACCACGGGGATGGCGGTGGCACTTACCCTGGGAGGGGGTCGGCTGCTGGCTGATGCCTTGGCCCAGCTGGTCGCTCAGCCAGAGCTGCATGCGGATGAAGGGCTCCCGACCCTTCTGCGTCAGCTTGCTCCACGGCTTGGGCCGCGACAACATGTCACTCACGCTGCCCTGGGACAGCCCCAGCACCTAAGGACCACGCAGGTGTCACCCCCCAAGCACCAGGTTGCTACCACGCTCATGGCTCCACGGTACATCCCAGTCCCTTGGCCCCAGCTGCAGGTGCTGGGACCATGGTGGGTTGCCCCGGGATACCTAGTGGGCTGGGAGGATGGTCCCCACAGGGCTCTGTGCAGGAGACAGGGAATTCCTGGTGGGAAGTGCCACCAACTAGTTGGTGGTGGCCACTGGGAGACTGCTTGGGGTTTGATCAGACCCTGAGAACTCAGTGTCCTCCAAGGGGAAACCCAATGGGGCGAGTGGGGTCCCTGGGAGGAGCTGGTGGAGGCCACTGATGAGCCCGGGGCTCTGGGTCACGGAGCAGAGGTGACAACAAGACCTCCCCTTCTCCAGGCTGGTACCTTCTCTCCGAAGATCCTTTGGCAGATGCCATTCTTGGCCAACTTCTCCTTGACCTGCCGGGTCAGCTCCAGCGTGTCCACCTCCCTGTACATGTACATCTCGTACTGCTCCGGTGTCAGCGGCGGCACGGTGGGTTTGAGGGTCCGCGGCACGTAGGAGGGGTAGTAGGAGAGACGACCACCAGCCACCGATTCTGCACCGGTTCCCTCCACCTTCACCTGGGGCTCGTCATCTGCTGGTGGCATCTCATCCTCATTGGCGCCACCTTCACTGGGCTCGCCTCGTGGCCAGCCCCGGCCATTGGCCATGCTGGAGTAGCTCGAGGAGGAGGATGAGAGCGAAGGCGAGACAGAGGTGTAGGGTCGGCTGATGAGGCTCCGCTCGGATGCCCAGTGCTGGTCGAAGTAGGAACCAGCATCACCAATCTCCGACTTCACCTTCCGGATGATGCTCTGGACGAAGGCGGCGGGCGAGAGGACGGCCAGGGGGGGTTGCGGGGGACCGGGGCTGGCCCTGCTCCCCTCCTCCTGCTTGACGTAGGTGGGGACGATGTTCTGGTTGACGGTGGCCAAGGTGGAGCGCTCGGCGGGTGGAGTGTCCCCAGGGCGCCCGCTGCCCCCCGACTCCATCTCCAGCAGCGCCTGCTGCTGCGCCTGCATCTCCCGCCGCGCCTGCTCCAGGATGCTCTTGATGGCGTCCTCCGAGCTGCTGCCGCCTGCCCCGTTGGCCACCGCCTGCGACGCTGATGGCATTTTGGGTTCACCTGCAAAGAAAAGGAGTGAGGGGAGCCCTGAGGGGCAGCATATTTTGTTTTGCCACGTGGCAATAATTCAAAATGCAGGAAAAAAGGCATTTTAGCCCAGTCCAAGCTCAGAGCACTGTCCACATGAGTGCGGATCAGAAGGACCAGCAGCACCCACAAAACAAAAGCTATGACACCCCCAGCTCCCAACAAGCTTCCTTTTTGACAACTGCAAAACATATCCCATTACCAACAACAGCAATAAACAAACATGTTTGTTTTCCCTGTCTGCTTTTCCACCGTTCCTGCCTAATTTAATTCTCTGGGATTCTGCTTTCTCAGCGGACTACCTGTTTTAATGTATTTCATTGCTTGTAATTGACTGCGAGCGCAGCTGCTTTAATGATTCCCCGTGCCAGATGGATCCTGAATCCTCATTTAATCATCTGGTTTGGGGCAGGGAGGGGAGAAAAGGGTAGATCCAAAGTTTCTGAAAGCCCAGGTACAAACGCCACTGCACGGAGAGTCCCTAACAGTATTCACCAGCATTTCTTCCCACCACATCCCAAATCTCTATGGGTGTCAGAGGGAGAAATACCAAATAAGGCCCATTTTGGCCCTGCCAGGGCAGGTCCATCCTCAGTGCCAGCTCCACCGGGACAGACCCAGGGCTCAGTCCCCCCAGGGCAACGCACATGCCAGCACTTACCTCCCTTCTGCAACTCGATCTCCTTCTTCGCCTGCTCCAAGATGCTTTTGATGGCATCGTCAGAGCCGGTCTCCGGCGTCCTGATCCGTGGCGTGATGCTACCTGATCAAAGAGGCAGGAAAACAGTTTTGTCACCGGTGCTGGTTTTACAAGCTCCGCTTGTATGTCAGGAAGTATTTACTGCTCCTCATGTTCAGTTATTTTTAGGGATGCTGGATTTAAGACAAATGTCACTCCCGATTAGTCGATAGCTGGAGCGTTGGGAGCCCCAGTAGCCCCGGCTGCCAGCTCCTGCCTCCGGCACGGTATCTGCTGCCCGCATTGCTTGTCCCATCCAAGGGCACGCAGGGTGCTGAGCAAGATATGGGGACCACGTCCCCATCCTGGCACCAAGTCCTCCTGCAGGTGAAGGATTAATGCTGAATCAGATCCAGGGCATAAATCGGAGCCCTTGGGGTTGAAATGCCAGCAGATGCATAGACCATAGAATCATGGACTCATTTTGGTTGGGAAAGACCCTCAAGGTCATCGAGTCCAACCATTAACCCAATCCTGAAAATAAACCATGTCCCTGAGAACCGCATCTCCATGTCTGTTCAGCCCCTCCAGGGATGGTGACTCCAGCACTGCCCTGGGCAGCCTGTTCCAATGCCCGACAGCCCTTTGGGGAAGAAATTGTTCCCAAGATCCAACCTCAACCTCCCCTGGTGCAACTTGAGACCATTTCTTCTCATCCTATCAACATTGCCCCGTCCTGGTGCCACTGCAGGGACACAAGTGACTGGCCACCACTGGGACAGGGCCAGGAGCTGCTGTCCCCCAGCATTAAGACTTCATTATTTTAACGAAAAATTCCCAAGCACATCAATTCATAGGCCACGAAACAGCCTAATGAATAATTAAACGGCACTTGTCAGAATAAATGAGTAAAGCACAGCTGAGGATGCAGCTTCCATGAGGGGTTGGTGCTAATCACTATTAATCCCCACCATTTGCCAGGGCTCCAGTGAGCGGGGGCACCAGGGACAATCCCCAAGTGACACCAGTGACTCTGTGTGCCACCACTGCCTGTCTTGCCGGCACACCAGGGGCTGGCGAGCGTCCCCACCACGGCAGAGAGCACCCCGGGTGTGCAGGGAGTGGATCGGGGCCACCCCAACCCCAACCACTCACCTCTCTGGCGCACCTGGATAGTCCTCAGGGCCAGCACGTTCTGCTCGTCGGAGAGGAACTGCTTCATCTTGATGAACGGCTCCTTGCCCTTCACCGTCAGCTTGCGCCAGGGCTTGGGCCGGGCCAGGATCTCGCTGACCGAGCCCTGCGACAGCCCCAGCACGTAATGCCCGAACACCCGCTGCCCGATGTTGTGCTTCAGCAGCTGCTCCTTCACTTGGAAGGCGATTTCGGCCGTGTCCAGCTGCTCCTCGTCGGCAGAGCTGCCAGTGCTGCCATCAGATGGTTCGGTGCTGGGTGGGCTGGCGGCTGGCACGGTGGTGGGGGGCACAGCACCACTTTTGGCCCCGAAGAAAGTAGGTGGTGGGAGGTGGGGGGTCTTGGAGTCCCCCGAAAGCCGCTCGCCCCCCGGGAACGGGGACAGTGAGAAATTCCGGGGGCCATCGGGGGCCAGGCCGGGGCCGGGCAGAGGCGGGACGGGAGTGGGGGAGGCGGGTTCGTCCACTGGGGCGTGCTGGGGGGACGGGTATGGCTGCTCCATGCCCAGAGAATCCTTCCCTGACTCGTCTTCGGAGTGATCCTCCTCTAGAGATGAACGAGAGAGGGAGACACACTAGGGTTCCCCCCGCCATGGCCATGCAGTGAGGCATCTCCTGCCTCAGTTTCCCCAGGTGGCATCCCACCCCCTTGGCCATCCCCCCACCCTGCTGCTGCCTCCAGGCTCCTTCCCACAGCCAGGGCAGGATCCAGCCCTGCCACCCACATCCCCAGGGATGCTCCCAGTGGTACTGTGGATGCTCCTGGGGGGACCAACGATGCCATGAGGACCTGGGAACCTTACCAGTGCTGGCCAACAGGCTGGGCTTCTCCAGCAGGTACTTCTGCGAGGGGTAGAACGCCTCCTTCCCCAGCAGCAGGGCCTCCTCTGCCTTGGATCCGCTCTGCAAGGAGCCAAGCCGGGATGGGAAGGGGCAGCGGAGCCCCCGGCAGCGGGGCTGGCACAGGCAGCCCAGCCCGGCGAGCGGGTCGGCACGTCCCGCGGCACTTGCCTGGGGGAGGCTGCAGCTGGCGGAGGCCACCTTCATCGCCTTCAGGATGCTGGGGGGAGACGAGGGGGGGACACTTTTTGCTGCCATCAAGCTGCCGTGGGCGCCTGCAGCACCCAGCCAGCCAGGGGACAGGAGGCAGCACCCATGGGTGCTGGTTGAGCCCATACCTCAGCTCCGTTTTGATCTCCTCATAGTCTGCCTGTGCCTGCAGCTTCTCCTCCAGCTTCTGCGGAGCAAAGGCGGGGGGGGTGACAAAATCAGAGGATGGTTGGGGTTGAAGGGACCTCTGGAAATCATCCAGTCCAACCCCTGCTCACGCAGGGTCACCAGAGCAGATCACAAAGGGTCACATCCAGGTGGGTTTGAATGTCTCCAGAGAAGGAGACTCCACACCTGCTCTGGGCAGCCTGGGCCAGGCTCTGGCACCTCAAAGGAAAGTTTCTCCTCATATTCAGAGGGAACCTCGTGTGTTTCAGTCTGTGCCCACTGCCCCTCATTCCATCGTTGGGCACCTCTGAAAAGAGTCTGGTCCATCCTCTGACACCCACCCTGGAGATATTTATCACATAAACAAGGTCCCATCTCATCTCCAGCTGAACAGCCCCAGCTCTCTCAGCCTTTTCTTGTCAGAAAGATGCTCCAGACTCCTCAGCATCTTTGTAGCCCACTGCTGGACTCTCCAGTAATTTGTCATTCTTAAACTGGGGAGCCCAGAACTGGACACAGGATCCCAGATGGGGCCTCACCAGGGCAGAGGGGTAGGACAACCTCCCTCACAGCCAGCTCTGGGTGCACCCCCGGCATGGCCAGACCCATGTCCCCCCGCTCCCTGGCGAGCTCCTTGTCCCCACCTCGATGGCTTCGTTCTTGGCGGCCAGCTGTCCCTCCAGCTCAGCGATCTGGGTGGCCGAGGACTCCTCCAGCTCCTGCAGCGAGCTCTGGAGGTGCTGGACGTCCTTCAGGAGCCGCAGGATCTCCCGGTCCTTGGCGGCCAGAGCTGCCTCCAGCCTTGACCCTGAGCACATGGAATAGTTCACTTTGTCCTGCCGGGAGAGGGGACACTGTCAGCTCCTGGCCACCTGATGTGGGGACACGGGCCACCCTCCCCAGCAGATGTGTCCCCATGGGGAGCAGGAGAGCCCAGGACTCAACCCTGCAGGACAGGGACCTGGGACCTTCTCTCTGCCCTCACAGGTCTCTACTGGGTGCTATGGGGATGCATGTCCCCCTCCCCGCAGGAGCCTGGGGCTGCAGGCAGGGCATGGCCAACACTCCCACCCCCATGGGGGAAAAAAATGCTCTGGTCACAGGCATTTCGGGCTTGTTCCCAAACACGATGGGTGCTCCCAAATGCAAAAGGATGCTCCTGAATGCAACGGGGTGCTCTGAAGCGCAGTGGGGTGCTCCTGGCTATGATGGGGTGCTCCTGGCTGTGACAGATGCTCGCAGCCATGATGGGGTGCTGCTGGCTGTGATGGGGTGCTCCCTGCCCCGAGGGGGTGCCCCTGGCCGTGTTGGGGTGTTGCCAGCCCCGCGGGGTGCTCTCACCCCCGCAGCGCCCGTTGGGGAGCAGCAGGCCAGGCGCAGGGAGCTGTTCACGGCCGCCAGCTGCTCTCGCAAACTCTCCACCTCCCTCTGCGCCGCCTCCGCTCGCTGCAAGAGAGCAGAACGCGTGTCAGGCCAGGCACCCGCGTCTCGTCCCACCCCGCAGCGGGCAGAGCTGGCTCAGGGACCTGCACCCACCCCAGCATCCTGCTCCTGCCACCCCCACCACAAGCCCCCCCCATGTATTTCAGCTTCCCACATCCTGACGTGGTTCCCAATCCCAGTCTCTGGGTCACAGGCCGCCTCCAGGATGGAGACTGCAAATTGCTCTTTACACTCCTTCATTATTTATTTGTACTTACATTTTGAGAATTAAATAAACTAATGAATAAGAGCAGCGAGGACCAGAAGTAATGACACCAGAAAACAACCCGAGGGTGGTGTGGGTCATGCCATAAAACACCCGGGAGAGGCTGGAGGTGACAAATTCCAGCTCCAGCAGCCAAAACAGAGCCTGGCAGAAGCTCAAACACATCAGCAACCCCCAATATGGGGCAAGAGGTCCCACCAGGCTGGTTTGGAGGAGCCACTGGGCGAAGGAAACCAGAGACCCCCATTCGCAGGGCTTCCCAGTCCTGGAGCCTGGCCACCCATTTTTGGGAACAGACATCCAAGCCACATGGATGCTCAGGGTTCACCTCCCAGCTCACCTGGTTGGCTTTTTCAAGGTTCGTCATGATCATGGCTACTTCATCTGCCCTGTGATGGGAAAGCAAGAGGCGTCAGCTGGTGTGGAGGCACCGACCCAGCCCTCTAAGGCTGGCGATAGCTCCTGCCGGTGTCTTAGATATGGGGATCCCCCACAACCTGGGTGGGAAGGGACATTCAAAGCTTCCCCAGTGCCACCCCTGCCATGAGCAGGGACATCTTCACCAGCTCAGGTTGCTCAGAGCCCCATCCAGCCTGACCTGGGATGTCTCCAGGGATGGTTCATCCACCACCTCTCTGGCCAACCTGGGCCAGGCTCTCACCACCCTCAGGGGCAACAATTTCTTCCTCATGTCCAGTCTGAATCTCCCCTCCTCTAGTTTAAAGCCATCACCCCTTGTCCTATCACAACAGGCCCTGCTGAAAAGTCTGTCCCCATCTTTCTTATTGGCCCCTTTTAAGTCCAGAAAGGCCACAATAAGATCTCCCTGGAGCTTCTCTTCTCCAGACTGAACACCCCAGCTCTCTCAGCCTGTCCCTCAGCAGAGCTGTTCCAGCCTCGCATCATTTCTGCGGCTCCTCTGGCCCCTCTCCAACATGTCCAAGTCTGTCCTGTGCTGGTGACCCCAGAGCTGGACCTCAAGCCATTCAGCAGCACCGTGGGGACATCCCGGTGCTGCCACGGGCTGCTTGGCTGCCAACAACCTCTGGGCATCACCAGCAACTTACTTGGACGCAGCTTCCTCATCATATTTACACCGCAGCTCCAGCAGCTCTGTCTGCGTGGCCTTCAGCGCTGGGAAGAGGAAGAGGAAGGTGAGCTCTGGGATGGAGGCTGGTCCCTCCCGTGGCCGGCAGCCCCCCCGGCTCCCCTACCTGCATGGAGCACTTTGATCTTCTCCTCTGCCTCTCCCAGCCGAGCAGCCAAAGTGACCTGAGCTTCCTGCAGCCCCCTGCAAGACACAGATGTCACCACCGTGCTGGTGGCACCGTGGCCATGCCCACCCCACAGCCCACGGAGAACCCCCGCTGTGTCCCCCATCACTTGGTGACATCAGGGACAGACCCACCAGTTGATGCCGGGATCTGTTCAAGCCATGTTGCTCCCTGATGTTAAGGGATTTATTGCCCCGGATGGAAAAAAATTCACTTTGGGTTGAAAATGGCCCCGATCCCTGCGGCTGAAACCCCTGTGATGGGGGGATGGCTGCCCACCCCGCCCGTAATTAATTGGAAGGGGGGAAGCAATCAGGGAAAAGTTATTCTGCATTATTTATAGCCTGCACTTGCCAGGAACTTACAGCAGAGATCTGCAATTTAGGGTTTAAAGATTCCTCATTTGTTTCCCCGTGCAGTGTGTTAAAGAATAACAATGAAGCCACGGGGAAAGCCGTGAGCCTCCAAATTAAAAGGCCATTTCATGAGGATTACCTGCCAACCTGGATTTAACCCATTTGTCCAAGCAAAGCCACATGCCAGGGAGACGGCGTGAGGGGCCGGCAGGAGGAACTTGCCCTGGCTCTGCCCAAAAACCGCCTTGAAACAAGTATGGATGGACAAATGGACACTCAAGTGCCTGAGACTGTGTATCAGGTTTATGGGCTGGATGCATCTGTCCCAACCCAGACAGCAAAGGAGGTGCAAAAGGAAAGAGGAGAGGGAAGGACAAATGGACAGCCCTGTCCAGGAGGGAGGACAGAGCCGTGTGTGTCCCCTGTGCCCCAGGATGTCCCCGGTACTCACGTACTTTTGCTTCTCTGCCTCATTTCTCTGCAGCGAGGTTTCTGCGCACAGCGCTTTGCTGTCGATGCTGGAGCGCAGGGGCTCAGCTGCGAGCCCAGCCGCTGGCGATGTCCCCTCTCTGTGCTCTGCAGGGGGACACAGCCATGCTGGGGACAGCAGCCATGGCCACCAGGGACCATAGGCCAGGGGACAGGTCCTGGCCCCGAGACCCGCCACGTCCTGGGGGTGCTCGGAGGCACATCGGGGGACCCAGCTGGGGATTGTCACTGCCACCCTTGTCCAACAGGGTGGCCGGTACCGGGGGGTACCTTTGGTGCTGATGAGCTCCGGGTGCTTCTTCCAGGGGCGGCCGAGGTCCTTCAGCGGGGACGGTTCAGGCTCGAGGCGCTGGAGCTGCTGCAGCCGGTCCTCCAGGCTCCGGGCAGCCTCCAGCACTGGCGCGGGGTCTGCGGGATGTGGGGTGCTGCTGAGGGGAGGGGTGGCACCCCCGGCCCTCTCCCACCTTCCCTGGGTGCCCACTCTCCTTGCCACCCACCCCAGGGCAGCCACCCTCTGCGCCCTGCTTAAAAACAGAGCATGTGCCCTCCCAGCCCCGGGGCACCACATGGGGTGCTGGGTAACACAGGGACACCATATAGGGTATGGGTATGCCCCTCAGTCCCGTGTTTTCCATCAACAGCCCCAAGAAACCAGTGGGGCTGCATGGGGGCATCACCTGCCCGAGTGAACTGGCGGCACCCGCGGCACCAGTGGCCCCAGTTTGGGCACAGACAATGGCGGTTTGTGCCGAGGTAAGCAGGTGCCTTCCGAGCCGTCTGTCTTCCCTCTGTCAGCATTACACCGTCATTAGCCGGTGTCTGCTCAGCAGGGTGTGCCATTATGTCTCCCAGGGCTGATGTAATTATACATTGACATAATTAACCCAGCAAGCCCATTAAGCAGGCCAGCTAAAAATTCATCTATAATTATTTGTTGTGTGCATGCTAATGAGTCCATCTGCACTGCCATTGTACAACATGAACAAATTAATTTACAAGTCTGGATTTTTTAATAAGTTCAAGAAAATGCCTCCTATTGAGCCAGGTTAATATAGAGGGTTTTTTTGTTTTGTTTTTTTCTTTTTTTGATAAGAAGGAAAAAGAAAATAGATTTGAATTCTCCAGGGTCAAAAAGTTAGACAAACAGGGAAGCGGGACGGAGCAGGCACGCTACTGTACGGCATGGACGCGTGGCACGCATCCAAGGGTAAAAAATAATAACGGTGATGGAAAAAAATAAACATAACAAAACAAACGACTGGCTGCCTCCACTCCCAACGGGACACAGAGCAGCTCTTCTGCTCAGCGAGTCCCCGGCTGAGACGGCAGTGGTGCGGGATGAAGGGGACCCGGCGCCACTGTGGCCATGCCGCGGGATTCGGCCAGAGCTGGGTGTGGGGACCCAGGCAGAGGTGGGTGCTGAGCCCAGCCGGCATGCCACTGGCTTTGGTACCCAATTGGTGACCCAGCTGGGACCCCCCCGGGCTGCTCACAGCATCCCTCGGTTCGGCATCCCTTGGCTCACGGCACGCTGGGGCTCGGCATCCTTCAGGCTGCTTGCCCACCCAAGGATGTGGGAACACGCCATGGAAGGGTGTCGTGGAGATGCAGCGTGGTCCCCAACCGGCCTGGATGCTTTCACAGCCATTAATAACACCCGTAAGTACCCAAGCTGAGATAACGATACGGCTAATTAAACCCTGCGCTCCAGGGCCCCAGCGCACAGGCTGCGGGGGCCGGAGCTCCCCCCACGCTCCCCCGGCCCCGGGGGTGTTGCAGGAGGCTCAGTGCCAGCCTGTGAGCCGCCTCCGCAGGGATAAACGCTGGGGCAGCCCTCGCCTGATCCATGCCGGCAACTCCTCTCACCTCCATAATGAGAAATAATATGGGAGGAACTGGCCTGAGTGATAAAGCTCCAGGGATTTTCCTCAGGACAGCACTTCCCCTCCCGTGAAAAACAACCAGGGTGATCCCCTAGTGGGCTGCTCCCTGCATGGAGCTGATATCCTGGGATGAAGCAATGGGGAGTGGAGCTTTTAGAAGGGAAAAGAGCAAGCGATGCTCCGGCTCTGCTTCCTACATCAGTCTGCAAAATACTCAGCTGGATTAATTACACTGTCCTAATACTGCACTGTTCCACTACCAGGAAAACGCTGTCCTCAGCTGCAGGGACAGCTCCGCCACCGTGTGCGATGTGTCCAGATGCACCAAGGGGCTGCTGGGACCAGGCAACAAGCTCACACCAAGCTGCACCATGTTTGCACCAAGATTATACCACACTTGCACCATGTTTGCACCAAGATCAAACCACACTTGCACCTGCAGGGCTGGACACCAAGCATGTAATCTCCTCGTACCAAGGCACTGTGGATGCCACATGCCGTCACACTCGGAGCCACACAGGAGGGCTTGGGATACTGCCCACGGTGCAGGGGACGGTCCCCCCAGCATGGATCACAGCCCCCATCAGGATAGGTTAGAGGAGACAGCGCTGACAACACAGCCAAGCAGCCATGAGCCCCGTGGCACAGCTGGGTGACAGGTGACACGAGAGCGGGATGTGACAAACAAGACTTTGTGGTGTCACGTGGCATCGCCCACCGACGGCACAACCAGCTCCTGCAGGAATCAGTAAATCCCTGCTGCAAAGTGGAACACGCTGCCCATGCAGGTCTATCTATCACTCCATAAGCTCGCCCACTATTTATATATATACATACACACATATATATATATATATACACTTTTTTTAAAGTTTATATAATAAGTGCTGCCACTAGCTGGCGTTATTGGCTGTCCTTTAGTGGCACCGGCAGTGCTGCAGCAGGGATGGGGGCCGTGGGCAAGGGGCCTCTCCTGGTGTCCCCAGCCCCAGCATGGGGGTACAGGGCTGGGGGGCCTTTTCCCATGCTGGATGGTGTCTGAGCCACCAGCAGACCCACTCCCGAACACCCCACCACAGCACCAGAGCAGCTGGAAGCACCATGTGATGGTGGGATACGGCAGGAGGTGTCTGGGGTGCTCGTCACCTTCTCCTGAGCACACACAGCTCCAGGGACCAGTGCTCATCCCTGTGTCAGGGCCTGGCCACTTGGCCTGGCCTTTAGCAGGTGACATGCCGGTGACATCTGCTCCGTACTGCTGGCCAGCTCCAGGAACAGGGGATGCCCATGGAGCACCCACAGTCCATCCATGGTGCACCCATGTGCATCCCTGATACCTCCCTGGTGCCGACAATTCTCCCACTGGGCCATCTCCTCCACCCCTCCATCCCAACCTGCTCCGACACATCCAGCGGTGCCCTACGAATCCCTCCACCAGCCCAAGTCAGCCTTAAATCAAATCATCCCCAACAACAATGACATTAATTATGCTTTTAACACATTTTACTGCTTCCCCCCCTTCCCTTCACGCCACATCTGTGTGAACAATATCCAAAAGATTTACGGTTTTCTCCCGTAATTACAGACACACAGCCAGCTCACTTATCAAAATACTTGCTGAGCAATCAGGCTCCGTTACAGTCTCTGCCAGAGATTTGTGTTGACAGCAGCCATTCAAAGCAAAAAAAAATGTTGAATCAGGACTTATGTGGTGCTTGTCAAGTATTCCACAAAGAGTTTGGCTGTCGAGAGACACACGGACACGTTATGGACAGGGACAGAACGACGGGTGGGAGGATTTGGGGAGTAGAAAGGGAGCCAGAGATGGATGCTGCAGGAGAGCAGAGAGAGGGGAGGAGGACGAGGGGGGTGCAGAGATCCCGGGGAGCAGTTTTGGGGTGTACACGTGTGTGCATCCATGTGCATGTGTGTGCACGTGTGTGCAAGCAGGAGGAACACAGTGGGTGAGCATGGGGACATGAGGAGGGAAGATAACAGGGTTCTGGAAACCAAGCTGACATTTGGTTCTTGTAACACAGGAGAAAATTTAATGAGGACAAAAATATGTCTCCCTAATTCCCCTAAGAAATCATTAAAACATTTTGTTATTCCTAAATGTCTGGAAAATGAATTAGTGGCCCTGCAGGAGCCCTTCTACGCATCCCCAGCCATGTGCAGCTCGCCATGCCGGAGGATGCTCCGTGCCTGGCACAGCCGACACCCCCCACTCAGGGCGTGGGGGAAAGAGGGGAGCAGCGGGGAGGGGGATCCCAGCCCCTCACCCAGCCCTAGCACAGCCTCTGCCAACACAAGCCTCATAGCTGCTCCGTGCCTCAGTTTCCCCCTCCCAAGACTTCAAGCGGTGCCCCAAACTGGGTGTAAAGTCTGGCACAGCACAAAAACAGGGAGAATCCTCCCCAGGCAGTGCCAGGAGCTGTTCTGTGAGCCGGCGCTCGGTCACTTCGGTTAACTTACCGTCAAACAGACACCTGGGGATAGCCGCAGTGTTATTACAAGGGCTGAGCAAATGTATTCCTTTCCTAATGTCAAGATGCATTTGGCTCAGGGGCTGAAACACAGCGATGGCAAAAGCTGCTTCCTCTCCTCTCTTCTTCGGCCAGTATTTCCAGAGCACCATGCGCAAGCAGAGGTTGGTGATGCCAGCGGTGCCGGGGACAAGGGACAGGGCTGGCGGCGATGCCGCGGTCCTCGCTGGCTCCTCTCGGCACTGGGGCCGGCACGCAACTCGTTAGGCAGCCAGGTCGCCACCGCGTTGCTTACCTGGAGCTTCAATTAATTGCTTGTACACGCTCAGGAAAGCCGTCTCAGCCTCCTTGCTTCTCTTACTAAGTGCAATCACCTGCAGGGAGATGGAAAAAGGGGGTGAGAGATGGGTGCGAGGCCACTGGGACAGGTGTCACCTGTGGTCAGCGCTAGTGTCCCCCCGGCATGGCTCCGTGCCCGCTCTGTGCCCCGCGCAGCCGCTCGCTGCCTTTGGCTAAACTCCTCGTGCCGCTGCCGTGTCACATCGCCCTGAATCATTGATGTGCTCTGAGTAAATGAAAATTATAATTTAATGTCAGCGCTTAAATAAGAAATAAAGAATTCTAGCTGTTGTTGTGCTCGCTGGGCCGGATCCGGCACACAGCCCCCCCAGCCGCCCTCCCTGGCACAGCACGGCCGGGGCGATGTCATGGGCAGGAGCGATGCTGGTGCTGTCCCCATGCACCAAGACAGGGACATTGAGCCCCTGTCCCCCTTGGCTGCCAGGGTGCCAGTGAGGCTCACACGCTACATCGCCAATAACCGAACAATGTATTAATGTACCACACACTCCCATGCAATATTGATGAGCATAAATCATTTAATCCCCCTAATTTTTCAAGGTGTGCTGATGCCTCGGGGCGGGGGCTGCAGCCCACCAGGCTCTGGTCCACTTGGTTTGCCGAGGGTCCCCTTCCCAACCCCGCGCATCCAGCCCCACCAGCAGCAGGTGGGATGGGGACACAAGGACCTCTGTGTCCCTGCTGCCCCGGGCGCACGATCCAGGGATGGAGCTGACCCATTCCCAGCCAGAAAATACCAGTCTGATGCAAACCGGGCACCTGTGCCAACTGGTGATGGAGGAAGAGGCACCCACCCAGCATTCAGTGCTGGCAAACGCACTTTTACCATCAGCAGACGAGTCAATTAAAACACTTTTAAGCCACCGATGGGCTAATTGTCAAAGGAAGCTGAACTTTGTGCCTCAGCCTGGTGGCAGCTCCCATGCCGGAGCATCTTTTCCCTTCAGCCATCCTCCCAGTGCCAGCGGGGCTCCCGCCATCCTGGATTGCGATTCCTTGTCATTCAAACCCAAAGCAAACGGCTCATTTGTAATCCAGCAGCCACCTGAGCAAAACGCCTTCTCCTTCCCAGCTCGCAGGCACTGGAGCACAAAGATCATTTTTCTATTGTTAAAATTGTATAAGCTGGGCTTTTTATAGCCTCTCGTACACAAACCTACTTTCTCGGCGCCACGCTTCCAGCAGAGGAGGAATTTGGGGGTTTTTCTTCAGCGTTCTGCAAAAACGCTTGGCTTCAGGGTGTTTTAAAATAATAACAATAAAGTGGGGAGGAGGGGGGGAGACGGGGAGCAGCCAAAGAGCAGCTCTGCCAGGGAATGGCAGCAGGACAGCGTTGCACCCGGTGTTGGGGTGACACAGGGAGCTCCCCCATGGGTCCCTAAGGATGCAGAGACACAGCAGGGCTGGGGGGCACCCTCTGTGAACCCCAACATCCTGAACCCTTTGGAATTTGCACAGAGGAGGAGCAGGAGCAGGCACAGCCCATGGGCAACGGGGCACAACCAATGAGTTTGGTTGGAAAAGACCCTCAAGACCATCGAGTCCAAGCGTTACCCCACCCCTGGCACTGCCCCATGTCCTGAGAACCTCATCTCTGTCTGTCCAACCCCTCCAGGGATGGTGACTCCAGCACTGCCCTGGGCAGCCTGTTCCAATGCCCAACGGCCCTTTGGGGAAGAAATTGTTCCTAATATCCAAACTAAACCTCCCCTGGTGCAACCTGGGGACCATTTCAGCCCACGTCAGCACCGGCGCATCACCAGTGTGGTCCATCGGCAGGACGGTGAGCCAGGTGTCCGCTCTGCTCTTTCAGAGTCCCACTAAACTTCAAGAAAAATGTCAGTGAAAAAAAATATATATCTATATTTAAGATTTTCAGCGACCTTTTCTGGATATGGATAATTCACCAAAATGCCAGGGGTGGTTCCTGCTGGAGCAGCTCCATGTGCTGCACCAGCACAGCTCAGCCCAACCCCAAAACTGCTCTTCTTCTGCATGTAGAGCTGAATAAACATGCAGAAAAAGCCCACATCAGTCCTAAAATCGAGGTTTTGTAGAAAAACCAAACTAAATACAGGGTATTTCAAAAAGATGGACTAAATTTGATACTATACTGCTTTGAAACTGGGTCCATATTTTTGAAACACGCTGTGTTTGCTCCCTTGGGCAGAAGCTGGGCCAAACCCTGTGTCCCCACCCGAGAGTGCGATGTCACCCCGCTAAAAAGAGGAGAAAATTGCTAAAAATAGGGGGGCTGAACATCCCCGCAAGCTGCCCCAGCTCCACGGGGTTGAGACGGCGCCATCCCCGCTCCCCTCATCACCACAACACCCATCGGCAACACCGAACCTGCTGCCAACCGCTCTCCCTCTACCTGCAAAGCCCCCGGCGAGCTCTGCCTCTGCATTATATATCAACATACTATTAATTTCTATTCCCCCCCGCCTCCATCTCCCTCCGCAGCATCCGCGGGCTCAAGGTGAGGCACGGCAGTGGCACGGGATCGCCGTCGCGTGATGAATTACATTTACGCGCCGGGTCCTTTTCATGGCTG
Source organism: Streptopelia decaocto (assembly GCF_964273445.1). Classification (NCBI taxonomy): domain Eukaryota; kingdom Metazoa; phylum Chordata; class Aves; order Columbiformes; family Columbidae; genus Streptopelia; species Streptopelia decaocto. The sequence goes on along the minus strand of NC_138670.1, from coordinate 4,899,099 downwards.
GTGACTTTCCAGCAAAGCAATTATCACTGTAGAATGCGTAATAGCCTAATTAATTACTATTGTCAGGCTGGCCTCTGTGCCATGATTATACCTTCCGAAGCCAACTTTTTAAACATTTGGAAGCAGAAATATTATTATAATTGACTGACAAAATGGTAAAACTCCCCCCCGGCGCAGCCGGTCGTCCTCCCGGTGCGGTGGCGAGGACTGACTGTCTGAGCACCTCCTCTCCAAAGGCGCGGGATTTGCATCGCACCGGCGGCGAGTTTATTCTTACATCCATGAGATCAAGTGCAGGATAAGTAGTGGGTTATTTCCATCTAAATACTGGTGGCAGTAAACCACAAATGAGCTCTTTTTCAGCAGAGAGGAACAGCTGTTGGGGGGAGAAAGCGGCAGCAGAGACCCCAAATGTTGAAGAAAACTGATGAAAAAATACATTCAAGCTTTTACTATTTTCCTCGCTTTTTTTTGCTGATGTGTAAAGAAGTGAGGGATAGGGGGAGGGCTGTGGAGGGAGCTGCTGTCCCAAGGGGAGCTCTGGGTGACGGGGGCTGGACCCCCCGCTTTGTGCCAGGTCCTTTGCTGCCTTCCTGGTGCCCCATGTCTGACCCTGACTCCTTAAACCCATTGCACATGTGCACAGATCATTGTGCACCCACAGACCCATCGTGCAAACCCATCACACGTGCACAAACCCATGGCACACATACAGACCCACTGCACACCCGCACAGACCCATCGCGCACACACAAACCCATCGCACACCTACATTGCACATGGACACAGACCAATCACACATGCACACAGACCCCTTGCACACCCAGAAACCCATCACACAAACCCATCACACCCATATAGACCCACTACACACTCACAAGCCCATCGCACACCCACATAAACCCATTGCACAAACACATCGCACACCCACACAGACCCACCGCACACATGCATGGACACATCACATAGATGCACAGATCCATTGCACACCCACACAACCATCACACCCACACAGACCCATCACACCCACACAGACCCCTTGCACAAACCTGTCACACATCCACATAGACCCATTACACACCTGCACAGACCCATTGCACACCCACAAACCCACCGTGCACCCACACACACCCACAACACAAACCATCACATGTGCACGGATCCATCACATACGTGCATGGATCCATCACATATATGCACAGATCCATTGCACACCCACACAAACCCATTGCACACGCACCCATCATACACTAACACCACCATTGCACACCCACCCCTTCCCACTCCCAGCCCGTTCCTCCAAAGCCAGAAGCAGCTCACAACGTTTTCACAAGGCCAAAAAGCAATTCACGTCAAAAAAGATCAATATTATAAAAATAAAGCCTGAGAACTCTAGTTAAAGGGAACATCATAGAAATATGTTGTTCACGTTCATGATTTGGAGATTAAAAAAAAAAAAAAAAAGAATCAATATAAGTTCTTCAGATGATGTTATTTCTAATGAGAAATATACCGAGACTGCTGCAAATAACTGCTTAACAGAGGAAAAAAATGCATTAATAATTTACTTTATAAAGCATAGGATCCCGAACACAAGAAAATTGCTGCTGGTTCTTAATTTTGTTGTAATACTTCCTGACAAGTTCAATGATGCTTTGGCGAGGTTCCTGAGAGCAGAGGCAGCGGACGCTCAGCTCATTAGGTTTTGTTTTGCCCCCTTTTTCCGCAGCATCCCGGCCCGGCCGGCTCCAGGAGAAGGTGCCTGAGCTCTTCCCTCTTTCATGACGCAGCAAGCGGAGAAAATATTTCAAGCTTATTTTACCATCCTCACTAACATAATTTAATACTTTTTTTTTCCCCACTGGCTGTTTTTTGGTTTTTTTTTTCCTTATTTTTTTCAGTGCATTTGCTGACAGTTGGCAACTCCAAACCATCTGCTACCAGCGCACACACTGAAACGAAAAGCTCCAGCATCGAACCCAACGCAGCTCAAAGGAGCCGGATGAATACTGACCAGCGGCATGAGAAGGTGCCACCCGGGTGGGTTAATTCCCAGTGGGGCCGGATTTATCGTGAGCCCAGAAAATTATTACCCTGCAAAATCATTTTCTCCGCATCCCTGGCACGGATGGAGTGGGGTGACGAGGGGGTTCTCGCTGGTCCCCGGGTTTGGGATGGAGCCAGGATGGCCCCAGCACGTGGGTGCACCCCGAGCATCGCAAAGTTTCACCTCCCATTTAGCAGAACAAAACTTTTAATTTAGATGTTTTCATCTATCTATCAGAGTAAAAAAAAAAATAAGTTTAAAATAATGACTGTAATAAATGAAGGTAATTAATTGTAGTTTGTTCCTTTACTGTCTAGTCAGCTTAATTTTACCTTTTCATCTAATAATGAGAAAATAATTTTTGTGCTCTGAGGGTTAATGATATGTAACTGCAAGAGCTGCTAATTGCATGTTGCAAACTATTCATCAAAATCCCCATCTGCGCTACTTGATTATGTTTGCTAAATTATTGCTTTGAATTATCTTTCATAAAGCAACTTTTGTAATTAGCAGGGCTTTCGCTTTGCTCTTTTCTCTGTTGCAAGGATATTCAAACTTTGTCCGTCTCAAGCTGTTGCCATTAAACTGCCGTCACGGGCGGCTTTTGGGGAGAGAAAAAACCTGCCCTTTAGCTAATCATGGGGGGGAAATAAAAACTGGGTTTATTCTCCGCAGGTACAATTTATTCTCCTGACCCTGCTCCTCCTTCCTTGAAGAAAAATAATACATAAGAAGGATGTAGAAGCCTAAATGTATCGCCATCCATCACTGCGCCATCTCGGGCTCCTTCCCGTGACGCAGGTGATGCAGCGCCCTGCGCTCCATGGTTAATATTCATGGGGAACGCTGAAAAGTAGTGGGCTTTGCGGGGAAAAATATATTGAAGAGGCTTTTTAATACATTTGGAGAAGAGAGGAGGGGAAATAAAAGGGAGGATAGAGAGGGGGGAAAGAGAGCGCAGGAAAGAGAATATTTAAAAAGAAAAAATATAGCAAAAGAGGAATAACAAGGAGAGAAAGAGAAGGGGGAGAAAGGAGAAAGTGGGAAGAGTAGAAAAAGGGAAAAAAGGTAAAAGAGGGGGAAAGAGAGGGGGAAAAGAGATGGAAAGAAAGGGAAAGAGAGAGGGAAAGGGTAAAAAGATATTTACACATATAAAAAAGAGAAAAAAAAGAGGAAAAAGAGAAGTGGATAAAAGAGGAGAAAGAGTGGGAAAAGGAAAAAGAGGGAGGAAAAGAGCACCCAGGGCTCCGCCAGCCTGGCCCCAGGAGAAGCCCCAGACACCGGTGTCCATCCCGCACCGCCTGGCACTGGAGCAGCCCAGAAACCAAACCTCAGGGGAGCAGAATCCACCTTTTGGGATAAAAATCCCTCAAAACCTCTGGGGATCTGGGAATCGAGTCCTGGTCTCCCTTACACCCCCATAAATCCAGAGCCACTCGAGCAGAGGGACCGGCTGGGGCTCCCCAAAGGATGTCACTCATATTCATGTAGCGGATCTAATGAAGACTATTGGAAAAAATGCAGTATTTAAAATACTGAAAATGTATTCCTATTGTTATCACTCTCTTTTATGTGTTTATGCATAGTGCATCGGAATGAATCAATACTGGATTGCCCTATAAATAAATGAGCATATCAGTAAACCCAGTAATAAAATGAAGTGATGAAAAATATGGAAATCAGTCGCATTTGTGTAAATCCACTTATTGTTTACTTTAATATTTTCTCATGCAGTTTCGGAGCTCCAAAGAGACAGATTTAAAATCAGGTAATGCTCAGCAGATGACAGATCCTAATGTGTCGCTGCTGGCAAGCGCCGAGTACCGGCAGCTCTCCAGGGGTTTCCATCGAAGCACATTAGAGGAGCAGAGAACGCGGCCCCCAAAGAGCGAGCGCTAAAAACCCAGAGAGAAGAAGAGGTATCGTGGAGAAGAAGAGGTATCCTGAAGGGCAACGCATTTCTCAACAGCATCAGGGCCCAAAGCCAAGGCATCCACGGAGCCTCTGGGGATCTGGAAGGGGCTGGGGAGCACCTGGGTCAGGATGGAGAAGGGAGATGCCTTCTGCAGCAACGCGGTGGGTTTGGGACCATGTTGTCCCACCCCGGTGCTCAGCTGCTCATCAGACTGCCCGTTGCAATCTTATCAGATTGCCCGTTGCAACCTCCCAGCCATGTTGTGGCATCTCCTGGACATGGTGCTGCACCTCTTGGCCACACTGTGGCACCTCCTGGTCACATCATGGCATCTCCTGGCCACTCCATGGCACCTCCCAGCCACATCACTGCATCTTCGAACCATATTGCAGGACCTCCTGGCCTCACTGTGGCATCTCCTGGCCACTCCATGGCATCTCTTGGCCATACCACAGCACCTCATGGCCATTTCATGGCACCTCCTGGTCACATTGTGGAATGTCCTGGTCATGCCATGGCACCTCCTGGCCACATCACATCATCTCCCGATCACACCACAGCATCCCCTGGCCACATCATGGTATCTTCTGGCCACTCCATGGCATTTCCAGATAGTGATGGCTCCTTCCCCTGCCTGGAAGCTCTCCAGGCAGGGCCACCATCCCCGGTGTCCTGCAGGGGACATCAGGGAGGTCACCAGCAGCAGGGCCGTGCCTGTCCCCCTTCCCATGGTGGCACAAGGACCACCCAGTACTGGCAGTGAAGGCAAAGCCGATGGATTATATTGGCTACAGAAACCTCTCAGGGGTTGGGGACAACGACCTTGTGCCTTGGCCACAAAAAGCTGTGTCCAGTCTGTCCCTCCCAGGGTTCTCCTGTTCCCATTTCAACTCCCCAAGAGCTGTCGGGGTGGGAAGGGGTTGAGATCATGCCTGGGACTGTGGGGGTGATGGCAGGTCCTGCCCACCTCTCCTCCGAGCATCCCCCTAGAACGCTGCCAGCTTTTCCTCCCACCTGGGCAGAAAACACCCCTCCCCGCACAGCCTGTGAGGAAAGCTATTTTAGAGTTGCTCTTTTCTTTTTTTCCCCCTTGTAGTCTTTTTTATCATTTTAAAAATTCTTTTTCTAAACAACACATCTCCCCCCATCTGGGCTGCGAGATGGGTGCCAGCATCTCCATGCCAAATGCTCAACGTTTGCTTTTTATAAACGCCTCGAAACCCAAAGTTTCCTCCTGCGCTGCCAGGATGCACCCAGGCGAGTGCCACATCCCAGCGGATGCTGCACCCCCTGCAAAGCCCTTGTCCCCCCGGCACCCAGTTCTGCCCATCCAAAGGAGCTACCGGGGGTAGCGAGAACAAAAAATCCCCATAACACAAGCTTAGGGGCTATAATTTGTCTTTGTGGCTAATTAGCCTCCCTTCTTGTTAGTCACTTACATCTACGGTTCTCAAAAATCTAGTTGTCGGGGAGGGAAGTCTGCCGTCCTGCCGAGTTAATTCCCTAACAGCAAATCTCCTGTACCTCAGGTACATTTTTCTTAAATTCCCGGCTGAGTTCAATTAAATGTTTATGAGACTGTGCGCTTTCCCCCCGCCGCGCTGCCAGCACTGAAGCAACAGAATTAAGCTCCTTCTGGAACAAAACAAAAACAAAAGGAAGAGGGGAAAAAAATAGAATAAAGGTGGGTTAGGAGGGTTGGGTTTTAGGATTGCAGGAATATCATTCTCCTGGACTGAATTTGCTTTGCATCGCACAGCCACGGCGCATTGGCAATATTGACACGGGGGTTTATATGAATAATTGAAGAAATTCTGTATTCCCCGCAAAAGAAAAGGCAAGCCGAGAGGGTTGTTGAGATAATCAGGAGCTCGCTAATCAATATTCTCAGCCCCAGCCTCCTCCTCGCTTCTCCAAAAGGAGCAGTGCCATAAGCTCATCAGTAACTGTAAAAAAAACATCGCACTCCGAGTGTCAAAATAGTCAAGCACAGCATATTGTATTGCCAGATTTCCCTCCCGGTCCACCCCGGTGCCAGATTACATCCATCAGCAGGGAGGGAAGCCGTCCAACGATGACTTACTTACGCTTAAGTGTTCATAAATAAGGTTTTTAAGATATAGATTGCTTTTTAATTTTGGTAGAATGTGGAAAAAAAAATAATGATGGGGTAGATGCGATGTGAAGAGACCTCATGGGTGCTTGGCTGTGCTGAGGGATGTCCCAGTCCCTATCCAGCTTGTATCGTGGTGAAAAGAGCCAGAAAAATTTACGCGGCCACCGTAAACTGTGGCAAAGCCTTTGTCTGATGGGGAGATACGGCAAGAGACCATATCCCCGCCATGAAAACCTCATTAGACAGACTCTAATTACTGCCCTGCAGTCGGAGAGAAGAGACAGAAACCATAAAACCTGAGCAGGGGGAGAGGCTATTAATTGCTTTTTGATAAATTGGGGGCCGAGCTGCTGGTGGCGGAGGTGGGGAGGTGCCTGTGTGGAGCTCCAGCCAGTGGCCACATGTGTCCCATCCCCGACTCACCCCCTCTGAGCAACCCCACCCGGCTCCCAAAACAGGCACTTTTGGGGCAAATTGGGTTTGTGACGGAAGGAGCCATCACCACCAGGATCAGCAGCTGGTCCCAGCTACAGGACATGCAGTTTGCACCATCACCTGCAGTTTGCTCCATCCTCACATCCCACCAAAACCTCAGGACCCTGACCACAATCCTACCTGTGGGGATTTACGCCATAATTGCCTAAATCACAGGAGACCAGTTCCTTCCTCCCTGGCATCACCAAAAACCCACCCAGCTGTGCCGTGATACGTTACAGAGCAGGAGATGTGGGGCTGGGCAGCCACCAGCATCCCCTGCTACATGGGCCGTGGGGCAGGCGGGGTGACCCCTGCCATCAATCACCCCTACACCTTATGTAAATCCACGATGCTAAAGATGTATGGAGCCAATTACCAGGGGTCACTGCCGGGTGTAAAACTCAGATGACGAAGCTCCCAGTCTCAAATGAATTTGTGCGAGATTGCGAGCTTACTGCCTTTTATTGGACAATATAAATATTTCACAGTTATATAAAAAAATATCGGTTAGAAAGCAGATAAACCTGAGCCCTGTGTGTCTGTAGAGAAGCAGGGAGAGAAAGACGGCTGTCAGCATCTTTTTAACAGCTTTTTGGTGCGGCATGGGAACACGGGTCATAAAGGGGGGTTGAGGACCATGGTGAGACCAAGGGGACCCTGGGACCTCCATCCCGGACTCACCATGGCTGGGCCAGGAATGGGAGCCACGCCGGTGGCGCAGCCCGGACACACGGACAGTGGCGTGGTCCAAGGCTGATGGATGCAGAAGCAGATGTGGAGACCTCGGAGGCTCAGCACCGTTCCCAAGAAGCAGGTGCTGTCCCCAGTCCTGGGGCTGAGCCTGTGCCCACCACAGAGGATGCTCGTGGGGGAACAGCCTCACCACATAGATCAATCCCAAATGCATTTTCCTAACAGTTCTCCCCTACCTTTTCCTTCTGGGATTGTATCTGTCCTCATCCTCAGCCCCTTGTGCCAGCACAGGACATCCTTATTTCACACTCACCAATATACCAACCCTTCCCCATGACAAAGCAGGAAAAAAAGAAAAAATAAAAAGCCTATAAGAATCAATACCCCTTTCTCTTTCTCTCTCTCCCTATATTTTATTAAAAACTTTAGCATCAATATTAATGTTTAAATCCTCACCAAGCTGAGTTTAATTACCTGTAACTGCATCCACAGCTACGTGGACTTTGCTCCTCACCGCAGTAAATACAACCAAGAGGGAGCAGTGCCAACATCTCTGAGCATCACCTTTCTGTCCCCATGGGAGCAGCCACATCCAGCCCCCCATCCCTCAACAGCATCACCGGCCACACGGGGAGGGGACGGCGGGTCATGGAGCCACAGTGTGACCCAACCAGGGATGGAGCTGAAAGAAGGGGAAAATAGGGATCCTGGGAAGAAAATGATGCGTAAATATAAAATATCTGGGCCTTCTGCTGCCAAAAGGAATCTGATTTCAGCCACTACATGAATCATAACATTTGGGAGGGGGGAAGGAGGGAGAAGTGTTTGAATGGAGTCCATTAGTGGCTGAGGACGATGAATGACTCGCAGGCAGCAGGAACCGCTCCTGCGCTGCCGGCACATTCACGGACGGTTGGCACAACGGGCTGGGAGCTGCTGGAGAAACCACTGGGGGCTGGGACCGGACCCTGCTTATCGCCCCCAGCAGCCACCTCCTCCCTCCGCCTGCTGTGCCAGGAAGGAAAAATACAATTTTGTCGTGTTTTCCCAGCTGCTTTGGCCGTGTTGCCCTCGCACACATGCGGCTGCATCCTTTAACCGCCGGCACACACGGGCACAGCAGCCGGGAGAGAGCGGGGATCGGTCCCCTGCTGCCACCCATCACCACCGACGGTCCAGGGTCCCACAGCGCAGATGCTGAGCCGTGAGGTCTCAGCATCTAAAATGGAATCGGGGTTTACAGTGCGATATCAAAAGAGCCGTAATGGGATCTCGCAGAGGGCAGAGACTTGAGACGCACAGCAGATTTCCATTCCCAGGGAGACAGGGAAAAGCTGTGGTTTTTTAAAAACCCATATATCGAGGGATGCTGTTTCACAGGTTGTATTGGTGGCTGCCCACGAGCAGCTCCAACACCCCCAACTTCTGCCATCCTGTTTCTTACCAGAGGCCAAAGAGGAGCTGATGGACAAGGCCAACCTGGTCCTGCCCCCACATCCCTGCAATCTCCCCCACCTGCTTCTCCTTCATCCCACAGCCTCAGCTTCGTTAAAGCCCCTTTCTCATTACACCCACTACAGTGGTTTCCCAAAGCCAGGGCTGGGGCGGCAATAGTAGCGTTCGAGGGCTACACTTCCAGAATAATATTCATTACCATATTCATTCAGTGTTTATCTCACAGATGTACGGATCCGTTACAATGGAGAAAAAAGAGAACTCAGAATTTGTTCTCAAAAGATATTCAAATTAGTTAATCAAGAGTCCTTTTATTACGTGTCTCATGTACTAGCAGCAACTATCCATCGAGATAAATGATCAGCTGCTAATAACTGATTACATTGCAGCAAGTGTTTTCTTATCCCTATTACCACCATGTTTAAAGACATTTTATAAATTTCTAATTATTGTAAATTGTTTCTCCTTTTGAAAACATCTTCCCATAGTCATCAGCTGTCAATTTTCCCTGAAAATCTCTCTCTGCAATGAGCTCATAACAAGATGCTCGGGAAGCAGAGAAAACCCTTCCTGGCTCCCAGCCGGCTGGATGAACCCGGCCACCTCCATCCCGCGGCGATGGGGGACAGGGATGCTCCTCCAGCCCTTCGATAAGTGGAGCTTATAGGACTCGAAAGAAAAATCCTAGAATCACAGAATGTCCTGAGCTGTCCAGAATCCACACCAGGGACAATGAGCCCCTCTGGCACAGTGCCAGTCCGTCAGTGCCACCACCTTGGGTGACGGTGGCTCTGCCGGTGACGTTCACTGCCTGGGGATGGGGATGACCAGGACAGGAGCACACCATGGCCATGTCTCATGGTGTAGCCAGACACTGGAGATATTTCACAGAATCCCAGAGTGGCTGGCGTTGAGACCTCTGGAGATCATCCAGTCCAATCCCGCTGCTAACGCAGGGTCACCAGAGCAGATCACACAGGGTCACATCCAGGTGGGTTTGAATGTCTCCAGAGAAGGAGACTCCACACCCGCTCTGGGCAGCCTGGTCCAGGCATCTGGCACCTCAAAGGGAAGAAGTTTCTCCTCATATTCAGAGGGAACCTCCTGTGTTTCAGTCTGTGCCCATTGCCACTCACCCCGTTGTTGGACGCCACTGAAAAGAGTCTGGTCCATTCTCTTGATACCCACCCCGGAGATACTTATCACATAAACAACGTCCCCTCTCAGCTTCTCTTCTCCAGCTAAACAGCCCCAGCTCTCTCAGCCTTTCCTCATCAGAAAGATGCTCCAGACCCGCCATCACATGCCAGGGTTTGGCCAAGTGCCTCTGTGCTGGAGTCGATTGAGCCAAAGCTGCTGGCGGCAGATGAACTGCAGAGGCACGGGATGGAGGAGGAGGAGGAGGAAGAGGAATAGGAAGGCTGCCTGGGACAACCTCCCTGCAGAAAGGACCAGGGTGTCCAGCCAAGCACGTTTGCCGGGCAGAGAAGTGCCTGTGGCTGCCAGGAACAGGAGGAGCAGCCGGCGGGACGTGGAGCAGCCGAGGTCCTTCCCGGCTCCAGAGGGACTCAGACCAGGGGAGGAGACGCCGCAGGCACCAGCCATGCCATTATACGCTTTATTGATGCTGTTCTGAAGAAAGCTAATCAATATATTAGATTTCCCAAAGAAAGAAAACACCAGCTGCCAGCAGCACATAACTCCTCGGCCGCGATGCATTTTTCCATCAAGCCCCGGAGCCGCGCGTGTCTGCGCAAGATGAGGTCAGGTTCAAGACAAGACCTCCCGCTCCCCCGGCGGCCAGGTCAGGGCCAGGGCCACGGCCACCGCTCGGCCACTCAGCAAGGCCCACGTTCCCCTGCTTGTGTTGAAATAAAGGCATGAAACTACCTAAATATCTTGTACCAGCATCACCGTGGGGTGTGGAGAGGTACCCCAGCGCCCAGCCGGACAAATCCAGCTGGGTCCAACAGGGCTCCTGAGGGACCCCCCTCAATCCTGATGCCTTTGCACCACTGCATGGACCTGCAGCCCCCTGGTCCTAAACGTGGCCACTCGGCCATGCACCAGAACTGGAGAGAAACTGGGAAGCATCAAACCAGTGGATGCACTTGGCAAAAGCTGGATCTCAGCACATGGAACCCTGGAAAACCAAACAACAGCGCCCAACATGCTGTGCTCCCTGCTGCCCTTATTCATTCCTTAAACCATTAAAGCTGATGCCGTGGCAGCTCCAAAAGCCGTTTAAAAAGAACAGGATAAATCCACATTGGATCTCACGCTTGGCACCAGCAGGAAAGCGGACTGACGTCATGGGGAATTGATTAGTGTTTTAATAGAATTAGATCATTGGGAGGGTTGCAGACCTGTTTCAGAAACCCAAATGTTATGCAGATTTGCATTTCAAACCCTAAACCAGGGCGCATTTAACCAAGGCAGAGTAAATGTCCCACATTTCCCCAGGATTATCTGAACCATATCAGATATAATCCAATGATCTGTAAAGTGATTATACCCAACTGAATATAAGAGATCTCTTCTGGTAATGCAATATTTCATCCAGCTGCAGACATTAGGAGGAGGCAAACAAAGGAGGAGATTTAATAAGTGGAAATAAAACTATAGGCAGAGATAGTTTTAAATTTTTTTTTTTTTGTATCGCATCTAATTGCAATCAACAACAGACATCTGACACAGTGACAGCATCAGCAAAATTGCTGCTGAGAGCACAGAATCTTTGTCTAAAAATAATCAGACATTCAGCGCGCCACTGTTTGTTATAATGGTAATCGATGCTGGAGGCTTTGAATTCCATCAATTTATAGATCTGCTCTGTTCTGCCTGGTGATTGTGTTCTGCACACATCCACTCCCGCTCGGCGCAGGCAGCGCCGGGGCACTGTGTGATTAAGATAAGCTCAGATTCCTTTCATACATTCCTTATCAGCTCTAATTCTCCACCAGGCAGAGATGTTCACAGCAGTTAAAGATTAGTTCAGCTTCTCAGACGCCAAATTCGAGGGTATTGATCAATAAATCAAATCACAGCAATCAATCGCCCGATCCGAAGAGTCTAGCCGGTGCATTATTACTGGCGCCTTCGAAGCCGAGGCTTTTTTCATGGGTTTCATCAAAACGCGGCTTCCCTGGCTCCCCGCCAGCTCCCGGGCTGCCTAATAGACTCCGCAGCAGAGGAGCTCCAGCCCAGCAGAAGAGCAATAAATTTCTCATCAAACAGCCGATAGAGAAACAAGATGAACATCTGTTTTGCTGCAATGAAACTCCTGTGTTCTTCAGAAGCTGCAAACCAGGTCTGACAGACCACCCCAAAGGCAGCTTTTGCCTTCAACAAAGCAGCAAAGCAGAATATTTGCCGGTTATTTCAATCAGGTAATTTAAGAAGACTTTGCATTCTCCTCTCTGCAGCTGTCGGAGCTTTACAGACAGGATTCCTGCTCAGTCAATAATAAAAGCCATCCTGGGACCCTGTACTATGAAGGCAATTTTATGATACCCATTATGTGGCAATGTAACTTCATTAAAAGCTGCTTATTCCCTCTAAGCATTTTAAGCACTTTCCCTCACCCATAAAGAAGAGCCTCTCGGTGCACCGGAAAGGTTATTTGTGCCAGGAGCCGCTTTCGGGTATTTCTTGCCGGGACTGAGGGTCGTGCCAGCAGTGGGATCCCTGGCCAAGGGGCTTCTCCTCCCGGTCAGTGGTGAGACAGGAGCTGCCGAGAGGCAGCCATATATTATTTTTATTATACACTCAAGATGAGCTATGTTTACTGGAGCTCCGTTAAGTGACATTTATTATGCCGCCTTCTTTTATAAATTAATACAGACAAGTGCCCCAAAAAATTCACCTCTGCTGCAAAGATGGGTTGGTTCCTCTGCGCACCCATTTGCTTTTCCGCTTGGGACAATTTGGGGTGTCTCAGCTCCCAGAGCTTAATTTTCCAACCTGGTATTATAATTCAGCATCCAGAGATGCAATCATGGCAAAGCGGGAGCCTGACTGCATCTGCAGTATGCAAGAGTCGCCTTGCTCCAAAGGAGGGACAAAATTAAATCCTTAAAAACAACGAAGCAACCCTTAAATCTTAAATTTAATGCTCCTTATTCCTGCTGGTAACATTGAGGGGACGGGTTGGGGGGGAAAGATAATTCAGTCCCACCTTGGTGCTCAGCAAAGTATTAATTTAGCAAGCTCATTCTTTGTAAACAGGGCCAATGGACCAGGGTGGGTTGGGAACATTTTTCCCAAATGCTGCTAAAATAAATCCCCGATGGGGCTAAAGAGTTAAACCATGGCAGGGAGGGTGTTTGTCTCCGTACAGGATTTAGTAGCACATTCATCCCTCCAGGCTGGTAGATCAGGTAGGTCTTTGAGACATCAAACTGCCATCATTAAACGACTATTTCTGCTCAGCAGATATTCAAGAGTCAGTGAAATCACCTGGCAGCCCCCTCCCCATCTAACGCGTCCTCAATTAGCCAGTGGCCTGGGAGAAATTATCCATAAAGCAGGGCAAGCTGGCCCACGTTTGTAAATTCTGCTTAAAGTAATGCGAATTAAACAAGAGAAAAGGTGGGGAATAAAAGACAGAGAAGCAATAGATCACAGAAAGGCTGTGAAACCCCCAGTTTTGCTCCTGGCAAATTTTTTCCTCCAGCCACCGAGGTTTTTTCCACTGCACAGGGGCTGTGATGTCTTTAGGGAACGGACCTAAAGGTCTATTTACCACGGGACCCTCACACATTGCTCTTGCATCCTCCCGAGTTAACACTCCTCAAAAAACACCTCCGGGAACGTGCTCGAAGGACGCAGCTGCATCTTTAGCAATTAATAACCAGGACAACCATTGGCATGAATATCCATGTTTCAAGGAAAAGAAAATACCCTCCTTACTACCTTCAAAAAAACCTGCACCTTTTTCCAAGTAAATGAGCAGAAATTCGTATGGGTTGTGGGAATAAAGTGGGGTACGGCAGCACCGAACCCAACAGCATACACAAAATACTGTTAATGACTCGGTATTTCTTTAAACAGAATTGCCAAGGAAAAACAGAATTACTAGAATACTTTTTAATTGATTTACAACAGCACTTAGTAACAGTGATAAAAGCAAAACTTGTTTTATTGGACCTCCTGCTAATTAGCTTGACTGACTCCAGGTTAGAAAAGCGTATCCCTCGCAACCCGGCACAACCCTGACCAGCACCCGACATGAAACAGCTTTTATGCATGAAAAATCCTTCAGAATAATCAGAGAAAAAACACTTCCAAATGGTTATTGCCAAGAGATATGAGGATGCTCCAAGGATGGAGTCACCAAATGGGATAAACCAGCCTCTCCAGCAGATTCGAGCGTCCCCTTTCCACCCATAAACACGCCTTTATTGCGACTTTGACATATCCTTCCCTTAACGGCTTTTAAGGGCAACGGATAAAGTCGAAAGAAGTGTGCAAGCAACCAGCAAATGTTTAATATTCAATAAATGTGTCAATTTTACATACGGAGGCAAATGGGGCTTTATTGAAGAATTGGTAAACTTCCTCGGAGGAAAGTAAGTGCGTTTTAGCCTTCAAGGGGTCCCCAATGAATAGAAATGGAATGTGATTTGTGATAAAACTCAGCTGCTCTATAAAAGACGTTAAATAAATGTTGCTGTTTCACTAGGGATATACGGAATTGATTGCATTATAGACTGATTTGAAGATGCACGCTCCCCGCAAGCCATCCGCTCACTCCTGCACGCCGCGCAGTCCGTCCCCATCACCTCCTCGTTGGCCTCAATGCCTGTGCAGAATTTTCTGGAAATGCTTTAAAACCATTCTTCTCTGTGGTTCTGCCCGCTACAGCATAGAATCATAGAGTGGTTTGGGTTGGAAGGGACCATAAAGACCACCTAGTCCAACGCCCTGCCATGAGCAGGGACACCTTCCACCAAACCAGGTTGCCCAAAGCCCCGTCTGACCTGACCTTGAATGTCTCCAGGGATGGGGCATCCACAGCTTCTCTGTCAGCCTGAGCCAGTGTCTTACCACCCTCACGGGGAAGAATTTCTTCCTTATATCTGATCTAAATCTCCTCTCCATCAGTTTAAAGCCATCACCCCTTGTCTTGTCACTACATGCCCTTGTAAAAAGTCCCTCTCCAGCTTTCTTGCAGGTCCCCTTTAGGTACTAGACGCTGCTATAAGGTCTCCTTTGAGCCTCTTCTCCAGGCTGAACAACCCCAAATCTCTCAGCCTGTCCTCACAGGAGAGGCGCTCCAGCCCTCTGATCATCTTCATGGCTTCATCTGAACTTGCTCCAAAATGTTCATGTCCCTCTCATGCTGGGGACCCCAGATACAGTTGCCTTTCTGGCTGCAAGTACATATTGCTGCCTCAACGTTGAGCTTCTCATCAACCAGCACCCCCAAGTCCTTCTCCGGGGGGCTGCTCTCCACCCAGCCATCCCGAGCATCAGCTGCACCATGACCAGATCTGCCCAACCTCAGGGAAACACCCTCTAGTGCAGGTGAGTCCCACCACAGATCCACCCCAGGCAGCTCGATTCCTCCCAAAGCACAATATTCCCCTATTATTTACAACAATACAGTTGATAGCACAGAATCTGCAATTACCATTAAATGCAAAAATAACACGGGGCGAGAAGCAATTAAAAACATTTTTGCCACCGAGACCAAGTCAAGTCCCCGACTGCCCCGAGCATCCCCCGACAGTGCCGGGGGACCCGACCCATCGGAGCGGCGAGCGACACCCGGGAAGGGCAAGACAAACAAACCAATCTCCGACAGACAAATGAGAGGCCAATGGTACCACCGCAGCGAGCACAAACTGCGATATAATTGCACTGCTGCTACATCATCTTTAATCAATAATATCCAGGGCTGCCACCGCGCACACAGCCCAAATCCCGGCCTCCGCCAAGAAACAGCATGTTGTTAAAAAGCCCAATAGCTTTCTTCCCTGCTAATAGGTGGCTCGTTCCCTCAACCCTGCTGATTTTTTAAATAAACCTAAATCCCAATAATTGTTTAATGTTTATTTTTATTTAGCTCTGGTTCACCTACCCTGGCTCTCCATGTCAGAAATTGATATTTTGCTCCCGTGGCTGGGAAAAGAAAAACAATTAAAAAAAATCCAAACAAACCAAAATTAGGGAACTGTTGGTTATGTCTTATCATAGTTAGACCGTGCCACAACCGCAGCTCGAGGCAGCCTGCAGCCCACTGGAGGAATGGCTCTACGCCACCAAAATTCATATTTGCTCCAGATTTCCAGGAATCTGCTTGCCCCAGCACCCTTGGGAAGGGCTCCCAGCACACAAGGGCTTTCCCATAAGTGCAGGATTTATTTTTTGCCCCTTGCCCAAAGAAAACCTGGATTTAAGCCCAAAAGAGATGCTCTCGCTTTCCAGGTGGATCCATCCCTTTAAAATCCACCGGTGCCACCCGTCGGTGCCGCTGCCGTCCCAGCCTCCCCGAGCAGGGTTGAAGGTGGCTCTGGAAAAGTACAGGAAAGCTACAACCAATTCCTTTAGGAGATCCATCATGTCAGATTAGCAACTTAGTTTCTTATTAGCTATTTTCCATCCTATCATATTAATATTTGTTTTCACTAATACAATGCAGGAGTCTTATCATATTAGCAACTTTCACATCACATTAGTGAAAACAAATACTAATACAATACAATACTAATATGACATGATCTGATGGGAAATTGCTAATACAATAAGACTCTCCTACCATATTAGTACAGAAACATCGCATGTCCCACTTACAGCTCTCTTTGAGCTGGGTAAATACCCAGTATTTCCAAAACCAGTCACTTGCATCATGTCTGAAGGTACATGTGCGGGACAGGGGGACGTGCAGGGATGGGCACCGAGGGCCCTAAAGTACAGATGACCCACAGTGGCTGCATTAAATTGCAATGAAAACTCCTTATTCAGAAGTATATTAGTGAAATTTGGGTCCCCCTCACCAGCTCACCAGGACCAACCCCTTGGCCATGGTGGTGGATGGAGAGACAGATCAGCTGCCACGACGCAGGAAATGTGGCCTGAGAACTCGCACAAGCAATAATAATTTGAAAGAGAAATCCAGTTAAAGCAAAGAGCCCATCACATAGTTTTGGCTGCTGCTCACCAAGCCCCGGCACAAAACCATGGTGGTGCCGGAGGGAGCAGCCGCGGTGCTGGGGACTGTCCCAAGGAGCCGGAGACTCCACAACCAGTTTGCAGCAGCAACTGGTGCAAGGAGCATGTCCCAGATGCCAAGGGGAAAACATCCCCAAGGCAGAAATGCCACGAGGAGGAGGAGAAAACCCAGAGCTTATGCTGACGAGGAAGGCTGGGCCATGGGAAACCTCAGTCAGTGTTGCAGTCCCTGAGACAGGAATGGTCCCCTGGACCTTTGAGAGTTCAAGATCAGCACCAGCCCAGGAATAAGATGTGATGCATGCATTAGAAAAAGCAAATATCTTAAAACACTGGCTCCATTAGGCAGCCTCCTCTGGATGAGGCAGATGGAGCTTTATTTCCCCCTCACCTCCAGCACCCAGAGCCATTTTCCTGCTTTTCTGCTTCAGTTCTCCTGCAGGTCCCACCAAACATCTCCTGATCCCTTGCCATGAACTTCGGGCTCAAACACTAAGTGGGATTTCTTGCCTCGGCTTCTCGGCAAAGCCGTCTCCAGAGCTGCTCCCCGGCTTGGCATTGGCCAGGGATGCTCCACATTGTCCCGGCCAACTGTGGCTCCAATCGGTGCCGCGAACGGCTCCAGCGCAGCGAGAGGCAGGCAGCGGCTCTCCTGCGAGCAATGCCCGCCTTCGGCACGCTCGGTAATTTTCTATTCTCTCAGCAATTTTCTGTTCTACTGAATTAGTACTTTGTATTGAATTAGTATTCATTTTCCCTAATATGATATATAAGCATAATCATGTTAGTGACTTTGATATCGCATTAGTTTCTCGCACCGGCATGTGTCCCGGTCCCGGCAGCACCGGGTGGGGAGTGTCAGGGTGACAGAGGAGCCTTCAGTGGGAATACTCCAAATGTGGGGCCAGATCCTGCTCTCACCGACCTCCCACAGCCCCATGGTGCTGAGCTGGGGTCCCCACCGAGGGCACAATTTCCCCGCTCACGATGGCGAGATGCAAATAAAGGGCACTGCATCATGAACAAGTAACTCGTTCATCTAAAATAAAGGATTCCCAAAGGCGAAAGCTGCAGCCGCACAGCAACAGCTGAACAGCACCCAGCCCCCCGCGGACATGTCCCCAGCAACACTGGGACATGTTTTAATTTGGGAATTAAAAGCTGAACATGCAGTAGGATGCAGCCAGGCAGGTGGGGGTTACAGCAGGGATGGGAGATGCTCTCTCCGCTGCAGCCCTGGCGTTCTCCTGCGGGAAAATCCAGCACAACCTGCCTCAGTTTCCCCATCAGGATGACACAGGGCTCTGCAGGGACTGGTCCTTAATTAGCTGATGAGATTGACATGAACACGAGCAGCAAGAGGGAGACAGGGAGGGCAGCCAGGGAAGGTCCCTGCCCCGCAGGGTGCAGAGGGATTGGGGAGGGAGGGAAGGGCACCGGGGCCAGCACAGACCGGGGGCTCCGGAGACGATTGGCACGGCTCAGCGAGCTTGGCAGCGGGACAGCAATGGGCTTTATGTCAGGGTGAGCGGCTCCGGAGTGGCAGCACCAGTGCACATCTCTCCACTGCTGGCGTCGAGCGGCTGGGTAGCAGCTCACGATCTGCCGCATCCCTAATTACCTCCTTTATGGCCTCAAATAAATTGTCTTCGCTTTAAGATGAAAGCACGTTTCTTTTAATCTGCTGCCCATGAGGCTCTGATGGCACCAGGCCTGTGTCTCTGACTGAGATGCCACTGCCCACCGTGGGTGTGAGCAGCACCGGCAAGGACCGAAACAGCATCAGGGCTGGAGCAGAGCTGCCCCTCAAGCATCGGTCACCGTCAGAGCAATCACCTTGTAAGATCAGAACATTTTATTTATATATATATGCATATGTATATATAAAAATATATATATACACACACACAAATACAAAATCCCCTACCTACTGATGCCACATACACCCTAGGAGAGCTGGCAACTCCCAGCACTGAGCACCCAACCCATATCTCATAGGTTACCCCAAGAAAAGAGCTCCCAGCCACGCACAGATGTGTACATGGGTGTGCAAATACACACACAGACACATATTTTAAAATCCTAAGAAAATCCTGAGTCTTCACTGTCAGCGCTGTATATCACTTTGAGATATATACCATATTAGCAAAAAGAACTGAATTATATTGCATTCATGATGCAATTAAACACTTCACTAGGAATCAATGTAAAACTGATGAGGCCTGAAAGTAGTGCATATGGCTTAGAACATTATAAAACATTACCTTCACTCAAATCCTTTTCAGTAGCAATTTAAATCTTCTTACAGTTACTGCTGCCAATGGTAAACCATCTACTGATTCATAACAGTGCATGGGAACGAATGAATTTTTTTAAAAATTTATTCAACTACTAAATTACCCATGAAACCGGAATAGCTGACAGGAGTAATCTGAATTATTATTAGCTCTGCAAGTATTCTGCATTAGCCAATTTAAAACCACGGCTCACAGGCAGAAACCAGTTAGTACAGGCAGGGTGTTAAATGACTGCCATAGTTCTTCATTTTACTGCTGCTTACGTTTAAAGGTCAAGAGATAAAAATTACATATGACTGCAAACACAGAAAGGGTGTTTATCTTCTTTTTTTCCCTATGAATCAGGTCAACCAGAAACTTTGAAAACATTTGGCGATATGAGTGTATAAACCACAATGGCTCTGAACTACCCCAGGATTTGCATGGGGGAGGTGGTTGGTGTTCCTCCTCCTCCCCATTGCTTTGTGTGCCAGCAAGATGGGACAACACAGGGGTGAGATGGTCCCATTGGGGTCCTGCTCTGGCCACCTCCTCTGAAACACGACCCAAGGCCCAGCCGGGCTGTGGGGATCACCCCACAGTGATGGAGGATCCCACCAGTGGGGACCAGGGGCAGCTGGAGGAGCTCCCCAACCCCGCTCCATCACCAGGACCTGCTTACGGGACAATGAGCAATTCATCCCCAGCCACAATCCCTGCTGGACTCCTAATCCATGGGCTGATTAGTAAGAAAGCAAAACTATCTGGAGATTTGGGCAACCGCTGCTTCCAGCAGTGTCAACCCTGGTGCCCCCCAAAACAAGAGGAGAGGGCAGCACCCAGCGTCAGGCACCCACCACACCATAAATCCCCATTTATAAAGCCCCATCAAGGTGAGAGCAGCCCACTTGGACGCCGAACGTGCCACAGCCCTCATTTACCTCTCACAAAGCAATTAAAGTCTGTGCAAGGCAGGGGGAGGGATGGACTCAGCCCCTGGCAGGGGGACCCCTGGCGGTCCCCACCCGCTCATTTCAGGGGGGGAGGAAGATATTCAGCCCCCAAACAAAGGCAGATCCAGCACTACAGTGATGCTGAGAGCCACACACATCCCACGAGGGTCTCGCACTCACTTTGCCCATTTTCCCTGGATGCAGAGGGCAGGATGGGGTGGGTTTCCAGGCAGAAGCCCTCAGTGCCAGCACGGAGGTGGTGTCTCTTTAACTGACCATAACACTGCATCATCCTTTCTCTTCCTATTTTCAGTTTTATTAGCAAAGCAGCACAATGTTTATACTAGTGGGTATTACATTTGCCAGAACAATTACGGTATGACAAATGGCACATCAATGTAATCCATCAACTCGGCCCAGACAGGAATCCTTTATCCTGGGCTGCCATTAATTCCCAGCCAGGTCTCTGGGGTCCCATGCGTCAGTAACCATGACAACCTGGGGGACGCCGGGCGATGATGGCATCTCGTCGGGAGATATGGGCACCGGGATTTCACCTTTGGTGTCGGCACATCAGTCTTGGGTCGAACATGGGGGGCATTCGCATGATGAGACCCCTGCGTGCAGCATGAGGATCAGGCAGGAGCCCAAAGTCTTGGGGACACCAAGAGAAGATAGAGAGGATGGTGGCACTGGATGGTGGTGGCATGGGACGGTGGTGGCACAGCCCAGGCTATGGCAGGCATCTCCCATGTGGATTCTCCAGTGCCTAATATGACATCGGTGTTCATAGCCCTTCTCTCCACGGGGACAATAGTTTAAGGTGTTTTTCTCTGGCAGCCTAACAGCCCATTTTCATGAAATTTTTTGAACAGTTCTTAAAACACATGCCAAATAATTAGTTTAAAATTAACCACAGGAATCCAACATTACTGAGGGGGATGGACACTGAGGACAAGCCTCAGCCCCACGGGAAGCCAAGCGTGGGGGTACAGGGTAACAGGACCCCTCCTGTATGTGGGGAGGCCTCTTGGGTTTGAAGGCCACCAAGCTCACCAGTGGGATGTGTCTCAGGTCCCACCAGGGCAGAAAACCAGCTGCACCAAAGCTGATCATGATGTGAGATACGGCTGCACCAACCTGCAGCCAAAACCCGCTGGTACCACCGGGCAGGCACAGCCGCAGCCGGGCTCCCCAAACCCCGTGCCAGGAGACATCCCTGGATGCTCCCTTCCCACCCATGGACACACAGCTTGGATGCCTTCATTTTTTGGGAAAGAAGCAAACTCCAGCAGGCAGGAATTCCCAGGCGCTGGCGCATCCCCCAGATAACAAAAGGAGCTGAGTGCTGCCACTCAGAAGCCAAATCCAAGAGGAAAAAAAACCCACACAACAAAAAAACCTAAAATAACCCACACTCCCACAACCCTCCCCGTGGCCACGCTCTCCAAAGCACCGAGGGGTTTCTCCTCCTCTGCCAAATCAACCTGGCCCCCACCCAAAGATGTACACAGCCAGCCTCCACCACCTCCCTGGTTTCAGTAAGCCATTACCAGAATCATCTTATCCCCATTTATAATGTTCAATACATGGTTTGAAGACTTCGCTAATCCAGTAATTAGATACAACACTTAAATGGATGAAATCGGGAGGGTATTTTATGCAATTACACTGGGTTTTCCAAGGGTCTGCCCCCATTTTTAACCCCCCGAGTAGTCGGCTGTCGCTTGCATCCTGCACCCAGACAGGGTTTGGAAAGCATTTTTCAGAAAGCAGATGGGTTTGTGGGGTTACACCGCTGCTCCCGGCTCCCGTTTTCATCCATTGGGATCCCCCCCTCATCCCAGCACAGCGCCTCACAGATCGCAAATCCCCAGGAACATCCCTGGAGCATCCCTGCCCAGCACAGACCCCATCCCTCTTCCCATTCATCCCTGGCCGGCACCGAGCCAGGAGGAATATTAAGGTTTTTCCCATCTTTCCATAGATAACAGCACCAGCCGCTGCGGCTGCCACAATAAAACCATTTTCTCTCCGGCCTCTGCCACGTGCGGGGCCAGGAGACGGCTTTATCCCCCTGAATCCTGTAAATCATCTCAAAGCCATCCTTGCAATTTATAGGTAGGACATTAAACATTATAGCCACTGACGGCATCAAATTACACTTGAAAAATTGAGTTCTGCCGGAAAATGAATTTAAAAACTAAATTAAATTAAAACCTAACCAAATTAAAATTAGGTTTCTATAACTGACTTTTTAATATTTTCAGAAGGGGGAAAAAAAAAAAAAGAAACAAAAACCCTTCTGTCAACTAATAAAATTTGCCAGTGTCTTTTATAGCTGACAAGTCCTGTCTGAGAGCAATTCTGGTTATGCTGCATAATAAATAACTGGAATAGAAAAGGCAGCGGAGGATGGGACGATCAGCTGTGCTGTCTCGGCTCCATTGAAAGGGGCTGTGAAAGGCCAGAAAGAGCTCCAAGCAATTAAAAAAATAATCATAATTAACATAATTCTGAGTAAGAAGCAGGATGGGGCAAATGCGGCCACCACCGCTCTGCTGTAATGACGCCGAAGCAGCCCCGGTGTGCTGGTGGGATGTTTGGGGACCGTCACAGCCCATCGGTCACACGTCATCCCACAAGGATGCTCGGGCAGCGGTGCTGGAAGGAGGTTTGCTGATGCAGGACTGCGGAAAAGATATATCTAAATGCCCTCTTTTCTAGCACCCGCTAGGAAGGAAGGCATTTAGATATATCCTTTCCCCAGGTCCATTCCCTGCTAGAGCTGCAGGGACTCGTCGCACCCTACAAATTTTGGTTGGTCTCACAACCACCAGCTGCAAGGACACAGATGGGAACCACAGCATCCCAGACTGAAACATCAGTGGGGAAGCACCATAAGATTCCACCTGCTTGGTTGGTCTCATGCTCAAGGCTCCAAACCATCAGTTGAAGCTTCCTAAAAATCTCTCCCCAGTCATTAACAGCAGTAATTAATTCATCCTGCTTTTTAAATAGCGTTCGATGTATGAGCCTGCCTGCTCGCATCTTGATCTTGTGTTGTCAGGGCTTTGATAGAGGAGATACATAAACAGCCTGGGTGACCATACATCTATTGATTATTAGTGCAGGCAGATTTAACACGAAAACCGTAATAGGACACATCCAAACGAGCTTTAGGAAATGAGAAAGATCAAGCACGCAGCAAGCAGGTCTGCACAGCCTTGGCTGAGAATTCCCAGTATCCAGGAGGAGTTTGCAGGTATTTGGTCCTGCAAAAGCATCCAGAGAAGTAAAGCCAGGTGGGGAAAGGGAATAGAACGGGGGAAAGGCAATAGAACGGGGGAAAGGCAATAGAACGGGGGAAAGGCAATAGAACGGGGGAAAGGCAATAGAACGGGGGAAAGGCAATAGAACGGGGGAAAGGCAATAGAACGGGGGAAAGGCAATAGAACGGGGGAAAGGCAATAGAACGGGGGAAAGGCAATAGAACGGGGGAAAGGCAATAGAACGGGGGAAAGGCAATAGAACGGGGGAAAGGCAATAGAACGGGGGAAAGGCAATAGAACGGGGGAAAGGCAATAGAACGGGGGAAAGGCAATATTTTCAGTTGAAAGGGACCTGCAGTGATCATCTAGTCCAACTTTCTGACCACTTCAGAGCTGACTTAAAGTTAAAGCCATTATCAAAGGCATTGTCCAACTCTGCCAGGCTTGAGGCATCGTCCACCGCTCTCAGAAGCCTGTTCCAAGATCCCAAACCAGTGCGGTCCACACAAACACCCGTACATGATGCTGAGCCAGGGAACAGAGGCTCAACCAGCAACAGCAGCACCGCATCCCTTTTTAAACTCTCTTTTTTATCTCCATTTTATTTATTGCTCCGCTAAATTGGCAGTTCCCTTGCTGGGGAACTTCCCCCCCCGACTCACTGCTGCTTCACAAGATGCCAGACTCAGGGGCTCGCCTGCTAGACGCCAACCAACGGTCCTCTTTCAACAACATTAATTATCTTGAGCTTTCCATAACACACACACACACACAAAAAAAATCTTGACCCCACTGGCTGCCAATAACAGAGAAGCTCGCAGAGGAAAAGGCTTTTATCTTCCCATCTTCGAAAGGAGTCTCGTGTTTGATCAGTCGGGGCTTTTTTTTTTCCCTTCTCTCTTTGTATATTTTGAACTTTAGAGACTGATTAATTCCTCCTATAGCGGTAAACTGCTGTGTATACTCTCGAGTGTTGACTTGATTTTCTTTCTATTAAAAAATAAATATCTTCATAAGAAATTAAAAGAGCTTAGCGCATCTTTGCTCTGTAAGCAAGTCGGAAAGAGCCTCAGCCTGGAATAGTGGGATGGAGGAGGGGAAAGAGGAGAGTTGAAAAGATTTCTTTACTTTAAATTAAAGTTCAGGATTAAAGGCATCAGGCTTTCAAGAGTTATTGTGAAAGCCTTTTTAAAAAAAGTCCCAAGTGGATAGTCCATAATCTTCTTTTAAATGGCTAAATTTAGAACAAGAAACCCTCCAGCCCTCCACGTCTGGCACACGGCACCAGCGCGGGCTCCGGACTTGGGGTTTTTAATATGATCACTGTTTCACAAATACCAAACAAGATTTACACCAGTTTTGTAAGCCCTGGGTCCACAAAGCCCAGCTTGCCTGGGCTTGGTACCCACAGGATAACACATAAGTATCCGACCCTGCTGCTCATCAGCACCAAGGATGAAAATCAGGAGAAAAAGATCAGAGCCGTTGAGTTCAAAAGTTAATTTCTCTGTCTGGGCCGGGAAGGCAGAGGCAGGCACGATCCCCAATATCGACGGGCCAGATCAGAGATCCCATTTATTGTCATTTATTCCCTACTTTTTCATTTCACCAAATTATCTGAACCCTTACCTCTTATCACAGATCAATGGCTTGGCGAGTAGAAACTCTGAGCTGGTCATAGAAAATATGGTTTACATTTCACCCTCTACCTTGCAGTTTAAGCTCCTTAATCGTGTCTAACAAAGGATTTGACTGAGTTTGTAGCTATTTCAGATGATAAATGCTTCCAGATTTATAGTAGTTATTCACGCAAGGACTACATTACATGTAAATCAATACCATAAAGAACAATTTACTAAAAATATAAATACCATGTTTAGGCTCTAACAATATTAGCAAAGTGGGATTCTTCGTGGCTAAATGTAAAATAACTGCACCTGTTCGAGTGCCCAAGCTGAGATCAGAATAGTGCTCAATGCCACCCTAAAAATAAGAAATATCAGCAATGCCTGCTCTGCCAAAATAGCTCCTGCCCCACCAGCAGCAGTGACGAAGGACGTTCCACCCCCTCCCAGGCGGGAGAGGGACCCTTTCCCATGGGAACAAGGGCTGTGCTGAAGAGAGACATCTCTCCCTGTAACTACATAACTCAGAATAAAAAGCCGGAGCTCCAACACAGCGCAATTAATGCAGGAAGCATCGATTTCTGCACGGCACCAAGCTGGCTCATTAATTCCAGGTGCTCCTACAAGACAATTCCAGCACTGGCCTCCCTGCAACAGGAGATAAACGGGAGGATATCGAAGGCTGAAATTCCTTCACGCACTGACCTTTTATCACCACGGAGCTTCAAAAAAACCATGCATTCTCCACCACTCCCCTCCCCAAAACTCACATTTTGGCTGTCGGTGTTGCAAAGCCAGGTGAGCCACTGTCCCTGGGATGCCAATGCAGGGCCACGATTTCACGGGCAGCGCTGCCTGCAGCCTCCACCTGTCTCTGCCAGGGCCTGGGGCGATGCTGGGATGCAAGGGACACCTTTCTGGAAGCAAGGGACAAGCCACCTCCATCTGCCTCAGCAGAGTTCCTGCCACCACATCCTCACAAAACCCCCTTAACCCCCCAGTCTGCCCATTGACACCCTCTCCCCCCAGCACGGACACCGGCAGCAGGGTGGGGGCATCCCTTGAGCTTTTGGAGAAGCTGCTGGAAGACACTTCACCTCTCACAAACCATCAGAGACCAACACTGGTCCCCCAGCCAGGGGAGCATCTCCCCACACTTGGAGCTACTGCCTCAAACAGCCCCTGGGTGGGAGGGACCTTGATGCAGGAACATAGGTCAGGCAGCCAAAAAATAACCCCAAGAAGGGCAAAGCTGCCTCTTTACCCCAGCACTGTGGTCTGGAGGAGCAGATGAGGCTGTAACCCATCTGTACGGGGACAGGCGACAGGGGACCAGCCACCCTGACTCTCCTTAGCGTCCAAACCACCCCCCCGAACCGTGTGGGACCCCATTCCTGCATGGGGTGGGATGCAGCAGACGGCAGGGAAGGCAGCAGCATCCTCCTGCCGTAACAAATGCCAAATCTGGTTTGCACTTGATAGAGCCTGACAAGAGCAACAATCACAGATTAGTAAGAAAACTTCTTGCTTTTCAACAAAGGTTAATAAATAGTGACAGCATTAAGTCTCTTCTGATTAACTATGCTGAAAGATATCATTGCCGTTTGTAACATGGAATCATTATTGGATTAAGCACAGTGTATAAAAATGAAATGTGAGTTTTAATCTCAAACGCAGGCTCTCCACGCTCCGACGCAGACCGAGCAACTTGCAAAAGCTTCCTTGTATTAAATTCCTTAACTCCGTCTGCGTAGAGATACCATCTACACCATGTCGCCTCTCTAGTTTTTTGGGGGATTGTTTTTTTCTTTCCTTAACTCCAACAAAGCCACCGCGACTTGACTTGAAAAGCATTTAAAAACAAGCCACATGTTCTGGCTAAAATTAAGCCCCAAATCCCATGTCATTTCTGAAGATGGCATCTCCCAGGGAGGATTCCTCCAGCTCCAGCCCCTGGTGTGGAGAGGGCAGGACAAGGGCAAGGAGCAGGAACTGCTGCGCTAATTAAGGAGGCACTAAATTAAGTGTTTCTGGTCATGCATGACCACCTCCTGTGCCTCCCTGCCCCATGGATGGGAACACGGGACGGTTCAGTTAGAAGGAACCTACAATGATCAACCAGCCCAAGATACTCAAAAGGGAAAATATTCTTTAATAAAACAGTTAAAAGCAAAACTCCCGGATTGAGAAGACAAACCGCAGCATCCGTGATGACGTTGTACGGTGGATAGGGAAGAGAAAACCTTCATGTAAACCTCCAGATACGCTGCAACCCAACAATTTCCATGCGTCATGTAAATTCTCTTCAGCTGCTCAAAGGACATTTGTGCACAAGCCCAACACTTGAAGTAGAAAAGAAAAGGTGCTGCTGCGTTTAGTTGGACATACTCGGGTCAACACGGTTAAACCAAGGAGGAATTTTACCCATTTCTACCCAAAATTGTCTATTGAAAAATAAAAGATCACAACTGAGCAGAATTTTGTTAGCTTGAGGGTGTTTGGGATTCATTCCCACTCCAGCCCTCCCACCAGGACTTAAAATATCTCCAGGCCTGGCTGGGAGAAAATAAGGGGAAGAGATCAGAAAGAAAGCTAACAGTAGAAGGGGTTCTTTTTCAAGGAAAAAGCCGCTTTTACAAAAACAAGATGCATTTTCTCCAGAAAAGGCATTTCTGAAGATGTTCTCACTTGAAATGCTGGGGAAAACAAATCTGAACATCTCCCAGAAGAGAAGATTTCTGTTGTTTTATTTTAGGAGGATTCTCTCCCTGTTTATTGTTCATACTGTTGGCATTACATCTACCTTACTGCATTCCACAGCACTTGGGCTAGTTTATAACATAATAGCTTATCTACTCGATTATTACATTTTTTCTTATTTTTATTTTTAAAATCATTAAGAGCAACTGCTAGTTAGCACCAATTGAAACCCCTTATCATCTTTTCCGGATGAAAGGGGGGTGTGTTTGTTGTAATGAAACCAGTTTGCATCTAGATCAAAGTCTCTGCTGTTTGCTTCCTCAGAAAAGTGTTTGACACACATGTCAAAGTGTCAAACTATTTCATTACCACACAAAGCAGAGACACTTTGACTAGGAGATAAGATGTTTCCATCAATCAGCATCCAGAAACACCCTCCCCACTACGATTAAAAAAAAACATGAAATAAGGTGGTTTCAGCCACAGCATTCAAACTGTGGATGCGTTCATGGAGGAACACAGTAATAAAAAATGGCATGAAAGCAAAGCCCAACAGCCATGCATGAGCATCCCACGATGCTCCTTCTGGGGTCACTGTCCAAGGGGAAATCCCGCTTGATAAATGGGAAAACAGGGAAAATAAAGAACTGCTGCCCGAGGGGATGCTGCTGCCGGCCCCAGTGCCCCGGCTTTGAGGCGCGAGTTTAGGGGATGATCCTGGCCTTGCAGGTGAGAAAAGATGAGTCAAGCCCAAGAAATGCCAGAAAGCCTAAAAACAACCCATTCTTCTTCCCGTGGAAAAGAAAACAACTAGGTGGAAAAGCCCACACCTTCATCAACGTGTAGCCCAGGCACAGCAGAGATGAGGATACACGAGGGATGGGGTGGACCACAAGGATGTTAGAATGCCTTCGAATAAATCACCAGCCCAATGAACTGCAGCCCAAGCCAACTTCTTCTGCGGGAAACCACCAAAACCAGCCCAAGGAGGCAGCCCTGGGGAGCAGGGAGGGCTCAGGGTCTGCCACAAAGACAAGGAGCCACCTGAGAAACCAGGACCAGGTCAGCAAAGCCCCAGGAGGGAGCTGGGACCCCTTGGATACAGCAAAGGAGACAGCAGCAAGTTGGATGGTGTCTGAAGGGACTCATCACATGCACAGAGCGCTTTTCATTTGAAACAGACAGACATTGGTTGCAAAATTTAGTTAGAAAGGAAGATCTTAGGTGCCATCAGCTTCATCTCCTCTACAAAGAACATGTAGTAGCTGTTGGTGGTCAAAGTTGCCTTGATGAACATCCCTGAGATGCATGGTCGGGTGCTACATGGTGACACGAGACTGGGGACACTTGTGCTTGATGCCAGTGACCACACCACTAATGGGCTGTGGGATCTACTTGAAAGTCAGCCCAACAAATATGTTTGTTCAAGGGAAAACAGAGCTGAAGCAGCAGCAAGATGTGGTGGGGACCAGAGAAAAGCCTGCACAGAACCAGCGATGCTGGGGGAGCTGTGCGGGAACGCTTCATCCCTACGTAAATACTGTCACCATCATGCCAGCAGAGCCACTGGCTCCGAGACCAGCTAGAAGTTATCAGCCTGAGCAAATTCGGCTTGTTTAAGTTTATATTGCTCTCAGGCACGTTCACCTCTCTGATTTTCCCCAAACACTCTCTCTGGAGGAAGGAAACTTATTCCTCAGTTTCACCTCACCCTCCCACAGGACCCACATAGATTTACAGATGCAGAAGAAAAGCGGCCATGACCACACCAAGGATGCTCCCCAGGTTAATTCAGGTCAGAGATGAGCTCCCAGATGGAGTGAGCCATTTGGGGCAGGGATGCAGCTCCTCTCCGCTAACCCCTTCGCAAACTCGTCTTGCAAAATTGGTTTTTAGCAAAGCCACTTATCACCTTAACCATCTATCGATTCCCTGACTCCTGGCCAGAGCTCCCAGGATCCAGCACAGCACGGGCAGGAAAAGCAGAGAAACCCAACTGCAAATGAGGGCACTAAAGAGCGTGGCTGAGATCGCCCTCGACCACGAGCAAAGCGGTGGTCAGAGGTTCACTGGGAACTTCAGAGCAAACACTGCCAGACAGAAAACTTCTGCTTTTTTGTTTTGCTTTGTTTTTTTGCCACGTCCAGAGGAGAGATGGCAGGTGAGCTCCACCCCACCAAGGCCAAATCCTGCATCACTGTGGCTGCATCACCAAGCTGGGACCTGCACATCACAGAATCACAGAATTGACTGGGTTGGAAAAGACCTCAGAGATCAACAAGTCCAGCCCTTGGTCCAACTCCAGTCCGTTTACTAGATCATGGCACTAAGTGCCATGTCCAATCTCAGTTTAAAAACCTCCAGGGCCGGTGAGTCCAGCACCTCCCTGGGCAGCCATTCCAATGCCTGACCACTCTCTCCGTAAAGAATTTCTTTCTAATATCCAGCCTAAATTTCCCCTGGCAGAGTTGAAGCCCATGCCCCCTTGTCCTATTGCTGATGCCTGGGAGAAGAGCCCAATCCCCACCTGGCTAGAACTTCCCTTCAGGTAGTTATAGGGAGTGATAAGCTCACCTCTAAGCCTCCTCTCCTCCAGACTAAACAACCCCAGCTCCCTCAGCCTCTCCCCATAGGCCTTGTGTTCAAAATCACTCAAGTGCAATGCCAGGATCCTTTTTCCCACGTGGCAATTGCAAAAGAGAATACATAAATAACCCCCTGAGCATCCTTCTCCAGGGATCACACGCCGCCTAAATCCCATCTCCGTGGCCAGGATGGCCCTGGAGCCGCCGACGCCAGGACACGGGCTGCGAGCAGGAGCTCACGGCCCCGCGAGCTTCCCGGCAGTATCGATCTCCCAGCAGTAACAGCCGGTATAATTTTGCTTAGCTTCAAATACCTGGCGATCATGAATTCTTCGGCCACAAGGTTATAAAGCATTCTCTAAAACATGAGAAAAAGATTAAGCTTGCTTATAGTTAATAATATACTGTACACTGTCTATCAAGCTGGCTGTTTGCTATTGAGAGCCTACTATTAGACACTTATTTAAAAGGCCTTTCAAGGCTTCCGAAGAAAGTGCAGTTATGCATTTTTTT
The DNA here is from genome assembly GCF_964273445.1 of Streptopelia decaocto. Taxonomy (NCBI): domain Eukaryota; kingdom Metazoa; phylum Chordata; class Aves; order Columbiformes; family Columbidae; genus Streptopelia; species Streptopelia decaocto. The sequence continues at coordinate 4,868,297 of NC_138670.1, read as the reverse complement.
TTTTCTGGCAAGAACTACTATAGATAAACATCAATTCACTCCTGCAGATCACAGTCGCAGTAAATAAATTTTTCAGGAAGCTAAGTTCCATACAAAGCCTCCTCAAAGCTCCCATTTCACACAACATCAATGTTTGGCCTCTGAGAAATAAAAAAGCTGTAAGGTTGCTTTATCCAGAGCTAAATTATCAATTGCAGCTGCTTAAGAAAAAAAAAAAAAAAATAGGGCATTTCAATGAGAAATCAGTGCGGGAGGTAAACAATACAGTTGCTAGATGGCGATACCGGTTAGAGACAAAACAGGGAAAGATGGGGATTTTGCTGGTGATTGATCTGGACCTCCTGTGACGGCATCTGCAGCCCCGCATGCATTGCTGCGGCCCCAAATGCACCATTGCAGCCCCAAATGCATCAGTGATGGTGAGGAGGGAGCAGCCAGCTCCAGGCAAGCTCAGCAGCCCGCGCTCGCGCTATTTTCTTTTATAGCTTTTTAAAGTAGCGGCCTGGGATTATCCATTATAAAGCATTTGTCACCAAAAAAAGCAAACCACCCCACACTAGTTATAACGGTAAAAGCCACGTCCCCCTGGATCTCTCGCGAGGTGGGATGGAGGGAGAGCTGCCCGGCCGAGCCCGCAGCGCTGGATTCCGCCGGCTCAGACAGTGGGAGGGAGTTACAACCCACTGGGATCCAAAAGTGCTTTTCAAAGCAGCTCGCCAGGATTCTGCCACGGGATGGGAAGGGATGGCAGGAAAAGCATCTCGGCTCAGCCCTTCCTAACGAAGCCCTGGCCATTTTGAGCAGCATCCCACAGGGCTGCTGCCCGCTGCCTGCCCAATAATTCAGTCCTTGGGGGGTACATCCATACCCTGCCAGAGCCAGGACCGTGCTAATATTCAGGATGCTCCATCTGCTCTTTAAATAAAGAGACGCTGGGCTCTGTACTTGTTTAATTATGAGCTTAAAACCAGACCAAAATACAGAAATGCTTCCAGGCTCTGGTTGTGCACCCTGGTAGGAAGGCAGGGTTCTTAAATAAGAGAGCAAGGGATGGGTCAGTAGAACTGCTGCCAAAGCACAGTCTGCATGTCCCTCATAGCAAGACCTAATGAACCAAAATACCCTGCGGTGCCCAAAGTTGTTGGAGCTTCATAACTCACTTAAAAAAAATCACGGAGGAAAAAGGGCAGGGCTGTGTTCTGGTTTTGGTAACTCCAGAGCAAATCAGCGCAGCTTTCCAGCAACACACAGGGTTGTACCTGCCAGCCTTGGCACTGGCACAGGTCCAAACTCATAGACCCCAAATGAACCCTGAGCTGCAACGGAACAAGCCCCTCGCACGCTCTTCAATCGCAAATGAAGCAGCAAAGCTCCGTTTCCAAGCCCACCGGTGCGGTTTGCTCTGCGGGGACAGCAGAACCGGCCCCAGCGCGGTTTGGGGTGAACCCTGTCTGGAGCAATGACGCTAAAACCCAGGGACCCACCAGCGATTCAGGCACTCAGTTGTTAAACAAAAGGGCAATTTGGAGAGTTAATAAGTTACCAGAGGAGCTGCTGCCTTGCTCAAGCACAAGAACTGGGCAGCTCCCCATTGCCTGACAGAGGCTAAAGACCCATCATCTCCATCAACGCTTCCTAAGCGCTGGTTATTTAAAAGAAAATAATAAAGAAAGCCAGGTCAGCTGCCCCTCAGCTCTTTACAAAAATGTTTTCCTTTCAACTCATCTCAGAAAATAACCAGCAGATGCTCAACAGAGGAGCACATTTTCCATCACTAAAATAAACTTAATTCTGAAGTCGTGAACTTGTGACACCCATTGCTCTCCTGAAAATAAAACCGCCAGGGATGATATAATATGCATATTTAACCTTCTGATGTTGCTAATGTTTTTAGCAGAAACTGATACATCACCCGTGCCCGCCGACAGGCACGAGAGCCCAGAAGCTGGTGCTGTGGCTATTAGCAAACCGCTATTACCTGCAGAGTTATTTCTAGGTTATAGAAATGAGCTCTTGGGCTTATGGTATTGAAAGGGCTACGGCACCCAGTGGGGCCAGGGAGCTCATCCCATCGCCAGCCAGAGGCTTTGGGACGCTTTTCTGGGTACTTAAGTCACCACCTCATCAAAACAACAAAAAACCATATATATATATATATATATGTTCATAAATACACCAAATTTTAAATAAGAGGCAAGTCTTTCAAGGAAAAAACCTGCCGGGAGCAAGCCCCCACACAGCCCTGATCTTACTTGATCCAAGGCTAGAGGGAAAATATTTATTTAGGTTAAGGAGATTGCCAGAAGGCACAAGTTTTAAAAGTAAAATGCCAAAGCACCCAGGGAAAAACCATGCAAATTACCATCAGGACAAGTTCTTATCTATATCAATATCTGCCGGCAACAGACCGTCCCCAGCCACCAACCACAGAGTCATCTGTACTCGAGCGACACTTTCCCCAAAGTTACATTTACAAGACTTTTACCGTTTCTATTATTTTTTTTTTTTAAAAAAAAGGTTTCATTTTCAGGGAGCCCTGTTACAGCAGTTGTTGAGCACTTCAAACCTAAATTTCCATTTAGGAATGAAAATCTATGTCATGCACGTCTTTACAAAAAGCAACATGTGCTTAGCAAGATGCAACGCAGTATGTCAAGTTTGGGACACTTTTTGTGTCCCAAGTAATCATAACTTTTAAAAAGCGCATCTGCCCAGGTCCCCATCCAGTATTTAACTTTTAATAGGAATGTAGCTCTTTTAGTATTCATGATGAAATCGAAGTTACTCTCTCAGAAACTTTGCTCGCACTCAGGAATTTGTCCAGGACCGCTCAGCACCCCTGGGGTTTGTCCCCTGCTCTCCCAACACCCACAAGCTCATCTTGAAGGTGATTCTTGGTGGCCCTTGGGGACAGGAACCCTCCGCAGGGTTGAGCCGAGCACCCCCAATGTGCTTTTCTCTATAAGATTTGGTGACTGGTAAGTAAATGGTAAGTAAATGTTTTTCCATCAATAACAACAGATAGATAAATCAAAGCTTCAGCGTCAGATCTCTTCAACAGCAACAGGGATGTCCTACCGAATCCGTAGATGAATCAAATACCTGGCACGAGGCTGCAGATAATCCCCACGGTTTATTTTGGGGGAGCCGGGGTGCGGAAGGAGGGGGGGCAGGCTCCAGCCCTGGCCAGGATTTGCGTATTAGTAAAAAACAAACAATCCTGTAAATAACGAGCCCCTCGTCCTGTCTCCACCACGCTCCTCTTATTGAGTGAGTCAGATGTTCTGCTGATTAAAAATTGATCCATTTCAAAATCTAATCAACAGAATAGGATTCTTTCATATGTTATCAAGGCAGCTGCTGACAACAAAAACCAAACCTGTTATTAACCCATGAACCCCAATGACCTGAACCTGGCTGGGCTCTGCAACTGTAAATTATTCAGTAGTCCAAGAGCAATACCCGTAAGCCTGATGAATTTACGCCCCGAGCGGAGCCGGTGGGGGTTAAAGCCAATATCACAGACCCAGGGGTCCCCGGGGACGCGGTTCATGACACGCTGCCACTCCGTGTCATGCCTGGGAATACATTACCGGCGTCTGCTCGGCCTCGCCTTGCAAATGTCTAGTCCTTTTTTTTTTGTTCTTGTTTTTTAAATGACTTTCTGGATTCATCACGGCACCGTAGGGAGCAGCCCTGTGCCGGCAGACCCCAGGCAGTACGGCCGGTCTCTGCTCAAGCCCCAGGTCATCGTCATTGAGCAAAATTCATAGAGCAAACGGTTGGCACCCCTGCGTTAACCATCGCCCAGCATCGCTGCATCAGCCACAGAGGAACAGGGAAATTGGGAAACTGCCACATGCAGCATCGGCTGCTGGTTGATCCACTCACTCTAAGAGGCTTGAACCAGAGTGGGGAAAAATAGGTGCCACGTAAACCAAGCTCAAAGATAATAATGGCTTTTCTCTTAAATCAGAATATATTTGTAAGTTTGATGACTCTCTGAGCACTCCATAAAGCTCAAATAAACCCTGGAGAGCCCCCTCAGACTGGCCACAATTGATCCCAGCTCCACTCCGGATTAAACCCCTGGCAGGCTCCCGGTGAGACCTCCCCATGCACCTCAGCATCCTTCCAGGGATGCTGCCTGGTGGGATATCAGAATGATTCAGACACAGAGAACACAGCAGGGTTTTGCCTCCTGATAAATCAGATATTCCATATAATTTCATTACATTACAAGGTAGATATCAGGGAATGACTCTTGGAAGAGAAGCTGAGCCATCCTGACACAGCCAGTGATTCATTCCTGTGATCTGCAGGGATGTAAATAAACAACCTTTGGTTTGTCCCCAAATCATCATCGTCACCTCTCTGGGGGCCACGGTGGCTCCCTCGGCGCTGCCAGGGCAGACAGGCTCACCCAGCACCGACCATCTACCCCTCCGCTCCCTCCTCACTATCTCATAATCACACTTGTGCAAAGCTGTTGCCGTACATACGGAAAAGAGAAAACATCCTTGGAGAGCCTAACAATCAGACAATTTTTAAGATCATGGAGCATTAAACCATTCCCAATAGGGTTTACTAATCAAACAGCCAAATCCTTCATAACCAACCAATCCCTACAGAGCAATTAAATCCTTCCCCTTTAAAACACTTGGCACGCCGTCTGGGGAGAAAAAGAAAAATTTGCAAAATTCATTTGATAAATTAACCAGGGAAAAGAAAGAAGTGAATCAAGCTTTGTTCTTTTCATTTTTTTTAATTATGGAATTCACAATGCCTGAATAATGTTTAATAAGAACTATGAAAATTCCTAACAGTATTACAACACAACACAAAAGAATTAACCTGGTTACCGTGAAAAATTGCATATTTAATTAAGAACAGAGAGTTCAAAACTATCCAGAGATTTCAAAAGTACTGTTGCCTAAGGGGCTAAATTACACGCTCGCAGTGCTGCTAACAGGGCTGGAGCGCGCAATCATTACCCAAGTGTCCCCATTAAGTGACAATGGGCAGATGACATCAAATTCATTTCAAAAGCAACAGGAATTGAAGCATTCACTTGGGTAGTGGAAGGCAAAGCGACTATCCTGCTGGTATAAACCAGACCCCTTGTTGATAAAGGCAATAATTAAAGAATAATGTTAATTAGCTGCTTTTATTTGAAAGAAAAGTGCAGTGGCAGGAGACGCCGCTACCTCTGTGGTGTGTGCCAAGCGGAGAAGGGAGCAGGAAGAGCTGCTGACCCTGGATGGCCACCAGCATCCTGGATGCGGGGTCGTGACCGGAGCCGTGCCATGGGCTGGGACCCACTGGCCTTGGGTGGCCACGGCACTGGGCAGCCCTCGCCACCACTGCAATGGGGCCTGGGGAGTCAAGAGGGGGTTGGGATCAGCCCATCACGGGTGCCGGAGGAAGGGGCCTGGAGTGGCACAGCCAGAGCATCCCGCTCCAGCACAACATATGTGCCATGAGCAGATGGAGAAGCCTCCACTCGGGCACTGCTGAGGGGAACCTCATGGGACTCAGCACTAAGCTCTGCGCCATCAGGCTGGACACGAGGAAGAAATTGTTGCCCCTGAGGGTGGTGAGAGCCTGGCCCAGGGTGCCCAGAGAGGTGGTGGATGAACCATCCCTGGAGACATCCCAGGCCAGACTGGACGGGGCTCTGAGCAACCTGAGCTGGTGCAGATGTCCCTGCTCGTGGCAGGGGTGGCACTGGATGAGCTTTGAAGGTCTCTTCGAACCCACACTATTCCATCATTCTATGGAGGGTGGTGAGCTGCCGCCCTGGGGGTACAGGGAGCTGCAGTACAGGGATCCCCAAGAGCCTTCCTCCTGGAGAGCACCATCCTCCCCATCACCATGTACTGCTCCATCACACGCAGGCATCATGGGGTCTTCTAGCAACACCCAAACCGTGCCCCTGTTCTCCCTTCAGCCAAGAAACCAGGGTGACATGAGGGGTAACAACTACCCAGCTCCCCGGGGATGAAGCAACGTTTGCAAACCACTGCAAGAGCCACAGATGACGGCAGCTCTCCCCATCGGTGTGATTAATAAAGAATAAATGTCCTCCGCAGCCAGGCTGAGCAATAACACACCGTCTCCGGCGCCGATGAGCGGCTGTGCTTACACCGCACATTACAAGACGCGCTGCCAGCACCAGGTAATACTTTATTATGTTATCCCGACGGAAGAAAACAAAGGATGCCCGAGGTCCTGACTTCGGTGTAAAACTGCAGGAGCGTTACCAAAGGCAACGGCAGCATGTCTGAAGCAGCTGACGCACAGCACAGCTCCCACCACAGGAATATTTACATGGGGTTCAAATTGGTTATTTACTTTTTTAGAAAATCCACGTTGCAGAAGAACTAGCTAGCACGCACACGCCAAGCAATTAATATTAAAACGGCCACGCGTTAGCAGTGAGTCGCTTAAACTGCAGCTATATCAATACTCTGGGGTCCTGTTGCAGCTTTGGGGAAATCATTAAGTGCTACACCAAAGTAGTCAAAAAAATAATTACACGGCAAGGCCGTAATAGGAAAAAAAAAAGGCACTGAAACCATTTTGGAAGGTGGTGTTGGTGTGTTCAGCTGTGTGAAATCAGGAAGCTCCACTTAAAAGAAAATCCACCAGTGGTGGGGATGCTGCAAAGCAGCTCTTTGGCAGACACAGCCAAAATAAATCATATTAAATGTACAGATGAAGCTGAAGGAGCCCATCACCGCACACTGCCCTTCCAACAGGGTTCCCGCCTGCAAGCCCAGGGTGAGCAGCTATTGTCCCCCCAGCACCCCAAATCTGAGCCGGGATCTGCCAGCGCCGGCTGGGGACGATGCAGGAAGAGGGGGATGCTGCTCATTAGAAGCACTGCAGTAAATAACAAGCACTTCAGCTTTCCAGGCTATCTAAGGCTTTTGGTTAGATTTTACTGATGACCCCCTGTGGCTGGCGGCTTGCTGGCTTCGAGAGCTGCTTCTTCATGGCGCTGATACATCCAGGACCTCTTTAAAGATGCCCCAAGATCCTCAAAATGGGCAACCGAAATAGGGCACACAACCCTTCCCAGGGCTTTTCTCTGCAAGGGACCACAGACAAGTGCCCAGCCACACCGCCATGGCATGGGCACAACCGCCACAATGCTGCCAGGCCCCTTTTTGGGGCGTTTTGCAAGAATACTCCATCCCTTACACCCCACGAGCAGGGAAACTGAGGCACAAAGCCATCACCCAAGGGAGCAAGTGGGTGCTGGGACAGAGCCTGACCCAGTGCCAGAGCAGTTTCATTCCATCCCAAATCCCAGGCTTCTCAGCCTGCGATGGGGAAGGGGACACGGGGACATCATCCTGTTATTTTATGGTGGGCCAGGAAGAGGAATCCTGAGTTTCAACCCTCCAGCAGAAAAACCCCACTGCCCCATGCTCATCCCCATCCTTTCCACTCACTGAGCCCTGAGGTACTGGGATGAGGAACCCAGAGCCCCTGCTCACGCCCCCAAACCCCCACCGTCAATGCCACACCAGGAACAGGAGATCTTAGACATCGATCCCAAATGAACTGGACCCAGCATGGGGCCAAATCCTCCTTCCCAGCTTTTGCTGCCTCAACAAGACACCAAAAGCTGCAGGAAAGCATGCAGCACAAAAAAAAAGGGATAATTAAAGGAAACTCAGTCATAGATCCTAACACAACATGCACAAGAAAGTGTTACGAAAGGGGAAAACTTTTTAATAAAGTCTGCAAGTATATATTCCTCCTTTATCAACCTCAAGATTTATTGACCCAAGAAGGCATATTGACTGAATAAATCTTGATAATGACCCCAGCAGAAGTCAATACCTGCTTATTATCTCCCAAGTTGGGGAATTACATCTTTCGGTAATAGGAGCAGGATGGTACAAAACGTTCTGAGAAACTTCACCCAGGCTTTTTTTTGGGGGGGATGGATGTTTCTAATGTGCCTGTTCCAAACCAAGAGGGAACCTGCAACACCATTAATACAGCGAGCGAGCTGCGGTGGGGTTTCTATCTCAAGGTCTGGTAAGGGAGGAGCACACACCATCGCTTTTGAACCCTAAATTAATTGAATTTCAAGGCAGGCTCCTGAGGAGCAGGATGCTGCAGCTCACCATCACCCTCCCTCCTCCCCACAAACCATGATCCCACATTTTCAATTTGTTGTGTTACACCAGCAGCTCACGGGATAAACCCCTGAAATTCAAGACATGGGAATTCCCATAGGCGGGGATGTTCAGCGCCATGATTACAGCAGCACCCAAGGGAGGAGGGAACAGCATCACCACCATCCCACAGGACACACAGCCACCCCAAGAATGCAAATACACTGCTTGTCCCCACCAGCAAAAATAGGAAGGGAAAACACGGGAGCAGACGGGCCACTCCATAGCCCAAATCTGTAGGCAAGCAAAACCTTCTGCATTTAAACACGGTGCTTCTTTTGCCAACAGTTAACTTTCCATTCAGCAGAGAACACAGCAGCTATGGGACCGGCACACACAACAATTATGCCTGCATTTTTATTCGAAGTCTCTGCAGACGGCAAGAAAAATTAACTGAAGGGAGCAGCTCCTGTGCCAACATATGGAAGGAGATGAATAGCGAGTTCTGCACGCTCCGCCGAGGTTATCTAGTTAAGCAAGTACCTCCTGAAGGACTCACGGGCTGGGAGCGTACTGTTTGCTTAATCTGGTCATAAATAATAATTCGGATCAGCAAACGCTTTAATATTCAGCTCCACCTGCAGCACAGCAGCCCTGCTGAGCCCTGGCAAACTCACGGCCGCGAGGCAGCGGGAGGTGATGACGCAGCCCGGGGACCCCAAGGAAATGGCTCATCCCCAAACCCACCTCCACGCTGGACAAACCCCCCAGGAGGTGATACCTCCCTCTGACACCTTCCCTCTGCTCCCACAAAATCAAATTATATATCCGACCTCGTCCCCTATTTGCCTCTTAGCCACAATCCCGTTCTTTTTCCCCTCCTCCACCAAGGCCACAGAGACAATCCACCAAACTGGATCAGGAGGCCAGCACGCACATCTCTAATGGGCTGCGGCACGCACACAATTAATTAATGGATTTATTAATTAGGGAAGAAGTCGCTCTTCGGGCTGAAATTGGGGTCACCAGTTTCTAAAGTGAGAGCTGTGGAGCTAAAGATAAACTCTCATTTTCTGCTGCTCTCTTCTTGTCTGGCAGCGTCTCAATTATTCAGCCACAGGAGGGGGGAAAATAAAAGGGAAAAATAAGAAAAACCACATTTCACTTTAGAAACTTCGTGGTTCAACTTCCTGCTGATGGACAACACAGGCCCAACCGTGAGTGGGACCAGCAACACGGCCCATCTCGTTCTCCCCTTCACATACAAATTGGAAATATCAGAAATATCAAGTATTTGCTTCTAATGAAGGATTTTTGGGGAATGGTGGGATGGATGCTGCACCCCAGCCTGTCCCAAGGATAGAGCTGCGGTGCAGATGTGGAGGAAGGTGACACCACAAAGTGGTCAATGATGGTGGCACCCAGGGACACACAAGTACCACAGTCACTGAGTGGCCATGCTGGAGCATCAGCTACACTTTGGTAGTCGGTTCAGCTGAACCTCCTTAGTGTCACATGGAAGGGACAAGCATTTCTAGCTGCCACAGCCCTAGATCTCTAAGGAAACAGCGCTCCTGGGTGAAGGAAAGAAATGTCACTAGTGTCCCTGCCAATGGATGGGCTGCAGAGCACAGCCGCAATAGGAGACAGAGAAGAATCCACGTGAAGAGCATCACCATGAAAGCCCCGGACACTGGAAATCTCTCAAGAGGAGCACACAACCATCAGACAACACATACCACCACAATGAGATAAACACCTGCAGAGAATGAGGCTTCATTAGTGCCACTGCCCCTAAATTCATGTTAATGGTTTAAACGGGACAATTCTGCAGCCCACATGCCTGGGGAGCACAAACCACCTTCACAACCCCACAGCACTCCTCAGCCACCCCCAGCATGGGCTGCACTTGCATAAACCCCAAGATTTCAGCTTGGAAAGACAAAAATCCCCCTGAGATGGGGCACCCAGAGCCCCCTCCCCCAGGCTTCCCCTCTCTTCCCCCTGAGCACAGTGACCACGGGTACCATCCCACCCTCCACCTCTGCGATGCTGGGGTGGAAACAGATGGTGTTGGGTGCTGGAGGAAACTAGAAGGTCCCACCATCCGCTCCATAAGAGCCCACCAAAACACACAGAACCCGGGGAATTTGCAGAGGTGAATTTCCCCCCCATTCACAGCCCTAAAAGTGCCCCCGAGATTATCCTGCCCAGAGGCTGCTCCACCAGAGTGCAGTTAAGTTTATTAGTCCAAGCTCCAGGAATTAAGCTTCAGCCAAGAGGACTGATTGCTTATTTACTGCTGTTGTCTATATAAAGAAGAATTTTGACACATTGTTAAATGATAGCACATTTAGATAAGTCAAGCTGTCATATCATTTAATGGATGTCTAAACTCCCTCTGTAGCTGATATGTAAAATTTATGCGCTTCAGAATATCATAAGGTTATAATATTTTAATCACATCCACAGTTGTGGGGTTTTTTTTCTCCCCTAAACTTTGAACAGCTAAAAAACATTCCATCAACCGCACGGCACCGCGAGGCTCCCGGCACGCTGCCATCCGGCAGAGCCGCCGAAGTTTCTGCCCAACTCCGCTCCGGCACGCGGAAAGCGTTCGCATTACAGGAAATCAAACGAAGAGCATTTTATTTGACGAACCAAACACTGGAGCCATATAGCCAGAGCTCATCTGCATAATGAGATGTGAAGACATTTATAAAAGATGGCTATAATCGGTCTCTCTCCTCTCACTCGCGGTTGTATTTATTATCCCAAATCAGCAGCTCACAACTCTTGCTATTTTTTGCCGTTTTAACACAGATTAAAACAGCATCCAGCATGCGGAGCGTGTAATCCATACAATGCTAACCGGAAGATAATAAACCAAGAGCAAATTAAAACACAAAAAACCCACAAAGGTATGAATCCCGCTATGACTATTATACACAAGAAAGCTGTAAAAAAATACTGCATTAGTAATGTACACAATAAAACAATCTCATAACCCGGTGAAATATGTCTGGTATTATCTTTGATAGAATTTTATCTCTTCTCATTTCCGAGACTATGTGCTGTAAAAAGGCTCAACGCCGTCTCGATCAAAGTGCTGCCGAGTAGCACATTATCTACGTGTTTTACATATGCCCACCATTCATCAGGGTTGCTCAAACTCTGCCATTCCCAGCCAGCCCCAGGCCAGCAGAGCTTCTCAGACACATGCATTAAAAAGAGAGAAAAAAATAAAAAGGAAAAAGCTCTTGGAAGAATAATAAATGGATTGTTTCCTTTTTTTTTTTTCTTTTTAATTATTTTTTTTAATAGAGGGCATTAGGCCAAGCTGGCACAAGGTCACCTTTCCCACCGTGATCCCAGCAAGGCGGCAGAACTGCTGCCTGGACAGAAGTCAATCCCAGCGCTCCCTCTCCAGCTCCGTACCCAGGCACGGCCGCTCGGCCAAGCAGAACGGTGGGGAAGGAGAGCGGCTGCCCATCTCCCAGCCCAACTCTCCCCCCGGCAAGGCCCCCCCGACAAACCCACGGGAAAGTAGCTGCCAATATTTGTCTTTAAATAAAGGTCTGCGCGCACCCAGGAAAAGTCATTAGTGTGATGTAGCGAGGAATGCTTTTGTATCCGAACTGCTTAGACCCGTAATCCCTTTCTGACCACAATGCCATAAATGAGCAGTCATGGCAAACCGACCAGCCCTGGTACCTGCATTACTTTTAGGGTCGCGTATCACAGATGTAGCACGTAATCTCCTTAAAAGCCAAAATGTATTAAACGCTGGAACTGTTGATACAGTACTGAAGCCCCATAAATCGCATTTCAATTTGTTTACTCCCCTATGAAGCATGCCGTATTTTAAACTCCGTAATATCCTACAGGGATAAACCCATTTAATATCCATGTAAATGCGCATTTCGGCTTTTGTAGTAGATCCAGGTTGGGTTTCATCCCATTATGTTGGGAGAGCTATTGTGTTAATTATCCGCCTCCCCACTACATCGGCGCCTATTTAAGGTCACAAAACTGTCAGCATCCCCTGACAAACCTTCCCTCGCACACGTTAACAAAAGGACTTACCGTTAATTTCACAGACCGAGGGCACCACGGCGGGATACGGCATCCGTGACCTGCCCAGAGCCACAAAGGATCTCTCTCCCGCCGCATCCATCACAAGTCCCGACCGCTGGGTACCAGCCCTCACCCCCGCCGGCTCTCAGGACTGACCAGCCGCCCACCGATACCGATCGCCTTCACCGACATTCAGGGCTGAGCGAGCCCCAGCACCGGCACCGCAAACCCCCGGCCCTGAATAACAATGGGAACGCGGCGGGGCCCCGGGCAGCCCCGCTCCGCCATCCCCCGGGCTACCGCGCATCCATCATCTCCATCAAGAGCCTCTGCCCTCCCAGCGCCCGGCTCCAAACACCAGCGAGGGGACGCAATTACAGAGCCGTCCCCGCTCCCGGGACGGGGGGGTGGGGACGAAACGACGACACCGGGGACACTTTGCAGCCCGCGGGCACCTGCGGCTCCGCTCCGCGGGCAGGGAGCGCAAGAAACTTGGCGGAGCGGCGCGGGGGGCCGCGCTCCCCGCAACTTCATCCCGCGGTAACTTCCCTCCCTCCCTCCTTCTCCTCCCGCCGGGGCGGAGCGGCGGCCGCCCCCCTCTCCCGCTCCCGGCCCCGCTGTCACCTCGGGGGCGGCGGGGCGGGGGCCGGGGCGGCGCGGCTCCATTGCCGCTAGCGCTGCTCCATGCTCCCGGGCGGCGCCGAACAAAGAGCGGCGGCGGCGGGGATCAATTTCTGATACCTATCGATGGGGAAAGGCGGGCGGAGGGAGAGAGGGAGGGAACGGGGAGGGGGGGGGGAGAGGGAGGGATGGGGGCGGCCGCCTGGATCCCCCCCCTCCCGCCGGCTCCTCCGCCAGCCCCGCGGCCGCCGCCGCCGCCACCAACCTGGAGCCGGCGGACATCAAACCGCGTCCGGTATCGAAACATCGATCCCACGTCGGCGGCCATCTTGGGGGAGCCAGGCGGCGCGGAGGGGCGCGGAGCGGCGCGGAGGGGAGCGGAGCAGCCCGCCCGCCTCCACCGCCGGGGGCGGCCCCGCCGCCTCGCCCCGCCCGCGCTCCGCGGGGAGGGGAGGGGGCGGCCACCCCCAAACCCGGGGCCACCCCCGGGGACCGTCCCCACGCGGGTCGTGGGACCCCCCTCCCCCGCCCGGGAAAGGGGCGCAGAGCCGCGGTACGATTGATTTCTTTAAAAACAAATCAGTGTTTGACAAACACCCAGCCTCCGCGGGGAGGGGGAAATTCACCATCCGGAAGCTGCCGGTTAAACTTTTTCAGGTTGTTTTATTTTTATTTCTAACCTGACACATCTAGCACCTTCGACCTTGGTGGGAGTTGGCATAGCAAACATATAGTACACCACGGCCAGAAAAATCCCCAAATTCATACTGGTTTAGGGCTACATTTTTAAATTACTTAATACATTTGGGCTGTGAAGAATTCGACCAACTTCAACAGAAGAGTGGAACGCAGCCAGTAACGCTTGGGCAGTAACAAAACCTGTGCAAGAAATACCCGCTTTGCTTTCCTACCAAAACAAATAAAGGACTGCACGGTTTCTGCCTCACATTGCCCCGTATCCTGTTGTACCAACCACACCAGCATCTCAAGGGCTTTGAGCATTAATTTCCTTTCCCTGCGGGAAAGTGATAACCTCCCAGCAGAGCTGAGCCGTGTTTGCACTGGAGGGAGCCCAGCGCCACTGGCCGTGACTCGCTTTTGAGCAGCAAAGGGCTGAGCTGCCCCTTTGGGTGCATTTTGCAGGAGGCTTTTTGCAGACCAAGCAAGTGCAGCATTTTAATATTCCTGCTAAGGAACAGGTAACACCCCGAGCTGTTCTGCAGGCACATGCACGTCTCTGCACATGGAAGAGCCCAGGGCTCAAACCCACATCCCAGCTCCCTTCCCCAAAACCCAGTGTGACACGAGCTGGGCCACCCACCCCATGGAGGGGGATGCAGTACTGAAGGGCTGCCCCAGGCTGCTTTGCCTCTGAAACTGCAAAGAGGACAAGGGTGACAGGCAGCAGCCCCCCCCAATCACCAGTACATTGGTGTGCGTGTGTGTCCCCATCTTACCTGTCACCACTTGCAGAGATCCCCATGCTTGGACAAGCTGAATGGAGATGGTTAACCATCCCAGCAGCCACCATTATCTGTGTGCACGGACACCAGCAAACCCAGGACAAGTGCTCCTGCAGCTGTCACTCATAGTCCATCACTGTCCCAGTCCCAAAGCTCTCAGCTCCTGTCGCTGCAGCAGATCTTGCGGCACTGGAGCCTCTTTCTGCACGCGGCTGAGGATGAAGCAGCCCCTCTGCCATCCCGGGGGCTTGTCCCCACCTGGCAGCTCAGGCACCATCGTGCTGCTTTTACCTGCATTTTGCAGGACTCTTGAGATTCCACTAAAAAGCAACAATTCACATTCAGAAGACACCAAGGAAAAAGCAATATCCTTCAAACTTCACTCTGCTCCATGGGTGCTTCTGACTGTCACAGGGACATGTCTGCTCCTTCCTTTCTTGCTGTCTGAAGTTCACCTGAGCCAGGAAAAGTGTCCAAAAGGATCAGGCAGACACCTAAAATGACCTTGGCATAAGCAGCAAGGAAACAATCGCATCCTTCTTATCTCTTCCACTCAGAAAAGCTTGGAGCTGCTCACAATCCCACAACTGTAAAACACCTTGGGCAGAAGAACAAGTGAGCAGAAAATAAAAGTTCAAAAAGAGGAGTCACAAGCACCAAGGCAGTTTGTGCTGGAGAGAGCCTGGATGCTCCTGCCAGCCCTGCTCCAGCCTGTCCCCCACCTCCAGAGCTGGCTGGAAAAGGGGCTCCCACAGCAGATCCTCCTCATGGTGCTGCAACAAAAACATCCACCTGGAAGCACTGAACTGCAGATGCAATTGCAAACATTGAGCTGCAACCTTGACCCCATTGGCATCAGATGCAAACTCCATGGATGCTCTGACACCGCAATCATTGGGTGCCTCTGCGCTCCTTCTGCTTGGGAATGTCCAGCTTTGCTCTGGGAACCCAAGCACTACAAGTAGACCCTCTCTTAACCCCACAACCCCAAAAATCAGAGAGCCTAAGCCCCTGAGAAGCATCCAGATTTATAACGAGACTGGGTCTGCTGGTGGTGCCAGGCAGGTGCTTCACCTTTGGCTTAATGAGCCTGTAATTAGCCAGGGGTAAGAGCACAGGCTGTGCAAGGTGGGATCCCCCCAGGAATTAATTTCTGTCCCTCTCTCAGGGCCAGGTGCAGGTTTGTTTACAGGATGGGTCAATAGACCCAAGCAGAATGGATGTTCTTTTCTGGAGTGAGTGTTGGTTTCTGCTGTTTGATATCAAGGTATCTTCTCCATGCCAGTGGTAGGGATAGCCTTGTCTGTTCATTATAAAGATGCTCCAGGTATCTGCTGTTGGGCATCATCAGAGACAGGTCCCAGCAAGGGAACCTTCTCCCTGTGCCCACAAAACTGATCTCATGCCCATAAATCACTGCCCTGCTCTGATGCCGAGGGAAAAGAAGAGCCTGCTCATAAATCAGAAATAAAACTAACCTGGCATCTTTGGTGAGCAAATTAAATTGTGGGATTTGGAGGAATGTTTATGTTTGGCCAAATCATTAATAAATCAATGGGAGCTATAAGGAAGAGGAGAGGGGCTATGCGCCATGCCACACCGAGGGATGGAGAGCAGGGGTCAGCACACTGCGTCCCCACTCCTCAGTGTCCCTGTGTCCCCTTAGGCACTGTCCCAGTGGCCCAGGGGTATCCTGAGGAGAGCAGGGGGAGCCTGGTCCCACCATCCCCCCCACCACTCAGGGCTCACCCGCCCTGGGGAGCACTGTAAGGCGCAGGTTAATAAATCAGTTTGTCTCCAGAATGGTTTGCTTTGTGCGCCTGACAATAGCGCGTTGTAAATGGCAGCCCCTTGCCTCCTCTTCTGAAAGGCTTTTAATTAAAATATGGAAGAGGCTTTTCTGTGTACTTAAAAAAAAAAAAAAAAAAAAAAGAAAAGTTAGATTTCAGCACACTCCTATTTCAGACGTTAATTTATTCTTGCCTTCCTGCCGTTTGTGATCCACATGATAAGTCCTTTGTGCGGTGATCCGGCTCCATTAGGCAGCTGAGGGGTGAAAGCCACACGGCAGCCGTGATGGTGAGCTCAGCTGGCCACCTTGCCCCAAGGATGGGCAGGGGGATGCCAGGACCCACACTGGGGACAGCAGTGCCATCAGGGCAAGAGGGGACGAGTCAGGCCGTGGGGCTGGCCAGGAGCTCAGCCCAGGTTCAGTCCTGGGTGCAGAGCAGAAAAACCCTCATGGAGATCCAGCCAGCCACTCCTGGAGCTCTCTCCCCATCCAGCTGTCACCAAGTAGAGCTGGCTCCCAGGGTCCAGGAAACCCTGGCAGGGGTCCCACCGCCTCTCCTGTGCCCTCCACTGCAGGGTCTCTGTCTCCTCCAGCGGGAAAGCCAGAGGCTATCCCAGCAATGTCTGGTTCTGCCACCCCGGGCAGCAGGAGCCACCCCCCACAATGGGGTACGGAGCTGTTCCAGTCTCTTTCCTGTATACTCACAGATGACTTAAAGGTTTTGGAAGGTGTTGGTCTCTTCTCCCAGGCGACAGGACAAGAGGAAATGGCCTCAAGTTGCACCAGGGGAGGTTGAGGTTGGATCTTGGGAACAATTTGTTCCCAGAAAGGGCTGTGGGGCATTGGAACAGGCTGCACAGGGCAGTGGTGGAGTCACCATGCCTGGAGGGGTTGGACAGACACGGAGATGAGGTTCTCAGGGACATGGGGTAGTGCCAGGGGTTGGTTAACAGCTGGACTCTATGATCTTGAGGGTATTTTCCAACAAAAATGATTCCCTGATTCTATGAAGGTGTTTGAGAGCATGAAAGCTCATTACCGCAGGTCGTGAGAAGTATCTTCCTGGCCATGTCCCCGCTCCTTGCAGTATGCCCTTTCCCCTCAAGCCCCTCTCCCTCCTCCTCCTCTCCCTGCCCCTTCCCTGTCCCTCTCCCGTCCCCCCGTCCCTCTTCCCCGGGCCGGTCCCCGGGCAGCGCCCGCAGTGCGCCCGCTACAACGGTGCCACCTGGCGGCCGCCACTGTACCTGCAGCGCGTCCCATCGGGCCGGGGCGGGGACGCTCGGCGGGACACGGCGGGGGCTGGAGGGGACACGACTGGTCACCGACACCCCGAGCGGGACGTATGAGGGGGCACATGGAGGGCACAGGAGTGCGGAGTGAGACACGGCGGGGTGTCCCCTCAGCGCCCCCCGCGGCTCCCGCAGGACGTGCGCTGAGCTGTGCTCGACCTCAGCCCTCCGAGTCCCCTGGCTGCCCCGGGATGAGCAGGGAGAGTGCCCAAGCCCCTCCACTGGCTCCATTTCTGCCACAACTACTTATTTCCAGGCACATTTCCCCTACAATTAGCACATACACTTTAATTAATTTTCCTCTTTTATTGCTTCGCCCAAATTATCTCAGCTACGGCGCCATTCAGCACACGCACAGCAGATAATGCTGCTATTTATGGCTTTCGCCTGTCAACGCTATGTCTCAGGAGGCCAGGATGGCTGTCCCCTCCTAGGGCTGCATCCTGTGCACAGCACAGGGCACATCCCCGGGACAGGCCAGCAGCTCAAGGATGGGGGTAGCGTCCCCATCACCTGTCCCGTCCTCAGCCCAGCCAGCCCCTGGCTCTGGTTTGCGGGCGGCAGCTCCTCCCCAGACCCCTGAGCTGGACAAATCCTCCTGGCCGTTACTGCAGTGATATATCCTTCTGAGTGAAAACGGAGCCGAATCAGGCAAAGCTGCTAAATTAAGTCTGTCTGGAATAAGCCGTTAAACATTGAAACCTTCTGAACACCAAGGGGAGATGGATAAAACCCTCTGAAAGCTCCTGCAGAGGCTGCCAGCAGCAAGGGGCTGTGGGGGGAGTGTGATGAGCACTGGAGAGCCCAGGGAAAGGGAAGGATGTGCCCAAACCCCCATGCGGTGGGAACCGAGGTGCAGGGATGTGGCTGAGGGCACAAAGACTGTCTGTGGCAGATGAGATGGGCTTCAGCCACCAACCAGCACTGGGACACACGGGCCACCCCCGCGGCCCCCTCAGTGTGGGCACTGGGGACAGGGCGGCCACCGCCGCTGGCTTCAAACTGCAGCCCTGAGCTGCACAGGAATCCATCTTTCTACCTTTAATAAGCTTTCTCCCTTTAAAAACAATCATTACCAATAAACAAATATAGCAGCCAGTGTATATAAGCATCAAATTAAGTAGCTACATGCATTTGTTATATTTGATATAGCCTTGTTAACTAGAAATTCCTAGGTTTGGAATATGTATTGATTTCAGCAAACATATATTATTTTACTGTAAGTACCGACAGCCATTGTAGTTAATATACAACAGTTTAATTTAAAATGCATTAGTTTAATAAAAATGCATAAAATAGAAGAGAATTGCATTAGCTTCCATAAAAAATTCAATTTCATAAATATTATCCAGTGTTAAAATGCATTGATTTCCCAGGAAAATGTATTGGTCAAAGGCAATTTACATTGGTTTGAATGGGAATGTACCAGCATGTATACATATGTATTAGTTTAGTCAAATGTATCTGATCGCGGAAAAAAATATTGGTTGGAGCCAAAGATATTCATAAGGAAACCACAACGGTGTGAAGCGAGCGGCTGCATGAGCTGGCTCTGGAGCATCCCCATGCACCAACACGGCCGTGCTCAGCCAGCCCCGGGGCCCAGACACCCCCGAATTGGCTCCGTCATCTGTAGACTCGGAGCTGCCCATTTGCACGATGCTGCCGGGCTCCCTGGGACGATCAGAGCCCGTTATCGGCTGCGGGCAGGATTTGGCTCGGGCGCAGGCAGGCGTCTCGCTCAGGCAGAGCGCGCGCCTTGAAAAGAGCGGAGGTTAATCAAATCCTTTTGACTCCATTTTTTATCGAGCTCAAGAGGGGCTGTCCTATTAATTAGAAAGGCTTTTTCATGTAAAACACAGGCTCTTTTGCAGATAAGAAGGGACGATGCTTGATTTTGCCATGGCATAGATACATGTGTTGTTCCCTGACATCCATTCACAGGCTGCAGCCACTTCCTAACAGCTCTTTTGTTCACTACGGAGCTCTATAGGTATATATGTACACACACACACACATATTTAAAGCACTCACTTTTATCTGGATGCTGGTAAATCTCCCAATTTCTACAGCAGAAGAAGGAAAAGATGTGCCTGGAGCCACCTCCACCCCAAGCTGGACCAGGGTCCTCACTGGAGGGGCAGGATCTGACCCGTGCAGCACCAAGGATGACGGCTGACAGCGAGAAGTGAGCAGCGGAGCAGATGCACCGTCTTACAAATTACAGCAGAAACACAGGCAACCATCTGCATCCCATCCCCAGCCAGGATTTCCGTGCCGCGGGCCCTCAAAGACCTGGCCACCATCTCACCTCCAACCACAGCATTGGGCAACACCAGAGAGAGAGCGAGGTCTGACCTCTTCCAGGCTGGGCAAGCAGAAATAATACTTCCCAACCCCCCCAAAAAAAAAATTTCTGGGCAATCTCTGTGGCTTCAGGGCTGCCATGCCCCAGTGTGGACATGGAGCCAGGGACGGGCAGCGCCGGCAGCTCCGCGGCTGACCCGTCCTGTTAAACCGCTACACATCACTTCCCTGATGCTTATGGATTTTTCCTTAATGCCACAAATTAAGGTAATTGGGCTCGGCTGGCCGATGAATCCAGCTCAACTTGGCAGGAGGAGGGAGCGTCCGTGTCGAGATTGATCCCGCTCATCCCTGACTGTGCCCGTGCGCCCGGGGCTCGTCCTCGCCCAGCTCTGCCCCTCGGCTCTCTCGCTCAGCCTTTGGCCCAAACAGACCTTGAAACCCATCTTGAAATCCTTTCCCTTAGCTGCAGCTTCATCCAGACAAGGCGGTCATTCCTGGGTCAGGAGTTTTCTCCTCTCCAGGCGCTTTTCCCTACTCATTTCACTGCTGCCTACCCAAATCCTCCCCGTAATGCCATCCTTGCTGCCTCAGCCACGGCAGTGCCAGGGATTAAAAATGATATTTGCGTCTTCTGGGGGAACAAGGGCAGTGTCTGGGCAGAGCCCGGAGCTCAGGGGATCCCATTTCATGCTGTCTTTTGTCCCCAGCCCTGTCCCAGCCCCCCACCCGCTCACCAGCCTTGCCAGCATGTGGAGGGGATGATGCCAGGCAGCAGAGCCCAGCATGGGGAGAGTTAATCATGTGTGTCTCGCCAGGACCAGGGTGAGCAAGTGTTTGGCTTAAGTGGGTGACAGGTGCCTCAGTGGGGGTGACACATGAGAGAGGAGCCCTGCGTGCCTGCCCAGCTTTGTGGGAGCTCAGCATCTGCCTCCGGTCTCATCCTGGAGCTCTTAGATGGGGCACAGCATCTGAGCTGGTGCTGTGGCAGGACGATCCCTTTCGGCCAGAGATGGGGCGGCCAGGCAGCTGCTTCTGCTTTTCGAGCATCTCCCAGGACAGCAGGGTTCCTCTGCCTCCAGCGGCCAAGCAGCACTCTGCTTTGCCATGCAGATGCTGTGCTGGAGCTCCCAAAGATGCTGGCAGGACCGTGCTGAAGCATCCGTGTCCCAAGGCTTGGGGGACTGTGGTCAGGGTCCCCCTAGGCCAAGTGCTCCCTGCATGTCCTAGCAGAGGGGAAAAGCTCATCCCAGCCCGAGTGACAAACGCAGGTGGGGTTGCCCCTGTGCAGTCCCCTCCTCGGGTCAGCATCTCCAGTGTGGGAGCTGCGAGGCCTCCTGGCACTTCGTTAACCTTGAAATCCTCTCCGGCTCACATGTCACGTCAGCCAGTGACAACAACAAGCAGCTATTCCAGATTAGAGAGGGAGGGACAGAGAAAGGCAGAGACAACAGGGTTGGGGGTGGCTAACATACCTATTACAGCCAAAAGTGGGCATGGGGTTATTTTTAGCCCGGAGAGGGGTGTATTTATTGTTTCAGCCCAGGGGAAGCGAAGGACTGCCTCCAAGACGCCTCTCGCAGCAACATCGACAGCTGTGCAAAGCCATGGTGAGTATAGAGAGACCAAAGTTTCCGTGGGAAGAGGCAAAATCCATCAGCTTTTCACCAGTATAGCTTTAATGGGGCAGGGAGGGATGGAGGTGACAGGGATTTGATGGCCAAGGGTCCCTCCTGCCCTGGAAAGGGGGTGAGCAAGTTGGGGAGCATCTGGCTGCATCTGCAGCATCCCGTGGGGAACAGAGAGGTGTCTCCCACGCTAGCAGAGCTTTCCAACAGGGGCAGAGTGTTCGGGGGTCCAAACGCCATCTTTCTGCTTTCCCTTCCCTCATGAAGAGGAAGGGCCATTGTATCCCCCGAAACCCTTCTGCTCTGCCTCCCCCCTGAAGAGCCACCCAATTAGAGGGGACAAGGCTGCTGGAGCTCATGGGGGGGACGAGGGATGACAGGCAGGGTGGGATGGTGAGCAGCTCTGTCCTCTGCTCCTCTTTAAAATACATGTTGAGCAGTTTCTGGTTGTTGCAAGCCTCAGTGCAGGAGGAGGCAGATTTTTTTAATAAGCAAACATTTTAATAAGTGCTGTGTTATTAGCGAGAGGCACAGAAATGTAAGGAAGCACCTAATGACTCCAGCCCTTATGTGCAGCCTCGGTGGCGCTCCCGAACCCAGGTTTCCACCCCAGGAGATCCTGCTGCAGTGCCCATCCTTTTACCTGCTGTAGCCTTTGGTGTGGAAGCAATTTCTCAGCTCGTCTTTCCTTGGACCTGCTTGGCTAAATTCATCAGGAAAGCAAAGACTGAACCGCAGGAATCTTAACACCCCTCAGTATCTCAGAGGGTCACATGTGCTCAGAGCTGCTGTGAAGGACTCACAACTAAGAATAGGGTAGTTTCATGCTTTTCTTCCACACCATAAAAAGCCAGTGAATTAGTGATACATACTTGAACCCCTGCAGGCACCCAAGAAAGCCAAGAAGAGGATTGAAGGTGCTAATTCCAATGTCTTCTCCATGTTCGAGCAGGCCCAGATCCAGGAATTCAAAGAGGTAGGTGGGTTTGGTAGAAATGACAGAGGGTCCTTGATGCGATGTGACCTTCAGATCTTTCCTCAGCGCTTTCAGATCGGTGACAGCTGCTTTGCAACAGGAGGCAGCATGCCCGGTTTTGAGCAATTTTATTTTAAAAGTGCAAGTAACAACTTGGTGACATTGTTAAGTATGGCATCACCTCAAAGCTTCTGAGGAGCTCGCACGCCATGGAGCAGCCAGCAGCACCCAGGAGAGCAGGAGCACATCTCCCGTGCCAGGAGCTCTTCCTCACTTACCCTCTGCACAGTCAGCACACGGTCCTGGGTAGATCCCAGTTACAGGGATAACTGGTCCCTGTTTGGGGAGCTGACAGCTCAGGCTGTCTTGCCTAGTTGGTCTCATCCCAGGCTGAGGGAGCTTTGGCCAAGGAGAGGGTCTGCATGGCATCAGTGTTTGGGCTGCTGTAGGAATCCATCACCCCGCATCACTCAAGGGTGCAGGGGCCAGGATTGCTGCTGGGTTTCAGGTGATGGTTTTTGCTCCCTTGCTGGGTGAGGACCCCCAGAGCCCCATCCTGGAAGGGCTCACAGTGCCCTTGTCCCATCCAAGTCAAAGGGAGGAAGAAGAAGGTACTAAAGCTTTGGCAAAGGCTGACAAGTCTCCCTCTCCCTGTGCTCCCTGCCCTCCTCCTGTGCTTCCAGGCATTCACCATCATGGATCAGAACCGGGACGGCTTCATTGACAAGGCGGATCTGAGAGACACGTTTGCTGCACTCGGTGAGCCCCCTTTTAGGACCTTTCCCAAAATCTTTGATGGCATTAGACCTATTAGGTGAGAAAACAGCTGTGAGCCCCCATTCAAGCAAGCTCCAGCTGTTAACTGGATCTCTTGTTTTTGCTGAAAACCTCCTGATCTGAAACGACTTCTGTCGACCTGTGAGATCCTACAAGGGGTGACTCAGAGCAGCTCCTGCAGCAGCAGAGGTTCAGTCCCGTGGGTTCTAGAGAAAACCTCCAGAAGAAGGTTCCCATGGTGTGCCCTTCAGTCCCCAATGCACAGAGCAGAGCCCAAAGATTTGGAGGCATTTGCAAATGCCTGTGGGACAGGGACCCACAATTCACCCAACACTCTTCTCCCCTAGGGCGCCTGAATGTGAAAAATGAGGAGATTGATGAGATGATAAAGGAGGCACCCGGCCCCATCAACTTCACCGTGTTCCTCACTATGTTTGGGGAGAAACTCAAGGGTGAGGGGGACACAGGGAGATGGAAGGGGGGTTGGTTGGGCACCCACACCATGACCAGTATTCTGTCCCATCTGAGAAGCCACCATCTGGTGTGTCCCCAACCTGTTGGGGGGTACGAACAGGTCTCTGTGCCTCAGTTTCCCAGCCTTTAAAGAAAACCCCACAGACTGTGATGCTGCTGTCCCCATAGAAAGAGGAGACAGGAGATCTTGCAGTGTCTCCGAGCCTGCTGACACCAACAGTGGCACCGATGGCCACCCTGGCCAGAGCATTGGCTGCAGCATGACTTTGACCCAGCAGCCCTGTCTGACTGCACCCTGTATCACTTCTGGAACCCGAGGCATGCAGCCCCGTCACAGATCTCCAGGAGGCTGCACAGCCCCAAGCGCCTGTGCCTGGAGCTCTATAAATACACCCAAAAGATTAGATAGATGCCGTCTGTCAGGGTGGTGGTGACACAGCTGCTTTGTGTCCACACCACCACGCTGTGTCTGCTCCTCTACCTGCCACCCGCTGCCATCAGGAGCCCCTGCCGGCACGGGAGGGCTGTGGGGTTGGCCTTCCCACAGAGCACCCCACTTGCCACCACATCCCACATCGTCCCCCAAAAGGCTGGGGGAAGCAGGAGACCACAGCTGCCTTCCTCCTCCACCATCTCTAATGGCCATGGCCACGTCACCCCCAGGTGCCGACCCAGAGGAGACAATCCTGAACGCGTTCAAGGTGTTCGATCCAGAGGGGAAAGGCCTGAAATCTGCTTAGTAAGTCCAGGGGTACCCAGGGGGGTGCATGGGCATCCCCACCAAGGCCTCCTTGGTGGTCACCGCACTCTCTTATTTGCAGCATCAAAGAAATGCTGATGACGCAGGGCGAGAGGTTTTCCCAGGAAGAGGTACGAGCTCCTTCCCCCGCTCTGCCAGCCCTCTGTGCCCCCCATCCCAACAGACCCCCAGCCCTCCTTGGAGCCCCAAATCCCTCTTGTGCTGCCTTTTCACCCTGGCTCTTTCCTGGCAGATCGACCAGATGTTCGCAGCCTTCCCTCCAGACATGTCTGGCAACCTGGATTACAAAAACCTTGTCCACGTCATTACTCATGGTGAAGAGAAGGATTAGCCCATGCTGGGGCTGGCACCGCGAGATCGCCTCTGTCTAGGTCACATGGGGGGGGTCTCTTTGCCTCTCCCCCCGGGGAACAAGTGAATGGCACCCACATTAAACTGCCTTTTGGCAAGAGGAAATCCAGCTGCTGGTGTGAGCAGATCTTGGGCTTGCATGGTGTGTCTGTGTGTTCATCTGTGCCCACTGGGAGTGAGTTGAGAGAAGGGAACGGAGCTGGTGAGGGGCTGGAGCACAAGTGTGATGGGAGCGGCTGAGGGACCTGGGGGGTTCAGCTGGAGAACAGGAGCTGAGGGGAGACCTTCTGATCTCTGAACTGCCTGAGAGGAGCTTGGAGCCAGGGGGGTCGGGCGCTGCTCCCCAGGAACAAGCGCCAGGAGCAGAGGAAACAGCGTCAAGTTGCGCCAGGGGAGGTTGAGGTTGGATCTTGGGAACAATTTCTTCCCCAAAGGGCTGTGGGGCATTGGAACAGGCTGCCCAGGGCAGTGGTGGAGTCAACATCCCTGGAGGGGTTGGACAGACAGACATGAGGTTCTCAGGGACATGGGGCAGTGCTAGGGGTGGGTTAATGGTTGGACTCAATGATCTTGAGGGTCTCCTCCAAACAAAATGTTTCTATGATTTTATTATTTATTTAACTAATCTAATTATTTAACTAATCCCTGCCGGGTTCTCACACATCAACGTCATTTCTCCCCTTGTTGCCTGTGCTGCCAGCATTCCCCTCTTCCTTCTTGTGGCTCTGGAGAACCATCTGGGTCAGCTGGCCATGGTCCAGTGGCACCTCTCCTGCTCAAGAAAATGGTCACCCCGTCATGCCGGCCATCCCAGGCCTTACACACCCGGTGGGGTAGGACATCCTGGTTGGGATTGGCTGGGACAGACGGCTTGCAGCAGGGGATTGGCCAAGTGGCCATGGCGGAACTGTGGATTGGCTGGTTTCATGGCTGCGGTCCCTCCCTCTCACCTCCTGCACTCACCAGCATCGATGGTGTGGATGGTGCCGTCCAGGGTGGGGGGCAATGGGAAGAGCTGGGCCTGATCCATTCCCGGGAGGAGACTGGTGGCACCCAACAATGAGTTGTCAATGTCCTGGTCCGGGTGGGACTCATCAGCCATTCCGTAGCACAGGTCGGAATTCATCTGCAGGACACTGTTGGTCTCCTCCTCCAGTCCATCTGGGTAAGAAGAAGGATTGTCCCACAGGGCTCCTGCACCCAGACCCCTGCCCAAACCCACCCCTGTGTATGGGATCACACCAGCGAGCAGTGGGACTCCATGGATTGCCCCAGGGCAGTGTCATCAAGCAGCTTGTGCACCCAGGGACAAGGGTTCCCAGACTGGGTCTCATACCCAGAGCCAAAGGGAGGGACTGGGGGGGTCTACTGGGGTGTTTATACAGCCGGGTTAGCTCCTGAATTTGCTGGGAATTTGGGACCCCCAAATGCACACTAGGGACACCCATGCATGATGGGTCAAGGGGCAAAAAACTAGCTCAAATTAAAACGCCATGCGAGGGGGTGGTGGGCATACAAGGTCCAGGCCACATGGCAGGGAAAGATGGGCAGCTCCAACCCACCAAAAAACTGCATAAAGTTCAGAGACGTGATCTGCCCATTTTCTCCAAGCTGCTTCGTTATCTTTGTAGTGTCACAGTTGACTTCTTTGAACAGGGCCTCCATGCTGGTTGTGAAGTGGCCCAGCACCTTGCTGCTCCCTTTGTATCTCTCTTCATGCTCATTGTCTTCCTCGGTGGCTTTCGTTAGTTTTTCCTATAGCAAAGGTTTTGCTAAGTTTCACACCAGCCCCTTGTTCCTCCCCACCCCAGTGCTGGCCAGTTCCAGTCTGGACACTGGAGACATCCCAGGAGACATCCAGAGACTCCTTAGGACATGTGCCAGCATGGGTCTGCTGCTCTAATCCTGACCGCCATACCTCCACCGCCTTCAGGGCATGAAGGCCTCTGCTCTCCGCACACTCCTGGTTCAACATGAGGCCTGTCATTTCATCCTGTGTAAACACAAGCACATGGAGGGGGTACTGGCTGAATGCCCACCAGAGCTACCTAACAGAGGCTGGGGACCACCCCTCCACCCTGGGAGCAGGGACACCCCACTTGACCCCTCTGGGCACCACTGTCACCAGGGCCAGGAGGGCAGGAGGTGACCCCACAACTTCTCACTGCAACCAACCCCACACATGGCCGAGGCAGCTCTCAGTTCTCCTGGATCCTGCAGTATTTTTGCTGGGTACACGGTGGCAGCATTGAGACACTTTTAGCTCTGAGAACGCAGCATTCTGTCTATTGGAGTAATATTTTTGGCTACTTCTCTGCATTCCCCTAATGTGGCAGGCTGCGAGCTGGGCTCTGGTGTGGGCAATTGGTGCTGGACACAAGGGAGAGGGAAAAACCACCCCAACCTAAAATCACCAGCTGAGAAAGGGGAGATATGAAGAGCCCGGCACACACCTGGAGGTCCTTCGCCTTCTGCTGCATATTCTCTATCTTGATGCCCAGCTCGGAGTCATAGCTGAAGTAGGCAAACTTCTTCTGCTCCTTTTCAATGAAGCCATTCACCAGGTGGCTGAAATCCCCATCCTCTGCCAGCTCCAGCAGACGCCTGTAAGCCACCTCCCGGCTCTCCATGATCTCCCATTGGTTCCGCTTGGCCCGCTCGGCTGCCTTCAGGTCTGAGGGAGAGATGGAGAGCCTGGGCTGTGCGTGTCCCCTTTGCAGAGCCTTCCCCTGTGGGGTTAGGTGGGGTGTTCGGGGCAGAAAGTGTCTTTATTTCACTCAGAAATTAAGCAAGGAGCTCACAGTCTGCATGGGAATGGGGCAAACACAGTAGGATCCCTCCCCAGGAGAGGTCTTGCCAGTGGGGTGCAGTGCCACAAGCAGCCCCCTTGCCAACCCTGCAGTTTGCAGTCCTAGTTGCACATGGTTTCTCTCATCCGGTACCTTTTCTCTTTTTGGCCTCTTCCTCCAATTCAGAGCGATCCACATATTTGATGATCATGAAGCTTTTCATTTTGGTCTCCCTGCTAAGGACACGCTCCCTTTCCTGCATCTCAACCTTGCGCTGGATGGCCTTTTGGTTCTTCCTTTCATTCTGGGCTGAAATCCTCGCCAGAGTCTCCATCCTGCACACAGCAAGCAGCAGGTTACACCACACACAGGTACAAGGAGTAAATCCCTCTGGAGGTACCAGCCTCCCTGCACTGACCAGCCACCCAACCCTTAGCACCCAGCTCTAGACAAGAGTGGTTAATCCTTCCTCTGGAATCACAAGCGGTCTTTCTTTCCATCAATACTCAACACCAGCATTGCCCATTGGTGCCAATTTTGCCACAGAGGGTTTGCAAAGCCACGTACCGCTGCTTGTGGGCTTGTGTGGATTGCTCAATGGCAGTGCTCATCCTTCTTATCTGCTGACCCATTTTCCTATGGAACTTCAGGTGGAAGTTTTCAAAAATGTCTTTCCGGATTAGCAGGCTTTGAATCTTTTCTCGGAACTCTCTGTCTCTGGTTAGTATGGTATCAAATTGGACAGTGACCTGGGGAGAGGGAGGCAAAATGTTTGAAGGTTGTGTGGGCTCAGGTCTCTGCTCAAAGAGAGGGCTGGGACAAAAACAGCCCAAGAGATTTTAAGTTGGTCCTGCAGCCTGATCTAGTGAAAGATGTCCCTGTTCATTGCAGGGGGGTTGGAGTAGGTGAGCTTTGAAGGTCCCTTCCAACCCGAATTATTCTATGATTCTGTGATTCTATGACTTTATCCTTCTCCCCAAGACAGGAGGGACAGCAGCAGGCCAGGATGATCGTGGCAGAGACCTGGAGCTGGCATTGTCCAAGGCAAGGTGGCTTTAGGCAGTTGGGTTTTATCACTAAGCAGGTGCAGACCTTCAGGCTTCTTGGCATGGCACAAGTGCTGCATTTGGGTCACCGAGCTTGAAGGAGTCTTTGAGATATTCTGGGAGCAATCAGGCCAGGAGAAAAAGCCAGGTCCTTTATGCAGCTCATGTCAACCAAATGCATTTGCACCGTTATGCTTTGTTCTGAGCAAAAAGTGTTTTGTGCACAGGCCCCAATGTGGCCCTGCAGGTGGTCTCCAAAGATCTGCAAAATGTTTGCTTACGTTATATAGAGGCAACTCCAGTTTCTCAATCTGCTTTTGCAGCCGATTGCTACAGTTCGCTTGCTTCACCTTCACTTCTATCTGGTATTGCCTCACAGACTTTTTTTCCAGCTCTAGCGTCTGCACACATAGAGGAAAAGAAAAAAAAAAGTGTCATCTCCACCCCTACATTCTGGACTCTTGTCAGGACACTTAGCCAAAGCAAATACCCTCTGTTGACCTGAACTACAGCAACCGTGTCATTAATGAGCTCACAGTTATAGAAGCAGCTTTAATCCCAAAGGATCCCATCCTGCACACGCAGAAACATAAACTGTAACTAGGAATGGGTTTATTTTCGTGTCATGAAGGAAATGCAGCTGCCTCTGGAAGGGAATTCAGGAGGTGCTGAACAAGGCACAGCAGCGCTCTGTGCAGAGGGGAAGAAGCAATGAGGATGGTTTTTTGGTAGTGGCATCGTGCTGGCCAGATCTGCAGAGTCCTCTCTGGGAATGAGTGGAGGAAAACTTTTGCCAGAAGTGGGGAGCTGCCAGAAGAAATAAATCCACCGAAAGAATGAAGTTGTTGGAGAACAACGAAGCAGGAGGCAGGTGGGAGAGGTATGACTCAGCCAAGGGATCCCTGATTGAAAGCTAAGCCTGTGGTGGAAAGCTCTGCAGCACCTCTAGCAACTGTAAACCACCCGAGCATGTCCCCTGACTCCTGTCATGGGTGGCTTGTTCAGAGCAGAAAGCTTCAGGGACCCATCACTTCTGTAGCTCTGGGTTTCCCTTGGCCTCCCACCCCATCCTTGACCAAATCCAACCAGGAGAAGTGAAGGGATGTCCCTCAGATGTTGCCGCTCCTCTGTTTGCCATGCCTCAGGCACCACAACTACATGTTCCATTTTTTCCTCTCTTTTAGGAGAAAAAAAAGTTAAAGGAAAAGCAGACGGATGTTGCATGACCCCAGGCAGGTGGGTGCCATCGAAGAGGAGCTGCAGAGACTGGTGGGACACCAAGGCTGAGAGTCAGACCTGACTTTTCTAGCCAGTGCTGCTGACTTGAGTGGGAGCCTGGCTCTATCCATTTGTCATTGTCATTTGTTTTTTGCCAGGAGGCAGCATTATTTTCCAAGGCCTGAATTAAACACATTTTACATTGAGGAGTTTCAGTGATAAGGCTCACCCTGTGACTCTTCTCTACCCTGCTCAGCCAGGGAACGTTCCAGATGCTCTTACCTGGTTGTCCATGTCAACTAACAGGACTTTTCTGTCTCTAATCATAGAATCATACTGATTTTTGGTCTGCGAAAGGCATTGGATCTCCATAAAATCTCTGCCTCTCAGCATCGCTTTTCTCATGGACGTGATCTGGCTCAGCACCAACAACACCTCTTTTTGTTCTTGGTTCAGCGACTCTGTTTCTTTTCTGTAAGCAGAACGACAAATGACATTTAGCACGACCCACCTGCAACGCTGGGGCCGGTCCTTACCCCTCCCCATCCCAGTGCCAGGGTCCCCAGATCTCAGCATGGAGGACCTTTCTGAGCTGCACTCACTGCTGAGTCTGCATCCGCTGCCGCACGTGTGCGCCATAGGATTTCTTCTTCTCTGTTGCGATCCAATACTGTTTCTGCAGCCTCCTGATCTCAGCCTCAGTCACCTTCTCCTTCTCAGGGGAATCCGAAAGTGTCCGCCTCAAAGCGGCCCTTCCCCGCTGCCACAGAGACAGAGAGTTTGGTCACTTGTGCGAACACGACCAGACAGCGGAGCAGGTTAATGGCATCACCACCTCCAGCTGTTTGGCACCACCTTCAGCTCTTTGCTGCCACCTCAGATATTTATTATCACCCAAAACCTCTGAGCCATGCAAACCAGCTCCATGAGCACTTCTGATGCACCTCAGGGCAAGGTCCACCAGGTGCTTTGCTCTTGGGTAACCCACCCCCACCCTACCACCACCCCCAGGGCAAGGAGGTGTAAACAGTGACCAAAACTGGTGCCCGTTGACCACGGCCAACACCTTGATTCCAGGACAGGGTGCAGACCTTCAGCAGGGGGGAGGGCAAGTTGTCACCTCTTTTATCACCCAGCATGACTGCAAGGACCATGTGAGAACCAAACCCACCAATGCTGGGGATGGGTAGGAACCCAGCTGCCTTTTCCCAGGAGCGGACCAGGAGCACTCACATCTCCAGCTGTGGGAAGGTAGCTTCAAGTTGAGAAACTGCTTAACAGGTAAGCACTGAAGCTGTGGCAGATCCACCACTAGCCATGTCCTCAGCTGACCGATATCATCCAACCCTGCCTCACCCAACACCCAAATTTCAAGCCACAGTCTCATCCCCAGCACAGGAGGGACAGGCAGAACCAGTCCCACCACAACCCAACACCGTCAGCCTGGCTCCCCGCTGCCTGTCTGGCTCACTGCACTGTGGCATTTACTCCTGTAGGTGAGGTCCCCACAGCAGATCCTCCACCAGCTTTGGATTGTGCTTTGGTTTTTACCTTTGAGCACGTCATTTCTTCCAGCTAACTCGGCTGGTTGCTCTGCAGATGTCTCGGGAAGGGGACAAAGAAGCCTCCACGGAGCCAGGTCTGCTTTCCAAAGGGAGAAATAAAACCTGGGTAAGGAGGTGTGTCCCCCCTGCTCATCCCTCAGCACCCGCTCACGTGTTTGGCACATGAGGAAACCATCACAGATGGCAGCACGATGAATAAAAGGGGAACATTTGTAGTGATGTCATTGTGAAAAACGCTCCTCTGATCGAGTTTATAAGTAGGGGAAGAACAGATGGTTTGAGCTTTCCACCCCGTTCAGTACCTGGGTTTCCATAGAAATCCCAGTGAGGTCAGACCCCCCCTGTCCTGGCGGGCAGAGCCCCTGGGGAGTGTGAGTAGGAGACATTACCTGGATTCAGCCTCCCCAAAACCTGGTCTCCCCAGCCCTGCTGCAGCTCCCTGGGCTCCTCTGTGTCCCCCAGTGCTGCTCACTCCGTCGCAGGGTGCTGTGATTCCCCTCCAGCCAGGGGACAGGACGGTGGCAGCAGTCGGGTGTCCCCAAGGATCAGCCCCTTTTCCAGCGAGACACGCAGGAGAGGTGGCAGCCCCAAGGGCAGTGGGTCCCAATCCTGCACGCTGCACTGCCCCAGCTCTGTGGAACAGGCACTGGCCTGGTTGCCACAGCACTGTCACACTACAGTGTGGAAGGGTTCTCCATGGGGACTGTCACCAAGGAGCATGGAATGACTGCCACACCCACTCACCCCATCGGGGGTGCTGGGAGCCCTCACTACAAGGGATTTCCATGCCCCAAAACAAGCCCCAAAGCATGTACTCCAGTGTGTCCCTGGCTGCGTGTCCACAGGAAACAGAAACTCTCATTCTACTAGTTCTTGCTTCCTTTGCAATGTCTGAATTATCCCATAACCTGTGACTCTGAAGCCTTTCACTCTGACCAGAGAGCAGCACCCAGGGCTTCGCAAACCCCAGCAGCACTTTGGGGCCATGGATATGCCGTTCTTCCCTCCCCTTCATTGTCAGACCTGCACGCAGCTCCCTGGGCTTCCCACCTGGTTTCTGTCTGTTTTGCTCCTGAAGAAGCAGCAGTCACCATATCCCTGCCATCATCCTCAGCAGCTGGACAACGTCGAGGTGCCCGTTGTCGGGAGAGCAGCACTGGTTGCCGCTGCCAACCGGGGGAAGGTCCCTGGGGATGGAACCTGTTAAGGCAGCCAACAGAGGGGACAAATTGATGATTTGCACCAGCTTCTGTCTTGTCCATGCAGGGAAGCACATGGGAGCAGTGGTCTGAGTCACAAGAGCCATGATAATTTCTCCTCCATAAACTGGAATGCATGGCCAGCTCCTTCATAGAATCACAGAATGGTTTGGATTGAAGGGACATTCAAAGCTCCCCCAGTGCCACCCCTGCCATGAGCAGGGACATCTGCACCAGCTCAGGTTGCTCAGAGACCCATCCAGCCTTGCTTGGGATGTCTCCAGGGATGGGGCATCCACCACCTCTCTGGCCAACCTGGGCCAGTGTTTTACCACCCTCAGTGTAAGAAATTTCTTCCTCGTGTCTAAGAGGGACTCAGCAAACCCTGAGATCCCTCAGGGCAGAAGCACAAGACAGCACTGGAGGCTGCAGCTGGGCTGTGTTTTGTAGCCCTGGTGTTGCTTACTCAGCTTCGGGATGAAGGAGAACAGAAAAATGGTGAAGGTGAGCAAAGGGCATCCACGTCCCAGTTTGCAGGGCTGCGGCAAGTTCAAGGCGATGAGCAAAATCCCCAAACAGCACATTGCTCTTGAGGCTGTGCCTCCCCATTATCCTGGAGACTTTGACGAGTTAACAAGCCAGCCACCAAGTTCCAGGCTAATTCACAGCCGGATTGGCTCTGAGGATGCATTTAATTGGGAATTACTTTTCATGGCAGAAAGCAGAATATGGCATTAGATAAGAAAAATTGCAACCAAAGGCAGAGCGACGCAGGGAAGGCACGGGAGCCTGAGGGTCCCGCTGGGGCCGAGGGAAGTTCCTGGAGCTTTTCATGCTATTCCTGCATGATCGACAGCTCCGTGGGATAATAACAGCCTCTCTGGGGATGAGATTGTCATTTTATTTCGGTGGCCCTGGCTGTGTCGCATTCCAGCTCCCTTCTCTCTAATTTGCTTCTCTTCACCCTCGGCAGAACTAAGGCCAAACTCCCAGTTCAGAAAAACAGCAGAGCTGCAGGGCAGGACATTATTTTTCCAGAAACAATGCTGCTGAGGGGCTCAAAAGCCTGGTTTCCTTTGGTTTGGACCAGTCCAGCCTCCAAATACAGCCCATATTGTCTGTCCTTTTTGGTTCCTTCTCCATGGACCAATTCTCAATTGTTTAGCAATGAACAAGTCAGTAAATTAAACTATTGAGGAGGGATCTGATTTGGTAGAGTCTGTGTCTGTCACACTCATTGCAAAAGCATTTATTTTACTAAAGGGGACTATTTTCACCCAAACAATGCTCAGCTGTCACACTTGCTCTGAGTTAGGGTGACTTCATTGTCTGGATGGACTTTTAAGCTGTGGCTGAGCAGAACGGTAATTGGAGCAGTAAGAGATCATCTGTAACGTTTGAATCCAATGCATCTCCAGCTTCTGGGAGAAACAGAATAGAAGTGACTTTTTATGCAATTTTAATCTTTACCCTTCTTCCCTGATTTAATAGGTACATTTAGCGCTGATTGACACGGAGAAATTATTCCTTCAGCTGCAGATTTGGGGTTTAATTAAAACTGCTTGTACTGTTTTAAAGGACAAATTCTGGTCTGTGCAAGCAGCATAAAACCTTCCTGATTTCAGACATGATTTCCCAGTTTTACCGGGTCCAGTTGAACGGTGGCTGGTCAGAGCGGGGCTGGCTCTGATCTGAGGTCACCTACCTGGGAGCATCAAAGAAAATCTCTGGGGTAAACTAGAGAATCAGGCCCATATTCTCATGCAAATGTAAAACATTTATGTTACTTAATGCCTATTTATAACAAATTCAGAACTTAATACTACTTAACCCATCTTCGGTGTTTGACATATGAAATCTGTGAGTCAGAGGACTATATATGGAACTGTCAAAACTTTCTTTTTTCCCTCCTCTAAAAGCCTGGATTAAATCAGAATCAAACTCCCGTCAGCTCCAGCAGCAGCGCTGGGAGGAGCAGGGAGATGCTGATAAGTCCTAAGGCAGCTGGTGATGGGGAAAGATCTTCTCAGGCAGTGGTCCAATGGCAAAACCATACAGAGAGGTCCCAAATTCGGACAAACACTGGGTACCTCTTTGCTGAAATGTCACCACTTGAATCTGGAGTGGTACCTTGGCCTCAAGGTGCCACCTTCCCAAGACTTTGCATGGCAGTGGCCTCCTACAAGCACACTCTCTACCCAGTTTTTATTTCTTTCCTCTGATCAATGGTTATCTTCATATATGCATGAACCATACCAGCCTTTGATGGGCAAGACCAGTTTTGGTCCCAAAACCACTGCGAACACATTGAGACTTGTAGACATGTAATCTTTCCCAGCTGGCCTGAGTTTTGCTCCATGTGCCTCTTAGAGAAAAGGTGTATTTCAAAATACACATCACCTAGTCTGCCAATGCCAAGCCATTCTCTCCTTGCACGATACCACTTCTTGCCTGCCCTTCCTTGGAGAGAAGGTCTCATGCCCAGCATCTGAAACAACACTGCAAATTTCTGATGCTGTTTCCCTTATTTAACACTTAAAATCTCAAGAAAATGGAGCCAAATACGCCAGGCACTCTACCAGCATGCAGCAGGACATCCTCCTTACATTGAAAAATTACAGTGTAGAAATAACAAGTGCGTATCCATCATTAGAGACAACAAAATAGCACAAAAGTAGCTGATTTTCACCTCTGGGTATGTTTTTCTTACAAGTGCAGCAGAAATGGTCTCTAGGTAGCAGGATGGGATTGAGACAAGCCTGTATGGACACATGGCTACGAGTTTTAAGAGTAATTGATATTAAATAAGGAGAAAGGAGGCTGTTCTCTGCCTCCTTGATTATTACAGCAATGAGGAATTACAGCTGTAATTCCTCTTCGCTCAGAGGAACTTGTCATCATAATTTCCTACAGATGGGTTTCTTCTGAATCGCTGACACCAAGCGAAATGTGATTTCCAGCAACGAACTGACTCCTTCGTGGCATTGCTTGGTATTTTTTAAAGGGTTGTTTTAGGATTGAGTTCCCCAGGCCTTGACTTTGGGAAAGTAAAACTCTTTCCCACTGCAGGCTCAGCCCCTCTGACAGAGCCTAATAACATGGATTTGCTTCATCTTTATGCGCTAACTTACAGACGCCTTTGACTGCAGCAGGTACCTGGTGCTGAATTACTGCTCAAAAGCTGCTGCTGCAGGTGGGAAAACGCAGAAGCAAAATAGCTGAGGATGTGCTGCCATCTGAAAGCAAGAAAAGACCTCAGAAAATTTCACCGGCCTGAGGTCAAACCTGGCACGTAGCAAGGACTCACACACCGCGGGAAGGTTTTAGCTGAAGCAAGAGGATGGAGGACTCAAGGACGGAGCCACCGCAGAAGCTGCCTGACCAGGCATGAGGTTTCTCTGTGTGGAGTTAGTTTTTTTCTTCCTGTGATTTAGGCGAAGCTGCGCAAAGTAATGCTCTTAGCAGGGTAGCTGATCCCGCAGCAGTTCTGGAGGGATGCAGCCATTTTACAACACAAAACCCAAGCAGGAGGCAGCCCTGCCCAGGGATGGGATATGCGATGCAAGAGCTCGGAAGGTCCAGCGAGACACTTGGCTGTGGCTAAGCTGAGCTGATAAATTCCTACCGTGACCTCCTAGATTCTCTTCTCCGCCAGGGAAGCTTGTTGGCAGGTCCAGATGCTGTGCTGGAAACCCTCCACACCAGACACAACTGGAGAGCACTGGGGAGAGGGATGGGAGGGTGATTTGGGCTGGGAAAGCAGCACATCATGGGAGGGTTCCTTCCCTGTGACCCCCCAGGGCAGAGCTGGGCAGCACAGGAGAGTAGAGTGGGTACAGCCTGGTTTACAAGAACTATTTCCAATTAATCATTCCATGCAATGCTCTTGATCAGGACTAAGAATACCTTGTTGGTTGAAGACACTCTGGAAGTGCTTTAAGGCAGCTTGAGGAGTTGCCTGTGTAAGATCACTCAGGGAAACTATTTTGAATTAACATTTAAAGGCAATTAATTAAATTGCTGTATGTGTGTTCTGAACCATCTGCATTCATTTTATCTTCTTCTAATTTTCTTTTCCAAATCAGATGAGGGCCACTTGATCTCTGGGTTGGGCACAGGAGGAAAGGATCCTCGGGGAGCTCACAAGCCCCAGGGAAAGCAGGACAACTGGAATAAATCTGCCTGGAGGAATTGCACCCCAGGTCCAGCCTGGCACCGTGTTGATCTGTACACTCCCAGACCTTTCTGTCTCCCCAGTTTTGGCTTTATGGGAGAGGTCTGAGCACTCTGCAATGCCCCCTTCCATCAGAAACTGCGGCACCAGGCAAGAAATGGGGTGTATTAATTGTTTTTCTTCTGGCTCAGTGACAATATCCAATTACGCAGATGATGGTGGGAGATGGTGAAGCACACAAACGACCCAAGGTGGATCGGCAGGGTTTCCCTGCCGCAGCAGAAAGCCATGGACACGGCAGTGAGCAGGTCTGTGGGACGAGGCAGAGCCGGGCTCCTTCAGCGCAAATAAGAGTCAGCCCAGCAAAGCCACTCACAGCCTTTTTCTTTGATTTAGGACATGTCTCCTTGTAATTACCCTGTTCTTGGCCCTGCCATTTTTCTGAAGCAGAATTTCAGACCAGCTCAACGCTGAGAATAGCCGCTTTCCCAGCCCACTGCCAGCACCGAGTCCTTCCCTGGAGAAGGAACAGATTGTTCTGAACAGTCTGGTCCATTTGCCATTTCTATGAGCTGGCTGGATTTGCTGTTTTTTGCCACTCAGCAACTGATCTTTTGCAAGATCAGAACTATCAGCTGCCTCCCCTCCTGACAGCCATTGCTTTATACCCCTTGCCGCAGGTCCAAGGCATTACAAGGGACATCAGCTGATTTTTGTAACAGGCAGTTGTTACTCAAGAACTGATCTAAATTAAAGCTTTAAAAAAGAAAATCCCAAGGGTTTGTGCTACATATTTCTCTCCACAGTGTAAATCTGAAGCGACTTCCAAGCAAATGCAGAGGTGACACTAATCAAAGTTGGGTTATAATGAGTCCTCCTGGGTGTTTTGCTCGGTGTGTTAGCACACATTGCTGAGACTAGTTCAAAAGGAAGCTGCACAGTTTGGAGAGGGGTTGGAAGAGAGAACCTGTTTCTAACCCTGCTGCTGATGGTGATTTTCCATGGGTTGGGCGTGCAGGAGTGCTCGTCCCCACCGGCCAGGAGTGTCCTGTCCCAACAGCAGCAAGTGGTCCCTGCCCTTCCCAGCCGTACCTCCACGGACAAGCGGAGGCAGGGTGGCATGGCCAGGGATGCAGGGATGCATGGAGGCAAGGATGAAGGGATGTGGGAATGCAAGGAGACAGAGATGCAAGGTTGCAGGGATGCGGGGACACAGGGATTCAGCGTTGCAGCCATCCCCTGCCTGCTCACTGCTCAGAGGGAGGAGAGGAGCGGGAGGCGGCAGAGCTGTGCCAGTTGCTTGGCAACTCCCCTGCAAATCTCCATCCTGTCAGAAACCATTTTTCCCAGCGATTCAGATGGATTTCACAGGCGCAGGATCAGGCCTTGCTGATCAGACGGTTTTAAGAAACCACACACTATACCTGGAGGGGCTGCACATCCACTTTGGCCAGGTCCTGGCTCTGCAGCCCAGCACGGACTGCAAAACACAGCTCCTGACAGGCACTGCACAGTGGGGAGGGCTGCAACGGGGGTGAAGAGGTTTCCCGGAGCTCCTACATCCCCATTTTGGCTTCTGCTTAGGGACCACAATGTTCTGCATCATCGGCATCCTAGCAAAAGACAGGGGGTGTAGTGGTCTTCCCCTCTCTCTGCAGGCAACCCCTGAATGGGGTATGAGCCACCTTCACTGGGGAAATCAGCAGCAACGTGAGCCCAGGAGAGCTGCTCCTTGGTCCCTCTGGCCAGGGAACTTTCCATTAGGTGCACCTTGCTCTCTCTAGGCTGAGGGAGAAGCTGAACCAGGCTGAGTCTAGTTTAATCTTTGCGTCCCTCCATCACCGTGGGAGCAAGGCTGCAGCAGTGCCATCCCCTGCCGAGCATTCCTCGACATCCTTCAGGCTGTACCTGGATCCCCTGGGGCCCCAAACTGAGCAATCAAACCTGACCTGAAAATCCACCGAGCTTTTCTGTGACTGCCCAGCATTCTCAACCTTCACTCTGAGTGCAGAGAGGGAGGAGAAGGAAGCTGGGCTGGGCTGTTCCCAGGGTTTAATGGAGAACAGGGACAGAAGGAGCATCCTCTGAGCAGGGCGGGACACTGGAGACCACGCTGGGCTTGGTGGTGAGAATAGAGCTGAAGAGAAAGAGGGCAGGAGCTGAAGGAGGGCAAAATGGCCAAAAACATTGCCAAGCAGGCTGCATCATACCAGAAAAATATCATATCACATACATGTCGTATCACACACAGCATCTCTCTGCATTTCTACTTTGCTCTGCTGCTCTTTGCATTTCCCACAGGAGATGCTCCTGGCTTTGTCACCTGCAAGGGGAAGGAGCTGGTGATGGTGGCAGCAGGTCCTGCAGGAGCCCGGTGTCACTAATACCATCCGGAGGGGAAAGATGAGCCATCCAAAACTCCTGTTAACACTCTCCACACTTCAGCAAGAGCTGATTTGTGTAGGAGCTGATTCTTCTGCTTGAAGCTAATGAAGGGGGGAATTTCCTCAAGGAAAACAAAACAATCTCAGCCCCAAAAGGCTTTTCTCTTCTGGATTTTTTGGTTAGGAGTGGTGACTGGAATTTTTTTCTCGGTTATGCTGACACAATCTCTTCTCCTCCAGTGTGGGAGGAGAATTTGGCCCACTGATATTATTCGCCCAGTTTAGATCAGGATAATGATATACTGTTCGGGTTTCTACAGATTCTCAGGTCACTTTGCAAAGATGAATTAATCTTGACAATGCAGCTGCAAGGAAATGGAGGTTTTATTGTTCCTGATTTAAAGAGAGGGAAACTGAGATCCAGGGAGTAAACGCTTCTCACAAGATTGCAGAGAAAACAAGTGACGGAGGCGGGAGCGAACCCAGAGTCCCGAAAGCCTTTCCGATTCTTGCAGCGCAGCAAAGTGCTCCTTCCCACACAAAACTGTTCTGGAGCATCGTTTTACACCAGCCCAAAATGTAATTCTCTTTTATATTTAGCTCCCAGGTTCTGTAAAGGGACGTTATATAACAGACCTCATGTGTGGCATTTTATAATTTACCAGCTCAACTTGTGCTGGTTCTAGAAACCCGCCTGTGCAGTGTATTCCCTGGTTCAGCACAGAGTGCTCTCCCATGTCCTTCTGAGCAGGCAAAATATCCCATTGGGCTCTCATCTGTGGTTTTAAAACCCCATGGTGTGCCATCCCCCAGTCCCAGGCCACCACACCATCTCTTGAGCAATTAACGCTCTTGTCAGCTCCAAAATGTCAATTTTTTTGTTCCTGCAAGAGGAAAAAAGGACGTAGCTGGACACTCTGCAGGTGCAGCCCTCGCCAGTGGGAAATCCTCTTTTGGGTTGTAAAATGGTCCAATGGGCTCAGAAAACCCCAGGGGGAGGTGGGGAGGGAGGCACCCCTGCCCAACTGGGCTCTGCAGGGAGTCCCACCCATCCCTATGGAACAAACTGGCATCTCCA
Organism: Streptopelia decaocto; assembly: GCF_964273445.1. Taxonomy (NCBI): domain Eukaryota; kingdom Metazoa; phylum Chordata; class Aves; order Columbiformes; family Columbidae; genus Streptopelia; species Streptopelia decaocto. The sequence goes on along the minus strand of NC_138670.1, from coordinate 4,828,194 downwards.
GGGCTGGTAGTGAGTGAGGCAATGCAGCATTGGAAACGGGGGCTTTACGCCCTGGGATGCACCCCTGGGGAGAAGAAACCCAACCCCGCAGCTCCGGAGGCTGCACGGTGGATTTGATGCTCAGGGCTCCTGACAGCCTGTCTGGTCCTCTCTGGATCTGCAAGAGCCTGACGCTTTGGGAAGGTCCCGCATTGCCGCACACACTCGTCCCCACACACGTCCCCTTTCTCTGAGTGATGGCGAGTAGAGCACGGAGCCACTGGAGCGTGACGAGCACGTGTCCTAATGGGGAGAGCTCATCCTGCTCCTGCCGCCTGAAGCCAACTGGTGCTGCTGGGCTTGGGAGGGAGATTTTCCAGTAGCTCCTCCGCTCCGGCAGAGAGCATCCTCCTGGATACAGCTGGTCCTGCCAGGGGACCCAACCACAACTGCATTGCTCCCTTTTGGCACCGCAGCACTAGCCCAGCGTGCCAGCAGCTCGCAGATCCCCATCCCATCCCATCCCATCCCATCCCATCCCATCCCATCCCATCCCATCCCATCCCATCCCATCCTTGTGTTGAATCTTCTCAGTGCTTTGAACATCTATTGACTCACGGAGAGTTTGGAAATTTGGCATGTAAGGGTGAGGAGGGAAACGCCAGGGCACCAGCTTTTAGGATAACAGCCCTGACAGGTACCAGCATCCCCCTGGGAACACTCGGGAGATGCAACGCAGGTTAAGCACCGTTGCGGTGGCATCTCCAAGATGAGCTGACGCTGGCAGAACAAACAAGACTGACAGCGTTTCTGGCTTAAATCCTTGCCTGCAGGCAGAGGCGAGAAGCCACGTTAAGGAATATTTGCTGAAGTGGTAGTAGAGGAGGGCACCCTGGCTCACACACCTTGCACTCACCCACCCCACAAGCCTGCGGCTTCAGGGACCTGGGACCAGCCACAGGAGCCCTGGCTGGACAGGCAGATGGACAGACAGACGGACAGATAGCCCTGCTGTACTCATCTGCAGGGCAGGACAATGGCGCTGATCCCTCAGTTCTTTTGGCTGAATCGAGCAAAAATGTGGAATGGCCTTTTCCAATACATTATTTCTATAATAATATACACAAACTGAAGCTCCCTGAAGTTTTGCCATAAGTTCAGGTGCCTGGTGCTGATGAGCAACAAGAGCTCATCCTGCTCCTCACTTCTTCTCCCTCCAAAAGCTCCCACTTAGCTCCCACGTTATTGTAGCCTTCAACATCTGCAATAAACAACAGAGAGGACGTGGCGTGTGACTCAGAAAGGGACAAGGAAATGACCAGAAACTTCAAATCCTGAGCTGAAAATAGTGTTTTACTAAAAATACATGTCCAGCCCTTCTCAGTGCATGAGACCGCCTCCGCCCTGGGAGGTGAGTTTCATTCGCATCACCAAATATCATCATCAAACAATCGAAACAGAAGAGCATTAATTAATCAAGCGGTTGCTGGTACAGCATTTAAAAGCTGTGCTTGGGAGAACCTGGGAGGAGTGAGCAGGGGATTTAAAGCATCACTTTGTGCTCCCACTGCAACCCTGGGGAGCCGGGGACACCCTAAAGCCTGAAATACATTTTCAGATCAGTAACAGTGCAGGGATGCGCAGTCACCCAGCCTGCGCGTACAAGACAATTGCCAAATTAATCAGACCACAATAAAAAACACCAAACAGAAACAAGCTCGTTGGCCCACAAGGATCAAGTGTGTTCTCATCATCCTGGTCGCTTGCACCCCTGGGATTTCCAGCCCCTCCTTGCGCCCTGGTTTTAAGCCCCAGGGAATTCAGCAGAGGTACCGCAGTTTCAGCAAGTGACTCACTCCGCTTGGACTTTGGACTTTATTTCCTCACTGGTTCCTTCTTTCTCGTGCAAATGTTACTCCTGGGCTGAGATGCTGCAGCTTCTGGAGCGTTTCTGGCATCGCCAATGCTCCTGGAAGGAGCAAGTCTGGGTGAGATGGGACAGGTCGCTTCACCAGCTGGGGCTGGGAAGAGACTGCAACATGCACCTTTGGTCATAAGTAAAGGCACAGTAAAACTAAGTGTGTAATCTTGATTTAAATTAAATAAATAAATTAAAATGCATCTGCAGCCAAGCAATGTAAGACTGCAGCGAAGAGCTGCTGCTTTTTACCTTCTTGTCAGCAGGGGCCAAAGCACCCGGTCACAGCGCAGGGCACATTGGGCAGCACGGCTCACGACGGGGAGGACACCCGGGTCTGGAAAATGTCATTTGAATGACCAAAATCTAAAAGGGTGCAGGAAGAAAGAAAACAGAGGAAATGGTGGCTGTTTACCTTGTTTAAACCTGTTGCCTGTGCTTACACTGATGTTAAAATAGAGAGATGGTGAATGTAAAGCAAATAAAAGGCTGGGAGAAGAAGTGGGTCCATGGGGGTCGTGGCTGTGAAGGCGTCCCATCGGCAGGGCAGTGGCCACACACACATCTCCCGGGGTCCCCGAGTCACCCCAGGGCTCCTGCGCAGACCGCAGCGATGAGCAGGTCTCAGGGTCCAGCCCCACAGCTCGTGTCCCCCTCCATGCTTGTCCTCAGCAGCTGTCCCCGTATCACCGGTCCCGGCATGTGCCGCGACTTTCCTTCCTCGTCCGAGGAAGGGCAGCGACCTTGCCGCCGCTCACACCTCGCGTGTGCCAAATCGCAGCTATAAAAGGCAGAAAAGTTCAGCTGTGAAAAATACAGCTCACCTTTTTATAGAAGAACATGGGATCTGTTATATTCCAGCTGAAACCCTTCCAAAAAGCCAGGTGGGACTTTTTCTATATATGTCTAAATAAAACCATTTATTTTATATTAAAAAAAAAAAGAGATCTGGCAACTATCCCGTGCTGAGAAAGCCTTTTAATTGAAGCCACACAAAAGGCAAATCGGTCTCACCAGCAACTGCGCTCCTATTGCCTCCAGAAAGTTTGACGCACAGATTCAAAATCAAGGATGAATGTCAGCTGTCAGGTCCCTAAGGCTCTCCAGTGACCTACATGCTACCGAGAAAAAAATATACCCAACACTTGTTTGAGGTTTCGTTGGGAGATGTGTCAAAGGCAGGACAGCTCAGCAGATGAGGGGTCACTGAGGCAGGAGCTGGGGTGCCCCATCCTAGAAACCTCGTCTCAGAAAAGTTACATTCACAGCAAGATTAGCTCTTTCACAAACTACTTTCCTCCTAAAATACTGTCTCTTGGCCTCAAAATTGCTTTTCCTTCTCTTGAGCAATGGGAGGGGACCCATCCCTGCAGCAGGTTTGGGCAAGTTGCATGTGCTGAATCACTGAGAGCATCAGGAGGTGTCATGAGAAGGTTCGGTCTGATCCTCACCTGGTCTGTAGAGCCTCTTGTGGGGTGTCTCTTCCCTGCTCCAAGGCATCTATTTTAACGGCACAAAAATCACAGGAAGTAAAACGTGGTGGGAAAGAAGGAGAAAATCAAGTTCCCGGAGAGCAGAGACTTGGACAAAAGTGGCAAGTTTCCAGGGCTCCCTTTTCTCTGCAGATTAATGTTTCTGACTCTCCCGTCTCACCTGCCACCTGACACGTAGGTGCGTATGGAAACATTGACGTAAAAGCCCTATTTATTGGTTAAAAAACACTATTGTGTACACTACCATTTGCAGCTCTAAGATTTATCACCGCAACCAAACCAAGACCCTGATTTACCACCAAAGGCTGGAGGCTGGTGTGGAAATAAGCCCAGCTCCGTCATGGTCCAGGGATGCAATTGCAGCTGCCCAGGTCACGTTTGCTTTCAACCAGCTCACACCAGCACCCAAAGCCCCGTGGGTGCTGCAGTGAACGCTGCCCACCCCCCAGCATCCCCTGGACACGGGTGCAGGTCTGTGGAGCCGAGGACACAGCTCAGTGCAACTCAGGCTGAGGATTTCAGAGTTAAATCGGTTTCAAACGCACAAGCTGTGCAGACAAACCAGAAGGGAATCCAGGGTTCAAAGGTGAATCAAGCCACAAATTCCTCCGAATCTTTCTGTACCGATTTTGGTGTAAAATTATGTAGGAGCAGCCCAGCTCCTGAAAATCTGCCAGGCTTGCTTGCAGCGAGCAGCAAGGAGGAGGTGAGAACAGAAACAAATAAACAAGCACACGTGGCAGCTACTTCCACAGTGGACCACGTTTCCAAACACCGCACGTAAGCAGAAATTCCAGGTGTGCGAGAGCCATCAGTGGGATTGTTCTGGATTTTTAGGAGCACAAGGGAAAATAAAACCCGGCCCAGCGAACCACTGTCCTCTGAACATTTGTTCCCTGTCCCAGGCCTGGGAAGGCTTCAGTGCACCAGCCTTCGGGAAGCCTGCAGGCACCTGCGGGTTGGATTTCCCACGTGTTCCCTCTGCATTTCAAAATCCCCAGTGGAATTCGGGATCCCCAGGGTGTGTGGAGGCTCTTTCTTGCTCCTGCATCTTGTGTTCAGTGATGTGGCTCTCACTGCGGTCTGCAGAGACACAGCAGCCGTCTGACCAACAGCAAATCAAGAGACCTTCATCTTATTTCCACTTTCTCACTCCCCCAGCAGCCCTCCTGGTCCTCCTTTTTCATCAGTTTTAATTAGAGAAGCAGCTCATCCATGAAGCAGAGTCACACTGGGGTAAAATCAGAGGCCGTGTCCTGGGCTGCAAACCTGCATTTCTGGCCGATACAACGAAGAACATCCACCAAGTCTTCTTCTCTTCAAGCCACCACATGAAGCTGAAGCTACACAAAAATATCTCAGTCTTCCTGAGAAGCGGTTGCCTCTCCCCATCTTGCAAGGTATGTTCCAAACCACGGGACGATTCCCACCTCTCCGCAGCCCCATCCCAGCAGACTGAGTTACCCGTGCTCCCCAACACCTCTCCCCTTGCCCAGCAACGAGAAAAGGCAAAATTACTCTTGCCCCACCACAAACCAGCTGAAGAAGGGCTGAAAAGCCCTTTGCTGGATGTGTAACACTGGCTGCCATGTACGTTTTCTCTCTCCCCCTCGGTGATCGGCTCAGCTGAGCCCCATGAAAACCCGCAAGAGCTTTCAAGCCAGTTATGAAACTCAGGTTTTGGCGGAGCGTAGAGATTCCTGACGGAAAAGGGGAAGCCGGGGGCTCCGCTCCTTGCCAAAGCAGCGTCAACTGATCCGCTACGTCTGTTCTCCACTTAAAGTAGGACAAAGTCTCCTCTAGCCCCATTTCTCCTCTTTTTCTAGGCGACGGAGCAGACTTGTGCCACGCTTGCCCAGGGATGCTCAACGGGGGCAGGACACAGCAGCTGAGCAGTTCTCTTGCATCTGGTCCAGCCCTGAAGGTTGGATTAGTGTAAGAAATTCAGCGAGAGGAATGTGCTGTTTTCTTAATCTAAATAGCTATAGCAGGAAAAGTCCTGTTGTGGTCACTACTATGTTAGGGGAAAAAAAAGCAACTCAGGACATTTTTATATGTAGAAGGATTTTATTGGTAGCATTTTTGCCAGTATGGACCTTCCAAAACTCACCAACAGAATGTTTTTCCATTTGCAAACACCTTTGAGCAGAAACCCATGAAGTAATAAACTTAAAAAAAAAAAAGAAGTAGGAGAGAAGGAATGGCAAATTACATTTCTCGCATGTCAAAAGAGCCCATCTTGAGATTTTTTTGAACAGAATCCTTTAACATTTTTAATCAAAAAACGTGATTTTAAACTTGAGATGGACTCGTCATTGTCCTTGACAGCTTCTGTTGGTGGGAGGTTTCAGAAGGAAACCAGCTGTTGAGACTGCAAAACGTTCGGCTCAGTGGAAATCAAGGCCGGGCTGCGGTGTGTAGGGTACAACAGCGAGCAGAGAGTGTGTAACTAACGTCTCTGGCAGGGATCCTGCTGCTGTGTGTCCGCAGATGGGGTTTCATTCGGCTTCTGCACGTGGTTGGAGTCCTTGGTGAGCCCCAAGGTGAAGCCGGAGGCTCCGGCGCAGCGTCCAGCCCTGAGCTCCTCGCCACGTTTGCAGGTTTTGGTGCTGGAGGGAGATGGTTGCACTGTGTGTTTTGTAAATAAAATCCGACACTAAGAAAACACCTGCCTGTGCGTCATCAAATCCCTTCCAAACAGGACACGGACCCCGACGTCTCCCGATGAGCCTCGCGACGTGTTCCAGCTGCTCGTCTTTTGTCCGACAAATTGGCACCGTCTCCCCGCAAAACTCCGCAGCTTCTGAAATTGGAGGGTCAGCAAATTATTTTAGACATCAGAGCATGCATAAAAGCTTTATCTTGATTGTAACACAAAGAAATCTGGATACAAACAGTAGGAGTTATAAAAACATTTAAATCACGGCTGTGTATCGTGTTAGGAAAAATAACATTTGACCCACGAGTCACCAGTTCTTGTTTTCGCAGTGTTTGAACAGCCTGTGGAGATCTTTGTTTCAAATGTACACAAACACATTGAATTTCACCGACTTAGCAAATATGTAATCTAAGGCGAGGGGAAGTGTGGGTGACCCGCATTTCTTAGGATCTACCTACATACAGGGATAAAATAAGGAACATTTCATTATTATCTGCATATATATGCACATGCATGTGTGTGTATCTACATATTATATTATACACACAGCATATGTATGTGTGTGCATATATTATGCATATATATATATATATATATACAGACCAATAATAAAACGCTCCTTATTTTGCTCCTGTAGGTAAGTGGGCATTTTATTTTTTTATTATTTTTTTTTTTAAACATAGCTGGATTATGAGCAACCGCACAATAAAAAGAAGTGACATGCGCATGGGAGAGTGGGGACAAATCAGTGGGGAAAGATATTTTACACGGAGGCTTCCAAGGAATGTTACCAAAGCAGTGATTTATTTGTGGCATTTCGGGAGAGGAAAGGAGGAAAGGACACAAAGGTCTCAGAGCTGCGAGCGAGACAAGCCATACATTATTGTGTATTTAGCAAACTAGAATGCAAATTGTAGACAAATAGAAAGAAGGGGAGAACATATGAACTGTAAGCTTTGAAATTATTGAATGCTTCAAGTCCGTGTGCAGAGTTTAAGGACAAAGGGATTTCCCTGTTTGTTCCCCCTCTAGAAATAAATCATTGTTGTGAGCAACACCGGAGAACAAAATAGTTTCAGGATATTTATAACACCTTGGCTTGGTCCCTTTTCTAATCAGAGAAGCTGCTGTGGGGCGAGGCTTGTTATTTCCAGCAAAGTTAGCTTATTAAAAAGATAATTTTGCCATGGCATTTTAATAGCTCTGGCTCATCGCAGAGTTTGCTGCTGCTACAGAAGGGCCCTTATTTTTTAAGGAAATGCAAAAGGCCCTGTGCAAAGATACAGCCCCCTCCAAACAGGACACCGAGCGCCGGCGGCTGCTGTCGTGACACGGGGCTGCTGCAAGACACGCTGGTTATGGAGGCGATGATGGAGCCTCAACAGATTCGCCTTTATCTGTCGCTTCTCTCCCGCCCTCCTGGCTACAGCTCTTTTAACAAGAACTGACGGTGCTTTGGACCTCGCCTGATGCGGTTCAGCAAGCGAGAACCATTCTTTGCCTTCCAGAGCACAGCGTTTCCAGTGAATTCCCGAGCACATCTCCTCGGTCGCACCCTGGAAGGTGCTGAGCTCTCCCCTTCCACCCCATTTCCAGAGCATTAAGGGGAATGAAAGGGACTCAGCACCCACCAAAGGCGCTCAGATCCCCGCAAGACACATCCCTGGGGAGGGGGTAACAGCTGAAGGATGAGATAAGATGAGGAGATTTCCAGCAAGGAAAATAAGGCCAGGAAGGTTCCTCTGGAAACGCAATTTCCCTTTTTAAATAATTCAGCTAAGTCCAAGGGAGCAACTCGCCCGGCAGAATTAGAAAGGATTTGAAAGAGAAAGAAAACATTGAGTGCCAAAGAGCAGGGGGGGTTGGCTGTTCCCTGGGAAGGTGCAGCACAAAAACAGACGTAAATCCGTAAATGCCGTTACGTTGAAGCAGATCTAAACTAACTATTGTCTTCAACAGGGTTACTTTGGGCTTACACCAGCGTGACTGAGATTAGCGTAGCGTTGAAGCCGCGTTTTGCAATGGGCGAGCGCCTGAGCTTTGTGTAGAGTCTGCGTCCTCCGTTCTCCTTCCTCCCAGCAGATCTAAGGTGTCCTGGGATCACAAGTCCTTCGCTTATCGCCCTCATGAACTCTGCTCTGGCCCCACCGCGGTAATAAGATGTTATGAATATTGCAATATAACTGTCGGCAGGAGGAATCCGGCACGGACAGCGGGAGCAGTTCACACGGGGGAGGGAGATGGGGAGGAAGGAGGTTGACACAGCCATCCCTGCAAATTAAAGTAGGAGTAAATAAAGCAATTAAGCAATGTTCAATCAGAGATGCAAACGGAGCAGCGCGAAGGGGCCGCGCAGCCCATCTCTCTTGCAAACACGACCTGATTTACAAGCCGAACCTCGTGTAATTGCTTGCAGCCACGCTGTTGCTACATGTAGTATAAAATAATAGCAGAAGAGTGAAATAAAATAGCAAGATGCACTTGAAAGAGTTGGCTAATTTCTCCATACGGGCTCTGTAAAGATGTTGAAGTACTGAATATTTGTACTTAAGGGATACTCAATGGGAGAGCAACGTATCCCAAGTTGCTCAGGAGCTGAAGGGCTTGCTCAGGCTGCAGAAATTCCACAGATGTAGGTGCTAGATTTAGGTTCCGGTTGGGCCCCGAGCTCTGAAGTGCCTCTTCCAACCAAAACGATCCTATGATAGCGCCGCACTATTTCACCTCCCGTGAGCGGAAGGATTTCCGCAAGACGAGAAGTGCGTTTCCCCGCCCCGCTTTTCCTTCCCGCCCGCCCTATAAAGGGTTTCCGGTGAGCCGCCTCGCGCTCGTAGTATCCATGCGCCTATCGAGCTCGCTGAGGAGACGGCGGCCATTTTGTTCAGTGCTGGGTCTCTGCTGAGACCGGCGGCCGAGGGGGGGGCGGGGGGGAAGAGAGAGAGGGAAGAAGGCGAGCGGGGAGGAGAGAAGGAAGGGGGAAAAACGAGACAGAACGAAGAGAGAAGTCGGGCCGGCCAAGCAGCGAGCGGAGGGAGGGGTGCCGCGGGGAGAGGTCCGCCCGGCCGCTGAGAGGCGATGGCGGATATAGACAAACTCAACATCGACAGCATCATCCAACGGCTGCTGGAGGGTGAGGGCCGGGCAGGCGCGGGGCGGGTGGCGTGGGGTGGGTGGCGGCCGGGCCGGTGCTCCCGCCTCAGGCAGCGCCGGGGGCTGCGCCGCGTCCCGCCCGCCCGGGGGCACCGACATGGAGGGGCCGCCGAGCCGCTTTGTCCTCCCGGGGCTCGTCTCCGCCGCCGCCCCGGCCGGCTCAGCCCTTCGGCCCCAACTTTTCCGTCCTGAGCTCAGCCCGTGTGTTCCCGAGTTGTCGGTGCCCTGTGAGCCCCTCCGCGCTCCCGGGCCGCTGCTGGGACCGGCCGCCCTTCTCCTCCTCGAAGGAGATGCTTAATTTAGTAGTATTTTCGTAGGAAAGTGGTTTTTTAAAAAAGGGCTTTTTCTCTTCCACGTGTGCACAAGGGGTCTGCTTGGCCGGGCTCTGGGGAGACCTGGCGTGTTTAAAGAGTCTTGAGGCAGCTTTTCAGCAAGTCGGGAGGAGACTTCGGGTTATGGTGGTTTTAGCTTTGATGAGCCGCTTGCCTTAACCCTAGTGTAGGATTTTGGCTCCTAATTCGTAACATATGGTGGCTTTTTTAGGTGTGAATAGAGGGTTGGGGTTTGGTGTTTCAGACAGTCTGTGGAAGGGCTTATTGTCTTGTGGCGTTAGTGCTTTGGGTTGCAAAGAGTTGCAGGGGAGTTTCGGAATCAAAGGAAGAGCTGGAAGTCGCAGGGGGTGTCTTCAGCATCATCCCTTTGGTTGCAGGGATCAGTACGGGGCTACAGTTGTCGACTGATCTTTCTTAAGGCAAAAGGCTGTGAAGTAGCCAATGCCAAATATTCTTCCAGGCATCAAAGAAAACGATAATTATTCAGAGAAGGAAGCTTTATTTCACGTATGTCAGAACAGGCATCTCATCAGGACTTGTGCTTGAAGAGCTTGGTCGGGGATTTAACTTTTTTCCATTTGGCACAAAGTCGTCTGAGATGTTGAGACAAATGGTGAAGAAATGTCTTTCAGCTGTATTACACCCTTCTTGCAGGATGTTGCTTGTGTAATGGCTTGGATAGCAAAAGGTCAGAGGAACAATAATGCTACTCTAGACATCATTTGGAGTTTAAAATCCTATAGATGTGCTAGGGGATTATTGAACTAGAATAAGTAAAAGTAAATAGGGCTTTTCCTTTCCATTTTGGGTTTTGCCTGTTACCAATTTAAACTGCCCTGGTTTCAATTATTTAAAGGCTTCCCTTTGTAAATTTAGACCAGGATTTTCCTGAAAGTCCAGTAGTACAATTTGTAGATGTCGGATCCTGTATGTTGTATATTTGGTGACATATTAATACATGCTCAGTTTTACTGCAGGTATTAGTTACAATTCGTACTTGATTTTCCCTAGTGTAACTATTGCGATTTTCTCAAAGTGTAAGTTCTTAATATCAAAAACATGGAACATGATAATCCTAGAAAGAGACCTGAATGATTTTTGAATGATTAAAGTTTCAAAAAGTAGTAAGAAGTACTACATCAATATGTTATGTTCTTATTCAGCTTATATCAGTATTGTACATTTGGAGAAGATGAGAGTTCATGAATCAGGCTTCAGAAGGCTTATTGACAAGATCTTTTAGAAGATGGTCCATGCAACTACAGATGTTACCTGAGGTTGCATCAGCTGCCAGAACTGAAATTAATTTTTTTTTCCTTCATTGACATTTCAGCTGGGATTTTGGATTCCTTGAGGCAATTATTGTCTTTCAGTATTTAAAACAGTTGCCAGTGTTAGTGACCTATGCTAGTGCTTTTTTGTTTCTTATTAAATGTCTATTATAAATATCTTTTCAAGGCAGAGTAGTGATTGACCTTTGTGGCAGTCTGTCATTTTTATACATTTTTTTCCAGAAAGGGAAAATGATACCGTATTGTAGCAAACGCTGCATTTTTGATAAAGTGCTAAGTTGTGTGAATTACTGTGCAAATGCCGTTCTCTTCAGTTGTTTAAAATTTTCTTCACTCATCCTTTCCCTGAAATGATTAAGGTCCAACTGGGTGGATGACAGGACTGAATTTCCAAAGTGGAGGTCGGCATGGTATTAAATGGAGGGAAAAACATCTGAAGTATGTGTAAGAATTCTCATCCTATTTAGATTTGGAGCAAATGAGAAATTATTTTTCAGTGCAATCCTTGCAGAGCAACTGTATAATATTAGTTATACGAAGTCTGGTGTGTCTGTACCAGAACTCTGTCTCAAGTGATATCCTTTTCAGACAAGGTTGCACGCAGATTAAAATCACACTCAAGTATGAAAACACTCCAAAATCTCTTTAAATAATCAGCTTACTCACAAACTAAGTTGCCCAAATCCTTGTGCAAACTTTAATTTTTAGAGCAATTTGGTATTTCATTATAGCCCTCTTTAAACTGTATACTTAAATATTTTTGTAGCAGTTAACATTTGGTGATTTTGCTAGTAAAATGCAAAAGATATGAACAGGCGTCATTGCCCCTTTCTTTTTAAAGGTAACAAACCAAAGTATTAAGGAAATACTTCATGCAATGTGTCAAATCAATGAGAAAATACATTTAAGCAGGTATTTTTGTTTTATAACGTGCCTTAGCATTGCACTGGTGGAAGAGACTGAGATCTATATGAGTAGTGAATCTAGTCGAATGGCTGAGGTAGAATGGTTAAAGGGTGAATAATAAATTAGTCTTTCTTTTGTTCTTAATATGGGGTATTAATAATGGATTTTTGAGGGGGTTTTACTCTTTTCTATCCTGACTGATCAGATGACATTATTCTTTTCCCCCGAGTAGTTGATATTCTCCTGCATACATTAGGCTAGTTAGCTGAAATTATTAATTTTTTCTTTAAAAGGCCTGAAAGTATATATTTAGCTTATAATTCTAAGACAAATATTTGAAGTCTTGATCTGACTGTTTATAGTACAGAGCCTTTTGGCATTGAAATGTCACAAAAACATTTTTCTGTAACATTGTTCTCAACTGTGGAAAACCATTATATGAAAACATGTACTGATGTACTGATTTTTTTTTTTTTTGCTATAATTGAATGTGTATTTGTTGCCTTTACTAATGATGGTTGTGTTCTGCTAGGAGCAATTTTTTAAGTACAGGCTGTCTAATTTTGTCACTTTTAATAACTGTACTAACAAAAATTTTCACAAGAGTAAGGCTTCTAAAGTATACTAAATGACAGTATACCGCACTGAGCATTTAAATTTTTCCTAAGTGTCCCTGGTAGTAGGTAACAGCTTGAATATTTATGGTACTAACTCACTTCACTAAGGAATAAGAAGGGGCATGCACGAGACCAAATTTCTCTCCTAGGAGTATTGTAAGCAGTAACTTCACGGTTCTGAGCTTGTGGCTGCGCGTGTCTATTAAGTCAGAACTGCCGGCAGACAAGAAGATGCTAGAAAAGCTCCCTGCAAGATGAAAAATCAGTGGCATCCGTGTGGTCGTGGAAGAGGATCCAGGAAATGGCAGAATTCCTGCTCAGCTCTGGGCAAAGAATGAGTGACAAATGCCGAGATTCCCCGAGTGTGAGCATGGCTTCCTTGCCTTGTCAAGTCAGATGTTGTTCTATAACTTGAGCCCTTTATCTTTTTCCTTCATCTAGTGCATTGGCAGCTTTTTGCAGTACGGAGCTCAGAGTAAAGCATGTAGAAAACATGATTGAAATGTACTAGTCTTACCATGGTAATGATAAATAACAGAGTAAAATAACACAATTTCAACATGTGTAAGTGGAACCTGAGTTGATGTCTGTTTCTGAATATCTTTTCTGTACTGCAGCCCCTTCAAGTGCTGTTGAGGGAAAACTAAGTGATGAATGAAGGCTACTCTGGTTAAAGCCACATGAGGCTAGAATGGTGGTAGCCATTCTGAAAGCCGTAATCCTGGCTAGTGCACTAAAATCAGCAAAAAGACTCTAAATCCTCAAACTTTCCTGTTTATACACCCCCAGTAAGGTATGTTTTATAGCTGTCAAGGAGAAATTATCTCTAATTTGCTTTAAGTGGGGAAAGAGGATCATCCAGTTATTAAAAACAGTTGATCCAAAGAGTATGGATAAACTTTTGCTGGCAACAAAAATGATTTCTTAGGGATTTGATTCTCTAATTTTTCCTTTCACCGTTCTGCTAAATACAGCATTCATAGAGTCTGAAGGGCTGTTGGCTGTGTAGCTTCATATACTTAGATAAGTCTCTGATTCTGACAGATGTTAATCTGAAATGTGGTCAGATTTCACTTGTTGATGAGTTGGGATACTGTGATAAAGTTTCTAATAGACAGGCAGCACTTGTTGACCTCAAACCATATAATTTTCCATAGTTTGTGTAGTTGAATGTTAATAGCTTCCTGCTGTGTTGCAGCAGCTTCTAATAATGGGAAATAGGAGCTCTGCACTTGGAAGATGAGGATTAGATTCCTGTCACTGATGTGCATTGAAATAAGTCGGTTAATTTCTGTGTTTGCCCAGTCAGTAAAGTGGAGGAATTTGTCATCTCTGAGTATTTGTGATCGGCATGAGTACCTGTTGCTGTATAGCTCTTTTCAGTGTTAAAGTATGTTACAATATGAAAATTTCACAGTCATGCAGAATCTTCTGTTTGATAATGCTGCTGTGAACTTTTGTCTTATTAAAAGTAGACTAGAACTTTTTTCTTTTTGGCAGCTTGGGCCCCGAGGAGTTGCTTTTCAGTTTCAATTTTGAATTGGAAATAATCTGATCAAAGTTAGTTGTGCCTGCAGTAAAGTAAAACCTTTTTTTACATCAACCACTTTCAACTTATTTATTCCCTTTGTGCCTTTGGTACAAAACTGAATGTGAAACTGTCATCAGGAACTGCTGAAGACAAGATTAAAAACAACTTGCAGTATTTTTGGACACGTCTCTAGGATTGCAGACATCTTAACATAAAATATGGTAAACCTGGGAGACGCATTTAATAAGCTGAAAAATGAACTGACCTACTGATACTCTGTTTTTCTTTAAAACATTTTCTGCATGCGAACTTGATTCCAGCAGTTCAATTGACAGCATTTCAGTTGCTTCTTTTAATGTAGTACTGAAGGAAAATGAGACGTTTGGATCACTTATAACATTTAATGTAATGTTATTTTTGAATACTTTCCTAAGTATCCATCCCTTTCATATGAACCTTGAATGAGGCAATATACTCTGTTTTGTCATAGCATTTGCCTTCATTAAAGGATTGTGTGACACCAAGCTGAGCACTGGAAAACACTGCCGATGGGATGTGGTATACAGGTCTGTTGTACTATACGTGCATGTGGTCACCTGACTGCTGTACGTTCTAGATCCCACAGTTCTTGAGCCATTTATCCTTCACAACGGTATGTGTAAAAGTTACCCTAGACATCATGTGGTGTTTGAACCCCCAGCAGTTTTTCTCCTTGTCTTGGAAAGCAACGCTTATTTTAATACTTGGAACCTATGTTCAGGACAGTACTGCTGCAGAGATCATCCAAGCTCCAGGGGGGGATCTGTTTCTGGAGTCTTTTCCATCCAGTGGAGAGCTTATTTTTCCAAAACTTGTACAGTGGATAAGATTTTACATGTTAGAAAACTGCTGAGACTGGACAGTGAAATTCAAACTTTCAAAAAACTATTGTTAAGAACAAGAGCATCTCTGCTCAAGAGGATGGGGATATATTATTGTCTGGAAATAGTGCAGCATAAATAACATATTTGAAATAGGCTGACTTTTTTCCTCAACTGATTAATCTTTAGCTTGTTCTGCTGTCAGTTCCAGACTGTCACTTCTGAGAGGTTATTTTTTATGCATTGAGAGAACAAATAAGCATGTACAGTACTATTGAGCTGCTCTTTCGACATTATGACCAAGCTGCCAATTTAGTATCGTACTGTCTGATTCCTACAAGCTGTTCCAAAGAAAAGAAACTGTAAACATAACGCATTTTTCATAGTATATTACTTTTGCCTTTCTTAGCAGGACTAAGTAACTTGAAGACTCCATCAGAGGAACCTTTTAAGAAGTCGTTGAGACTGAATATCCTGTGTTTCCTTGCCAGGTCTTTCATTGCAGATGAGAAAATCCTTGCACGAAAAGTATAGATTGCTCAAACCAACATGCGCTTCTGCATATTTGATTCTTCTGAAGCCAAAAATAGTTTTTGCAGGATATATAGGTCAATGTTAGAAGAAATTGAAGACTCTTGTTTCTTCTGTGCCGATTCCATGTTGGACGGAAATGGTCAAAATGTCATTGGCAGGCAGCGTGCTACAGAACTGCATCAAATTATCCTGTTTTTCTGTGCTAGTGAGTTTGTGAACTGCAGCGAGGCATCATTTTATCTTGTCAAAGTTTTCTGCAAGCAGATGACTAAAACTGCATGAAGATTATACTGGTTCAATTAAAATATATTGGAGAAACATAGGAAACGATCTGAAACAGTCAGTTTTCAGATTTTAATTTAATCTTCAGCAAAAATGAATCCATATGCTTTATTCATGAGCTTTAGTGACTAAGTGCATTACATAGTCTGTATACTTTTTTTATACTTTTAAAGTTATGGATGTGAGATATACAGGGTTTGTTTTGTAGCAATTTCTAGCAAGAACGAATCATGGAAAGTTAGATTTTTGGGTTCTCAGAAACTAAATACAAGTCAGTTCTATTATCTCAGAATCAAAGGTGAATTGTAGAATCTAAGAGTAGGGGGGGGAATAACGTAATTCATCCAGCTCATCGCTTTATTCTGTACATTTCTGGTTTTTATTGCTTCTGGATATTTGACATTTAAAATAACTTGCTCATTGCTCAGGAGCATTTGGAAAATTACTGTATGGATGAAAAAATGACTGGATGAAAAGCCTCATGCGTGATAAACTGCTGTGACAAAGATTTAACTTTCATTTATATGCTTCATTACGTCTAATATTTTAATGGAAGACATGAAGTTCAGCGGTAATTCCAGTGTTGCCACGTAATGGCAGTGTTGGGTGATAACACATAGGCAGTGAATAATAAAGGAGCATGGATTGCCTGAAAAATAACCTCAGACTTTTGACCTACGGTTAGCTTCATGTCACCGTCAGTATACACTTTAAGGAAAGTTTAATTTTTAAGCTAGTTTGAGGAAAGGTGGCGTGTTTTAGTGTATTGTCAATGATTCTGCAGGGCAGCCTGTGCCACCGTGACTGGGGTCTCTGGGAGTCAGTGTGCACGAGAGAATTGTTTGGGTAACAACACTGTTAAGTGCTGGTAGAGGTTATGTCCAGTGGATGGATATTACACAATCACTATTTTATTCTTTCTCTGGATAAGATGCATGCTGACTCAGCAATGTTCTCTGCTTTTGATCAGAGGCTTGCACTAAAGTAGGAAACTTCTGTGCTAACAAGAAATTCTAAACCCTTCGGAATGCAACCATTTTTGTTTTTATTCTTCCTAAAACATGTCCCCTGCCCACCTCCCTCGGCCTTTCCTACTGCAGTTCTCACTTCTGGATTTCATACCATGCAAGGTCCGCAGTAACAGTACAGAGATTTGAGTCATCTGTAGCTCCCAGATTTCTCACTCTGAGGTTAAACAGCATCAAGGGAATTAGACTGAAATAGTATCTAAAAGGTTATATAGGAATTCAGGAAGATAATATCGCATAGGTTCTTAGGTTTGAAAGGGTTTGGGGCTTGTTGCTTGCTTTTGCAACTTAAGACCAAGTCTTTTTGGATAAGAGCATAGATTCTTCAGTCTCAGTGCAATATGAGTTGTACACAGTAAGCAGCCTAACCAGGCAATATTACTAGTGTAGTGTTTTCGTTTCTGAAGGTGTTGTCAGAGTGTTTCCAGGCATCTGAGGTCATTTGGCTTTGATGCTGCTAAACCAATGGGTTATGTTGCAGGAGATGACTGCTCTTATTCCATAATCTTAATGGAATTTGCTACAGGGTTGTTTGTTTTGTTTTTTTCTTCAGCTTTATCAGTGCTCCATGTTGCCACTGGTTTTGACACCAAATAAAAAAAAGCTTTACTAGTAATGGCTTCATCACAAATTTTTATGTAGTCTTATCCTAACTGTGACTGGTATGGGGGAAGTGGTCTGAGACTGGGAGATGGATCTCCTACTAGCTTGACTTTTACTGTGCTCAAAGGCAGTGGTAAGGCAAGATGTTTTGTCATTGTGATCCAAAAATGCTTCTGACCTTCTAATCATATGGTTATTTTTCTTCTGTGTTTTATAACTGCGGTGTAGAATGGGACAGTACAGTATTTATTGGTATTGTAGTCTTGTTTGTTTAGAGACTGCCTTGGGCAAGGTTAAATGAGAGTTTAGGGAAGCTTGTACATTTGAGCTGTGATGTTGATAATTAAATGGGAGATTTCCTTTTCTCAAGTTTAGACAGCTTTCCAGAGAAGAAGTGTATAACCACTTCACAAAAAAAAAAAATAAAAAAAATATATATATATATATATATAAAAACAGTCACATTCTCCAAGATGGGTTTTATAACTAAATAGAACTAAAATGATGCTATTTAAAATGTGACATTTAACGGGGGAAGTGTTGAGCCATGAATTCTGTTAAATGAAAGTAACAGACAGCTGAAACAGAACACAGTACCCTTTCTCTAGTGATGTGACAGTGCAGTTTCACCTCAACAGACTGATATTGCCCTGTTATCTTCTCATGCTGTATTACAGTGGCATTTAGTCAGGCTCTTAAAATAACACTGGGCATATTGTTGATTTTGATAACTGACTTCTGACTCCTTCCAACAGTGCGAGGATCAAAACCAGGCAAAAATGTCCAACTTCAGGAGAATGAAATTAGAGGACTGTGCTTGAAATCCAGAGAAATCTTTCTCAGTCAGCCTATTTTACTAGAACTTGAAGCTCCGCTGAAAATATGCGGTGAGTACTGTGACTTCTGTTTTGATGCATGGGGAGTGGGGACCAAAATAATCCAAATCCAAAAAGTAATTGGTCCACTTTCACCAGGTCTCTTGGGGAAGGGATTCACATGAAGTTTTGGAAAGGGGTTTTTGTAATGCTTGGCCTGATCATGGCTGAACAAGGGGCAACAAAGGAGAACTACAATAGTTTATTGTAGCTGCTATTCAGAGCTGAACTGTGGTTTGACAATATTTTAAAATCCTGCTGGGAACTTAAATTTTTATATTCTTTCTTGGAATTACTTTCTAGTGTGGTTTCACTGTACTTGTACACAGTGGTGCCCACTTTGCACACATATACATGTCTAGCTATGCTAAAAGAATGACAAATGTCAAAATAAAAGCCTCCATAAAGGCACTTTATAAAAAGCTTCTAGCAAACCATATTTTATCCTACTCTTAACTCTGGGGATTTACATCAAATTGAAGTACCTTGTTCAATATTTATAACATTGGTAGTCTAAACCCATGATTTAGTGTTCTGCTTGTCAGAAAGAAAACCATGATTTAAACCAAAGGCAGAAATACCAATTTCATTTTCAATACAACTGCACTGCTAGAATGTGGATTCCTGAGTATTTCAGGAAAATACCAGAGATGGTAAAAGGAAAGCAAGTTCTCCAAGTGGTCAGTTTTCCATCAATATTACTAATGCTCAGTGGAA
Source organism: Streptopelia decaocto (assembly GCF_964273445.1). NCBI lineage: Eukaryota > Metazoa > Chordata > Aves > Columbiformes > Columbidae > Streptopelia > Streptopelia decaocto. Next base: position 4,809,418 of record NC_138670.1, on the reverse strand, counting down.
ATACCAAAAATGAGGTAAAGGTTCCTGATCTCACAGCCACTAGTCAAGTAAAAGATTTAGCTGGATGTCAGATTTTCACTTAAACACTCAGAGTTCGTTTCTTGGAATCTTGGTTTTGTTTTGCACACAACATTTTTAAGTAGCTACTCACTTTGTCTTAGTGTAGTTAGGCATTGCATTACATAGATGTCAAACTTTGGAATACAGGGATTTTATATGCGCTAAGATAAACTCTGATTTTTTAAGTATGTTGTAGGCCATTTCTAATTGCAAGCTTTTTCTGTTTATGAAGCACGATTCATTTGTTCTTTCTCTAGAATCAATGAAAGCATGTAGCAAAAGATCACTTACGTGTCATTTCTGAATACTCTTTACAGGTGACATCCATGGACAGTACTATGACTTGCTTCGACTCTTTGAATATGGAGGTTTTCCACCAGAAAGCAACTACCTGTTCCTTGGTGATTATGTCGACAGAGGAAAACAATCTTTAGAAACAATTTGTCTTCTATTGGCCTACAAAATTAAATACCCAGAGAATTTTTTCCTCCTCAGAGGGAACCACGAATGTGCCAGCATTAATAGAATTTATGGGTTTTATGATGAATGTAAGTGATACTGGCATGTGCATCTTTGGCTTGGGAAAGCAGGGTAGGAGGTGCCAGTGTTGCAGTGTCAGATAATTCTTTCCTAATTGCAATTCCCTTTGCACACTTCAGGGGGGCCCAGGGCCTGTTTTAGGAAGGGAAATGTGTACTTGCCCTGATACTATTGGAGTCCGATCCTCACAGTACAAAGCAGCATGCAAGCAGGCAGTTTTATTTATTGGCCGTGAAGTTAACAAACAATTCTCACTGGTACGTATTGTTAAAGTTCTTAAAGTCACCTAGTGATGGATGAGAGAATTTTACTTGATGTGTTTTACAAAAGTTCTCCTCCATTTCTTTCACCTGAGGGATGATGATGTATATTTATGTTAGAACTTAGCGTGGAGAATGGACTGGTCTTCACTGTGATTGTTACAGTGCTTGCAATCTACTTATATAAATACTTGTAACTTTGTAATGTTAAAAAAACAAACTTCACCCTTCTCTTGATGCAGTCCTGCTGTATTGTGTGCTGTTGCTTTGGCCAAAATCAATATTTCCTTTCATAAATGGGGCAAAGTGAGTGTGAAGCCTTCGTGTGATGCATACTTGGATTGAGCACCAGTTACTCACTCTTTCAGTAGGTGGCTTCAGCTCCAAAACTTGTTACTTGAACCAGTGCATCAGCCTTTTAATAAGGAAATATGCCCCCCTTTTTTTTTTTGGCATTGTGAGTGCTCCTTCTCCTTTGAACAAAGACAGTGTTGCTGTGTGCGGTTAATGTGCCAGCTCTGTCACTGCAGGGTGTGTTAAGGTCTATTGTGATGGAGACTATACATAGACTTTGCCTTAAGATAACAATTTTGCTGTGAAGTAGAAGCATATGTTCCTGTTTCAAGGGATGTGACTTAATAAATCCAGATAAAACTGTTAAGTTAATGGTGCGTTGAAGCATTCTCATGACTTCCGTGGTAGAACATACTTGGCTTGTAGCTTACAAGACGTACTCGCCATGTCTTGTTCTCCTGCAACGAGGATACAAAGATGTGTGGTATTTTGGAGTTGACTCCTCAGAGATTAATCATAGGCTTAGTCATATATCAGAAATATGTTCAGGGTTCATATCTGTTGAGAGAGTCCCTTGAAAAGCAAAACTGCCTTGGTTTCATTTTGTAGTCCTTTTCTTTGCCTAGAGAGACTTTATGTGGTAAAGCACTACTGGAAGTTTATAGAAAATCTGCTTTCCAAGAATGGCTTTCTTCCCCTGAAGAAAGCAGCAAGTGGTAAAACTTTCTGAAATGGATCAAATTCTCCAAGGGATGATTTTCCAAAGCACAGTTGTGCCTGGAAAATCTGGCTGCTAGCAGTGGAATGTCATTCTGTTGAAGGGGCTTGTGCCATCTTCAGAGCACTCTGCCACACTGAAAGAGACCTTTGCAACTTTATTGCAAGCAATAAAATATCAGTGGTTATCAGAGAAGATAAACCCTGTAGAGACTTCAGTGCTTTTTGCAAGCCTTAGTAACTTAGGCAGCTATGATATGTTTGTTGTAGTTGTGTTGGAAAAGCGTATTGACTGTTTTTCCTCAAAAATGTCTTCTAGGTAAGAGAAGATACAATATTAAGCTGTGGAAAACCTTCACAGACTGTTTTAACTGTTTACCTATTGCAGCTATTGTGGATGAGAAAATATTCTGCTGTCATGGGGGTAAGTAACAGTTCCTTAGTTAACATTTGAGAAACTCTAGTACTGTAATATCAGTCATAGCAATTTCATGTTTATGTTGCTGAGGCTTCAAAACTTCAGGGATTTTTCTCTGCTTCGCTTCAGGTATAAGGTAAGGCTGAGCTTGGTTAGTGTCAGTTTTGCAAATCATTGAGCCATTAGTTTTGTAGATTCAGACAGAATTATCTTCTTTTCCTTTTCTACCAAAAAGCGTATTTAATAGTGTCTCCTTTTGCGTACAAAATCCTTGCAGGTCTATTTAGACTTCTATTACTATGAGTTTTATGTACATTCTGAGAACATATTTTCATAGAATGGTTTGCGTTGGAAGATGGTTTAAAGATGGTTGAGCAGAATCCCCCAACTGTGGGCAGGGACATCTTTCACCAGATCAAGTAGCTTGAAGCCCTCTTCAACGCGATGGCTTTGCAGTTTTATTCGTAGAAATTGTCTGTTATGCTGTGTGATACCTGCTTCATGCAACTTTTCAAAGTAATAAAATACATATTACACCTTAAATGTTTCATCACTTGGAAGTAATTAAAGTTGCCCAGGAAGATACAGCAGTGAAAAATGGTACAAGGTCTGTTTGATACTGTATTTCATCTTGCTAGGGCCTGATCATTTAAATAAACATACCCTGTAATTTCTAGTATTAATGCCTCTTTTACTTAACGGCTCTTTTAACAGACACTGGCAAAATATTACAGTGAGATTATTGTAATCCTGTAAAATGTGAAAATGGCTTTGCTTATCTTGTTCCCAGTAAATCTTCTAGAAAGTGACTCGTCTTCTGTTACAAAAGCTTTAAAACAAATGCTGGATTAAAAAAATGCCAGTTAACGTTGCCATTGAACTACATAAAATTGCTGTGGTGAATCAGTTTGAATACAAGTTATTTTTGTCTTGCATTAATACCTCAGTCTTACAAAGTTGGACTGAAATGCGGACCGCATGTGTCTTAACTCCGAACAGGTTTGTCACCAGACCTTCAGTCAATGGAACAGATCAGGAGAATTATGCGCCCCACTGATGTACCAGATCAAGGTCTCCTTTGTGATCTCCTCTGGTCTGACCCTGACAAGGACGTCTTAGGATGGGGTGAAAACGACAGAGGAGTGTCCTTCACATTTGGTGCTGAAGTCGTTGCTAAGTTCCTCCACAAACATGATTTGGATCTCATATGTCGAGCTCATCAGGTATCTTAATTTTGTACATTAAGCCATAGCATAATTTAGGTTCAGAGGGACCTGAGCTGGTCATCTGGTCCAAGCCTACACACACATACTCAACACAGGACAAACCATCATAAGCCTGAGTTGCTGAGGATCTTGTCCAGCCAAGTTTTAAATATCTGCTGTTTCTTTCAGCTGCTGGCTCTGTTTAAGCTGCTTTGCACCTTGGCAAGATGTCCAGTCTGATATTTCTGCTTTTTTCTCTAAAGGTTGTTGAAGATGGATATGAGTTTTTTGCAAAAAGGCAATTGGTGACTCTCTTTTCTGCCCCAAATTACTGTGGTGAATTTGATAATGCGGGTGCCATGATGAGTGTGGACGAAACTCTAATGTGCTCTTTTCAGGTATGGTATCTGAAGGTTTTACCTTCTTGTTTGTATAGTCACACTTTACATTTGCTCTATTTCAAATTGATACTTTACTTTTCCAGAACCATCATGCTTTTTTCAAATAGGTCTTACAGATACCACTTGTAGACAGGGCTGTGTTTGCACTCATGCCTTCAAAAATGTGATAAGCCCTTGCCCGTGTGAGCAGATGAATTGTTTTACCCTGGAATTAAATCGTCTGAGCACAGTTATCAGCCGTTAGCCTGTGTCCGTTGGCATGGCCTCACGGATCAGCTGCTCTAAGCCCTGTTGGAGCTCTAAGAAGAAAACAGATTTATTTCTTGGCGTGTTTATGACTAGTCCAGATGAGCTGCGTAGTGCTTTACTAGTGAATTAAGTGATGGTAAGAAAGCTAAAACGTTTTGCTAAATGGCTTGAACTATCTTTTCAGATTTTGAAACCTGCAGAGAAAAAGAAACCCAATTCCAGCAGACCTGTCACACCTCCCAGGGGTATGATCACAAAACAAGCGAAGAAATAGTCACTTTGGCGCTGCCTTGTTGGGACTTGTATCATAGTATATAACCTCCATTTTTAAAACTGTAATGTGTACTGTTCAGCTTGCTCAAAATAGATAACGTGTTTTGTGGTTTTCCTTTTGATTTGATGAATGGCATTTGCTGGTTGTAACAGCGAATGAAAGACTTTTCTCCCTCCCAGGAAGAGCTGGAAGTTTTCCTTTTGGTGTTACAGCTGTACACTCCACAGCATCTTCTCCTGTCATGATGGGTAATTGTACAACTGACTTTCAGAATCTGTACAATGAGTAGTGTAAATGCTTGTTTTCTTCTTTAGGATCTAAAGAGGGCACTAGTGTGCTGCGAGAGTAGAGATTTGTTACTGTCGGAAATTACATACTGTTTATACAAACCACTGTGAACTTTTTTACGTTGAAATTTGTTTTAAAGGGATTGCTTTTCTTTTAGTTAGTTTTATTGCTGTCAACATTAGGAGTAACCTTCAACCTTGCATCACTGGTATGATGTATATTTAATTCAGACACACATCCCTCTCCGAATACTGAAAATGACAATTAAAAGCCATTATTTTAAGTGTTTGTGTCTCTTTACTGAAGCCAAAGTTCGCTTAGAAAACTGTTTGTACGCAACCCACCACGCTGGTTTGGCAGGGCTTCCCATTCCCGCCCTCCTCTCAGAGATTAAAGGAAGTCCGGACTTGAAATAGCAAGTAGAAACGCTGTGCTGTTAATTCTATTCATGGTAAAAGTAAACACATTTTTGTACAGTTTCCATATGTTCGCTCAAGTGGATGGTTTTACAGTGACGTCAGAAAGCTGCAAGTGACGGAAAGGGTTCTAGATCGGCCTGAATGGTTTTGTGCGTTTTAGCCTAAAGACTTTGTTTCACAAAGAAACCTAGAAAATAGCTTGATAAGCCAACCATAGGCATTGATCTTGATCACCAGTTTATATAAATCTCTCACAGAATCTTGTTTTTTAAAAACTGTTAATCTTTTTTGAACAGATAACAGTGTACAATACCATGTAGTGAAAATCACTTATTAAATGAAGAAATTGTTAAATCTTCTCCGTGTCGGTTTATCACAACATACACACGACCGCTATCAGAGGACCTGACTTAGAGAAATAAATTGTTCTGGAAACCCACAAATTCTCAGTTTGGATTTATCTGAGCTACAAGCACAAGAGGGAGGTTTTTAAACAGCAGTGTTGGGTTTAGGTCCAGTTCTGGAAAAAATTCTGATATTTGAGTCAAATGAAGTGGCAATTTTTACAGTCAAATGAGGTGGCTTGTTCAGCCTGTTCTAAAACTGCTGCAGTGATGAACCAGGGCTTGGTGCAGTCTGGTTCTGAAGAAGTGCCTGGCTCAGAGAAACCACCAGCTGTCCTGCTTGACTGAGTTTCCCTTCACTGCTGGAGTCAGCTGAATTCTTTTGACAATAATGTAACATCTCAGCAGTCCCCAGCCATTGATTTTGATTTTTAATGTATTTCTCTGCCAAATCAAATAACCTTTTTCCTATTCTGAAGCCTGTTTTTTTTTCCTTTCCCCTCCCTCTGAAGCTAATTAACCAAACCACCTCTTGGTAACTCTTGATGAGCTCATTAGATAAGTGTTAGCGATTGCCTGCTGAAGGCTTTCTCACAAACCTACTTTCACCACATCTGTGGTTTTCTTTATAGCTCTATAATTCTTCTCCCTCCTTGTAAAATAGTCACCCGCATGTCTTTTATTGATCTGGCAAATAACAGAGCACATATGGAACCAGTTTCTATTTGACTTGTGTCTCAAGGAACGCATTGACCCATCTCTGTAACCATTAGCTCTGCGTGTCACCATGTCACACCATTTTCCTCTGTGACTTGTATTTTTTTCCTCTCCTCAAATGCGGTTTCAGCAACACACGCGCCTATTCTGGGCTGCGCTTTCTGCTTGGCTGCGTTCCCCGGGCTGCTTCACGTCCCGTGGGCTCCCCAGCTGCTGGGGGGAAGGAAGCGGAGGTGGAAAGATTCCTGCTCTGCCGCAGAGGCAGGAAGGAGAGAAGAGCTGCTGGTCTCGCTGTGGGTTGTGACCTGAAGCTCAGATGTGAACCTTATGGGGTTCAACAAGGGCAAGGTCCTGCCCCTGGGCCGGGGCAACCCCAGTATCAATCCAGGCTGGGGATGGAGAGCAGCCCTGAGAGAAGGACTTGGGGGTGTTGGGTGATGGGAAGCTCAACACGACTGAGCAATGTGCGCTCGCAGCCCAGAACGCCAACGGTGTCCGGGGCTGTGTCACCAGGAGCGTGACCAGAGCTCTGTCCCCTTGCTCTGCTCTGCTGAGACCCCCCTGCAGTGCTGCTCCAGTTCTGTGGTCACCAGCACAGGACACACATGGACCTGTTGGAGAGGGGCCAGAGGAGCCACAGAAATGATCTGAGGCTGGAACAGCTCTGCTGGGGGACAGGCTGAGAGAGTTGGGGTGTTCAGCTGCAGAAGAGAAGGCTCTGGGGACACCTTATTGTGGCTTCCAGTAGCTGAAGAGGACCTACAGGAAAGCTGGAGAGGGACTTCTTACAAGGGCACTGAGTGACAGGACAAGGGGTGATGGCTTTGAACTAAAAAAGGGGAGATTTAGTTCAGATATAAGGGAGAAATTGGCTTGATAAAAATTGTGCTGTTACTGTGAAGTGTATAAACTGGGAGTTTAACCCACTGGCAGCCCGGGAAGAGGTTTGAGGTGAGGCCCTGGCGTGAGGCAGCTGAGCCTCCCCTGCTCCAGCCCTGTAACGCTGGATTCACCCTGCAATCACGTGCTGGGCACAGCCTGGTCCTCACCAAGCGCTTGGTGGTGCCTCACGGCCATGGTTAACATGCAGCCCCTCCGAGCTCTGGGGGCACACACTGATTATTGGGATTTTATTTAAGTTTTGACAATGCAGCTTCACATTTGTGATCACCCTGGTAGCTCCACTCAGCAGCTGTGCCTGGGGCCAGCGAGCCCACGGAGCATGAAGACAGCTCACGGGGAACAGAAGCTGGCTGTTTTCTCCTTAAAACCTGCTCTTCTTACTGAAAAGGGGGTCAGGCCTGCTGAGCTCTCAGATCTGCCACCTGCATTTCTAGTCTTGAGCTGGTGCCTTCCACCTTCAGCTGATTGTGTTGGTGTTTACTGGAGTCAGCTGAGACCAAAATGCCTCAATTATCTGGAAACTCCCAAGATAAAACTCCTCCCTGGTGCTTCTGCGGGGCTGCACCTTCATCCTGTGCTGGGCTGATCTCTGCAAGTAGGTGTTTTGGGGTGATGGTGGAGGGGGGTTGGAGCTCCAGGAGGGTATTGCCTGTGCTGAGTCCCCATCACCCCGGGGAGGAGGATGGGCCTGTGCGTTTTGGGATGAGGTGATAGAAAACTTCCATGTTCCAGGAGAAGTTTTAGGCAGTCTCCAGGAGAAAACTCTTTCCAAGAAATGTGTTTAGGCTTTAAAAGTGTGAAAACTGAGATACACCTCTTAATTAGGGAAGAATTGGAAATGTTTCAGGATTGTCTTGGAGATGCAATACAGATGTGTCCTTGATCCTTTCTGCAGCTTGCTTAGGGTGCTTCCAAATCTAGCTCATGTTTGAAAAGCGAGGGGAACCCTCAATAAGGGGCTGCCTGATAAAGCCTGAGCCTATAAATGGAGGCAGGTTAATCCAGGCCTAATTTCTAGGGTTTACACTTTTGTAATCCTTTTGATCCCTGGACCTCCACCTACTTTATGGGACTAATCTGTGCCCCCACGCAGCAGCCGAGCTCTGATCTCAGCAGCGGCTCATTATTTCATTTCGTGCCTATCCTGGATGTCCGCTTGGCTTACCCGGTGGGCTGAGGGGAATTATTTTCAAAAGTATTTAAAAAAAGAAAAGTTTAAACTCCACCCGGCGTGTCCTGTTCCGGCAGCTCCCGCTCAGGGACGTGTCGCTGCGAGCCTGGGGTGAAAAAGCTGCGAAAACGGCAAATGTCGGAGTGTGGACCCCGGGGGCGCGATGGGGAAGGAGGCGGCGGGGCCGGCCCGGCCGGGGGAGGCGGGACCGGGCTGGGCCGGGGGCGGCCCCGCGGCGCCGGGGGAGGCGCAGGGCGGCGGTGGGCGCAGCCGGGACGCGCACGGTACCGGGAACCGGGGGGAGCGGGAGCGGGACCGGGACCGAGCGGGCGGGGGTGGCCGGGGCGCTCCCGGGGTTTGGATCGGTGAGTGTCTCTCTGGGGTGGGGGGTTTGCAGCGGGCCCCCCCCAGGGCCGCCGCGTCCTTCCCCGCGGGGGTCCCGCCGGGGCCGGGGGCTCCGTCCCGCCTCGGGAGTGCGGAGCCGACGCGGTCGCTCCGGCCGGCGGTGCGGCCGGGGGGGCTGGGGAGCCCCAACCGCAGCCCCGGCCGCTCCGCCCGCCGGTGACGGCTCCAGGCCCCGCGGCCCGGGCGAGCACAGAGGCTGTTCCGTAACGGGCCGGGGGCTCCACGGCCGGGGCAGCTCCCTGGGGCGCTCCACTCGGCGCCCGGCGGCGGGGAACGAAGGAGCTGCCGCCGTGACAGCAGCGCGGGGCCGTCTCTGTCCCCTATAGCGGGTGACAAAGTGGCCCGGAGCCCACGTGGCCTCCAGCAGCCACCGCTGCCCTGAGTGGATCCTACCGGGACCCCCAGAGAACCCCGTTTGCAGGGAGCGGAGTGGGGGGAGAGCAGTGGGGGGCACGGCAGCTCCAGTGGGCCAAGAGCGTCCTGTGCTGAGCCCCGGTCAGCTCTGGCCAAGGGCGGGTGCACGGAGAGCCCGCCGGGGATGGGGACGTTTGTCTGCCGGCGGCAGTAGCGGTTTTGGGGCGGGTTGGTGGGCCAGGCAGTCTCGCCAGGTTGCCCAAAGAGGAAGGGCGAGCTGCTGAGGCTGTGACACGGGGACGCGAGAGCGGGCGCAGACGGAGCCTCTCCCTGCGGCGGTTCTGAGCGCCGAGCTGCAACTGGGATCATCTGCAGGTTTGGGCTTGGTCCTCGCAGGGACGGGCTGAGGCTGGGATGCCCAAGGGTGAGGTCAGCTCTGGGGTGTGGGAGAGGAGATGGGGGAGCCGTGTGCTGGGACAGCGTCACACACCAGCCACAACAAAAAGTGAGAGGTCACCTGTTTATTTTGCCTGTGGAGGCTGAAAACATAGGGGACTCGGATGTTGGTGAAGGGAAATGAGGTTGCTGTTCAGCTTGGCGGTGTGGCTGGAGGGTGATGGTGCCCCAGCTAGCCCAGGGGCAGCTGGGCTGCACTGCGGCCACCTGAAGGGACGTGGGCAGCTCTGGGGGCGCAGCGGGAGGTTTGGCGTGGACGCTGCTGACAGCGACGTGCCGGGGCAGGGGGGCACGAGGGAGCTAATGTAGGAGGGGAAATCACCTGCGCCAGCTTCTGACCGATACCCTCCATCCATCAGTGTCTGCTAGAAACACAATGGCCCTTTCCAACGGGAAATCGGCAGCTGCCTCCTCTTGCATCACGAGATGCGAGATAAGCGCTGGCGGTTTTTTCTCCTGTAGTTGATGCTTTGTTTTGGGGTGTTTAGAAATACCTCGTGGTGAAGTTCCTCATTGTAGAGCAGCCCAATGGGGTGCAAACAGCACGGGGAGGGTGGCGGGGGCTTCACCTCGCGCTGTGGGAGGTGATGCAAAACAAGCAGCACCACCGTTAAGCAATTTCCCGTCAGCAGGGCCCGTCCACGCTATCCAGCTGTGTCTGAATGAAGCATCACGCTCTTGTCACGCTCGCTGTGGTGAAACGGGGAGATTTGGCATCCTTGGTCAGTCCCGAGCGGGGAGTTGACTCTGTGTTCTTGTCCTTCAGACGCTGGCCGGGTGATGCCAGCTTGATCCAGAGCCATGTCCAGGTACCTGAAGCACTTCACGGTGGTGGGAGACGACCCCGTGCAATGGAGCAACGACTATCGGAAATGGGAGGACGAGGAGGAGGCTGGGGAGAAGCAGCCGGATTCGGAGATCAAGCTGGAGCCCGCCAGGAGCCATGTCTCCTTCCAGATCATGATGAAAAGGCTCTTCAGCTCCCACAGGTTTCAGGTGAGGCAGAACACACCCAGGCTGAAGGGAGATGAGAGCGAGATGTGGCCAAAGGCGCCTGTGACAGCAGAGCCCATGTGGGTTGGAGCTCAGGGCGGTCTGGGAGCAGCACTGAGCTCCTGAGCCCTCATGGTGCCTGCGACAGCGGCTGCTGCCTCCGAGCTGGGCCGTCCTGTCGGAAACAAGGTGCTGTGCAGCTGGTGCAGCTGTTTCCCGAGCGGTGATGAGCCTCGGTGCGCGCCCAGCACGGCGCGGCTGGAGGCACGTGCTCTCCCACGCCTCCTGCTCCCCGAGGTTCCCCACGTCGAACAGTGGGAAATGACCAGGTTTGGTGGGAGCCGAGCGGTTTTGTACGGGCGAGACTTTGCAAGAAGAACCCACCGATCAGGGGCTGTTTGAGTGGGGATCCTGGGTGGGAGCAACAGAAAGCTCCATGAAACACAACCAACCAAACTGGGGATGCAGGGGGTTGTGGCATGTTTAGGTGAAGGCTGCCTCGGCTCCTCTTGCCGATCCATCCATGCTGGGAAGGGGTTATCGTCAGTTCTTTTCCTCCAACAGATCCTGGTTGTCTGCTTGGTCATCCTAGATGCCTTGTTGGTCCTGGGGGAATTGCTTATGGACTTGAAAATCATCCATCCGGACAAATATAATATAACCCCAAAGGTAAAATGCAGGGAAATGTCAACATGAACTGCGATTTCCCTCTTCGGTGGTTCAAAGCCCACTAGATGGGGTGGCTGGGCAGGCAGGACCTGGACCTTCAGCCTTGCTTTGGCAGCAGCAGGCACACGGACAAAGGTCTCGCAGGGACACGTGTGACAGCCCTGCAGTGTGTGGGGCTGACCTGGCTCGTGCTGGTCCATGCAGCAGCTTCATGTTTTCTTGGGCTGTGGTGGAGCTGAATCGCTCTTGTCACCTTTCTCCAAGTCATCTTCTCACGTCCTGGTCCGGCTTACCCGGAGCCTCTGGCTGCCCAGCCGCGCTCGCTCTGGTTGCCCTTTAGAGCAAAAGGAAAGTCCCCAGCCCTCCTCCTTGTAGACTCAGACCAGACGTGCCCTGCAGCGGTGGAGCTTTTCCAGCCTGCCCGGCTCACGTGCACACAGGGGGGGTTCCTGACCCTAAACTCACACACACTGTCTTTTCCCAGGTTTTCCACTATCTCTCCCTGTCCATTTTAACCATCTTCCTGGTGGAGGTGGGGTTCAAAGTCTTCATCTACCGCTGGGAATTCTTCCACCACAAGTTTGAAGTGCTGGACGGGATCGTTGTCATCGTGTCCTTCATCCTCGACGTCATCCTCATCTTCCGGGAGCACGAGTTTGAAGCCGTCGGGCTCCTGATTCTCCTGCGGCTGTGGCGCGTGGCCAGGATTATCAATGGTAGGTGTGCGCGGCCGGGCGGGAGCTTTCCCTTGAGCGTGGATTTGCCGACCTTCCCTGAATTATCTGGGATCCATCTTTGTTCCCTTCTCAAAGCCATCTGCGAGACACCAGGGTCTTGCTCTCCCAGCAAGACTTTACTGACTTTGCAACTGTAAATAGTTGCAAACAGATGTAAATTCAGACACTTCTGAAATGACCATAGCTGGGAACACTTTCTGCCTTGTCTGGGAAAGGATTTTGAGATTTGAAAAATGTGGCGGTGGAATTATCCTTAATTCCCACAGGAAACCTCAGCCCAAGTGCCGTCCTGGGCCTAGGAGTGCACTGTTGCTGAGCGCTCTGCACTTGATGCAGCTGTAGATCTTGTTAGTTGGAACAAAAGGAAAGGATGGCCGGGCCGAGTCCACCACCTGCAGCCCCCGCTGCCATTGCGATGGGGAGAACGTGCCTGATCGCTGGCACCGGCCAGGAACGGGGAAGACGTGAGAGCAGCTTGTGGCTCTTTGTAGTTCGGAGTGAAAGTCAGAGAGAAACCGGATTCATGTGCAGCTGCATGAGCCACAGGAACCTTGTTTTTACAGCAGAGAAGCATTTACAAGTAACCCTCCTTATCCTTGGGTGCCCAGGTTTCTCTCCGTGCTCACCCACTTGGAGGGACAGGGGGACAAAGAAAACCTGCCCCAAGCTTGGGGTGCTGTGTGTCTAAACCCAGGCACGGTTCACTGCCTTCAGTCACTCTTGGCCGATAGGGACCGGCTTACAGGCAGGTGGGGACTGTCTGATGTTACCAATGCAAATAAGCAGCGTCACTGCTTTGTCTGCAGAGCAGTGAACCCCCAAACCCTGAACCTGCTGCCTGTAGCACTAGAAACACGGGCACGCATCAGTGCCTGCGCTCGCGGCTCTTTCTGCAGAGCTCTGTCGGGTAGGAAGAACACGATGTTCTTGCTGCTCTTACCAAGCTTTTTATTTTTCTTCTTTTCCCCTCCGAAAAGAGTAGGAAGAAAATGCCTTTGTTGTGGGGCCTGAGTTCACATGTAATAACCTCAGAATGTTTCAGTGGAGAAGTGACACCTCCACCATAATGAGAAACGGTGTGTGAGGTGAAGCCAAAACTGATGTGCCTGATGTGCCACCTGTGACACAGGCGGGAGCCACCAGCCCCGGGGCAGGGACAGGAGCCTGGTGCCCCAGGCTGTGTCCTTACAGCAAAGCTCCCGACTACACAAAATGGGCTAAAATGCAACAAAGCTGCCAGTTACATCCCCCCAGGCTCCCCCAAGGGACAATTCAAATTCAGGACTTGAGTGACAGTTTGACTGATTAATTCAGCTCCGCGGGCAGGCTGCGCTTCCCAGCAATGTTGGCATCTGAATCCCGGGGTAGGGGGAGCTGATTTTAAACTCTCCTCATTAAGAAAAGCACTTGGGAAGGGTGGTTTGAAGAGGACAGAAGCGGAGCTGGAGAGGAACACGTTTAACTTGAGCACAGACCCTGTGTACTGTCAGCCTCCTGCTAGTGGCTGTTTTACATTGTAAAACGAATCCGCTGTGAATTGTTCCACAGGAATAATTCTGTCAGTAAAGACCCGCTCTGAACAACAAGTGTCCAAGCTAAAGCAAGCAAACCTGAAACTTGCAACAAAGGTTGAACAACTGGAACAGAGCTGTATAGAGAAGGTAAGAAAACACTTGTAATTTAAAGATGTACCTGCTGGCTGCTCCCCCGGACAATCTGGCCTGGGCTCCTTTTGCAAGATTTGCCCCTGTCAGCTCGATTTCCTCACCAGACGGTGTGGGGGTGAAGCACCACAGCCCTGCCCGTGCTTCCCTCGCCGCCTCTTTTGCGAAGGAACGATGGCCACCTCTGTCCTACTTACTTTAGCCAGGTTGTGCTGTTTTACTGCAGCATGAGACACCTTAAAATAGTTTCCCAGGTTCCCACAGATCTTCCCACTGCTATAACAGAAGAGCTATAATAATGATTTGACTTTTGTCTCCCACAGGAGCAAGAAATTGAGAGGCTTAACAAGATACTAAAACAGCACGGACTCATCAGCGAGCCAAAGTAGGAGGCCGGTTTTCGAGGTGGGGACGTCTGCCCTGGAGAGAGCAGTGTAGCAATCTACCAGTTTGACCTGAAAGGTTTTCCCGTCTCTTTGCTTTCTCCTGTATGATGTTGTCTGTAAACATTTTTCTATTTGACCACACTTAGATTAGATCTTGGGATTGAAAAAAAGAATCTTGCTGGAAAATTAATCACACACACACTCCCGGTAAACAGTGATTTTTATAAGACGTTTCTTGTACAGTTGTACAGTCAAAACTGGAAAATAATTTAATAAAGACACATCTTTACAAGCTGTACATCCACAACGGTACGAGATTTAAAATTTTCTGTTATAATGTTCTTTGTTTGCAACATCTTGTAGAAACTTGCAGTACAAACGATAAGAATCGAGGCTGGAAAGGTCACTTCTCTCCGAGCTGACCGTTCACCATGAGAACTTCTCTTTGCCAACCATTCTTTTCGCATTGTTGTTAGTTTCCTCATTTCTGTTGCTGCTTGTGCCACTTTGTTATTTATAAAACGTTCATTTCAAAAATACCAACATACCACTCCTTTAGCCCACAATCAAATCGGGACCAAAACAGAGGCAAACACGTGCCACTTTACGTCAGACAGTGCCTTGTTCTCAGCAGCAGATCGGAGTTCTGATACCGTGTTCTGTCACCTCGTCTTCCAGTTCAAGTGTTCATTTGTGGCCTCCTGGGCTCCAAAGTTCTTCCTGCTTCCACAGCTCAGAAATCAACACATTAAAAGAATTAGAATATGTAAGAACAGATGTAGGCGAGTGGACTGTTGGGAACAGTTAGACTCCAGAAAAGCCATTAGAAAGTGTATTCTAAAAGACCAGGCTGGTGTTTGAACGCAACGTGAACTTTTTCAGGTACTCGAAGGTCCCTGGGGTGAGACTGTTTCATAGCTGAAGAGTCAGATTCAGTAAGTGGGAATTTGGAAGGGTGTTGGCTGTAGCAGGCGTCTCCAGGTGATTTCAGCTGGAAGGGTCATTGAGCTTTTCTGAAAGCATAACTGTTCAGATTTTTAAATAAAAGTAATTAATTAGTGGTTTGGGAAAAATAGCTAGAAATATGTGGCTTATTAATGTATGAAAACAGAGAAAGCAGAGGCCATCTCTAATAGCACAATTACTTTAATTAACAATTTAGCTTTGCTCTTCACAGAATGATGAAACCTACTTTCCTTCAGAGTGTTTTGTGTGCCCTTCCCTTCCCCTCCGGCCTCCGCGCTGCTCCGCGGGCAGCTGGACCAGCGCTGCTTCAGAGCCAGAGGCTGCACGTGTGCTGACTGGCCGCTCAGAGCCACCATCATGTTCGTCCTACAGCCTTTTTTCCTCTCAGCAGAGGTATAATTGGGAAATTTCTGCTTAACATGAGGTTTTTATCTGCTTTAAAGCTTCTGAGAACCCTCACTAAGGCTCACGCCCTTTCTCCCTTGGTGAATTTTAACCCAGTGTGTCTACAATTTAGAAGGAGCGGATGGCCCATCACAGTGGCTGAATAAAGCTTGCTTCTTTAGAAGTGAACTGAAAGTCAGATAAAGGCAGAAATATGGTTGTGTTTTGTTTTGTTTTTTAATGCACACTTACCTTAGACAAATGGGAAGAAGAAATCATAGGGTAACTTGACATTAATGGTGGGCCAAGCTTTATAGCCTGGCTCTGCAGGTGAAGAAATATCAGTGAACACAACAGAACTTGTTACAGGAATAGTCCTTTCCCTTCCTGGGGGAAGCTGCAATGAAAATACAAATGGTCATTAGCTTCTGTCTTCTCTTTGTACGACTGCTTTGTTTGGACTGGGTTATATTTTCAGCTGTTATTTGTAAAAAGGTTTTTTTCATATATAGTTCAATGCTGCTTCTAATGAATGATGTATAGATCTTTATTGAAGTGTGTTTTGGCAAGCAGCCCACAGTTTTGCCTGAGTTGGAACAGAAAGGGTTGCGTGTAATACATTCCAATATGAAGTGCCACCTTTAGATAAAGAGATTAACTGGGTCACTATTGCACAGCTGATACTGAAGCAAAACAAGCCATTCTTTTTATCTTAAACCCTGTAATTTAATTACGTACCTGTTTCAATGTGGTAGTAGTGATCGTTGCCGTAACATTCACTATTCTGGCTTGTGGATTGACTAGGGATCCATATTTAGTCCACTTCACTTCTATTTCAAGAGATACCGGTATTTGGCATGCGCTCTGAAAAGGGTTATAAATTCTTTCATTGTCTGACTTGGCCAGAAGCAACCCTGTTAATTATTCATTTTATTAGAACAGCAGAATTCCCCCCGAATGCTCGCTCCGGGAGGTTTCTCTGTAGGTGACAAACCAACTCTGTACCTGCACTTCACCCGGACTGTTCTACCTGCGCAGGACTTTGGCTCTCAGTGACAATGCTGAGCTGGCTCTTTTTAGTAGAAGACTTATTTCAGTAATACCACGAAGCAGAATTTTCAAGCCTATGATCTTAAATATTTGTAGGTATTTCTTTTTTTATTGAACTGCCAAGTTTTTGGTTACAGAAATAATTCACTGTTGCAAAAGCACGCAAGAAACCAATCTACAAGCTGTTCTTGAGGGGGTGCTGTCATTCAGCACGTGCCAAGCAGCACTGCCTGCCACCAACAGCAGGGACTGCGCGGCAGTGGGAGGAAAAGGGCTGGTTCAGATGTGTTAAGAATAAATGTAGTGTTTGGGTCAATCAAATATACTGTTTATATGCTTTAAAGGATTTTTGCTCTCTTACTTGAACCTGGCATAAGAGCACCAAGCAGAAACACTGATTCTGTTACTTCACTCTTTCAACCTCGCCCCTTTTGCTTCATCCAATCTGAAAAGTAAAGCTCTAAACTCTGGCTAAAACTCATTTTGTACCTAACGTGCTGTCCTGATCCACAACCGAGGTGCCTGGATACCAGTTTGATTAAAAGTAAACTCTGTCTTTTACAGCAAGAGTGAAACTCCTCATTTGTGAATATTCTAGGAGGACTTTCCTCCAGTTTGTTTCTGTGGTTTTGGGTTTTTTCCATGGGTCTGAGAAACCTAAGCTGATGGTGCAGCACAGGTACAGCTCTTGGGAGAGAGGACAGTCAGAGTGATGGGGGTGGCGGTAGTGGTGTAATTTACCTGTTCTGAGGTGCGGAGGTGAATTATCGGCACCCAGTCGAGTACATCCTGGGCTTGAGAATTGCCAAAAGATGCCACGTATTCAGGAAAGCTTTGTCCCTTCAGTAAATCTAGGAGGGTCTGAGTCAAAGGCTGGCACTTCATAGCTGCAGTAATTCTTCCAGAGGACAAGAAAAGGAAAAAAAAAAGTTAAAGCAATATGTATTGCTTTGGCACAGTAATAATTCCTCCTTGTACTCATGGACTGTTCAAGCCTTCTGGCTACAGTTGCTAATGTACATAATCTTTTCAAGGGAAAAGACCATTGTTAATTAAATGACATTTTTAATAATGAAATACACCAGTGTAAGTGTCCCAGGACCTGAACAGATCCTAATGGAAAGGGTTGTCAGAAGGTTAAAAAGCTCTAAAGAAAATAAAAGTCTTCTTACCGTAACTGACAGCCTGATATCATGTTATAACCAAATAATATTGGAGTTCTGGCTCCCTGTGCTGCCAGGCAGTCCTGGTTAGATGTACTTTGCAGAATGGTAAGTTGACTGTATTTGTTCGTATTCTGAATGATGCCAGATGTAACACAGAGTTAAAGCTAAATTCAATACTTGGTGTATATCGTGAAGAAAGAATCCTTAATCATAGCCTTAAAATATAATAGCTCAACTCCTCTTACACTGTGCAGAAGCACTAGGGTGTACAATGAAAGTCTAAATCTGTCTCACTAAACAGTCCCAGGAGACTGCAGTCAGGACTGAGTCATTCGCTACTTCTAAAACACAGCCAAAAACCCACACTTTTGCTAAAGAACAGATACATTTTATAGATATCCCTGCAAGAAAGTGTTCGTGAAGACGGACCAGAACAAGTGCTACAAACAACATTTCACCAGGGAAAGGATATCCTTGTGGCTGGAAGCCCGCTCTGAGAGGCAGCCCAACAACGTAACCAGGATTACCACTGAGGGGAACTGGCTTTGTATTTACCTGCAATGCAGAAGTACAAAATTAGCTCTTATCCTGTACTGAAATGGTTGGAAAACACAGAAATATTTTACTTATTTCAGGATTATTAACTACCTGGAACAATGATAATAATAAGACTGTACGATTATAACAGTTCTTTAGCACTGGGGCAGGCTTTGCTTTCACTGGATACAGTTAGAGTGTCACAAGGTGACGCTTCTAAATGTGAAAAACAGGCTTCAGAGACCTTTATTGCCCCATTCTGAAATGCTGCCTCATTTGTGTATCCAGGGCAAGTTACATTTTACCTTGCTGCTAACAATTGTTCTGATTCAAGTTTAATAAGTTTTGTAATTAAATGTCTTTCAACAAGTCATCCGTAACATCTCCAGCAGTTACCTGAGTAAAGCTGATGTCAAAGCTCTGCTGGATTGAAAGTGCTTCTTTGGTAATTGCCCCCAAGACAAAAGAAGCAGCTGCTTCTATTATTTCTCCTGCATCTGTGTATGTAATGTGATAACTCACCTGAAAATTAAACATTTTAGATATTAATTAGAACAAATACAAAAGAGGATGAAACTAGAAAAAATAGAAAGGAACTTAAAGCTTTTTAAGTATCGTTTTCTTCCTTGCTGAAGAAACACCCAACTACATGGGAGAGATACACTATATCCTCAGTTGTAGTTGATAAACTTCTTCTCAGCACAAGCCCAACGTTCACCTATTTAAGATGAGATGATTTGCACTGTGTAGCCCTGTCTCGGCCACCCCTGTGCCTGAAGTCATCTTCTCCCACGCATAATGTAGATGCTAAACTCATGTTATTGTCTGTTATGCCATAAATGCACAGTAATAATACAAAAGGATTTCATCCTGTCTCTGTCTTATGTTGCATACAGTTACTGTGGTGTTGCAAAACACTCTAATTTTATCCCAAAGTCAGCGTTTCTCCTGTCACATTTGCTTTGGAGATGTTATGATATATGAAAACTGTGCAAGGCCCTTCTCACATCTTCGTAATTTGCGAATCAGAAAATATTTGATGCATCCATGCTTTCCATCAAACATGAGGAGGAAAAGAACTGTCATACCTACCCCAAGAACTATATTTATGCACAGTTCATCCAAAATCACAGGGAGCCTGAGGGCATCACTCCCATTAAGTAAAGTCCGCATTCCATTCAGGGATTGGACAACTATGGACTGGACAGTAATATTAACCTGAAAAACAAATTCATGTCATTTTTGAATATTGTGTATAATTATTTTTGGCATTTTCTGTATTATTATATTTGTGACCCTTCCAGGTTCTGTTCCACAGGGACAGCAGGCAATAATCTTCTGAACTGCTCTGTTTTGAAGTTCAACAAGCAGTTCTATTTTTAAGTGACTTAAAAAGAGAGAGTTTTATTTGAGGGGAATGCACCAGCCTTAAATCTTTGCAGGTAGCATGTTATCTTGGAGTTGCTAAGTATCACTACTGATAGCAAATTATAGAAATTTTTTGAATTTAAAGATTAAGGATAAAGTCCCTGTTCTGACGAAGTCAGTGAAAAACTCCCACTGACTGTAACTGAGTAAGACTTTTACCCCTAGTTGTTCCAGGTAAATTAGAAGGATACTTACCATCTGACTTGATTTGGGCACCTAGAGGAGAACAAAAGAACAAATTCAAACAATAGCAAAGGTATATGACCTATTACAAGTAGCCATTAAATAAAGCTGTTAAGGCTTAACTGTTTTGCCTATTTAACTCTCTATCATTACACTAACTTTTACATAATGGAAGTGATTGGATATACACTACAGTATCCAGGCAGGGTGAAAATAATTGCTATGTTATTGTGCATCGTATTGTTTGAGCTATTGAGGGTGTCAGAGAATATCATTCCTATCACAGATCTGTGCAAAACCACTGGTAGCTATTCCTAGGCCGCCAGTTCAGGAACTCTGGCAGGCCGC
Source organism: Streptopelia decaocto (assembly GCF_964273445.1). Taxonomy (NCBI): domain Eukaryota; kingdom Metazoa; phylum Chordata; class Aves; order Columbiformes; family Columbidae; genus Streptopelia; species Streptopelia decaocto. The sequence continues at coordinate 4,789,432 of NC_138670.1, read as the reverse complement.
TCGTACCCACAGAAGAGCTTTTACTGTTCCATTCTGACAGTAATGAGTCAAATAGTTTCATGGCATCTAAACAAAGGAATGAGAAGCAAATATCCCTCTTGTTATACAGCACATGGACACACACGGTTGTTCCACTGGAAAATTTCCACCAAATTTTCATGGGAAGGCAGAAATGTCAGGCCAAGGTCATCAATCAGGCCTGCAAAATACTCACACAGAGCAGCATTTTGTCAAAAATTTTATTTTTCTGACTCCCCAACGAGTATTTGATTCCCTGGGTTGATGTGTTTTGCCATTTCTTTTGCTGCCAGCTCCACCTGGTGGCACTAGAAAGGTGACCGCCCTGTCCCCAATACCAAGTCACTTTTCCATTGTCACATCCCATCTTCAGCTGCTTTTGGGAAGGGGGTTGGTTCCTACAGACCATCTCTAGCGTCTATTCAGCCTTCTCCAGTTCTTGCATCTGGTCCTTCCTGAATGTCCAATGTCTGACCTCTCCTAAGCTGGGCTGTTGGAACTGGCAGCAGCACGTGGGTAATGTGTTACGTACAGTTCTAGTGATGAAGGAGAATTTCTCTTTCAATTCAAAAACGTTCAGCGCTCGGAGCCTGTCCTGAGGCATGCTCTTTCTTTCCTGGTTGTGCAGCCACCCAGAACTCTAATTTTGGGTGCACATGGAAACACTCAAAGCCTTTCTGAAGGAGAGTTTTGCCCACCTCTTCCACAGCGGGATGATGAAAAGGTAACACCTGTGAGCACCCCTTTGCTGATTTGTCCTCAACGATCAGAATTATCCCACCTGTGAGAATGTGAAGTACTCAGCAGGTTTCCTTTATTGCTGATAGCTTTGGATTCTCTGAGGAGAGTGGAAGGGTCTTTAAGTAGTGACTCACTATGGAGTACTAATTAAATTAATTTAAATAATTATGTAAATGAAAACCATTTAAATAGTGGAGACTATGGTGGTTCTCAATGACCTTTAGCAAGGAGATACCAGGAAAAGGTATTCTGTATTTCAGTTTCAATTTTCTATGTATGGTTTCTTTGTCATTCTGAATATTTGTAAAGGGTGTTTATATATACATAAGGCATCATCCCCCAGTTCAAAAAAGAAATGAAAAAGAAAGTTTAGCTTTGATGAATAACCATAGGCTGGATTTGTTAGTAGGCTGGATACAAATACATTTGCTCTCAGTGGGGTAAAAGCTCATGTTATTTGAGGAGTAAAGGAAGGCTTTGCACCTTGCTATTAAAAATTTAGACTTGTAAGAAAAGTATGTATGCAGAAGATTAAACCTTACAGGCTCTTTAAGTACACATGTTTACCAACTCTTTAAAACCCAGACTTCTTAGAAATGGGCACTCTGGTAATAGGCTGCTTGGAAAAAGCTTAGACTTGCATAAAAGCATAAAACTGCTGCTGTTGCAGCAAGCGTTAGCTCAGCAGCGCAAGCTTGTCTCTTCAAGACCATTATTTTTGTTGGCTAAGCAGAAAACAGTAAATGCTTCTGTTACCCAAGCTTGAAGTAAAAACACTTCCAAAGGCTTTCTGCATAGAAGTCTGTTACATACAGAGATTTCTTTTCCCCCCCAACCCACAACTTAAAAATACAAATAAACCACCATATCATTTATTAAATAGAAGTTACTTAATTCTGGGGCCACAAAAAGATATGTAATATCAACAGTCAGCTATATGACTGTTTCAAATGATACTTACTGCTAAAATACTGGAGTTGATATAGAACAGCATACTAACTGCTTGAATGTTGCCACATTTTTCCACACTTACAGATCTAGTGCATTTGGTAGCCTGGTTTACTAAAAACCCTGGAAAAAAGTCACAAAGTATTACTGAATGAAATCAAAGAGTAATTATGAAAAGCAGAAATATAAGAACCTCAAGTATAAGCAAAAGTAAACATGATTTCTATTGCAGATAAGGTTTTATGTGAGTTATGAAGAATGATACTTTCTTAGATTCTCCAGAAATGCTATGAGTCAAAAATCTTGCTGCTTAACAACAGAAGCTTAATAAAAGCTCGAAGGTTTATTACTTCATTTTTGAGATCTCATAAGACTTTTTTTTTTTTTCTTTCACAAGAGACTTTTCCTATGATCATAATCATGATAGTTATGATACCATATTTAAGTCTGCACATCTGGCTTGAGTTGCATTGAGGCTGTGAAAGGAACCTCATTATACCAGAGGGACAACTTACAAAGGTTGCCTGGTGCGGTCTTACTTTGTGTAATACCCTCTTCCCTCATGGTGTCACCCTTGTACTGTTTTATTAAGCCAATTAGGATGTTTTACTGTTGGATCAACAACCCATTAACAAGACTCTCGGGGATTTACATATCTAACTTTGAATGTTTAATATAGATGCAATGCAACTTCCAAGCTATGTCTAAAAAAACTCTTTATCTGAATTTACACTTGTGCGTGTGTCAATTTACTGACTGATTAAGCTCAAGTCAGAGCGGAACACTCTAAAGCAAATAAACTGGAATTCAAAAGCAATTTCCAACCTGCAGGATTTGCATCGGAGCACCAAGAGGAGACAACAGGACTAGGCAGTCTTAGAAATGCATCTGCTGTCTGTATAGGAACACCGTACTGCGAAATAAAGCAACACATTCAAGTATGTAGGTGTGTTCTAGTCCATGGAAAGTTTTAGAGCACTTGTATCAACTATAAATCTGCATAAAAGAAGCACTTATTTCCACTCTATCTGTCAATACTCCATACTACTATGTGTATCAGTTCTTAAGCCAATGCTAGCAGCTTTATATTTACAATAGCAAAACAGCTGCTTATTTTTCACAGATCTTGAAAATGTAGTTCAGTTTTAATTAAGCTAACACAAAATGCTACACTTGTTATTTTTACATTTCTGTATTTAAAGATCAAAATGTTTGCTTGTTCCAGAAGAACTGTGATTTATTTTTTCTACAAGCAGATGCAAACAATATTCCCTTGATCTTTTATGGAACCTCATACTAAATGAGTCATATCATCATTTACCTCATATCTATAAGTTTCATTTGCATCAGAAGGATTTTGAGCATCTGTGTTCATGTTCCAGCTGTCAGGCTCAGCACTGAAAGCAGCACTTCCAAACCGTTTAACCAATAGGTCGAAATCTTCAGAAGTAGGCATTTCAGGGGACCTGAAGGAGAGCGCTTGTTTATCTGTCAAAACATTTTAAAGAATGTGATAACTTTTAGAAGAAAAGATACAGAAATGGTATTTAGTAAAAATTATTTTTCTAGAGTTGTTAAAAACTCAGTGACAGAAAAAAACCCTAGTTTTACAAGCGAAAGGACTAAGGGCTGTGAACATATAGAATAACCAGTTTTCTGACAGGTTGAGTTACTTTTAGTTTTAGTCTGTTTCTGGTACTTAAATAGTTTATAAAAACAACTCCACTTACAGTTTGTAGCATGAATGCAGAAAACACTGGGATTGACTTGGTCAATTAATTTAAATATCCTTTCCGGTGGATTTGCTTCAACATCAAGTGAATATGTAGCAGCTTTCTGACTGCAAAGACGGCTGTCGCCTCTGCAAACAACAATAATAAAATCAAGAATCCACTAGAAGTTAGTATTGACCATATTTTCAAGTTCTTTTCATGCATTGCGGCAGCATCAATTGTGCCTCCTTAGAAGGTTTATATTGTTTTATACTGTGCTGGGTACACCACAGGCTATGCACAGCTCAGAAGCACTTTTATTTATACAACACAAGTGGGAAGTGTGACTTCTAGGGTAATGTGATGGCATGTAGCTCAGAAAAAAAGGGCAGTTTTGTGAATACTGGGATAATATTCACTTTGAGGGGTACGGGGGAAAACGTCCTACTTGAGATGCATGTAAATGAAATGGCAGAGTGAGAAACAGAGGGGTGAAATAACCTATCCAATGTAGGAAAAGTATTTGCAGATGACCTGTGGGTTCCTCACCACCAGCAGAACCGCAGGAGGCTGCACAGCCAATGTGCCGGTTCATACCCTGAAAAGAACTGGTGTGTCCTACATGCCAGAAATACAAAATGATGATCCTTGGGAAATGGGTACTTAGGCAGAGTTAAAACAGTCAAGGACAGATATTGAAGAAGTGAAATGACCTTTAAAAATTACTTTTTAAGTATGGAGTTAAACTTTTCCATGAGGTGAATCATTTGCTAACAGGATCACATCATAAATCACCTTTTTTCTGCTGTTTCAGAGACCACATAGCCTCTTACTTGTGATCAGTCAAACCTTTTCAGTAACTAACACAGTTATTCAAATGTATATAAATCTAGATGTACGAATGAGATCCACAATACTTGCAGTAATTGAAAATCCCATGGATTTTTCATGCAAAATGAATATTTTACACAAAAGAATTTGGGGAAAGAAATGCAACTCCATTTTATGCATTTCTAGTTGACAAAGATAGAGTAGTCACCTGAGACAATTAAACTGTCACTCAGGAAGGCGTTGATTAGACCTTTCTGATATATATGAATATCTATAAATGGGTAGCAGTAGTCATTGTGTGCGAGAACAATAAGAAACCACAGTCTGGGATGACTGCTAATTCAAATTTCAAAGCACCAAGAATAAACCCCAGTGTTCAGATTGGCATAATTTATACAGAAGGTGGGTTGAAGAGCTGTACTTAGTGTTCTGAGAAGTCACAGAGAGTTTTTTTTAATTATGATTTTGAAGTGAACTTTCTTAACTCCTTTTTGAGAGGATGAAATTGGGTGAAGGTGCTTTCAGGTAAACTAAATAGCAAAGAAACAAGCATTGGCGTTATTTTGTTCATGTGTTACATTTTGCTGTTTGTAAAGCGACAAAATGGCAGTGAGGCAGCAGGTTGGGGTGCTGACTTGGAGAACTAGGATCAGAACGATGCTCGCACTGCTACATTAAGCCCCAAACTAATCAAGTTTCTAGCTGATATCATAAACCAACATGAAAGAGGTTACTGATAAAATGCTGATGACGTACTGGTCCCCTGGTATTAGCTTTCGTAATTTCCAGATACTGCATTATTTTGATTAAAGGCTAAAGGTGCATTATTCTTTCCTCAGCATCAGCACCTATGCACCCACAGATGCCAGCACAAGGAAACAGGGGAAAAAAACAAGGAGCACAAGTTTGGGAAAGGGGGAATAAGTGAGTGAGAAACTGGGCTGAGAGGCCAGTTTGCTGGGTTAGCTGTTTGGGGCCAAAAGTTCACAGGCCTGAGCAGGAACAAGTGGTGAGAGAGCTGGCAGGGAAAGAAGGATTAGGAATTGGTAAGAAGAGAGCACAGAGCCCTTACATGCAGCAAATAAAACAGGATTTTTTTATTTCCCATAGCTTTTTACCCACTTACGTGACAATAGGAACTGAACACGTAGTAAAGAGACTGAAATCGGCTGCGCTGCAGTCAGGGTCACAGCAGCAATTTACATCACACTGTGCCACCAACAGATCACAAACACACAGCTTGGCAACTGGAGGAGAGATTTAAATTAGAATTAGAACCTTACACAGTACAGCATGTTCCCTGACACTTTCGTTTTTTCACCTCGCCCTGTTTTTGGCAACGGTCAAAAGCCTATATCCAAATTCATGTACTTTATTTTTTTAAGTCATTTTAAAAAGCCATCTTTGCGGCTACTTAGCAGATGTATTTGGAACACTATAACAAAACCAAGGGCATGCTAAAATCTGATGATGTGTTCCCTGAAATCTAAAAAAAGCAACTTAATAGGAGTTTTGATGTTATGAAAATATACTCAGCCCTGCAGAGGGGAAAAATTACAAACAAGGTAGGCTTATCTGCTTGTTTCATCTTATTGGGCAAAAGAAATTAAAAAGAAACATGTTGACAGAGCAGCAAGATGTTACGAGTATTGAGCATGTCCCAGGGTCCAGTAATATGTTGGCACATCAGGAAAATGTAACTGTAGTTGACTTCTTCAAAGTTGTTTTTTCTCTCTGTCTTTATATATTGTGAAATATTGTAATAATACAGAAAGTAACTGCTAGCAATACTGTAAACTGTCTTTGATAAAATACATTTGGCAACTTCTTAAAACATTCTTAGGTTTTCAGGTTTATAAACTTGAAGAACAGGTTACTCTACTGAACTTTTTTTGAGAGCTGCTGTTCTATAATAAATCTAGACTTAAGAATAGCACAGAATGAAGAAAATGAAGACCAGTGTTCCATAGTTAGGACAATCAAAGGTTTATTTTCATAACCAGCGCTTCTTTTATTTCAACGTGACTGTTGCCCACTTCTGTACAGCCACCTGGCTGCTCTCTGACCGTCTGAACAGTATCCAGGCATTTCCTGGAACCTCTGAAGTTCTGACTGTTCCGTTAGTTGCGTTTAGCACTGGAATCCTTAGTTCACCTTGTAAACAAGAGAAGTTTAAACACAGACTACTAGCTTGTGCAGTTATGTCTCTGAGATTGCTGATTTACGTCTCTTTTCCCTAAGGAGGCATGCACTTGGGCCATGTTTCATTTGGCAAGGGATCTAGGGAAGTCGAACCGATGACAACAACTCTGGGAAATCAAAAGTTAAATAAAAGAATCCCTGCCAAGTAGAAGACAGCGGGAAACACCTTCTGATAGCACAGTAACTTGTGATCGATATTGCCATAGCACCACTATGTAACCACAGAGCTTGTCCCAGCCCCGGGTGGCTGCAATGGGACCTGGAGGGGGACGAAGAGCCCAACGACGCCAGGCGGCCCGAAAGATGCCGTGAGCGGGGCTTCCCTTGGCCCGGGAAGCGCGGCCGGTGTCCCGCAGCACCCACCGTCTGTGACCGGGGCCGGCCCGCTGCGAGGGCGCGTCCCAGCGGCAGCGCGGGTCTCCGGTGGCTCCGCGGGGCCCTCCGAGCTGGCCACAGGCTCGGGGGCGGGCTGGGCAGTCGCCAGGAATAGGACGGGGAAGAGATGGGCCCAGCAGCTCAGCGCTGCCGCCATGGCGGCCGCCCCTAGCAACGGTGCGGTTACTAGGGAGCGCGGAGCATCACGGGAAGGGCGCGGCCGCCGCGGGGCATCACGGGAAAGGGGGGGGGTGCGGCCGCGGAGCGCTGGGCAGGGGCTGTGCGGCCGGGCAGCGCTGCGGCCGGGCCTGGCCGCCTTCTCCCGCCTCCCTCAGCCCCCTCAGCGGAGGAAGGCTTGGGGTGAGGCCACACACCGGGCCTTCGGCTGGACATGGCCTCCTGTGAGGCCACCCCACTCGCCATCGTGGTGTTCTCAGGTGTCCCCTCAGAAACAGCCCAGCGGGCGGGAACCTGGCGCCAGAGGCCCGGCGGAACCAGCCCAAGGGCAACGAGAAAAGGCTTAAGATGTGGCGATGTAAGTGTAAGCCACGCACCTGTTCTGCGCAAAAATGCTGCTGGAAGGCCATAGACACAAACAAATGTGGGAAATGGCCCCTTGTGAGCTACAGAATCCTTAGTTCAGCATATTTTTGCAACCTTGCCTTTAGTAATCTGCTATTTTTAAACTGATTTTCAAAGTCTTACCATTTTTTTTGGTCCTTTTGAAAATGCCACAAGTCCTTAATACTCGATTTGCATATTCATTAATCTTGTTAGTAATCTTACCATATATAGAGGTATTTTTGTACTATTTGGAAAAACTGATCTAGAGAGTGACTGAGTGGTCAAGGTTCCTTGAGGTTATCTTACAAATGTTCACATCCAGGCTTCGGTTCCAACCAGAGACGATGTTTTAAAGTTGTTGGTGTTCTGCCTTATCTGTTCAAAAGCAACTTTACAATGTTTGTTCCTGCATCAAGCTGACAAGTATGTGTCACACAGTGTTTCTTATTTTTCTGACTGGGTTCATTCCTATGGTCGTGAAGGGAAGCTGACAAAAGCTTTAAGACCACAAGAGGGCATGTTCTCTTGTAATAAACTTGGCTGCTCCCTGGGCCAGTCACAACATCTGAACAGCACAACTTCAGACTGGCGTGAAGATTCAGTATGTTGGAGAGTGGTCCAGCTGCTTCTATTGAAAACTGAAGTAATTCCACAGTGCATACAGCGTCTTTGTCACTTCTTCACACCATCCTCTGCTGCACAAGAGCCAATTATTGACGAACGTGTTGATGAGTTATGCGAGACAGACTGTTGTCTGCCTCACACAGTACGAGGCTACCAAGGTCATTTGAACTGTTTACAGGATGGATATCACGTGGAAGTCCTGGAGTCATCCTTCTTGGAAACTCCTCATTCTTCTAAGGACACGGTGACATGAAGGTGAGGATCCACTGTACAGCATCGTACCTCAGACCTCTGTGTGGTCACAACCAATTGTAGTCTCACCTGGGTCTCCCTTCTGCATTCCTTCTGTTAAAATAACTCAGAGCTACTGTATTTACCTTCTTCCTTGGGGAGGAACAACTGATGTGTTTAGTCTCTTTGTTTCTCTGCTGTTTCTGAGATTATTTTGCTTCAGTTGGAAACATTCACACATTTCCTTTCAATAACGGCTCCTAAATGACGTTACTGGTGTTGGGGGTTTTCTTCAGGCTCAAAGAGTAGCAGTAACTTCCAGTCCATTTCCATTTTGAAAAGTGGCTGTAAAAATGGTATTATAGGGCTCCTCCTTTTTCTTCTCACTAAGGCTGCAACAGGACGGGCAGCAGCCATCGAGGAGAGGGTGTGCCTATATTTGGAGGAAGTTATCAGATCTTTAAAAAAAGCAGTGTCTTTCCTTGTCCCACAGCAGAGAAAAACGTTGGCTTTGCCAGCTTACTCAGATTGGTGTCTTTGTAGCTATGTTCAGGCCAGATACTGGTGCACTACTCTGAAAACTCTTGTGTCTTTGGCCTTTTTCAGTCAAGCAGATTGGCAGAGGTTGCAGCCATTAGCCGAGGACCTGTTCGCTACTGGCAGAGTTGGAAGTCTTGCAGCTTCAAGAGGAGGAGGCCATAGGTAGGGAGCAGTTCTAGAAGTAAAAGCAGCTTTTGTTTTAAGGTGAGTTAAAAGGCGAGTAAAGCTTTTTACTTTTATCACTATTGAGTGAAGTTTCCACATCCACTTGCTTGAGGGGAAGTAAAACAGATTCTGGAGTTTTACTGTAATTGCTGTGGTGCTTGTCCCGGGTGGGAGGGACAAACCTGCAGGAAGGAACAGCTGGAGCCTGTGGCTGCTCTCTCCTTTGCTGCCGTGGGTTGGAGGTCAGACATCTCTCTGGATGAGGCTTAGTCCCTTGAACTTCCTTGACTAATCTGTTCCCGTTACCACGTATGGTCATTTAACAAGGATGAGGATGTTTCTCCTGCCTAGAAGTCCTGCAGATTTTGAAATGTGGAATTTAGTTTGCAGGCTTGGAGGGAGAGTGGCGCTTAATTTATTGTTTATCATCGCTGGTCCTGTTCTGTGTTCTGTATCACTTGTTCAACTGCAGCGTGATGAGATAATTAATATTTAAGCATCCCTGCTTGTTAGTTTACACATTTCTGATGGATTTAAAATCAGTAGGCTGTTGAACAATGCACAAGGGAAAATGTAACTTCATACATTCTTTTTGCATCCAGAATTACTTTGCAAAGCTGATGATGCACAGGAGACCCAACTCCTAGAGGAAAGCCAAGCCTTGCTGAAATCCACGAGCTATTCCCCAGCACAGATTGCTCCCTGAATGCATGTGGGCAGGAGCTGGATGAATAAGGAGGTATTATTTCTTACTGCATCTGCCATTGAAGTAGAATAGAACAGGGCAACCATTCAATAGCAAAGTATAAAGTAATTAATATGGTTTTTTTATGACCTTTTTTTTTTTTCAGAAGTAAGTTAGGGCTTTACTTGGACCCCACAGTTCACCTGACCCCATTCTGTTACCTGCTGTAACAGAAGAATAAAATGAACATTGGTGTTGTGTCACTTCAGTTTCCTCTTTATTAATGTTTAAGTGACTAACTTTGAATTCCTTAATTGTAGCATGTGACAGTTCAATAAAGTAATGAAGCATCTCCAGAAATACATACAGAATGCAGTAAGTCCCTGCAGAAAGAAACATAAAGAAAATAAATATATAAATAAGCAATTACCTTTGTCTTACAGAGAAGAAAGGCAAGACAAAAGCTGAGTGTAAGAGAAACCATTTGGATAATCCCATCACCACAAAAAACATCCTTGTGTTAGACTTCTGAAGCAGGTTCCAAAGAGCAAACTCCACAGTGTGTAGGACAAGATCAGGACATAAATAAATTATGCATGTTCTCCATGACAGAGATTTAAATTTATCCTATCAACATGAGTTAATTCATAATTAAAAAGGGCACTGCGATCCTCATGTGGGAGTTCCTATAAAATGAAAATTCAAGCAGTTTAAGATGCAGTAGATTGCTGTCTATTAAAAAACATGTTCAGGGATTTACTGTATTACTATTTTAATTATATTTTAAGCATCAAGATTTTGATGTGCGTTTAAGCATTATAGCGTGGCATTTGTAATCCAAACATTGCAGGATTAAGTCCCATCAAGTACAGTAAAACCAGGGGAAGAGGCTGATTATAAACACCAATAAAACTAATGCAGATGTCTTTTATGAAATGCTAAGACTAAGCAAAAAGCCCTATTGATATTTCAGTTTCTCTCATCCAGGCTTATTTTAATAATTCAGTTAAATTAAAATTTTTAGCTGTATAACTTTTACTATAGCACTTCACTTTTAAAATTACTTGCAATTTAAACAATTTAATTACTTCTACACATACAAAATTACTGCTGTTCCTCAGCACAACAGACACTAGAGTTTTCAGAATAGCGCACCACTATCTGTCCTGAACGTAGCTACGAATATGCAAATCTGAGTGAATACACTCGCAAAGTCAACATGTGTCTCTGCAGTGGGACGATGACAGAGATTCTGCCCATGGACACATATCCTTTTGATTAAACAGTTTATTTGCGGACATTAAAACTGACTGTGTTAACCACAGTCTCTCTAAATGATGATGGATGAGGTGTTCATGTTATTTGTCAGCTGGACATATGGTGCGTTCAGAGCATGGTTGTTTTGAACAAACCATATACAAGACTTTTAACTGGCTCAGGTTTTGGTGTTAGAAGTTTTTAGTGATAAAAAATGCTCAAAAGAACTACTATAGTGAATTAGATTATCTAGGAAGTCATATAATTCCTTTAAACTTTTACAATGAGGAGAAAATCCTAAGAGGAAGCAGTTTTGTATGTGTATTACTTGATCTAAATACATATTTTTCAGTTTGATGCCATTCAAAACAATTTTACCACTGACCAAAAGTCACAGTCACCATTAAACTACAGTAGTTTGTGTTTTATAGAGAAGCTGGATGACTTGGGTGAGGTTCTAAAGGAACTGAGGGAGAAACTGATAAAATAAATCAGCTCTCCAGGATTTCAGACAGCCAGGATTTGGGACGTCCCAGTTCCCCATCCTGAGGTGCTGATCATCTGATACTGCATCTCTTCTTGAATCTTCAGGTGGAGAAGTTTGGTATTGTCCTTTTCACATTGGTTTTCTGTTTGATGCTGACTCTGCTGTCTGAACTTCATCTTTTCAAGGCAAGCATTGGTTTTGCTCTACGCCAGATCACTTTAAAAATTCAAGTGGACAGGCCTTTTTAATCAGAGTCAAAACAAAGTCAAATCAGGCTGAAATAAACTGTATTCTGCTCTAGCACATTAGCCCTTAAATAAATAGTGAGAAGCCTGGGCTGTCTCTGTACAGCAGGTGGCATTACAGGTAGTATTTATCATACTCCAGTCCCCAGGCTGAGATACTACAGCGAGGATTTACGTCAGCGACAAGTGAATCAGTCTTAATACAAGCTGAAAAACTGCTTGTGCCTTCAACAGTTGATTCCTTTGTACAGCACTTCTGCTTACCGCTACCTGCTGCATTTATTAGTCTGTCAGCGTGAGCCGAGCAGGAAGAGTTCACTTTGTTCTGCAGCTTAAATGAACGGCTGCGTGTGGATCTTGGACTTTGAAGTGGGAAGATTCCACCCAGCTGTAGTAACCAGGGGGATGCCCTTTGCTCCAGTTTTTGTGCCAAATTTGTGCGTTGGAGAATTTCAAACAAATATCACTTGGCAGGATATCGACTCGCAGGGTACAAGAATAACACTGAGTGAGAGAGCAGGGCATGTCCTGGGAGGGATTTACAAGGAGAGCAATCAGGGAGGATACTGAGCAGTGGGGAAAACCAATTCTCTCCTGTTTCATTAAAAACGGTTGTTGTTTGTCTCACAGGAGCTGAGTGATTGTCTGAATGAAAACCAATAGCAATTTTTTCATCTGGGTACAGCGTCATCATGCAGGAGTGAAGGAGTTCAGCAAAGGTTACTAATTATTACGTAAATTATGTTGTCTTCCTTGGCTGGCTGGGAAAACCTGGGTGGGTGACTGGGGCTGGAGGGAGGATGAACTGCTCCCGGTACACCTTGGCGTGGGAGCTCTTACCAAAACACAGAGTCACGCTCTGCCAAGCGTGTTTGCACTCATACTGACTTTCTCAATCTGCGATTGGCAAAGCAGTACGGAGAGCATCCCAGCCAGCTCTGCGAAACATTGCGATGAGGCGTGGAGAACTCGGATTTGCTTCAAGTGTGCGGAGGTTGAGAAGCAACGCACACCCAGCCACGGTGGGACAGGTCACCTGGCGCTAACCAGAGCTGCCGCGGGGCACCCTGGCACTGCAGCAGGATGGAAATCTGCGGTGTTACAGGGTTTAGGCCAGGCTGGACTTGCTCTAGAAGGGAGCTGGACAAGAAGGAGGAAGAGTGAGAAAGAAGGGAGGGAAAGAATGACTCTGTGGGGAAAACTCTGCAAATAATGTGCTTCCCTTTCCTGCTGGCGATACGGGAGGGGGTGAGGCAGCAATGTTTGCTGCGGAGGGGAACTACCTTGCCAGCACTGTTTGTCATCTCACACACCCCAACGGGCCTTGGCAGCAGCACAGCCTTATCTCCAGCGTGTTGGCAAATTTGGTTCTGCGGCACCTTCCTAATTCACCGGGGCTGGGCTTTGTGTTCCCTGCACTTTCCTTGCCCACATTCTAACGGGCAGATTAATTTTTTAGTAAGTTTGGATATAATTTTCGCTTTAGGCAGAAAATTTTCATGCATTGCTAAGCCTTTAGCAGCCTAAAGGGGAGGAATATCGTCTCTGTTGAGACACACAGCAAGTGAAATTCCTGCCATGTCTTAATGCCATTATAATGACGCGTTTGATAATGTTCCTCGTGGGTTGGGTCCGCAGAGTATGTCGCACAGCTCTTCCTTTCACTGGAGTCAGCGTGGGGTTTAGGTTTCACACCCACCTCTGCTTTATTTACACCCATCTATTTTGTTATTTACATCTCTCAGGTTATCTAACGCAGCAGCAGCCTCTTTACGCATCCGTACGTGGAGCATTAAATGAATTTGTGCACGTTGTGCAGAGCCACCTGCGAGGAACTCCCAAAGGGATAACCTGTTTTGCACACCTACAGGCAGCACAGAAAACTGAGCTGCAAAAAGAGAAGGAATATGGTCTTTTTGAACACGGTGGGTCTTCAAAGTGTTGATGCCTCGAAGTTGTTGATGTTTGTCCGGGGACACACCTGAAACCCGGATTTCTGCCTTTGTATCACACACTCAGCTGCAATTACGATTATTTAGGTGTTTTTTTTTGTGTGGTGACTGCATGCTGTGGCCTTCTCGTGCGGGTTTTGTTTGACATGTCCCTTACCCAAAATGGATTCATGGTTTGCACTTTCATGGATTTCCACTGAAACCACATCAAAATCATGCACTGCAGTGAGCTGGCTCTATCCCCAACTGCACCCTGCTGGGGAAAAACAGGACGAGTTGTACTTTAATTTTTTTGTGCGGTATGACTCACATAACCGTCCTTAATAGCCAGAAAGTACAAACGGCCACCAAGTCCCTTCAAGTTATTCAGAGCACGCGAGACATGCGGCCCGATATGGGTGTGGAGGGCAAGTATCTGGGTTAGGTGCAGCCTCGCTCGCCCCGGTGTTGTAATTGGGATAATTACAGGTGAAAACCTATCAAGCCGGGGAACCGTCTCCCCAGCCCCGCCGACCCCCAGCTTGGGTACCGGGGGCTACGGAGAATGAGGCCCCGTCCGACCCTTCGTGCCGCCGCCGCGGGGGCTGCCGGGAGGCGCCCGGTGTTATTGTCCCGCAACATGCAAATGAGGCGTGGCGGGGAGCCAATGAGGGGCGGTCGCCGGCTGGTGCGCAGGCGCGCTGCCCGGGGGGCGGGGCTGACCTCCCCGACCGTCCGCCCGCTCGCCTCGCCGAGCGCCGGGGCCTCAGCACGCGCGGAAGATGGCGGATGCGGCCGGCGGGGCGCGGGGGAGGCACAGCGGGCACCGCCGGCTCTGACCGGGACACCCCACGGCGCGGCGGGAGGGCGCCCGGAGGCCTTCGCGGGGCAGCGCCGGCCGGCCGGGGAGGAGGCAGAGCCCCCCGCTCGGGGCGGGGTGGCGCGGAAGGCGGGGGCGCTACCGGCGAGCCCGGCTGTGAGGGGCCGGCGCGTGAGGAGCGGCGAGGGCGCGAGCCGGAGCCGGCCCGGGGCGGGGTGAGGGGCCGGACGCCGAGCGGCAGCGGGGCCGGCCGGCGGGCTGGGGAACGCTGGCTCCCTGCGGCGGGCGCTCGCAGCTCCGGAGGCGGCTGCGCCGGTGGCTCCCCGCGTTCCTGGCCCTGGGCTGCTGGGCGCCCCACGCCATGTTCTCGGTGCTGTCCTATGGCAGGCTGGTGGCCCGGGCGGTCCTGGGCGGCCTCTCGCAGACGGACTCCCGTGACTACAGCTTGGTGACAGCCAGCTGTGGCTTTGGCAAAGATTTCCGCAAGGGCATCCTCAAGAAAGGCATGTGCTACGGGGATGACGCCTGCTTCGTGGCCCGGCACCGGACGGCAGATGTGCTGGGTAAGTGCTGGCGGGGCCCTGCCCGGGTGGCTTTGGTGTCAGTGTCACAGCCTCCCCTCCTTGAGCCCACGGGCTGGAGTGGCTCAGGCTTTGGGCGCAGACAAAGGAGCCCGTTCTGCCTCTAAATGTCAGCACGAGTTCTCATTTTTTAGTTCGACAAGAAAGCGCTCCTGCTCTCTGCTGCAGCACCACGCCTGCCTCGCTCAGCTGGCCTGTGGCATGGGGGGGTCTGCGCCTGGCCTTGGCGTTTCACCTGTAGGTGCCTGTAAGGCCAAGTGACTCCGAAAGCCAGAGAAACACCTTGTAGTGCATTTCACTTCACCTTTAAAACGCCCCTTATGTATGTGTTGCGTTTCTACATAAAGGATCATTGGAACCAGACACTTCCTGATTTTAGCGTGTGCTGTGTCCTTGTCAAGTGAAAGGCAAAGTGACATTGAGACCGGTTTCAAATGTCAGACTTCAGTCGCAGTGTTTGTTCTGTCCTGATTACACTCTCTGGTTTGGAGTCATGCAAAATGAATCTTAAGGGCTCAAATTTTAGAAGTAGTGAATAATTACAGGTAATCAATGGACTCTGCAGTTTGTGAGCAGCAGTGCTTTTGACAGTGCTTGACCTTTGTCCTGGATAGTCAAGGTTGAATTTGGCTAATGGACACTCTACAGGAGTTAGTTTTTGGCAAACTGACAGAACTAAATTTCCACCAAAACTTTGACATAAAAAACCCCACCTGCTTCCACCCTGCCCCCCCCTTTTTTTTTTTAATTTAAAACCGGTGGCACTGCACTGCAGTGTCTCATGATGTGATGGCGCTTGGTGATTCTTCACAGTTCGGTGCTGTCATTGTAACTTGGTTGCTGTTTAATATAGCTGAGACATTTTTTCAGGAAGCTGGAACTTGGTGCTAGGTAACAGGGTTGCTGCGGAGTCTCAAGGGGGCTGTTACTACGAGGGTGATACTACAGCTTACAAGGAGATGTGGAAAACTGCTCAGTGTATTTGAGATACTTTGCACCTTTTCCGTTGCGCTTGTTCCAGAGAAACGTTTTTTCTAGTAGAATGAGCTGTTGGACAAGGTTTCATTAACATGTGACTAGGGCTGCCTGCCTTGAAAGTCCATACTGGGCCAGCACTGATAAATAACTATGGTATTTGCCCATAAGAAGTGCAGAATCTCCCTTACTTAGAGATGGACTCTTTGCATGGGGAAGCAGGTAAATTTAGACCCATTTGCTGATGTTTAGGGGTTTTGGCCATATTTGGTAATTACCATAAGTGGATCTACAGCTTGTCTTGTCTTCCTGCTGGAATCAGCAGAGAATTGCATTTCTAAGTTGGTGTTTGCATTAATTTTCACAGCAACTTGAAAACAAACTGAATTGTAACTCTGCTTAAGGATCAAACAGCAAAGACAGCTTCAGACCAGGATGCCTTATATACCAAGAAGAAAATAATTTAAATAGAAAAGCTGTTGTGTGGGTTGTTTCCCCTGTAAAACTGTTTTCATGTAGTTCTTCATTGCTTTTCTAATATACATACTAAAAACCCAAGATCACTGTACACTGTCCAAATGGTACCACTCAGGATGAATTTTGATGCAATCTAAGTTGATGCTTTTTCTTCATCTGGAGTTCTTAAGCTTGCAGACATAGTCGTTTTCTCCTTGCTTCTGCTACTGTGATCATCTCTCTGCTCTCCCTTTCTCAGTCAGCTCTTCTGCGCTGCTGCAAAAAGAGTTTCAGCACCAGCGCTTTCCTGCCCTCAGTTCCTCTTACTCTCATCACAAATCCGAGGTTCTATACCTGTTTTTTTAAAGACCCTCATAAATTTTGTACGGACTCAATACCTGCCTTACTCTACATCTCAACAAAACTTGCTGACCTGAGCTGCT
Source organism: Streptopelia decaocto (assembly GCF_964273445.1). Lineage (NCBI taxonomy): Eukaryota > Metazoa > Chordata > Aves > Columbiformes > Columbidae > Streptopelia > Streptopelia decaocto. The sequence continues at coordinate 4,772,601 of NC_138670.1, read as the reverse complement.
GCTTTTCAAGCTTCATTTTTCAGTACTAGTTTAATGAAGAGGCTCACGTGGTTGTTGCCCCAGTAAGAGTGCTTTTAGAGAACAGTACATTTCAAATGCATCCCTTAGAGTTAGTGTGCCCTAGTAGTCACCAGTGACAAAGCCATCCCAGGTAATTAATTTGAAAATTCTTCTGTGCCAGTCTTTTCTGGAGCCAGTGTACGGGAAGCGTGCCTGTGCGGGATGGACATGGGTGTGGTGTAACAGTGAAAGAGCAACTCCCAGCCGCTTGGCAGGAGTGCTTGGGGATTCATTTTCTTAGGTCAAACAGAAGTTGACTGGGCAGTGTGTTTACAGCAAACAGAAGAATGTTAAACACTTCTTTTGTTATATGTATACTGTATAGTCTTAAGGCTGGTAATTTAACAGTGTCTTCTAGTCCGTGGTTGATCTTTTCGTAGTAAGATAACATGAATCTTCATGAGCTTTCTGTTATTTCCAACCCATAGTTAAAGGCCTGAAGAGGCCTGCTATTGGTGTACTTGAATCCTTGGAGTTTTTGTCTCTTATTTTTACTTCTGTCAGATATATACTTCTTAAATTTGCATGTTTTCTTCCCATCCTGAGCACAGGGAGAAACAAGAAACTCAAAACCAGAGTGTTTCCTTTGGGATCACTGAGAAAAGGAAATGGCTTTACTGCTAACGTTAATCTCTAGAGCTTTATGATTCAGGCCCATATTTCCTTTTTGCTGCTGCTTTTACCATATTGTACCTTTCTGCATGCTCCCTGTCAACGGTGTTTGTCCAGAGCCTCAGAATATTCAGGTATCTTCTTGAGACTTCATAGCCATGATGCTCTTGTTCACATCGGACTGCATGCCTTTGCAGCTTTTGAGGACAGGAATACTGTGTTTCAAAGTTGAAAAGCAAAACTCTTCAGAAACTGACAGCTCTGGTTTTTTTCATAATCAGCACAAGTGGAATTTTTAGTGCATAGGGAGCAAAACACAATTTTTAAAAATTAACATAAACACTTTATATAAATAATTCACTTATTTAACAACAGTAAACATTGAAGCTTGTTTATAAATGTTGAGATGTCTTGTATTGGTGATCATTTTTTCTCTTGTTGGGATCTGCCTTTTATTTTTTTGCCTATTCCTGCCTTATCGGGCTCCTCGTGTCTTTCTATTTTTTTATGGATTTTCCAAGCTGTTGTGTGACTCATTATTGAAACATTGCAGCAACCAATGTGCATCCCGTGACAGCATCACTTATACAAGGTCTGTGCTGGGTAGAAGTTTGGGTGTAGCCAGTGTGACTTGACTAGTCTTCCAAACTATTTCTGTCCCCCAGCAGTAGTAGGAAAAAATTATCAGGCAGCAGGGGCCTGTTTGTCCACTGCAAAGTTAAAATTTGGCCGCTGTTCTATCTGCTTCAAACATTTTATATTGTAGGATATTGTGGATATTGTAGGGCAGCTACTCTAAACGGAAAGGAGTTGCACTTGATTTTAAAATGAAGTTTGTCAGCAGCCTGCGTAGGAGGTGTGGAAACCTCGAGTTGCAAAGCCCCTGGAGTATTGTTAGTCTCACTGTCATCAACAAAAGTAAACTACACACAACGTAAAAGGATTTGTAGGTGAAACGTCAAGGTTGTTCAGGCATTTCTAGAGGAGGAAGGGATTCTTGCTTTGCCTGAAGGTCATATAAGACTATGTTAAGTGGTTTATTTGGTATCATACCTATTAAAGAGATTGCTGCCTTATCACAACTTATCACACTGAAGGAGGTAAGTCATCTGCTTACTTCGGAGTAGCCTTTCACCTACTCTATTGAGAGAACTAAGGACATCTTAGAGGGAGTAACGGTAATTTAAAACATATTGTATCATATGTCTTGGTTTGTAATAGACCAAATGAAATTTTCTTTTTAATGTGATAACATAAATACTGTCATTTGCAGAGAAACTACAGATTACTGAGAAAGGTTCCCATTAGGAATCATATTCACTGACATTCTTGTCAGTGCAGCTAATGCAAATGTCACCAGAGCTGTTCTGAAGTAGCATTGAATGTAACCTCTTAGAAATGTGGTGGCTCTCTTTCTGAGAATGAAACTGAAATCTGGTTATTCATCTTTACCACAGTTTCTGGAAGGGCACTGCACGCAATATATTCTGATCAGAATTTGCAGTTGAGCACTAATTTTAATTTTGAGTGCTATTGATACTTGTGGATAGCGAACAGTTTTCCATTTTTATGCAGATCTTGGCAGGAATGAAAAGCAGGTTCGGTCAGAAATCACAGAAGGAAATAACCAAAGCTGAACACAATACAGTAGGTGCGGTGTTAATCATACCTATGTCGCAGGAAACGTTACAGAAATCTCCAGCTGTTTACTTTAGTTCATCTGCGCCATTAACATTGTGAGCCTGAGACTGTTGAGGCCGTAACTCTGTGCAGCTTGACTGATGTCTGTCTGCAGTACCTCTCCCTTTTCATCATTTACATGCCAAATGCCACTACTAGTTCAACTGCGAAAATAAGTTCCAGTGTTGCTCAACACCTTGAGAGAATAAGTATTTACAACCACATAAGGAAGTTTTTACAAGACTCTCCAAGATAAATAACAGTTCATTGTTCTCACGTAGCTCCCAAAATCTGTTGAGCAATTTCTCAGGCTTAAATGAAACAGGTAAGAGATCTGTCTGGTAAAAACCTGTTTCAGGAACCATGTACTATAGCAGTTAAGAAATGATACAAGGAACTACTGCTTTTTCCTGGAAGTAGATGCACAATTTAATGTTTTCAGTTCCTTGTTTCTCCTTCAGTCTGTTCTTCAATATCATCTCTCACTTTGCCCCTTGCTTTTTATTCCTCTAACGAGGAAAAAAACTTGGCCAGTTATTCTTCAGCACATTTCTATTTAATGCAGAGGTAGTTTAAGGTCTACTGTAACTTCTAAAATGCATATTGTGAATAAGTCACCTTTTGTTTTGTAATGAGTTATCAGTCACACACAATCTGCCTTCAGGGATTTGTATTTAACCAGGTTATTTCTTTGTCAAAACGTGGAAGGGGGGAAGTAGCCCTGGTTTGGCTGTAACATTGTGATCCCATAGTCGCTGCCAGTGAAGCTGCTGGGAGAGTTAGTGCTGGCTCTGAGCACGGGACCTGCTTTGGATGGGGAACCTGGCCAGGTGTGTGATTAATCTCATTGCTGATGAAACAAAAAATCTTATCAGTTTATCTCAATTTGATGTGTTGACAAATAGTAGGCGCTGCATTTCAAACTCGTGTAGTGCAACAGATTGCGCTGCGTTACCACTTTAGCCTTTCCTCTGTATTTGATGCAAAATAAATTCAGCCACCAATATATCCTTTTGGCGATCTTTTGTCAGTGATTCATTGCCAGTTCAGGTAAGGATGTCAAGAAATTTGAAGTTCAGTAGGATTTATGCGGTGTCTTACAAAGTCAACTGTGGTTGAATGCAAAAGCAATTCCTGCTTGTACACACGTGCCTGCCTGGTGCTTCTGGGCACGATGATTATCCTTAGCTGATGCAACATATCATTGGTATCCATCTTTCAAGAGATTTTTGGGACAGGGTGATACTTTTGGGCTCTCACCAGGGGCAGATTAGTTTGCCAGGTAGCCAGAACTTCCACTCATCATTCATTTATATTCAACAGAGTTTTATTAGTGTTGTGTTCTTTTTTTTCCCCCCTACACTTTAAGCCTGTTTAGTTTTTATTTGCTCTGAACTAGATAGAACATCTGGATCTGACTTTAAGAAGTGTGCGCTGAAAAGCACATATTACAAATCTTGGCACTGGCTTTCCCTGGGCTTCTGCAGTTAACCTTACGTGCTGGCAGGCAAAACAACTTCGCGTTTGCATTTCAAGTGGTATTTTATCCCAGGCACTTGTAGCGTTTTGAAATAAATTTTAACAAGTTTCAGTGCCAGTGTCTTCACTCGCTCGGTGTCAGTGCTGCAGCATCACTCGCTTGTGCTTCGTCTTGAAACTTCATTATAACTGTCTCCCTCTTGGAGATCTTGATATGCTTAATCTTAAAGAAGTTAGAGCCAGTTTTTGGGCTGACACATGCAGCGAGTATTTAATCTGGCAGTAGTATTTGTGTATTTTCCAGCAGAAGACAGTGGAGTGGAGTGTTAACTCTCAAAGATTCTGAAAGGGCTCCATAATATAGTAAAATACTTGAGAAGCATTTAGTCTTTTGAAGTAATTTGTTGTGAAATTTTCAATTGCTTTATTTACAGTGATTGTTCATCTGGCCACAGGCATTTCACTGTGTCACGTGGACGTTTGTGTAATTTCTGCGTAGTCCTGAACAGGGAATATCCAAAGAAATATTCTTCCTATAAAATGTACTGATTTATTGTATAGCTTAGAAAAAAATTGAGGACCGTGTACAGTTCAATTTTGGCAGCTCTTCTCAGCCATGCGGTTTATCTTGAATGTCCTGTGATTTCTATTCTGTAAGATAGTTGTTTTAAGTTAAATGGTGGATGCTGGAAGACGATATTGAACGTTTTATGGTGAAATCTAAGAAAATGAAAACCTGAGTAATCTTTTGCACTTGTTAAAGCAGTAGTTATTTTGAATATTTATAGGTTTTTTTTGGTCTCAGATGAAAATATAGTGTAAATGAATAGAACTTGGCATTATTTCTTGGCGGTGATACTGCCAATAGCAGTACCTTTGAGTTTTCTTTTGGTGATGGGGGGAAAATGTGCTATTACATAAAAACAAGTCCATTTTTATGAGTTGGATTTTCAGTTCTTGCTACTTTTGGAGTCTGAGATACCTCACAAATAGTTTTGTTCCTTGTTTGCTATATCAAATACCACAAAGTTTTCTTAAACTTTATTCTCCTTTACTTTGCACCTATTTCAGTAGCAGTTTCTTCAATCTGTTTTAAAATCACACGTTCCTTTCCCATAAGACTGCAAAGATACCATTTTTATTTTAGAACTATTCTGAAGGTGGGACAGGACGGCTAAAGATTTTAGGGAATGTAGGAATCTTCTGCTCATGTGTGCGACAGTCTCGTTTGCCTCTGTGCCAGCGATGGAGAAGGAACACATGACCCTCCTGTTCTTGTAAGGAGGGTACAAAGCAAAGTCAGATCACCTGCTTGGGAATTAGAGGGTGATTGTTTTGGAAGGCACTGGCAGAATGGACTTAAAGCCATTTATAGCTTGCAAAAAGCAGACAGGTTCAGGTTAGAGCATGAAGTGAGCTGCCATGATTACAGATTCCCTGCCTGGAGTAAGAAGTGAGCAGAGAAAATCAGGTGCCATAGTCCTATTTTTGCTTAAAGAATTGAAATAGCTTTTGATAATTAACGTTATTAGGTGTTTGCCATGATGGCTTTCATGTACTATATACTAATGCTGTAGTGTTTCTGTTTAAATATTTCCCTAGAAGACTAATGAGAAAAAGGGCTTTACTGATGGCTTGAGGGAACTCCCTAACTTCTGATGAGCTTGTTTTGTAACCACCGTCAGAGCCAAAAGCTTTGGACAGTACTTGTCAAACACCATCTTTTCCTTGCATTGACCCTGTTGTTGGTGAAGCAGTGCTGTATTCAGCTCGCAAAAGCACATCTGGATTGTTCATCCTAAAGGGGAAAAAAAGCCACTTATCTGGTAACTTCATGTAAAGCAAGTATCATCATCCCAACTGAAGTTTAGTTTCAAGTTCTAGATCTAGAACTTTTTGGTAGTAATCTCTTATTCTAGACTTGTCTGTGTGGCAGCAGAAAGCAAAGGGTTAATGCAGCATTAACCTGAAGCTGTGAGACCTGTAGCCCAGAGGATTGGTTTGTTCTAGAAAAAGCTAGAAAAGGCATTTCTGAGAATGCCGGGCTGGCTTTTGCATGGGCTGCTTCCCAGGGTCTGCTCCGAAGAGACAAATACAGGGATCCACCTTCCTTTAGCATTCTTTTAAGAAAGCAAACAGACAAAGCAGGTGTCTAAAAGGTTGTGCACTATTTTTGGGAGAAATCTGATTAATGTTGATAGGCTGTTCAGAATCTGGCTATAACCTCCTGTCAGATTATAGTTCGTGCCAAGGTCAACTCTAAACCTTCCGTCTCAGTTTCAGATGATGTCCCGTGTGAAGGGCATTTGTAGATGAAGCAAACTTGGGTTTACCTTCTTGGTCAAATTTTCATGGCTTTGCTAATAGTGACATTTTTTCCCGAGGAGGTTGCTGTTCTTCAGCACAATCTGAGCTCTGAAATCAGCTCTTTGTGTTTTTATAATGAATATAGTATTTTAGCTTTATCGTGTTACAGAGACCTGTGCTTGGAGCGCTTACTCCCTTACGTGCTGAGGATCATAAAGGTTTTTGGAAAAATTTCCAAGTAGAAATACTTTTATCTCATAAATAATACCTTCATTGGGTATTTTATCATTAAAGCCAATTGAGGAAGTTCAAAATACCAAATGGGCAGCAGAATATCTTCCTCTGACCACCCCTGTTTTCTATGTGCGCCTTCGCTGTTTGGCTCCGTAGTTGCGCAGAAGCTTCCCAAGCTTTGGCAGAATGGGTCTAATTTTCTGCTGTCGAGGTTGTTTTGAATAACCAAATGAAAATTGACTGGATCACAGTCAGTTTTAATTCCCTTGCTTGGCTGAAGCTGTAAGCGACAAACTATCCTTGCAGGGGTAGGTCCCAGCATTGTCTTGGTTTCATGGATTTTTGAACACACTTTAAAATGGGAGGTTGTTTTCTACAGGAATTGATATTACCAGATAGAAAGCATTATCCTTCATGTGAGCTGGTAGCTTGAGAAAAAGCTCAGTGGGGAAGAGTTTCTTTGTCTTTTCTCTCCTATTTAAAGTCTTAACCTTTATATTTAAAACTAGTAAAAACTCTTCTTCCTTTTTAATGGGCTAATCAAAGGTTAATGTGATTGAATCCTCCTCCTTCTCCCCCAAATTCCTCATTAGCTGTTCTCAAATGAAATCAGCCTCCTCAGAGTTCCCAGCATTAGACTTTTACCTTCTCTTCAGCAACTCAGATTCTATTTAGAGATTTGTCTATGAGCTGATGTCAGAATTTATGTTATAAATGCTCGGAAATTTTTTTTCCTTAATCAAAAATGTTTTTCACGCAGGGGCTGTGTCCTACTTTTCAGTTACTGAGTATCATAAGCGATGTAAAAAATTAAAAGCATTGTTTTGAAAACTATTTCTGTTCATATAAACCTTGTTCTCTGTTTTCTTCTAGGAGTAGCAGATGGTGTAGGTGGCTGGAGAGACTATGGGGTTGACCCTTCGCAGTTCTCAGGGACTCTAATGCGAACATGTGAACGTTTAGTAAAAGAAGGACGGTTTGTACCAAGTAATCCTGTTGGGATTCTCACCGCAGGTTATTGTGAGCTGCTGCAGAACAAAGTACCTTTGCTTGGTAAGAGAGCAAAAATATATAAAGTGGATCTGTGTTGTATGTTATCTAGGACATATACTCAGTCAAGGTTGCTTAAATCTGTCATCAGCTTCTACGGCAAATTTACAGGCAGTTATCTTAACCAAAAAACGTAGAAATGTAGTTGCCTTGATAGCATACTTATTTTCTTTTGCATGTTTAAAAACTGTATTGATTCATTCAGTAATGCAGGGAATGTTTGTGTGTGTGTATTTGTACCTTAAAAAAGGCAAACAGCCTTCGGTGTGAAGGGTGGTAATTCACCAGCGCTCGCAGAGAGTTTGCAAGATGAGTTCAGTGGTAGAACACGCTATGGCATGTGCGCTCGTTCTCTCTGTTATGTATGTGTAAATAACTGTTCTCCTTTGAAAACTCTTAATGGTTGCTTGTGGCTCTTTGCTTAAGCTATGCAGGCAGAAATATTTTCTGACGATAATTGGATGCAGTTCTGCTCATTCCTTGCCTTACTGCTCCCGTTGCCTTTTATGTCCAGTGAACTTAAGTGGTTGACTTAAGTAGTTTATATCATACAATCGCTGGTGCCATGTTATTTTTATAGTTCTTGGGGGGGCTTCATTACAGATATTTTTTTTGAAAGCAAACTCAAGTAGCTGGTTAGCATCTTCTAGGTCAAAGGTGATTTCAGACAGGGCATCCAGCTGCCTCGGGAGTGCTGAGCAGATAGAGAGGCAACATTTGCCCTCAGCTGACAACCTTGAAACCAGAATGCTTTTCTGAAGGGCGTGTGACCTCTTTTGCACCAAGAAAGTGTTCCCCTGCGTGATACGCATGCTTCTCACCTGACCTTAAACTTGGGTGCCAGCGGAGCGCTGTGTAAGCTATATTTAACTTGCCTGCTGAGCTTCGGAACAGATGTTCTCGCATTATACGCCTAAAGAATAGGTTCAAACCTCAGAAGTGACCTTAAGTATCACTAAAATAGCAGTGGTCGGTAATTACATTAGGATTTTGTGTGTTTAATAGTGCTTATTTGCACAAAGCAGATGTAGCTGTAAGTGATCTACAAAGTGGGCCACTGGTGAGAGCTCTGGCCGTGGCTTTGTAGACGGAGGCAGCTCTGCTTGGCTTGACCTTTCGAATTCTGAAAAGCGGCGTATGCTGAGTCACAAGATCTGCATTCCACACATGGCCTCCTAGTTACACTCTGCTAATAGAGTTAGAATTTGAAACTAATGATCCTTAGTGTTTCTCCTTTAACTGAGAACAGTATTTTTAGAAGGAGAAATAAAACCCTGGAATTATCACAGCCATGAGCATTTAGAGTTTATTTAAAATAGAGTGGAAGGAGAGAACTTCATTAAGGAGGATTCATTAGGCAATAACTTTTCCTTGCCGTTGTGCATTAATTCTTGACACTTAGTTCATCAGAATTGAATCTAGCAAATATTTCAAAATAAAACCAAAGTGGGAGGAAGCTATGTGGTTTATTTAAATGCTGTTCTTCTATTGCAGAACAATATTGGGTGCTGTCACATATAAAATCTGAGTTTTTCATAAGATACTGCTTGGACTTTCCATTGACTAAAAGTGGAGAAGGTTCTATATATTCACTAGAGAACAAATTAAGTGCAAGTGTGTTGCAGGGAACTCCCCGTATTAGAAAGGGAAGCATCTGGAATAGGTGATGCCTAGAGCCAGCTGGATTTCTGCACTGCAAGCCTGATTGTAAGTTCAGCTCATTGCGAGCTTGTGGCCTGTCCAACGTGTGGCTGTGCTTGCAAACTCCTGCTGGAAGAGCGTTAGGATGGAAGATGAAGACTATTCACCAGCTGGTGATGTGGGGGATTATGTTAAGAGGCAGGAGAAATGCTTTATCTGTATTTTACCCTCTTCAGAAGTGAAAGTTCTCTTGGTGGATGTGCTGCCCTGTTTGCAGAAATTAAGTGCTTGCTGGGAAGGACTTAGTGTGTGGATGGGTATCTTCGCAATACAGTTATTTTTGTGGCTTGCAACCAAGAACAGTTGGTGGCTGCTTCCCAGTGAATGAATCAAGAATTCCTCAGTGCCCTCAAGCATGGCTGGGATAGTTCTGAGCATGGTTGACAAGTTGATACGTTTCCATTCTGTCTGACTTTAATCTGGAATAGTATTTGTCTCTGAAACATGTTTTCTTTAAGCTTCTGAAATTAGTATCCTGAAGATGCGACAGGATTATTATTTTGTTACACACGAAGATAGCTCTACAGAGCCATACTATGAAGAAAAACATGTTAATGTTCTGACAAGAGAAACGCAATTATAACTAATCCTTAATTGCAAGCAGTTCTTTACTGGGTGTGGTTTATTTACAGCTGATGAGTGAAACTGTGTGGAGAGCACCTACCATTGTATGGATGCTACTAGAATTCTATTATCTCAATGATTTTGGAATTTCAGTATTTTATGTGACTTCTGTAAATCCAGTCCTATAGCAGAATGTGCTGACATATGTTGGGGTGGAAAACTGTAAATAAAGTGGAACAAAACAGGTATTTGTCAGCATAATGTGTTTGCCAAAATCAAAGCAGGAGAAGTGAGTTCTATAAAAAAATCATAGTTTGTCTTGCAAAGATTTCTAGCATTTTGCTGGTTTTAGTGTATGTTGTTGAGTATTTCCATTTCTCCTGATTTGTAAGCTGTGATAAATATTTGAAGAATTGGACTATGAATCAAATTGGTGAAAGAATAAAGAGCTTCTGTAAGGCTGACTCCATTTCCCCGTCCTGTTTGCTCACAGGAAGCAGTACAGCCTGTATAGTCGTTCTGGACAGAACAAGTCACCGTTTACATACAGCCAACTTGGGAGATTCTGGATTTTTGGTAGTCAGAGGAGGAGAAGTAGTACATCGATCCGATGAGCAACAGCATTACTTCAACACTCCGTTCCAACTGTCGATAGCTCCACCAGAAGCAGAAGGAGTTGTCTTAAGTGACAGGTAAGATGGGAGAGGGTCTTAAATTTTTAATCTGCCTGCGTGATCAGCTCCCAGAAGGCTGCGGTGTTGTTGCTGCAGTGCTCTCTGTATAGTGCGGTGTATTTAACCATGTGCCAAATCAAAGGGTCTTATACCCGCCTCCCATCTTTAGGTAATGCAAACGTTTCTCACCTTGTATGTAACAAATTTTGGATGTTGCACAGTTCACATTTATCGGGCTAATGATTATTCATTCGTGACGGTGTATTCCCGTAGTCTGTGGCGCGCACAAGGCGTGTTCTGACCCGTGGGAAGACGTTACGCCATAAAGCTGCTGCAGCGACGCTGTGGCTGGTCTGCGCGCTGGTCATCCTGCTCTTATCAGCGGCTTTCATCCCCAGTCCCTGTCTGTGCTCTCCTGGGGCTGTTTGGAGTACGCTAATTTAGATGTTTTGGCAGTGAAGTAGCAAGTACTTGAAGAATAAAGCAGAGGGACATGTGACTGTAACTTGTGTTTCCAAATAGCTGTGTTTCCCGCAGCATATTGTATTTGAGCAAAACGAGCAGAAAAAAACCTGTTTGGCGGAACATCAAGCTGGGAAATGAGAGTATTAGGAAAGGACAATCTGTTCACAGAAATGACTCGATTCAAAGGCAGACTTGTACTTGTGTTTTCCCCAAAGAATGTCAGGCTGATCCATCCTCTGACTTTGTGAGTAAAATAAAATATTGGGGAAAAAGAAATCAGGTTTCAAATATGTATTAAAACACAGCTGTCAAATCAATGATTATAGATTCATTGAAGTGATATGCCCGTTCTGAATACAGGCAAACGATAAAGGGATCTTCAGAGTGACCAGAGTATCCAGGGAGTGCAATAAGTATCTGAATGTTGGTTAATTTGTTGAAACTCCTGACCATTCTCACATGTGGTTTTATTTCTTCATCATAAGACTGCAGAGAGGAAGCCATGGCGGAACTCTGAAAATAAAGCATTAAATAATCTCACCTCTTTATTAGACTAAGATTCTGTGTCATCCATGAGAACACAAAAACCCAAAAAGCACAAGAATAATCGATAATGTCCAGTGGAAGTCAAGAAAGCAAAGTAATCTGAGTCATCACACAAGGAAAGCACAAGATAAACGAGCTCCCACACTTCAGTTCTGAATCATGATTATAGCTTTCTGGCTAGTTTCTGCACTGTTCTTGACGTTAATTAGTACTCATGTGTTGTCTAAATGCTTCTCCAGTACTTTTTTTAAAATTTGTTGTCTGAGTTAAATGTTAAATTTGGCTACATATGGGAATAGGCGAGCACTATTCGCTCTATTAACCTTCCCAAAACTACAAATCAGTTGAGCAAAGCAGCTTTCTGCTGTTTGACACAGCCAAATGGCATGGGATGCAGCGCTTTCTCCCTTTTAAAGACCCCTGAAGAATCTTAAAAAAGGAAGGGTTTGACATTATGCTGCTTCTGAGAATCAGATTTTGCAGCAATATTCATGACCAAAACGGATATTTTTCTCCTTGCGATATTGTGTAATATATTAGACATAAGTAGACCGACCGGCTGTGGTCTCCTGGTAGCGATTTCCAGACATGTTTCATATTCCATTGCATTAGGAAGTCATTCGGAATCCCTGAGTGTTTTGGCCATTCCTATTACGAATTGTCCTTTCAAGTATTGCTCTTTTACATATTGAAGCTGAGAAGGATGCCCTGAGCTGCCATTCTGCTTAATGGTTTCCATGGCGATACACTTGTGAAGCAGATTAGATGGCAGGATTGTTCATCTGGGAATTTTAAATGCAAATCCTTTGTGTAATAGCTGGAGCATTTACCTGTTTGCAATCACAGCTCTTCTGTTGTAGCTTCCCTGACAAGCTGTCCTGGTGCAAAAACTCCACAGTTAGTGATTATTTCTTTCTTTTGCAGAAAAACTTGGAACAGTAGTGAATTAAAAAAAGCTGTTGATGTGCTAGTTTGACATTTCTTGGTGTTTTAGTGAAAGCTGGAGTCCCTGTTGTTAACAAATCTGTCACGTCCACAGCCCTGATGCTGCTGATAGCACTTCTTTTGACGTCCAACTTGGAGACATCATTTTGACTGCAACAGACGGATTGTTTGACAACATGCCTGACTACATGATCCTGCAGGAGTTAAAAAAGCTCAAGGTTGGTTGTGTGTATTCTGAATCTCTCACATCTTTTGCGCTAGTTATCCCTTGTGGTTGCTACCATTACGTTTTATGCAAATAACTTTGGTATTTTATATACAAGACCCACCACAAAGTGCTGTCGTTTAGAGACTTGTCACTTAATTCCACATGTCAGCAGTAGAAGGGGACACTGACCCCCAGGCACCAGCTCTTGCCTCTGCACCCTGGCTGCTCCTTGTATTTTATCTGTACTTGCATGTTCTAGATGATATATATGAAAATACAGCGTTCTACGGGTTATTTGAGGGTGTGAGCTGTATACTTAAAAACCATTTGAAGTTTCTCTCCAGACTTAGAAAACAGTAATTCTAAAGGAGAGTGGGTTCTCTGAATTGTAGCGTGTGTGTGCTTGAAAGTCTTTAATGTCCTGAAAAAAACTTTCCTGGCAATTTTTCCAGGTTAGTTGAACACAGATGTTGTCTTTAAATAGTAAAAATCCATTAAAATATTTTAATTTGGATGAGAGCATTTAGCTTGAGGCTATTTACTTGCAGAAAGGAAAGTACACTTAGGAGGTGTCAATATGCATAACCTCCCTGAGGAAACTATTTTGATGTTACCAAATGCAAATAAGATTAACATGTAGAATTATAATGCGCTTTCAGAAAATTTTGCCTGCTCTTATCCTGCAGCTACGTAACTGAAAGGTGGTGTCAGAGAATGGGTCCGTGCAGAAAATGTGTCCCACGGGCAGGCGCTTGGTTTCCCTCCCTGCAGTCCCTGTCACCCTCCCCTCAGGGCAACATTCAGGTCTGAAATTGAGGAGTGTAGAATATGAGGATGTGGAAAATGTGATGGTACCGCGGCACAGGCTGTCACAGACGCTTTAGTTTGGTCAGCAAAGGTGGTGACGGCACCAAAGATGTATCAGCGATGTGTGGAAGGGCCTGGTCACCAACCCGCAGGGCTGTGGCTCCTGCCCTGTCTGAGCTTCCCCTGGGTGGACACTGGAGATGGAATTCCCAGTGGAAAAAGTTGAGCTCCGCTTTTTGGCGTGTTTGTGAAAGTTCCCTGTGAGCTGAGCCAAAAGTTAATCATGTAAATGCCTGTTAATTCCCCAAAGTGCAGGGAAGACTCTTGAAGCGATGAGGCATTTCAAAATAATTACAAACAAAAAGAGCGGTGGTGGTTGTGTCGTGTTGGCTTGAGTAAGAAAAGTCTTGGAGTCAAGCAGCAGAGTTACTGAAACAGGAGAAAAAGGCTCTTAAGATGTAGCTTATAGAGGGTTTTTGTGCTTGATAATTTTTTTTCTCATCTAACTTTCGGAGTGCCCCTTCTCCCCACCTGCACGTGTGTTGATTTGGGTAAGAGGAGAAGTGAAACTTCTCATTCAAGGTAAAACGTAATTACCTCCACAGATCCTGCTTATGAGGAAAGGCTGGTTCTGTCAGTGAGAGCTGCTGGTGTTGCTGTCAAATACCCTGTTTCCGTCCGGTTTAGTGTATTTGGGGTATCAGTCGAGTAAGCTTCTAAATTCTAGAAGTCCTCCAAACCCCCGTGTCGTTGCTGCTGGTAGGCAGTACAGGTCTGGACTCTGTGAAGCTGTGCAGTTCTAACCCAAATTTACAAAACCTGAAAGGTCGGGGGTGTTCTCTTTGGAAGTGAAGTGACACACATCAGCAAAACAGCTACCGGTAGACTTTCTGGTAAGAATAACCTCTTTTCCTCGTTCATTTAGAACTCCAACTATGAGAGCATACAGCAGACTGCGAGAAGCATCGCTGAGCAAGCTCACGAGCTGGCGTATGATCCCACTTACATGTCGCCGTTTGCACAGTTTGCGTGTGACAATGGATTGAATGTGAGAGGTAAGAATTGTTTTTTTTCCCCTCCCACTCCTGCTATCTCTGAGAAACCTTCAGCAAAGTGAAGTTCTGTCATTCCAAACTCTGATAGGAAAACAGGGCGGTAAGAGACGCGGTTGGCAGTGGAGCGCTGAGCTCACGCGCTGCGTTTGGCAAGGACCCCGGCTCCTGATGTGGGTCATTCCTGGCCGATCAGCAGCCTCCTGTGGGGAAGCAGCTGGAACGCAGAGAACGCAGCATGCTGATTTTCTGTATTTTAAATCCTAATATGTCCAGTCCTGCCCGACACAAGTTTGCAGCCTCTTAGGGAAACTGTGCTCGACTCATTCCTTGGATTTGGGTGGTGGGCTGGGTGTGTTGTGGTGTAGGGTTTTTTGTTATTATGATATTTTTATTTTTAGGTTTTAGGGTTTTTTTAGGAGATTTTATTGATGCTTTTTGATTGAGCTGCTGCCCGCTCTTCGGTGTCGTTTTGGTTTGTTTTGCTTGTTCAAATTTCTGACCCTTGTACCATTCGCATCCCTGTCCTGATCTCTCCGGTTCTATTTCCTATGCTCTAGAAAGTACACCTGGCAGAGTTCAGAGTCCTGTCAAACACCTTTCTCTTTTTTTTAATAAACACAATTTCGCTAGTAAATATATTATCTCTGTATCAGGAGATACAGAGTCCTATGCACTGGTGTGGCTCCTGCATAACAAGATTTCTGTTTCTCTGGGATTTGAGTGTATTGCTCTCACTGGGGTTTGAGAAGTGACTATGAAAAATGTTAAGTAGCTTTTAGAAAGATCGGCGGTGGTACAGAGCTGGAGCAGGTGCTGGAGAGGTGTTCGAGTTGCAGTAGAAATTCCTGAGCAGGTTCTGTTTAACAAAGCAATGTCAGGGTTTTTTGTGTGTGTTAAATAAATACATAGTCTGCTAGAAATCAGGCTTTGCTCTACCAGCAAGGTTCGTGCTCCTGCTGGTTTGTGCTCTTGCTACAGGTTAAAAGGAGAATGTTTTTTGTTGTGCTAAATGTCACTGTTACCCACAGTTGCGTTTTGGAAGGGCAGTGGAGGAAGCAGAGTTCTACACAAACCACTTTTGGGATATTTGAACTATTTTTTTGAAGAGCTCTCCATGGGGGATGTCACAGGCTATAGGATGATGACCCACTGTGGTTTGAGGAAATAATTGTGTTTTTCTTGTATTGCAGGGGGAAAACCAGACGACATCACCGTCCTTCTTTCGATTGTAGCCGAGTACACAGACTGATCTGCCCGGAGCGTCAGGTTCTGACATTTTTGTTGTCCCCGAGCTCCCAGCTTCATCCGTACGGTTTCCTGCTGGCAGGATTTGCTTTCGTCCTTCGCAGCCGATCTCGGCAGCCAGTTCTCCAGCTTGTTGCCTGTCTTGAGACACAACTGACATCCCTGTTGAGAACCACTCTAGTACGCCGGGCTTTGCCAGTCAGAAATAAAGAAGCTCGAGGCTCGAAGCATGTCTTTCAGAGCTTAGTCCTCGTCCTTAAAGGGGGGACGATCAATCTCACATCGTTACTGCGTTTGAAATGTGACTTTCCAAGGAGTAGAATTGGTTTAGCATCTTTCAAACTAGATTCAATAGGTAAAACCTCTGCAAAGGGGCATATTACTCTATTTCCTAGAAACGTTCACTCTTCATTAAGGGTATGTTACAGAACACAGTTTCATAAGCATAGTCTTGTTACAGTGGTAGCTGAGGTTTCGTGTTTCTAAGCTCCAGTTTTCAGGAGGTTTATAACTGCTGTAAACATTCTGCTCTTGCCATACATGGTGTCAGTCTAGGAGCCTTTTCTAGTACGAAATTTCAAAAAACATAATTCAAGTTATATGGATGCAAATGTGTTTTGTGATTTCAGGTGCTTAACTGTGATCTTCAAAGTTCTGCAGATCATTCGTCCATAATGGGCCTGGTCTCTGGATGTTTTGGCTGTGGATAATAATAATGATTATTTTTTTTAAAACAGAAATTGTAACTCAGTCTCAAAAAGCCGAGCTGGCCAAAATTGAGGTCCTTTCAGCATTTTAACCCATTTCACCAGCGCGGATGATACAGCATAAATGCTACAGTGGGAGGTTTGCACAAAGAACAGATCATCCTCAGCTCTCAACGTCTTCACTTTTGGTAGCGAATTCTGTTGTTAACGAAACATAATTTGTGTTAATAATTGTCATTCTCGCTTATGTAGAACAGAATATGCTGCACCAGTTTAAGTCCAGTCAATCCTTCTCTTTCCGACTCAACCAAACACCTCTGCTTATGCTGTGGCAGCAGCAGTAAGTACGGAAATGAAACTATTAATGAATAATCAGCAAAATTTACATTTCAGTAACTAAAGTGTAGGGGTTTTGGAATGAACTTTAATGATGTTTACAGTCACCTAACAGCCACTTTGCAATATTACATTTCCTTTTGGATGACAGTAGCTCGCATTCGTTCCCCCTCTTCCAGCAAGCTTTCCTTTTTCTTTCCCGAGGTTCATACAAAAAGCTGATAGCTGTAAAGATATATATATTTTTGGTCAGTTTTTCATTAACTTTTTTGCTGGTAGAAAAGTATGTAGAAATAAATTAAAGCCATGTTTTTATATATAAAAAGTCGGGTAATGTTGCTGTTTAGGTGAGTGCAGTTAAACTTGGTCAGTAAGTAATCTTACCTGCTCTCAAAAGGAGATTTTTACTACCTGGTTTATTGTATTAAAACTGTTTAAGTTTGAGGTTACCTCAACTTGTTTAAAGAATTTTTTGTGGACTTGTACTGTATATTTGCGTAACTATGTCAAGCTTTTATTTAAGATCATTTAACATGTACCATGTACATGTCATTTTACTATATTTCAATGCATCATGCTTGTAACAGGCATTTCATTTATAATAAGCGATTAATTTGGAAGCTCTTTGGTAATTTATCTGCTATTCCTAAATTGGCATCATGTTAGCTATCTATTTTAAATCACCTTGTAATTACTCGTCAAAATGCCTTAACTACCCTAACTTGACCAAAATACTATTTTGGTGAGGGTACGGGGAGGATTATATTAATGAAGAAAAATTAATTAGTTTTGCCATCCATGGAACAGTGAGTGGTGGAATAACTTTGCACAAATTGTCAGTCCTCGTTGTATTTTAAAATTGAACAAGCTGTTTGTAGCTGTCTCGTTGGGAGGAATGTATCACGCTGCAGTACAGGGCTTTGTTTCTAGCATTTGGGAGGGGGGTTCCCCTCTCAAATCTGGGTGTCTTTACATTTTATTCTTCAGTATTTACTCTCACGCTTCTCGATTAGAGCAGATTTGATCAATTATTCTTTCCCTCGAACTTCCCTTATGCCGATTCCCCGCAGACTGGGGCTGTGCTGCGCTCTGACCCCTCGCCCTCTGCACGCTTGTCTCTAACCCTTGGTATTTTCCCCCCTGCTTTCTAGATCTATACATTGAGACGTATATGGGGCGGGTACAGAGGATGGCGAAGGCGCTTACCCCTGTGTGAGGTGTCGCCTGCGCCGTACGCGGCTCAGCCGGGGTCTGGCATCCCCGAGCAGAGGGACTCGGCCGCCCGCCCGGTGTTGAGCCGCGCGCTCTTAGAGCCCTTGGAGCCGTTCGCCTCATATCGCATCGGGATTTTGTTTTGTTTTTAACAAAGAACAAATTTGGATTTTGATTTACAAATCATGAGTTTATCCCTCACTGGACACACCAAAGACCAGTAAAGCTTATAGCTTTTCCATCTGTTTATAAAGCAATACTGTATTATAAAGAATTGATATTTTTATCACATGCTTGATTGGTTTTGGTTTTGTTTCGCTGTTTTATTTTTTTTTTTTAAGATGTGCACTCTAAACATATCAAACTTAATTTCTTCCTATGAACTTAAGCTGTCTGCGCACAATGAATTTTTTGGAAAAGGAAATGACAGGGCCCATACTATCAAAATAATGTTAAATGATGCATGAAGCAGTAACACTTCCTAGGAATTTTAGATTATTGGGACTATTCACGAGAGGAGGGTTCAAGGAAGGTGTTCTGTGACGCGGGGTGGGGAGCGGAGCGCAGGCTGCTGCTCAGCCTGGTACCGGGAGCGGGTTTGGGATCTGAAGGAAGAGTTTTCTACACCAGTAACCACGTAATGTCCCGGCACTGGCAGGGGTTGGGATTCCTGCAGCAGCGTTACTGGTATTTGGGTAAAACAGGGCTAAAATGTGGTGAATTGGAAAAACTCTGTGGTTTCTTGCTACTTCGGCTATCTTTGGGAGACCCGCAACATACAGTTGCCCTCTAAACGTACTTTTTTGGGGTTACGAAGAAGGTGTGGCTGGAAAACAAAACCAAACCCAGATTTTGGGACCAGACAGTTAGGACTGAGTCAAGGAGAAGGGAGAGGGGAAGGTCTGGCAAAGATGGGAAGGGTTTTGTGATGAATCCCCATCTCTCGGTGATGGGTGTCCTTCCTCCAGGGGCAAAACAGATTGTGTGTGTGGAAAGTGGCTGTATGAAGTGGTGTCTTACAAAGATAGCTGAACTAATGAAGCAAATTTGAGTCTGTATCTAATGAGGATGCTTTTTTGTTGTTGTTAAAATGAGACTATCATCTATGCTTACCTAAGAGGCAATTATGTGAATTTCATGTCTGAGGTATAACTTATGCAGGAATAGTTCTGTAAATACATTTAAATGAATTGTAAAGATATTTAATAAATATAGTATTTATACTAAAACGTGTTTTTTAAAGTAGACTGCAAAAGCTCCGTTTGTTAACGCGGTGGTGTCGCTGGCAGCACAGAGCTGCGCGGCCACCACCGCTACCTGCGGCGTTGGGCTCTCGTTCAGCCCTTCACACACTGTTCTCAAAGCCACATTTGGATGAAGAGACTGGAGAGGGAAAAGATTAACGCAAGTCTGAAACAAAAGCCTCTTAAAACCAATGTTTGAAAGCATGAGTTTATTTTCTAAACGCATTTCTGTGACAATGTGGGTTATTCAGGTAACTGCAAGCTCTGCAAAGTTTCTGTAAGAATACCAGCTGTTAGGTGTCCGGGGGTGGGTTTATTTTTCCAGCACTTCACAACAGCAGGTTAATTGGCCTGAAGTGGTAACAGAGTGTGAATTCCCCCAGAACATATGGGAGAGCTGAACCTCCCAGGCTGTTCACCTACAGAATAGGTGAGGCACAAACCTCAATCTTGTAGATCGTGACCTAAATTTATATTGCATTCTGACAGCATCCAACAGTTCTAGAATGACCCTTGCTGGTGGTTAAAATAACCGAATAAACACTGAAACTGGACTGGCAGAGCCGGAGCTGATAAAGAACTTGATATAGAGTGGTTTTTGTCCTTTTCTTATATCTGTGGTGCAAAAAAATGAAACAAGCACCATGTGCGTAGGATTCCAACTTGCCAGAGTGTCTGAATAGGTGTTTGTGAAATGCAGCTCACCCCACAAGCTGAGAGTACAAATAGTTTCCATCGAGTTCTAACTTGCTGAAGAACTGCAGTTAACCTTCTTTCTAAAATGAGAAACAGCTCCACAAATGCCACGTCAAACACCCTTTTATCTTTCAAGGCAATCCTTGATAGTCTTTACCTGGACTCCAAAGCTTTGTGTCTCTAGAGAACGGGGGAGCTCTGCGCGTTGCCAAAATCCTCTTCGGTGTCACTCGCTGTGGCTAAACTATGGAAGGAGTGACTGGGGGCATCCTTCTGACAAGAAACTGCTCCGAAAAATAAGGAATGAAACTGCAAAATGCAACATTTACAGAAGTAAGAAACTGCAGGTGATACAGAATTTGGGGGTTAATTATTTCTGAGGCTTTTGCCACTTAAAAATCTTTATCAGTCTACAGTCATTCTTGGTAAAATACCCCTCCCATCTATGAGTATTTCCAGGGTTACAGTTAAACACGGTAGTGGCGTTTTCAGTCCATTGTGCTGCTGGGAAAGCTGGTTCTGCGGAAATGCCACATGCAGAACTGAAACTCAACATGCAGCAGCGTTTGGGCGATGCCTGCTGAGGGATTCCCTGTAACTGGGATCAGGGTCTCCTTACCTTCTGGTACTGAGCCCCTGCGGCCTCTCCCAGCGCCACTCGCTCCTCTGCCTCGGTCACGGCTGTTCCTTCTGTCCCTGTCACTTCTCTCTTTACAGCTCTGGGAATATCTTTAATCTCTTGTTTTGCCAAAGGACTCGCAGGTTTTGCTGGCGCTGTGTTGCTGTTCCACTGTGGCTTTTTGGAAGCAACTGCTCCGCTGTTCTCTCTGTCCACGGAGGTTTTGTCAGATTTACCTGTGCGCGTCTTCGAGCTGGATTGGAAAGAGTAGGTCAGGTTAGTAACTGGCTTTTACGTGTTTTTGTTAGAATGTCTTTATTTTCTGTTTGTGAAGAACATTATGGCTTCAGAATAGATTCTCAACCAGTGTCTTCCCCTCGCACTGCAAGAGAACCCTGTGGAGACACAGGAAAGCAGACGCTGGTACGGAGCGCCCTGTGGTAATGGGTTCTATCACTGTGTGAAGCCGAGATGTTCCTGACCCCGTCTAGTTCAGTTTTCCCATTAACAAAGAATCCAGGATCCATATGGTGCTTATTGATACCCCACAAGAATGAGCAAATTGCTTCCATCTTAATCTGACCCGGCTGGAAAACCTTAAACTTCAATTTTGGATGCTCCTAAGGCAGTTGCCTCCCGCCCCTGAGGCTCAGCGTTACCTTTCTGGAGCCTGCTGGGACGCCCTCTCCTTCTCAACGTCCGACAGGGTAGCCAAAATAAAGTTGGCTTCTAGCACCATGTCCTCCATGCTGAAAGCAATTGGTCTAAACACAAATATTCAGAGACTAAACCAGCAGGCATAATTCCACATGTTGGAGGAGGAAACAGCGCTCATAGAATTCTATACACACATTAAAAAATGCCTTTGCTGAAAAGCTGAAAATCAAATATATTTGCTGCTGAAGGCTATGAGATGGCTTCCTGCTAGATTTAAATGCACTAATGAGTAAATGCCATTCAATATTCTACTTGGTTAAATTACAATTTTTAAATATGGAACTGTTTAAATTATGTTTTAAACAGAAAATGTGTTATTTCTTTAGACTATTAAATAAAATCATTGCACACATAAGGCAGAGCCTGAAGTGTCCAGGTAACATACAGGTGCTCACCAGTCAGCATGGCTGCTGCAGTAATACTGGTGCCTACATTAAATGCTTTATGCATAATAACAAACTACTTAACTCTGGCTTGCAGATTAGAAATATGGCTTTTAGTATAAAATGACATGTTCCAGTTCAATATAGATTGAGTAACCCACAGACAAAAACCAGGTGTAGAGCTGTAACTGCAGCAGGGCTAGACAGGCATGTTCCAAAACGTACTTTCCAGACACGTCAAAATGGATTGAGACAGGAACACTGGTTGCTTCTGAAAATGCCAGCAGTCCCTGAAAAGAAGGGGTGGGGGTTAGATGCTGCTTTAAAACCAGAAGATTAATATTAGAATGGAAGTTTATCCCAGCTGTTGTTTACTGGCAAAAAGAGGGTGAAAGTCGACTGCTTCTAGAACAACTTTCTTGCCTTCCCTGCCTGGAGCTTTGACAGAGAAGCTTCTGCACGTGGAACCTCTGTGGCCATGGTATTTTTTGCAGTACAGTTACAGTGTGTCTGCCCAGCACTGAAACTGCATTGTTGTTCTGTGCGGGACTCCGCGGTGCCCTGAAGACCCTGGTTCGTAAAGCTCGAGCCTCAACCAGCTGGTGAAATGCTGGTCAGGACCTGGTGGAACACCCCAGGGCCATTCTGCATCACCCTGGTTGGGCCGGCAAGTTAACAGGAAATAGTTTATTTAATAAAAGTTCTTACTTTACCCTCAATTCTTTAAGGCAAAATGTCACTTCAGAATCGACTCCAACTTGAAAGTAGTCAAATTCTTCTGGATTTAGTTGTATTTCCGTGAGCATTGTCTTTGAAAAATCTGTTTAAAATAACAGAAAGGTGCAGGACTCAGTGGAATGAAGTTTGAACTCAACAAAACGATGATTATAACCATGAGATATTTACATCAGTATCATTTGAACAAATAATTGTATTTTTATAGTGACTAACAGTAATAGATATTTAGCTTACCTAAATTTATTCCACAATTAAGTCCTCTATTTATTTACAGTGTATTATGTAGATTTATATGGCTTTTAACAGAACCTGTTTTATGTTCCACTGTGTGATCTGACCTGATACCTGCTGTTGTTCTTGCAAATCTGCTTTGTTGACAGACGTTCATCACAAATAGCATTACCGGCTGCTAATTGTCCTGTAGACGGGAAGACCAAACTGCAGCATGGCTTTAACAGCTGAATCATAATTGCTGACATTCATCAGAGGACAATTAAGGTGAACTTGGGTTCTTTGTTTTAAATTAAAATCTTTTCCTGATATGTAAGTGGTGACAGGAAACAGGCTCTTCAGTTTCAGGTATTTAATTGTTGCTTGTTATCATTAGTCCATAGTTGATATTAGTACAAAAAGAAAGAAAGTACAAGGGCACTTCCCTGATGTGCTATAGTCTCAGAGACATTAACAAAAATTCTACGGCAGTTTGAACAGCCAGACTGCTCACAAGCCTCACAAACTATTCCCAGTCTTCTGTTTCTCTGCTCAAGAGGGTTTTTTTTAATCTCAGCCTACAATGAGGGTGTTCAAATATACTCTTGTCAAGTTTCTAAAAACTGTAGAAACATCTATTTCTAGCACAGCTTCTGCACGGCAGAGCCTACTGCACGCAAACGAAAACAAGTCCAGGCAGAAGGTGGAATTTCTCTCTGTGAAAATTAAACCTGACGGTGGAAAAACCCAAGCCCTGGGCAGGAGATCTGTTCAAAGGACACGTTTTGTTTCCCAGAACGTTTGCTGCAGGCGGTGGATCGTATCACATGCTACACAAGAACAACGCTTGTAATTCCTCCTTTTTCTCCTTGACTGTTTGGTTTCTGGTATCTCATAAATTTTTTAACTGCTATTTCTTTCACTTTCTGTCCTACAATAACCCTTGTATGCTTCTAAACTAACAAAATTTGTCATTCAAAATGTGATCTTTTTAAGTGTCTCTTTATTTTCAGTAATTTCTTCCCTGTTTCACTCCTCCTTCTCACTCAGCACCGCTTTAGCCTCAGCCCCATCCCCATCCCCACCCCTACGCTCTAGGCACTCATCTTTTTCCAGGTCATTATCCTCAGCTTTGGTCACAAGCAAGTACGAAAAACATCCCTTTATTATACGATATACAAGAACCTCTGCTTCAAAACCACAATTATATCTTTAAAATTACTTTGAGTCACACACGGAGAATCCAGATACTTCTCCATGTTGGCTGGAGATGTGAACACGGCAGCGTAACAGCGCCAGGCCAGCTGACACCCCCTATTGCCCTTCTACTAAAATATACTCCATAATTATATCAATTCTATAATTATGGTATTCAGATTTAAATAATTCTTTTTAAAACATAAAATTATCTCATTTTTCCTGTCTGTTGCTGTGCTTCTGCTCTTGCAGCACAGTAATTACCTCTGTTCAAGCCTACAGCATGTGGCTTAATTGATTTGAATTGGATGCTCAGTCTAATATCTGCTACTGATACTAGGAAAATGTTATTTAATACATGTATATTAAAACCAGAGGGTGGCAGTATGACTTAAAATCTCCCTATATATATTCCCTCTCTTAAAAATCTCATTCAGCCATAAATGCATTCTCCATTTATGTTGCAATAGTTATTATGCCTTCAGTTCACCTGCTTTAAAATCCCAATATTGTTTAATATTTTGAATTTCCTTACCAGTGTCCTCCTCAGTGTAGCTCTTGAAACAAACTTTCATTGGAGTCACTGATAAGGTTACTTCTTCTTGACTGGTCGGAAAGTGAATCATTATTTCAGCCAGCAGCCTACAACATTTCATTCAACATTAACATTATTTTACATGCCACAGATTACTTAGCCAGCATTTGTTCCTCACATTAGAAATGAAAACTGTTACTTGGCAGTACTGCTTGAAAAACTGCCTTGGAAATGTGCTCTCCTTACAGTGTGCTGTATCTTAATTAATTTATACAGCAACATAGGAATCTAAAAATACAACCAATAATTACTAAAGCAAATTTAATGCCTGTGTACACTGTCAAATCAGTCTCGCACACACACATATTGCTGCTTCCTTTCTCTATGTGTATATCACGATTCTGAGCAAATCTCAGCATCCTATACTTGCTTGCAGTTTTAAAAGTTGCATAATCTTTTTATAAACAAGATACGTAATATTTATACAGAGATACTTCATCCACCTTGAATGCTTTAATGGTTAATTATTGTGACAAGAGCTCCTGTGCACAAGAAACATGTTTAACAGAAATCCTGTCAGGAAAAGCAGAGTCTTAACCATCCTTTGCCTTTGCTTGCAACAAACCAACTCTGGGATTCTGCCCGGAGCTGCTTCTTGAACCAGAACTTTGCCTTATTCCATTAAAAAATGGTACTTTTACCACTGGATTCTTTGCCTATAAAATAAAAGCACGAGTTTATTTGTCATGAGTGGAATTTGCTCAAAGGTGTGAATTCAAATTCCACATTGCACGCTTCTCGAGGTTAGACTGAGTAGCATTAATGGCAGCATGATCCAAATTTCTTAAGTTGCAATGTGAAAAATAAAGGAGTAGGATACAGGATTTAGGAATCTGCTATTTTTCACTGTCCCCTAATCAGATGTTGATTAGCGCCTATGAGAGCAATATTGCCTCTTGTATGATTTTTTATTTTTTCTTTCAGAAAAATATATTTGTATTCATTACCTCGAGTGGACTTTGAGTACGTTTGGACACAAGTGCTTCGCAAAAACAGCCTGCAATGGATCACAGTCTTGAAACATCAGGTTATATGTTTTTACAACACCTAAGTATAAAGGATATGAACAAAACCCAATGATATTCGGTTAATAATGACACTGAATATTGTGTTGCCCTGCTGTTCTAAACTGCTTCTGTTTCTGTCAAGTCATCTGATTTGTAACCTACCGTGTTTGCAGAGGAGCTGAAAAGTTATGTGATGATCGTTAATATTTGTATAAATGCTGCACTTCTCTACATTCCTTTCCAGCACATTTACACATCTAAATACAGGAAGAACTGACTGTAAAACAAAAACAGAAAAATCAGCGCAGAGGTTACTCACCAAGTAATTTTGCAATATTGTTTCCTGAGTTTTGTAGAGTTTACCCCAAGCTCCTGCTTTTAATGCTCTGTAAGCAGACACTGGGGCGGCTGATGCTGATCCTCACCTGCGATTCTAAGACGTAGCCAACAGATCTGTTTGCTAAACAACTGGTCAGAGCTCTCCTGCCCCAGACTGGTTTTGAAGGCTGCAGGAGAAATGCTCCAGAGGCAGAAATGTGCTTTTCCTTCACCCTGCGATGAAGCTGGTTCAGCATTCGGGTGCCGCAGGACGCAGCTCAGGGCACACAACTTCACGCATCATTAAACACCAACGCTCCCTTTTGCAGAATTGCTCAGAAGCGCTTAAGTTTAAAGACATCCACATGCCTACAAGAGCCTCCCCCATCATTTCATTTGGAAACTGGGCTAATTTGCTGCTTACAAAGCTGTGCATGACAATTCATTAAAAGGTACCTTAATTATCAATTTACATGGAAGGGAGAACTGTTTTTCCTTCTGACATGGCTGAGACACAGCTGCCCAGCAGTAATGTTGAAAAAACATAGATGAGAAGAAGACACATGCATATGCGGACCTTGAAGAATTCACTGATCTTAAGGCAAGCTGAAAATAGAAATAAAACAATGTATTAACTCAAAATTATTTAATATCAAACTTTTAACAAAAAAAGCTCTCTCTGTGCTTCAGTGCCATGCCTAAGACACAAAACCTTTAAATGTGTGTATCTCAAAATAAATACAGATGCATCGTGCAGACATTCATGTTCAAACTAATCACCTTCGTTATTACTGCTCCAAAGTCACCGGTATGATTCAAGTGTAGGAATTCAATCCACAGACGTTTGAGTGGCCCTGAAGTGTGAGTTACTGAAACACTTAAAGCTCAGCTTGTGCTTGAGGCATTTGAAGGACTGGAGTTTATTCTAGAACAATCTTCCTGTAAACCCACCCACATGATACGTACAGATGAGCAACAACATTACTAGCACCTCAAAAATCCTCCAGGTATAAAAAGAAATTATTTCCACTTCTGATTTTCCAGCCTCCCAGCAAGTTGAGCTGATCACTTTTACTAAGAAACCTCTAGAGAAAACCCTAATTCTGCTGGAAATGGTGTTTCATTAATTAGAGGCACATTAATGGCTGCATTCTTCCTCTTGAGTCACACTGGTACAAAACCATGTTTAGAGGCAGCTCCTGCTGTGATACAAAACACAAACCTTTTGACTCATGACAATAGAAATAACACCCTTGGTATTAAGCCGGATGTCCTGGACAAGCTTCAGCTTAGGTAACAAAAACCTGAAGAATATTCGGGGCAGAGCAGGAATGAACCTTCCATGATGGAAACGGCATAATTACAATCACAGAAAACATGGCATTTGTCCATATTGAAAGTGGAGGAAGCTGAGAGAGAACGTAACTTGGACTGAAAGGTACCCAAAGGAAAACAACACAATATCCCACAACATAAATACCACGCTTCCAAGAAAGATTTTAAAATTACAATAAATCGAATTCACTTACGCCTTTTTCTACAGGGTCAAACCAAAACTCATCACTAATACGTGCTATGGCATGTATTGCTCTTCCGAACACTAGCAGGGAAATAAGAGAGTGCAATATGTATAATGAGGTAAAAAGAAGTTATACTGCATTTTCTCCAGAACAGTTTAAAAGGAAACATTACAAATTTCCTACACTGATGACATGATGGAAAACATTCTTTCCTTTTTAGTAGCACAAACACCTTTATGTTTTCCAAAGCTGCCTCCAACAAGGTGCACCTCAAACGCCACCTTTGCAGCAGCTGGTATGACTTGATGCCACTACAAATTAATTCCATCTCATTAAACCAAACACCCCTGAAGTTAGAAATTACACTTTGTAGATGGCAACAAGTCTGAGCACGCATCAAGCGGTTGGACACCTGTAAAGACGAAGCCCGAAGAAACACAGAAGGAACAGATAGCAGGCCTCAGAATTTGCCTCAGCCCACTGCCACTGGCAGCATTTTGCAGGGAATGTGTGTGTGGGAGGTTGAGCTGGGCCTGTGGAAGGAGAACCGTGTGCACTGGGAGGCAGCGGGAAAGCGGTTCCTTCTCCACCTGGAGTGCCACAGCTCCAGCCTTCTGCTTTGAACAACCTCCAGAGGCTGCGTGTGGCCCTGCAAAACCGCCTCTGTCCTCCTGCGGACGAGAAAGAGGCAGCTCCTCAGCGCTGCTGTGACCGCCATGGCACTGGAAGCAGCTCCCGTTGTTCCATGCCCCATTTTACACCCCCTGACAGCCCCGGGACGCCGCTGAGGCAGCGTGAGGAGGCCACTCGCACCCTCACGGCTGTGGAGCTGTGCCACCCTGAGGCAGCCCCGTTTCTCACACACACATCCCTTTGTCCCAGGCTTGCTGCCTCCCCTGGGGCCGCGGGTACCTCTGAGGTGAGCCCCCCCAATGACACACTTCATGGCTGCCGCTGCCCTTCCCCGCACACGACGGCCGCGGAAAGGGCGGGAAACGCCCCGCTGCGGGCGAGGGGCGGGGTCTCAGAGACCCGGATGTAACCAGCGGGCTGGCTGCGGAGAAACGCGTTTCAAGTTCCCTTGGCCTTTCGGAGGAGCCGTAGCGGGTGGTTGGCGGCGGCCTCGCTTCCGGAAGCAGCCGCAGCGGCGGTGTGAGGGACGCGGCGCCGGGCAGGATGGTGAGCGGCGGCCCGGCCCCGGGTCCTCTCCACAACGGGGTTCTCTCCCCAGCGGGGTCCGCCCCACGGCGCCGGGGGGCCCTCGGCCTCCTTCCTCCGGCCGCCGCCCGGCGGGCCTGGGTCGGCAGCGCGGCGGGCGGGAGGGCCCCGCTGGGGCAGGGTCCGTGTTCTGTCAGGGCCGCCCAGAAGGCCGGTTGCCGCCGGGCTGGGTGGATGGAGGGCGGGCGGGGAAGCCCCGCGGAGGCCGCGCTGAGGGAGAGCTGGAGCCCATCTTAAGTCGTGTTTATTTTTTTAACGCTTCTTTCATAACATCGACAATCCATTAATGATGATTTGCCTGTTCATTTGGCTATGTTTTCTTTTTCTGTTGCTTTCTTTTGCTTAACATTGATCATGTTTCGCCCTGTTTTTCATCCCCCCTGTCTGCAATCAACTCCTCCACCCCGCTCAGGCTGGGCACAGAGTAAGTTTCCTCCTCTTGGCTGTTGCTCACACCGGGGGTAAGGGCTTGGTAATTTTACTACGTGATATAAATTCATGTCAGACGGTACATCTGAATCAGAGGCTGCTCTTTATACCATCGCACCTAAATCCCCATTAAAGCCCGATATCATAACATTCTTTGCCACTATTTAACATTGCAGATACCCGTGATTATTTAACACACTTCAGTGCTTTTAATTCATTTGTGTTATTGTAGCTTGCTGAGCTCTTCTTTAATTAACAGGAGTTCAAACATGATTATGGGGCAGCCAGTTGGTCAGCGAGGGAAACGGTCTGTGTTGAATGCACAAGCTCTGCTGATTTCAGTGGGGTTCTGTGCTTTAAGTGGCAGTATAATTTTATTGAACATTAAATACATAACTGGTATTGTACGTCAAGTCCCTTAAGTGTCATTAAGCTAGTCTATCTGTAGCCACTTTAATAAATCAGCAACATCCATTTTTTACTTGCATTCAAGTATATAATCTCTAGATTGATGCTAGTGAGAGTGTTTTTCACTGGGAACTCTTGAAAGACCATCAAAAATGTGTCTCTTTTTTTGGTCTCTCTTGGGTTAGTTTTAAATTGGCAGCTCATTGATTAAAAAAATCTTGTATTGCTTTACCAATTATTCTCCAAAGATGTGTGGCTTTGATGATGGCACTGGACATTCTTAATCTAAAAAAAAAAACACCCCAAAATCCAAACAAAAAGCGCATCCAAGTTCCCTGTGCCTTTTTTGATCACTGTTAGCATGAAGATAGCTGAATGGCCTGAAAGTGTAAAAAGCAAGTATTAGGAAATGAAATTTCTTAGCATAGTTAATACTGCTTTTATATATATATGGGCTGTATCTTTTACAAGCACATTTGAGGGCTGCTGTTTTAGGAACTGCGTTACTAACAAAGCATTACGGTTGGAAGATAAACTGTCTCTTGTTAATATGGAGCTATTTATCAAGTTCGCAGGGATGACTGGCTCTGGTTCCAGTGTTTTTACGGTATAGTGGCATAACACCCCATGCTTTGTAGAACTCTTCATCCCCTTTTTGCATAGTTAATTTATTGCTGTGTTGCTCACATTATTTCTTTATTTGTAGATTTAAAGCCTGCGATATTAAACTATGGTCTTGTTTCATCTGAATCCGTAATTTTGAAGCCCCCTTTAAATTTGTATTCCCCTGGCATCTGTTGTGCTGCAACTAATGAATGAATATATAGAACTGGTAATAGAACCACTGTGTGCAGTTGTCTGGCTTATTTTCTGCAGTGTCCCCTTTTTTTGTTTATTACTTTAAACTGTTCCTCTTATCCTGTTACAGTTCAGCGGTTCCTACAATATGGACTCTGAACAAGGTTCCTGTTCTGGTCAGCTGTTAACACTGTTGCAACTTTGCCACTTTTTCTTTTCTTTTTATGGGGGACAAAACAGAAGTTAAATAAAGTAGAAAAAAATTTGGATAAAGAGTTTTAAAGGGAAGTGGCCATGATTTAGCCAGATCTGTGCTGAAGAACATGTACTAGAGATGTCTTTTATGTTTAAGGAGAAGAAAATGTGAGAGAGTTTATGGTTGTTCCCAAATTTATGTAAAATACATCAAGCAGTGACACTTGTTACAGAATCATTTTGGTTGGAAAACACCTTTAAGATCATTGAGTCAAGGTTGTTACACCTTGCAATGGCTTTCAGCAACAAAATAAAAAATTCTGTAGGCTCTTTGTAAGGCTCCCCTCTGGATAATGTTCTATGTTAGCAAGGTCCCCCGTTTTCCTTCAATATAGCAGCATTCCATCACCATTTCATCCTTATTTTAGTAGTTTTTACATCAAAATGCAAAGTATGAAACTGAAGAAAACATTGCAATGTTTCTGGTTGCCAGTGATTCTTGTTTGATAAGCGTCTGTAATGACCTTTCTTTCCTGTCGTGACACCCGATAAGTTGGTGTTAGTATTAGGAGATCTTCACATCCCACATCGCTGCAACAGCCTCCCAGCCAAATTCAAAAAACTGCTGGTTCCGGGGAAGATCCAACACATCCTCTGCACAGGAAACCTCTGCACCAAGGACACTTACGACTACCTCAAGACTCTGGCTGGGGACGTTCATGTTGTCAGAGGGGACTTCGATGAGGTAGTGACTTCTCTTGATAATGACACTTTTTTAATATAAACGCAACATTTGGGTTATTTGTAATTCAAGTACAAGTGGGCAAACTGAGGTTTTGTGGCACTAAGAGCATGTGACAAGCAAAAGATTTGGGGTTGCAATCAATAGTGTGAATTGCAGAGTAAGTTCTCATCTGTCATCAGAATGATTAAAAGTAATTTGCATACTTGGCTGTGTCTAGGACTGCAGCAGACAGGACCTGCTGTTGTCACATCTTTGAAGTTCCTTGTATCCTACCACATTTTCCAGTGTTCACAAAAGCAGCTTAGTAGCTCTCATTTTGTAGCAGTAGAGCCAATTTTATTGAATATTTCCATAAGCTTCACCCCTCTTCTTTGTGTTGCATAGAGATTTTTAGATATAAATCTGTACATCTAACCTGTGGTGTGTTTTTTCTTTCTATTTTTAGAACCTGAATTATCCTGAACAGAAAGTTGTAACTGTTGGACAGTTCAAAATCGGGCTGATTCACGGCCACCAGGTCATTCCTTGGGGTGATATGGCCAGCCTGGCGCTGCTACAGAGGCAGTTTGACGTGGACATCCTCATTTCGGGACACACACACAAATTTGAGGCATTTGAACATGAAAACAAGTTCTATATAAATCCAGGATCAGCTACAGGAGCTTATCACGCCTTAGAGAAGTAAGTGAAGTATGAAAAACACCCGTGGGGGTTTCTTTTTGATAACAAAACTGAACTACAAAACTCCTTGTGAAGGTTCATGTTTCCATTCTAAATGTCGGGGAGCGGAAGGGTCGGTAGCACTTGCTAAATCTCCTTGACCAAAACAGACGAAATACTTAAAGCTTCTTATTCGTGCTTAAAAAAATAATATAAATTTTTCTTAGAGTGATTCCTATTAAATAGCAGTGAAACACTGCTCAGGTGATTACATATGCACAATTAATATGGATTTTTTCCTTTCTTTCTAGCAACATCATTCCTTCATTTGTGCTGATGGATATCCAGGCCTCTACAGTAGTTACATATGTCTATCAACTAATTGGAGATGATGTGAAAGTAGAAAGAATTGAGTACAAAAAGTCTTAAAAATGTCTTTGTTTCTCTGGTATTTTTACCATCTCATTCTGAACTGCAAGTTACTACAGTACTTGATTGCTAGTTTACAGTACTACACTTACTCGCTAACAGCTTAACAACGTAGCTTATTGGTAATAACTTTAAACCAACATTGTGTTTGCTTTTCTCTGTATGAATTGATTTGTAAGATATTCCATTAAAATAACTGTTTAATTACTGTTCCTTTATGTTGTAATAAACTCCACTTCATAGAAAAAAACTAAGCTCTATGCACTGTTGTTGGAAAAAAATGCAACAGTTGTAGTTGCTTTTCAAATGCCTGATGCTCTCCCTGGTTTGACTTGTAAAGGGTTTGAACAGAAACATTGAGGGCTCTCGGGCCATGTTATGTTTGCCTCAATTTTCTCAATTTAACATTCCTAATTAAGTTAAAAGAATAAAATGGATGGATAGATTCTGAAAATATTACACTTAACTCATAAGTTACAGTAGTCTTTTCACTGTAGAAAGTTTAACTTCTATTCAATATAAACCTGCTTTACCTTAGAAAAGGACAAAGCATTTTCAGCCTGGTATCTCGGGAACCTTTGGGTAACTGCTGCTTCCTGCAGTGAACTCCTGCCTGCTGCAGATGTACAGAAAGAACAAAGTCGAAAAGAAAAGCCTTTGCAAACATTTGCTGACAACTTCATCATTAAAAAAGGCTTATAGAATACTGCAAGGCCAAAAGGAATCTTTAAGTCTCTTTATTTGTGGTCGCTGTAGTTAAAATTACAAATTTGTCTATAAAGTATATCTTACATGAAGTACATCACTTACAGTTTCTAAGAAGCTTTATCACAATTACACAAGGTTATGTTTGTGTGAATAAAGTCTTAGTGATCCTGACAACAAATATAGAAGTAAAGGAAATAAACTTTAATCCTTCTTAAAAATCAAAGTGCTGAATATGAACGTTACTATTGAATAAAAAGAGGAAATTCTGCTGTAAATCTAAACTGTTTCTATGGGGACAGAGTACGGAGAAGACACAGCCTAGAACAGTTAAAAAATGTGGAAAGCTCACAGTGGCTTTTGGTAAAAGAGCATTGAGGGTTCAGTTTCATGTTCACCTGACCAGTCCAAGCCTTCTCACTCCATGGCCCCCATCTTGCCAATACAGGGAGAAAAGGGTAAATCAAGACCTCATCAATGACCGTTCTGTGCACGGATCTCTTCTGGTCCAGTCAGATACATCTGGAAGGTCAGGGAACGTTATTAATAGGGTTTAGGAAAACAGGATATAATCCAAGACCTGTGAAGGTGCTTCAGAAGATTTAGATTTGGTTCAAGTAATATGAATTATTTGAACTGATAAATGGATCTTTTATTCAATATATTTTAGTAAAATAAATTGGCTAACAGGTATTTTTGCTAAAAGCTGAGTGAAAGTCGTAGTTTAGAGAAAAAGGAGAAAATACTGCATGATGTACAGAAGTGGGTGGTTTTACCTTCAGAAGGTCAGATGATGATGTGTCTACCAGAGCAGGACTCCCACATTTCTCTTGATATTCTCGAATTAGGGCTGTTGCATCGTCAATGCTGTAGGAGGCAAAAGTTCATCAGCTCTGTCAACGAGTTCTCTAACTAGCCAAGAATTTAGACTACATACACCGAAGTATAATAATAAGGCAAGGCCCCACATTTTTGAAGTCAGGTCCTGTCATTTCCCTGTAGAGGAAATCAAGCCATGAGGAGCTGAGCCGTTAACCTGGGGCTGTTAATAAAACCAATATCTACTAGAATTTAAATGGTTATTTATTGGTTCCTGTCATTTTGATCGCAGGATAAATGGTAACAAAATGACGCAATACGTGGTGTTTGGGGTCTGAAATGCAAGTATGCAGCTGTGTGCAATCAGCCCAGGTGCTGTGAGTCACTGATTGCTGATTGAGAAGTGCCAGCAGTAGGTTCAGAGCTGAGAGCCTTTGTTTTATTTAAGTGGAACAGAAGAGATGTAACTCTTGAAAAACTTAGCAGCAAAACCACTAATTCCTAAGTCTTGAGTAGAGGCAGTTTATTTTTTTCAGAGTGTTCTTGTCACTGAAGCTGTGACTCCATGGCGGCACAAAGAATCTTGACAGAGCTTCAGCTTCTATAATTGCTATCAGTAATGCATCACGTTTTACCTTTTACTAACTTACCGGTTCTTTTTGGCAAAATAATCCACCAGTTCTTTCATTCGGTGAGTACTCATCAGTTGTTGCTTCAACAGTGGAAAATACTTAGTTTTCAAGAACTTTTCATATTGTTTCTCATTTATGATACTGTCCAAAACAGAGGATCTAATCTGTAGATTTTAGTAGTGGAAAAGTATTAATACTTTAAACATAAGAAATTGTACTTTTGAATGAAAAGAGCTCAGACTTTTCTTATTGTAGTCCTATAGAGCAAGATTTTTTTTTAATTGCTATTTTTTATGATGTTGTGAAATGGCGTATTTTATAAATACTAATCTTGGATTCTGATAGGGGAATGAGTTAAGAAATGTTGCTACGTCTTAGAAGTGTGCGTTATGTCAGCTAATGCTTGGCAACATCAGGAGAGAGAGAGAGAGAAAAGGTTCTGTGTACACATATCAAAAAAGCCTTGAATCAAAGGCAAGTGAAGTAAAATTTATTTACCTGAGAAGCAAATGCCACTAGTTCTCCAGTGTTCATGTGTTCATCTATTTGCTGCAGCACGGTTTCTGTGTTACATGTTGATAAGAAACCCTTGCAAAAATAAGTTAAAAAAAAAAAAAAGAGAATGGTTAAAGTAGAAACTCTCCCTTCAGAGCAAGTATTTGATTTATTCACGAATTAATATTTTGAAGTTCTAGGTACAAATATGAAATTATCAAACTAGGGTCTGTGCAGTTTGAGTGAAAGGGTAGTGCTAGTTATTAACTCTCAAAGGGTGTTTTGCTGTATCTGTTACATATTTTTTGACTCATTGCCAGCAGAATACGTATGTTACACTAATGCTATAATTTGGGAAATCTTTCTGAGCTTAACTTCAATGACTGGAAGTCTAAGAATTTAAGATGCCTTTACCAGTGCCGGTTTGCTCGTGACAAGTATGGGAACAGCCTATAACGCTTTATCTGGGAGAACAACACAAGAGCATAAATTAACGGAAGCAAATGAGAAAGGAAACTCAGGATCCATGGATAGTGAGGATGTGGCTTTAAGGCAAAAGGTTTACATCAGAACTTGGGATTCACATCAAGTATCTTTCTGAGAAGTCCGGAGATTTCAACTTAACACTTTTCTGAAGTAGGATTTGGGACTTTTCTTAAAATGTGCTGTGAAACCAGCCCACTGGCAGCTCCTCAGCAGTTATATATCTCATCATCAAACACTGGTCTAGCAGACGTATGGCTACAGCTTGGGTTTTGTTGGTCTTTTTCATGGGTTTTATGTGTGGGATCCCACCAAATGTCCTCCAGTCCACAAAAGGCAAAGTCATATGACAAAGCTGCTGAGGATGACTTGAAGCTTGCTGGTTTTGCCTTTTTTTTTTTTTAAATTAAGAAAAAGAACAAGTGTTCACATGATCCCTTTCAGAAGGACAAATTCAGGGAATAGCCTCTGAGGGTGGGAAACACTGAGCAGCTGCCAGCAATGACATGTCTAAATAAGCTGGAATTCCAAGTTACCATCTTTCACAGTCTCTATTGAACACAACGTGCTTAAAGACATTTCCCTGGCGCAGATTATTTACCTGAATTTGCTGCTCTCGCTTCTCAGGCTGGGGAATCAGTAACAGGCATCCCAAAGCAAAAGCTGGAAGGTCCAACTGTGCATATTGTTTAGCTATTCCGATGACATCCAAGTCAGCCAGGACAGGACACCTTCAGAAGATTAGGAGTGATGTTCTCAGCTATGATATGTACAACTAGACGGTTTAGTACTGTCAAGCAAACTGCACTGAGATTCTGAAGCCAGGTAGAACAATACATTTTTACCTCATTTTCAGAAACAGCCAAGCTCTGTGAGTTGAAGTTTCACAGAATACGATGGAAAAACAACCAACCAACCCCAGTTTCTCTTTCTACACACCCAAAACTATCTCAAGGGGGAGTGTTGGCCAACTCCCCAGAGTAATGCTTTGGTACTCGTGTGTATGCACTGTAGTGCACGCACGTTCTTCAGCTGGATCCTTTTCCAGTATTTCCTGACTAACTTTTGGTTCAAGTCAGGCTTTCTGACCGCTGGTTTTCCTCTTGAGCAAGTCAGAGCATTGTGGTGAATAAGATGGTTTATTGTGCTTTTTTTGCATTGTAGAAGCAATGCAAAACTGGTTTGTGTATGGAACATTAGCATAGGTAAGCCATATTTATAGATGTGCAGGTATTAGATTTTTGTAATCTCAGATTGATCCTTTGTAGGAAAATAAATGATTTCTTTCTTATATTCCATGCTAATGTTTAGGAAATGTGCTATATTTTGGGCTAATAAAAATATTAACTGGACTTTTAGGGCTGACCATAAGTTCTTTAAAAATGTCAGGACAAGAACAGATATCCCTTGTGGGGGCAGCAACTGGGCAGATAAATTGCTTTTTGGCAGTCTGTGCTGCTGATTCTGAGTCCCAGTTTTGAGAGCAGTTCCCAGTACAGTTTAAACAGCAAAGGTACCGAGTTCCAGCACATGTTGTCAACAGTCTGTGAGCAAAC
Organism: Streptopelia decaocto; assembly: GCF_964273445.1. NCBI lineage: Eukaryota > Metazoa > Chordata > Aves > Columbiformes > Columbidae > Streptopelia > Streptopelia decaocto. The sequence goes on along the minus strand of NC_138670.1, from coordinate 4,735,898 downwards.
ACAGAATTTCTGTTTGGGTATGTGCCCTGATCCTGTCATTGCCCCAAGAGGCACAAGGTTCTTCCTCGTGCCTCAGGTTCCGCAGTGTTCAGAGCTCCCGTGCCTGTTCCCAGGGCAAGTCGTTGGATGAGAAATTAAACATGGACATTCCCACTCAAACTAATGCAAACATATTATCTACTTACTTGACCAGAATCACAAAACACTCGCAACATTCCTCTAACTGTTTAGGACTCAGTGGACATGAAGCTAAGGAAAAAAGAAAACGTGATAAAGTAAATACATAACCAAGTTGCTGCAGAAGCACGATAGCTATTATAATAACAACCCTACCTGTGAGAAATGGTGACAGAACTACACTTCGCCAAGCTCGACTGAAGTTGGGGATCTGTTGACAACAAAGTTTTAAAGTATAATAATAGCCAAATGTGGTTGTAACTAAGTGTACTTGTAAACCCAGACGCACAGACATCTGACCTGCTGTAGGTGGAAGGAGCCTGTCCATTTTATTTTCTTTTTATCCTATTCCATAGCATTGTTTTCCTCCTCACAGAGTCTAAGATTTAGCCATATTTTGACTTATGTTAAAATTATTCTGTCAAGCTTTACAAAGGCCTCCAAGTAAGTGTTTACTGAAGGAGCCACAAGTGCAAAATATGATAAAGATACTAATCTGCATATTGCATTGTCATAAAAATAATATTTCAAAAATAATCTTCTTGTGCATAACACTCCATGGCACAGATGGCTGCCATTCACACACACAAATAGGATGCTAGGAGTTGCAGAATATTTGCTTACCTCCCATAACGAATGAATCCCAGTAATTGCTAGCAAAACTCGCCTTAGATATTGAATCTGAAAAAAAAAAATTATAAAATGCTACAGTGTTTTTGAAGATTTGATGATAATCTACAGAACTGTCTTTTTCTTACCTTGCTGCAGAACTTCATGCTTAAAAATTCCTTACCATGTTGAAACCAAGGAGCTTCTGTAGTAGCCCATTCCACAGCTGGGAATCATATACTTTGTATTCCAGACTGAGTTCTGTCACCAGTCTAACAGCCTAAAGGAGAGCAAGGACACGCTGTATTTTACATATATTCATGATCTCCAAGCCTTTACTACTTGCCAGCATAACTGTGGATTTTTACAGCATTACTAGGATCTTTAACTCCTGAAAGGCCACAACCAAGCCACTGTCAAAATTGTTTTAAACGTGAGGAGAATTAAAACCAAAAAAACCCACTGGCATGTGATTCACTTTATTTTCTGATTGTAGGAAAGCTAAAGCTTTTTTTAACCTGTCATTTTCAAGTTTCAGACCAGTATGTGTATATTCCAACTGAAGAACAGATCACCTCCATTTTATGTCTCTAAATCAGAAATATTACATTTACCTGCCCTTGTCTTCAGAGTTAAGTTAGCTGTTTACAAAAGATATTTGCTAACAGAAAGTAATTGTCAAAGTTGAATTCCTAAGCAGAGCATAACTTAAACCCCATCCCTTGTGTATTGGGTAAGTAAATAACAGCTACTCTGAAGGTGTATACTTAATTCATAGTAAGTCTGAGGTTCAAGCAACTTAAAAAAAAGGCTTCTGCACCAAATGTCTTGTTTCCCAGAGAAGCCCACAAAGGTGGGCAAGTACTAGGCAATGATTACGTGTTGAGCAGTAGGGAGCGTATCAACAGGTTTGGGTTTTTTGGTCGCTCTGAAAGAGGAGAGTCTTTGGGGTAACTGCACATTTGATGGTATTTTTAAATATGAGTAGTGTATGAATATGACAAAGTACCTTGGAGCAACATCTCTTTAGAAATGCGTGTTCTGTGTAGAAAGGTGCATATTTTACACAATGAGTAACAAACAAGAAATTGCAAATGTTTGAAAAATCATACCGTGGGTTCATGGCTGTGATTCTTCCATAGCCCCTTAATCATTCCTTCCTTAGGACTCTTATGAAATGATTCATAAGTATATGGAATATTCAAGATTTCAAACTCCGCTAGATAAATGCAGCATTTTAGAAAATACCTGTAAAAAAAGTTCCCCCCCAAACCAGGCGTTAATGATATTTACAGTCATTATTACATTATAACTCACATAATCAAGCTCAGGATAATATTGGACAAGTGTTGTTCTGTTGCTTTAAAAAAAGTAAGGGAAAAATAATGTAGACTGTATTTGTGCACAGAGACCGCATATTTACAGAAACCCATATGTAGCTATTTGGCACGATGTACTCTGAAAGCATCACTTTCCATTAAAAAGGCCCTAATTCCAGATTACCAGCAGAGAAATTCTAGTCTAGGCTTTTTTCTAAGGAAGTTAGTTCTACAGATATTCTAGGAGAAACGTTATCTGCCAGGATTTTGGTTCGTCACTGTTGCAGAGGACCTTGTCTTTGCAAGGTGACCAGCTCTGGACTCTGATAAACAGAACACTGTATATATGGGTAGGAAATAATGTTTCAGTTCACAGAATCACAGAAGGGACTGGGTTGGAAAAGACCTCAGAGATCATCAAGTCCACCCCTTGGTCCAACTCCAGTCCGTTTACTAGATCATGGCACTAAGTGCTATGTCCAATCCCAGTTTAAAAATCTCCAGGGCCGGTGAGTCCAGCACCTCCCTGGGCAGCCATTCCAATGCCTGACCACTCTCTCTGCAAAGAATTTTTCTAATATCCAGCCTAAATTTCCCCTGGCAGAGTTGAAGCCCATGCCCCCTTGTCCTATTGCTGACTGCCTGGGAGAAGAGACCAATCCCCACCTGGCTAGAAACTTCCCTTCAGGTAGTTCTCAAAAAACAGATCGGTAAAAAATAATTCTCCAAATATCTTATATTTCTTCCTGATGGCTGTTAAAGACCAAAAAAAAAAAAAAAAATCATTATTAATGAACACCTTAAGGAAAAATCACCTTACCTGACTTTCTCAATAGGTTTCTTGAAGAGCGATTCCACCGTGTTGGTATCGGCCAAGTAGAGCAGACACTTCAGTGCTCTGCTCCTGTGAGCAAATGTCAGCTGAGTGACACCAATTGGCTGAGAGAGAAAACACGGTGAAGTCACAACAGTTGGCTGAACAACTAGAGGGGGTTATAAATGTCTAGTATGGTCCTTTCTAAGCTTTTTTTGATTCATTTAGTGGAAATATATGCTAAGTAACAGACTGGTTCCCATTCAACTTTTGTATTAACCAGTTGAAATATTTGTCAGCCTCAAAGAATGCTGCTAAACCTGGTGGTTTTATATCTTAAAGACTATTAATGCAGGCAATAAAAATATTAGTGATATATAGTACCACAAATACATTTAGTAAATGTGGAGACTGAAGGTTAGGGTTCTGCTAAAATAATTTTACCCTCTGCTTTAATTCCACCTAAAGTGAGCCAATGTATTACGCCAGTTTAAAGCACATTCTAGAAACCATTTACTTGAATTACTTTCAGGTAATATCAACAATAAATTTGGAACACGCAGAGTTCAAGGGCTGCTTTTGACAGTCAATAGCAAAATTCAATGAATACCACAGTTTTACCCCAAAGGTGGGAGGGGAGAAGCATAGATCTCATACAGATATATAAACTGTCACAGATGCAAAGGCCTTAGGTTGAAACCCATACGGTTATGCAGGCACCACTTGATTTCAATTAGAGGTAAAAAACTAATAAGAAGCAAACTAGACCAAGAATTTAGAAACTTACAGATGTGGCAGATGTTGTAATTGCGAAAAGCATTCTTGAAGTATAATCCATTGGGCGTGACTGAAGTAGATATATAACTCTGCAAAAATATATTTGTTTTTAAGACAAGTACAGTGTAGCTGCTGAAATACAATGTAGCAACGTTCATTCAAATATAAATATATTTCACTGTCAAAAAGAGATTAAGGATAAGAGATTCCAAGGATATAGAAATGACAAGAAAAATCTCCAAATAGCTACTCATAAGCACGCACTTACATCTGTAAGTTATCGCAAATGGAATTTCATTGCATAAGTACCTGATGACTCAAAACTGACGTCATCAGAAAGTAAAAATTAGAACACAACAGTTAATTCTGAATCACACACAGATTTCTTGAAAAAGCCAGATATAGTTAAACTTGCAAGTTAACAATAATTTGCCATATTATACATAAGAAAACACACATACCTTCGGAGTTCTTCATCTTCCTGTGCACCTCCAAAGATTTCTGAAGTTTGCTTTAAACAGACATGAAAATCTAGTTGTGAGAGTTCTCTGAATTGTTTAGATAAATAGCTTGGTCGTACCCTTGCTTAAACCCTGTCTTAAAAGATGTGAGCCTCTGCTAATGCAGCCAAGGAAAGGAATTCTGGTTTTATCAGTTCTTTCTTTCTTTATCTATAATGTCAACACCATTCCTCAGCCTGCTAACCGGAATTTTGAAGCTCCCTGCCCTTCCTCACCCAGCTGTATGCTGCACAGCCAGCCATTAACTCTCTGTTAACTCTTTCTGATTCCAGAATCAGTGTTCGAGGCGAATATATTTGCAACTCCTTTAGGCTGGCTACACAACCTTACTGTAGCATCAAAGATGAGATTTTAATGTCTACACAAAGAGAAGGGAAAGCATTTCAAATCATTCTTGCTAGACACAGCGGTGTGCAAAAAAATCAGAAAGGCACTGAAATTACTAGTTATCTGAATTCAGATACTGCTTAAATAGATTCATGAGTACTAAAGGAAAATTGTGCAAAATAGCCTTAGTCTTTTGAACAAGTGATTAAAAAAATATATATATCTATTATGTAACTGGCCTTTTTTCTCCAACCCCAAATCTCCAGCGATGACTTACCTCTGAGGGCTGAATACTTGGACACAGCCATTTATCCAACAGTTTATCCCAAATTTTGTTCATATCCAGACAATTAATTTCAGCTATTTCTTTGGCTGCCATATGGATATCTACATAAATAGGTAGAGATAACATATTTACAAACTAGTATTATCCTGCTTACCGTTTTTTTAAAGAACTTATTTGAAATTAGATTGTGGATACTGACCTGGATAATCTCTCCCAGTTGGATTTTGGATTCTTTGGTCTATGCTGTGATGCTCGTATAGTAAAATTATAAGATTTGCGGGTTTCCCAATGGACTTTAAGTGCTCCCCAGTGTTCAAGTTATGTGTTATTAGAACATTTTCTGTTGCTGATCGCTTGTACTGCATATGTAATTTCTTCTGCAGGACTTCTGCTTTTTCATGTGAATCACCCTTTAGCAAAACACCAGTTTTATAGTAAACAACCTTCTTATACTCAAAAGCACTAGAAAAATCACCTTTTTATAGTCTAAACCAGTGAGCTGGGTAGAAAAATCTGTTCTACAACTGTGCCCCTATACCTGTATCTACAAAGATATTTTACTGTAAACAGACAGTATCAACCATGCTGCTCTAGCACAAAAATGTATTTGTAAAAAAAACTGTAAGCAAAGATATGTTGTGAAAAAGCCAAATAAAATATGTACCACATGCAGCAGTATGTAACATTAAGACATTTTGAGGGAAGATGGAGAAGAAAAAGGATTTAATGTTAAACCTTGGCTGCTAGAATTACAGTTTAATTTCGGCACAAATCTATTCAAAGATGTGACTAAGTATCAGAGAACTATTTAGTGTTCATTGTACCTCAGCAACTCCATAGCAAATTTGATATTTATAAGCAAGGCTGAGATTCTTAGTCACCTTTCCCTACCAACCACGTAAAAATGAGCCTGAGAATCAAGTAAAAGCAGATTTTCTTTAAATATCCTACTAAAAATAGCTAAAGAGTCTTGGAACCCAAAGCAAAAGTTAATAATGCTATTGATCTCACAGCTGGAACAGATTCCAACTCATTCTCCCGCAGCAAGAAAAATGCACACAACAGGAGAAAGAACAAATTATTCTTCCTTAAAATGGTATCTTTTTTGTCCAGCCTCCAAGATCTGTAAGTTTAATTTTTGCAAGGTTGTGAACAGGAGAACATTACTGCACAGAGAAGGTTCTTCTGAGGGAGGGGTCACCTACGCAGTCATTTCCCCGAAAGAAAGTACTTCCCGAGTCAGGGCTGGTTATGGGACAATTTACACATCGCTATCCAAAATACCAAAAGACAAAACACTGACATAGGTACCTGGCTATACAACAGTCTTGCAAACACTTTAATGTTACCTTAGCTGTAGTGTTCTTTAGCCACTTCTCAGCCAGATAGAGACAGAATTTCAATGCCTGAATCTGGTAAGGACCTTTTTTAAACAAGAAAAAAAAGGCAGGAAGTAAGTAAATAAAATAAATTTTCATTAATCCTTTCTGCAGTATATACTAAATCTATTTTATTTCAAAGAGTTTTGCTGAAAAACCTGTCTGAAGATGTCCTGAACATGCAGAAACTTTAAGCAAGACAAAATGGTTTAAAAAGAGAGAAAAAAAGGATTCAATGGAGATGCTGTGTTACAAAGTGGTTGTTTTTCTAGCCTACTGGTCAAAATTGCATTTAGGAGACAAATGCATTTTAATTCTCAAACTTTCCCATCTTCTACTCAAGAACACCGAACAAGTGTTTGGTCACAGATTAGCTCTTCTTTTCTCAAACCTACCTACCCATTACTTCACCCCTCAGGTCATCACATAAGCCCCTTACCTGTTGGAAATTCTTGTGCAATCTTGTGAGCAATAGCTACAGCCCATTCTGGATTAATTATAGACAGCAGATAAGACTGAATTGTCTGCACTGTTTTAGTTGTTTCCTTGTTAATAACTGATGTATATCCACTGCTTCTCATTTCAAATATTTTTGGTTTCAATTTTTTTTCAAAGATGTGTCGAGCTGCAGACATGTGTAAGGTATCCAGTGAAACCTAGGAAAACATTAAAGTAGATTAAGTGTTGTCAGAAGTTCTACGGTGAGACCAAAATAATGCAAAAGATAGATGAAAGCTCTTTTTTGTGGAGGAGGAAAAAGAATAATTTTTAAATAATTTATTTCAAGATGCTACTTTACCTTCATTAGTTTGGAAATCAACAGAAGTGTCGGGAAGGATTCCTCGCTGAGCTCTGCAGCTGAAAGGAAAAAGAGCTGCCTATGATAGTGTCACACTCCACTCACAGCTTTCTCTATGAAACTGAGCATTTTCCTTTTATTATTAGATGCAGAGCTCCATTGGGAGAGAAAGAATCACAGAATGTCAGGGATTGGAAGGGACCTCGAAAGATCATCCAGTTCAATCCCCCTGCCAGAGCAGGAACACCCAGATGAGGTTACACAGGAAGGTGTCCAGGCGGGTTTGAATGTCTGCAGAGTAGGAGACTCCGCGATCTCCCTGGGCAGCCTGGGCCAGTGTTCTGTCACCCTCACTGAGAAGTTTCTTCTCAAATTTAAGTGGAACCTCTTGTGTTCCAGTTTGAACCCATTACCCCTTGTCTTATCATTGGTTGTCACCGAGAAGAGCCTGGCGCCATCCTCCTGACACTCACCCTTTATATATCTGTAAACATTAATGAGGTCACCCCTCAGTCTCCTCTTCTCCAAGCTCAAGAGCCCCAGCTCCCTCAGCCTTTCCTCACACGGGAGATGCTCCACTCCCTTCAGCATCTTTGTTGCCCTGCGCTGGACTCTCTCCAGCAGTTCCCTGTCCTGCTGGAACTGAGGGGCCCAGAACTGGACACAATATTCCAGGTGTGGTCTCACCAGGGCAGAGTAGAGGAGGAGGAGAACCTCTCTTGACTTACTGACCACCCCTCTTCTAATACAACCCAGGTACCATTGGCTGCTCTCTAATAGGTCATTCCCCAACTTATACTGGAACCTGGGGTTGTTCCTACCCAGATGCAAGACTCTACACTTGCCATTGTTATATTTCATTAAATTTTTCCCTGCCCAAAGAATACAATCTTAATTATCCACAGTGGCCTGGGAAGTGGCATACATGGATCACTTTGGTCCTTGAGAAGTCCTTAGAAAAGGATTTGAGGACAGAATTCTGCATTGTATATATTGTCTTTCTTAGCTTCACTGACAGCCAGTTACCTCACGAGTAGCAATTTGGGAGCACAAGTGCTTTCACAAGTACTTGGGACAAAAACTGCTCTAGCAAAGAAATACAATTAATATGAAATGTCTACTGTATATCCATTATAGCAGAGAAAGGGAATTATGCAGATATCTAGCCTTAAAAGAAAAAAAATTGAACATACATATAATATTCCAGAAACACTGTGCGGTTCTAAAGAACAGCAGATGAAAGGGCAGTCTGGTTTGTGCAGCTGGAGGTAAGGGAATCCCGTGCTCTAAAACATATTGGTGTTCTACGTCCACAGGTGGAGAAATTCTTTGATAAGATTCCAGATGTTTGAGGAGGCTCAAAGCCTGGGGAAAGAAAATAATAACAAACCTCACACACAATAAAATAACCTCCAAAAAATCTCTCCCCCAACCCACAAACAAACCCAATACGAAACCGACAAACAAGCTGGAGATCACTTTCTTGAATGGTATTTTATGAATGAGAGAGGTGTAGACAGAATAACTCAATTAATTTCAACAGACTCTTGAATAACTACACTAGTAAACAGACAAAACAAAATACAGATACCTTCAGCAAGGTAACAGCAACATGTTTGGACGTACCTGATTCAGCTGGATGCTCGTGTTCTTTTCATCCGCATTTTGTATCACTTTCAGGACAATTCCAATGGTTTCATAGTCATAAGGCTCAAGCTGTTCAAAATAACCATTTTATATGCTTTGTTTTATAAGAATATACCACTGAGTTAACTTTTTCAAATGTTAACACTAAATATATTGACATAACACTGAAGAAACAGTATTCAATTACTTTTTTGTTCGATTATTTTCTGGTGGTTCTTTAAGGGAAGCAAGACCCTACCTGTCTTTAAAGAAAATTAGATATGTTGTGCTATTTTTTTTCCTGCAGAAGCAGAAAACTGAAACTTAACATTTACATTCTTTAGGAAATTTAAAACAAAAACCTTTTCGAATTTCTCTGGAATTATTAATCGGTCATTCAAGTGACGTGCAGCATTTGAGACTAGATGCATTCTTCAGGGATTCTTTTTGTTTTGGTGTGTTGCTTTTTTTGTTTTGTCTTGTTTTTTTAATAATTTCTTTACCTTGTACAATATTCCACTGAGGCTAGTGACCAGGTCTTTTGTGCTTTTCAGCAGAGGAATTATTTCTAGTGCTCTAGCGAGTAATGTGGAATGAGGTTGCTTCTCGCTGTGTTCTGCAGAGTCATCTTCAACATGATTTGTATTAGCATTCTGGAGAAGAAGCGTTTCGATGCAGAGCTGCAGTGCGGCATCGCTGTCCAGCATGAAAGTACTAGAAGAGGACAGAATGTTATTTTCTCTGTGACCTTTGGTGTTGTCAAGGTGCTTATTTCCTTATTAATAAATTCATCAGAGACCAGTATGTATTTAAAACAAATCCCAAACACAACAGCCAAACAAACCTCGCAAACAAAACCCCCAAACAATTTGCATATTACATTGATTAGGATCTATTTAAACGAAAAGATATTTCAGTAGGCATAGGTTTTATTCCAGCAACAATTAAAGACAATTGATTTGCTTCAGTTATTACCTGCAGTAAGTCAATATGAGAGCTGTGTCTACTTTGGGATTTTGTACCAGCGTTCTTAGGAGTTCCTTCTTCCTTATGGGTGGTTGTCTAAATACAGTCTCGAAAGAAATCTACAGATAAACATTTTTAGCTTCATCTCAAAGAAGTCTTCTAGACAATATCAAGACTAATTCCTTATATAGTCAACCTCTTATGTTTTCATTAGTTTCAACCCAGAGATTTTCAGAGCAGGAAAAAGCAGTGCATTTGCTTACTATGCCCTGTGCCAAATATACTTAAGCACTTAAAAATTTTTTTATAGCACCCTCAGTTATTGCATTTCTCAGTTTCTGAGGTTTATTTAAGCAAACACGCAGAATGAAAATTTAAAACCAAACCCCCAACTTTCCTTACATTTGAATGGGAAATCTGTCTAAAAATCACAATACATGTCAGAATATACTGACATTTAAATAGTAACTAAAACCCTACAATAAGTAAATAAAAAAGAAAAAAAAATCTAACTTACACCAAATGTACCCAGTTGGATACCCCATTCTGCATCAGTAATCAGTTCTTGGAATTTTTGCTTTTCTTCTGCTTCCCCACAATGGTTAGCGAGCTGTGCTCCAACCAGAGCTACTGCCTAAAAGGAGTGAGAAGGGAAGTTAATACAAGTATAATAAATTATCAGAAAATCTGGAATCCTAAGGTCTAAATCCTCAGGGGTACTTAAAACAATTCATAGATGATCACACAACTGCGTAAAATGAAAACAAACCTCACAGACGGTAGTATCAGCTATACACTTAATAATGGCAAACTAGTGCACGTCCACATTACATTGCTGATGTCTTTTTTTTTAAAGAAACTGCTTAACATTCTCTATTTGCTGAAGAAATACATTGCCTTGTGGATTTACCAAAACTTTTCTGTAATTTTGCCATGTGTTGTTTATGACATCCCACAGCTTATTGAACATGTCTTCCTTGGGCAAGACTGTGCAATATCCCAATGCCAGGTTCTGATCTATGACACGACAATTGAACACCTGTGTTTCAGGAAAAGAAAAAAGAACAAGTTATAAACTTTAGGAATTAATATTTCAATAGGTTTCTTTGTATGAAGTATAACACATGAAAAGTGCTCTGTAATTTGGAAGTGTATTTGGCATTTAAGTTGGGGGGGAGGGAAGATTAAAAATGCATTTCAGGTTTTAGAACTTAAAATCTAAATATGCTGAAGCCAAGCTAAAAGTCACTTTCCTTAGTCTAAACTGCCTTAGAAGATGACATATGGCAGGTTTTGCAGATGCCTTTTTTAAAAAACTCCTGTCAACTAGAAATCTACAAATCTAAAATGAAACCAGGACTGAAAATGAGACAGAGAAAACCTGCAGGTCATAAAAGCCATTTTACAGATACTTCAGATTCACCTGACAGGCTGCTGGGCCATCTTGTCTAGACTGTGCTTTTGCCAGGAAAGGTTGGACCAGATGATCCTGTGGTCCCTTCTGACCTGGTATGATGTGATTCTGTGATAATAATTTAGGAATGCTTAAAGGATCCCACAAAGATGAAGCTCCCAGCAGAGCAGCTGGGGCTGCAGAGGCCGATGTTCTCAGACCATTCAGCCCGCCCTTGCCCTGTTCTGGTATTAAGACACGAGGCTGTGGAACCCAGTCCCTTCCCACCACTAAAATACTGTCAATACTTTCCTTCCCCTTCTCTGTAGTTTTCCAAGGTCTGTGATTTTTGAAGGTGTGTGGGTTTTGTGGTGTTTGGCCACAGGACAATTTCAGAATATGTTTTTGCAATAGGAAGGGCAGCGCTTCTCGTGACAGAGCAGAGGAAAGGGGCTCAACTCTTACCCTTTTCAGAGCGTTCTTACCTTGTGTAGTAAGGTTAGGATAGTGGTCATAATTCCTGAAGTACACTTTGGTTTCAGAGCAGTGAGAAAGCTTTTGGTTTCAGCTAGCATATGGTCATCATGTAGCTAGTACAAAAAAAGAGAGCACATGGTGAAAAATAAATTCTAAGCCTTCAAATTCTCTTATTTATAGCATAATAGGAGGTACTACAGTAATTGTATTTTCAGATTTAATGAAGGTCTTATAAAAATCTCTTCTCCATAGAAAAAGGATCTTTGTTTCCAAGTGCTTTTGAACTGAGGACTGTTTTTTGAATATTCTACTTGCAACTTTTCCCATCCTAACCAATGATAAAACAATGTGAAAGAACATAATGAACCATTGTTAACATTAATTTTATTCTTGGGCTCTCTGCAAAGTCTAGGCCGGAACCTACTTTGCAAAGAGAAACAGAGGACCTTGAAAAATAGGGAAGAAATTACCAGCTCCTTTCACAAAATGACTTGACATCTGATCAAACGGTAGCGATTTTTATAAGGTCATGGCAATAGCCTCTCTCATACATATTAAATTCTTATGTAACCACTATATAGTTGTTAATAGAATATTTGTAAGACTTATTCTCAGCAAAATTCAGCAGCGTCCTTGCCATACCTTTTCACTCAGGGACAAATCCATGTTGTTTGATATCCCGTGCTGAAGACAGGATCCAAATGAACAGATGATTAGCCGCAAAGCTAACTCGCACTGACTGCACTCCATGAGGTTCTGTAGCACCACACAGATGGGACTTCGAGCTGGCAGCAGAAGGTTCTGTCCTGTAATAGATTTCAAAAACAAACCCAGAAAATAATTAGTATCTTCATATTAAGCATATTGTTCATGGAATTAATATCGGTGCAGTTTCTCTTCTTTTTCATTAAATTTATGACACAAGATCAGTGTTATCTTCCTTTGAAACCTTAAATTTTCAGGGCTTTTAATTTAATACGGACTAATTAATTTGGCCATCCTCTTGGAAAGGTTCTAATGGATCCTAGCACGCAGTGGCAGAATTTCTGTACTGAGGTACAGGCTTTGACAACATGCCCAAAATCACATGGCTGAATTGTGGCATCCATCCGAACTGCTCTCTTCTGTGCTGTTCCCCTACAACACGGCTTTAAGTGGAACACCCAGGCATCTATTTAAGAAGTTATGGTTTAATTTAAACTTCACATTTTCTAGTGGTCTGATTTATACTTTAAGCATGGTGAGTCTGCCATCACGATACCTTTAATAAATGCGCAGTTTGCCAGGCTTGTGGAGTCCAAAGGATACAGCTTGTTCTCTGAAAGACAGACAAACACAGCAGCAGCATGCCAGGATCTGAGCAACACTAGGAAGCCTGGAAGTACCTTAAAAACATGATACTTCAGGGACGGTACATAAAATAAAGACACATCACCTCTAAGAGCCAGGACTGCTATTTTTTACCGTGCCTAATCAGAAGTTACTTTACAGGAGGGAATATCTTTTCAAGCAGACAAAGTAATACAAGCCAATCGTTTGCAGTAACTACTTTGTGTGCAAATGCCTTTCTCTTGATAAGATAGTCAACATAAACAATTAATCTGTGAAGGTAATAAATCTATTCAAATAAATCAGAATATCCTTTATAGGCCCTTTACAAGGACAATCCTTTTAGAATAAGCTGAAATTCATCTTGATAAAATCCTGTCTCCATTCATGGCTACTAGAAGATGTCTAGAGAAGATCATAAGAACATGGCAAGCTTATAGTAACACTTCTCCAGAGCATTCTCCATGTCTTCAGGTATTTGACGTTCAGACTCTTCCTGAACCAGAACAAAAAGCAAAGTCATCTTTACATTCTACATCCTTCCCAATGGAAATTTCTTCCATGAGTTTGTCTAAACAAGATTTGGGTTGATAATTTCCACACGAGTGCTGAATTATTTCTATTCCTAGATAAAAATCAAAAAGATTGTATATTGACTCAACATTCAGGAAAGCAATTTTACCACATAGAGGCAGAAGAGAAGAAATAGTTTCATATGCAACTGGAAGAGCTGTCTGTGGATCAAGAACCACCCCATCTTCATTAAAGAAGTCATCGTAAGTCCACTCTTCATAAGGATCTTTATCTCTTCCAAAAGATGTTGTCTAAATAAGAACATTGTCAAAAGTACACAAAATAAAAAGAACAGCTGAGTCAATTGACAAACTGAATGCTGCAAGAGGTTCCAAGTTTCAAATACAGGAACAGAGCACAACCTCCTATTTGAAAATGGATTCTACTATACTACTTTTTGTTAAATGGCCAGTGGCACTAAACAGATTTCCTACTAGGAGTGGCCACATTTCTCCTTAATGTTGCAGTTATTTAGTTGTACAGTCAAAATGCATTCTTAATTAATTTAATGGAGGCTTTCATAAACACTCTTGGCCAAATACCATAAGCAAATATTTCAAATGGATCATTTTTAGAAAAATAACATTTCGTGCATAAATATGCTTGCCCAGCCACTTTGATCTATTTCATTTCATAGTGCACTCTATTCCCTCGTCTGAAGCATTGATGAATATATTGAATAATACAGGCCCCAGAGGCACTGCACTAGATACAAGCCTCCAACTGGACTCCATCCCATTGACCATGACTCTCTGGCTTCTTTCCTCCAGCCAGTTCACAGTCCACCTCACTACCTGGTCATCCAGACCACACTCCCACAATAAGGAAGCTGTGGGAGACTGTGTCAAATGCCGTACTCAAGTCAAGGTAGACCACGTAATATTTTCAGGCATGTTAGCCAGATCTATTATACTGAAATGTAAGTGGAGAATTATGTTTGTGCCAGAGCTGCACCGTTTTTAGTACTCAAATCAGTTTACTCTTTATGCTGATGTACAGAAATATTCAGGGAAATTTTTATCTGTAGAGCTGTATGGGGTGGTGTTGGTTGTTTTTTAAAAAAGCTGATGAAATATTGCTAGGAAAATGGGAGGAAAAAAATGTTTCTACAGTGAACACTATTCAGTCCATCAAGACATATGTTAAAAAAAATATATTCAAGTTAGCAGAAAATACCTTTGCTGTAAATCCATAGTTTTCTACTTGGCACTGTGTGTAAATTTCCTTGGCAACCAAAGTATATTTACATAGTTCCAGAGAATCTAATAGTAAATCTGTAAAAATATTAAGATCATTAGCATACTATGAATGGACGGTTCATAGGTCCTATTAAAAGGAAACGATTATTTGCAGCACCTGTTTTTACAGAGGCAGATATAGGAATTCACTTTGTTTTCGTGTTTATTAAATACTATTTGAAAAGTTGGATTCCCAGCATGAACACAAATAAGTGATAATAGTAATTACCTGGGCTACATATCGTAGCTGCTTGGCAAGCCAGTTCATAGATCACTGCTGGAAGGTTCATGTCATTAGGAGTGATCATTGGAACATCAGTTCCCAACATATGACAAAGCCTTTGACATGCTGAAAACAGCAGCTTCCCTGTTTCTTCATTACAGTGATTTTCATAGAAGTACCTATTAAAAAAAAAAAGGGTTAAAACTAAAAAACTAGTCCTTAGGGCTTTCACTTAAGGCCACATGTTGTTCTAATTATTTAATTGTCTTTTATTTATTTCATCTATATGAGTCACGGCATCTAAAACTTCTGTGACTGAAGTGAAATAATACAATGGAGCTCACCTTAAAGATAAATACTGAAGCACACAGAACATGGCAATAATAAGAAATATATCTAGCATTTTCATCTCATCTCTTTTGGGGGGAGTTGGTAGTAAGTTTGAATTATCCGACAACCTGAGCATGAGGCAGAGACCAGCTGGAAACCATGACATGGTATGTACAGTCAGTTCACAACAGTTTTCTTCTACCTGTGTAAGCTGAGAGGCTCTCAAAATGGTTATTTAATATTGTGCCCTACTAATCTCTCACTATAAAACTGTAGGGATTCTTTTTAGTTAGTAATCATGTGATGGCAGAACCAATGGCAATCTTCAGAGACTATGACTTAACTCTTCACTCAATATTGTATACAAGGAATATAAGCATATTGCTGAGATACTCATTTTTAGAGAAAAAAAAGCTAAAACAAAATACACTTTCCTTTGCTCTACATCTACTTACTTCTGCAAAGTATCAGAAATAGTACAGAGAAGCCCATTAAAAGTTATAAGACTGAAAACCTCTGCAGTTTTACCTGCATATTTTTACAGCATCTTCAACTTTTCCAGCATCTAGTGCTCTCAAGGCCAGTTTTTCTCCCAGTTCTTGCTCTGACCTTTGCAGGAGCAAAGCCAGTTTGTACAACCCTGACTCTGTAGAACGGGTCTTGGTTTTACCATCTTCTGAATTACAGTTCATTGTTTGTTCTTTTCTAGACTTTGACAGAGATCTGACAGTTTCATAAGCTTTTATGTGCATCTCAAGAAGCCTGGACATCAGTGAAGGGTTCCTAAATTCTTCGACTGAAAGAAAGATTTCAAAATCTTCCTGCAACAACAACAACAAAAGATTATGTATTAGTATTCATGTAACTTTATTTTTTTTAATGTTTTTATTTCTTGTTTCATTCTGAGGAATACTTTCAGTACAGAGTTGACTTTACTAGTTTCTACCAATTACTGATTTATGTCATAGATTAGAGAATTTTGCTAGGCAGTAGCTAAGCAAAATGAAAAACCTGAAGGATACTGCATGCTTAAATGCGTTAAATAGAATCACAGAATGTTAGGAATTGGAAGGGACCTTGAAAGATCATCTATTCCAATCCCCCTGCCAGAGCAGGAACATCCAGATGAGGTGTTCCAATCGTCCAGACCGCACTCCCTCAGTTTAGCTGTGAGGATGCTGTGGGAGACTGTGTCAAATGTCTTACTCAAGTCAAGGTAGATCACGTCCACTGCTCTGCCATCACCCATCCATCTTGTCATGTGCTCATAAAAGTCAATGAGGTTGGTCAAGCACGACTTCCCCTTGGTGAAGCCATGTTGACTGCCCCTAATGACCTTCTTATCCCTGATATGCCTTGAGATGGCACCAAGGAGAAGTTGTTCCATCAGTTTCCCAGGGATGGAGGTGAGGCTGACCGGTCTAGCGTTATCCGGGTCCTCCTTCTTGCCCTTTTTGAAGACTGGAGTGATATTTGCTTTCCTCCAGTCCTCAGGCACCTCTCCAATTTCTCAAGACTTGGCAAAGACGATGGAGAGCGGTCCAGCAATGACCTCAGCCAGCTCCCTCAGCACCCACGGGTGCATCCCATCCAGACCCATGGATTTATGGATGCCCAGATTGCCTAACTACTCCCGAACCTAGTCCTCAACAACCGAGGCAAACTCCTCCATTGTCCTGCCTTCCTCTGGGGCCTCAGCGGTACGGGGCTCCTCAGGACAGCCTCCGGCAGAGTAGACAGAGACAAAGAAGGCGTTCAGTAACTCTGCCTTCTCTGTATCATCAGTGGGCCTACATTGCCTTTGGTGTTAGTTTTATCTGCCACGTATTGGAAAAAGCTCTTCCTGTTATCCTTGACCCCTCTCGCCAGGTTTAATTCTAAGGAGGCCTTAGCTTTCCTAGTTGCCTCCCTACACCCTCTGATAACAATAATTTAACTTCCTAAACCATACTAGATCCTTAATAAAATATTACAGTACTCAATTATGAAATCTTTGAAGTGTTAGCAATTAAGACTTCTGGGAGTGTATCTACTTTTTGCATTCAAATGGACAACTGAGTAATGGGGAACCTTCCGAGGTGCTATTTAAATTGCTAGATTATCCTCAGAATCTCTTTGAAGTCAATAATAAAAACAACCTTTGCATATAAGCTGTAAATAGAATTATTTTTTAATATAATCTATGTTATAAGAACAATTGGAATAACTACAGTAAATCAAAAACAGTTTGAAACTATAAAGATACCTGCAGGGTTGCAAGTGTTTCAAACATGTTCAGATTTGCTTCACATTCATCTTTCTTCAGAGGATTATCTGTTGGAGGAGGAAAACAATTACTTCCTGACTCCATTTACAAGCAAAAGAGAAGATTAAGCTGTAGCTCACCTTTTTGAATGCTGAACAGGAACTTAAGGATTTCCACAAGCGTCTTAGTCATAAACATTTGTGTTTTTTGCTGCAGGAAAGGAAGAGGTTAATGTTTTGTTTGGTCAAAAAGTTGCGAGTAACAGAGACCCTCAGGTTTCAACTCTCTGAAAATACTACACAGTGCTCTACAAAGGCCTCATGCAACAATTACCAAGTCTAAGATATAACCAGTTGAAAAGCAAGGGAGCAGAAAGTTACTGTTTGAATGCCTCTGGTATAGAAATAGCAAATATTTTACAACTGTAAAATACATGCGCTCCACAGTATGTTAGCTCTCACAGGGGTTTGAAAATATCCGCCCTTCTCTCTTTTTCCTTCCTTCCCTTGCTCAGAATAAAGTGTACTGTCAGCTATGAAGCTTCAACCCATTTTGGTGCCTGGCAAAGCCACACCTACAGTTTTTAACCAAATGTTTTCCAAGCAACTAAAGAAAGAATAGGAAACTACATAGGACTAGAAGCATAATAATGCAGCAGGATTTATAAACTATTAATTTAAGTCAGATAGACATGCCACTGTGTGGAGAGGCCTTTAAAAATAACTCAAAACAATTGTATAGCATACAGAATCAGAATAAACTCAAGTTGGAAGGGCTTCAAGAGGTTATGTAGTCCAAAACAGGACCAGTTCATCATCCCTTTTTGCTGGAAGACAGTTTTTACATTTGCATCCCTCCTATTTTTTAACCATCTGAGTAAGAATAGTATTTAGGATAATCTGTGCACACACTTTGCTGTGTGAAATGACTTGGTACCTCTTCAGAATCATCTGCTTTATTCTGTAATACCAGTGTTCCCCATGCAGTCAATCTCTCTGCAACTTTCTCAGCTTCGGCAACAGTCAGAGATTTTAACAAAGTCAGAGATTCCTCTCCCTGAAGAAAAAAAAGGAAAAGAAAACCAGAAATAATTTAAAAAAGAGGGGGGGCATTTCCTTTGGAAAAGCTACGTTATGTGTGCTTTCTTGCTTTGATACAATGATGGCCAATTGGGTAAAATTAACCTTCTGCTGATGAACTTCAAATCTCTTTACAAAATACGTTTACTATGACATGACTTCCTGAAACTCCCTGAATAGTTTTTTACTAAATCTATGAGGCTTTCAGTAAAATCCATGTGCTTACTCGCTAAGAATTATAATAGGCAAATTAAAACGCAGTTTTGCTCATTGGCAATTATGCAGTATTTTTAAAACAGTATGATTATCGAGAATACCATGTGCTAATAAGGTAGAACAAACGTTAACATGAGAAACACTGCTTTGCAGGGGAGTTAATTGATTTCTTTAATCAAAAAGCTTCCTTTTCTGCAGGTCAGAGAGATCCCAATAACATAACACAGGGAAAACACAGGATATAAAGGTGATCACACCTACTATAATGTAGCAAGCAAAGTTGATTATTTCTAGTTAGGACATCAGCTAAAGGGGCAGGTTTATACTCATGTGGGGCACCGTTGCATTGGAAGAAAGCATTTCCCAGAAGAATCTTTGTTGTTGTTGCTGTTGACAACAAAAAAACAACTTGTCCAAAACCAACTCCAGCAAAAACAGTATGTGAAAATATGTAGATACTCCAATTCCAAACTTGTATATTGCGAGTCAAAATTTTCATCCTTTCTTGCCGGGAATGAAATATGGCTCATGATGTTTAAAACTCTGACAAAGGTGTAATTTTCAGTGTTAAGTATAGGCAGTTATGTGCACAATTAATAGAACCTTAAGGAAAAAAAATTATATGTAAACTGTATGTAAGATTTCTGTAAGTAGTACAAATTGCCCGTGTTTGAAAATAGGCCTTAGTGTCATTAAATTCTAAGATCAACTGACATGAAGTATTTTATACCCTCTCTTTGTCAATCAGGTCTATCATCCTCAGAACGTAGACTTTCACAGTGGGCAACGTGTACGCTGCTGCAATCTTCAAAGCATCCTCCAAAGAAGTAGGGGTATCTTGTTGCAGAATGTATTTCACTAGCCTCTGTAAGAAGAAAACAGATACACACTTGAGTTTGTTGATGTACAGGACAACGAGGGAAGTCATATATACACACTACTTCTGCATTGCAGTTGTACAGCTCGTACCAATGAGGTTACCCAGGAGTTTAAAACTTCTGTCTAGAGAAAACCTGAGTAAAGCACAAGTGGGAGAGAACTGGGCTTGGGGAAGAGAATTATCGTGGGAACTCTCAAAATTCAGGGAACTCATCTGGCTCCACAGGATAGCAAGGAACTTTTCCAGAAATATACGTTTTCTCCCTCATAAAAGGAGATGCAAAAAATTAAAAACAAATAATTAAAAAAAAGAAATCACCAAGTATCGTTCACTGTGACCTTAGGATCTGAAGTCTTGAGAGCATCTATCCTTCAATTTTTTAGTTTCTTCTTTTCTTTGCCACCCCCATACAGAGAGCACTATATTATCAGTGCTATACTAATTAGGTTGGGCTAAGTTAATCTGCTAATTCTCAAAAAAGGAGTGGGCTTTCAGGCAAAAAAAAAGTCCCAACAGGACACGAAAAATGGATATTGATGATAAGTGGGAGCTACCAGTTGCTAAGATTTTTTTGAAGTCTTGCTTCTTTACATGCAGGTAAGTGTAGGGATTTTTGTTTAATAGAAAGAAGAGTAATGCTGATCACTTACCATTATCGTATGCTTGTCCTTTAAAAGATTAGTATCTCTTATACTATAAGCTCGCAAAAGCTTCTTCATCTCCATCAGTCGATAACTTTCATGTAGTAACTTTACTCTACGGACAAATGAGACTATTATTAATTTATTTGTTACCTACAGGTATGTGATTTAATCATCCTATTATGTCAGATACACAGTATTTCCCACCCCCAAACCAGAGTTCTAATTGAAAGTACACACAGAACTGAGGTGCAGACTGTGAACTTTGCCTTACTTGACATGATTCATTTCCAAATGCTGTTTTACCAGCTGCTCCATTGCTGCGCTCCATGGTACCACAGCAGCGTGCATTATCTGGACAACTGCATCAAATTTCAACTACAAAAGGAACATAAAGCTCACTTTAAAAAATAAGTTACAAGGTAATCTCTTGATGTATTGTTCACTTTATTTCGTGATCCAATCTTCACTTGCATAAAAGGCATTCATTATGGTAATATGATGTGTCAAGTTAGATCAGAAAATGCGTATAGTAATTTATGACACTGTAGAGCTTGAGTTTCATACATGTTAGTTGATGAGTTTTCCACGTAATGACATCAAAACTACAATTAAATTCTCAAGCAAAGAACATCACATGGGAGAAGACTACTAAGATGGCATACTATTTGATCTCATATCCTTCATGTAAAAATGTACACATATGCTTATGTAAAAAACTAGGTGTTTTATTCTGAACTGACGTATTAGAGCCACTTGATGCCTATTTCATAAAATATACTTACATCTGTATCAGAGATGCAGCCAATGACAGCAATTGCCTTTGCCTCCCATGCAGTTTCAAACACTGAAGCAGACCGTGTACGACAACGTTCCAGCAAATCCTGTATGTTTTGATATAGATTATTAGGATATTTGAATTCAGAAAAGATAGGAATATCTTACGACATAAAAAATAAAAGTTTTTTGGACATTAAGGGGCAGATTTGGCTATCTTCCCTTGTATCCGTTAATGCCTTATTACAGAAACAGTAGCTATAAATAAATTCATTGATAGGAATAAGCTAATCTGAAAGCTTGCCCTAAAATTCAAGTGCAGACAAGAATGGTCATCAGATTTGTTTTCTGCTTACTCATGTTTAAATAGTTTTCTTGAAAAGAAAGAAAATATGGATACCTTTATATACTGTAGAAGTAATTCATCCTTTTGTAGATGATGCTCACACAGGTAGGGTTTTATAAACTTCTCCAAAATGGAAGGGACAAGCTCTGGTGCCCAAATTTTATCGAACATGCGAAACACAATAGTAGTTGCATTTTCCTGGGTGGCAAGTAGAGCGATGACATGTTAGAACACAATCCTTTATATTTCTAATGAATAAATCAACATCCAGTGTCATTGAAATGAATTGAATGATTTCAAGAACAGGCATCCTTCTACAAGATTTTTCTCATTCTCGGAACAGTCCACTACCCAAAAGCACTTTTCGAAGTGCCTGCAGAATTACCTTTTCAACATCATAGAGTGCCAGCCTGCAGTTGTATTTCCTGTACAGATTTATCAGTTCTTGTAAATCATTTACCAGCTTCTTTAACCTACGTACTTCTTCGCAGTCACTACATCTCTGAAACAGTGTTTAGAAGTGAAACGTTAGAAGACTTACTACAATCTTCATCAAGTGTTTTCATCAACAGGAAGAAAACAAATTATTCTCCACATTGCTGGTGTAAGACAAGAGCAGTTGACTTACAGTGTGGTGATGAAGTAGGATATTAGGAAAAGATTCTTTCTAAACATAAAGACAGTGATGCACTAGAAGAGCACAGGGAAGAGGGGTGAGCACTTCACTCACTGAAGTCTACAGGATAGGTAAGACAAATGGCTGGGAACGAGGTACCTACAGCTGCTGTTGTCTTTGGAGTAGGAACCCTATTTTTAATGTGATTTTCTAAGAAACCTCACAATTTTTCGTGCCTTGCAGTCTTAAAGATTTTATGAATATACCTGCTGAACTGTTACATTTATATGGCATATAACCAAGGAAAATCAAGTACAGGTTGAATGTGGGACTTAGAGTAAATGTGTCTTCTTTCCATTATGCACTTTGAATGTGGGATTTGGCAGTTTACGACAGCAGGTCTAACTAACATAGAATGTCAGTGTTTCCACTTTTTAAAATGCACAGCTGGTTAGCTTTAAGTTTTATCTTTCTCCACTTTCATACTACCACTTTTATGGATGCTAGTATAACTAGGACATATAACATGTATAATTTACTTGTGCTTGCACAAATTCAGTATTTGTAACCTTACAGCAAGCTGATTTTTAATACCTGGAACTCAGTTCCTTCCTTTCATGGAACTGAGTCAATTTTCACCAAAAACATTAGTGACCTTGTTATCATCCATTCCAACTCTAGCACAGGGCATGTGTTCTGAAGTCTCTTAGTAGTAAATCCTTATATTTGCTACATTTCTTACCAAAGGAGTCCAATGGTCAAAAGCTGCCAGTCCCATTTCACCTTGATTTTTACTTGTAAAAAAAACCTCTGCCATTTGGAGTCCATTTTCTGGCCAATTTGCCTGTCCGAAAGAACTGATATTAGCAAACTGTACTATACATATAAAAATATAAGACATGCAAAGCTTACATGACTTACCTTATCAGTTAATTCAAGATTTCGAGCACCTTGTTCCAGCCATTTTGCTAACATTTTCTGAAAAAAATACCGTTATAAGTAGAGTTATGCTATCTATAAGAACAAAATTTGCCATTAGAAATCACTTGAAATATAAACTGTCATTTAAAAGATGAAAAATGTCATTTAAAAGATAGATGAACGAGGTCCTGACATTCAAAAATTAAAGTCTATAGGTCTGTCTATAAAATCTTCTTAGCCTGAAAAAATGACATTTTGCATTTATCAAGAAACCTACCTGTCCCTTTGGTACAACTCTTCTTGAGAAAGGGATTATGACATTTTTAAGCCATAAACACAATTGCTTCAGAGGAACAGTGAAGTGAATGGCATTCAGCAAGTTCTCCAGCATTTTCTCGTCAAAGCTGCTCTCAAAATCTGCCTAAAATATCAAAACAATTACAGAAATATGAAGTATATGTTTATTTGGTACTTTGTAAAGCTGTTTCACTAATAGGAAGAAGCAATGTAGTTCACAAATATAAAGATAAAAATCTCAGTAATCATAGATAGGAATTTAAAAATACATACTCCTGTTCAGAAAAATCTAGAGCTTGGTCGTCTTGAAAAAGAGCTAATTCAAGCAATTTCTTTGCAAATTACAGTGGCAGGATCATGTCCTATTACTTTAGGGCTTGCTCTATAGTCCTGCCTTATTAAGAAAACAACAGGCATGGACCTGAAGTCCTGAACTAAAGAATATAATAGCCCATAGCCACTATTATGAACATGTCACTCACAGTAAGAAGTCTGTGGTTCTTTTTAAAGGATTTTAAGGTACCCAGAAAATGTCTACTTAAAAATTCTGAGAGCTGTGCTTGCAAAAAAAGTGAATGGAAGATTATAACCACCATAGAACAGATCAAAGAATCATCAGCTTTCAGACCTAGAAATATGTGGTCTGACATCAGAAATACCAGTTTATTTTTAAATCAATAAGTTCAGCCTTCTAAGGAGCTAGGTGATAATAGATGAGATTCTGCCATAGATCTTTGCTTCTTTTCCTTTTGCATCAGTCTGATTCTGTTAAATAGGATGGTAAATTTAAGAGACTTAACATTCTCCAGAAATACCAAAGAAATGTCTATGCCATCTCACCTGATGCCTAAGCCAGAGGTACTGTGCACAAGATAAATTTCCTTCTTCTAGCTCGAAAAGGATAGTCTTAAAAATGTCTTTGTTATTCAAGAATTCTGTCCAAGCAATACCACTAGAAGCGAGAGGAGGAAAAGAAACTGTTATTGATATATGTCAACATTAAAGGAGTTCGGGAGAGAACCTCAAAGCTCTTCTAGCTGGTACTATATGCTGTAAGAGGCAACAGTAGTGTTAGATTGTGCATGCACAAAATCACATCCCCTCCTATATGTGTTAAAAACCAAAAATCTATACAAGATAGTGCATGTGGGACAGATAACGTATGTTTTCAACATATAGAATGACTGAACCTCTCTGCATCCTCCCTTTGCCACAGTAAAGGACAGGAAACTGCAGGAAGACAGGGAAGGGTTTAAAGATTAATGACTGCAAATTTAAAGAAAAATAAAAAAGTTAATTTCAATGGCACATACTTAACCATTACAATTAAACTTACTTTAAATTTTAACAAAGAAACAGAAACAAACCTGAATTTCTCTAGTCCAAAAGCTCCATAAAAAGTTGTGAGCCTTGCCTGAGCTCTCAATACCTGAATGCAGACAAGAGATTTAAGGTCAATATCTAGCTTACCAAACAGTCATGTTATACGGCTAGAATAATCATCACAAAGGTGAAAAATGAAGGAAAAGAAAGACTTTTCAATAATTCCATTTAATTACATATGTAAGTTTGTTTAATAAAGCATTAATGCAAAAATTCAATTGTGTAAACACTACACTGAATCGCTTTGAAGACAGATGAGGCCTGTTCAGGACTAAATAAGAAACAAAATTAAATACCTGAGAGCACTTAAGAAAGCTTCTCCCTTCAATTTCTAGAGCATCTGAAAATGAATCTTCTATGACTGAAAGAATCACTTATTTCAGAAGCTTGTCATTTCTATGGTTCTCTTTCATACTCTAAAATATATTCTTGTTTAGACTTTTGAAAAGTTCAACAGTAATAAGTTTTTAAAACTCTACATTGTAATTGTTTATTATATGGTACTGTAGGGCCCAGACGTTTGTCCTCACCTCAGTTATGGAGACCGGAGCTCCATCAGATGACTGAGCAATGGTTTTATCATCTTTCTTCATGATCTGAAACAAATCACAGAATCACAGAATGTTAGAGATTGGAAGGGACCTCGAAAGCTCATCCAGTGCAATCCCCCCGCCAGAGCAGGAACACCCAGATGAGGTTATACAGGAAGGCGTCCAGGCAGGTTTTGAATGTCTCCAGAGTAGGAGACTCCCCACCCAACTCTCCAGCCTGTCCAGGTCTCTGGATGGCAGCACAGCCTTCTGGCGTGTCAGCCACTCCTCCCAGCTTGGTGTCATCAGCAAACTTGCTGACAGTCACTCAATTCAAGTCAAGGTAGATCACGTCCACCACTCTGCCATCATCCATCCATCTTGTTATGTCCTCATAAAAGTCAATGAGGTTGGTCAAGCACGACTTTGCCTTGGTGAAGCCATGTTGACTGTCCCTAATGACCCTCTTATCCCTGATATGCCTTGAGATGGCACCAAGGAGAAGTCATTCCATCAGTTTCCCAGGGATGGAAATACATGAAATGGATTGGCTGACAACTCACTACATGCAGAACATGCCAAATAGTACTACAAATTTAATTAAAAAACAAGCAAAAACTTAGTAACTCTGTAAACTGAAGTCTTTATTTTACAATGTTAGACTCAGACTGGATTTCTACATGTGTGCAGGATCAGACAGATAACATGTATCTCTCTGATTCTGTTTGATAAGGCAGGAAAGGTGAAAATAATGAAAACAAACAAGGTGGCATATTTTGAGATTTTAGTGCTGAAATTAATATTTAAAAGGTATTTTAAAAGACTGCTGCTCAAAACTAAAACCAGCTTTCTGATGTGAAAATAAAACCGTAAACTTTTTTGCCAGTAAGTAATAGCAAGGAGGTTGGAACGAGCCTTGCTGCTGCTTCCTGTTTGATAACGTACAATTTATAATGCATTTACTTTTTGAATCACTGTAACTGGTTTGAAGTTGTCCTCCCTCTTGAGTTGGACAGAGGCATTTAATAGGAATGGATGAGTATAAGCAATTTAAAGAAATAAACCCCCTTACTTTGGCTTTAGCGTAGTTCAACATTTCTTGAGCAGTTTCATAGAGCGGCCATGGAGCATTTATGCAGTAATCCACAACAAATTGGCTATCCTGTTTGCATAAGGACACAACTGACATTAATTCCAAGCTCTTTTATAATTTGAATTACTTTGTAAGAGAAAGAGGGTACAAATCAAACCACACCTGAATTTTTTGCAGATTTTCTTTGGCTTCGTTCACAAGATCCAGCCAGACTTCGTGACCGTAACTCCCAACAGAAGCTGAAGCAAGTTTCTCTAAAATAGTGTTTGCTTTCACTTTGTATACAAGCTGTTTAAAGAGAAGAAACACAGTTTTCAGTTTGACACAATGAAGTCTTAAGCAGACAGTTTTCACCTGAAAACTCCAGTTTCCTTCACAATGTTTTTGAGATAAAGTGTGTCCATGTACATTGAATGATTTCATTACAGAAACGAATCACCAATAAGTCCCTGACAAGTTTTATGTCACCAGCTAAGCCTGTGTTTTTATTAAAACATAGTTAATTAAGCCAGACTATGTGTCAATAAATGCCTTCGAAAATTCTTTTTTTTTTTTTTTTTTTAGAGCAACACTTTTTCCTGCTACTTAAAGGGATAAATGTGCCTTCTCCTGAACCAGCAGCGCTTATCTTGATCAGATGTACTTCAGCACCACTTCTCATTGCAAGGTTTGTTACTTATTGTAAAGGAAAAACATAGTTCACCATGTAGTCATGTAGTTTTGAATCAGCTTTCAAGAATAGCGAGTTGCTTTGTAAGGTAACGTTCCACTACATTTGTAATAATTTTTAAACATTTTTTGTTGGGTTATAGGGCAAGAAACTTACTCGTAAGTTCAGTTATACTAATTAATCTCCAAATGTATTTATCAAGAACGGACAACTTACCTCAACATCTAGTCCAAACTGAATAGCAAAATTCTCTGCTTCAGTGAATTTGTGTTTGTGAAGTAAGCGACTTAGCCTAGGGGTGAAATAAAGTAAAGCATACTACTTTAATATGTGTCAAACCACAGACTAAAAAAAAAACGGTATTTAATCAAAACTGGTACCTGTTTTCTGGCAAGGCTTCAGTTAAACTTCTCATCACAACCATAGAAACTGGGCCTTCAGAGGGTCTAAGGATGAGAGGGAACTACATGAGCTTATCAACTGTGAAACAACTATATGTAGAAGTAATCTGCTATTTTTATATAATAATGATCTGGTAAGAAACAAAACATTATCTTACATCTGATGTTTTTCATGAATTCCTTCCAAGAAGTATATTGTATCCTGTAGCGTGCAACAACAGAAATCATTAGGTGTCAAGGGAAATTAGTCATAAGAAAGCACAACTGTAATATAGTAAGTGTTCCTTAACCTAAAAACAAATTACTACTTTTCTCTTAGATAAGTTTGGGTGTTTTTTGAATGCTTATCATGGTATTTCCTGGATAGTTTGTACCATCTAAAATTTCTGAGGGCCTTAACTGGACACTTTGGACTGAAACCACTCTGCTACCCCAGTCCAGTGAGCATCAGTGCACCCTCCAAACGAGTGAATCAGCTTCTCAAAATCACACACTTTGATTTTGTCCAAGCCATAAGCAGGTCACACTCTGTCCATCTTCACATCTTTTAGAATCTGATCTCTCTGCTACATTCCACAGAGGCAATATATGCCTTGGCATTTCCCACCTTGACCTTATCACCTCGGATCAAAGAAAGGGGACATAATAGGCATTATTTTCTCCACTATGGAGCTGCATATATAGTCTTTTCTGCCAAGTGCTTCATACAAGGCAAGCAATTTCATCAGCTTTGTGTTTTATTGCTTATCAGATCCAGAGCTCACTACATTTACTGTCACGACTACAATGACGAGCTGCTGCTTAGGTTTCTGACTCGGTGTCTTCTCACATACGAACTCCACCATTCTTTACAATGTTCCTAATTCATAAAGTTCTCATTGTCTTTTTTGACCTTCTTTTGTTAAAGTCTTTATAAGGAACATGAAACATTGCAATAGACTTGGACCTAAACTGTTCCGTTTGCTAGATATTGTATCTTTTTCTCCATCCTTTGGGGACACCATTTAATCTGTCCTTGCATAGTCCCTGCGCAGTTTCAAGCACAAATTCATTGTAATCTAACAAGAATAACACAGTACTCGCTTTAATAATTATACCTATTAAGACAACTATATTTATTCAAACAACAACAACAAAAATGATCTAAACATACTGTGCCAATCCCGCTTTGAACAAGTGAAGAAACAACAGATACTTCCAAAGAATAGAGCGGTTGCATAGTGGACAATGCAAAAACCATTAGACTTCTCATCTACAAAAAAAAAAGGGAAAACAAATGTCAGAATATTTCTTTCCTCATTCATTGGTGACAGAGTTACGCTTGTAGAATAACTTCTGGATTTTTGTGGAATTAGATGGAAGACATTGTTTTTATAAGTTTTTTACCAAAAAGCAGATCTCTACAGTTTGAGAAAGTTTAATGAAATTTTAGACATTGCCTGTATATCTAGGCCAATTATATATAATTAGATAAGTTTCATTTTTAAAACTGTATCATGTTCATCCTAGCATGCTGTTTCGGCTACCTCCACTGACTACATGGAGCAGATACTGCTCCAAAAAGCTCTCTGAATGCATATAAGACAATAGTATATTTTGTTGCTCTCCTCTATCTGCCTACCACTAAAAAAAAAAGTCCCTCACTCACTGTATCTTCGTATATAGATAGTGACATTTCAGTTTTGACTTTGAGCTCCTAAGAATTCAGTTTC
Source organism: Streptopelia decaocto (assembly GCF_964273445.1). Classification (NCBI taxonomy): domain Eukaryota; kingdom Metazoa; phylum Chordata; class Aves; order Columbiformes; family Columbidae; genus Streptopelia; species Streptopelia decaocto. The sequence goes on along the minus strand of NC_138670.1, from coordinate 4,706,928 downwards.
CTCCTAATTTTGAGCCATTTTCTTTTCTTCTCCCCCTCCCCTCTTTTTTCCATGAGTGACTGCATAACAATTGAGGAACAGAACCCTGATAAAGAGCTTATACCTGTTTGCTATCCGGTATCGTCATGACTATCAGTTTAGCATTGGCAAGCCCTTGCCTACAGAACAAGAAAGAAAAAAGAAAGCAAAATACTCTATAAATCTTACATTAAATGCATGAAATATTTTTGCTTCTGAGTTTTAGAAAATTTAGTTTTCCATGGAAAGTGGTACATTTTAGAAACTCTACAGTGCACCTAAAAATAACAGTGTTTCAGCATATGGAGGACATGCATTTACTTCTCAGAATCACAGAATGACAGAATGTCAGGAATTGGAAGAGACCACAAAAGCTCATCCAGTCCAATCCCCCTGCCGGAGCAGGAACACCCAGATGAGGTTACACAGGAAGGTGTCCAGGCGGATGGCACCAAGGATAAGTTGTTCCATCAGTTTCCCAGGGATGGAGGTGAGGCTGACCAGTCTAGAGTTACCCGGGTCCTCGTTCTTGCCCTTTTTGAAGATTGGAGTGACATTTGCTTTCCTCCAGTCCTCAGGCACCTCTCCCATTTCCCAAGACTTGGCAAAGATGATGAAGAGTGGTCCAGCAATGACCTCAGCCAGCTCCCTCAGCACCCACGGGTGCATCCCATCCAGACCCATGGATTTATGGATGTCCAGATTGCCTAACTGCTCCTTAAACTGCACCCTAAAACTGCTCCTTCTGGCATTTTTAAGCTTTTTAAATTGATCTGATTCTTATTTTTTTTAACCTGTCACAGAGCAATGGAAAGAGCCAAAAGTCTTCTAGTCTTAATTGCTGTTAATTCCTTTTGTATTTTAACCAATACACGCAGGTAGAGATTTTGGCTTCTCTATCTGCAGAATGAAGATCTTACTATTTATCTCTCCAAAAGACAAACAAGCTTTTTCTGTAACATCAGACTTGTAAGCAATATTACACACCACATTTTAGACGAGCATTTCCTGAATGATACAGGTTACATGCACGATCCCTTAGCAGTAAACAACAGAAAAACCAAGAGAAAGCAGAAAGCACCAAGGTTTTCTTTTCTACAACACAGAGCTAATGATACCTGTAGTCTAATTATTTTGTCCTACTGACAAGAAAGATTTCAGCAAAGATTTCTTAAGAATTCACTACCACAGAAAATCGAGTGTTTGTGGCACGTTTCATGTAACGATAAAGAACTTTGCAGTTTTCAGAACTGGTGCTTTACTTACCGTATGACTGGAGAAGACTCTGACTCTGTACTTAGAAGAAATTCTTCAATATATATTAAAGGCCAATTCCAAACAAGAGTAAGAGAATAAACATCCCACATGCTTAAGATATTCTAGATATTAAAAAAAGAAAATTATCAGGGGTTTCATATTTTCTTCATAAAATATTTTTTTTGTCTTTTTTTGAGCAGAATAGTAACACATTCCATAGCTTAAATAACAACTAGGAGAAGAATTAAAAAAAACACAGTAAGATCAAGATCCCTGGTAAATATAAGCATCTTTATTTTATAAAAACATATTTTAAAACTATGACTGTAAAAAATATTTTATAAGCTGGTTCAAGAACGCTGTAAAACGAAGACTAAACCAAATCATTACACTCACCTCTGTATCTAAAACAAACAGCAGATTGTCCAGAACTTGAAATTTTGCTGCATCTAAAAAATATCCATAGTCAAATACATAGTTCAAATACATAGAAATGTATTTGAAGAAAAAACATGTCCTCAGGCACCTCTCCCGTTTCCTAAGACTTGGTAAAGATGATGGAGAGCGGTCCAGCTATGACCTTGGCCAGCTCCCTCAGCACCCCTGGGTGCATCCCATCCAGACCCATGGATTTATGGATGTCCAGATTGCCTAACTGCTCCCTAACCCAGTCCTCATTAACCAAGGCAAACTCCTCCATTGTCCTGCCTTCCTCTGGGGCCTCAGTGGTACAGGGCTCCTCAGGACAGCCTCCGGCAGAGTAGACAGAGACAAAGAAGGCGTTCAGTAACTCTGCCTTCTAGTTTTATCTGCCACGTATTGGAAAAAGCTCTTCCTGTTGTCCTTGACGCCTCTCACCAGGTCTAATTCTGAGGAGGCCTTAGCTTTCCTAGTTGCCTCCTTACGCCCTCTGACAACAGCCTGATATTCTCCCCAAGTGGCCAGCCCCTCCTTCCACGATCTATTAATTCTATGGTTGTCTATAAAAAGTAAGGAAAACTCTTTACCTTTGATCAGACTTGAATCAGCAAAACTTCGAACAGACACCAGGTTATTGGTAGTGTCGACCTCCCATGTGGAGAGTACATAATCACCTTTACCCTGTCAGTAAAGGCAAAGTAAAATGCGGTTATACATTAGAAATTTGGCCATTGCCAGGTCTGCTTCTTCAATCAATCCTTCAACTTACAAACACACTTGGAATGCTGCAAAACTAATTAAAACTTTATTACTGGGTGATGTTGATGTTCAGAAAAAATATATTTATCCTTTTAGTTATTTAAATTTTTTCCTTTCTCCTTTTAAGACTGGCCTTTACTATAGTAACTCTTATAGTCAGCATCCCCAAATATTTTTGACTCCTCTAAAAACATCCACTTCCAGTTCTCATAGAACATAAAACCTGAAAGAAATGTACACTGAACCTGCTGAGAAAAACTGTGTTGAATTCAACAGGCTTCAGTGAATGGACTCAGAAAACTTGTTTTTAGTCCAAAATAACATTTCAAAATACGTCTGTATTTTTATTTTTTCAGTAGTTCCTGCACTTAATTCAAGCTTAAGGGTTTTGTTCAATTAGGACCTTAATTGTTACTTTGGCAAGCTGATGTTGAATGTGAACCTGACTGGAAAGCTCTTGCCAGCTTTGGCTTTGTCTCTGAGCTCAAGGTTGAGACTATAATTAGACTAGGCTGTGCAGGCTAGGAACTACAGTGATTTACTAAGGTCATGCAACCAGGCTGAAAATATTTTTCCCCGATCCATCAGAACAGGGAAAGTTCTGAAATTACAACAGTGATTTCCTTACAAGAAAAACTACGGACAGGTTGCAGAACTGATAACCTCTAAATATACAGTGAGGGAAATGAAAGACAAGTCTTAGTGCAAAAAGTTCACTGTCTTATTTTTCAGCCAGCTAGAGAAGAAGTTTTGCTGCAGATCAAAAAATGTCACTGATCCCATAACAATTGTTATGAGTATATTCTTAGTACTTACCCCAACTATCAAATGGATTTTGTTGGCTGAGTTACTTATCGCAAAATTCTGGCAGCCAAGGCTGTGATACTCTTCTGTGGAAATGAAAACTGTCTTTATCTGTCCTTGTAGCTTGTGGGGTGGAAGATGAAGGGAAAGGAAACAAAAGGGGAAGTCAGTGGGTAAAACCTTGAACTGCTTACTTCTCCATGTACAGAAAAAGTAATAATCATAATTATGAGTTGTAATAATAAACTGGTAAGTAGTGAATGAAATGTACACTTAAGACGTACGTTACAAGCTAGCAGGTATTTCTTACTTTCTTTGCTGTTATCATATCCATCTTGTCAATTGCTGCATTAAAAAAAATAAAATCAGTGTTAAATAAACATTTTAAAAGTGGAAAAAAGCCACTAAATTTTATATAAGATAGTTTAGTGCTAACCTAACTATGCTGAAAAACACTTTAGCCAGGATCTTTGACAGGGTCTATTTCTATCGAGCCACAGTACTGAGTTACAAAAAATTAACTAATAACAAGGCTTATACACTATTAAAAGTTTAAGTTATTCCCAATATTCCTCAGCGCAATCAAGACTGATTATAGCCTAAAATCCCATTTCCATGGTATTTGGTACTCTCTCTAAAGTGGCTCAGAGAAACATAAACTAAAGGAATTATTAGAAGAGTACAAAAATAATTATATTACAGAAGTAGTTTTATATCAGTTTCCCTTTAAAAACAAAGATGACACAGAAAATCCCAACTCAATATCTTATTCCCATTAGGAAGATGCACGGAAAAGCTTTTTCAATACAGCTCTTTCTGTTCAAATGGAAACTCCAGATGGTTTGTAGATCATCTTACCCTCCTGCATTTTAGCAAGTGGGAGACACGTAATGCAGAAGAATCCATTGCTTGTGAGAGTGAACACATGATAAACACCTAAAAAAATCCAATACAAATATTTCAAACTGAAGTATTCAATAGCCACAAAGAGACTACTTGTTTATGAGTAGGACAGTGAAATAACTGGGAAAAAAATCTGACCAATAAATTAGGCTATTTTTACACAAAAATTTTGTTGCCTTCAACGAAGCGCAGAATAAGTCCATATATCTTAAGAGTTTTGTTTGAAATTATAATATTTGTGTGCATCCATAAGACTGCAAATTCTGTTTTCATGACAAAACTACATTTAAAAAACTACATGTTGTTCTATAAGATCCCAGTCTTGATCTCTCGCAGTATCTTTAAAGGCAACTATTAAGTAAAGTGCATTTAATGTGTACAATGCTAAATAAAGTTGTATCTGATTATTTATTTTGTAGTGTCTTTCCCCGAGAAATATTAAAGGGGAACAAAATCTCAAAACTTGAGACAAGGGAAAAAAAAAAAATCAAATTCCTACCTGCATTTGTGTTATCTTTTTCAATAAAGAGATTTAAGTAAGTCTTTTCACTTGAAGATTTTTCAACCAAAATCTAAAATAGGATCAACATAAAGACTATTAGACTATTATTCTGTATTTTATTTGAAAAATATTTTGAATATTGATCATCAGTTCAAACTTTAAACTTTTTTCTGTCATGAAGAACCAGTTCTTGTTTAAACATGTCATCCCATTGTGGTGGATGTGGTGTACCTTGACCTGAATAAGGCATTTGACACAGTCTCCCACAGCACCCTCACAGCTAAACTGAGGGAGTGCGGTCTGGATGACCGGGTAGTGAGGTGGACTGTGAAATGGCTGAAGAGAAGAAGCCAGAGAGTCGTGGTCAATGGGGTGGACTCCAGTTGGAGGCCTGTATCTAGTGCAGTGCCTCAGGGGTCAGTGCTGGGGCCTGTATTATTCAATATATTCATCAATGAATTGGACGAGGGAATAGAGTGCACTATCAGCAAGTTTGCTGATGACACCAAGCTGGGAGGAGTGGCTGACACTGGAAGCTGTGCTGCCATCAGAGACCTGGACAGGCTGGAGAGCTGGACAGGGAAAAATCTAATGAAATATAACAAGGGCAAGTGTAGAGTCTTGTATCTGGGCAGGAACAATCCCAGGTTCCACTATAAGTTGGGGAATGACCTATTGGAGAGCAGTGTAGGGGAAAGGGACCTGGGGGTCCTGGGGACAGCAGGATGATCATGAGCCAGCACTGGGCCCTTGTGGCCAGGAAGGCCAATGGTACCTGGGGTGGATTAGAAGGGGGTGGTCAGTAGGTCAAGAGAGGTTCTCCTGCCCCTCTACTCTGCCCTGGTGAGACCACACCTGGAATATTGTGTCCAGTTCTGGGCCCCTCAGTTCCAGCAGGACAGGGAACTGCTGGAGAGAGGCCAGCGCAGGGCAACAAAGATGATGGAGTGGAGCATCTCCCGTGTGAGGAAAGGCTGAGGGAGCTGGGGCTCTTGAGCTTGGAGAAGAGGAGACTGAGGGGTGACTTCATTAATATTTACAGATATATAAAGGGTGAGTGTCAGGAGGATGGCGCCAGGCTCTTCTCGGTGACAACCAGTGAGAGGACAAGGGGTAATGGGTTCAAACTGGAACACAAAAGGTTCCACTTAAATTTGAGAAGAAACTTCTTCTCAGTAAGGGTAACAGAACACTGGAATAGACTGCCCCAGGGGATTGTGGAGTGTCCTACTCTGGAGACATTCAAACCCGCCTGGACACCTTCCTCACCTAGGTGTTCCTGCTCCGGTGGGGGGATTGGACTAGATGATCTTTTGAGGCCCCTTCCAATCCCTAACATTCTGTGATATTGTGCTTATTTGTTACTTATGGGAACAAAAGTGTCCCTTTAAACTGTTTGTTCAAACTGCAAGATGTGTTCACAAAACAAGAATGTTTATATTTTGATATTCGAAAGAAAGAATAAACCAGCTCAAGAAATTCTAAGAACAAAAGGTTTTCAGCAAAATTAGAGCAGAAAAATTACTGTACCTTGGTTAGCAAGGTTTGTTTAGATGGTATGTGAATAAGATGGAAATTGCCACTTCTCTCACCCACCACAAGAAATTGGTTTTCTTGACACGTACCAACTACATCTACATCAGAATCTGAAAAGTTCCATGGCAAAATGTCAAACATTAATATTTGTTTTTTAATAGACATTCATATTCGAAACACAGGAATTGAACAGTACAGTGTCCTTGATTTCTTCAAAATTATTTACTTTGATTAAACTATGTACAGGAAAGGGCATACAGGGAGTGGTTTTGGTATCCATTATTCCCATTTCGGTGAAAAGTTAGTGAGCCTTCTAATTGAATTGTACAGATTACTTAGTTAATAGTATACAGAATCAGCAATCACTATTACTTAGGTATTTATTATAATGTTTTATTTTACAGGCTAGTTAAGTATGCAAGATACTTGCTAGTTTCCTATATAAACCTAACATAGATATGTTACGAGTCAGTTTTAACTTTCAGTGGAATTCCAAAGGGATGAACTTACCAAGCTGAAAGTACATCTGGAGGAGCTGCCCGGTGCTGTCCAGAAGCGTCACGGATCTGTCAACAGCAATGATACTGCCATCCCTTGAGCTGCATGCAAACAGCTGTGGGTTAACAGAGACCTAAGAAGAAAAAGGATCTTAAATATAATATGACAAAGCTCTGGTAGTAATTAAGAAAAATAAAAACACAGTTCTGATGAACGCTACTTTTTCTGAAGATTTGATCTGAAGGAGCGTATTCACTTGGTACAACGCAGTTCCACATTCGTGTCCTAAACCTACGGGGAGCTGCACAGTCCCTGTGTCATCATTTGCCAGAAGCTCAATTTCATTCCACATGTTTACCTGCAATAAAGGAACATGCTGTAAAGCTTTAAAAAAGTTATATGACCACACACAATTTTGTTATTCTATTGTGATTCTGTGCCCAGGAGGTAGAGTAGTACAATAAGCCTCCTAAACGTAAATTACATGTCTAAAAAAGACAAAGTTAAGTCACAAGAGCAATGTGACTCCCAGCTGATGTCCCCAGCGGGCCCGACCGAACGCAGGACAGGTTTCGCGCCCGCGGCTGAGGCAAATCCCGTGCTAGAGAGCCCTCCCCACCGACCAGCGGACACCCCTGCCCACAGGGACCGCGATCCGCTCTCCCATCTCCTCACCGCGACCCCGGGGGCCGGTGACAAACCGCGACCGCCGCCCCGCCGCTGCCTCAGGCTTTCAAATTGGCGGGAGTCCTGACTAACGCTACGGGTCGCAGCGCGGCCAAACCACCTCCAAAGGCGAACGGCACCGTTGCTAAGATACCGCCTAATCCCTGTGCGCCCCCAGAATGCACCGCGGCTCCCGCGCGCACAGCCGCCTGCCCCCGCCCCGCGGTTACATCCGGGCGCCTGCAAGGGAGAGGGAGGGTGGGGTTTGTCGCCTCGGTTCGTGAGCGTTGCGGTCGCTGAGGGAGGTTGAGCCGCTTGTGAGGAGTTGTCGTGGGGGAAGCGACGTCCCGGGCGCTCGGTTATGGCGGTGAGTGGCATTCGCCGCCGGGATTTTTGCAGAATAGACGGATTGGGAAGGGGGCTGCCGCGGGGCGGGAGGGAAGAGCGTGTGAGACGGGGAGGGCTGGGTCGGGCGGCCGTGTGCGCGGAGAGACAAAATGGCGCCCGCCGCTCCTTCGCTTGTCGGCGCCATGATGGGCCTCGGGGTGGGGGTGGCTGCTTTTCACCCGTTACTTATCTCCTCGTTTCCAGAAGTTTCTCTTTTACTTCTCTGGGCTTGGAGAGAAGCGAGGAAGCCTTGTGACTTAGGCCCTGTCATTTTCTGGCTGGGGAGGGAAGTGTTGCTGCGATAGGAGCAGGCGTTTCTCAGAGGGACTGAGGGAGCAGCCAGGCCGGCTGGGCCGTGCTCAGTTCACGTTCCTGTAGCTTTCCCTGCCCGATTCTTTATCTTTGTGTTTAGTCACAGGTCTATTATCCTACTATATTTATGATTAATTTCGGTAGGAAATGCATCTGCTGTAGTTATCACAGTCCTTTATGTTCATACACGACCTAAGAGTGTAATTTTATTCTCTTTTAAAAATCTATGTGGCCTGTTAACGTATAAAAGTGTTCGTGTGGCCTGGTAATATATAAAGGTGTTTGTCCCATAATTGAGTTGAAGAACCAATACGAATCGTTATCAAACCCGAAGTGGTTATTTTTTACAAAAGTTATTAAATAGTCTTGAGTGCAAGAAAAGAAAATGCCAAACAAATCGGATTCTAAACTGATTAAACTCTTCAAAGTTGGCTTTAAATACTTTGTGGTGTTTAATCTGGTATTTTAAGTTCTTGTTTTGAAACTTTGGCCTGTCAGTGGTGAAACAAGAGGACTGAAAACTTCTGGAAGAAATTAATCCCCCCCCTTTTTTTTTTCCTTTTTGTGATGCTATTTAGGTTTATATAACTTAGCTTGTTAAGGTACATTTTTCTGTAAAATGGTTTGAAGAATTATGGACTTGTAGTTTTGCATCTAGGTTATAGGCACTATCTTTGGGGTTCCTCTAAAGCAGTAAGTGAGGGGTGTGTTCAAGACCCTGTAGCCATCTAGTTGAAGTCTGTCATCCTTTTTTTGCTGTGTTTTTGTAGAGCTGAGAGATTTCTCTAAGGTGCAGTGCACAAGGGCATTAGTGAGTAGCAATGTATATAAATAATGAGACTGGTAGCCTTGGTAAATGTGGCAGTAGGCTGAAGTTCAGTTGGGTAGTATGTTTAAAAACCTGGTTCGTTTAGACTGTTAGCTGGTATTCTCTGTGCCCTTCTCAAGTGTTGTGGTTTAACCTCGGTCAGCAACTAAGCACCACGCAGCTGCTTGCTCACTCTCCCCCGGTGGGATGGGGGCAAGAATCAGAATAGCAAGGAAACTCATGGTTTGAGGTAAAGGCAGTTTAATAAGTAAGCAAAAGCTGCATATGCAAGCAAAGCAAAACAAGAAATGCATTCACTTCATCCCATCGGCCAGCTGTTCAGCCATCTCCTGGGAGGCAGAGCTCCATCGCATATAGTGGTTACTTGCGAAGATGAATGCCATAACTCTCAACATCCCCTCGTTCCTCCTTTTTCCCCCAAAATATGTACCGAGCATGATGCCATATGGTGTCAAATGCCCCTTTGGCTGGCTTGGGTCAGCTGTCCTGGCTTTGCTCCCTCCCAGCTTCTTATGCACCTGCTAGAACATGGAAAGCTGAAAAGTCCTTGGCTTCTCAGCAACAGCAAAAACATCAGTGTTCTTCTCATACTAAATCCAAAACACAACTCCTTGAAAGAAAATCAACTCTATCCCAACTGAAACCAGGACATCAAAATTACTTCAAAATGTATATTTATAGAAATACCAAAATTCCTTTGAAACTTCTTGTAACTGAGTCTTTTGGAAGCCTTAGATGGAAAAGGGAGGCTCTGAGTAGAAGTGGGGGAAGTGTAGATAAGCAGATGATAGATGTGGAATGCCAAGGATTGTGATGGCAAAGATCACAAATAGGGTAGTCAGTTTCTACTCTTTATCTAATGTTCTAAAGCGTCACAGACTATAGTTCAAGCTCTACTGCAGATGTCCATATGCTCATGTGTTTTGAACTAGATATCAGTATACCACACAAACAGAGAAGTGAACAGCTGCTTTATCTCTCACTCTTTAAGAGATTTTCCTATAGATGTATCTTTGTACCGTTGAAAATTAATAACAGATTGGACAGACTAAAGAGTAGATTTACTTGCAGCATGTTATGAAGGAAGTCTACGATTAATACACAATATATTACTGACAGTCTGTAATATCTGTTGTTTGAGAAAAACTAACTGCTTTGTTCTCAAAATAATAATAATTAAATTAAATATAATTAATAATAATTAAATATATTTAACTCATCATTTGAGAAGTTTTCAAGTGTCTTGTTCCATTTGCAAATAAAACTGCAGCTGGTAGAAGATCATGCCAGTTCAAGTCCTCTGTGACTTAGAACTGTTAGGACTACTCACGGTTACTCATGAGTTTGTCTTTACAGAAAATAATTTTAAGTTCGTCTTCAGAGGACGTACTAAGAAAATTGTTTTTCCTGTTCTTCAGTCCTAAGATTTTGCTTTTTAAACATCTGTTCCCATGTGCAGGGTAGTGATACAGAACGAGATGGAGTAGCCCCAGAAAAATCCTCTCCAGAAAGAGAGAAGAAAAAGGAACAGTCAGATGCCTCTAGTTCTCCCAGAACATCAAAGCATCATTATTCAAGATCACGCTCACGGTCAAGGGAAAGAAGACGGAAGTCAGGTATGGTCTTCATATAAGCGAAGTTGCTTATATGTTCTGGTGTGTGCTTGTAGAACTGAAATCTCTTTAAAGCTTTTTTGGAAGAAACATACAGACTTGGCTCTAGTAACTTGTTAGAATTGGCAGGAAAAAGTAGCTACTAATTTTGGTTTTGTATCTTAAATGTCTTGTTTTGAAACTTTTCTGTTTCAGTGATAGAAGTGCTAAGGAAAAGGGTATCAGTGGTCAGGGGCTGTTGGGGGGGGGACAAGACCAAACAGAAAACCATACTATTTTGTCTTTATTTTAATTTGATATGCTTAGACTGGGATACTTTTGCATGGTTGTAATAAAAATAAGATCACCTGGCTGAGGAATGTGACTGGAATATGACATGGGCTCGTTTTTCCCTGTTGGAGCTAAAATAAATGTGAACAAAGAACAGGGTATAACATCTAGAGTTTGCTTTCTGCAGTAGGTATTCAAATAGTGCTGTTTATTTTCTAAATCTCTGATCTTGACTTTAGGTGGGGTGGAATAACTGAAAAGAACTAGAAACATTATAGCCAGCTGATCTTCTCTTTAACTTGGTAAAAAACAATAAATGTTTTGTTTTACAGATACTGAAGGAAGAAAACACAGAAGCCGGAGCAGAAGCAAAGAGGTAATTAACACTTTGTAGCGTTTAGGTAATTGTACAATACATCTTAAAGTATCTTGTAGTAATGCACATATGTGTAAATCTGTATAAATGACTTTATGGTAAGTACAAGAAATTGGAAACTTTAAGCTTAAAAATGGATATGGAGATCCTTTCATAGTGACGCATGATTGCAGCCATCATGTTGACAAGGTAATAGTTTTATATAAAAATGCTTTCAGAAACTAGTAACTTAATTTCTTTTTTCATGGAAACAGCCAAAAGAAAGAATTCATGTGGAGAAGTAGAATGGTGTTCTTGATGACTTTCACAGAGCTTCCATTAACCAAAAGCCTTGAATAGTTTTATTCCTGGCTGATGTTTAGGACTTTCAATGACACATACCCATTGCTTAAGTATATTAAAAATAATACCCCACATGACTGAGCTCTGTTTATTGCATCCTTTAATTGTAAAGACTGTCATAGCTTGACAAACAAGCTGAGTCGGCTGGGAACATGGCAGTAGCAGCAGGGCTGTCTCTTTTTTTTTTTTTTAGATAAATGTGTGTGTGTATATTGGAAAGTGAGAAGAGACAGCATGAATAATACCCTGAAAATATAATATTTTCTCTGGTGTGCAAGCCAGTTATGAGCAAACCAGGGGCATCAAAATAGTCACAAAAAAACCTTAAGCCATGTGGGGCAATAGCAGGCTGGGTCAGATGAGGGACTTTTTAAATTTTGACCCAGGTCAGGAACTTCTACTTCCCTCATGCCAATGGAAGCTCTGTTTAAAAAATGAGGAAGAAAAAAATAAAAAAGCAGGAAAAGAAAAATAATCTAGGAGAGTTTTTGTGAAATTGAATATATTGTTTAGCTCACATGATAACATTTCTATAATAAATCATACTCAGCGTGCTAATGCGCGAAGAGACTGAACTGAAGACGCTGCAGACTCAGATAGCAAAATTATAAGCCTACTTCATGATAAGGTAACTATTAGTCATTCAAACTCATATTTCCCTTAAAAATATCTTAAATCCGTTATGGGATATCATGGTGGTTTATTACTAAGTGTGTGCCTGGAAGACGTGGTTAAAATATATATATATAGATCTGTTAATGTTGAAAATAAAGGTCCTTGGTTATAATTATGTCCAGTGTTTTGCCATGCTGTTGCATCTAATCTTACACAATTTATTTAACAGTTCCTAAGTTTCACGGAGTGAGCAGATAAGGAATAATGTCTCACAGTAGATTTACTGTTTTCATTCATTTGCAAGATTAAGCTCTTCGTCTGTAGCCTAAATACTGCGTATCAGTAATTCTTTTTGTCTACCAGAACAACTACTTATGTAAATATATAATTAAAATTAATATACAGGTAACATCACAAACTTCAGATGTGTTTTTATGTAACAACTGATTATTCAAGGAGTTAATAATATACTGTAAAAGCAGGAAAAATATTATTGTATTCTTGAAGAACTATAATTAAATATGTTTAGAAATTGATATGTGTTAATAAGGAGTTAGAAAGGCTTGAGTAAGCCAATTGTAGCATCTTTTCCAGACTTGTTTCTTTTGAGAGAGTTATGATTGGTTATGAAAGGTTTTATGAGTGGTTAACAGATTTATGTGAGGAAAAATAAAAACAAACCTGAAGAATTGGGGTTTACTCTAAAAGGAATGTATCATGCTTAAATTGAAACACAACATTATTTAGAAATGAGATTTAAGTGAGCTATGCTTTTGTGCTAGAAAGATTTCAAAATAAACTGGATATACTAAGAAAAGGTGTTGATGTCATGACTTAGTCTCTAAGGAAAACACTGGCAAAAATCAGACCTGACCTTGCTAAGTATTTTTGGCCTTGTGGCTATAAAAAGGGATCTTTTTTTAAGAGGCACTGCAGGAAGAAATTGCAGTGTAGCAGAGCACCATATATGTAATTTAAAGCTACTCTGGGAGGTCTCAGAGTGATGCATGTTAGTTTTAAATACTAAAAATGGGATATCAACCATGTCACTTATTACTTTGCTTTTTGAAAACTGTTAGTATTTACTGACAGAAGAGTTGTGCTCTAAAAATTAATTATCTAGTGATGGATAGAAGATTGTTTTAGTTCTAAAAGCAAACAAAATAGTATACGTCTGCAACTATGTATGGATTTTAGTAACTTTCTATGTGGTAGGCTTAGGCAAATATTGAATATTCATTACAAATGTATGCATATATGCACATTCAGAAATTATCAGATACTTAAAGATAGGTACTTATTATATGTTTGGAATGGAGACAGTAACTGAGAATGACAGTTTTTGTTACAATGTTGTGAACTCTTATATGGAAACACTGTAAAGATACCTGATGGATGCTTTAGGAATCCTTTAGGCAGTGGGGAGGAGGGAAAAGGGGAAAAAGTTATAGCGTGCATTTGCAACTTTGGGTAGTTGGTGGCATTAGGTAAAACAGCCATCACTGATGATTGAGTCACACTCCTAAGGTTACTAATGTTGCATCACAACTTATCATTTTTTATCTTCTGATACCCATACTAACTCTCTTTGTTGCACTATTTTCCTGAAAGAACCAACTTCTTCTTAAAACAGGCAAGAAGACATGAATCCAAAGAGAAGTCCTCCAAGAAGCACAAATCTGAAGACCACAATGACAAAGAACATTCTTCTGACAAAGGAAGAGAGAGCCTAAATTCATCTGAAAATGGTGAGGATCGACACAAACGTAAAGAGAGAAAATCATCAAGAGGGAGGAGCCATTCAAGATCCAGGTCTCGTGAAAGGTGAGTTGTTTTACATGATTATTTTCCAAGACCATATGCAAAAGCAGTATTTGGGATTTGTGTAGGCTCTGAAGTACAGCTGAATTACATTCTTGACCTAATTTAATGCTAAAACATCAATTTATATTGCATGTTTCAGTTTTCATTGGGTAGTGCATTTGCTGCTACTTGTTTTTTTCAGACTGGTTCTGTGTAAAATTACTTATATAGGTGACCTGTCTCATTTATATTTAGTATATAGAATATAGAAAATATGTAAACAGAATGTATTGAATGTTCCCTGTTGTCAGTGACAGGAAAGAAAATACACTTTAGCAATGCTTTGGCTTTTTACATCCTAAACCAAGACCTTGCCCAGACGCAGTGCTGTCTCAGCCTCCCTGTGCTGCAGGCCACCTGGTACACTGCTGGTAGGAGAATCGCTTGGGACAAGCAGATTGCTGCCAGCAGAACTTTTCAGCCAGCTCTGCTCAAAGCTGAGGGATCTGCAGCAAACATGATGGCAAGGAACAGGCTTCAGCTAATAATACACTGAGGGACGGTGTGTGACTCACAAAGTGAAATTTGGCATCCGTTCCCCAAGGTGTTGGAATACCATGGGGAGGAAGAGAGTTTTGTTGCCTTTAATCTGATGCAAGATTCATAAATTCCTTTGGCTGTGTATTTGTTTTGAAATGTACACTGTAATGAACAACTAAAAATAGCTGTATTGATGAGTATAATTGTTTACATAAACTCTGCTAACTCACTTGTCTGTTGTGGCTGGTGGGAGTGTTTAGTTCCTTTCCAATTTCATCTCAGTCTTACAACTTAAACTGTTCAAGGCATGAACTCTTCATGTGTAGTTTGCAGTCTCCCCACCCTACCTGATGCTTTTTGCCCTGTGGTGACAAATCTGTATGTAAATCCTTAAGCAGAAGCTGAGTTTAAACATGAGAATATATGTAAAAATTTGGGACGTGTGTTTCAGACGTCATCGTAGTAGAAGTCGTGATAGGAAAAAATCCCGATCTCGCAGCAGAGAGAGAAAACGACGTATAAGATCTCGTTCTAGATCAAGATCTAGACACAGACATAGAAGTAGAAGTAAAAGCAGAACTAGGAGTAGAAGCAGGTAAGTGTTAACTTTTGTATACACTTACTGGTGATATTTGGTTGAACATTCTGTGGTGGGCTGATGTATAGAAGAATGATGGGTTTGCCAGTTAATGCGTGTTTCGTGTAACTAGATGTGTTTGGTGTTTTCTCAGCTGTACCGGTACAGTGGGTTAAGTATTGGGTAGTAGTGATGACCACAGTTCAAGCTCTTCTTGGTTTCTTGTACCACAACTGAATTTACTGGTTTTAATAGGATATTTAAATGATAGTTAAGTGCAAAAAATTTAAGATAAAACCCGCCCTTTCATGTGCTTAACATGAGAGTAGTGTGGTTGGAAAAGGACTAGTTTAAAAATAGTACTGTATATACCTCTCTGTTTATATATCATAAAAGGGAAGTTTAACTGGAAATCACTGGCTGTAAGAGCAGATAACACTGATCAGAAGCTAAACCTGATCAGCTCCACAGACTTTACTTAAAAAATTGTTATCTGTGAGCTAGCAGTTAGTGTAGTGCTAATGGAGATTTAGTGTCAGACAGAATGTTTCTGCTCGAGTGTACTATTCTGTGTTAGTGATTACCAGCTCCTTTTTGTCACGTTAAATGTGAGAATATTTATCATGTTAATTTTTCTCACTGTCTTGGGTGCTTTCATTTCTTCCTTAAATTCTTGAAGCACAGATTGAAACACTAGCTAGACATGTACTGGCTTATTCTGGGTCTGTTTGACAGACTTGAAATCCTTGCCTCACCTGGGATATGCTAGAATTGAGGTTTTCATCACTGTGTAGAAGTTAATGTTTTCAAATATCTTGGCGCAGAGTTGTGAGCCTATTTGTATGTATCACCTTTGCATTCTTAAACCCTGTAGGATTTTCTGAATGAGTAAGCTGAAATATGATTTAATGACTGCTACAGTTCTGTTTTTTCCTTCCTGCTTGTTTAAAGTAAAACAAGTAGTTTGGATACACATTGGTGTCCCTTCAGTGCTCCCAACAAAGTGTTGACAGTGTTCCAGTTCATTTAGTAGTATTTTCACTAGAGTATTTCAAATTGCATATTTAAAGGATGTAGAAGTTGGTTATGACTACTCAACATTACGATGGATCGTTGGAGACTTAAGAATCTAGCACGCTTGCGTAGTGCTCCATCACCACTTGTGAAACTGTTAAGAAGACTTATCTTACTGAAGAAGTAGTTGAATTACAGTGTTTGTGTCACATTTTATTTTGGCGTGCACTTTCTACCAAACTTTCAGCTGGGGTGAGTAGAGCTGGGTTTTCAATTGGTGTACATGTTACTTGCATTTAATGGTTATTTAAGCCACCTTCAGCATGAGATGTAAGGCTTCAGTTCCCCATTATTTCCATTTATTATAGATGATGTGCACTTACTGAAAGTCACTTTGAACACTTTGTGTTTAATGTGTTTAATGGCTCTGTGAAAACTTCACATCCCAAGGAGTTTTTTGTTTCTGCAGTTGAATTCAAATCACAGAATCACAGAATATTAGGGATTGGAAGTGACCTCAAAAGCTCATCCAGTCCAATCCCCCTGCCAGAGCAGGAACACCCAGATGAGGTTACACAGGAGGGCATCCAGTTGGGTTTTGAATGTCTCCGGAGTAGGAGACTCCACAACCTTCCTGGGCAGCCTGTTCCAGTGTTCTGTCACCCTCACTGAGAAGAAGTTTCTTCTCAAATTTAAGCGGAACCTTTTGTGTTCCAGTTTGAACCCATTACCCCTTGTCCTATCATTGGTTGTCACCGAGAAGAGCCTGGCTCCATCCTCCTGACACTCACCCTTTATATATCTGTAAACATTAATGAGGTCACCCCTCAGTCTCCTCTTCTCCAGCTCAAGAGCCCCAGCTCCCTCAGCCTTTCCTCACACGGGAGATGCTCCACTCCCTTCATCATCTTTGTTGCCCTGCGCTGGACTCTCTCCAGCAGTTCCTTGTCCTTCTGGAACTGAGGGACCCAGAACTGGACACAATATTCCAGATGTGGTCTCCCCAGGGCAGAGTAGAGGGGCAGGAGAACCTCTCTTGACCTACTAACCACCCCCCTTCTAATCCACCCCAGGATGCCATTGGCCTTCCTGGCCACAAAGACCCAGTGCTGGCTCATGATCATCCTGCTGTCCACCAGGACCCCCAGGTCCCTTTCCCCTACACTGCTCTCTAATAGGTCATTCCCCAACTTAGACTGGAACCTGGGGTGTTCCTACCCAGATTCAAGACTCTACACTTGCCCTTGTTATATTTCATTAAATTTTTGCCTGTCCAACTCTCCAGCCTGTCCAGGTCTCTGGATGGCAGCACAGCTTCCAGTGTCAGCCACTCCTCCCAGCTTGGTGTCATCAGCAAACTTGCTGATAGTTCACTCTATTCCCTCATCCAGATCATTGATGAATATATTGAATAATATAGCCTGAAACAGAACAGCAAATGTGGGAAGAAAAAGTAAGGGGATAGTTATAGTTTAGGAATTTCTTCAACTGGAGACATGGCTTGTTGGATAGTGATGGATATACTGCAAGAATCCATTTCTTGTGAGTACTGTATTTGTCTCACAGATCCTAGAGACGGAAAATAAGTGAGACATAAGTATTTTTTAACAGTAGCTAGGATGCTTCATCAAGTTCTGGGTTCAAGTTATGGGGCAAGCCTCAAGGAAAACTTCACAATCCAGATAAACAGGATGTGGAAACCTACCCTATTAAAACTGAACTGTGGAATGAACCCCCTTATTCATGACATGCAATATTTGGTGTGTTACAGTTAGCAGGCTATGACAGAAGCATTTGTAAATAGTAAACCTTGACCTTCTCTTGAGGGTTCTCTGCATAATCTCAGGCTCATGTTTTCAAGTGATCTGTGCTCACTAGTGTTTAGACTAACCTTTTCATTCTGTGGGCATGTAGACCCTCCTGGCAGTTCTTTTGTAGCATTACTCTGATGAAATGCTGGGTGGAAAACATGACACCATCTGCTTGTTTCAAATGGAAATACTTAAATACAAAAGCTCAAATATTTATTTCCTTGATGTTTACCAGTGCAATAAAGCATCAGACCAAAGACAAGACCAAACTACAATAGTCAGCACGGGAAAAATGAAGGTATCTTTGAAACATGCATTACATCCTATCTCAGGAATGCAGATCTGTCACTTCCCAGTGCCTGAATCTGCATCTTGTCATCTTCTATGAAAAGATAAGTCTCACCTCCTTTGTATTCTACCAGATTTGTCATGTAAACAAGGATCTCTTTTTATAACTTCAGTCTGTGTTTTGTGATGTTTGTAGATGCTGCCCAAGTTGCAAACAGAAGAAACAGAATATCTGAATGCCATTTAGAGTGGCTGTTGTCAAGTTAGCTATTATCTCAAATGGTTTATAATAACATTTAAGTATAAAATTGCAGAAATATTTTTGTACATCACAACTTACTGTTTATGGCAAATCTGGGGAAACCATGAGTGATGTCTCCTGTCATTTAAGCTTTCTTGGACACTTCAAGTATCTGTGATGTTTTTGTTTAAAACATCAGTGTCAGAGGCTTAAACAGGGATAAGCCCTTATCTTCTGAAATGTAGATATTAATGATCCTGACAGAGATACTGCTATTAGCCCTTTATATGTGTATTTTGAGCAGCTGTTGCTTAGGTGGGACTTGATGTATATGTCATCAGAACGACTTCTGTTTGGGAAAAGGTGGGGCGAAAGTTACTAAAGGAGAATTGAGCAGAATATTTTGGTATTTTGCTTAAAAATATATTTTAACTGGGTTCTTTTCAGATTGTCAGGCTCCAGATAATGCATGCTTCATACTTCTCTGCACAGTAGTGTCCTTCCCAAGAGCAAAGCCAAGACAAACCGCATGTGTTTAAACCAGCTCTCCCATTTAGCCATCCTCAAACAGTTGTCCAAAGCACATTTAGTGAAGACTATACAGAGGGGAGAGAAATAATAATTTCCCTGAGGACTATTCCAGTTTTTCAATTGGACCTCTTAAAAATTCTCCTTTTTTTACATAATTATAGTGCTGTGAGGTCTTTTGTGGTTTTTAAAGCATTCTTGTAACTTGAACCATTGTACAGTTCTCTTGCTATTCACTTTACCAAAAGTTACACAATGTTTTTCCTTGTCAGGTTTTAGAATGAAAATCTCTAGAGCCAGATCTGTTTATTCTAAACATCAAGTATAAGAGGGTAAATGAATACCCAGAATTACATGTTCTGTTATATTTGCAGTTGGAAATCTTCAGTTTTAGCACTATCTTGTAACAAGGCAAGTGTGACTGTTGCATTGTTCTAGGACAATCTCTGTGAAAGCTGTTCTTGAGAGCTCTCCAGATTAATTATTAAGCTGTGTTTTGGAGTTATGATCAAATAACTTTATTAAATATTATGGTATATATGTACCTTCATTGTTTTAGCAACTCTTGTTAACTTTGGTTACAGAGAGCGAAAGAAAAGAATTGAAAAGCCCCGAAGGTTCAGCAGGAGTCATAGCCGGAGTCCAAGTCCACCACCTTTTCGGGGACGAAATACAGCTATGGATGCACAGGAAGCATTAGCCAGAAGGTCAGGAATTGTTATTATTTTAATGATATGTAACATAAATAAGCTGCTGCTGCTGTTGATTTTGCGTGTCTAAATATTTTTATTCTCATGTACTTACTTCTAGACTGGAAAGAGCAAAGAAACTGCAAGAACAGAGAGAGAAGGAAATGGTTGAAAAACAGAAGCAGCAGGAAATGGCTGCAGGTAATGCATGTGTGTTACATTCATTCCTAAACAGTAGTGTGAGTGGAATGGAGCCTCCTGTGTTGAGTGTCACAGTCCTGTTGTCTGTATAATTGTTAACTTGGTCCATGTATAAGAACCGTAACTAGAACACATTTGAAAAAACAAATCCAACACAAACAAACCCAACCAAACTAGACATAAAACCCCAATAAAAACAGTCAGGATTTCTTGTCACTTACCGGGTATACAGCAAAAATTGTTGTATGTTAGGCTGGTAGATGATTTTGTGGTAGTCATTGGACCCTTCCTTTATGCGTCATTAAGCAAGAGTTTGAAATCCGTTACCAGCTCAGGCGTATTTAGATTCATGAGTTACGTTAGTTTCACTTTCAGTTCTGGTTTCCCAAAAATATTGGAGACATGTTTCTTAATTTACAAACAACATGTATTTTATCATGCATTTTTATTTGGACACTTTAAACTTATTTCTGATGAAGGGAAGTGTTTGAGGCTTCTTTTGTTTGTTTCTTGTTTGTTTTTGCCTAGTAAAGTCTGAACTTATTGTCTGATAGCAAATTACCTTTCTTCTTCAGCGGCTGCAGCCACTGGAGGTTCTGTTATTAATGTTGCTGCTCTGCTGGCATCGGGAACACAAGTAACTCCTCAGATAGCAATGGCAGCTCAGATGGCAGCACTGCAAGCAAAAGCACTTGCAGAGACTGGAATAGCTGTCCCGAGCTATTACAACCCAGCAGCCGTGAATCCAATGAAATTTGCTGAGCAAGAGAAGAAGCGGAAGATGCTTTGGCAAGGCAAAAAGGAAGGGGTAATATTGTCTTTTCTCATTTTCATAAAATTTGTTTGGAAACATCTTGCACTCAAGACAGTTTAAGGATACTTATCAGTGTTATTTCTAGTAAAATTACTTTCATATCTGTTACAAAGTTTCCCTATTAGCAGCAGCCCAAAACTTCAGGAGGCAAAGGACTGAGATGACTAGACCTAGGAAACCCCCTGATGTCATAAAACTCAAGAGGTGTAGCTCAATCTTAATTTTACTTTTGCCAGTTTGCTTACAGCTTGCAACTGAGTATCAAATATAGATGATCTCTTTTTACTGAAAAGTGATGACTAAGCTATTAGAAGCTATAATTGACCACTCTGTGTTTTTAGTATTGCTTTTTTGCTTGCTACTGTATTGTGATAGTAATGGAAAATTATATTAAAAAGTGATACATCTTTTTTTTTTTTTTTAACTTGTACAGGATAAATCACAGTCTGCAGAAATATGGGAGAAGTTAAATTTTGGAAACAAGGACCAAAATGTCAAATTCAGAAAGCTGATGGGCATTAAGGTAAAGAGTTCTGAATGTGTAATTAAGTGTATTATTACTTGTAGGACAGTAATTTCTTTTTTTTTTTTTCAATTGTACCAGTGAAGATGTAACTACAACAGGCAGTATCAGGTTAACAAACTTTAAGTATTTCTGATTAAAGTTCACAAGCACTATGTAAATCTGAATTCAGTTCAAATTACAGAATTTCATTATGTTTCTGTGTAACAAGGCAACTGTTATGATCTGTAACAGCAGTGGTAACTGTAACCAGTATTCCTAATCTGATAAATACTGTTGTTTGTATAGATGAATTAATTGGAGACATTTATTTGAATGAGTTAGCAAAGGAACTGGATTAAGGTCTCCGTGTGTTTTGTGACAGTGAGAGGAAAGCTACACTAGAATGGTCCAATAAAAGCAAATGCTTGAATTCTTACTAGCTTTTGAAAACAGTAATGAAAAATTGTGACACTTACGACACCTGCAGTATATGAAAACACCGCTTCCTACACAGCTAATGTTTGTTTCGTTCTGTTTGGTTTCTAGAGTGAGGATGAAGCTGGATGTAGTTCAGTTGATGAAGAGAGTTACAAAACGCTGAAACAACAGGAAGAGGTTTTCAGAAATCTAGATGCACAGTATGAAATGGCGAGATCACAGACTCATACGCAAAGAGGAATGGGATTGGGATTTACATCTTCAATGCGAGGAATGGATGCAGTTTGAAAAAAGAAAAAAAAAGAGGCAGTTTTAAAGTTTGGGACTATGGAAGGTTCTTGTTCAAATGTTGGGTCCTTGTTCACCAAAAAGCTAGCATTCTAGCTTGCATGGGTGTTGCATTGACTTTAATTTATTGAAAAATACAATTTTTTTGTAAATATCAGATCAGTGATACTGGTGTTAGTGTTGTAATCAGGTTATACCCACTTCCATTAAACTTGAGAGAACTATAGAAGGACAGTATTTTTTAGTTAAAGTTCTACTTTTCAAACCACGCAGCAGATGGGAAATGCTCATACATGAATATTTCGTGTCCACTGTCTTGTGTACTTTTGTACTTTAACCTGTACAGTTATTTTCAATTCCTGAAACATAAAAGAAACATTGTGTAGATGTTATTTAGCGGTCTGGGCCAATAGGCACATAATCCAGTGCAAAAAACCTGGTTAATAATAAAGACATTTTTTCTCTAAGGTCTTTCTTTATGTTAATTAGACTTTGAGGAAAGTAGTGAAGGCAAGTCAGGAAAACTAGTTGTGAAGGCAGAAAGAGTGTTTGTTTCTCTTTGTTCTTCTGCTTATTTGGAAGATTTTGAAGTAGGATATTTTCTAAAATAAGATTTGCAGTGTAGAGCACAACTTGGATGTCGAGCTTTTGTTTTTCTTACTTTTGGTCATGTTGATACTTGTAACTTTCAGTAAAGAGAGGGGGTTCAAAGCCCTGGGTGAGGCAGGTACCAGCGCAGCAGGGGGTTGCGGGGGGTAAAGCTGCCGCCTCCCATTTTGGGGACCCTTCTCCACAGAACTGCAGCTCCCAGCCTGCCTTGCGCCACCGATATCCCGACACGCACCGCGCCCGCCCGCAGAGTGCGGACCACAACTCCCAGCAGGCACAGCGGCCGAGGCCGGGCGCCGCCGCGGCGGGCTGCGCCCATTGCATGCTGGGAGTTGTGGTCCTCCGCCACCACAAGGGGACACGGGCCCGCTCGCCCGGCGCTTCCCGCTGAGAGCGGCGGCTCCTCCTGCCCTTTGCCCTCGCGGCAGCTCCCCCGCCCCTCCAGCCCCTCCCTTCCTGCTGCAGCTTAAGATGGCGGCTGAGGTGGATTTTGGGGACCGCGAGCTCTTCGAGCAGCTCGAGGAAGAGGACGGGCCGCCCCCACCGCCTCGCCTCGGCTTCGACGGGGAAGAGGAGGAGGAGGAGGGACCCGAGAAAGCTCTGGAGGAGCTGTACGCGCGGCTGCAGGACCGGGAGGAGACGGTGCGGCGGCTCCGGGCGGAGAATATCCTGACGGGAGAGGCAGGGCCTGATCGGGCGAAGGCGCGGGGGGAAGAGCGGGCCCCGCTCCTGCTGCTGGTTCCCTTCCGGGCCAGCCCTGACGGCTCCGGCCGTTCCCGCCGCCCGGGCCCCTCCGTGAGGCCGGGCCCCGCGGCCTCTCGGTGCAGCCGGGGCCCTGGCGCGGCCTGCCGGGCGCTGCGAGCCGAGCGGGGCTGGCGGGGCCGGCTCTCCCGGCGGCTCCTCTCCCCGGGAGCCGCGAGCCCGCGGCTCGGGCCGGTGGCTCTTTTTTCCTGGCTTCTGTCACTTCAGAGGAAGTTTTCACGGATAGCTTTCATTCTTAGAATGGCCGTGTCCGTGTCAGTTTCGCTCCAGTTGGCAGAGGAGGTGGTTGAGTTCTGGGGTGCTGAGATGACTGTTAAAACACTTGACGCTCGACTCCTTTCTGTTTTTCTAAGGAAAATAGCTGTACGTTCACTTCGAAAATCTGTTTTTAACATACCTAGACATAGTTTTAGACTGTTATATTTGGACTGGTTCCCTAAACGGTTTTGGGGTTAGATATTGTAGGAGAGTGGAATCTGAAGTGTTTTTTATAGTTTGTTTTCTATTTACAAGTGTTTATGTCTTACTGTTGACTTTTTTTGTGATGATTGTGGGTATTTTAAAATAAAATACTGTAAATGTGACAATTCAACCTTAGTGCACGTAATGAATTACACCATTTGGATTGTCACAGCTAGTCCTCTTTCATCTGTTTTGGTGGTGTGTTGGGGTTTTAAATTTATATATTTTAATTTTTTATGATTATTTTATTGTGTTTCTTTAGCAACAGGTGGATTAGTAAATAATTCTCTGTGCAGTGAAAAGGAAACTCTAAAACTATGCTTGTTATTCTGTGGAATTCTTGTTAGGTGTTTTCCTATTTGTTTTGATCCTTTAAGAGTCTCTGTCATCTGAAGAAAGTAACGTTCCTTAACAATAAGCTAACATCAAGAACTTAAAAGGAAGCTGAATATTCTGACTCGTCCTAGGTATGTTAATACTGACTTAAAACACTTTGTATGACTTATATGTGTTTGAAATAGAGTTTGTCCAAGATAACAGCTGCCTGAGGTAACAATGTCTACCACATCTTTTAGACACCTGGTTTCTACAGCCCCATCCCTCCTCAGATGTTGCACTTTCAAAATGCCGTTATCATTCATGAAAGGTCTTTTACACTTGAGTATTGAGAATTTCGTTTGCATTGCTGTAGGTTTATTTATTTGTGTGCATGTGTCTGTTCATGAAACTTATGTGGCCTTTAGAAAAACAGGTTTTTGCAAAGTTCAGCAGTGAGAACAAGTACATTTAAATGGCTGAATGAATAAGAGAGATTACTTATAAGGGCTTATAGCAGTTTACCACAGTTAGAAGAAAACTTCTGTAGTGTTGTGTTCTCTCTCATTTTCTTTCTTCCTCACACCAGGCAAACTGCTTTGCTTGGATGAGAATGATTTCTGTTTAAGTGAACAGGAACTTCTTAAAACAACAGAACTCGTATTGGCCAAACCTTCCTCTTTCTGTGGACTACAGACACTTTGCTGTGATAAAATGGATAGAGAATATTTACATTGAAGTTAATAACGCTAGCAATTTTGTCTCTGTTCTGTTCTTCTAGTGGAATTTCAGTGGACAGCTCCAAATTTGACGGACCTCTGTTACAGATTTTATTTATGAACAATGTAATTTCTAAGTAAGTACTTTCCAAGACAGAGCAATCTTGACGGGAAGTGGGACTTTTTCTGTTGTTTATTTGGATATATTTGTGTTTGCTCAAAGAATGTTTTATTTAATAACATGAACTTGTAAGCTTGAAGGGGAGAAAGGATAATGAGCGATATGGCAGGAGCTCTGTTGCTTTCATTAGTAGTATCTGTTTTTATCATGAAATTAAGTGTGACTTCCAGCAACTTGGAGTCAGTCTGAATAGCAGTTGGAGTATCATGAGTGTTGTGGGCAAATAGAGTAAATTAAATTTTCCCTGCCTTTCAGTTAAGATCACGTCCACGTCATGTCATGTAGATCATGTCTCCCACAATCTCCCACAGCATCCTTCCAGCTAAACTGAGGGAGTGCGGTCTGGATGACCGGGTAGTGAGGTGGACTGTGAACTGGCTGAAGAGAAGAAGCCAGAGAGTCGTGGTCAATGGGGCAGAGTTCAGTTGGAGGCCTGTATCTAGTGCAGTGCCTCAGGGGGCAGTACTGGGGCCTGTATTATTCAATATATTCATTAATGATTTGGACAAGGGAATAGAGTGTACTAGATTGTCACTTTTCTGAGTTCTTAAGAAGTAGTAAATGATAAATACTTTAAAAAGGGACATTTGACATGTATTTCAGCCTTTCTGATTTCTTTTTATCTATATACTTCTTCACTTTGTTATAGGCGGTATCATCAAGAAATTGAAGATTTTGTTTTTAATTTAGTTCAGAAATATGAGGAGCAGAAGAGATGTGAAGAAGAAACAACACACACCAATGTTAAGCCACAGGTACTTTAAAATCAATTTGTTTTTAGCTGCTCCTTCGCTTGCATCTTTGTAGTGGGAATATTGAAATATTACACTGCTAAATAGGTAAATTCTAGATGGCTTTTCCTGCTTAATTTGCAGATCAAGTACCTATCGAACAGATGTTATATTACTATTTTTTCCAAAACGAGAGGACTGGGACAAAAAAAAATATCCTTTCTGCCCATGAAAACACTTATTTGAAATTGTTTCTATTGAAATTTTAGTAAAAGCAAAGTAATAAGTTGGCTTAAATAATCGAGAAAAGACTGTAAGATACAAACTTAATGTATCCAATGTATTTGGCCCAACTTTTAGTACATATGAGTCCAGATGAACAACAGCAGCTGGAAACTTCTTCTTTCTTCTGTTAGTTTAGAATTTTGAGTTTTACTTAACAACCACTTTCTAGCGTTCACTTTGAATTAGAGAGGGCAATGGCAGGTTTCTGTCCATCTTTCCCTTAGGTTTTGTGATAAGAATAAAGATGTTCTTATGCAGCATATTTCTCATCAAAGAAAACATTAGAATTGAGCTGTGTCATACTGTGGAAAGCTGTATGACTAATGTAGACATCTCCATTCTCCTGTTTAACTACTGTTCCATGAGAAAATAGAAGATTTATTGCCTTTTACTTAATCTAGTAATTTAGGAGCCCTTCCTTTTACTGTTATTTTAAATTAATTCTTTGTGTTTTCACTTTTCATGTCAGCCCTCCAGTGTTCTTTTGGAAGAGGACTATAAAACAACGAGCTCACATTCTGTTAAAAAAATTAAAGAAGCTTTTAGTGTAAGTTTTTGACTCTATACTCTTCAATGGTAGGTCTGACTCTTCATTCTACCTATTCAATATACGCTGCCATTAAAATAAGATCTTGTTAAATTTCATTTATCAGTGTAATAGCAGTTAAGTTCAGCATGTTTTGGTTACATCAATGGAAAAAATACTTATTTGTGCAGGTGTGGGTATCTATTATTAGTAAATTTTTAACAGAGCGGGGGGAAAAAACCTGGAAGTATTTCAGGCAGTGTAAATTTGTAGAAGTGCTACCAATCTCACCTAAATACTGACACATTTCTTACAATTTTCTGACTTTTTTTCTACAGGTTGTAGGAAGTGTTCTGTATTTTACCAATTTTTGTCTCGATAAACTGGGACAGCCTATATTAAATGAGAATCCACAGCTGACAGATGGATGGGAAATACCTAAGTATCCTGTTTACTAAAACAAGGGTTTTTTCTGTTTGTCAAATCCAAAGAATTCCAGTCAGTAAATTGAATTCAATTCCTGTTTAGTAGATTGTACGTTTCTATCAGAGCTGTATCAGTCATTATAAATGAAAAGTTTTAATAAGTAATTAATGACTTTTTAATTCAAGACATACAAGTATTCTGATAAGACTGGCTTGCTGATTTTTTAGAAGACTTGTGCTTGTAAGAAGTGAATGCCGTATCCCCATAAATACATGTTGTGACTGTAGGAATTTCCTGAGCCAGTCTGCGGTCAGGTTTAGAATGACAGCTCATTCCAGAGATGAATAAGCATTCTCCCTCTATCAAATCTGCTATCTGGAGAAGAAAAGGGCTTGGCAAACTCACAAATGCTTCAAGGTGATTTTTTCTAAATGAGGAAGCCAGAGAGAAAGTATTTTATTAAAATTTAATTATTGAATACTCTTAACTAATGCATTTTAAAGTTGGTTCTTTGCTGCTTACTAAAGCCAGTATTTGAAAGGTGGGATTGAAAGAAATGTTGGAAAAAGTGTTTTTTTTAATATTGTAGTCTTCCATGACAAAAAGAAATTAGACAAGAATTTTCTCCATTTTTCTCAATAATCTCATCTCCGCAGTTTTCCAGTATTGCTTCTGCCCCAGAAAGAGTCAGGACAAGAACCACTTTCACAGTTAATTTGTGCAATATCTAGTTACCAAGCTTATAATAAAGGTCATTTCCTAGTGTTTAAAGATTACTTACATGTGAACAAAAATTGCAGATTTACAAGCCAGCTAACCTGGGTTTTGTGCCTACCTTTGCGTATGCACTGTGCTGTAATTTTACGTTGGGAAAGCTGCCTTTGTTAAGGTGCATTAAGATATCCTGTTCTCCAGATGATATTTATACTCTCTCCCAACCTCTAGCTGAAGAAGGTACATGCCTAACAGGTGAATTTCTCCTAAAATGCAAAGTTAAGTGTGGCTTAACTTTCATATCTACGAGCTTAGCTTTAACATTGTTCTTTAAATGTACACACTTCATCTTTCTTTAGAGCTCACACAGATTATATTAAGCCTAAAATAGCACCTTGGAGTGAAATGGTGTATCGGGGACTATGATTCTGTGAGCGTGAAGTACTGCACTCAATTAACACGTCTGGCATCTGCTTTTCTTTTTAAAAGCAGCTGTTAGATTCTGGAAACTGCTGTGCTTCCCTGCTCTACTGAACCTCTTAGTCTTTACTTTTGTGGCCCTCTTGTCTTCTCAAACGTTTTTAGACAAATGGGCAGAGCAGCTGACACTGCAATCCAAAAGCACATGCTAATAACATGATAGGACCTATCTCCACCTACCTGAAGAAGTGAGTTATATTTTTGAAACTCTCATCAAAATATGTTATTAATAAGGTTGCTGTGAAGCATATCAGAATCACTAGCTTGCAACTTCTGCCTATAAACGAGGGGGTTGTAGTTTTAGGTTATTGGATATAAATTGGGTAGGAAGAAACAACATAAGCCTATCATAGCGAATAGTTTGTAGTTGATAGAGTTTTATAGTTTATACTATAGACTTCATATCAAGGACCTATCTACAGCTTAATTGGGTAGAGTCAGTATTCTATTCAAAGCACTGTTAGGTTTTCACTGGTATTTTAAACAAGATTGAAATTTTGCTTCATCCAGTAGCAGTTCCTTATTGAAATCTAAAGATATCAGCAAGTTTTCAGCCAGATTCTCTCCCTAGATGGACAAGAAATACAAGTAAAACCAAAAAGGTTTGTATTATCCTTAAATATAAAGTTTTGAGCTGAAAAGTTCAGATGTACACTGTGCTTATTCCCCAGTATACTAAACCCTTAACATACTTGAGCAGTGAGTTTAAAGGAAGCAAACAAATGCTGATATTTGCAGTCAGAAGGTCTCTCTTGTTTATTGACTTTCTTTAGGAAGGACCTAAAATCAATGTGTAAAAACTTTCTCAAGTTTATGCTCAGTTCCTTCTGTTGCTTGCCTTTTTAGTGATTGCTTTGTCATCCTTGCACTGGTGTACTATCATCATTCTTGCTTTAGTATGTAGGTTTTGTTTTACTTTATTGGCATTATCTAATCAAATGTTTACATCTTTAATCAGAAGCAGAAATCCTTCAGTGAATACTCTTCTATCTGCAGCATGATGTAAGGAAAAGCTTTTCCACCTGGAGGACAGTAAACTAGTGGATCAGGTTGCCTAGAGAGGTTACGCAGTTCCATCCTTAGAGATTTTCAAGACCCAACTGGATAAAGCCCTGAGCAACTTGTTCTGATCTCATAGCTGACCCAGCTTTGATCAAGGGATCAGATTAGAGATCCAGTCTGAATTATTCTATGACTATTCTGTTACCTAAAGAATTAGATCTCTATTACATGGGATAGAAAAGCTCCATTTCTGCCTGGAAGTACTACTTTTCCACTGTAATTTTAATTAGCTCTTTCTTCTCCATATGCTGTTATTGCTGTCATGTATTCCCCCACTGTTGTGCCTGTGTTTTTCTCATTTCTTGTGTTCTACTTAGGGCTGTGAAAAAAACGCAAAACATTCTGTTACTCTGTTTTGAAGACTGACATTAATCGGTCAATTTAAGAGAGGCAGAAGACAGCATGTGAAGTTAGCAAGCAATGATTACACATTTTTCATTCTGTCTAAAACTAAAAGTCAAACAAGATTTAAAATAATGAAATGCATTTAATATTTCAAAATGATTTTCACATCTAATTTCTTGTGCATTTTTTAATCAGGCCAAAACCGCACTGTTTCAATTGTGGTTCCGAAGACCATCAAATGAAAGACTGTCCAAAGGTAAAGTCTGCATCAGTATTCCGAAGACTGCTGCACTCCAAGAAATGTCTTGGTGTAACTGCACCATTGAAAAAAAAACCAATTAGATGCATTTAGGTCAGGATGTACAAATGGTAATTCATCTCTGATGATTAGAGTGTACTATCAGCAAGTTTGCCGATGACACCAAGCTGGGAGGAGTGGCTGACACGCCAGAAGGCTGTGCTGCCATCCAGCGACCTGGACAGGCTAAAGAGTTGGGTGGGGAAAAATTTAATGAAATATAACAAGGGCAAGTGTAGAGTCTTGCACCTGGGTAGGAACAAGCCCAGGTTCCAGTATAAGTTGGGGAATGACCTATTAGAGAGCAGCGTAGGGGAAAGGGACCTGGGGGTTCTGGTGGACAGCAGGATGACCTTGAGCCAGCACTGGGCCCTTGTGGCCAGGAAGGCCAATGGCATCCTCGGGTGTATTAGAAGGGGGGTCGTTAGTAGGTCGAGAGAGATTCTCCTGCCCGTCTACTCTGCCCTGGTGAGACCACACCTGGAATATGTGTCCAGTTCTGGGCCCCTCAGTTCCAGCAGGACAGGGAACTGCTGGAGAGAGTCCAGCGCAGGGCAACAAAGATGATGGAGTGGAGCATCTCCCTTATGAGGAAAGGCTGAGGGAGCTGGGGCTCTTGAGCTTGGAGAAGAGGAGACTGAGGGGTGACCTCATTAATGTTTACAGATATATAAAGGGTGAGTGTCAGGAGGATGGAGCCAGGCTCTTCTCGGTGACAACCAATGAGAGGACAAGGGGTAATGGGTTCAAACTGGAACACAAAAGGTTCCACTTAAATTTGAGAAGAAACTTCTTCTCAGTGAGGGTGACAGACACTGGCCCAGGCTGCCCAGGGGGGTTGTGGAGTCTCCTACTCTGGAGACATTCAAACCCACCTGGACACCTTCCTGTGTAACCTCATCTGGGTGTTCCTGCTCCAGTGGGGGGATTGCACTGGATGAGCTTTTGAAGCCCCTTCCAATCCCTGACATTCTGTGATTCTGTGATTAGATTTTACTGTTCATACTTATAAATACTAACATACTAAATCAGAACGTCAATTAATTTTGTTGCACAATGGTTTGAATGTCTCCTTTAATTTACGGAGGGACACTTTTCAGTTTGAACAGTCTTTCTTGTGTTTTAGAGCTCTGTTAGATCCAGTGCAAATACTCTTGTTTTTTTGGTGCGTAGTTTTCATTGCAGCTGTAGTTGTATCACATGTCCCTGTGGCAAATGATGAAGCATGCTGAGGGCAAGGAGTACCAGTTAGGTGCATAAATTGTAAATTGTCCACATCTAAACTTCCCAATTGTATTATCTTTAAGCCACGAAATGCAGCTCGTATAAGTGAGAAGAGAAAGGAGTTTATGGAAGCTTGTGGCGAAGCAAGCAATCAGAATTTTCAGCAGCGTTATCATGCAGAAGAAGTAGAAGAGAGGTTTGGAAAATTTAAGCCAGGAGTAATTAGGTATCTCTTTTTCCTTCCTCTAACTGTTGTACTGCTTTTCTGGAATACCTTTTCTACCTTTGAACTGCCAGCCACTCTTTTCCAGAGTTCTATAAGTCCATCTGCTACTCTTAACTATGGGTGTATTATGTTCAGTTTTGTTTGCTAAATAAAATTTTGTTTGATAAATTGCACAGATATTTTTCAAGTGAAAACTCATTGCTAGCGTAATAGTCCTGCCCTTTCTTGTGCCACTTTGCCCAGGGTAGGGAGACAAACTTTACTCTTTGGCTACTCAAACTGCAAATTTATTATGCCCCTAAGAAGCTAAAAATGCATGCAAGATTCTGAAAATTTTGAGCTTTGAGTGTCCCTTCCTCTCTTTTTCTCTCTATTCAAAAGGTTTTAAAAAATCATATGTCTGTAGCAATCTCCAAATAAATCATTGGTAAATTTAGTGTTGCATTAAGTTCCACCCATAGCTACAGTTAAGGCCATGAATGAGAATTAACAGTTTTATTAAATCATTCTCAGTGTAAAATTAATTCTCATTAAATGGTTAAGCATATGTACACTTGTATGGAGAAACGAAAGTGTTAAAAGTTATGTCAAAAGCAGCTTTGATGTTAAAGATAAATTTGTTATGTCTGGGATTGACAGGCAACATAGTTTGAGCTAGAACTAAGT
This sequence comes from Streptopelia decaocto, assembly GCF_964273445.1. Classification (NCBI taxonomy): domain Eukaryota; kingdom Metazoa; phylum Chordata; class Aves; order Columbiformes; family Columbidae; genus Streptopelia; species Streptopelia decaocto. The sequence continues at coordinate 4,675,053 of NC_138670.1, read as the reverse complement.
TATTTTAACTTAACAGATTAAAATTCAACAAAATGTTCATAACTTCCTTTTGTCAAGACTCAGTTATGGGTTTTTACTGGAGAACTTTTTGTTTTCTGTTTTCTTAACTTAGTGGGGAACTTCAGGATGCACTTGGTGTCACAAATAAGAGTCTTCCTCCATTTATATATCGCATGCGCCAGCTGGGTTATCCTCCAGGCTGGCTCAAGGAGGCTGAAATGGAGCACTCAGGACTGGCGCTTTATGACGGAAAAGGTAAGGAACATGCTGCAGGAATGCAGTTTTTGGTATGCAGGCTATTCACTGGCTGCACCCAATGAAGTACCCAGTTTGAAAGTTGTAAATCAAGTTTTCTAAAGACATGTAAAAATATTCCCCTTTCACCTAGCTGTGCTGTGACAGTGAAAAAGCTTCTGTAATGATTAGATTGCATAGATCAAGACTCTCCGTCAGGGAAGGGACTGAAACTGGGCTCTCCAAAGATCAGCCTAAGGATGGAAAGCCTGAATTAAGAGTGAAATCAACAGCCCACTTGAAGTGTATGTAAAGTGCTGGAACCCATCATGCAGCAGGAAAGCTATGACATAGTTGCCATCACAGAAACATGGTGGGATGACTCATATGACTGGGGCGCTGCTATGCGTGGCTACAAGCTCTTCAGAAAAGACAGGCAGGGTAGGAGAGGTGGATGGGTGGCTTTATATGTTAGAGAGTCTCTTGACTCTGTTAAACTTGAGGTCAGCAGTGACAAGGTTGAGTGCCTGTGGACCAGAATCAGGGGGAAGTCCAACAAGGCTGACATCCTCGTGGGTGTCTGTTATAGACCGCCCAACCAGGATGATGAAGGAGATGAATTACTCTACAAGCAGCTGGCAGATGTCTCAAAATCGACAGCCCTTGTTCTTGTGGGTGACTTTAACCTGCTGGATATCTGCTGGGAGCTCAATACTGCACAGAAGAGGCAGTCTAGGAATTTCCTAAAGTGTATAGAGGACAATTTCCTTCATCAGCTGGTAAATGAGCATACTGGGATAAGGCCCCGCTAGACCTAGTGTTTACAAACGGAGGAGGGCTGGTGGGAGATGTTGTGGTTGGAGGCCACCTGGGGCATAGCAACCATGAAATAATAGAATTTTCAATACTCAGAGATGCAAGGAGAGCCATTAATAAAACCTCTACACTGGACTTCCGGAGGGCAGACTTTTGCCTGTTCAGAAGTCTAGTTCAGAGCATACCCTGGGAAACAATGCTTAAAAACAAGGAGGCCCAGGAGGGTTGGACATGCTTTAAGCAGGAGGTTTTGAGTGCACAGGAACAGGCTATATCAGCGTGCCGAAAGACTGGCCGGCGGGGAAGACAACCAGCTTGGCTAAACAGGGAGATTCTGAGGGAGAGTGGTCAGGCATTGGAATGACTGCCCAGGGGGGTGGTGGACTCAGCGTCCCTGGAGGCTTTTAAACTGAGATTGGACATGGCTCTTAGTGCCATGATCTAGTAAACAGACTGGAGCTGGACCAAGGGTTGGACTTGATGATCTCTGAGGTCTTTTCCAACCCAGTCAATTCTGTGATTCTGTGATTTCACTCTAATTTTCCCTTGATATTAGAACATGGAGTTCCTGTGAAACTGTGCAAGACTTGAGGCTACTAATGGTACATAAAGAGTAGTATTACGAATACCAGGTTAGGTTTCTGGGGAAGCTTCATGTGTGTATCTGGTAGATATGGTCGCTGTTATTGCCTTTGTGGATTACAAAGCCTTCTGTAAGTGCTTGCATTCCAAAAACCAAACCCTGTTCTTAAATCATATGGATATTTTTCAGTAACATTCTTAATTAGCACCAGTAATAATTATATTTCATTATAGATGATGGTGGGACAGAAGATGAAGGATCTCATCAAGCAAAACGCATCACTTACGATGTCTCAAAGTTGATAAACTATCCAGGCTTTAATATATCCACTCCAAGTGGGATCCCAGATGTAAGTGACTGTTCTCTACCTTATCAACAACATGCTGAGTAACGTTAGTTGCTTTTAGTCAACTTTAATGTTTTGTGTTCTGCATCTCACCATTTTCCTTACAAGTGCCTGTTCCTTCTGTATATCTAAATTTTTGGAATGTTCTTGGAATATGAAAATTACCTATTCTTAGTAGTGAACTTTATAACTGATTTTAATGCCTATATTTTAAAAAGAAGCACTTGTGCATTTTCTTTTGCGGCTTTACATTTCCCCATTTAGTGGCCTCAGTGTTTCTCTGTCATTTTATTAGCCAACCATATGCAACATTATTTCTCTTTTTTTTTTTCCGTAGGAATGGCAGATATTTGGTTCCATCCCCATGCAGCCGTCTCAACAGAAGGATGTTTTTGCCAACTACCTTTCTAATTTTCATGCGGTGAATATTTCTCTTTGTTATTTGGAAAAAAAAAAAGTCTTGTAGTTAACGTAGCTAATTATGATCTCTTCTGTATATCTTCTTTTTTGCACAATGGAATGGACTTTCCTATTGACACTATCAAGTGTGAATGCTGATGCTTGGTTTATCTATTCTAACAAAAAGGAGCTTCATGTTTAGAACAAATTCCATTATTTCAATTAATATAAGTAGATCCCAATTGTGCAATATTTTATAAACAGTTGTGAAAAACATTTGCTATACATTTTTACAGCCTAAAAACAATCTTAGTTCCAGACTTCCCTAATAAGTGAAGAGCTCACTTGCCATAGTCATGATTTACGGTAAAGTTATTACCACAAATTGAGAAAACACATGGTAGTCCTGTCCTGTGTCATTCTCAGGTCTTCTCTAACGCGACTCTAGCCTAGTGTTAGCTGCTGCAGAACACTGCCGGGTAAAGATGGAAGGTGTATGCTCTGCCCCCAGTCCCAAAGCGTAATGCTATATGGAATTAAACAGTAATTTCGAAGCCTGCCAGGAAGGGAAGCACAATACTTGCGTCATGATGGGTCTCATAAGATCTAGGTGTCCATGTGGAAACTTGGTCATAATCCTGTGTTAGGAATGCGGAGTCTCTTCTTTTGCTGCTTGCACCTGAACAAGATTACACTTCTGTTCAGTTGCATTAAGTCTTGCAAACTTCGATGTCTACTTTACACACTGAGTCACTGAATAACTGTACAGTTATGAAATTGCTTTAAATATGTTCATATGGCTGGAAATGTTACCTTGTACAATTTAATACTAATTTATTTTGTTTTCCTGGGTGATTTCTCTTCAGCCAAGTCCAAAATCTAGCAATAAAAGGGCTGCATCTCAGTTAAGCTCTCGTCATTCAAAACGACCAAAAGAAGAAAATTCGGAGGTACCAGCAACTGACATGGACCTAGATTCTGGTATAATTATTCTGCAGTTTTTTCCTTAGTTTCACTTTTTATTTTCAAAATGACTTGCTCTGAGTTGAAATATCAGTGTCGATAAAGAGAAACCAATGTGTTAGTATTTGTTCTGGGGGTTTAATGTAACTGCTAACACGTGCTAGCAGTGTCCTACTGTAGCTGCATTTGGGCCTCTACAAGAAATGTCATATCTTCCGATACCAAGCAGGATGTTCCAAGCATGCTAGAGCAATTGAAATGTTAAATTACAAATTCCAGTCTCTTCAAGTATATTGTAAAGAAACTTCTGTTATGAAGACTTCCAAATCCTTAAATATTTGGATGAAATAATGTAGGAAGTTACAAGGTCATGGCTTCTTAAAAATGAGTCAAACTCACAGGAGGACTTACAGTGTTGTTTAAGTGTTAGAATAGTTGGAGAAACGTCTGGCTTTCCTTTTGGGTTTCCTATGAGGAAATCCATCTGTGTGCATGGAATAAGGTGGTTCTCAATACATTCTAGAGAATTTTTTTTCGTGAACGGGTAGCAGAGTTGAAATTCTCAAAAACATAGTGGATATTAAAACCTTCAAAAAGTTTGTTCTATCTCAGCTGAAAACCAAGGGTGAGAAGACAAAAGTCTGCTTGTTAATCAGAGCATTGGCATGTTGAACCTTGTCCTAGTCAGATTTCAGGTTCTAATAAACATCTTTCAATCTGTTTCTAGATCTGGAAGTGTCACAAAGATCTCAAAACAGTTTTCAGTTCCAACCTCCGCTACCACCTGGATGTCCATCCATGCCAACTCCTCCTCCTTTACCACAGGAAACACCTCCACCAACTCCATCTTCAGCACCCAACCACCCTCCTCTTCCTAGGACTGCTGCGGCCTCAAATCCTTCCCGTGATATTCCTCAGCCAAAAATAGTCGATTCAATCATGGATGAGGATACTCTGACCTTGGAAGAGCTAGAGGAACAGCAGCGATTAATCTGGGCAGCACTAGAGCAGGCAGAAAGCACAAACAGTGACTCTGATATTCCTGTTGATACACCTTTAACTGGAAATTCTGTTACATCCTCCCCTTCTAGGAACGAAGTAGATCTTGTTGCAGAAGAAAGATCATCTGATAAGGTGATTATGGTGGAAACTGAGTTTTCCAACATCAGTGAGCAAATACCAGAAAATGAACATTCTGTAACTAGTTCTCATCCAGGAGATAGTTTACTTAACTTAAAGGAAAATCCTGATAATACAGATTCTGACGGCTTGCTGGATAACACCATGCCTGCTCCCAACCATGAAGTGAATGATGGAGAAAATACAGGTGGTGATAAAGCAGTCACAAGGATTGAATCATCTACAAAAAACTCCAGTCTTGTTCCTGATATGAGCAAGTTTGCTGTAGGCATAACACCATTTGAATTTGAAAACATGGCAGAGTCAACAGGTGTTTATCTCCGAATAAGAAGTCTGTTAAAAAATTCCCCAAGAAACCAGCAAAAGAAAAAGACTTAATCGTAACTGGTCTTCCTCTGTTTCATTATATCCAAATCCCTGCTTCCTTCTCCACCAGTTTTACAAAGGATGACCTTCCTCATCCTTTTGCGGAAAGGAGAAAATCTTGACAAATACAGTTGTACCCCGTTCTTCCTTGGAACCGAAGTTAGCGCAGGGCTTCCATATTGACCAGGACCACCGATGTAGCCAGAAAATATAGAAGAATTTTCCCAGTTTGCATCCTTTCACTAAGGAGTAACAGGACTGTTGTTTCGTTTAGAGCAATTTACTTGCCAATACATGAAACTCTAAAAAGAGTTTGTGGTTTGCTGTTCGTTACTTTGGCTAAGATTTCTATTGTCCTTGAGTTTCAGGTGTATTGGTGATTTTTTTAAATATTTGTCCTTTGTACAATAATCTATACTTTATACATTTTGCTAATTATCCTGTAGATAAGTTTAATATATTCAGAATGTTTTTAAAAAAGGTGTAACGTTAAGATTTCCCATGCAAAAATCCTGACAATTGGATGAAAATAATTGGGGATTACCAGCATTATATTCACCATTTCAGATATTTTTATAAATTATTTATGTGGGTCAGTTTTAATTACCACTGTATCTTTTGTAAGATCATCCTTCGTGTAAACTTGCTGTACATACGTGTTCGTTGTTGTGTACAGAGGTTTAATAAATGAGCTTTTATATAAAGATTTTTTTTTTTTTTAATTTGAATCCTAAACCATCAAACTGCTGATTTTTGACAATTAGCTGCTGAGGATAATTAGAAAAACAAGCTGAATTAAATAAGATGAATAAAGTTAAATATTTTAGGAAGAGTCACAGCTGTTGGGTTCAGGTGTTCATAATCAAGAAGCTGTTAAAATTATTTCAGCTACTTGAATAGAACCTTACCATGCCATTCAGTTTTCATAACCTGAAGGATTGCCCACTTCTGAAAGCTTAGAAGTGTTATAATTCTGCTAATTAATTGTTCTAACACTTTTTTTTTCCTTTAATTGTCTTCAGATGGACCTGTAGGCAAAATGACTGTATGTTATTTGCATTGCCAACAGAGGGAGTTCTAGGTGGACTCAACACTATTCGGTGGAGCTGGTAAAGCATTTGTTTGTCTTTGTGTAAATGCAGGGAAAAAGTTTTCCTAGGCAAGCGAGGAGCATAGTAAACCAGAGCATTTTCAAGTAGCTTAGAAAAGATCGGTGAAGGGGGGGGATGTTCAAAGTGTTTGTGATAAAATCACTTCAGAGACTGAATTTATTCTTTAAAGTCTTGACTTTCCAGATAGCACTTATTTCCCAAAGATCCTTATAATGTATGATATTAGTACACTCTGCATTTTAAGGCTTTTTGTAGTTAAAGCTTTTATATATAAATTTTTTCCTCTAAATTTACAGGAAGGGAAAACCGAAGTGTCTTTTTATATGAACTGCCTGTCTTCTGAGAGGCCAAAAAAAAAAGGTAATGTTTGCAGCATATACCAGTTCAGTTTGTCTGGTTGCATTTGGAAAGCAATGATCAAGGTAAATGTTCATTGTATGTGTTAAAATGAAAAGTGTTTGTTTTCGTGGGGTTTTTTGGTGTGTGTTTGTTTTGTTTGGGGGGAGGTTTTTTTGTTTTTGTTTTTGTTTTTTTAATGTTTCATAGGAGAAGTAGTATTACTTTCTGTAACAGGAATGGATAATGAAATAACATGTTGTTTCCAGCTTGTATACACTTTACAAAAAATGTCAGTTGGGAAGCATATAGAGATCTCTGTGCCACCTCCTCCTCCTCCCATGGAATTAGGAGCCAGTAATGACAGTTTACACCAGCCATTGTTGCTAGATCATTCACATGGGAATGATAATGTGGTGCAGGGCATGAGGTAACGATTTCAAGGGGACACACCTTTTGGGTGTGTTGAGGTGCTCATATTTTAAACATGTTGTTCTCTCTCCACACCTAAGATGATCCTTTTTTAATCGCCCTTAGGAAGTGCTGCTGCTTTAGAATGCCATGCAGCCGCAATTTTACAGGAGCACTTGTGTACTTCTGCCTGGCTTACAGGTGCCACAAGATGCAAATCATCTTTATATGCTTAGTAACCTTTAGCGCTCTGGATGTGCAATATGATGATGCTACAAGGTCTGAGAAAAAGATGAATAGCAAAGTATTTCTGCTACTTTTAAGCCACCTTCCCATGGCGATAGGTGTGGCATAATAACCTAGATTAGAGCTTACTAAAATGAATGAGTAATAAAATTTGTAATGAGGTGGGTATAGTGTGAGGAGGCATCACTCAAATTTTCCCACAGATTCCTGTTGGCATAGTACTCATGTTTGTTTACAGCTTTTGGAACAGTATTTTAAAATGTTTACGCACATCTAAAAGTATCTAATCTGTTAAAAATATTCAGGGTACCAGGTGCCTGGTGGTATCTTTTAAAAAACGTGAATGTCTAACTTAACATTTTTATAACCTAATTCACAGCGCTTAATCTGTCATGAGAAGAGAAATAGCTGAGATTCTAGGAGATATCTGAAAGATGTGTTAGCTGCTAAGAAGAATTATTTTTACTGCAAAGTCTGTAAGGCAGGATGGCTGGGGAAAAAAGGCACAAAGAGGAGGAACAAGCTCAAATATAATTAAAGTGTTTGAAATGTATTGGTAGTTGCCATGGAACTTCGTAGTGTCTTCATTTTGTATCACGGCTGTATTGCCCCTGGTAAGTAAATGCCACTGGAGATTGCTGCTGTTCCTAAGAATATTTCGTAGAGTCCTAGTTACATTTTGGGGGGTGGGAGGGGTTGAGTCAGAGGTAGGAACTGCTCTCAATTCTTGGAGAAGCGAACAAACAGGATGGATTTAATAACATGGTAATTAATGTGTGACAGTTGAACACTTCCTAAACTTCAGTTAACTATAAGCCACAAAGATTTGACTTGTTTTTTTTTTGCAATGTATATTTAGCTGTCATCCAATGACTGAATAAAAAATTATTTACCCTTTAGAACTCAACACTCTTAATAGGAACAGAACTCTTCTGCTTTGCTTCTCTGTAGGTGAGAATTTGTCTTTTATTGGTATTTACATAAGTGGTAGAATGATTTGCATAGTCCATCCTTTTTAACAGGCTATGGTTTCTCGGTTACCTGTGAAATAAAACACTCAGAATCAAGATGAACAGAAAGCTCAAATCTACGACAGCAGAAAACAAGGACAAAGTTTCACAGCTGTAGCTCTTGAGTCAACAGGTATTTTGGGCAAGTGTTCTGTAAAGTCTGACTGTAGTTTTTACCCTAATTGCAATTGTTGTGTTAGGAATTATTTCCATAGCTAGAGGTTGCAGGATCAATTTTTTGGTTTAAGCAATCATTTGCTAGCTCTGCGCTTCTAAATACAATCAAATATTTAAACCCTTATTCAGTGTAACTTTTACCAAATTTTGCAGGAAGAAGGGTGGCTGTACACGGATCTGAGTGTCTGTTTCACTATCTAATGGACGTGGTAAGATACTCCATTTAACATTTAGGAAGTGAAATTCTAACAAACATTGCTAAATGCTGGTCTAGTTGAAACCTGTTATTTGGGAGACTGCGTCACACCATTTTGTGCTTTACCATGCTGGATTAATGCCAAAGAATGGAGCCAAAATGAAACACAATTTGCAATCAGGCTCCAGCAATGGAACTGCTTTCTCATCACCCTTTTGTTTGAATGGCATCATGCAGAAATTAAATGATCTGTGAGATTGCAAACTGAGGTTTGCTTTGTGATGAATTCAGCAGTTATGGGCCAGCTCTGGCTGGGCTCTGTTGCCTATTTATAAAAGGTAAAGAAGTGAAGCAGAGCCGTTTGAGTCAGCCTTGAAAACTGGTATTAAATTGTGGATGATGGCATTGGAGCTACTGCTACAGCTGTTTAAACTTCAGCAATGGGATAACGCCAAGTTCCAATATGTTGCTTCACAAACACAATGAAAAATAAAATACTTAGTACTTCAGAGCAAGCAAAGGCATGATACGTTTCTGGGCATCAGGACAAAAGGAAAATGGAGAAAAGAAGCCACAGTGAAGTTATGCACTGAGAGCTCTGTGCCTCACACCGCCTCTCCTCCCCCTCCCTGCTGCCGCAGCGCCTTCCCCAGGGGCTCGGTGCTCGGGCCCTCTCCCCTCTGTGGAGACCGGGACGAGCCTCCGCACCGGCCCAGGGCCGCTCCCCACCGGCCGCCGGGACGGGCGGCTGCCCCGGGGCCTGCCCTCCCCGCCCGCCCGGGACAGACCGAAATGCCGCTGCTTCCCCCTCAGCCCCGCGGTGGCGGGGACCCGGGGCTGCCCCGGGGCGAACAAAGCCGGGGGAGACAAAGGGAAAGGAGGCGAGGAGGGGGCGCGGGCAGAACGCGGGGGAGCGGAGCGAGGCAGGGGCGCGGAGGAGGCGCGGTTCCCGCTGCTGCAGTCTCCGCCTCGCGGTGCCGCGGGCCCGGCCGGGCGCAGACGTTAATCCGCCCGCTCCGCCCCCTGCGAGCCGGGGAGGCGCCGCCGCCGCTGCAGAGGGGAAGGAGGCGGCGGCGGCAGGAGCTGCGCCCGGCGCTCGGGGCGGCCGGGGAAGGCGGCGGCGCGGAGCCGAAGGCGGCAAGGGTGAGGCCGCCGTTGGGCCGCGCGGGGAGGGCGGCGGCGCTGCCGGGCTCGCGGCGGAGCTGTCTGAGGGCGGGGGGAGCCGCCGGCTGCCTCCCGCCTTGGGGCCTCCGCTTCCCGTCCGGGCGCTTCAGCGGCCGGCGGACTCGGGGCGGAGGCGGCGGGCGGTGAGGAAGCGAGGCGGCGCGGCCGGCGGTGAGGCGCTGAGGGGACGGGGGGCGGCCGTGACTGGAAGTGCCGGAGCACCTCACGCTGAGGCACTCGTGTGGGTTGCGGGACCCTGTGCGGGTCCCTGAGCGGGGCGTAGCGCGGCGGGCAGCCCCGAGGGGCGATGCTGGGCTGGGTGTGGCGAGGCCCCGGGAGCCGGGCGGGCGGGCACCCCGGGGAGCTGTTGGCCTCCGCCACACGTGCCTGCGCCGCTGCCGGGGCCGCGGTGACAGCAGCCGGTTTGGCTGGTTCCCGAGCCGTGTGCTCGGGCTTTACCGGGTCGTTCCGCTCTTGCGGGGCCCCCTCTCCCGCCGTGCCCGCGGTGGGACAGCGCTGACCGCCCGCCGTGTCCCGGGGCAGCCGCGCTCGGTGAACTCTGAGGCGGCGGGTGCAGTGTCCCGGGTGGGCCGGGGCCTCCCCGGCCTCGTCTGTCACCGCGCAGGTTCCTGGGGTGTCCTCGTGGTTCGTGAGGAGCAGGTGGGGACATGAGGGTCTCGAATAGAGCTGCTCGAGCCTCACCCTTGAATGTAGCATTGTGCTTATTGGTGGCTTGAGTGGGTGACTTTGCGGGGAAGGTGTCTGAGTAAATACTGACCTGCAGTTCACAGCATCTTGCAGTTATATGTCAATATTTCACCCATTAATGATTTGACTTATAATTTACCATGGCATTGTCTAGTTTTATGTCTACTCCCTACACCTGTGTTGTTTTCAGAGCTACCAATTTGCAGGTGAGCTGCCCTTCTATCACCCCCCAGTTCTGGGTGGCTCTGCCAGAGTTTGCTGCCATGTTTACAGCCCAGGTTTGAGCTGTGGGATCCAAAGGCGATGCTGTAAGGCCCCTCCTGCTTCCCGCTAGATCCCTACTGCTGCTACCTAAGGCCATTCAGGGTTCTCCTTTCTGTGCCTCAGCTATCATGGGGCACAAGGTAATTGTTGCTGTTACTCACATGTTAATGTGGCTTCTGCTGCATTAAAGTCAGGCATTAATTTTTCCTTTCATTGTAGCATCTTTGTGGATATGTTTTAAATAATTAAAATGTAAAAACTAACAAAAGCCAACACCACAAATAAAAAATTCCAAAACACAGTATGAGGAAGAAGATGTAGTCCGTGACTGTATGCGTTTGTGATTAAAAATATGACCATGAAATTAAGACTCTCTCCTCCCTGCCCCTTCACTCACTCACCCCGTGTGCTATACGGGTTGGGTTTTATGGAAGTTCACAGGTTGCTTTGAGATGTTTGTGCAGGAAGATTGTAAAACATGTGATATCTGTATTAATATGTAGGAAGAAGAAAGGAGGTACAAAAGAGGAAATGCCTTCATGCCTGCTGCTTTGTGAAGAATTTTATTTAAAGAACAGAAATATGCATATAATTCTGTGACTAGTGATGTCAGAGAGTGATTTTTCTTCAGTGTGTATCTGTTTGCACCTGCTGCAGCATGTAACAAGATACCAAATGAGATACTGTGGAGGAAAAGTAAATAACTTTCTTGTTGGCCCAACAGCAACATATCTTAGTCTTAAGGAATGTTCAGGGACAAAACTTCTTAATTTACATTCTGAATGGAAAATGACTGGAAAATGTGCAGAGGATTATTAGTTCTTGGTTTAAAATAATGAGATTTTAAGGTGCTTTTCCTGTCCAGTCCTTCCACGTGCTTCAAGGTTTTCTGTCTGTGCTGAAGCGCACTGAAGCTTTGTGTGTATTGAAGGGAGAGGGATGTGTCGGCTGGAGCAGAAAAGCTCAGAAATGTGACCTCAAATGTCAGTATCTTTATGGGTCAAGAGGGAGATTTTATTTGGAAAAAAAAAAAAAAAAAGTTTAATATAATTTGTATGGTTTCCTTTAAAGAGAAGATATTGACTTTCTAGTGAGGGGCAGAAAACCAGCTGTCTTGTATCCTTATCACAGATGTGTACTGTAGGAAATAAAAACGCTCTTTCCTCCTGTGATTATACTGTAGGAAGGAGCAGTGCTGATTGCTGTGACTTTCTAGAGCTTCCGTAGGTTTCCTGTCTGAGCTATAGGCTGTAAATGTTTATCATCTTCTGTATGTGAGTATCCAGGACAGCTTTTATTTACTTAGCTTGGACAGATTGGGTAATTCCTTTAGTGTTCCTCCCTTTATCCTTTTAGCCCTGTTAAAGTTTTTCTTGGGAGTGACTGAGAATATTTCAGAATAGGTCTTCCTTCAAAAGAAAATGAGCGATCTGTCTTGCCAATATGATTTTTCAAAACTACTTTTCTTTCTCTCTCTAAAACGTTCAGGTCAAATGTTAGCTCTGTATGTTGAATGCAAGTTTTCTAATGTTTGAACATGATGACCGTGAATGAATGCAGCTCTTGTTTAATCTTTTGGCATTCCTTGGAGACTACTGGCTCTGCTGGCACGTCTAAAAAGTAACGTACTGGAATCCTTATTGGACTGGCATGTTTAGAAATGCCTCAGATGGATGGTGTTTTGTTATTTAATGAAAGGCAATTATATACTGCATTAGCTGTAATCTCAGCTGCCCTCAGCTAGATGCCAGTTTCTGCTGGAGCAAACATTTCGTTCTTCTTGACCAGCAGAACTGAAGCCAGCTCTGTCAGCAGCATGGTCCCCGTGATTTCAGACATTTAACAATATGTCTGGGCTTGTCCAGGTGTCTGTCCTCTACACACATTTATTTTTGTAGAGTGATGTTGCATTCACATGAATTATAGTGGTACAACTGACCCTTAGAAACACACACAAATCCGGTGTCTTCTCCTGGCCTCTGAAAGGCTGGAAGGGTTATAGAAGATGGATCTAAGAAGACTCAGCAAGTTTCTACCTTAGCACCAGCCAGACTGTTTTTCACCTGGAACATCTCATTAATTATTTGTACCAACTCAGATGGAAGATGCTTGGGTGGATAGTACTGTGTATTCTTTTAATTCCCAAGATGTCTTCACTCCACTGTTTCAAGGAGTAGTCAACCACCGTTAAAAGCTGTTCAGTTTTCCTGGTCTTTATAATCATACTGTTTGTATTTTTAGCTTATTTTGAGGGGAATTTGCAAGGCAAATAGAAAAACCTCTCTATTTGATAGAGTTAACTTGTCTGACATTCTTGTTCTGCCTTTCTGCTTGGTGGTGGCATCCGCTCAATCACGGTGATATTTATCTAAGTTCTGTATTTGTATTTCTACTTTATCATATGCCAGCCGTATAGCAGTCATGGTGCTAATTTAAAAGGCTAAGAACATGGAGAGCTAAAAAGGGATTGCTGACTTGATGTTTTCAAAGAGTGTGAAACAGTTACAGTTTCACCCAAGTCTATCAGAATTAAATTCTTACTATAAAAAGCAGCATCTTTGTTTCGGCTCTTTCAGTTGTAATTGTATTAGGGACAAGCTCTGTGTCTTTGCTTATATGCATTTGGGTTTGAGGCTGACAGGAGATTATATTTTTGTTCTCAAACTTTCATTTAAACTTTAGATCCCAAATAACTTAAACTTTATGTTCTGCTGTTCCAAAATCATAATTGTTATTGTGGACTGAATGCACTTACTGAGATGGTTAAAGTGTATTTTCATCAGAAAAAGTGAGTGTGGACAGTCAAATAACTCTTCTTATTATTTAAATTGAAGCTTTTGGGAAAGACAAGAATTTCTTTGGAAAAATCTAGGAAAAGTAGTAAGTATTGACAGTGGGCCTACCAGAAGACGTGGCAATTATTTACTTTCGCAGGTGAAAACTTTTTCTGCTTCTCAATCCTTGACTCATTCTGTAGAGAATGATGTGTGCTTAGGAGGATCATGTGCTTTCTGATCTTTTAATAGACTATAGCAGTGACATTTTTATAATGCATGTGTACGGTGGCAACTTGAAGTGTTAGAGTTTGCATAATAATTTGTTATTTTTTTTTAAGCTTTTTAACAGCTATCAGCTCTTCCGTATTAATTAAAGATGGGAATCTTTTTAAAAAATTGGACAGACTGTTACAGAATGGTAAAATGAGGTGACTTGAAATATCCTTGATGCAGAGTTAAAATCCCGAAGCAGAGCAGAAGCTTTAATGCATTATCTTTCTTATAGCATTGAGGTAATATCTGACTGATGGTTTGAGGTCCTAAGCCTCTTATGATCTTTGATCTGATTCATCTTGTTCTTAGTACTGTTTCTAAGTTATAGGAATTTACCCTGCCTTTTCCCTTTCCCAAGCATATGCCGGGAGAATCCTGTTTATCCAGTTTGCAGTGAATATCCTGCGCTTTCCAAGGTAGAAAACCAGCCATGTATCTTATTTACCAACTTAGCAGTATCACTAAAACCCTCTAACTTTCAGTGGATTAGCATCTCATAATGGTTGCATTCCTAACTGCATTATATTCAAGTTTTGTATTATCTCCAAACATATTGATAACTGTGCTGCTACCAAGTCTATTAATGGTAATACTTTGATTTTTCCACTTTGCTTCAGAAATTAGTTTGTCTGATCTAAAGTCAATGGGAGAAACTCAAGACTATTTGAACACAAGTCTCCTTCCTACCAGTCATCTTACTTCTGTGAAATGTGTAAGAATATAATACTTGTTTCTAGAAATCTCCTGCATTTTGTTTTATTTAGTTGAGATTACTCAGCAGGTTCAAAATCAAAGGAGAAATACAGATTCATATGCAGGACTGACTGCCATAAAAGCCCTGATGTTGAAAGTTTATCGAAGTGTCTTTGATCCTGAACATGCTACAGTTCAAGTCATCTCCATGTTATCGAAATACAGAGTCTACTGTCTCTGTCAGTTAAGAAATAACTCTAAAGTTGCTGGTTGAGCTCTAGATTAGCTGTGTCTTTAATGAGGGACAGCACTGTGGGGCGTTTGGATTGATTCCTAAACCATAAATCTTGCTTTTCCCCAGTCCATCTATGTGTACAAGAAAGCAGGAGTATGTCCTGAGCTCTTAAGGAAACAGAGATTCACTCTTTGAAGTGAGAGAAACCCAGCAGCTATTTATGGGCACGTCCTTATCCTGCGAGTGATGGTGCTTGATGGGGGGATGAGTGATGACAAGATGTAGTGTTTGTGTTACAGTGTTGGGACTGCTTTGAATATCCTCTGGGTATCTTTGTTTCTCTGAACATACTAGTTGCTACAAACTAAGTAGTGTTTATCTAAACAAATGTGTTCTAAAATAGAGTTGGAAGATTTTTCAGGATCTGCGCTAGTGATCGTATAGATATGATTCAGTGTGAGCAATTGGTCAGCTGCTCTCCGGTTCAGGTTCTATGCATCAAGTGAGTGACACTGTCAGAAGAGCTGTGTCATACCCGTGGGGACACTGCCCGCCCATCCCTCCCTGTCCACCTGGTCCAGAATTGTTTCACTAAGGATGTTGGTTGGTATGTCCCAGTCTGGTCAGTTTGTGGACCTGCTGTGGATGAATTAATCTCATTTCTGTTTGAACCTTCCAGAAGTTGGTCGCTGTGATCTGGCACATTCTCGCACAGAGAAAACTACTCTTAAAAAGGTAGCAAGAGGTATTTGCAAAGGCATATATTTTGTTCAAAGCTGTAATGTGGTTGTATTTTTAAACTGTGTGAAAGAGTTATTTTAAGCACTTTTGGAAATACATACACTCACTTTTTACAGAAATGTAATACCAGCCCAGGAGACCATAAATACAACTTCTAGAGCTGTAGTAAGAATTAGATCTGGATCATACAGAAGATGCTTACACATCTTAAAGTTTTAAGACTGCAATAATTTTAGGAGGTGTAAGCATTTGTAACTGTGCAGAGTCTGAGCTCTTAGAGTAACTCATGGACCAGTGGAGAAAACTTTCCAGGTTCAAAATTCCAAGTTATTTTCTATAAACCATTGCCAGGATATTTGAGGAATGATTCATGAGCTTCTAGAAAGCTTGGCAGTAGTGGTAGGAACATAAAGAGTATGAAACATATTTAAGAAATGCTGTCCAGGCTGTTGTTTCGTAGTGTTTCATGTGGTGAGTTTGTTTTTCTCTCAGGAAAGTGAAGTTACTGGATTGTGGTGGCCTTTGAAATATGTTTTCCATATCTCATTTCTACAGAAGGGATTTTCTGACTTGTTTTGGACATGTTACATTTTCTTCACGGTAGGGTCAGAATTTGTTTTCTTGATAGCTACTAGTTGTCTACAACAGGGATTGTATGTGATCTCTGGTTACAGGAGATTTCCAGCAGTTTTTTTATTCTACACAATCCTTTTAGAATATTTACTCTGTATCTGTTAGTCTTTATGTTTATATGTATTTTGCAAAACATTGGTGTGCTTAGCAGAATAAACAAATGGAAGTGATCTCTTTTTTAAGCTTAGAAATGTGCTGGCATAGAAAGGCATTTTCCAACAATATTTAGACTCTTAAAGGTGTTAAAATATTAATAATAAACTTCATTTAATTTGAAATGTTTTGAAGAGCTTGTGCATGAGCCATAGCAGATGATCATCAATTAAAATAATGGTTTCACTTTATTATACAACTAAACCATGCGAGCAGCGTTCCAGCCTCCCAGTGCGCAGAACCCGCCCGTGTGTCTGTGCACAGAGGACCGAGATGATGCTGTCTGGTGTGAGTCCATTCACACATTGTGCTGCTCTGTTCTCGAATGTCCTCTTTGTTCCCCTACTAAATGGACAGACAACTTGCTTTTCTCCATGGAAACACTGCATCTGTTCCATGAGACTGAGTTAGTGATGGCAGCAAATGTTTCTTCTTTAAATTTTCAAGTAATCGTTTCAAATGTTTTATCAGATTAAAGATTTTACTTTTAATATTGGCACTACCTGTCCCAAGGAAGGAGAGTGTGATGGTGGCAGCGTGATTGTCAGATACAAACTGAGCTTAAAAAAACTATTGGTACTATTATATTCTTGTCATGGCTATAGGGCTTTTAAATGGAGTGAACTGAGGCTTTAATGTTTTTGCCTCTTTTCCTATTTAATTGTGGTTTAGTTCTTTTTGGAGTAAGGCATTTGACACAGTCTCCCACAGCATCCTCCAGCTAAACTGAGGGAGTGCGGTGTGGATAACCAGGTGGTGAGGTGGACTGTGAGCTGGCTGAAGGGAAGAAGCCAGAGAGTCGTGGTCAGTGGGGTGGAGTCCAGTTGAGGCCTGGATCTAGTGCAGTGCCTCAGGGGTCAGTGCTGGGGCCGGTATTATTCAATATATTCATCAATGATTTGGACAAGGGAATAGAGTGACTGTCAGCAAGTTTGCTGATGACACCAAGCTGGGAGGAGTGGCTGACACACCAGAAGGCTGTGCTGCCATCAGAGACCTGGACAGGCTGGAGAGTTGGGCAGGGAAAAATCTAATGAAATATAAAAAGGGCAAGTGTAGAGTCTTGTATCTGGGCAGGAACAACCCCAGGTTCCTGTATAAGTTGGGAATGACCTATTAGAGAGCAGTGTAGGGGAAAGGGACCTGGGGGTCCTGGTGAACAGCAGGATGACCTTGAGCCAGCACTGGGCCCTTGTGGCCAGGAAGGCCAATGATACCTGGGGTGGATTAGAAGGGGGGGTGGTTAGTAGGTCAAGAGAGGTTCTCTTGCCTGTCTACTCTGCCCTGGTGAGACCACACCTGGAATATTGTGTCCAGTGCTGGCCCCTCAGTTCCAGCAGGACAGGGAACTGCTGGAGAGAGTCCAGCGCAGGGCAACAAAGATGCTGAAGGGAGTGGAGCATCTCCCGTGTGAGGAAAGGCTGAGGGAGCTGGGGCTCTTGAGCTGGAGAAGAGGAGACTGAGGGGTGACCTCATTAATGTTTACAGATATATAAAGGGTGAGTGTCAGGAGGATGGAGCCAGGCTCTTCTCGGTGACAACCAATGAGAGGACAAGGGGTAATGGGTTCAAACTGGAACACAAAAGGTTCCACTTAAATTTGAGAAGAAACTTCTTCTCGGTGAGGGTGACAGACACTGGCCCAGGCTGCCCAGGGAGGTTGTGGAGTCTCCTACTCTGGAGACATTCCAACCCGCCTGGACGCCTTCCTGTGTAACCTCATCTGGGTGTTCCTGCTCCATGGGGGGATTGCACTGGATGAGCTTTCGAGGTCCCTTCCAATCCCCAATATTCTGTGATTCTGTACTAGTTGTTGAAAATACAGCCTTCAAAGAAACAGTGGTGGACATCTGTTTTTATTATAGGAATTCCTTTTCTAACAGTTGGAAAATATTCTGCTTTTTTAGTTCAGGGTTATGTGGTTAAATTTTATTTCTTTATTTGAAATCTCAACTTGCCAACAGAATTCATATCTATTATCAGACTAATATGATTTATTTTCTCAAACCAATGGTTCTCAACTGGTTGCTTATGGATCACTTTGATCCATGCACTACTTCAAGGTCCGAAAAGGTAAATAAGAAAAATAAGGTTATTACTGATCAACTAAAAGGGCCAGTGCAGGGATTCTTATGTGTGTTTGAAATTTTTTAGTAGTCAGCACACATACACAAATTGCAATTTATTCGAGAATGTACCACATTTTCATATGGCACGAAATTATATATTTGCCAGTAATGGCACAAGTGTAAAGCTTGTGTTTAAAATCTGTTTTTTATGGGAACTTGTGGTTTTTTGAACACTGAAGCAATATAATCAGCCTCTTTCTGGGCATTTCCTTAGGTTTCTCTTAGATCTTTTAAGAAACTTACAGTTAATGTCATTGCCTATTGGTTATAAAGATTCTTTTTCAGAAGAGCTGAGGCAGATGCAAGGAAGGAAAGAGAACAAATTGCGACAAGTGGCTGGCTGCGCTCTCGCAGGAGAACTCAAATGAGCTAATTGACATCTGGAGCCTGTTAGGAAATGCTGGAGTATGCGATGCTTAAAATCACTTGATGCAAATTTACATGCATTCAGTGTTATATGAATTATATTAGGAAATGCTACCATTTCAAAGACTGAAAGTTGCATTTTCACTGTTCCAATAAGGCAATAATTTACTGAAATGTGTTGCTTATATTCAAGCAGTTTTTTGAATCAAGCTACAGTTTCAGTAACTCTGAAACCAGGGCACAGGGATTGTGTTACTTGTGGCCTAGCTGAACGCCTGTGTATTGAGAAAAGCAAATGACACAGCAAATATATAACCCGTGACTGTGGAGAGCAAGATTAAAATGTGAATGAGTACCCTGAGCCAAGAGATGCAATATTAGAACATTCTAACTCGCTGATGAGCAGAGGTTTGTTAAACATCTACTAATAAATAATTATTTGAAACTGGCAAAATGTAATTTGGGGGGGTAATTTAGTGTTTGTTTTCTTTTCATATACCTATCTGCACAATATAGATGGTGACTACCTGTGTGGTGCTGAAATGCTCTTTGGGGGCAAAAAAAGAGGTAATACATGGAAAGGAGTAGTGGTTTTAGGAGGCAGCCTTTCTTAAGCCTTTGTCCCTGGTGAGGTTGTTGAATTTCAGTGAATTTGGTGTTCGGCACTGGCAGAGAACGCTGTGAACTAAAAAGTGCTGATCTTGATACTTTTCACATTTCTGTATTTGTACCAAATCCTTCTTCATTGTGTACAGTTTTTCCATTCCGCGGATTCTGGTGGGTTGAGGACAGTAATGGAGGCGTGTGTGGAGATGGTGGTGTTGGCAGGAGTAGGGCCTGCGGTGTGATGGAGAACAGGGACGTAGCACATCTGTAAGAGAAGAGGAAGGCTTTTCAAATCCTTGGCATGTCAGAGTGAAGTGCAGTCTTAGAAGGTTTCTAAAACAAAATATGAAGAAATACAATGCACTTGGATTTAGCAAGGAGGGCAGGTATGTAGTAGGAGGGGGGAAAAAGTCAGTGTTCCCGCTGTCTCCAAAGTGACGTTTTATGTGATCCTCTAGTTGTTCTGCTGTACAACTCTATGCCTCTCAGTTCTTCAGAGCTTTGTCATATTTCATGCCTATCGTTCTGCTTTGATTTTAGAGAGTGAACTCCACTTTCATGTTCATGAACATGAAAGCTCTCACTTAAAAGTTAATAGTAAACTGGCATACATCTTGCAAAAACAATGGGGAAATTTTTCTCTTCAGTAGTCATAACTCTGCAGATGGGTGGGTGACATACTTCTGGCAAGGCTAGAAAAAATGTTCAGCGATCTTCACAGCACTACTTCAGAGTTTTCATGGAGCATAACTTAAATTGTAGACAAACACCATCCAGGTAAGGTGGTAATTAATGCTTTTTAAAGTATAGACTTCTTGCAGACTTCTTAGAAAATGGCTTGAATTTGGCATGGCTGAGCTTGGAACAGCAGAAGGAATGTTTCACTTTGTTATTCAGGTTCACAGAGCAGTGTGCCTGATACTTTCTGTTTCACAGTGAATTGATTTTTAGGAACACTAATGTACTGGCTATTAATAATACATGAGGGGTGAGATTTCTACTGGTAGGTAAAGGACACGGCTGGCTTGTCTATTTAGTCTTCCTTCCCATATCACGTCAGCGTTTTGCCTTTAAACATCCTGTACACCCGGTACCAGGGCACTGCTGGGAACGGGTCTGGGCCGTCTCCGATCGGCTTTCTGCCTCTGTGTGTACTGACTGGTGCCAAAATGCTGAGTAAATGGCCTTACAGTTCTTGTTTGTCATGTTCTGAGCAAACAGTTGAGCAAACAGTCTATTGCTACATGTCTGTGTTTCCTTTTTTTTGTTTTTTTCAGGTGTTTGTTTAGATGCATACTTTTTTTCTTTTTAAGCAGGCATAGCTGTTCTGTCAGTGCTTTTACATACAAAGCTTAGCAAATATCCAAACTTTTGAATATGGTGGGGAGACCGGTCAGCTTACAGTTTGGCCTTGTATTCACATTACAGAAAAAAAAATCATTATAGATGAAAGAGCCTTTCTAAAGCTTTTGTAATCAGAAGGAAGATGCCTTTTGTGGCAAAACCCTGATGACATAGTTCCCTGAAAAGCTTCGAGCTGGCTTCCAAGGCAGAGCTGCGCTCCATCCTAGCAACGTGGGAAGGTTCCCTCCTCCTCCTGGCCCAGGAGCGAAGCCGAGCGCTGTGCCGGGGGCTGCCAGCCAACCCATCTTGTGATCCAGAGGGTCACAGACAGCTGAGGTGGATGTTTGCTTTCTGAGCGTCATCATCTAACTCTGTCAATCAGTCTTCATTTTTCAGTTCCAGTCTCTCTTAAAAACTGTATTGCTTTTATGCTGAAATTCCCAGTTCTCTTGATTTCTCTTGCAGTTCATTCTCTAATCTCAAGTTGGTTTTGCTGGGATATTACAACACTTGAAAAATGTGACTGAAAACAGCATGGTGCGCAGGGTGGTTATATCTGTGTGTAATGTTAGTAATGCTGTTAAGGGCTTTGTTTTTCTTTCTTAAAATAGCCTTTTAGTTTAAAGCTCAGGATGCGTACAGCAGCATTCAGCAAAGTGAGTTATTTTGATGCTTTAGGTTCAGACGTGGTGTCTTTTGATAGGAAATGGCCTTCAAAAGACCGAGGGTTGGAAATGCTGTCCCGCAAAATGCTTCTGGTTGTTACTGTAAAGAGTCTATCATGCATTTCATATACAGACTATGTGTATATGTAAAAATTTCTGCAGGAGTTAAAATACTGATTTTTGTTTCATGTCTAATATTTTTACATGCAGGTTTATTCCAGAGCTGGAAAAACTCCAATAATATATTTTATTCATGTGCGGAAAAAGATAGTTGGCTACAGACAAAGAGGATTACCACCAGTATTGCAAAAAGATGAGTATGTTAAAACCAAGTGGACTTAAGGCTCCTTCAAAGACCATCAAGCATGGGAGTACATTGCTGAAAACTCCTGGATCTGTTGCAGCTGGTAAGGCATCTTTAAATAACTTTTCTCTTATTCATCCTGTAACAAAAAGTACCCTGAAAGCTCTGAGTACACACTATTTTTTCTGTTACACCAAGGTATTTTTGCTAGTATTTCTAACAAAAATTATGTGTACTGCATGAAAAAAATTCAGAGTTACTAGTTAGGTGTGATCAAGCAGTTTTCCTTGGAAAAAACTTGTCATGATAAAAATGATTGGGTAGTTGTTGAGGTAAGACTTGTAATCTTTACAAGGATTTTACCAAAACCCACATTAAATTCATTCAGTATCTCTGTCCTTAGATTTTGAATTATTGTATTCCAGAGATTACAGTGTTTTGAAAAGTAAGAAAATCTGAAATCATGCTTTTCCAAATGCTTGCTGCAATGAAGCTACGTAACGATGCTCTCTGGGATATTATAGTGTATTTGCTTTCTCATTGTGCTTGATTCCAGCTCCAGCAGAAAAAGCCGCTTCCAGTGAAAAGGCCTCAAGCGCAACCGCTGCAGATGCACATGAAGAGTTTGTGGATGATTTCAGAGTTGGGGAGCGTGTTTGGGTCAATGGAAATAAACCTGGCTTTATTCAGTTCCTTGGTGAAACCCAGTTTGCTCCAGGGCAGTGGGCAGGGATTGTTCTAGATGAACCCATTGGTAAGAATGATGGCTGTGTGGCTGGAATTCGCTATTTCCAGTGTGAACCCTTGAGGGGCATATTTACAAGACCATCAAAATTGACAAGAAAAGTGCTGACAGAAGATGAAGCTAATGGAACACAGACAGCTCACCCTTCTAGAGCTACATCCCCAACTTCCACATCAGCTGCTAGTGTGGTGTCTTCAGCCGCTGCCGCGCTTCCCCCTTCGGGAATTCCACAGAAAACTTCACCGCTTGCTGCTAAGGAACATTCAGCTCCTCAGATTAGCAATCTTTCAAAAACTGCAAGTGAATCTATATCAAATCTATCTGAAGCTGGATCACTAAAGAAAGGAGAAAGGGAGCTCAAAATTGGAGATCGAGTTCTGGTAAGATTCCCCTGCTGCCTCTGTCTGCTTTTGATTGATTGATTAATTGTGACTTCTGTTAGTAGTCAAAACTGTTCTACTGTTTCCTTGGGCAAGGTAATGTAAATTTACATTCTAGCTTTCTTTTCATTGGGCGTCTTCTGTAGACAAGCTCTTCCCATGTGGAAACTATAGGAAGGCCCACTGTAGGAAGATCTTTGTATTACCAAGATAAAATAGTTAATCTGGCAGTTTTTAGTCTATTATGTTTTGCCAATGTTTAAAAAAAAAGGTCTTTTAACAACAGCTTATCTTTCCGTAACTTCAAGAACGGCAGTCGTGCTAAATAAAAAATGAGCTTGTGAGATTTCCGTGCAGCTCTTTTGCCCTATTCAAGGCCGTGTCTTTAGAAAGCCAACAGTTCAATAATTGATTGTTCCCCTGAGATGGGCAGCAACACAAGTAGTCACATAATGCCACTGATCACCCAGGAATTACGTGTTCCGTTGGTGATGTGCCATGTTACTTGGCTGCCCTTCCTAAATTCGGAACCATGAATGCTGCTGCTGACATATCATTTCACTCTTTTAAAAGAGAGTTAAGTTTTCTTAGTTTAAACATTTTTTTAAAATAATTACTTGCATATATTTTATCTTTGGGTCAATGGAATAGAGAACAGGTCATTTTTGACAACTGATTGGACATACACCTACTAAGAAAAGTGGGAACTTTGCCTTGAAACACTAGCTTTTGCTTGAAGAGGCAGTAGAAAGCTGGCAATACATTGTTTATGTTGTACTCCTTATTTAAAGGCTATGTATGTAGCCCTCAGATATAACCTGAGTGGTATTTGTATACAACAACAGAGCTAGCAGAAGAGCTCGCCACGCCGCTCTCCATCATCTTCCAACAGTCCTGGCTCACTGGGGAGGTCCCATACGATTGGGAATTGGCCAGTGTTATCCCAATCCACAAAAAGGGCTGCAAAGCTGACCCTGGCAACTACAGGCCTGTCAGCCTGACCTCAGTGCCTGGCAGGGTTATGGAGCAGATCGTCCTGAATGCAATCACACAGCACCTTCAGGATGGACGAGGGATCAGACCCAGCCAGCATGGGTTTAGGAGGGACAGGTCCTGTCTGACCAACCTGATCTCCTTTTATGATCAGGTAACCCACCTGGTGGATGAGGGGAAAGCTGTAGGTGTGGTCTATCTAGACTTCAGCAAAGCTTTTGACACTGTCTCCCATAATATACTCCTGCAAAGCCCATGGCTTGGACAAGTGTACTCTCTGCTCAAGAGTTGTCTTACTGTTATTTTGATACAATATCTTTTTATTTACAATATATTTTTTTACGTTTCCGGTGAAGCGAGGGCAGGGTTTGGCTGACAGCCAGAGTTGGACTGAGATGTGTTTTCTTGGAGTGGCAATGGAAACAAAGATTTGCCGTTTATCCCTGACTGTTTCTGTCAGGGACTAGAGCCCTGTCTCTTCCAGTCACTGTTGTCTTTTTAACCTCTTGTTTCCCCGTTTCTCAAGGACCTTTGTGAGGTCTTCTGCACTGTCCTCTGTGGGTGGGAATGTTCTTTGATGCCTGTGAAGGCATTGCTCTGTTTTTCCTCTATCTTATTAGTACAAATTGCAGAAGGAGAATATCCCAAGTGCCACAGTTTGATAGTAATGTCCCAAATTCTGTTTATTAAGCAGAACAGATTAAACTTAGTATTTCATCCTTCCTCCTTCCTCTGGTCGCCTTAAGTCTTCCTGTTGAATCATCAAATTGTAGGTTGAGGTTTTGAGGCAATTCCTAGCGCAGCGTGTCAGTGATGCATATCTGTAATTTATATGCCAGTATAAGAGAGTGTGCACATAGAAATATGAATCTTAAATGGACAGGATTCCTGTCTGCTGGTTTTTAACCCTTTTGGGTCCCATGCTAATTTTTTTGTAGTATACCCCAGACTCTGATATCATGTTTAAAATAATTCAGATGTAAATATTTTAAACTCTAGATTAGTTCAAATAACAGTAAAATTGACCAAATAATCCGTTCATCTGTTATTTTTTTTTCTCTACCACCGAACTCCTGAATTGAGCTTTTACTGAGTAATTGCTGAAAGTGTCCTCACAGCCGACAGGTAGTTCCAGGTGTTGTGAAAGACCTGCCTGTCACTCACTGTAGGTTGCTTAGCCATTCCATCTCCAACACAGCTACAAATGCATCTGGATTACCCCATGTCATTTGTCTTTTATTTACGCTGACAAAAGTAACTTTTCATGGCATTTCCCCTGTAAGTGACAAAGTAGCATCATAGGCCTGAGATGTGCTCCAGTCTGACCGTACCATTGCAGAACTCTAGCGACTCAGTGCTGCCAACGTTCATCAGTTCTTGCAGTTTGGACTGTTATACTGAATACAACTGTTGAGAGTTGCATCTTGAGAACAGTGAGCTTCCAGCAGCATAGAACTGCAGTTCAGCGGAACAATGAATTCACGATAGACAAAAGCTCATCTGGGAGTCTTATTAAAATACTTAACTGGAAAAGTATGTCCTTAAGGGCAAATTCAGAGGTGGGTGAGATGCAGCTCATCAGCTAATATTACATTCTGGAATGGACTTCAGATGTGGCTCAGCTGTGTTGATCTGTGTGTGTGTTCTTAGGGTGTGGAGTGTTATGCTGGAGTATTTCAGTCTGCTGTCTTTTTTCCTCTAACTTTGATTTTTTTAAATGTACTTGATATGAGCTACCTTGAATTGATCTGTTATCTTGGCAAATCAAAAGCAAACCGAAGTAAGTGAGCACCTGAGCTGAAGTATTATACCCCAAAATGGATGTTCCGATGCAAAAGGAGGGGTCCTTTGCATTTCTGTAGTTTACTCCTTATCAAAGGCGATTAGGTTAAAACAGCACACAAACCCTCTGCTGTCTTGGAAATCTCTGATAAGAAGTCTGTCTCCCTCAAATCCCCGTATATCTGAGCCATATTCAACAAGCATGTACTTAATTGCCTCGTTGACTTGAAGCTGAGCAGTAATTGTCCTTTCTCTAACAAGTATGTGGAAATATTTCATGTTAATATGTAGAAATGTTGAAAATATAGGGAGATAAAGTACATATTTAAAAGAATCATGGTTTCTGATATAGCTCCTGAATATAGCTTCTGAATAGCTCCTTATTATTCACCTTTTCATTTGTTGCATTGATGTATAATTTACTGGAAAAAAAATAATATAGCTAAACCAAAGAAAAAGTTATGAATGCAATGAGTAATGCAAATAGCTCTGTATTAGCCATAATTTGCATTCTTAACATCTGAACTATGTTCTGGAATTTGGATATAATGTGGTTGTTAAAGGGAGGACATGAACTCTGGGCAGTCTGATCTCATATTTGGGGATTCCTGTAAAGTAGGAAATGTTAATGGGGAAATCTTCATTTCCCTCATTACACTCATCCGGCCTTTACTGGGGTAATGACAGAGGGCAAGGTCTTTAGCACAACTGGAGTTGATTTGCCTGCTGAAAATTAGGCTACAGTTTCAGCATCTTGAACCTTGTACGAATAAGAATTCCTATGCAAAAGTCCCTCTTGTGCCAGGGGAAGTGGTGTCACTGGGTGCTAAACCAGGTGGGGAAAGAATAACTGAAAACTAATTCGGAAAATAAAATGCTTTCAGGCAAAGCCAGTTTCTGTTTCCTGTTGGAGTTGCAGCCAGAGAACCTGCTTGCCCTGCTGTTGCAAACCCTTGGGATTTCTTAAGAACCCAGTGCAAAGTTGATTTACAAAACAAACAAACAAAAACCCCTGAACTAACCAACCAACCAAACCCAGGTTGTTGAAATAGTGAAACTTGCTTTGTGTGACAGCCGTTGCACCTACCAGAAGTTGCAGCAGCTTTGAGAGCATCTTAGGCTTTTTCCTGAAGGGACCAGATGCTGTATTTTAAATAAATAAAGAAACAAAAATCTTATCAACCTAGGGGCCTTAGCCTTCTCAAGGGATTAAAGTGCTTTCATTCATTTAACCAGTTACAGCCTCATCGTGGGCTGCCAAATCTGATGCTTCTGGAGCTGAGCTGCAAAGCTGGAACTTGGGCCTCCGTCCATATGTTCACAAAAGGTTACAAACTAGATTTACAGGCATATGCTGCTGTGGCCTTTCTGCAAAGTTATTCTCTGTGCATGAGTAACATCTAATTTCTTCTTATTGTCTGTTTTACGCTGCTCACTGCGAGTTATTTCTTGCTTTGTTATTTCTTGCCAAGTTCTTCGGTGATGTAATAGGCAAAGACTGACAGGAGATTATTGTCAGATTTGTTTCCACTCATGTAACCTATCTGCAAGTAAACATGACGTAAGGCTGCCAACTGATTAAATTCCAGGGCTCTTAAAAGCAACATGGGGAAAGAAACTTCACATGTAGAGAGAAGTTTCTTCCTTTAGAAATAACCCAGCACTGACCACGTGGCATTTTTAAGTTTTCTAGTTTCTATGACATTTTTAATACAAAATGCATTTCTGAGTTTAGTCTGTTTAAAAATCTATAATAATATTTAACTGTTAGAAAAACAAATGTTCGTTTGCATTTTTACAGTTAAAGCAATGCAAAAATATCTTGCTGCAATGCATATGAGGACAGAAAAGGAAGAAAAATTTGGAAGTTGAGAACACGTGGCTGTTTTTGCTCTGCAGGAGCTGTCTCCCCAAACCTCGTTTGCTGGAATGGCAAATGTACCACACTGTTGAACTGCTTGGTCACGCTTTTGCTTTACCCTTAAGTTGCGTTGACTGTATTTTTATGGCTTTGTCCTGTTAAGGAGGAAAGGAATTCATATATTTAGACGTAGTATTTTGGGTGCTGTAAAGTATAATGTAGATTAGTTTGCAAAGTGGTTGCTGCAGCATGAGATACATGTATGACAATATAGCTGAAGTACAGAGAGTATCCAGAGGTTTTTGTCTGTCATTCATTATCTTCATGATTTTCTCTGCTCAAGCTGCAGCTTTCGTTTAGTGTTACATTTAAGCATTTTTCAGGACATGGTTACTTCTCTGTCCACAGAGAAATAAGACAGTAAATTTATTGCAGCAAGGTGCAAGTTGTGTCTAACAGTGAGTCATTTTGTTTCGTCAGCTCCTTATTTAACTTAAATTGCATGTGAGTTACTGGGATATAATGGCAGCAATAGGTGACTTCTCCACATGCTTTGCTAATAGGTTGTTCATGCAAGATGGTTTTTTTGTGTGTATATGGGCTGTCTCCCTTCCCCTCCCCCTGCCTTCCCAAGGGGAGTGATGTCCAGGAACGCATTGTCCTTACTCACAGGATGGGTGAAAGAACAGTTTATTTATTTACTTATTTTAGTCTTTGCTTTTTTTTTTTCTGTTGTGGTGGCAAATTCACATGTGGCTTTCGTATGATGAATTTGCTCTGTTTTGTACTACGTCCTGTGTGACTGAATGAATTGGTTGAATGAATTGAACCTCAATAGCACATCATTTTTAATTATTAGCTGTTTTCCTCTGGCAGCGAAGGGCTGTGTGTTAGCATCGTGTCTGTGTCTTATTGCACGTTAGCTCTTCTGCCCACTTTGCCCCCACTTTTGAACTTTGCTTTATTTCAAAATCAAACGTGTTTCTAACAATGGAGTGGTTAACTATGAAAACAGACTGTTGTTGGAAGCGTGTTTGCTGATGGAAATCAGCCCTGATCTAAGATCATCCACACATCCAGCTCAGCGTTAATTACAGATGTGGCTGGGTGAGATGGAAAGACCTGTTCCAGGAGAGCCAGAGGAGACGATCTGCTGGTTCCCTCTGGCCTTGAATGAGTGAACAGATCAATTAAATACACTTGCTTTTGCCAGCTGGAAAGAAGATTCTGATTAGTAGGTCCCAGGTTTTTCAAAGGCAGTGTTTGTTTGTTTGGATGCTTTTTGCCTTTTCAGGTGTCGCATATTATGGGTGCTGCGGTTTGAATGGTTCTGAAAATGGCTGATCTGTGTGACAAACACAGAAATACCCAAGCAGTGCTTATCAGGAGTCACCGTGTGTGCTCAGGCAGGAGGAGAGACAGAGCAATTGTTACTCACCTTTAAACTCTGCTCAGCTGGTCTGCAACAGCGATTTTGTTGTGCTGACAAAGTGGCAGACAGTGGCTATGCTCTTTGAAAAGAGATCTGTATTTTTCAATGAATACTGTTTAAATAACAGTTTCATTTTTTAGATCATCTCCTTTTTTTTGATTCCCTGGATTACACTGGTGTATTTGTGTCCTACTTACCTTTGGAAACGTGGCTCTACAGAGGTTTGAGGTGCTTATCCCAATGTGCTTTCATCAGGAACTTTTTAACTCCTTCATGTTTACAAACCCGTTTTGCTCCTTCACTTTACATTGCAGCAAATTAATGTAAGCATAGTTATAGTTCAATAAATGGAATTTAATCACTTTTCCCATGTGTTTGACATAACAGTAGTGAATTCCAAGCAGCTTTCCTCACCCCACAATTTAGCCTAACCTAGATTCTCTGCCACATTATCACTTTATATTTTACAGCTTGATTATATTGATTGTGATAACTGACTAAAAAGAGGTCTGGCAGTTCTTTTCTCTGCTCTATTATTTAGTGACCTGCCTTAGCGTGAATGAAGGTCATGAAAAACTGTCGGCATGGTAGTGATGCCCTATTTTTCCATGTAACCTTTAGAAATGTTTTAGTAAACTTTTTTTCCTGTTTCTTTTAGAAACTGGGCTTTTTTTTTTTTGTCCTTATTTTTAAGATTATTTTCTATAATTCCTATAAGATTCTTAATATTTTTTCTACAATTCTATAATAAATGCTGTAATTCTGTAAGCACAATTCTTTTTTTATATTGCTATATACAGGTTAGCATCATCACGTCTTAGTCTTTTTTCCCCTTTAGAGCACAAAGTGTCGTCCTGTACATATACAGCAACTTTTATTCATAGAAAAGCCTTTACCATACTGTGTGTACAGTAGCACCTCCCATTGTACTACCAAGGGAAGAAGTGATTATTTTCTTAGATGCTTTCAAGGTAGCTGTGTTGTCACACACAGGGTACTTAATTGCCACTTTGAGCACAGGGCTGTGAATGGTTGTAGGTCTGAAATAGATTCAGGCTTTTAGAGCAATGGTGACTTGATCTTCAGAACTGAAACTTAAAATGGAGCAAAACTGGAGCTTCATCGAAGCTGTGAGCTCTTTACTGCCACGGTGTGCTCCGATTCCTGATATCGGTAAGGATACACATTTCAATATTTGCAGAAAGCAGAAATGTAGTAGCTGGTTATTCAAAGAAGCTTGACTGGTTTTGGGAAGAAAAAAATAAATAATGCATTCTTCCTTGTGTCTTGTTTTAAAATAACCCTGGTACCATGGTTACAAGAGCAGTCACGTTGCTTTTTCTGCTGGGGATCTCATGTTGTGCATCCCCATATGTTCCGGGGAGCTGAGTTCTTCCCGTGCCCTGGGCTCTGTCCGGTGCAGATCCGCTGGCATCGCATCCAACACAGACCGGCCTGTGCCAAAGCTTCGCTTCGGGATCGTGTCTCCTGGTTTGTCATTGGGATGCAATTTCTTCAAAGTAAATGCCATACATTTTTTTACCTAAATATGGAAAATGGACAGAGCCAAGGTATGGGGGGAAAAAAACAGCCAAACAGAAATGAATATTCCACACCCAAGTTAAATCTGTATTATCCTGGAGCTAGCTTTACTTATCTAGAGGTTTATTTACAGTTGGAGTTGAAGGGAACAGATTGCAACAGTTTTTCCTCTCTGGGAGTCTTTGCATCTAATTATCCTTTTCTGCTACCGCGTTTCAGATAGCTGTGATCTTGTGCACCCCACTCCCCGTTCTGCGAAAAGATTTGTGTGTGTGTGTTTTGGTAATCGACTTATATTGTTTATTTAAAAAACAAAACACCACTCTACAAAACTACAGTAAAATTCCTTGGCCTGGCCGAACAGTTGAGTAAGAGGAGCTGAGGAATGAGGAATCCTCTGTGCAACCCCAAACCCACTGTTGGCTTTGAAGGGATGCTCCTCATCCAGACCATTGTTCTGACTTTCCTGTCTCTTTTCTTTAATGGGTTTTTTACAACCTTCTTGGATTAACTCTGTTTATTCAGGCAGACAACAGTACAGAATTGAGTAGGGAAACAGTGCACACAGACTTAACCAGTCTTATGACCTCAAGATGTCTTCTGGATTTAAAGAGAAAAAAATAAAGAAAACAAACAAACAACAAGAAAACCCACTCAACTTGCTAGAAAAGGAATAAGGAGAGGGCAACTTGGAGGATCTAGTATGGACTGACAGCCCAGACAAATGCTTGCTTATCTCTCACACTTCTCAGTTAAATTTTTTGTGTTTTTACTTAGGTTAAAGATATT
Organism: Streptopelia decaocto; assembly: GCF_964273445.1. Lineage (NCBI taxonomy): Eukaryota > Metazoa > Chordata > Aves > Columbiformes > Columbidae > Streptopelia > Streptopelia decaocto. The sequence goes on along the minus strand of NC_138670.1, from coordinate 4,644,139 downwards.
TATCCTTTAGAAAAAGTAGGTTATGTCTGAAAGTGGATGACGTATTGACTTAAGGGATAGTTCTTCCCAGGAAATACTTGCAACCAATGTTATATATTCCCCCTTCACCACTGTGCCCAGAGGAGATCTGGATTTCATGTGACTGTTTTGCTTGGTTACAATTATTTTGTTTTAAGACAGTACTCGGGCTTGTTTTTTTGAGAGGGGAAGTTTGTCCGTTCTCTGCCAAGAACACCAAATACCAAACATTCTACTAGTTACTATATTAGGCTGAGTCATGATAACTGTAAACTTTGTGTATTTTTATTCCATGAAGAATAATAATTTGATACAGTGCCACTTAAAGCAAGATGTACAGGTAATTTGCAGCTTAAACGTTATTTCAAGACTAATGAGAGAAGGGCACCACCACCTGAAACATGGATGAAAGATGTCGCTGTCAGCTTTCTCACTTCAGTGATATCCAAAAGGGGTACTCTTCCCTGGTTTTCTGAGGGTTGCGTGGATTAGGATTTACTTCCCACCAGCCGAAGCCTCGTTGCTCCCAGAGCTGTCAGCTCTGCGAAGGGGATGAGCCACAAACTGGACACAAATGTGTGTGGCAGCTCCTGTGCACCCACTTTGTGCTTGGTGGACACTTAGTGCTTTCATGCAAGATAATGTTCTCCGGTCCTAGAGTCCTCACTCTTAACCTCTTGGTGAACGCTTCCCACATGTATTAATATGAATTATCCAGTGTACTGTGGTCATGCACTTTCATTTATGGCACAAGAAGCTTGTTGTTCTCTAGTTATCCTGGGACATTGTCTCTAAGAAGTAGAATAATTTAAAAATTATATGAAATCCTAATATACTTATTAGTATATAAAAAGGAAAATCACAGTCTTTGTGTTAGCAGGTTACATCCAAGCTCTCTGCCAAGGCTACAGAGTATTGCTCGTTGTATAATGTGTACTGGAAAACACAAGCAGAAAAAAATCCAATGGCCCTGAAAATGTCCATGTTGAATTCAGTGAACCTCCCAAAGAGGTTTTCATTAACATTTGCTCGTTCTCATAATGCTGGATGCAGGCTGAACAGATTTTTCACACAAATGGGGCACATCTCGTCATTCTGACCTGCGGGGATCCGGCAGTTCTGGCGTGTGGCCCCTCTTGGCAAGTGTCAGCCACACTGAGCACATTTTGCTTCTTCACTTAATTTAATTCTTCCTTCCCCTGGGCATTATGAAAAGCTATATCTTGCAGACATTGCAAGTAATGGAAATGGCTGTAAATATTTAATATTATAAGCTTGAAAACAACCTATTTCTACTCTTCCGTTTAGGAGTGTTTGGGTTTGGGGTTTTTTTGGTTGTTTCTGTGTGTGGTTTTTTGGTATGTGTTTTGGGTTTTTTTACTTTGTTTGTTTTGGGGTTTTTTTAAGTGAAGAAGCGATAGGGAAAATTATTCTCTCCTCTCCAAGAATTCAAATAGCTGTTTGCCTCTCCGTTTTTGCAAAGTGCTCTGTATCAGTTCTTTTAAATGCAAGAGGGCTGTGCTATGTAGTTTATCTGAACTACTCCTTGGAGAAAACATGAAAGACTTTGTTCTCATTTCTTTTACTTTTCCTCACAGAATTAGAATAAGAAATAAACAGTTCTTAGAAATCCTTAATGCTGATGAAAATATGTATGAAACTATAGTACAAGTCTGTTGCGTTCAGTACAGTGGTTATACTAAGTCTTGTTAAATGTGTTTTTAATCTTAGAGCCATATCAAGCCACCTAATAGAATTGTGGCCTTCAATCATGACAAACTTAATGAATACCAAATTGGACAGTGATTTTTGTTTTCTTGTCTTTTTTTCTTCTCCTTTTTTTTTTCCTTGTGTGAACAATTTGATTGCAAAGATCTATCCAACGTTAAACTCGTAGTCAAAAGAATATGCAGCTTGAAATACTTGCAATAAGGATTGGTCGCATCATTAATGTGCTTTTTGAACATGATAATACTGAAAATGTTTTCACTCTATTTGGTATTTTCATTTGGAAATGCAGTAAATGCAGTTGTGTGTCTCATTGCTGTAGGTTGGTGGAACAAAAGCCGGAGTTGTGCGTTTCTTGGGAGAAACCGATTTTGCTAAAGGAGAGTGGTGCGGAGTAGAGCTGGATGAGCCTCTGGGAAAGAATGATGGAGCTGTTGCTGGAACAAGGTTAGTCCACTGTCAGATCGCAGCTGTCTTCAGGAGTTTACATCTCTATATTCTGGGGTTTTGTTTGTTTGTTTTTCTGTCTTACATTGAACTTTATATCAAGGGAAGTAGTTAGGCTGTAAACCTGACTCTCTGCTGATGGTGGTGGGGGATCATTAGACGCTGATTTGAATTTTATGACGCCTACACATCTCTGAAAGTCTGCACTAACCCCACATTCGTGGGATTAGTTGCTCTCTCCTTCTCCCATGTGAATTTTATTCATAGACTGTTAATGGAAAACACAATTTCCTGCTTTTTGAATGGCTGCTTGGTTTCTCAGCTTGGAATGAATGCTCAGTTACGAAAATATCTCTGGGTATCCAGTAGCTGAACTTAAGGGAAATATTCCAGCATCACAGGAACCTAAAACTCCTATACCAATAACTGCCTCGTTGTAAAAATTGGGAACAGTACAGCGGCTTCCTCCAATAAGTCACACTTAGAAAGCATTAATTCATATGACAATTTAATGTTCTTTCTCATTTGGTATAAGGAACAATCCTTTGACTCATTAAAAAGAGGTTTCACAAGGACTGTGGCGCCTTAACATAGGTGATCACAACTTAAAATGTTAAGTGGCTTTTGTTTATATATAACTGAAGATATGTTCTGTATAATCAAATAATCTGTTCTTTAATACTTCTCCATTATTGATGTAGGATTATTTGTGAAGCCATACCATGTATCTGAAGAGATGGAAGTTAATTAATAACTCTCATCTGTCTGCTTTGCTTTTTTAAAGGTATTTTCAGTGTCAGCCAAAATACGGTTTATTTGCCCCAGTCCACAAAGTTACGAAGATCGGATTCCCATCAACCACACCGGCGAAAGCCAAGACAACCGTGCGAAAAGTGGTCGCGACTCCCACAGCCCTGAAGCGTAGTCCGAGCGCATCTTCCCTGAGCTCGCTCAGTTCTGTGGCATCTTCAGTAAGCAGCAAGCCAAGCCGTACAGGACTAGTAAGCTTCTTTTTCTGTTGCATGCTTTACCTTCCCGAGCAGGAATCCACGTGGCACTTGCCTGTGGTCTACTTGCTTAAACTGAGAATAGATCTTGGGGAGAGCACAATATACATTCACTTGTGCTCTCTTTTTCATTCAAAGCATGCATGAAGGAAGGAAATCTTAGCTAGCCCTGAAGAGTAGCTGAATGTTGGAATACTTAAACTTACACAGTTAATTCAGGCTAACGTAGTGATTGCAATAAGAAAGGGGCTTGTGAGGCCGACAAACTGAAAAGGCATCAAGTGTTCTCTGGCTGGAATCTCCATTTAGTTGTTCATTTTCCTGGCACTACGCCGTCGTATGTGGTCTGTGTTTGAGGATCTGGTATGCGCTAAAGCTTCCATAGATCAAACTTGTTTTATTAAGCAGGGAGCCTCAAATTGTCTAAAATGTAAAAGATTTTCTTTTACTGCAAGGAGATGAGTCAGCTGAGAAATACACAAGTAGCAATTGTCAAGTCTTTGCTGAAAAGAAGCCTCTTTCTTTTATTTTACATTTGGTTTTAAACCTATGAATGCACAAAGGCTAAATGTTGCAAACTACAGTGGCTCAGGTGAATTCTAACACAGCATTAATTCCACCTAATACACTTACTATGGATTCTTTTAAAGTTGCTCTGTTACATAAATGTGCTAATCTTGGGTTGCAGCAGTAAAACGGAAATCTTCTGGGAAAGCTGAATTTTAAAAAGTCTCTCTTTGAAGGCAATTAAAAGCATAGAAATAATTGGGTTTTTTCCACAGTCACCCTAGGTTTTTTCTTTTCTTTTTTTAAACCCAAGTGTATAAATGTATGTCATTAGAAAGAGCTCACTCCCAGAGGTGGGGCCGGCCAGCCGGCGCTGTCCCACTGACCCGCCTTGCGGGACGCAGGAGGTGACTTTGCCGTCGTCCTTCCCAACCGAAGCAGATTACAAGGGAGCAGAGGTCAACAGTTGGTCAGGGCAACAAGGTTAATACCGTATCACAAAAAGCGTAAAGGATTTTTATTTGGCACAAACACTGGGACTTTAATCCATGCTGGAAGTTGCACTTCCAGCTGCAGAGTGCCCTCTAGTCTGAAATCGGTGCACTAATGTGGTGCCTACCACAGGTTCAGGGCAAACCTCTACATTTTATTCTGTGTGCTATGATACTCTAAGTGAGAGCACAGTTATACATTGTAAATGTCTATAATATATTCACTTCTTTTGGCTCTGTGTTTTGCCTCAGGGCTTTTGCATGTTTTGGGCCATAAAATATAAAGCTTCTGTAATCCATTAGTTCTGGAATTAACATTCCATCTTTCTTCCAATTTTTTTTTCCCCAGGCAACATGAATGTTTGGTTACCATCCAAGTTAAAGGGACTGTCAAAATAATTGTGACACTCGTTCTTTAAAAGTTTAGCTGCTGAAGAAACAAGATTTCCTGAAATCAGTTTTGACACAGCAGACTCTTTCGTGCTTCAGTTTCTAGGAAAATTATAACTTATCCAGAAGTTGTTGAACTCTTCCATAATCTTCTCAGTTATTCAGGGCTGCTGCTGTTTTCTCCTTGCTCAAAAACTCCTGAGGAAGTAGAAGACAGGGCCATGCTGGATTTTCACTCACGCTGGTTCCATTCAGTGGAACAGAGATCATGCAAGGTCGAGGAAAACCCCAAGGTTCATTATAGCTGTAGTTCTCCAGACTGATTCATGTTTATCTAAGCTCTTTAAGTTTAATCTGTCAGATTTTTTTCCCCAAGTCATTTAATTCCGAGTGATATAAATATATGTTTTAATCAGAAACCAATTGTTCTTCTTCACAAGGTTTTAGCTGTAAGGCTGGCTTTTTAGATCAAGGTAAATGCTTTTCGTCCTGGATGTTTTATTGCCATAGTAGAGGTGCCAAATGCTGGTTGAATTCCAAAAGTTTTTGATAGAGCATTTGGAAATGTTAGACTGTTGCTGGCGACCCAAGATGATGACCTGATAACTAAAGGCACAATGTTTTTAACTTGCTAAAAGGCTGCTTTTCTTTTTTTAATGCAAAGACCTGCTTGGAAACACAATGACCTGGCCTTTGTGTGAGTCTGCTAAGCACACCTTCAACTGAGGCCAGTGATTTGTTTTCACTTCAACCCTTCTGTCTCCTACACACTACCTGCCAATCGCTGCCAAAAAGTATTACTACACATGCATGGCTGTTATTAAATTATAGAAAATGAAGTAATTAAAATTTAAAAGGAGAGAAGGTACAGTAGGTTACAGAAACCATTTCCTTTACTAACCCAGTGCTTGTTGAGTCTGGAGATATCCCTCGTTCTCACTTGATGCAGAATGATTTTTAACGTGTTTACTTTGTGAAGTTGACAGAAACATCCTCCCGGTATGCAAGGAAAATTTCTGGTACCACAGCCCTGCAGGAGGCCCTGAAGGAGAAGCAGCAACACATCGAACAGCTCCTGGCAGAAAGGGACCTGGAGAGGGCAGAGGTTGCAAAAGCAACCAGTCATGTAGGGGAGATGGAGCAGGAGTTAGCACTGGTTCGCGATGGACATGATCGGGTAAGAGCAGTGATGCTGTTCTTAAAATAGAGGCTTTTAGACAACTGACTTAATTTCCAAAATTGTGTCGTCTTATTGAAGAGATCTGGGAGTAAGACATGGTGTTCCAAAAGTGAAGTAACCCATACCTGTGAGATCTTTCTTGTGGGAACTTTGGTTTGATGAGATAGCAAATCTGTTTCATTTAACTAATTTTGGTTGAACTTCTCCACACCTGTCAGTTAGCAATGGTTTTCCTTCATTATATGCGTATTTCAATGTGGTAACATTCCTGTGCCTTGGCCCATCACTTTACCAAATTGTGATTACTGAGGTATAGATACCTAACTTGGAAAAAAATTCCAAGATTTTATTCTTATTCTTCCTGCTAATTAGCATGTACTGGAGATGGAAGCAAAAATGGACCAGCTACGGGCCATGGTGGAGGCTGCTGACAGGGAGAAAGTGGAGCTTCTCAATCAGCTCGAGGAAGAGAAGAGGTAACTGAAAACTGTCTTTGTTGGTATAACTGTTAAAAACAAACTTAGCGTTAAAAGAAAATGCTATGGTGACTTTGAAATATGAAACAAATTTTGAATAATGCAGATATGGGTAATTATTGTATAAAATCATATTGCAGTTTCTTAAAACAAAAAAAAGAAACTCTTACATTGGAGGATAGAAAGCCAAAGAAAGTGGACTTGTTTAGAAGCTTTTACTCTGGTTTATAGCTGAATTTCATGCTACTCATTCCTTTTATTATTGCTTTCTGTTATAAAGGATTTTATTCCTACTCATATGAAATGAATGGATCATTCCTGATCTTGAAACACTCGTCCACTTCAAAATGCAAATTTTGATAATCTCATTTCCTGACAGTGCTGGATTAAGAATTTACAGTTCTCTTGTGAATAATTTATTATTACTAGGTAGTATCTGTCTCTTACAGGAAAATCATCAAAGCCATACATTTTAATGCCTTTTCTAATAGCCTCTTGTAACCACTTGAGGAAAGGAACTGAGGTTACCAAATAGCTAGAGTGAGGTTAGGAAAGAAAATAATCTGATAAATTGTTGGGGCAAGGTTAGGTGAGGAAGTAATCTGATAGATTGTTTTGGTGGATTTGGAATGCTTTGGAAAAGCGAGTCTGTTTAGAAACCCCTTGTGAGTCTGCCCTGTAGGTGTGTGTGCACCCCTGAAATCAGTCAGATGTCAACCTCTCTGAGGGGCCTCCTCAAAATGAGAGATGAGAAAATGCAGTGGAAACCTTGAGCAATTCCTTTACAATTTTCATGCTGCTTTTTTATGGGACCTATTCTAACTGAATTTTCAAAACAAGCAGTAGAATTAGGTCTGGAATTATTTGTGTGTTCTCTACAAAATAATGCAGTGGGGTTTTAAATTTAAAACACAAAAAGCTTTGCAGCAGCTCTGGTAGCCGGGCTGTGGACCTACTTTTGCTGCATGGCAGGTCAGTGGGGTCTGTTTTACCGCAATCCTCCCTGGCCTTGAGCTCACCTTCAGCGTGTTGCCAGGCAGCGTGCAGCGCCTGCTGCCACCCAACTGACATCCCGCAGCCAGGAAAACATCACACGGCTTCACAGGGTAATATTTCTCCTCCTTCCTCACAACTTTAGGCTTATTTATTTTGCAAGTTCTCTGTGATGTGTATTCAAGTCAGTCTCAAGAGTGACTTGAAGTCAAATAATCTCTAATTGCATTTCCCAAAGCGCATTGGTGAGACCTGTTTCCAGCAATAAGTTCTTATTGTCCTTGTATTTTAGACATCCATCACTTGTAACTCCCTTTGATGCAATGATTTTACATCTCTCAGCCCAGCTGCGGGCACTAGCAGCGTGTGCAATTGAAAGGAAAGAAGACATGCTTGTCTCTTCCTTTGCAACATCTTACAGTGTTGAAAGGATCAAGGGGAAAAGGAGGAGAGTTGTCCCCTTGCTCGTTGTGGTATAACCAGAATCAGGGGATGGGAAGAAATTACTTTTTACAAATTTCATTTTAAGTCAGATATTAGCTTCTCACATCTGTCTTCTCATTTTAAGACTCCTAAAGAGGCAAGGCAGTGTTCTTGCTTGTGCTCCCGTTCTGCGTTTTAGGGTTCGTTGTCTATGGGTGAAAGGTAAGGGGCAGGCTGGCAAGGGTGATACTCATTTCCACTGAAAAGTGAGCTTGAAAGCATTTTCTTTAGAAGTTATCTGAATTTTAATGAATTGTCCCCACAGGAAAGTTGAAGATCTTCAGTTCCGTGTGGAAGAAGAATCCATTACCAAAGGAGACCTAGAGGTAAAATAGCTCCAGCTTAGTGAACGGGGTATCTAGTAGGACACAGAAATGCAATCAGTTCCCATTGAGTGTACTGTTCTCTACAAGAGAAAGACAGAAATTACCGATAGATGCAATACCAGTCCAAGCATATGCAAAGCACGTGGAAGTGATTCCCAATTCTGCAGTCCTTGAGTAAACTGAAACTACGGGACTGCAGCTTTAATTCAGTTACATGTTTTAGCAAAAGTTGTACTGTGGGATGGCTGTAGTAATTAAATTAATTAATAGAAAACTCTACCTTTTGCTATTTTACATTATTTATATTATAACTTAGTAATGTTTCTGAAATTACTTAAAAGTAACTGCCAACACAAAATCACTTTGAAGTCATGAAATGGCAAATTAATATTTATGCTTTGGAAAATTAATATTGAAGGCTGGTCCTGTTTGTCTTCGATCTGTTTTTTTTAGTAATCCCTATGCTTTCCTTAGAGAAGATCGAAAACCAGAGTGTATTGCCTTGAGAGTTACTGCACACAAAATCTAAACAGCAATTAATGTGTGCAATCTTTATCTTTCTGCTGCTTGTATAACTATAACATTGGGCTAAACCACAGTATGTTATTACACAATCAGAATAGAAAACTTTCAGTGAAAAATTACTCTCAGATATTTGAAGACTGCCAGTTTTTATCCCAAATTTAAAATACTTTTTAGTTGTTCTACTCTGTTGTCTAATCAGAAAAATATTAGAACATCTCGCACAGTGTAAAGTACAAACTTGTGTTCCTGTGAACCATTTCTGATTAAAGTGCTAGCCTTATGAAAATGATTCATTTCATATAACATTTCTTTTATTTTAGTCTTCCATTCATTTTAAGATACGTATCTAGACTTCTCATAGAATGCTCCTTTTATTGTTTAGTCCATGGAAAAATTTAAGTTTTTATTTTTTGTTAAATCAGTTGATAGTCATGGCAAACCATGTTAAAAGCCTCTGGTTTGTCAAGCAACTTCTAGAGGTAAAAATGAATTTGAGATAATGAAATGTATCCTGTTGCTTGTGTTGGAATGATAGTGTTAAGTCTGCAGGTGAAACATTTTTGTTTGTTTGTTTTTTAATTTTACTGATAGCGAAAGAGGCAGATTTCGGAAGACCCAGAAAATGTAAGAGGGCACTTAAATGTGCGGAGACATCCCATGTTAACAGATTGTGTGCAGAAAATGCTTATACTTATTCACTAACTGCATAATCTGTTATTGAAACATTGACTCTGGTATTTGTGTGCATGTTGCTTTCAGAGCAATTACAACATTTATTGAAAAGAATGTGTGTAATGACTAAACGTAATCCCCCATTAACTGAAGAGAGGGCGAATGTGTCACTAGAATTCTTGAGGGTCATAAGCTTTGCAACTCATTGAAGAGTAGAGGAGCTTGTAGAAAATGACTGGCCAGGATCCTGAAATGTCTCTCATTTAAATGGAGGATTTTATTAATAGTTGCTTTCTTCACAAAATCCTGCACGCTCTCCTATGAGCTCCTACTGCTGTTCAATAGATGCAGGATGTAATTAGCTGATTAATATTTCTGAGGAAATAAATCGGTATGTTCCCCACCTCCCCTTATCTGTTTCTCTTTTTTTGGCATGAAATGCTAAGGGGAGGGATGATTGAAAACATCTGCAGAATTAGTGTGCAAAGCTGTATGTTTTTACAGTATCTTCATGTAGCTTCTCTTTGAAAATACAGGAAATATAGGAAAAATATATGTTACTGGATAACAGAAATTGCCTTAGGAGATGTTTGAGCAGCCCTCTTGCCTCCGTAGCTCAGAATAGAGGAATTTGGAAACCCTCTCTTAGATTGGACTCAGGAAAATTAACCCCAGGCTGCCTCCCGCTGCATCCCCGGCCAAGATAGGAAGTTCCCAAGACTAAAACTGGTTTCCTGCTGTGCATCCTTAGGTGTTCCCTTTGCGAAGCTACTTCAGCTGAGATCTGGCTGTCCTCTATTCTTCCAATCAGGCTCACGGTGTGTTAGAAGTAAATCTGCATGTGCCCTTCCTTTCTCTTGTTTTGTGCACTCCTTGTTTAATCCCCTCTTTATTCCTGATTTCCCTATTCTAAGTTTTCCCTAAAAATGGACATCTTCACTCTCGGAAGGAGAGAAGTGGGGGATCCCTGAGTTTCTAGGCTAATGCTCAGTATCTCGGTCGTGTTTTGCCATTGTTACCCCAGCACGAAGGGGCTGAAGGTCATTTTGCCCCTATCCTAGAGGCAATAATCAGCATTTATGGCTTCAGCACAATTTCACAGTTTGATCTATAGATGGAGAACTTAAGAGTAAGGTTTATTTTGAAGTGAAAGAGTAGCTAGAATACATAAATGCTGAAAATAGCTCATGACTGGTCTCTCAAGTTTATTTGAGTGGAATTCTTTAAGGTTCAAGGCAGAGTAAGACTCGTCCCACTTCCTTGTCACTCTTAATCATTAACTGCAAAGCTTTGGAGAAGGTGAAGATGCTTCCTTTGTTGTTTTGGTTTTTCCTTTTTTTCTTTCCTGTTTTTCTTTTCCATCCAAGTTCAAGTTTATAGTCAAATTATTTTCATAATACTCTGCTCTTCTCAGTTTGCTGTGCTCTGGGTTTCCACATAATTGTTTAGACATTTCTCTCTAAATGATCAGGAGTTAAACTTGAGTGATTCAAAATTTCACAGTGATTTTTACCTCAGGGGAACCAGAACCTGTCCCTTGGAAATCAGACTTGGTTAAAGGATAATCCCTCATGCTAAAAATGAGGGAGAAAGGTGGCCAGCAAAGATCTCTGGAGTATTTTTTTGATCTTTTATTTCCATTTTGCTAGGATTTTAGCTTATTTCCCCTTGGTAATATATACAAAGTGGGATTTAAAAAAAAACCCCAACAAACTAACAGTAATCAGTGATGGTATTAATACCTCTGATCTTTACCACAGTAAAGCAATGTCTATAAAATCAATGAACAAAGTGGTTTGGGTTTTGTGTAGCATACAAAAACTTCAGGTAGCGTATTTTGCAGAGTCATGCAGGGAAAATTCTGCACCCATAGATTTGGGGTTTCTTGTTTTTTAATAGATCCCTTTGAATTAGAGCAAGGAAGGAATGAATTATCAATTTTTAAAAATAGATGGCTTTCAGACTTTGAATTTTGTTGTGGATGAGAACTAATATACTAACCTGTCTGAGAGAGGGGACTGAATTGTAGCTACTTATAAAATCTTATTTCCCTTAGAATACTTAGTTCCATTTTCAAAATCTGTGGGAGGCAAAAAGAGCAATCTGTGTTCTCATGGGGTTTTTTTACCCCGTACACATTGAAGATCTTACACTGCTAGAGGATCTGCTGTGGAATTTCGAAAAACAGACAAATCTAAGAAGCAACATTTAACACTTGTGGATCCGGTAACTACATAGTAAACCAGCTGATTGTTTTCAACTGGAAAAATGTTTCAAAAATTGAACCACCAGCTGTCTGCTCTTGGGCAAGAAGATAACTCGATGCTGTCAGGAGGAATACAGTGCTTGGAGGAGAACAGGCCTGAAGCAAAACAAGAGGCTCATCCCCATCCCACTTGCTCTGCAGAGACCACATCAGATCTTTAACTGCTGTGCCTGGTTTGGAGGCAGCACTAACCAGCTTGTCACTATAAATAACACAGTTCCGTAGGGCTTTTTAAATATCATATTACAAAGATCAGAGGAGCAGCAGCGTCCTGCCAGCTGTGGCTTTGGAATTATTCATGCGTCTTCCTGCCTTTTGGGATTCTTTCAGTCCAGTGTTCAATGGGTGGCTGCTCAGGATTGAGGCCTCTTATTCTGTTAATAGCTGTTCATAGGGTTTGGGGGTTTCTGTGTTACGTTGTTCCCCACTAAATAAACTGCGGCAGTGAAGCTGCATGGAGAACTTTTCATGAGGACTGATGGATGCATTTCTTTGGTTGTTAACACATCTCAGCTCACCCAGGCAGAACTTCATTCATTCTTCTTGTGGACATCCACCTCACTCTCAACGTGTGGGCCAGCCCTGAAAAGCTGCTCTTTTTGGAAAAGACACTCTGAAGCAACGGTAGTCTTTCATAATCTTTCTAATTTGGATTTTTTAGTAAATTCAAAGTAACAGTGACCTGTCGAGAATGACATAAAACTGGAATCGTGGCGCCTCAGTAATAAGCATTGGCACCTGGTTCTTACCTCTTGATATTTCTTTTTTGTTCCTGTAACCACTTCAGAGGTTCAGGTCAGATTTGAACCAGCTGCTGGGCTTTACCTGCATCTCTCAAGCATCAGGGTCTCTTGTGGGCCTCTGGGAATATCTGGTTATCAAACCAGAATATGCAATATTCTGTGTTCTTGCTAAAAATTCTACCTCTTTGTAAGCACAAGGCAGGAGGTACCTGCTCACTTAGTTTCATTTGCTTCGTGCTTCTCTCTAGGAACCTATTAGAATTAGACTTTCTTTTCCTTACTTCTGCATCTTGTTCCATGTATTTCCACTTCAGTAACTATAGAGCAACCAGACCGATTCACTCTTTTCCCTGATTTTGGAGAGTCTTACTTGTTGCTTCCTTCCTTCCTTATGAAAGAGGAGGAGGGGGAAAAACTAGGAGGGTTCTGCACCTGTAGAAAACCATTCTCTTTCTATTCAGGTAATTCATACTGTAATGACAAATGAACATCCATGTTCCCAGGTCTTGACCAAAGGAATTTTTATGGCTGAGACTTGAGATACAGCTACTATTAAAAAAAAGTTTGGATCTGTCACATGAGCTTCCATGGTGAATTTTTGTCCCCTGGTTAATAAAAAGATCATTTATAAAATAAGCCGAATACTCTAAAGCATAAAGTTAGTGGGATGAAAAGGAAAGGGACTTAGTATCACGTTAAAAGAGGTACAGATATATATACACATATATATTTTTTTACATAACTATTCTAATTTGTGCTGAAAACTTCATGTACTGATAAATAACTTCTACTTGGCTGCATGAAACTTTTTTGTCCATATTTTTTCGTTTGTGACTTTTTTTTTATTTTGCTTTTTAAATTTTTTTTACACGTTGTCAGTCCATTTACACTTTCAGTCCATCTTCCTCATCCGTAGCATTTCCCTGGTCATTTTATCCACTGCATCTTCTCTGCTCATCATGGGTAGAAGACTCTGGCAGCACGGCCTGCATGTGGCTCCCTCCTCTTGTGCTGGCATGTGATGGTGGCACCGTTGTGTTCTCTTCCTTTCCCTTTTTACTAACAGACGCAGACCAAACTGGAGCATGCCCGCATTAAGGAGCTTGAACAGAGCCTGCTCTTTGAAAAGACCAAAGCTGACAAACTCCAGAGGGAGTTAGAAGACACTAGGGTAATGGTTTTCACTATTTAAATAACAAGACTGATTTGTGTTGTGGAAGATTTCTGATGGCACAGGCTGCTGGGTGTAACACATGCTGAAACAGATCCTGCCGTCATCGGTACCTGCAATAGATACAGCTGGAACACTTTAAAAATTAACATTATTTTTGAGCTTCGGTGTTGTGTGTGTGTGTGTTTGCCTGTATATGTGTACTCATTTCTTTAGAAGGATTCAGGTAAGATGTCTTAAACCTGCAAAATTAATACTTGAATCCATGTCAAAGGTAACAAATGGGACTGTGAATTGACCTACACGGATGTTCAGTGGTTCATTTTTAGAAGCAGTAAATTTCATTAAAACTAAAAAAAGTACGATCGACCGTGCCAGTGCTTTTAACACAAACTTAGTATTTGAGGATTGGTTTTTGATGTCTTAAATAGTTGTTATACTTACTTACTTTACTAAATCATGGTTTGCTGTGGCTTTTTAGTTCTTTTTTTGCACCCATGACATAATATTTTCATAGATATCCCAGTAGCATAAGTAATACTGTCACCTGTCAAAATATTACTGGACATACTTTGTCCCAAGTCAGAAGTTCAGCAGGTGTCAGTTCTTAAGAACAGATAAATACTTGAATATTCATGCATACACATGTGGCTTTTGTTGAAGCTGAGGTATGATGAATATTATAAAACCAAGAATGAACTCTGTAATAAGTACTTTTAAAGAGCAATTGCAGGTAAGTGGTATCTTTTTCAGGATGTTGGTATAATAAGGAGGTTGAAACAGCAACTTCCTAATTAGAAATAATTGTGGTAGCTTTGCGTGCTTTTCCATACCACAAGCTGCATCAACAGTCACCTGGTGAGAATACACGAACGTTAGTTTGCAACGCTCGGCAGTTTCTTTTCAGTGAAGCCAATGTGTCTTTGTATTAAACATATCTTTTGTAATTCTTTCTTCTTTCCTTAAAATGCTGCTAATCATAGGTGGCCACGGTGTCAGAAAAATCTCGCATCATGGAACTAGAGAGAGATCTAGCGTTGCGGGTGAAGGAAGTAGCTGAGCTCCGAGGGAGATTAGAGTCTAGTAAACACATCGATGATGTGGACACTTCTCTTTCATTGTTACAAGAAATAAGTTCTTTGCAAGAAAAAATGGCGGCGGTTAGCAAAGAACATGAGAATGAGATGAATTCATTGAAGGCGAAGTTCGGGATTAGTGAAGAAACATTGCAGAAAGAGATCAAATCACTTTCGGCTTCAAATGAGAGAATGGCAAAAGAAAATGAATCCTTGAAAACTAAGCTTGATCATGCCAACAAGGAGAATTCAGATGTAATAGAGCTGTGGAAATCAAAGCTGGAATCTGCAATCGCCTCCCACCAGCAAGCAATGGAAGAACTAAAAGTTTCTTTCAGCAAAGGTGTAGGGGCTCAGACAGCAGAGTTTGCAGAGTTAAAGACTCAGATCGAGAAGATTAAATTAGACTATGAAAATGAAATGTCCAATTTAAAACTGAAGCAGGAAAATGAAAAATCTCATTATTTAAAAGAGATTGAATCCCTGAAAGCAAAACTGTTGGCGGTCACAGAGGAGAAAGAACAAAACCTGGAAAGCCTGAAGACCAAACTGGAAAGTGTGGAAGATCAGCATCTAGTAGAAATGGAAGACACTTTAAACAAATTACAGGAAGCTGAAATAAAGGTAAAGGAGCTAGAGGTACTGCAAGCCAAGTACAATGAACAAACCAAAGTTATTGATAGTCTTACACCACAGATCAAAGCTGCTGAAGAAAAGCTTTTGGACCTTGCTGCACTTCAGAAAGCCAATTCTGAAGGTAAATTGGAAATCCAGAAACTTAGCAAGCAGCTTGAGGCAGCCGAGAAACAAATTCAGAATTTAGAGACTGAAAAGGTTGATGGAAGTAGCAAGGTTTGTATCAACATCCATCCTTTCATTTTTACTTTTTGCTTTCATTTTACATTTGTACTGTTCTAATCTGCCATAGCAAATACATCACAGAAAAAACGGGTTTTATTGAATGTGTGTCTTGGTACTATCTGAGGAGGTTTAGAGAAAGCGTTAACTGGGTCATTGGGCTGCACCATTACACGAAAGAAAACAATTCTGTCTGCACGTCCTTGCTGCAGGCTCCATTAAGCCTGTGCTGAAAGCTTCGTGTGATGCAAGACTTAGTTTCTTGGCTCATTTGGGAGAAGTTTTTGACCTTTGGTGACAGAGGAATTCAGATCAAGTCACTTGGGGCTCAGGGGAGAAATGTTTCCACTGCACCTTCATTACTTTGCCTCTCATCAAACAAGGTGATGGAAGAGGCCATTTAAAAAAAACAGGCAAGCAGAGGAGATCCTGGTGGAAGTTTTCTTTAAGACAAGGCTGTGCAGTGGTGATGTTAGGCGCCGCTTCACAGCATTTTGAAGCCCAGATTGCAATGTGATACATCTTACTAAGATTTTAAAGTTGCTAGCGTGGCATTCAGTGCTTGGAAATGGTTCCTCCACTCCAGCTAGGAATACAGGTGCTAAGATCTCATTTCTTTTTAGGGATCCCTGCACCTCAGATCTATGCATGACCTGACAAGTTAGAGCTCTAATTGTAAAAGTAGTGTGGAAAGTAACTGGAAATTCCTTTCCTAAACCCTTCACAGATGGTTCCAAGGTACAAGATTTTTACAAACCTTTGACTCTTATTTTTGAGGTCACGCTGTGGTTCTGTGGTCCAGAGCCTTTCAAATGTATTCCTGGGTGCAATTAGTCCTGTGATGTATGTGGTCATCAGTGGAAAGCAGCTTCACTCAGTTACACATCTCATTTTTTTTCTTCAGTTTGTTTTGGTTTGTTTTGTTTTTATTTTTTGTCATGCTACAGCAATATTGTAGTTACTTTTCAGATTCAACTTTTAATTTTCCTCTTTTTCCATTCGTGCTTGTAATTTTATTTTACTTCATTTCATCATCTTTGTTAGGCTAGTAATCTGGCCAAAGAACTGCAGGGCAAAGAGCAAAGGCTTCTTGACCTTGAGCAAAACTTGAGTGCAGTAAATCAAGTTAAAGATTCTTTGGAAAAGGAACTTCAAGTTTTGGTGAGTAATACCCCAAAATTTTGACTTTATGCTTTGGCTTTTGGTTTTGGTGGTGAGAGTGTCATTGAAATCTGTGGATCTTTCAAAGCCACTTTACTCATGCAAAGACAGGGAGGGTTCATGGCTTATCGGGTCCATCTTGGAATGAAAAGAACATTTCACCTGAGTTCTGTGTTATCAGGTGTTTTGTCTAAATAGAACTTGTCTGTTTGTGGATTTCAGATAAAATATTAAACCAAATCAAAAGCAGCATGTGGTTTAAATTTAGACTAAACTGTTGTACACATTAGTGCTTGCTATATGTGCCTTACACATGGTTTTTGAAGACATTTTTTCATCTGATTTCTCATTTTGCAAATTTAATTAAATGTGCAAGTATTCTGTAGTTGGGTGGGATTTTCCTGAGAAACTACACCAGAGTGAGCAACAAAAGGACATGTTTTTAGGTTTTGCCGTCCCTGTCATAAAATCTTTCCACGGCCCCAGTAAATATTTGAAGTTGGTGGGAGAGTCTCACTTCTTATCTTCCTCAGTATTCTCCCTTTTCTTTACAGCCCAGCATCTTTTCCTACTGGTAAAGCTGGAACATACTGGTACGAGATTGATAGAGGGCTGCAGGTGTCCACTGTGCAGCTTCTTGCATTGAGACCCAGAAATCTCGTCTCCTCCGCTGGGCTCTGGCGCTGCTGTTGTGTTGCTGTTGTAGCTGATGGAGAAGTGATTTTGAATGTTTAGGGACTTGGTTGCAACTGTAATTCAAACACAGATCTATTTATGACAGGAGTGAAGACTGTTCTATTTTGTACTTGAGAAATACCTAATATAAATTCAGTGGCTGAATTATACCGCTATTACCAAACCTTACCCCAGGTTTTTATCCTTTTTTCAGAAAGAAAAGTTTACTAGCGCAGCTGATGAAGCAGAGAAAGTCCAACAAACTATGCAAGGTATGTCCGCTGCTGAACTAAACAAAGAACTAAAAAGCTACAGAAAATCAATGCAAAATAAAGGGCTTTTTTTCCATGTGCCTTCAAATTTACACCTGGTGGTACAGCACTTTCAGCAGTTATGCAAAGGACAGGATTACTTGTAACCTCTCTTCTTAAGAGTAATATACCTTGTAAGTAGGTGGAATTCTCTGCATCTTAGTAGTTACTAACTTTGTTTTCAAAATTTTACTTGCATAGAAACAATAAAAAAACTAAGCCAAAAAGAAGAGCAGTTTGCACTCATGTCTTCAGAACTGGAACAGCTGAAGTCTAGTTTGACTGGTAAGGAAGAAATAAAATGGAACCTTCTGAAAAATGTGTCAGCTTTGTGCTTCTGTACGCCTCCTGCTCAGCTCACCGCGTCATAGCGTGCAGTGCTTTTCCCAAAGAAAGCCTTTTGTCCAGGCAGAAACCAGCTTTTTGGCACCACGTGTAGTGACACCGCAAGGTGACCATGATGTTAGTGAAATAGGGCTGTAAGGCAGGAGATGTCCTGATTGAGCGTATTCTGAATCAGTAGTTAAATTTTTGTTCAATATCGCAACAAAGTGATGCTGAGGTAATGATCAGATACCAGACAGTGGCTTTGGGGCCCAGGCTGAGGCATTGCAAATGCAAGACAGTTAATTTGCAGAAGCCTTGGCTGTAACTAGCATTTTCTTTTTAAGGACATCAAAAGACTGTGTGTTTAGTTGGGTTCTCTGCTTCCTCTCTCATAGAGGGAGTCTTGCTGTATCTGTCTAGTTGTACATCTCCATTTAAAACCCATGTAGAAAAGAATTAAGAACACTATAAGAAAAATGTTTCAAGGCATTGTTAGGACTGTAGAAGTCACCCCCAGGGCTGCTTTTGCCCTTGGGGGCAGTACCTGCCCTGGACCGAGTTGGTTTTACACTCTAGCTTCACGTTGCTTGCGCTGCTTGTCTTCCACTACTCTGCTGAATAGCTGGTGAGTTGTCTGGCCTGTCAGACGTGCACAGCTCCTGTCACAGGCCTGGGTTACCCTCTGCCATGGGTACAGCTCCTGTCAGCTTCTCATGGCCTGAAGTTATGTGAATCTCTTCTGAAAGAAAGATTTCTTGACTAGTCGCTTTTTTACTCCTGAAGAGTTCTGAACCTTCTGCTGCAGTTCACAGTTCAAAAGTCAAACAATCGTAATTTTTAATTTTAAAGGGGTAATTTGCAAGTTCTCTAGCATCAATATTCCTCTGCTTATAGTTCTTCACTATCTTCTAGCTAGTCTGTATACACCCTTTCTCTTAAATTTACTGGGCTGCTAACCTTTGTCTTGCTCAGTGATGGAGAAGAAATTGAAGGAGCGAGAAGAGAAGGAGCAGCAACTGATTGAAGCTAAAGCCAAACTTGAAAATGATATTGCAGAGATCATGAAGTCTTCAGGAGACAGCTCTGCCCAGCTTACAAAAATGAATGATGAGCTCCGGTTAAAAGAAAGGTATCCCGTTATTGTCAGAACATTTTCACGTTAATTCGCTACTCCTGGACTCCCAGCTTCTCATGTTATCTTTTTTGTAAATATCTGAACAAGGTGCTCCTGAGTGTCACATTGATATGACAAGTGAACTTATTCTATCAGACTAAATTAATCAAAACAGTCTCCTCAGAGTGATTCGAAGAGCATCTAACATTTATAATTCTAAAATTCTTATGTAACACGTTTCTCGTTGTCCAGAGTAAATGAATATTTCAATAATCTAGACTGTTTTGTGATTGTCCTACTTAATTATTTGATTACCTGATAAGCTTGGTTGGTTTATTTGAATTAAAAGGACTTGAGTCACGTTTTTGACTAGCAAGAGAAAAAGTGTTTTGTTTCAAATAAAAGCTGTATATGGAACAGTTGTTCTTTACCTTTGCAAAACCCCAGACTGGGAGCAAAGTAACGGGCAGCTGTGTTGCGCTGCACACGAGCAAGTGCTCCGTCTCACTCGTGTACACTTAATTTAGCAGAATATTCTCTATATGTTAAATAATTAAATCTCTTTCTGAAATGCTTGGACAGAATATAGAACTTCAGCATAATTTAGACTCTTTAATCTCTGTGCTTGCCGTGCTGTCAGCAAAAGTAACGTTCTTTTATTTGGTCTTTTTAGGGAGTTGGAGCAAATACAACTTGAGCTCACAAAAGCGAATGAAAAGGCTGTTGAGCTTCAGAAAAATGTGGAGCAGACAACACAGAGAGCTGAGCAGAGTCAGCAAGAAACTCTCAAGATTCATCAAACGGAACTGAAAAATATGCAGGATCAACTAACAGACATGGTAAGAAGAACTTGAAAAAGCACTTGCTAACTGTGTGCAGAATGTAGTACCACTGCTGCTTTAATTGTACTCCAATTGTTTTATCTTCTGTCAGAAAAAGCAAGTGGAGAGTAGCCAGAATCAGTATAAGGATCTTCAGGCGAAGTATGAAAAAGAAACTGCTGAGATGATCACTAAACATGACGCGGATATCAAAGAGTTTAAGCAGAACTTGCTGGATGCAGAAGAGGCCCTGAAAATGGCACAGAAGAAAAACGATGAGTTAGAAACACAGGCTGAGGAGCTGAGAAAGCAAGCGGAACAGGCCCAGGTAGGTGTCCTGTGTTACTCTGCGGGTAATCAAAATATTTCTGTTACAGCAAATCACTATTTTTTGCTGGGCTTCATTATTTCCTAGTAGGATTTTTGCAGTGTTTAGGTTAGGGAAGATGCACATGCAACTAACTCATTGTCTTCCCAGATTACACAAGAATCCATGAAATAGGGTTCTTGGCTGTTAACGTTTTGTGTTTATGGATATCTGGCTCAGTGCAATCAGTTGCAGCCAGATGTTATTATCTGTTTTTTAAAAGCATGAATTTTAAATAGGTTATGTTGTGAAACATTTAATTGAAGAGTGTTACACACCTGAAACTTGGTTCTGTAGTACAATCCCATATTATGTGGAACTATTTGGTACGTAGCTTGACTGCAGTAGTTTTCTTTTTTTCTGCTGTTTCTTAGACATTGCTGCTTGCTTTCATCCCCCATTAGTTATTTGCTATAAAGTTTGTCTTATGTTTTTTAGCAAAACATTTAGTGTATACATTGGCACACAAGTTAACTTTAAATGCAGCACTGATGTGCTTCACATTCAGTGGGTTATGACAATACGTTTTGGACAGAAACATGAGGGCAATTAGCTATAAATGGTGAATTTGAGAACTGAAGTCAGTATCTAATATAACTGCTTGCATTTGCATTCACTTAGATTCTCATTAAGTCATTTTGTGGCTCTTTTCTGAGTAATTTACACTCAGAAAATGTGTCAAGGGTAGTTTTAAAACCAAGATGGAGTCTGGTAAGGAGGAACCTTCAAACCATTTAATTATTTTTATTTAACCACTAAAAGGTTTTGCTGCAGAGGGCAGGTGTTTGGTCACGAGATACCGGTGGTGCCCGTCAGCTGCTGAGTTCACACCGGGACTGTGTGTCAGTGTATACACTTTTTAAAAAGCTTAAATTACAGTAGCTCTGTTTGCCCTTAAGCCACATTTCTCATTTGTCTGCTTGACTTCATGTTTGTTTTCCCTTCTTCCTGACTTTGTTTCTTTAGTCCTTAAGCTCTCTGTTAGCTTCAGCCAGAAAAGAGATTGAACTAATGTCAGACAAGATGAGGGGTTTGATATCAGCAAAAGAGACTCTGGCACAGGAGGGAAATACTTTAAAATTAGAGAGAGGTTCCTTGTTATCAAAACTTCAAGAACTGGAATCAGAGATTTTGTTGATGCAACGAGACCAAGAAGAACTTTGGACAATAAATGAAGAACTTAATTCGGAAAATAAAAAAATTCTGAAGCAGAAGGAAGAAGCTGAGGCCAAAATTCAGCAGGAGAGCACAGAAAAGTTAGCACTCATTTCTGAGAAAAACAAATTACTCTCTAAATTAGAAGCAACACGGGCAGACCTTCTGAGGGTAACTCAAGAAAATGATGCTCTCCGGTCCTCAGAGTCAACCTTGCTCCAGCAGTTGGAAGAGCTTCGGGCCAACAGAAATGCCATGGATGTGGTATGTCAGAAACACATCAAGGAACGGAAAGAACTGGAGCATTATCAGAAGCTTTTGGAAGAGAAAGATGCGGCTGTTAAAGACAAAGACGATGTTATTCGGAAGGCAGAAAGTTCTTGTGAGGCCCTGGCCAGAGAGCGCAGAGAGCTGCTGCAGCAAGTGTCAGCTCTGACTGCAGAGAGGGACTCAGCCCTAGGTGAACACTCAGACCTTCAAAATACACATAAAGCCTTAAAAAATGAAATGGACAGTCTGTTGCAGACAAGTCAGAGTCTGCAGTCCGAGAAGGAGACGCTCCTTAAAAGTGTAGAAGAGCTGCGAGTGAGTTTAGACAATATGGTTAGTGACAACCAGGCACTGAAATTGAGAACAGATGAGATGCAAACGGAGCTGGAGACTCAACGTCAAGAACTCAAAACGGCACTGAAAGACAATCTGGAGTTGAAGGATTCCCTTGCTGGTCTCTCTTGTCTTCTTGAGGAAATTAAAGCCTCAAGAGAGATATCCAATTCTGAATGTATTCAGTTACGACAAGAGAAAGAGGCTCTTTCTTCATCAGAACGAAGGCTTTTGGCTGAAAGGGAGGAACTTTCCAATGAAAATAAGGCAATTGCTGAGAAACTTGCTCAAGCCACAGCAGATGGTATACTTGCTGAGAAAGTCTTTACTGAGAAAATAAACGAACTGAATTTAGAAAAGGAATCTGCTTTTCAGAAGTCGTTGCAATTTGAAAGGCACAATGAAGCTCTTCTTCAAGAGAAGAAGGAATTGGAGAACAAATACTCAGAGCTTCTTGAGGAAAACAAGGCTTCTGCAAATGCACTTTCTGATGTGAAAAGAGAACATGAACTGGATGTCTCAGCCAAGAGAGCTCTGGCCCAAGAGAATACCGCGCTCCAAGATTCCATTGAAGCCCTCAAGGAAGAGCTAAGTAAGAAGACTCTAGAAAATGAAGAGCTTATGGCTTGTAAACGTGACCTCTCAGATCTTCTGACGGAGGCCCAGGATGCCAAAAAAATGTTAGAAAATGAACTGGCTGCTGTAGCACATGCCAAGCAGGTCCTGTCGTCTTCATTAAAGACCTGTTCCTCTGATAGGGAAATGCTGAGCAGAGAGAGGTCCGAATTACAAGATAAGTGTCAGAAATTAAATGGAGAGGTTGAGATTATGACAGAAAACTTAACCATAGAAAAGGAAGCTAGAAAACTGGACAAGGAATCCTTTTTGTTGGAACGTAAGGAACTTCAAAGCAACATCAGTTTCTTAGAGAAGGAGATAGAAGAGCTGCGAGAAAAAAATAAAGAATTGCTGGCTGAGAAAGAACTTTTAGTTCAGGGGAAAGAAAAATCCGAAACTAAACTGGCAGAAATAATTAAAGAAAAAGAAGCCCTCTGCGCAGAGACGGAGCAGCTCGCTGCCAGTATCAAACGGCTCCAGAGTGACTTTGTGTCCTTGTCTAAATCAAAAGCAGAGCTCCAGGACCTGCACAGCACTGTCTGCGAGAGCCTGGACGAGCTTCGACACAGGCACGAGGTCACGGAGAAGGAGAAAATACAATTACTGCAGGAAAACGCCAGCCTGCTTGCTGAACAGAAGAGTCTGCTCATCGCGAAGGAAGAAATACTGAAAGAGAAGGAGAAATTATCCACCGATGATTATAGACTGCGCGAGGAAGTAGCGCTTTTAGAACAAACTAATAGTGACCTCTCGGGCAAATTGCTGGTCTCTGAGGGCAAAAATCAGATGCTGCAGGAGGAGATGAACAATCTGGCTTTGAAACTAAAAGAAATTGAGACTCTCCAGGCCCAAACAGTAGCGCAAAAAATTGAGGTATTGAAACGCATAGTTAAACAATCAAGTATGGTTATACTAACAGTGAGCACTAACCCAGGGGTTTCCTCTCTGCACCTCATTGCACAATCAGCACTTCATCGCAGTGTAAACAGGCTGGAATGATGGTCCTTTTCAATATATTACCTTTTTTCAAGTTGTGAATCTGAAAGACGCTTTAATTAAAAAAAAAAATCTAAATAGAAAAGCCTATGCTGTTGCTGAATGTTGCAAGAAAACAACATAACCTGTGAATAAAAGGAAGTTTTGTTTCCTGAATCTAGTAGGAGGAATTGAGCAGCCCCTCTGAAGTACTCGGCAGCTTGAAAGTGAGAGTAGTGATAGATATGGTTTTAGATTAGGACTTCGTGCAATTGTATGCTAAATTACAAATTTGGGTTACTCAAAACATAAAACAACGTACGGCTCCTGTAAATGCAATTGGATAAAAAGCAATGTAAAAGAACCATTCAAATTTACATTATAGGACTTTCAGTCTGTTGAAGACACGGGCAATTCTGGTGTTCTTTTTATTCACAGAAGTGTCTTGTATTCACCACCAACAAATCCTGAATATTATTTTGAATTTTGGTTCATGGGGCTTGAAGCCCATTAAATAACTTTGAATACAAATTGGAATCCAGATTCCCTGTAGGAATGTATCATGCCTCCCAAGGTATTTTAATACACTTGTGAAGTATTTCCTTGTATGAGGGCATAATGAACAACACTGAAATAACGTGATAATTGGCTCTATCTCTGATTTGGTTTTTAATTCTTTTTCAAATTTTGAACAGCTTTTTATGATTCCACATGTTCCGAAAATAGAGCAGTCTGTTGGAAGTGAATATCTATTGAACTACTAGTGTCTAAAGTGGTTAGAAGTCTAAGGGCAATTGCAGTGGTGGTAACTAGAAATCCTGGAATTAAAAAATTCCCAGCTGAAGTTCAGTTGGAAAGCAGCTGGCAAACCATGGAGCTGTGCATGAAGTATTGTGGTTAATCTTTTGCTTTCAGAGCTCCCTTTGGTGACACTTTGTCCTTTTTCCCGCACCTCCCCTCCTGTCCAGGCTGCCAAGATGGCAGAAGATGTTTTGCAGACGGTGGAGAAGGTGACCAAGGAGAAGGACGCCATTCACAAAGAGAAGATCGAAACTTTGGCCTCTTTGGAGAACTCTAGACAGACAAACGAGAAGCTACAGAATGAAGTAATCACATTTAAATGCTTTTATGTGAAAAGTTTTGCCTGGTTTGTAAGGAACAACTAGTGAATGACAGAGAATTGGCTAAGGCAAGAGTGGATTCTGTCATTTTCCCACCACAATACTGTCTTGACGGGCTTGTGAAAGCTCACTGGATGAGTGTGTATTGATGGAAATTCTGGATGCTTTATATAGCCGTATAACCTGTGTTATTTTCTGTGGTTTCAAGTGCTTCACAGCATATAAAGTCATGTCCCTTAAATCTTGGTGCAGCAACACCACCACCAAAAAAGTCTTGTGTAATATAGGAGTTCTGGATGCTACAGCAGCTTTTGTAGATCACAGAATCAGGAGACGTGGGTTTGAGTTGAGGCTGAATCAGTCTGGCTGTTTCGTTTGGAGGAGCTGCTCTGATGTGACCCCTCCGTGCTGTGGTTCCCTGGTTGTGAGTGCGGGTGCAGCTTCGCGCTCCAGTGAGCTGCTGCAGGATACTGAGTAGCTACTCCTAACCCACAACAGTTGTCGCTCCGTTGCTCACCTGTAACGCACTCCTTGCTCTGTACATCCTCTTTGTGATCTTGACATGTCATGTTGGCATGCCTTCTTATTTCCACTTTTTTGTTAATCAGAGTTGTGATCTGATAAGGTAAAAATGCTGCTGACTTTGCACTGTGCAGATACATGAGCACAATAGTCCCAAAGAGCTTCACAGTCCAACATGTGCAGCGGTTCCTCTGCGGACTGTTCTTCAGTCTGTGTCCTCCCACCGCTTTGTGATACTTCAGGCTTTGAAAGAGGCAAAAATGTCCTCACTAATCTTTTTCACGCTCCTTTGCCCCAGAGTCTCTAGTCTAAGGTTGCACTGGCATCTTTTCTGCACATCCTGAGATCTGCAGGGCTCTTTTTATGGCTCTTTCATCTATCGCTCCTGTACTAATGGGCAGTGAACAGCTGGGTAAACCTAAATGCCACAGCTTGTGCTGGAACAGTAATGATTTCCAACGAGTTCTGATGACTCGAGAATTAAAGCAGTGACGATAATAATGGCAGGGGTTCATATTGTGGATTTAAGAAAAATAAATCATCCACAGGATCCTGTAATGCCATGAGAATGGCTGAAGATTATCTGTTATGTAATATAACGTGTTGCTGAATGCGAACAAATAAGATTTTCAAGCTTATGGGGTTTACGTGGTAGATGCAAGCTCAGTAAATAGATACACAGCAGTTTGTCCCATGCAGCGAGATCTCGGAAAGGAATTCATTTCTTATGGTTGCAAGCACAACATTCAGCCTACTGTCTCTCACAAATTAAGGTATGGTAAAGCAGAACTTTGTTATGTTAGAGGAATAATGAGCAAGGGAACAGCTAATTTTAGAAATAAGCATTTTTTTCTAAGTGCTTTGAGTTGTGTAGCTTTTAAAATTGAGGTGCTTTGGAGCTTTACCTTTTATATCAAGGTATGTACATCAGATTAGCGTAAGCTGCTCGTCGGTGGACTTTGAATTCCCTGTGCTGTTCAACTTGGATGCAGAAATTCTCATAACACTTTTTGTTCGACAAATGCTTCGCAGTACAAACCCTGGATTCATTTAGAATTGAAAAACTGGAACACTCTGCTCAGGCCCCCGTTTTGCTGAATGTGTTTTCTGAGTGCTACCCTGAGAACCGTGTAGTTTCATTAGTGTAATGAGGTGGTTTTTTCCTCTTTCAGTTGGACATGCTTAAACAAAACAACCTGAAAAATGAAGAGGAACTTAACAAATCAAAAGAGCTTCTAAATCTGGAGAACAAGAAAGTGGAAGAACTTAAAAAAGAATTGTAAGTATTGCAGTGTTAAATCTGTTAAACTGTTCCTTTGTAGTTACGTTGTCTTTCAGCATCTTTCCAGTATCCTCAATTATAAAGCAGATATTAGGTAAAAAGAAATATTAGTTTTACATGCATAAAACTTGAAATCAGGATGTTGCTGCTGAGCGCTGAAGGGTATGGAAGGAAATCGTTCACTCCAAGCATTGTTTGAAATAATCTGTTTGTTGGAGGAAATACAGAGTTTGGCCACTCGAGGGCACTGGGTAATTTTAAAAGCTTTATTATAAAGAAATTCTGTTTTTATTTAATACAGGTACATTTGGAGTGTTAAGTAGTTTTACGTGGCTTTGTTAATAGAAAATTTGGTTCTGCCTTTTTTTTTTTTCATGGATGGCTTTATCGAGTTTATTGCCATTGCCCCAGTCTGCACTTATTTCCTAACTGGTACAATACAAATGCCATATATAGTATGGAAAACTAGAATTAATTGCTTATTATTTGAAATGCTTCATTTGAGAAACTGCCTCTTATGTACTACAAACTAATGATGAGTAACGCTGTACACGAACAAATTAACTGCAGAGCATCTGATAGGAGGTAATTGGCCCTGTGGAATCTCATTGTATACAGGCTTTTGGTGTGCCAAAACTGTGGATAAAAATCCCGCCTCGTTATTGCCACCCTGCAGTAGCTGCGTGTCCCCCGACCTCCCGAGATGTGACACGTTCAAGCACAAATTCCCACCTGCACTCCAAGAAGAATTTCTTGGCTCAGGGAGTGAGAGCTGGAATCTGGACTGATAGCTGAGAGCAGCTTGGGCTAATTGTTGTTAGTTCCATCAATTATTTTGCGATGGTTCTCAACCGCTGCTCCGAGCTGGAGACACACACAAGGGACATCAGCACGCAGAACTAATCCTGAGTTTCTGTACGACTGCTGGGTTTTACTGCTTGTTTTAAAAACCTCTGTGCTTGTTCAGGCAGCAGCCTCCTTTGGGAAAGGCAGATTTAATTCTGTGAGCAACTCCTACCTGCCTCGGTGCTCGTAGACTCTGGTATCATGGGAAGACAAAACATGTTGGACTGTATTTGTCCAGTCGAAGTTATTTATAGAAGATACTTCCTTGAAAATCTTGAGCAGTGAAAGGTGTTCTCATGATCCCCATCGCTCTGCGGGGTTTTTTAATTGTTTTTTTCTCAAGGTTAATCTTAGTCATAAGGGTATTGCTGAACGTGGTGTCTAATCATCAGTGGTAAGAGACATTGTGGATAAGTGGAAGCTTGTCTAGTTGTTTTTTAACCGATCTTTGTTGTCATAATTATTTTGTGTGCTGCCTTGTTTTAATTAAAATAAGGAATTAGCTTGATAATAGGCATTTCTTGATCAGCAGTAACGTGGGCAGAGAGGACACCTCGGAGAGGTGGAGGTGCCATTGCCTTGGCCAGGGAGAGCGGGGGAAGGTTTTGCCCATGGAGCTGTGATGGTTTATGTTCCTCAGCACTAAACACGAGGAGCAGTTCACACAAATTGACCCCAGTGCTTTGTGTGCTTTTTTTACACTGCCCTGAATCTGCGCTTTAGTGCCAAAAGCAAGAAAAGGAGAACTGGTTAGTACTGCAGCTCAGCAGACTATCACGGTTCAGAATAGGTCTGGTCCTGCATCAGCGCCTGGATTATTACAAGATAGTTTGAACTGATGTTCAGGGATGTGAGCCGCCTGTTTAATCCAGGTGGATCCAAGTGGAAATTGGTCAAGGTGAGACCAGATAGAAGAAATGGTTGGAAAGTCTTAGTCATATTTCATGCTGAATTCGAAAAGTAAATCCGACTTCCTTTTGTTTAAGTGTGCCCAGTAACAGACCACGGAGCCCTTTTATTCTGAAGTGCTTGAGTAAGTTTCTGACTTAGAGCTTCTTCCAGCTCCCACAGTTATAAAAGTATTTTTAATATTCTAGTCAGGCTTAACTCTGTGTAATATTGGCACATTGGGGAATTGAGACTCCCTTTTATGAAAATGAAAGAACAGTCATAAAAATTACTGTTTAATGAAACGAAGCGCATCTTTTCTTTTTGAAAGACATTGTCAAGTCTTATAAGAACTTGTGCAAGTCACTTGTGTTACAGGCAGGCATGCAAAGTATTTTTTTATAAAATTTGTTGAAAATAAACGTACTTTAAGGAAACCATACATAGTAGTAGCAACATAGGCTAATGAAAGCTGCAGAGCCATTTTTTTCTTCTGCTCTTGTTTTGTTTTGCTTTTGTTTTGCTGTAGCTGTTAAAATAATGAGAGTAGATTAGATCCTTTCCTGTTTTCCCTCCCGTGATCTTGCACATTGTAAGTTTGGGTGTCAGACTTTGCAGGGAGTATTTAAATAAGTAGAATGATAGGGTTTTTTTTCGTTTTTCTTTTTTTTCCTTTACCCTTTTTCTTCTTTTTTTAAAACAAAATAATTCTCTTGTTTTACCTCTGGCTACCAAGTTTACTTCTGAGAAAGAGGAGGCAATAAACCTCGCCAGCACTCTTGTCAAACCCTCCCCTGTGTTTCTAAACCCAAGCGCTCGCCAGCCCTCGGCACCAGCAGAACAGGCAGTCGGAACTCGCCTCCCGTTTCTGTGGGTATCTGATACATTTAAAGGAAAAGGAGTTTTGTGCTGCTGCTGCTTTTCAGGGTTAATCCTCTCCCTGCGCATCCGAGCTGTAGATTGTCACCTTTATTATAGCTCCCGTTAGGCACGTGACCTGGATGCATTTTTCCGAGCTGTGAAGCTGAATCTCTCCCCCAGTTTTTTCTTGCCTCTCGCGTTCCCATGGTAACGATGCACTCTGTGTCCTCACAGCGAGGCGCTCAAGCTGGCAGCAGCTCAGAAGTCCCAGCAGCTCGCGGCTTTGCAAGAGGAGAACCTGAAACTTGCCGAGGAGCTGGGCAGGAGCAGGGACGAAGTCACAAGCCATCAGAAGGTAGAGTGGCTGGGACGGTTCCTGATCCGCGGTGACATTCTGTGCGTGCCGTTTCCGCTGGTGCCCGGGTGACGCTGCGCTGCATGTTTGTGCTTGAAAGATGAGTTGTTCTGAGGATGTTTTAAAATAAATTTGGAAGCCACCTGCATTGGGAGGTTGGAACTGCAGGCTAACAGAAGGTTGTGTAACCCGTGAAGGATACTTAGGAGGCTTGGGAATAAGCATAAATTAAATATGCTTTAGCCAAATGTATTAACAGACACTTGCTATTTCTGTCAGGAGTAATTTTGTTATACAACTGTGTAAATCTCCATCTACCCAGTACTAAGGAAGAAATCTAGCTATTTAGTTCTCCTTATTCCTGCTCTCCCTCCCCACCAAAAATCTCCAGTATTTAAGATGTTTTTCAGGATACTATTTAAAACTGCTTGGTAGGACTCTGTCTCTAAATAGTGTTATGCACGTGTGTGCTTGCTTAAAGTTCATACTGTGCATGTACATGAACAGCCAGGTAACGGGCACTGGGGAACTAGAATTTTGATGTAAGACATTTTTCTCTTGGCAGTTTACAGAAGAAAAAATAACTCAGTTTTTATACATATCTATTTTTTACTATTACATTTCAACATGTTGTTGAAATCTTAAAGTATGGGCTTAGTTATACAGCTTATAACACTGGTACTTGCCAAAAGATAAATTAGATTTACAGCTGTTAAATATGGAGGGTTTATTTCTTGTGGAGCAGATCTGGCGACAGCCACGCCATGAAGGCGTCTTTGGAAGATCTTGTCCAAAAGCAAGAACATGAAAGACCTGGGTTTATGTCTTGCCTTTCTGAGGTGGCACTCGTGCAGAAGAGGGGGATGCCTGTGCCCAGCAACAGTAGAACAGATCTCATCCATCCTGCAACAAAGCCTCCTGGTTTTGAAGCCAAGAGGCTGACTTGGTTCCCCAGGAGTCCAGTTTTGAAATGCTGAGGATGAGTGACTACAGACCTGGCCGGTTTCTGAACCCTTTTGGCTGCTGACAGGGGTAACACACGAGCTCCTTCATCCTGAAGAGCCTTTGGAGATGATTCGCAAGAGTCCCAGACGTGTGGGCTCAGCCACTGACTCATGCTGCATCTGAGGGGCGGTGTGGCAGGAGAGCACTGTCATCCTCAGCAGCCAGCGGAGCTCTGCTCCCCCCTCCCACAGCTTTGCTTCAATTGTTTCAGAACCTTTAAGGCAACCTGTTATTTTCAGGAAGGGTTGTAACTTTAAAAGGATTCAGCAACATTGGTCAAATCTCCCTGCCTATTGTATGGAAACAGAATTGATATACAGCAAGTCCCTGCGGGACGGGACCCTCCGGGCCGCCTGTGGTCTCTGTGGTCTCAGCCTGTGGTCTCTGCAGTCTCAGCCTGTGAGCTCCATCGTTTCCAGGATGACCTGGAACGATCCCGCTGTCCGTGTCCTGCCTGCTGCGGATCTGTCAGCAGGGATCCTTCCCTCCTGGCCAGGACAGAAAGCTCAGCCTGTGAAATGCAGGGATTAGTCCCTCGTCTTGCAAACTGAAATATTCTCAGATCGCTTGCACCATGGTGTTTTCTGCCTGTGAGTAGATGGCTCCGAGATCAAAGATCTGGAAGATCTACTAGAGCTTGGAGAAACATTCTGCTTGCCTTCTTCAGCCATTGGCGTTGCATCCTCTTCTGCGAGGAAGATGTAATCTTGGAAACATGGGAATATGTCTGACTTCTGCCAGGGTCTCTTGATTAAATGGCAAGAAGACCAGCTGGTGTTGAGGATTCTCAGACAACCCGACCTCGGGCTGGCACATCCCAGGGATCCCCATGGCCACCTCTTTGCTGTCCCTTGGTGGATGCACACCGTGATTAGGCACCAAGTTGCGGTGTGATTTGTGCTTCCTTGGCTCAGGTTGCACATGGGGAATGAAAAGAGATGT
Organism: Streptopelia decaocto; assembly: GCF_964273445.1. Lineage (NCBI taxonomy): Eukaryota > Metazoa > Chordata > Aves > Columbiformes > Columbidae > Streptopelia > Streptopelia decaocto. The sequence continues at coordinate 4,612,833 of NC_138670.1, read as the reverse complement.
TACTATGAAGAATTGCTCGGTTGGATTTTGGAGAACAAGGTGGCAGTGAAGAGGTTCGACACGGAGCAGGATTGCTCATGGAGCTGCGTTCCATGCAGCGGATACTGAAAAAGGAGGGAGGAAAGCGCAGAATGTAGCGGTGGTTCGGTCTGTGCGAGTTCCTGTGCATGTGCCTGTTGAAATACAACAGGAAAGGTAGCAAACATATGCTTCCAGTATTTCGAGCAGTCACTATGGTAACAATATAAATTCTAACAAGTGTGTTAGTCAATTGGGTTGGTGAATCTGTGGCTGCATGTGACACACTTTGCAAAATTAATGAATACTCTTTCATAAATGATTTATCCTGACATCTAAAGGTTAAAGTGTCTTATACTAAAGATGCTGAGGGGTGCTTTTCTGTATTGATCCATAAATAATTAGCTGTTTGTAATTAATTAAAGATTCCCAGTCAGATAGATACTGAGCTCAGGGAACTTTCCTGGCTTCAGATTATTCATTGTGGCATTTCAGTAGCCTGAGACCTGCCCAGGCATTTTAACTTTGTTGGAAAACCTGTAGAAACATCAACCAGCTCAGCTGGTGCAGCTTTTATTAAAGGCACACGAGACATGTGCTCTAAGGCTGGGAGTGCGTGCTTGCTGGAGAACGCTGGTGTGAGAAGCGCTGTCCTTTCTCCCCTCCGAGCTTGATCCACAACTCGATGCAGCTGCAACAGGAGTTTAGAAGCTGCTCCACTCCCCTGACATCTTGTCCTTTACTTTTTTTTCTCTTTTAAATCCATTTTTATCTTGTTCTGTATAAAAACCACTCACCTCTCCACAGCCAAACAGGACACTAAAAAGGAGAGATGTTTATGCTCACAACATTTTGGTATCAATAAAGTTGTGTGACTAAGCCCCAGCAAAATAATACCAATTAATTTTAAACCTGAAAGGCTTAACAGCCCTGCAGTACACAAAAGGAGAAGGTAAGCTGTCAGAAAATACAGAGGAGGCAATTTATCTAGCCGAAAATTGAAGGCCGGCAGACAAGCTTCCATTTCATTGGCACTTGCTTAACGGTTTGTATGCCCGGCTGTGCCAAACGGTGTCTGCAAAGCGCTGAAAGTATTTAGTCAATAGGAGTCTATTTGCTGTTGTTCCTGGGACTCCAGGGTTCCATTATAACTCTATTTATTGCTGACCGTATGGCAGTTCTGTAAGGCAGTAATTACTGAGATAGTGAAAAATAATTAATTGGCCTGGAAAATACTTAATTTCTTAACTCTATCAGTTACCCCAGTGTTTCTGTGGAGGGGCTTTAGTGTTTTGTTGTTGTACAAATTATGGCTGATGGTTTTGTTTTGCTTTTCCTACACCTACTCTGTTTGTCAATTTGGACCCCAAGAACCTGCAGCAACAATATTTTCAGCTGAAGTTCTTGCTGGTTGCTTACAGCTCGAGGTACAGGTTCAGGATGCTGTAACACACACCAGTCCAACAGCGCTAGGGATCAATAATTTATCTCTAAATAACGGTGCAGTAACAAACACGGATCAGCAGCACAACTATCCAGGTCAGAACAACAGCAAATCCAATAATTCACCAATACTGGGCTAAACCCGACAGCCAGGCGCTGAAAGGCTCGCGGTTCTCTTTGGGGCACGTGGGACGCAGAAATACCGTGTACGGCAATCCCAGCCCCACAGCTCTCCTGTGCGCACAGGGCGTGAAAATACCGTATAAAGCAGTAATAGCCCCTCCCTGAGCAATATTCTTGGTCACTGACCAATTTGTGTTTGTGTGTGTGTGTGTCGTCCTACTAGAAAATCAATTATTTTGAGGATTTGTAGGGTTTGTAGCCTCTCCCGTGTTTGTTTTATGATGATAATGATGCACTGCTATATAGTACTGAGGACACTAACACTTAGTGTACTAACTGTCATCTTTTTGTACTTGTGTTTTAGCTGGAAGAGGAGAGATCAGTACTCAATAACCAGTTACTAGAGATGAAAAAGAGGTAAGTTGTTTTTTCTGATGTGTTTAACTCTAAAGTCCTACAGAAAACTTGAGAGAACATAATACAAAAACAGTGCTAAGAAAACCATTTTCTATTATATTGTAGCTAAAAGTCCAGAGGTTGTTACACAGATTGGTTTACAGATTATATCTTCCCCGTTTTCTTTATTAAAACTGAGAAGGGAATGTCATTGTATTAATGTAAGAGCATGTTAAGAAGTGGTATTTACCATTTCCTCTTTAGTTCTGCATCTCTTGCATTGCAGTAGTTGTCGTGTTTGGTTTTAGTCTGCTCTGGAATATTGGAGTGTCCATCAGTCTGATAAGTGTGTGTGCATACAGATCTGACAGTAGTGGAGAAATACAGTGATGCTAAGGATTGTTACTCAAACAAACCAGCCTAAAAGAGCAGTTATTGAGCCTTGAACGGGTTGTTCTTAATTTGGGGATACGGAGTTCATGTGGCAGTTCATTCAGCACTGATTTTAAATACCAGGAGATTGGTCCTGGGGGACTGGGGCATCCATTTGGAAACTGCTGTTCAGTAAATGGTCCCACATTAGCAAATGTACAGTTTCTGCGATAGATGTATGGAAAACAGTCGTTTTCCCACCTTCCTCCCGCACCCAGGAATTCTCTTCCTCTATTTTAGCAGCTCCCTCTATGAAATGGTCTGGCTGGGAGTAACCAGAGTGTGATATTTGTGGATCTAAGGGGGTTCTGTGTTACTTCAGCTCATGAGGTTCATTGTGGGTTGCAACTGTCTTACTGTCTTTGAGCTTGCGCTATTTATCGATACTCATTTCATTCCTCTCTCTTCCCTTTCCTGCCCTTGCTTCCTTTGCTATATCTGTGTGTCTTTAATGGTAAGACTCAAGAAAGTCTATCCACGTTACAATAAATAGTTTTATTTTTTTAAGCAAAGTCGTTGTACATATTTTGGCTGCCTTTGTCCCTTGGTGTCTTGCTTTTGTTTTGTAAAATACTCAGCTATATATATATATGTATATATATAAATAGTCTATATTTTTTATCAAAACAGACAAGCCCCTCGGTGCAAATTTAGTTCTTCCTTTACACTATTTTGCATTTCTACGCCATGTTTCTAACGTGTGGTTCTTGTTATCTTGCGTTTTTAAAGCTTGCCCAGTAACACTTTAAGGTATTTGCTTCATTCTTAGAATTTCTTATTTTTGTAGTAAGGGAAGAATCTGGGTGATTTTTTTTGATGTTCAAACCAAAGCCTCTCTCTGCCGTGACATCCACACACTGCTCAGAACGTGGTTTAACCTCCTCAAGAAAGTGACATTTTTAAATGGTGTGTGAAATGTCAGGTGTTTCTTACTGTTTTTATTTAGTCCCTGCTGGCAAGCAAATTATTTGGACTTGAATTGGCAGGGAAAACATTTAAGTTCACTGAACCGATTTCCTTTTTTTTTTGTTGTTTTCCTGATAAAGTAAATACTTTCCATAAGATTTTTCTCGCACGCTACCACTGTGCAGTTACTTCACATTCCACACGCGCTCCTTACACTTCCAGCACACGATACTGAAGCCGAGAGCATCAGTGGAGTGGGCTCTGAGCTGATGCTGCAAGTGAACTGTGACCCACACGGAGGTGTAAAGAACCAGTGACTTACACCTGCTCTTGGTAGGTTTTCCAGTTTCAGCATCTTTATGGCCTCTGATTGGAGTTGTATGGCCTGGAGAGACTGCCCTGGAAAAGGAAAAAACAATGCGAAAGTGCAGGGACCTTTTTCCCCGTCTTGTTTTCTCTCCTTCTCTCTTGTTTCTCTCCCCTTGTGTTATAGTATTCTAGACTCCTATACTGAATTTGTAAATATACGCTTACATGCTCACAAACTGCCTTTTACAACCACCTAAATACCTGTCGTGGTTGAAACCAAGACAAATAAATGGCAAGTACAAAAAGCATCTGTTTGGTCTGATCTCCGAGATGAAGATCTGACCCCAAAGTGGAAACATGGGCTGAAACCAAGGCCTTGAGCACGAGATGAGGCCCCGGGTTCCCGTGCGCCCTCCGGCAGCCGCGGTCAAGTCCCAGGTGCAGCCTGTGAGCGGCACTTCCAGCTGCGTTTTCCTGAGGCAAACCCTGGATTTGCAGCTGGAGGGGGCAGCTCCGCGCCGGCAGCAGCGGCCCCTGCGGCGCCGGCACCTTCCCACAGCACCACCTGCGCTTTGGATCCCGTTCAGCAGAGCGTTTCACCCCATGGGCCAGGCTGGAGCGTGGGCAGGGATTGCGGTTGTGCTTCTGTGCTTTGCTGAGTCAGGGTTGGCGAGGAGATGTTAAAATCCATCGCCCTTTTGGGCTTTGCCACCAGGAGTATAACTTGTGTTTGAAGGCAAATCGTGCAGTCTGCAGTTTGTTGTGTTTCTGCTTATATTAATTCTCTCATTGTAAAAATACACCAAAACTAAAATCAACTTTTTGGTTCTTGTTTGGTAGCTGCATCAGCTTTTTAAACCCCAGATTCTCCACTTGCTGCTTCCATCCCCAAGTACAATCTGAACAATGAAAGAATTGCGTTGAGTGTGCTCTCATTGTTGAGTTTCTGATTTATCTTGTCAGTGAGATGTATCGTACTTCATGGCCTGGGTATCATGGCTCTCACTAACCGTACATACCGTGCATATGAAAACCTTTCCATTTAAACTCAGTAGCTGCCCCACACCTGCCGAGCATCGTCACACAGACGTGTTCTGCTCGTGAGCCCTTGAGCAGCCCTGGGGTGGAGTGGAGTTTAGTTACTTAAATGAAGTCGTTATGTCATCTGGTATCCTTGAAGCGCGGCTTACTCCGTGCTTCTTGTGTAGTGGGTACATGCTCAGGTCACCCAGTTTGTCTTCAGCCCTCTCAGCCTGTGAGGAGTGACAGTGGGACCATGATCATCTAAACGGAGATGTGTGGACTTGTATAGAAAACTGGCCAAGGGTTGGCACCCGGGCGCTGGGCACCGCTTGGTGCTCTGAGAATCAGTTTCTCTGCTAGATAAGTAAAGGTAGATTTTTATTTTCACAAACAAAAACCTCTCAGCTTGCGAGGAACTTTTGTAGCAATAGTCTGCACATCCCCGGACAGTTACTGATCCGTGTGGACTGTGTGACCGATCAGGAGGAGTCGTTAGCGCCAGTGTGAGGGTGTCACTGTCAGGACAGGGTGTGCAGGCAGAGGTCACGGCTCTTACAGATCAGCTGGAACAGCTGGGAAAACTGGACATGCATACACAGAAAGGGGTTGTGCCCACCCTGGAGGATTTATTTTTAACCTTTCTTCCCTTTAGTAAAACAAACCCCACATGGTTTTGTGCTGAAACAGTATTTTTAAAGACCCAGAAACTCTAAAAGTACGTGTTTTGGGAAATAATGATGTCACTGGAATTAGTGAGGACCAGCTGATATTTCCAGCATCATCCATGCTTTGCATGACAATTCGTATAATGAGCTTTGCATGTGTGTTTTGTTGCTTGTTAATAATTTTCAAGAAGTAACAAAACTCTGAAGTTAGGTTTTGTGGAACATTGTGCAACCTGTTTGTTTATCCTGTATCTCCCCAGTCTATTAACTTGCTTCTTTAAATTGAAATGGATACGATGCTATGCAGATTCTGGCATGTACTACCTAGGTAAAGTTTTTGCTTTGTTTCCACGGTTGTAACATCTGAAATGTTTATACATTTATAAAATCTTAGTCAAGTACAGAATTGAAGTTTGCTTTTAAGAACCACTTCTTACAGTAGTCTCATCCTTGAAATTAAGTTAAACTTCTTTAGGCGACTACAATAATCTGTGCTTTAGATGATTTCTGGTTCTATTTGGTTTTCTTTTAGAGAATCAACGTTAAAAAAAGAAATTGATGAAGAGAGAGCATCTTTACAACAGTCCATCAGTGCTACTAGTGCCTTGATCACACAAAAAGATGAGGAGCTGGAAAAGCTCAGAAATGAGGTAAATGACAAACAGTGGGATGCTTCTTAATTTCGGATTAAGTTACAGCTAGAAGCATATGGCTTTGTGTGCTTGCTGCTGAAGAGCAGGCTAATCATTTTTCTTTATTAATTTAGCATAGTTGAACCTTAGAATTAAATCTTTAGGTATCTGTGCCAACTCTGGTGACCTCTGGCATGTGTTTTTGGTGGCTATTCAGCCCTTACTAGTAAGGATGTCGCCGTGGTGCTCTGACTTTGTTCTGGAAGATCTCAGGATTCTTAAATAATTCTTACAGATCACGGTGCTCCGCGGAGAAAACGCTTCTGCAAAAACCTTGCAGTCGGTGGTTAAGTCACTGGAGTCCGACAAACTGAAACTTGAGGAAAAGGTGAAGAACTTGGAGCAAAAACTCAAGGAAAACAACGAACAGCCTTTACCTGTAACCGGCTCCGCAGGTAACGGGACGAGCGCCCGCCCTGGCTCTGCGCCTCCGCTCGCAGCTCACACGTCTGCAGCTGTTAACCAGGCAGTGAAAGGGAGGTTCAGCTGGCTGACTGTCCCGAGCCGTGTGTCTGTCCCGCTGTAGGACACGTACGGGAAGCAGGGAAGGAGCTCTGAGTGGCTGTGGACCCTCCAAGCTCCCAGCACTGCTGGTCACACCAGGGCGCAGGGGAACTTGGCTCGAAACGTGGGCAAAAGCCACAACACCTGATCTGTTCATGGTGCGGCTTCTGTGCAAGAGCCTCTCTGACTGATTTTGGTTTTGTTTGTCGTAGCTGCAGAGTAACATGTAGGAATGGTAATAAAACCACCCCGGAGCACAGGAGTGGGAATCCCACGTTTTGGTACTCAGCCTTAACCTTAAGCTGAGCTGCTTACGCTTCGTACCACTCTAGGCTCATCACTGCAAGAGAGGAGCGTTCCCTTGCGGATTTATGAACTTCAGCTGTCACCTATATGTGCATTTCTTTGTATTTTGCTAAGTTATGTGCAGTATTGAATACGCTTCTGTAATGCACTGGTCAAAAATTCCCCCAAAAAAGTCACCCTTATTGAAGATTATATTGAGTTATTAGAAAGGAGTGAGAATAAGACATTTTGCAGACTAGAGACTGTTACATTATTTCAGTCTCTAAGCCATTGTATGTTTCATAATTTAGATTACTGGATACTTAGGTTTTTTTGTTTTTTCTTTAAAGGTGACTTTGCTGGTAACCAACTTCAAGATGAAATTGCAAAAGAGAAGCAGGTATTTGATCTGAAACATCAGCATGTTAAACCAGCTGTGTGTCTATAGGCAGAGGGAAATATTTTTCCAAAACTAGTTCCTATCAGATTTTGTAGCTCAGGATTATAATGGGCAGATTTATCTTCTAACCTTCTGCTTCTGAAGGGAAATATTAATGACGGGAAATATTAAGAATGAAGTGATAGTGGAGAGATAGTTGAGGTTATTGGAACGTGAAGAAGCAAAAGCAGGAAAGGTGGGTGACACGTTGTGGCTGCTGGGGAGGAACAGCCCGCGGAGTCACCTGCTCATCTGTCCAAAGGCTTCTTGGATGTGCCGGAGGAAGAAGGTGGGGTCACCTGGATCTCCCATCCTGCAGAAACGGGCTGATGAGCCCACAGGTCACTGCGGAGCTGCTGTGGTTGGAAATGTTGGTCTTTGCTTCTGAACTGCAGAACTCCACTCAGAATGGGGGTTGGCAGCTGTGGGGCGAGGAAGTTACTCAGCGTGTGCTTGGTAACGGATTTAGGAAAAAGGTGTGATTATCAAAGAATACAATGATGATAACAACGTGCAGCATGGCAGCCTGTGACAACAAATGCCTGGGAAACACGGTTAGAATAGAAGCGCTTTCTGCTTGTTGTAAAAGTCCTCATCAGATCACTGATGTCAGTCATGTTCATTAAAAAATGTCCTTCCCAGTCTGTACACAGATCAGAAACCGTGTAACTAACACACACAAACCACCAATCTTTTTCTGTTTTTCTGTCTCCTTGAACTCGCCTGCTGATGGCAACGCTTCCTTCCAATCAGCACGAGGTTTGTTCCACTTCTTGGCTTCCTTCATTTCATCCACGGGGTCAATCTGCTGAGCGTTACCCGAGAACACGGAGCAGCGCTGGCTGCTCTGCGCTCGGCCTGCGCTGGGGAGGTGCCGAGTGGGTGTCCGAGCGTCCCCAGAGCCGCGGGGCCAGAGCACACAGACGCTGCTCTGAGCAGAACTTCTCAACTACGTTTATGTTTAAAATGTAACATGAGGAAAATAATTTGATGGATCGGTGGTGGGTTGAAACACACCAGTGTCCGAGGGGCCTTTGGGACATCCCTGTCCCTTGTACTCTGTCACACAATGATCTGGTGGTGAGAATTAACGCAGATCTGCATGTGTCCTTTGGAGGGTTTTGCCTTTGCTGGCGTTCTCTGGGGCGCAGTCCCCAACCTGCTGACTGTCCTTGTCCTCGACCCTCACAGATCGACTTCCTGAACTCAGTGATTGTAGATCTGCAGAGGAGAAATGAGGAATTGAACTCGAAGATACAAAGAATGTGTGAAGCCGCGCTCAACGGCAACGAAGAGGAGATCAATAACTATGACAGGTACAAACCCCAGAGGAACCCTGTCGTGTGTTGTGGGAACGCGCGGGGTCTGTGGGCTGCGCGAGGCACCAGCCCGAGCTCGGCTGCTGGGAAGGAGAAATGGAGTCCTCTCTTGAATTTAGGGGGATTGAACCCAGCCTTCTTTGGAAGTCGGGTGTACCGGGGGGTGCAGAACGCTCCTCTGTAGTTATCGATGACAAACACTGACGTGGCTGAATATATTTATTGTCAGTCTTGGTTAATCTTGGCCCTTTCCAAAGTCAGTAGAGTCGTCTTTGCTCTCATGGGCCGGTACCTGCGTTGAGGAGACCCAGCCCGGAGAAATCCAACTAAAACCTATTTGATATATTGTGACTTTGGATCTCTTCTACCAGGAGAAAAGAGAAACTAGTTTACATGTTTCTTTTTTAAATAATATCTGTATTTGCACACATACTTACACAAACAGAGCAGTTTCTTTAGTAAATACAGCGTAAGGGTACTGCAAGGTGGTCGAGGTGTCAGAAGATGTTCAGAAGGGGTTTTTTTGGTGGTTTTGTTTTGTTTTTTTGGTTGGTTGTTTGATTTGGGTGTTTTGGGGTTTTTTTTGGTTGGTTGGTATTGGTTTGTTTTGTTTTTTTGGTTGATTTTTCTGTTTTTTTGTTTTGGAGGGTTTGGGTTTTTTTGTTTGCGGTGGGTTGGTTTTGTTTTTTTCTGTTGACCACCGTGGCGTTTCCATAGTCTCAATAATTGCGAGGCAGGTTACGATGCAGGGCGGGGGGTCTGGCCTTTCTCCTCTGACCCACCCTGGTGCTGCCGTTGCAGTGAGGAGGAAAGCCTGTCCAAGAAGAAACCTCGTCTGTTCTGCGACATCTGCGGCTGCTTCGACCTCCACGACACGGAGGACTGTCCCACGCAGGCGCAGATGCTGGAGGAGCCGCCGCACTCCGCTCACCACGGCAGCCGGCGCGAGGAGCGGCCCTACTGCGACACCTGCGAGATGTTCGGGCACTGGACGGCCGACTGCAACGACGACGAGACCTTCTGACGGCGCCGGCGGGAGGAGAGACCGTCTGCGCGCCCCAGCGGACCATTCGTGCCACCAGCATTCGTACGTGCTGAATGTCAGGAAAAGGGACAGCGTTTCTTGAGCCCCTCACTCCCCTTCCCCTGCCCATCCGCACCAGAATCAGTACATTGATAAATATTTTTCTCCTCCGCTAATAAATACCGGATCCCCCTTTATTAAACTTAAGTAAAATATTAATAAATGATTTAACAAATGACTTTATGCTATTTCTTCCCAGGTTCTGGGTTTGTCGCCACTCTTAACAAGAAATGCCCCCATGCTGTTGCATCCATTGATGGGAAAACATGTATAGGAACGAAGCACTATAGTTATATTAAAGCTTATTTAAATACCTTAAAATTATGCTGTTAATTTTCGTATTTGCACTAAACCATTTTAAGGCTGAATTTGTACATTTAGATTTTTAAGCTTTTTTTGACACTGGATTGGGTTGAGAAGCGTTTCATGTTTATTTCCGTTGCTCCCGCGAGCAGTGCCGTCGCCGGGCGGCCGAGCGCCGCGTCCCCGGTGACCCGACCCCCGCGTGGGGGCAGGAGGAGCCGCGGGCTCAGAGCCGCGCGCCGCACCTGCCGCAATTGTGGGACATCCTTTCTTTTCCGCATTCTTTCAGCTTCTATATAGCGTGTGTGTGGTGTGTGTGTGTATATATATGCATATATATATTAAAGTTATATTTTGGGAAAAAACACTGTGTTTGCCTTGGTGTTTTTCTGTTCTGTTAGGAAGGTAACGGGCTCTGCGCGGGGGCAAGCACTGTCAGTAAATGCAGTGGGGTGTTTTTACTGGCGCTTCACGGGAGCGGGAGGCTTTCGGTGGCGGCCGCGGACGTTGCCAACAAACCGGTACCACCCCGGGAATTCGGTGCAGAATTGAAGGGGTTTGGTGCGAAAGGGAAGGGGCTTAGTGCCGGTGTGGCGCCGCCAGGGGGCGCTGTGCCGCCGAGCTGCCGCGGTGGCCCCGCCCCGCGCGTCACGCGGCGGCGGTCAGGTGACCCGGCGCTGTCACGTGAGCGGGCGCCCCGCCATGGCCGCGCACCTGAGCTCGGGGCGGGTGAACCTGACGCTGCTGCGGGAGGCCGGGCGGCGCGAGCTGCGCGAGTTCCTGGACAAGTGCGCGGGCTCCAAGGTGAGCGGGCGGGGGGGCGCGGGGCCCGGCGGGGCGCGCCTGACGCCCCTGTCCCTTCCCGCAGGCCATCGTGTGGGACGAGTACCTGACCGGGCCCTTCGGGCTGATCGCGCAGTATTCGCTCCTGAAGGTAACGGCGGGGCCGGGGGCGGCGGTCGCTGGCTGCCGGGGCTGTCACCGCCGCTCCCCGCGCTGAGCAGCCTCTGCCCCCGCGCAGGAGCATGAGGTGGAGAAGATGTTCACGCTCAAGCCGGGGCGCCTGCCCCAGGCGGACGTCAAGAACGTCATCTTCTTCGTGAGGCCCAAGCTGGAGCTGATGGACATCATCACCGACAACGTGCTCAGGTGCGGCGGGTCGAGCTGTGGCTCAGATCACAGGGGAACAAAGAGCTTGAGGTGCTGGAGCGAGTTCAGAGAAGGGAACGGAGCTGGTGAGGGGCTGGAGCGCAAGTGTGATGGGAGCGGCTGAGGGACCTGGGGGTTCAGCTGGAGAACAGGAGCTGAGGGGAGACCTTCTGATCTCTGAACTGCCTGAAAGGAGCTTGGAGCCAGGGGGGTCGGGCTCTGCTCCCCAGGAACAAGCGCCAGGAGCAGAGGAAACGGCCTCAAGTTGCGCCAGGGGAGGTTGAGGTTGGATCTGGGAACAATTTCTTCCCCAAAGGGCTGTGGGGCATTGGAACAGGCTGCCCAGGGCAGTGCTGGAGTCACCATCCCTGGAGGGTTGGACAGACTGACATGAGGTTCTCAGGGACATGGGGCAGTGCCAGGGCTGGGTTAACGGTTGGACTCTGTGATCTTGAGGGTCTTTTCCAACCAAAATGATTTTATGATTCTATGAACTATGTGCAGACACCAACACTGCAGCACAGCTCCTTTTGGGGCTCGAGTTGGCGTATGAGACACCCTGGGAAAGGAGGGAGGGCTTTGCTTTGGCTAGCAATGCAGAGGGGTGCATTCCTCATTAAGAAGATGTGCATTGCTTCTAATTAGCTGGAAAAAGTCACACTTTGAGTGACCCTTTTGAGAACTGCAAGGAAACCAAGTCAGTTTGTTTCAGACCTGTGTCTGTGAATGCGTGTGGCTGGGCAAAAAATATTCTGAAATACAAAGCCAGGAACGGAAGCTGGTAACAACCGCGTGCAGCGTTCCTATTTCCTCTGAATGCTGCGCCCCAGCCCGCGGTCTGTGCTGGTGACCTGTGCAGCCCAGTGACCGTTTGCTGTGCTCCTCCTGTGACTCTTGTAGGGAAGACAGAGGCCGCTCTCCCCAGCGGGATTTCCACATCCTGTTTGTGCCGCGCCGCAGCCTGCTGTGCGAGCAGTGGCTCAAGGAGCAGGGCGTGCTGGGCTCCTTCATCCACCGGGAGCAGTACAGCCTGGACCTGATACCCTTCGATGGAGACCTGCTCTCCATGGAGTCTGAGAGCGCGTTCAAGGTAAGTTGAGCCTGAAATTCTCTGTTTTATGACTAAACACTACACCAAGATGCCCTCCAGTTCCTCCAGCTTGAACTGCTGGTGTTATCACACATTGAGCATTTATGAGGCCTAAAACTCTTAGTTGTTGCAAAGAGCCAGCACAGTTTGTGTGAATACGCAGCCGAAGAGCCACATATGATGGTTAAAACTGCGCAGTAAGCTGCACTGAGAATTAGCTGCCCCATACCAGCCGTGTATCCTGTTTTCTCAGAACGATGCATCTGGGGACAGAAAGGTTTAAGAGTTCCTTTGGCCATCTCTGCCTTATTAAGCGTATCCCAGAGGATGCATCAGGGCTTGCAGCTTGTTAGCAGCTGTGACGAGGTGTTGTGCTCTCAGAGTGGCCTAATTAGAGGGAGAGGCTCTTTGCACTCATTTTTTGTCTGTCTTACTACTCTCCATCAAACTGGGAGTGTGAGATTCAGAAATATTAGTGTCTGGTTTGATCAAACAATTTGATGTTGTGACAGCACAGAAAAGGTGCATATGTGCCAACGGCCATAGTATTTGCGCAGCCTGCATCTCCTCTGAACTGTTCACATGGACCACATTCTGCTGTGGAAGCAGCTCTGACACCTTCCATGGGGAATCCTTCTTGTTGTTTAGGAATGTTACCTGGAGAGCGACCAGACAAGTCTGTACCACGCGGCAAAGGGGCTGATGACGCTGCAAGCTCTCTACGGAACCATCCCACAGATTTTTGGGAAGGGCGAGTGTGCCCGGGTAAGGCAAATGCTGCTGCTTAAAAACTGCACCTTGTTCTTTCGAACTGCGTTAAAGTGTGTTTGGTTAAATGCCTCTGTGGGATTTTGAATCCAGCCACAGACCTATCTTGTCATATTGGCATTTTGGGATCACAGCCATCAGGTCTTTGTCATGTCTGGCCAAAAGAACAGTATTTGCTGTTCTGTAAGTCTTCCTGTCAGGAGGATTTATCTGATTTCGTATGTTTTGCTCACATGTACGCTGCCTTCATGTTTTCAGCAGTTCTTTCTGTGAAATTTTAGGACTTGCTCTGTTGGTATCAGAATGTCTGCATAAAGTGGGAAATGTGTAATCTACTACTCATGCCTTTGCTTTTTCATCTCTCCCTATAACTCACCTTTTTTTCCTCTCTCTGATCAATACTGTATAATCGGTAACTTTTGTAATGAATGAGTGGCTTGAGATGAGCCCAGATCTTCAGCCACAGTTGCTGTCTTGCTAAGTGCAGAGACAGGCAAGGACTGTCAGCGGGTTTGTACCTCCTGCCATTCTCTTCCTTTACACAGGGCTGTGCCCCACACTTGCACAAGCGTGTGCTTGTGTGGCCTACAAATTGGATCCCTCTATTATGACCTGCACCATAACCAGCCCAACACAATTTATTTTCAGCACGTGGCTAATATGATGATCAGGATGAAGCGTGAGTTCCCTGGAAGCCAGAACTCGATATTTCCCGTCTTTGATACCCTGTTGTTGCTGGACCGCAACGTCGATCTGCTGACACCGTTAGCTACGCAGCTGACGTACGAAGGGCTGATAGACGAAATCTACGGAATTCAGAACAGTGAGTACGGCCGGAGAACGGGGAGGTCTCTGGTGTGCTTGAGCAGGTCATGCTGGGTCAGGTGGGTTTATGTTTCACTAAGTGACAGTGACATGGGAGCAGCTCACCTGAACTTGGTGCAGGGATGGTTCTGTCCCAAGCTAGGGCCCGTCAAGATCAGTTCTGCCTCTTTTTTCCTAGGAAGGGGAGCTGAGGACAGGGTAGCAGGATAGCTAGCACTTGGGTTCTGACAATGTATATATGTATAGGTATTAAGGTCCCTGGGTGAGTACAGGGAGACTCTCCTTAATTAACACATGCGCTGAGTCATCTGGGCATTTAATTAGCTTTGCTGCTCAAAACTGTTTCCAGCTTGGGACATATTTCCACAGCCTGCTTATCTTTTAACTTCTGGTGCTGAACATTCAGTCTCTGTAAGGGTTATTTCTCTGCTTTTGGTAGCTTATGTGAAACTCCCTCCTGAGAAGTTTGCCCCAAAGAAGCAGGGTGAGGGTGGGAAAGATCTCCCCACGGAACCCAAGAAGCTCCAGCTGAACTCTGCTGAAGAACTGTACGCGGAAATCCGAGACAAGAACTTCAATGCTGTGGGGTCTGTGCTGAGCAAGAAAGCCAAGATCATCTCAGCAGCCTTTGAGGTGAGGCCTGTACCCAGCTGTGCATCCCCAGGGCATTCCTGTCCTCAGATAAGTCTGCAGAACAGTCAGGTGCTGCTTCCCTCTGCAAGAGGCCAAAGGTGAATTTGAGCGAACTGATCAATTCCACTTTGTTGCTATTGTTATCTGTTAACAGAAAGGTCTTTTTCCCTTTGCATTTACTGAAGATGCAGAAAAAATGCTTTAAGAAGTAAAACTCCAGAATGCACCCATAGAGTTTATGGCTGGCATAAAAACAGATAAGAATAGGAAGAAGACAGTTGTCTTACAGGAGGTTTGACCTGTAAATTCATGCTCATGTGTCACCTTAGACAAAGCTGGAGAGTGCTGTGAGGTGTGTTTGCAGTTTTGTTTGAAAACATCCTGTTGATGATTCATAAAGAACCTGAGATCCCACATCTCTGCTTTCAGACTTGATGGTGATTCTCAAGAGAACTTGTTACACTGTTTGATGGTATTTCCTTATTTTTGTCTTTGCCTCTTCACTTCTGCCACATTTAAGGTGAGGTAGCAATACCTTAACTGAAATACTGTGTGCTCAGCCTCAGGTCTCAGTAAATGTCTGTTACTGTAATATTAGTGCTGACGGTGCTAAAGATGGATTATTCATACTAGTTGTTAATTTAAAAAAAAAATTAAGAAATTGTCTGGGGTAATAGGTGATAATGAAACAGCAGCAGAGGACTTCTTAAGTTGCAGGCTTCATCATTATCGCTCTCCTGCCTGCACTTGCCCATTTAAGTCTTTCACATATGAGTCAAATTATTATTATTTTTATCCCAAGTAGCCCAAAGGAAATACAGACCTCTGGACTGCTCTGAGAGCTGAAGTCTGCATTGTGCTTTATCACATCCTTGCCCCAAACCTGGGGCGCTGTTACCACCAGGTACAGTGACTGGCAGGCTTCTGTTTGCGAGGGACGCAGACACTGCCAGCCGAGTTCCTCAGCAGCTTTCACTACTGCTTTGAGCAGACCGTGATGGCTGAAGTCAGACAAAGGTGGAGAAAAGTGATTTGCAATACTGGTTTAATGGGAAAAAAGCAGTCTAATGATTGTGTTCTATTATGTCCTGCCTCTTTTAATGGTCAAAGTGCTGTTACAGATAATGCTGTGACTTTAGGCTAAGCATGTAATGTATTTTCTCTAAAGGCTGCATTTCTGTAACAGTATCTGCTGTTGCAGTGAGTAAAGTTTTTTTTCATGATAAAATGATCGAGTTGATGTGTGGCCAATTAATGTGAACAAGCCCTAACCTGAGCAATGGATTTATTTAGGAAAGACATCACGCAAAAACCGTCGGAGAGATTAAGCAGTTTGTGTCACAGTTGCCACACATGCAGGCGGCAAGAAGTTCTCTAGCAAACCACACTTCCATTGCAGAACTCATCAAAGACATCACCAGTGAGTATATGTTGACCAGTCTATCAGAGTAATTTAAATATAGCAAGATGACTTGATGGACGTCATTCAGCTTGGCAAAAATTTGCTTTGCTCCATCCAGTGCATCTGCTGAAATGGTAAATGTAGAAAATAAGCTATTGGTTGCTACTCTATTGATTTTCATTCTTCTCTCACAGCATCTGAAGATTTCTTTGATAATTTAACAGTGGAACAAGAGTTCATGTCTGGAATAGACACAGACAAGGTAATGACAACTAGTGACTCTTGTGTCCTCAAAAATAGCCAACAATGTATTTCTCTGTTTGTTTGGTTTTTTTTTTTTCCATTTGGGGTTTTTGAAAGAGGAAACCTGATCTAGATGATGTCTGTCTCCATCCATTGTCGACGTTGTGAGTTCTTACATGTCTTCATGCACATTTGCAGGTTTTTTCCTATTGTTGCCTGTAACACAGGTGTACATAGCTGGGGCACTTCATGCCCTGAGGGATCAGTGAAAGATTTGGGACCATTCATCAGAGCTTTTTCAATGCATCAGACACAGTCTAGCTAATTGAGAGTGGAATCAACATGCTTCAGAAAAGATGCCGGGGGAACCAGTGCTGGATCGCTATTTTACAGACAGGCTTGAGCTGCCTGGAGAGCAGCTGCACCCTCTTTCTTGCTGTTTTGGACACATTAGGCAAAACTAGATCTTTCTTTTGAGGTCTTCTGAGTACTTTAACAGATCTTTAAATAACAGCTTATGTTGCTTGTTGTTGTTTTTTTAAATAGGTTAATAATTATATTGAAGACTGCATAGCTCAAAAACATCCATTAATCAAGATCTTACGCCTTGTTTGCTTGCAATCTGTATGCAATAGTGGACTGAAACAGAAGGTTCTGGACCATTACAAAAGAGAGATTCTCCAGGTTGGGCTCTGACTTTTGAATTAATAAGATTTCTGAAAAAATTCAAACACTGTAAATGGGATACACTCTACAGAGATCTTAACCAAAAAATCCCCCCTTTTTAAAATTAATATCTTTGTTGTTTTGGGTTGTTTTTTTTAACACGCTGGTCACAGATTATTGACATGGTATATTAAAGGTGAATTCTTCATATTTCAGACTTACGGCTATGAGCATATATTGACCTTAAACAACTTAGAAAAGGCTGGACTCCTGAAGCCTCAGACAAGTGGTAGGAATAACTACCCAACGATCAGGAAAACCCTGCGCTTGTGGATGGATGATGTTAATGAACAGGTAAACAGCCACCTCAGCAGTGAATGTTGCATCTAACAATACAGAATTATGTGCAGCAGGAAAACCTTAATCTTTTTTTTTTATTTATTTATTTCATTATTTAATTTTATTTCATTTCACTTCATTTCCATGATAGCGCTCGCCTCCTGCTCACACTTCTCTCTCTCTTGCAGAACCCCAATGACATCTCCTACGTGTACAGTGGCTACGCTCCACTGAGCGTACGCCTGGCACAGCTGCTGGCTCGGCCAGGCTGGCGGAGCATAGAAGAGGTGTTAAAGATGCTGCCGGGTCCCCACTTCGAGGAGAGGCAGCAGTTACCTACTGGCCTTCAGAAAAAACGTAAGTTTTGCTTTGTTTTCCCCTTCTTAAAGGGAGATGCATCTCTGTTAGGCTCATTTTTAGTTTAACTAATAGTTGATGGATAGGAGACATAAAAATAAAACTAAGACAACCTGTTAATTTCTTTGAATATGCAGGTCAACATGGTGAGAACAGAGTCACTCTGGTGTTCTTCCTGGGAGGGGTGACTTATGCAGAAATAGCTGCACTGAGGTTTCTGTCCCAAATGGAAGATGGAGGCACAGAGTACGTCATTGCCACGACAAAACTGATCAATGGAACAAGCTGGATCAAATCCTTGATGGAAAAACTGGAGCCCGCCCCTTTCTAGGATCTGTGGCAAGAGACAGTGAAAGTGCGAGGCCGCGTGTGACACAGACACGTCGGCTTCTGGTCTTCTGGCACAGCTGCTTGAACGTCGGAGAAACATGACAGGGCTAGAAGCTGTCCTGAGACCCTCATCCCTCTGTGCACTTGTATTCTTTGTGCTCTGTGTGTGGAACTGCCTCATAGACGAGCAGTGCAGAAAGGCACTAACAATAAAATTAAAAATGGGAGAAAGAGAGATCCCTGCTCCTGGTCTGAACTGGCAAATAAGCACTGGGGGAGTGGGGATTTGTGCTGGTCCTTCTATTTGGCAAATTGTGGGGTTTTTTAATTTCAGTTTAGTTTTAGTGAGGGATGGGATTACTTCTTTATACTTCTAGCCCCAGGATGCTGAGGAGGCAGGATGTTTTCTGTTCCTGGTTTCATACTGATATTCCCACTCTGTGTTTCTCTGGTGCCTGATACTCAGCTGTGTCTCTGCTGTACACAGGGTTCAGTTTTCTCTTATTTTTCTGATGGAAGCCAAAGAACTTGTGTTTCCTGCAGCTTCAGCACCTTAATGTCAACAGGCAGCAGCAAGGGCCAGGCCACAAGAGCTGAATTTTCTCACATCCTTGGAAGCTGTTTGTATGACAGAAAGGCAACCGCTGTAAACAGTGCTGTCCTGCCGGATTTAGCCAAGGCATTCTATCGGGTTTCCTGCAGCAACAGCTAAACCATGACCTGTCCGCATGCACATCAACAGCACTGGCTGAATACAACCAACTGCACCCAAGTTACGAGGGAGATTATTAAGCCCTTTATTTCACTTGCTCTCTCCAGGGCTCAGTGGGAGGTCAGTTGTTTGTGCTGGGTGCACCCACCTGGCTCTGAAAGCTACTGCAGAGTATGAAGCCCATCAGTGTGCCAAGAGTTTATGTTTGGAGACACAGACACTCCCCGCATGGGACTCGGGCCAGAAATAGCTATGTCAGTGACCCAGTAAACAGCAGGTTTGAAACAGACACCTTTTGTCACACACACAACCCCCCCGCCCCGTTCAGTTTATAAATTGTGGTACTTGCTGCTACAAGCTGTTGTAGAGCTCAAAATTATAAAACGGAATTTTCCATGGGGTTGGTGGTTGGGCCCTCGGTGCAGACTCAGCCTTGCGAATTGCCGAGGCTGGGAAGAAGGCAGCGGGGCAGCTGCCAGAGCCGCTGTGCTGTGCTCAGCCATCTCCTCGCTGACACTGTACTCACTTCAACAGCTACCACCATGACTCCATTTCACTCCTGAATATTTAAAAACAACAACAAAAATAATACTACCCCCGCCCCCTCAAAAAACCCAAACATACATTAAAAAAACCACACAACCCCCCCCACACCCCACACCATAAATCACTACCTTAGCAAACATTTTTGCTCTTGGTTAGTTATCCTGAGTAATGCATAATATGTCCCCCCAAAAAAAACACTTAATCTTTCCAAGTTGTTACAGTTATGACCATAAGATTGAGTTCTGCCAAACCAGTTCCTTCACAGAGCCCCTCCATCTAACTCCAGTTGGCTTATTAGAATAAAATACAATAAAAATGTATTCTATCCTCTTTTTTTTGAAAGTGCCCACTTTCTCTCTCTCTGGAACTAACACATAAATAAATTAAACTATGCACTGTGGTAGCTGTGTTCTTCTCTCTCTGCCCCAGGATAACTGAATTACTTAAGTCAAAACATTTTTCTAACACCCAGACTTTTTTCTTTAAGCTTATATACTAATTACATTCTGCTCTGCCATTTAATATACTACATCAGAAATATTTATAGATTTTTTTGAGTTTTAAATTAACAACAACAAAAAAAAAATTAAATCATTTGAGACTCTAGTTCAGGTGGGTAGGCAACTTGCAGAATTGTCTTACAAAACAAAACATGCTGCCACTTTGACAAAGATGCAAGGAGCAAATGTGGATTGCCTTGCTCTGCATTATTTCCACAGTTCCATTGTAAATTAGGTAATTTCACAGTATTTAAAAAGAAAACTGAAGCAGCTTTGGGACAGAAATGTTACTGTGCAGAGAAAAACAAGAAACAATGTGATTCAGTGCGATCGTTACAGAATGTCCTTAGCTTGGCCTTAAGAGTCTTCATACTGTCAACATTTCCAGATTATTTTTTTTCCCAAAACTTTAAAAACTGAACTAGTTGCAAGGAAATTAATAGCACTGATCAGACTAGTTTGTGAGCTATGCTCATGACATGTAAAAGCAACACAAGTGAATAAAGGAAACTACACAAAGCACGAATTCAACAGCTTGCTTACCTTTTCACTTGGACCAGCAAATGTGTTTGTTAGTAACACTAGAGCCCAAACTTATTTCAAAAATAGCTTATGTCAGACACTGGGTAAACTCTGATTTATCAACAACACTGCTGCGTATTTTTTTGCAGCCTGAACCACCACCACCACCAAGCAAGAGCCATGTGGACCCTCAAAACAGACAAAGTCTCTTCCTGGAACTATTCAACAACAACAACATAAAATAAAATAAAACCCACCCTGACGTTGATCGATTCTCTAGAGGTGCAATTACTACTTAACAGGCTTCCTGAGCAGCTTGATTATGTTCTGCTTCTGTCTCAGGCCTTGCTGACCATGCGGGTAATAATTTGATAACAAGAGAGCCTAATTAAATTAAGGGGCCATTTTCTACATCATAATATCTTTGTAGGTAAGAGATTTGATTTGCAGTACACATGCTTCTTTTTCTCTGCTCTCTGCATTTGTCTGGTTTACAAGCAAAAAAAGAAAACATTACCCAACCTCCAGCCCAAAAGACTTCCACTTTTTATATACAGATATCAGAAAGCGGTTTTGCTAAAAATAAACATATAGCTTGCCCTCCTCCTTCCCCCTTGCTGCAAAGGAGTTGTAGCCCTGGGTCTCTAAAAGGCAGGGTGACTTTTTGGGTGTGCAAGGGTGAAGCCAGAGCAGTGACCCAGTGACAGGGCAGCTGAGGCTGTTTTCAGTGCTCACTCGCTTCTGATAAAAGACCCTGACTCAGCCCGCACTTTCATCCTGTGCCGTGCTGATGTGGGGTGATCCCCAGCTGTGTGGGAGCATCCTCCTCCTCAAGCGACCTGCAGCAGTGCAGGGCTCTCAGAGAATGGAGCAAGAGGCACAACAGCCTTCCATAGAACAGCAGAATGAACAGCATAATATGATACAATGTTTTGTTAGAGGAAAACCCCATACACATTTAAACAAATGCAGGTTTTTTGACCTGGTAACACTAAGCCATGGCACTTAAATTCACCAGATACTGTTGACAGAAGCACCGTGGGGAAGGGGAGCTGTTTGGCGTGCTCTGCTGTGCTGCACAAAGGCGCTATGTCATATCAGAACTGTCCTGACCACACCTAGTGCATTAGCCCTCCCGTGGACTGCAAACACAACCTCATCACTCCCCGCTCCCGGCCGAGCGGAGCAGAAGGGGATTGATCTACAGCACAAACCGACCAGAAGCCAGAAATTCACGGGAACAAAACTAGAGAGAAATAGGAACTTCACAAAGTAGAGCCCATCATCTGCCTGGGTAAGTTTATTTCTTTATCAACATCTTTTTAAATAATCAGAAATCACATAAAGCCTATAAATAGAAAACTTCAATGCTTTGAGTAACCGGGAAACCATGGCTGCTTTTAGAATGCAACAGCTCCTACAATGTATACATGTGCCTGAGCTTAGAATGAAATTACTGAACTCTTTAACAACACCAAAAAGCGAACTCTTTATCACAACAGCTCTTTAAAAAAATATTCTAAGTGGCAGGATGGGAATTCAGTTTACTGCGGCTGACTTCAGATTGCTTAGAAAATAAATAATCCTTTTAGACTAGCTTTATGTTAAGTCTAGTTTCATGTGCTTGACCAAGAGTGTGTATATTTTTGACCAGGGAGAGTTATAATCCAAATTAAAAGAACATGTAAATTGGAGAGACAGTAGATTTTTTTAGATACGCCGTCACAGCTTTTAAGTCTCAGGAGCCAACAACTTTTGTGAGAGTTCAGATTTTGTATTAAACTAACAAACGAGCAGCCACTTCTAAAGCGATGTGTGTGACTTTAAAATACAGCTAGAAGATGAATTCTAAAGCATCTTATCCTGTGGCTCCCATTTAAAGGTTATTTTTAATGCGAGATATAAATATTTGCCTGTGCAAACTTGTACTTGAGCCTCAGTTATCGTCATTCTTAAACAAAACGCACAGTTTGTGCCAGTATCTCCATTAGATGCAATTATATCATTAAATATTAATGGTGGCTTCCTTGGAGGAATTGACCACTTTGATCAGAACACAGCTGGTAATGCACCATCAGCCACAGCTCCGACCAGGAAGCTCTGGATGTGCAGTCGCTAACACGGGGGGGTAGATAGCCAGCCAGACTCTGGAAGGGTCTCTGGTCCCCACCGACATGGCAGCGTCCACTGCCTGGGTGTCTATATTTTACTTTGCCTAGTAACCAGCCCTGATTTGGAGACTTTGATCAGATCCCAAACTCTCTTTCAACACTGCGCAACTCAGCAACCCTGTACAGGACTCTGAGCAAGCACATGCAAGTCCAAGCTGACACTAACAACTTTCTCAGAGGGACAGGAGGACATTAACGCTCCTGAACACAACCATTTCTCCCCAGAGCGGAGCCATTCCCTCAGCTCTGCAGTCTCCTTGCTCAGAAAGACTCATCCTGTCCCTTTGCTTGCAGACCGGGCAGGAACACAGCAGCAGCCAGCCCCACAGACCCCCTACCTGCCGCAGAGCCGGACAGAGCCATGCCGGATTCCTTCACCATCCACTTCCTCAAGGTGCTCAAGGAGCTCCTGGCCTTCGTGCTGTTCAGTTACACTGTGCTGGTCGGGGCGCTGCTTCTCGCCGGCTGGACAACGTACTTCTTGGTGCTTAAATGACGACTCCTATCCTGCTCCCGCAGCCATGGGCTGGCCAGAGCCACAGGCTCCTCCGTGCAGCTCATCCTGCACATCCGCTCAGCACACAGGACCGCAGTCCCTTCCTCCTGTGCCAGCTCTGCAAGCATTTTGTTCTGTTACTGCCTAATCACAATCTTATTTTCTTATGTAAAAAGAATAAAGATTAAAAAAAAGTGCCTACATGCATGTACTTTACTGATCTTTGTGGCTCTTGCAGATTCTTTGTGTCTTATAGACATTTGCCCATGTTCCCCAAAATATTTAAAACCCTCCCAGTATTTTTCTCCTGAGATTCCCACCGGAATTTCCCTTCCGAAAGCGCAGGGATGGGATGCAACACAGCTCAAGCACGACCAGCATCTCAAGTAAACAAGTCCTGCCTTGTCTGACTTTGGCTCATTAAGGGTGTGAAGGCAGAAATGCAGAAATTACTTGTAATTTTTTTAAAATAAGTCCTGGAAAAAAGACATTTCAAATTAGCACAAGGTTTCCTTCTCCCTACAGTTTTATGAAGCACTCTCCACAGGGTGGGGGCACCAACACCACTTTATCTACAGGCCTATTATTTAACGCTCTCCAGTGCGCAACACTTTATGACAAACACTAAAAACACGGAGTTAGCTGCAAGCTGTGCCTGCAATCCAGCCCTGCCTCGCTGCAACTGTGCTGAGTAATCTGAGTCTCACAGAGGACAGATGGGAATTTCTGGTGTAGGCAGAACCAACAGATTTAACCGATCAAGGCCTTTAATGTAGAACTACAGAGGAAACCTTTGCTGGATAAGCTGTGGCACGAGCCAAAAGCTAAACAGCACCATATACTCTTGAAAAACACCACTGAAGTAAAGGGAGGAGGTGGGGAGCAGGAGCTGTGGCGGTCAGCGCAATCGCAGCCCACACTGGTGAGCTGACACGCAGCTGAGGGCTGTTCCCTGCCGAGCCGCCACGGCCCCTCAGCCGCCTCTGGGCACAGAGCAACTGGCCGAGCGTGGCCTGAAGCTCAGAGCTCCCAACGCCATTTCTGCTCGAAGGCCCGTGACAGCGTGTCCCGAGACGGGAGCCATTACCTGCGGGGCAGAGCAGCCCGGAGGAGCGCGGAGGAGCGCGGAGGAGCCCGGAGGAGCGCGGAGGAGCCCGGAGGAGCCCGGAGGAGCCCGGAGGAGCGCGGAGGAGCCCGGAGGAGCGCGGAGGAGCCCGGAGGAGCCCGGAGGAGCGCGGAGGAGCCCGGAGGAGCGCGGAGCCCCGTGCGGCAGCAGCCGGTCCCCGCGGGGCCGGAGGAGCCGCCTCACGCACGAGCCGCCCTCACAGCGCCGCGCGCGCCGCTCCCGCCTTCGACCAACGGCCGCCCGCGCGACCCGCCGCGCGGCCCCACGTGCCCGCCCCTCTGCGCACGCGCCACGCCGGGAAACCCGGCCCCGCCCAATCCGCCCCCTCCCGCCGCGACGCGCTGACGTAACTTCCCGCGCGCCAGCCGGTCCGAAGATGGCGGCGGGCAGCCGGTGGCTCCGGAGCTGCTGCTCCCTGCTCAGGTACCGCGGGCGCGTTCCGGCGGGGCCGCGCTGGCAGCGGCGGTTTGCGGGGCTGCACGCAGCCTCCCGCTCGGCTCCCTGCCGCTCAGCGCCGGACACACCTGCTTTGCCCGGTGCGGTCACGCCGGTGCGGCCCGTGCCGCAGCAATGGCCGTAACGCAGCTCAGCCGCCGCGGCTCGGCTGGAGCGGCACGGGACGAGCCGGGTGCCCGTACAGCGCTGGCTGCTGGCATCGTGTAGCTTAAGAGCATAAAAGAAGGAAAACTGACCAGCTATTTTCAGAATATTACTGTACAACAACAAAATTCTCATGACCGAGTGCTGTTTTTCGGCAGGAGTGTTTCAGGGACAGGCCCTGAGCCCACGGACACTCCACAACACTGGGTGTGAATAAACCTGACAACGGGAGACCCAAAGTGTCCAAATATAACCACTCATATTGCTCACCTGCATGTACCACACAGCACTTTTAAGCACGCTTTTTAATCTGGTTTTTGCCTCTATTGAATATTAGCAGTGTGTTGGTACCAGATAAGATACATTTCCTCTCTTAAAATATTCGTAGTGCACTAGTTCCTGTGCTTGTCTTCTTTTCTTGCCCCTATAAAAATATAACTGAATTTAAGGCAAATACGCAGCTGCATTAGGGAAGCTTGGTAGAGACCAGGTCACGTAGAACGCCTTCTGGGTGCGCTTTTCCTTGTTGGTACCTATTTCCCACCACAGGCGGGTTATTTCTTGCACTTAAGTTTGTTTCTTGTGTTTCCAGACAAAGCTTCCCCGCTCTGGCGGGCGTGAGGAGCCGCTGCCTGGGTGGGCGGTGGCAGCGGATGGCGGGCGTGGGGTTTGGAGTCGCCTTGTGCGCAGTCCCGGTGGCCGAGGTAACGTAGGGGGGTGGGAGACAAACAGCACCCGCTCGTTAGACACAGTTTAACATTCAAACCCGCTTGCTGAGCATTTCACAGGGCGGTGCTTCCCTTCAGGAATTGCTTTCCTTCTGGGGATCTCGGGTGTTTCAGCCGTGTGGTTGTTAAGGAAATGACAAGGACAATGTCTGCCTTCAGCAACACCTCGCTAAAACAGTTGCCATGTTTTGCAGTGGCAAATAGCCGCAAGCACTGGGCTGTCCAGCCTCCTAGCGGTGCTTTTCCTGCCGTTATTGGTTACTAATAACATCCATATGAATCAGTGTAAAGGTGATGCAAATAATGTCTTGTCTTTCAGAAGAAGAACCCGATTTCTCTCAGTAACGATGCCTTGATTAAAAGAGCCGTTTCCTTGGTAACGGACAGCACTTCTACGCTCCTCTCTCAAACCACGTACGCATTGATTGAAGCATTGACCGAGTACACAAAGGTGAGCTGAGAGATTACACACTTTACTAGCAAGTCAGTACTAAATTATTTGGCACTAACTGCACATGTTAAATCATACTTAAAATTGACTTCGTTTGGGGTTTTCTTTTAATTTTAATAAAAGAAGCGTAGGGATTTGAAGGTGATGTAGGGCTCACTGTTCTAATACACCAAACACAGAAGTTATTTTTAGCTTTGTTAGACTGTTGCTTTGAGCTTGAACTTAAGCTGAAATGACCCACATCTCAGAACTGGAGCTAAAGAAACTCAGAGCATTTACTGGATACCTGTGTCCTGAATAAGCAGGATGCACCACCCTGTATTCTTGGTATTTCATTCATTTCTGTGCCAATTCCTAAAGCCATGAACTTGAGTGAACCATATTTAAGACTGAAATGAGAAGGTACAGTTTTGATTTTATAAATAAGTGCCAATTTGAGTTGAGTATTTGCATTCCAATTTACTTATTAGTAGGGCAAGTATATGAAGAGATGCTGTGAACTGGAGAACAAAGCACCTTTGGAATCATTCAGCAATTTTGCTAATTAACACCAGTTAACGGAAGCAACATCAGAGCTGTACCGATCATCACGTAACTGTGTGAAATGATTCCTTTGCAGGCAGTTTATACGCTGGTGTCTCTCTACAAGCAATACGCAAATCTCCTCGGGAAGATGAACTCGGAAGAGGTGGATGCCATCTGGCAGGTGGTCATAGGAGCCAGAGTGGATGTAAGCACTCGCCTCCCTGCAGTCAGCGATCTGCCTCTTCCAACTCTGCTGGAAAGTTCCCCTTTGGCTTGCTCACCTTTTCACAGAGGCTCTGTTTGAAAGGCGTTCAGATACTGTGACCTCTCGTTAATTAATACTTTGTTTTGCTCCTAGGTGACAACAAAGCAGCAGGAATACCTCAGGCTGGAGTCCAGCTGGATGACAGCGTTACGTCTGTCAGAGATGGCAGCAGAAGCCGCGTATCAATCAGGTAAGCACATGCAGAATACTGAGAATTTCTTTCTCCCAGCATTTAGGCAGTATTTATTGAATGAGAATGGAATTGGGAGCGACACGGAATATACATTCAGTTAACAAACCAATTTACAACTAGTGCCTGGGTTTTAGAAATGCTGAGAACTTTGACTGGCTGCTAGTCTAGGAGAAGCATTCTGAGAACTAGGCCTGGAAACTTCACATGGGGTTCAGCTCAAGACCAACCATGCCAAAAAATGTTTGAGAGAAGCTTTTAATCGTTTTTAAATGCAGTGTTGAAACATGGTTCAGGGAGCCACAGAAATTGGCATTAATATAGCCCAAGAGCCATTAGCAAAGCAGATGATAATTATAGACAATGTTTTCCTTAATTGAAGGTTTGCCAAGTGTTTGTCTAACCCAATATATTTAAATTATTGCTTTTCAGGTGCAGACCAAGCCTCAGTCACAGCCCGCAGCCACATTCAGCTGGTGAAATCGCAGGTGCAAGAGGTGCGACAGCTGTCCCAGAAAGCAGAGACCAAGTTAGCTGAAGCACAAACAGAAGAGCTCATAAAAGCTCAAGGGGACGATTCGTCGTTGCCACAGGGTATTCTAGGAAACACAGAGACAGCTGAGGACCCTTATCTTCGAGAGGACTGAAAAGAGCTTAAATGTCACTGAACAATATGTGAGAGTCAGTAGCAAATTGAAGGGTCCCAAACTTTTAACTGTGTGATGGTGGGAAACTGCTGCAATAAGCCTATGATTCCATTTTTTTTCCCCAAATGGGATTGCTTTACAAGTCACTTCCAAGTTTCTGAAAGGCCTCGATCTTGTTTGTAACTTATCAAGTTTGTAATACCTATGGATTCAATTATTTAAATGTTTAACTATGCAAATGTGAAAAGTGCTATTGAGGATAGCTTGTTGTTAATTGTCTCTCTGCTGGGAGGGTCCTACTGCTCGTCTGATGTGGTTGTGAGAGTTCTCTAACTTAGAGGGTAACTTTGATCAGCCAAAGAATTGTGGTTCAAAAGTCATTATTTTTAACGTGTGCAGTAAATTATGTCTTTAGGAGATACCTTCATTAAACTGTGCAAAAACATCTCATTGTGAGTGTGCCCATTTGGACAAGAGATTTAAGTTCAAATAGAAACAGCACTTAAAGTTTATAACAGAGCTGAGTCTGACAGCTACATCAAATTACACGGAACTGCAATGAGGGGAAACATTTGCTGTAGAGCTGTAGAGTTCCCCGGGCTGCTCTTAGTGAAGTTCTGCAGTTCAGTGCAGCAGCCCCTTTCACCCAAGAGCCTTGAACACACCTGCCTTCCCCAGGAAGCAGAGGGAGATTTGATTTTCAAGATACTGTGGTTATAAACAAAGTTGTTGTGTCAACTGCTGTGTACTTCTTTAAAGAGCAGTGAGCAAAAGCAAGTGTTATACATTTGAATGCTTTCCAGCACAAGTTTCAGGAAAATAATTCTCTCTTTTCGCAATTGTAATGTTTTACTGCAGGCTTCAAAACCACAGGTGTCTTTCACTCTTTCTTTTCTAACTTGACAGCTTAATGTGAAATTTGCAATAGTAACTGTACAGACAATGTAAACTTGAGATTGTTTTGTAGAATGGCATCCACTAGAACTTCATCACTGCTGATTTGAGCCAGTTATTCTGCATTCATCGGGTTTTGTAAGAAAACACACATAATTCCCAGGTTTTTCACCACAAATTAGCATCTGATGCACTGGTTGCTGTTACTACATTGAGTTGTGCTTGACTAGGAATTTTTTAGCACAAGCCTTCCTGTCTGTGTCTCATTTTGTCTGCCTTTTGAACAAATGCAATCTCAGCTGGACAGCACTGTACTTTTATAGATGAAATAGAAAAGGGACTAACAAACAACCTTTCCTTGCTCCTGCTCCTCTCTGGGTGCTGCTGTACCTGAGGAGGGCAGCACAGTCTGGAATACGAGTTCACAGGAAGATGCCGGTGTCAGGGGGTCCCAGATACAGCTTTGGGCTGGAGCGTTAGGAAAAAACCATCACTCTCAGGAGAGGATTCTGTGCAACAGTGGCACAACCACACCCTCAAGAGCCAAAAATGCAGCTTCAGCTCACCCTCTAACCACAACGGCTCTGATTTGTTACCTGCTGCAGTTGAAGAACCTCTGCCAAGCCGCTGACCCAAATGCACATACCGTGTGTTCCTTTCAGGATACCACAACGCTTGGATGTCTGCGCGGCA
The DNA here is from genome assembly GCF_964273445.1 of Streptopelia decaocto. Taxonomy (NCBI): domain Eukaryota; kingdom Metazoa; phylum Chordata; class Aves; order Columbiformes; family Columbidae; genus Streptopelia; species Streptopelia decaocto. The sequence goes on along the minus strand of NC_138670.1, from coordinate 4,584,024 downwards.
GAGATAAGGCTTCAGATAGATGAGCACCAATATGGGAGTCTGCAAAGTGACGTACTCTTCCCCTTTCTGAGCCTGCTCCCAGCCCCCTTGCTGCCCACTTCTTGTTTCACTGCGCGTTCCGCTCTTACTTCCCAAGACACAGGTTGTCCCCACACGCATCTGACCATCAGACGTGACATGAACCGACCAGCCAGTTTGAACAAGTCAAAATGGGAGTGAGGAGCACATCTGGCTCTGTATCACCTCCAAAAGAAGGTAGAAAAGAGCCCCACAACTTTATTAGTAAGCACGAGTTGCCTGTCAGGGGTGAGCCCACAGCAGACGTGACATCACGCTCTGCATCGTGTTACTGACTTTGCATTTGGAATCGTTTCATGGATCACAAAGTGTTGCCGCAGCAGTTCGCAGGGTACCGCGGTACCCGCTCTGTCCAGCCTCTACAACAAGCAGCACTGCCCAGAAACCAGGTTTTGCTGCTGATACTCAGCCTTGTTTACAAAGCCAACCTATCTGAAATTATGTGTAGGTGAGTTCTCAGGCCCAGCTAATACAGCTAATTAACCCCCGTTAGGGCTGCAGAGAGAGGACACAGTAGCAGCTTGTACAAGACCACACTGAGGACGGACAAACACACACTCTTGAGGGCTCACCCCTTGGAAAAGCAATTTTGTCAGACAAACGCCTACTCACATGTGACACAGAGACAGCTCGCGTGACAGCAGCAGCTCCTGAGCCTGGCTCAGGCTGTGGGGCTAAGCCAGAACTACAGCCATTGCTTCACAAAGCCAAGGCAGCGAGGGATCAACCACAGACCAGCATCCTGGACAGGCAAGAACCTCTGGAAGTGCTTCCCAGCACCTCCAAGGGCTCCAGCTCACACCTGGTGGGCGGTGACCGCTGACATGAGAGACAGCAATGACAACAGCACAACACAAATTGCTCCCATTTCTGTAATCACACCCTTCCTCTCTACCAGCCACCTTTTGCTAAAGTTTCCAGGCTGCTTTTTCCTGCTCAAACACAGCACGGCAGCTTCTGATCCAGAAGCAAGGCACTCTGAAGATGATAAGCTTCGTAAAAATGTGATCTTTCCTCAAATTAGTAACTTCGGAGCACTCACAGATTAATCACATCTATATCTATACATCTTGTCAGGACGGGCAGAGAACAGCAGCTGCTCATGGCAAAGGAAGTGGTGAGTTTCCATCACCACATAACCTCATCCTCTTTATTATCAATGACTCCTTAATGCAAATGCCCAGCACCAGATCTCAGCCTTCGCCGGCTTTCAGTTCTCTCAGCTTTCAGGAGACCCAAGAATACTCCTGTGAAAACACTTTTCAAAACTGTATTTTATTTATACCCAACATTACAACAACAACAAAAACCAAACACCTCCCACACAACAGGAAAAGCTACAGCCACTGTAACTACCACCGTGATTATTCAAGACATTATTGCTCCTCTCAGACCCCATCAGAAAATGTTTGTGCAAAAGCTTCCAGTGCAAGTAAACCTGTAATAAACTTCTGTAAAATCCAACGGGCTTGGGTCGGAGCCCAGTCCCTTGGATCACCGTGCTGCGTTAATACATTTTTGAGGTTTTTTTTTCCCCCCACTCCACTGCCTTTCTCCTGCTGCCCAGCAGGACCTGTGGGATTGCTGGCCTGGGACAGTGGAGTTGCAAGTGGACCCAGCAGCACACACTTGGCCTTTCTTCCACCTTTTCAAGTAATTTCAAGTGCTCTGTCACCCATCAGTCATCATCAGTTTTCCCACGTGAGGCTGATTTTGGCCGGCGGTCAGACACCAGCCTTGGTGGAGCCTCCATAGCAGGTGGCACCTCCCTCACGTCCCTGCGGCAGCTGTGACTCCCTCCTGCTGCAGGGTGGCTGGGGGCACCGACCGAGTCCCCTCCACCGCATCTCACCGAGGTACCGGCCCCGTCCCCACCCCGACAGTTCAACTGCTTCGGGAACACACCGACAGAAACACACTCACTGCAAAACAAACCCCTACGGCTCAAGTACAGTCTGTTAGTAGAGGACACGTTTCTACCACAACCTGATTTTTAGTTTAAATACCCTGTATCTGCCACCAGTCACAATCCAGTGCTCATCAGTAGCTTCTTGTCCAACGCCTTCTGTAGTTGTGTGTTACCGACACCGCACACCTAATGCTGTCATCCTTTACCAGCGTCCACATGATCCACATCTCAGTTGGGTTTAGTTTGTGAACAATCATCAGCTCTTTGTACAAGCATGGATCAAAAGGATTGAAAGGTCTCTGGATCCCAAAAGTCTTAAATCCAGCGTGGTTCTTTGGGGTCACTGCCAGCTTTGCCAGACACATTCCCACAAAGACATCATCTATTGGGAAGAGCTCTATGTCCTCTGCAGTGCTCTGGAGGCGCCGCACGGTCTCTCTAGACATCACGTAGCCCCCTCCACCCGCGTACAGGGGATAGAAGGGGGCTCTGTACATGGACTCTGGAATGAAGTATTTGACCTTGGTGTTCCTGATGGGCCGGGCGTTGGTGATCACATCCCCAACAAAGAGATCCTGCTCAGGCTCCAGTTCTCGGAGGAACTCAACAATGTTGTAAGTGTTGACAAAGACATCATCATCGCCCTTCAGCACAAAGCTGGCCTGCAGGCAGTCCTCCACGAACCAGCGGAGGAAATGCAGCTCCTTGAGAGTCAAATTGAAGAAATTGTCAATAAAATCCCACTGCAAGATGTCATCAAACTCCTGGCTCTCGTAAGCCAGCAGCTGGTGCAGCGGCTGTGCCTGGATTTTGGCGTTTGAGCGCCCTAGAAGGAACACCAGCCTGACGCGCCTGCCATCGATGGAGACCTCCTTCCCCCACGTGTTCCTGATCGCCACCCGTCGGTCTATGTTGATCGGGGAAGACTTGATTGCCAGCAAGAGGAACGTCTCTTTGCTACACCTGGAGGGTTTCAGCAGGACCGAGAAGTTCCGGCAGTGCTTGTATGTTAAAAAGACGCGGTGAAGCTCTGGGAGGGTGAGAGAAGAATTGGCAAGGGTTAAGTTTGGCAAACACTTGCCAGGTTCAGCATTGTCCAGCACCAAAGACTTCAGTTTGTGATTCACTACATCCACGTTCGGGTCTGCTGACGATGCTGCCAACTTTGCCTCTTTCTTCATATAAAAAACCCACGCCAGCAGCATGATTGAAAAGGCGTAAAGTGCGAGGTTTTTAGTCCTGGGATACATGGCAGCCTCTGGTGCAGAACCCAGCCCCTGTGCGGTCGGAGGAAGACAAGCCGGTTATGGACGAGCCTTGCACACTCACGCCTCCCACTCGTGCTCACCGCACTCCCACGCCCGCAGCCACGCCGGGATGGAGAGCACGACCCAGCCCGGGGAGCCGCCGGGACGGGTCTCGGCGTTTCCCTTCGCCGTTGTTTCCTGTGTCCCACCGAGCCCAGGTGCTGCCGGTGCGGACGGGAGCGCGGTGCCGGGCACGGCGGCCGCTCGTCTCCGGGAGAGCTCGGGAGTCCGCCGGGATCCGCCCCGCCCGCAGCCCGGGGAGAGCCCGCCTGGCCCGGGGCTCGGAGCCCGGTGCGAAGCCCCCGCCCCGCTCCGCGCAGCCGCCGCCGGGACCCACCGGGGGGAGGAGGAGGAGGAGGAGGAGGAGGAGGAGGAGGAGGAGGAGGAGGAGGAGGAGGAGGAGGAGGAGGAGCCGCCGCCGCCGCCGCCGCCGCCGCCGGGACTCACCGGGAGCAGCCGCCGGTCCGCGCCGCCGAGGAGCCGAGCCCGGCCCCGCCCCGCCCCGCCCGGCCCCGCCCACCGACCCCGCCCACGGGCCCCGCCGCTCCCGGGGCGCCCGCGGGCGGAGTGGGGGTTGCACCGGTCACTGTGGACCCGGAGCAGCGTGTATGATGCTGCACAGAGGGCACTGCACCCTGCACATTGCACAGCCCCTGCACACGCATATCGCACACCCACCCTGCACACTGCACACCCCCTGCACACCCACATTGCACACCCCCCTGCACATTGCACACCCCCTGCACACCACACGCCAGCCCCTGCACACTGCAGCTCCTGCAGAAGCTCAGCTGCAGCCCCAAGAGAACCACAAAGCCCCAGCTCCCAGCCCTGGCGATTCAGCTGGACCATGATCCGCGCGGCATTCCCGTGGGTTTTATTTCCCACTCACTGTTTTGCTACAGCTGCATCACGGAGCCTTCCCCCCCGCCACGGCCGCGCTCTCCTGGCTCTGGGTGTCAGCTGCCCAGGGCCACCGAAGCAGCTGCATCTGGAATTGAACTGTCAGCGGCACCGGCTGGAGCACTTGACCTTCCTCCAGTTCAGCGGAGTCTTTCTTTTTTCCTTTTCCTGTGGAAAGAAGTAAATCTGTCACTGTCTTGACAGAACAAATCACCCTAAAAGCAGCAGTGCGCGGGGGGGTTGTGCCCACCACATTAGCACAGACTTCCGGGCCTTGAGGGAAAACCTATTTGAATATGACTTTGGGTAAGAAGCCCAAAAAACATCTTTAAGCAGGCAATGAATTTGGGTACTACTTTGGTTTTTGTTGTTAAACTCCTCTATAATTCACAGGAGAAAAAGAAAGATGCAGAAATAAATCATTTGGAGGATCCTGGAAAATCAAGTGTGGGGCAAAATGAGACCTACGTGAGACTGCTTCTGACAAAATCCTTCAATGTCTGGGCAAAGCGTTTGCTCAAGACAAAGCTTGCTGCCTTTCCTCTTTGAGCTGCCTGGAAGGGATCCCAGTTACTCTGAGAAGACTTATTATTTGTGTGCATTTGCTGACTGAGGGATGCAAATCAGCCTCAGCTCCCGGCTGTGAGAGCGCCGGTCCCTCCGCAGCCTGGCCGGACACACGGCTGCAGCGGGGCAGGGGCTGGGAGCGCGGCCACCGCCGCGGCTCCACGTGCTACGTGGTACCCAGGTGATGAGCAAGTGCCAAACGACCGATTTGGTGACTCACGGAGCAGCCCGGGCTTGCAGACACCGCGCGCAGCGGCGCTCCAGCACCCCACCTGCCCTCCCAGCGTGTCTGTCACCCCAGCTGCAATCAGCATGTACTCGTGACTCACGGCCACGGGACACTGTGGCACTGGGTGGAGCAGGCTGTGGGGGCAGCAGATTTTTAGGCACCATCTTTTCGAAATATGCGCTCGGTGGCTTTGTTGCGCAGCCACCTGCACAGGCAGAAGACGGCACCAAACTAAGCACGATTCTCTAATCGCTCCCGGTGTCTTGCAGCAGCAGCGGCTTTCTGTGCAGCCAACACCTTCTCCAGCCACACAAACCCCTGCAGAAAGGGTTCGTTCTCGCTCAGGCTGAAGGCAAGACCTCCTGCACGCACACTGACCACAGGCACTGGGGCAGAAAGGAAATTAAAAACACCACTGCTAACCTGCCGTTGTTTGACAGCAGCTCCCTGCTTCAGCAACAGCCTGAGCATATATTGCAAACACATCTTCTTGTGGGGAACAATAATTCAAGGGTTTTTTTGTCTTTTCAGGTAGCTGGGAAGGCCATGAGGCTTCCTCAAGCACAGAGGAAGCCTAGGACTGCAGGGCTCTGAAATGGGGACCTTGCCATGGGTGGCAGGGCATAGAAAAGCAACCCAGAGCTCTTGGGAAAGGGGGTTAATTGCTCTCTTAAATTAGTGACTAAATCTAATGCTAGAGTGGGGACTCAAGGCTCGTTTGGCAGCTCCAAGCGGTGCTGCGGAGGCCTGGCCCGCTCCGTGCTTCCCCTCGACCCATCAGCAGGTTTTCAGCATTGCCACCCCTTCCCTGCAGCTTCCTCTTGCTCTTGCATTACCCCTTCAATGTGCTGGCACCGCTGTTTTTGTAGTCAAAACAAGATTGCTAGAAAAATAGCCTGCAAAAAGCAGGGTGACATTTGTCTCCAGTGGTTTAAGCAATGCTGCTGGCTGAGCAGACCGCGAGCTCTGCACTGGGGAGGCAGGGGACACCCATCAGGGGTCAGGGTGGTCTCTTCACGGGTGACAGCAGACCAGGGTCTGCTCCCAGCCCTGCCATGCGCTGGCTGGGGCACCTGGGGCTCTCTGTGCATCTCATCTCTAAGCCAGAAAGAGCAATAATCCCTGCTACAAAGCGCTTTGAGATGTGAGCTGGAAACAGATGAGGACCCTATTATGCATCCCAGACAGCGCCGCCCTCTGCTGCCCGCGCCGGCCCACACCACCGGCCACATTTGGCAGCCAGCACAGTGGGCAGTACATCCCTCACCCCAAAACCTGCCTTGCCCTTCTCCCCGGTGCACAGAGCTGAGAGGTGTCGCTCCCGGGAGAGCTGGTAGCCCATGCTCAGTGCTTGTTCAGACACCGATTCAATACGGTGTCCGGGCGTGTGTCTAACCCTCCAGCCCGCGCAGTCAATGGGTGTATTCACAGCCCGACGCTCAGGATGTGAGTAAGCGCCTGCTCGGCAGAGCTGGCAGGGTCTGGGGACCCGCGGCTGTTCCCGCCCGGGCACCACTGGTGTTTGCTCTCACACATGCCACCCTCAGCCCAGCAGCTCCCGTCTCCGTCACCTTTGGCAGACGCCGTGGTTTTCCGCCTGGCCTGACTTTCTTTCTCTGCTTTCGTTTTTTTGCCCTTGTCTTTGCCTTTTTTCTTGTCCTGCGGAGAGAGATGTTTCCATATTTTAGGCTGTGTTGCAATTCACTGGCCGCAGTCAGTCCTGTGACAGCCACTGCCATCTGGGTTCTGTCACTGAGACTTGAAGGGCAAAGGAAAGGGGTGAGGGGAAGCAGGGGGGCTGCTCGGAGAAGAGAATCCAGGAAACAGAAAGTGTCAGTACAGCTGGTGTGTGTTGCCATGCTGAGAGAGAGCAAGCATCAGAGGAAGCACAAGGGGTTACTTTCACGTTCTCAGATGGAAAAATAAACTCATCTATTTACTTAATCTTGGCCTATAAAAAGTAGCACTACTCATTGCTAACATCAACAACAAATAACGATACCAGAAGCGATGGATGGTGCTCAGGAAGGATTATTTCAGCCCCATTTTATGGAGAGGAGAACTAGGGGACAGGAGGGATGCTTGGGCCAGCTGCGGCGCAGGACATGTTAAACCCCTGCCCCAGGACTCGCTCCTGACCTTCTCCTCCGGATTGGGCGGCTGCAGTGGCTGCTCGGTGATCAGGATCCCAAAGTCACACACAGTTGCCACCAGGTCCTCGGTGGCCAGCAAGGCCTCCAGGGTCACCTTCCTGGTGCCCAGGGTCCTCCGAATGGGAGGATCACTGCGGAGTTCACGTGGTGTCTCCTTCTTCTTCTTTTTCTGCTTGTCCTTGGGTGCAGGACCCTGCATGGCACCAGCATGGGGACAAACCTCAGCAGAGGGCTGGGGTCCCTTTATCAGGCAGCAACCCCGACCCAGCCCCTTGCCCACCACTGCACCCTGACCAAGATGTGTGTAAAACCACTGCTGCCTCCCTCCCACAGCAACGGGGGCTTTGGTGAGAGGTCCGAGATGGAGGGAAGGTTCTCTGACACACCAAACAGGCCCAGGAGAAGGACCCTTGTTCCCCCATCATTATTTTTGCAACTCGGATGTTGTTTGGACATCGTTGTCTCCTAGAACCCTACCTTGGCACTGTTCTTCTGCGTCCCCTGTCTTGCCTTCCCCTTCGCGACTTCAGGTTCTTCTGGATCAGCATCCACAGGCCATGAAAGCACCTGCCGGAGAGAGAAGCTGCAAGTCCAGGGGCTGGGATGCTTGAGGATCCTGGTCTGAGGTCACCACCATCCCTGGCTGCCTCCCAGAGGGAACACAATCCCACCGCAGGGCCGCCCAACAGCCCTTTCCCCTTCACCCAGTGCTGCCACACACTCACCTTCTCCTCCACGACTGAGACGATTGTTCCAGCTGTCAGGTAGGACTTCAGCCCTACCAAGTCCTTGGCAGTGTGTTCCCTCCTGTAGCTGCAGTCTATGGTGTCTGCCCAGGGCTTTCCAGGGGTGACAAACACCTTTGCTGTGTACAGACACAACAAAGTTATTGAGGAGAGAACTCCCCTTCACAAGGACAGAGACAGACCCTGGGACATGATCGGTGTGAATTAATCTGTAATTCCTCATTACCAGAGTGGGCCTTGGGCTCCTCCGTGGCTGCAGTCTCCTGCTGGCCCTTTGTTTCTCCTGTGTCCTGAGCAGAGCTGTCCACGTCCAGGGTGGCCACCACGGGACTTGGATGGATTTTTGTTACCTGGAACAGAGAGGGATCTCTTGGCAGAGTATGTCTGTATTTGCAGGACCAGTGGGCAGAGCTGCCTCCAAAATCCCGGTCCCCACACCACCCTCATCATCGGAAGAAGGGACACCAGGGACGGTGCAGGAGAGGGACTGTAAGTGCAACCCCACGTGCAGAGCAGCGCTGGGCTCCCTGAGAGGGACAGGGAACGCGGGCAGCAGGGACTTGTCCTGCCAGATGTGGCCACATGTGAATTCTGTCCCCAGCACTGCTGCTGCCCACACCAGGTCCATTAGGAACAGCCTCACTCCACAGCCTGGAGGTGAAGTCCCTCTTGCTGTGAGCTGCCACTGCCTGTTGCTTGCAGGAGCTCGGTTAAGCACAAACCTCAGTGCTGCTGCTGTCCTCGATCTCCTCTCCCTCTGCAAACTCGTACGTCACACAGTAGCTGTAGGTGATCACTGGAAACTCAGAGCTGACCTCCAGCTGCTGATGGGCGCTGGGATCAGGGACTCCCTTGATTTCCCCAATGCTCACAACCACTCGTACTTCGCTCCGGATCAGCTCTAAAAGGAAGATAATCTTATTACGAAGCTGCAGTGTTCTCCTTCCAGAGCAAGGAAGGCACAGAGCAAGCAGAAGCCCCCAGAATGCCATGTCCCATGAGCTGGCATCCCTCCCTGTGCTAACACTGTGACAAGCCGCTGCCACATGAGGTCACTCCACACCTACACAAACACCTCTTGGTTTGCTTGTCTCCCTGGTCATCATTTTAGATTCCAAAGAGCAACATCCAGTGCATAAACTCATTCAGTAGGGGCCATTAAGAGGAGCTTCCCACCCTGGGTGTCCCCAGGCCCCTCCCCTCGTCCTAGCTGGGGACATGCTGCGCTGCAGAGGTGGCACCGCTTCATGCTGACAGTGCAGCACTCGTGTGAGCATCTTCTCCAGTGGAGACGTTTCCTCTTTCAGCAGCTCAAGAGGGAAAAGCACAGTCTGAAACCAGACGGTGTCTAGGAAGCAAAGATGTGGGCAGGCCATGACACCAAGGCTGGGCTAGGATTAGGTTCTTGAAATCTTTGGACCTGACTAAGGCTAAAACTACCTTGATTGCAGTTATACTGCTGCAGGGTCCTCCGCCTGTCTACCCACTTATACCAGTGGGGTGAAAAGGCACAGAGAAAGATCTCTGTTTGCAGTAAGGCAAAAGGGAAGTCGATACTGCATGCAGAGCTTTCCCTGAGGACTCCTAGCTCGACTACAATGAAGCCACCTCCTGAATCACAGGGTCAGCGCGGACAGGTTCAAAGGTGAAGGCTCACCTGGCTGCCTTGCCAAACCATGGAACCGCTGCCTCTCATCAGGCCATATGTAGATGTCATCGAGGATGGAGAGCTTGGGCAGGCTGTCCACGAGGAAGCCTCTGTACGTGGGAATGAGAGCCAGCGGGTTCCCTTGGAGCAGCAGGATGCGGAGCTTCTGCAGACTGGACAGCTGGGAGACGAGTCCCAGCAGATCCGTGAGGTTGTTAAAGCTCAGGTCAAGGGAGACAAGATTTGGCCTAAGGAGACAACCCAGAGAAGAAAGTTAGGCAAACAGCATCCATCTGAAGATAGAGAGCTACTGCCCTGGAGCAAAAAAAGAATTAAAAATTGTGTTTCCCCAGCACAAACCACGTCGAACTGGGGAATCCAGTGGTACAGCCTGAAGAGACCAATTCCAAATTCCTGACCCATATGGTCCATCGCCAGTCTGCCCCATAACTCAAAGCCACGTTCCTTTAGCATCCACTAACCACCCCACTGCATCAATTGGTGATGCAGTCTAAACTTTAGATCCTTCCCAGAGCAGATTTGGGAAGAGCATGGAAAAAGGAAGCTGCCTGGGGACACGGGAACTGCAGTGGGCAGCATGTCAAGGCAGGTCCCCAGATGATGTCCTCATTCCACACCTTGGCCACAGACCAAGACACCCTCTAAGCATGAGACAGAAGACAGCGAATGGAGACAGAGTGCTCTGCACAGGCGTTGGACAAAGAGCACAGAAACAACTCTGCTGAAGGGCTGTTGTTTCTTAACATGGACAACCCTGATGGCCTGAGGCCATCTGACATCTGCCCACCGCCCTTTCAGGAGCCCACGTTCAGCCTGCGGCGTTACCAGAAGTGCGCAGTGAGGTACTTGTCCCGCGAAGGGCCGCACAGCCGGTTGTATCCCAGCCCCAGGTGCTGCAGGTCCGGAGGAGGCTGAGCGCACAGGCCCTGCAGATCAGCCACAGCGTTGCCGCAGAGCTCCAGGACCTGGCCGGGACAGAGGGAACAACAAACACCCTTTGCAATGAGCTGTTCCTGGCGCCCCCTCAAGCTGTGTTCACAGATGGGACCTCCCTCCCTGTCCCGCTGTCACAGGGACACCCACCTTCAGTGTCCGGGGCAGGTTGGCTGAGGTGATCCTGCTGATCTGGTTGGTGCTGAGGATGAGCTCCTCCAGCTGCTGTAACTGCAACAGACCCTCGTCCACCTCCTCCACCTGCAGAGAGCTGGGTTTGGCCAACGCTTCCCTGAGCCACCTGGTGGCCAAGGTGACATGGACACATAGCGTTGATCCACGTGACATACATGTAACATGGATTAGTGCAACATGCTGCAGCTGGGGGGGCAGCAGCTCTACCCCAGCTGCATTAGTGTCATCCAGGAAGACCTCAGGATGGGGAAGGTGTCCTTCTCCCAAGATGTTTTCCTTCTCAGCAGGAAGACAGTGTGTTGGTCTCTTCTCCTGAGTAGCAAGTGATAGGATGAGAAGAAGTGATCTCAAGTTGCACCAGGGAAGGTTCAGGTTGGATATTAGGAAACATTTCTTCCAGAAAGGGCTGTTGGGCATTAGAACAGGCTGCCCAGGGCAGTGGTGGAGTCACCACCCCTGGAAGTGGTCAAAAGACACATAGATGAGGCTCTTAAGGACACGGGTTAGTGCCAGAGTTAGGTTATGGTTGGACTACATGATCTTAAGGGTCTCTTCCAACCAAAATGATTCTATGATTCTATGACACGGTTTCCTGGCCTGGAGACTGGTGGCTTTACGGGCCCCAGCAGCCGCACTTACTCCCTTGCCAGTGATCCGCAGGGACCTGAAGATCTGGAAGATATTGGAGGCGCAGACGAGCTGAGGTGTCAGCACGGCTGTTTCCCGCAGGTGCTGCTCCTGGGGGCTGCAGGCTGGCGGCAGAGCCCAGGGGCTGCGCGGGTCCCTCAGCAGCCCCAGCAGCGCCTCGGGGCTCTCCTCGCCCCGCCGCACGGCCTCCTCCTGCCCTCCGGGCTGTGTCCCCCGCCCCAGCCGGCCTCCCTGGCGCCTTGTGCGTGCATCAAAGCGAGACTTGTTCTGCAGAGAGGGAAAGAGGAGAGACAGTGACAGCCCTGCAGACCCCCCCACGGCTGTGTCCCCTGCGTCCCCTACCCAGCTGCCCAAGCCACAGGGGAAGTCCCGCAGTCCCAGGCGCGCCAGGTGCTCCTGAAAAGCAGCAGAGAAGCTGCGGTGGCCGCATCCTGCCATTCAAACCCAGGCCAGCAGGGAATTCCCTGGCTCTGTGGCAGCGTCCCCGTCGCTAGGAGATGGCAGGGACGCGGATGCCTTGGGGACCAGCACGGGTGCCCTGGGGACCAGGCTCTGCACTCAGGGCTGTGGAGCGAGCCTGGGGCAGCACCGAGCTCCTCAGGCTGGGAATAAATCCCTGGCTTTTTCAGATCGCACCCTGGGGGCTGCCCCCCACCATGGAAAGAGCGGGTGGCCTTGTGCAGCGTTTCCAGGGTGCAGTGTCAGCCCTGTCCCCTGGCCGAGGACCTGTGACATGGCATTTGACATTTTACTCATCTACATCCTGAGTGTCACTCAGGTTTCGGGGAGGAAACAGTCAGGTTATCAGTTTGCTGTAAAAGCACTGCTGTTCACTCACTTGTTACAACCGCACCAGCGCAAGGCCATCGGAAAACAAAGTTCACAGATAAAAATACCGGCTCCTATACTTGGAAAAAGTAGATGAGCCCCAGCTCTGTCTCGGGTCAGATTCAGGTCTCCACACTCTGAGGTTTATTTGCTTTTTCCGGCGATAGGTGTTGAGGCAATGGCTACAAATTCCGTTTTAGGAGGCCTACAGAGCAGCCTGTGTCAGCAAAACTTCACTAAACGAATTATGTGGTGGAAAGCTGACCTTCCTCTTGAGTCAGGTTTTATAGGACTGATGCCTATATGCAACCTTATCAGCTCAGCAGCTTATCACAGCTGTGTTCAGATTGGAAAGGATGTGTAGAGCATGTACATACCAAGAGACATCCGCATGCCCCAGAATGGAATAATCAGGCAAACCGCTATTCTCAGTAGAATATGAAGTCAAATCTTCCAAAAATCTATGCAAAAGCACTGACAGTGGTTAAATCGTGTTTCGTGGAAGAGCCAAACTGTAAGAATGCCGTTTTTCTTTCTTGTTACAAATAAGTGGGCCCCATTGCCATTGGTGCTGCACAGAGATGTTCCCTGCTCTTGGGGAAGACTGGCTGTGATTCCTTGTCTGTCCACCCTTCTGCCTGTAAGGACCCATCTGTACCCATCACTGTCTTTGCAGGGATGTTCCTAAGGAAAATCCTTCACAGAGAAACATCTCTCTCCATTTACCCCCAAACAATAATACAAACCTCAAACGACATCTGCCAGAGGTGTTCTTTTCTGGTTCTTCTCCAGCACTCTGCTGTTCTATCTGCTGCCTGATGCTGCAGCCCCTGATAACTCACTTTGCTTTGCATTATTTGGCACCTGGGAACATGGGTTGTGCAAGAAGAAATGAATCCCCTTGGGATGGCTGCACCTCTCTGCTTGGCTGCCCGGGGCTCCCTCGCAGCACGTGGCAGAACCGCGTTCAGTTTGTGAATCTCCATTATTGTGGCTTCAAGCCAACAACTGAGGCCTGAAGTTAGAGGCTGGTGGGACCTGAGTACAACATGGCACAGGGGAAACGTCCCTTCCCATTCCAAGCCTTGGGCATCAGTCCTTGCGCCAGTCTCAGGCACTTCAGGCGAGTTCATGCGCACACCAAGCTTTTTATTTTCAGAGATTATTTCACACGGAAAACAGAACTGGTTATTTTGACACCGAGCTGTTGTTCCTTGAAAGTTTTCTGGTGACTTGATGTGCATTCACCTCTGAATCTCTGACTACCTTCCAGGTGTATCTTTTATCACAGAGGTGTGTACGTGTCACTCTGCATTTCCACAATGCTATGTTCATAGGGGTTTCCTCTGCCCTCCTTTCTGTCCTAAACTACCGGTAGTTCTGCAGGTCTTCTGATCGCAGCCACATACCCATCAATCCCAGGAACGATTTTTCTCTGTTTTGGTGTAAGAATTTCCTGCACTTAGTTATTGGAAATAGAAAACAGTCTCAGGGGAGTTAGAGAGAAGGGTGACAGAGATGGGGAGGTGGGATCCTGGACATCAATAATGTGCTTGTATGTTCCAACCACCTTTTTTTAAAAACACAACACAGTTTATGTTCTAAATCCTACATTTTGGAGATCCCAAGGATTTAGATGGGATGGCCAAGCCGAGCATCCTGAACTCCTAGTCAGCTAGATGACACGGGACACCATCTGTGTCAGTTTGAAACTGTATCTAGATCGCTATCAGTGAAGATGCACTTGAACCAACTTTTGATGTAATCTTTTAAAAAAGAAAAAACCCCAAACTATCACCCACAAAAAAACCCATGGAGGAGCCACTGACGCACAACTCCACAGTACTTAAACACAGCTTGGCCATCCGCATCTACAGCACTCCAGGCAACCAGCAGCTCGAGCGCCCACATCCAGCGAGGTTTCGGCCAAGTCCGCTGCTCTCCCCGCCCGCCATGGAACGCCGAGCAGGTGGGTGCCACTCGACCTTGCTATGGGTTGTAGGGGTGCATTGGTGGATGCTCATCACTAGGGTCAGTTATTTAACATCTATACACTTTAGAAATTCAGCGTTGCACAAAATGAGGAAGTTTTGTAAAAATGATGTAGGTGCTTGAGAACGATCATTGTATTCTTTTTTCCCCTCTCTTCATTTGAACGCAGAGATCAACAGGTTTGCAATCTTCCTCTTCTGTTCACTGGTTCCTTTGGTCTCCTTGGCACCAACAGCCATCTCAGAAGAAAGCAAAACTACCACAGGACACAGCCAGAAGCATTTTACTACCAGCATAAAGTCATTAGCATCAATAATAGAAACGAAAGCAACTACGTTGTTTAAAAACTACGTAAGTATACAATTTGTATTTGCTGTGTCTATGTCTATGGAGAAATCTCTTGAATTATTAGAAAACACTGGAAAGACTATAAGAAATATTTGGGTCTCTCCTCTGTATTCCATACACGAAGGAAAGCACTTACATTGCATTAGTTTAGGATGGAGTTGGAGCAATGTCTAGGACAGCTGGGGAAAGCTGGGGCAGCTTCGCCTCAGCCAAGGTGTGAGATGCGATCCTCCAAATTAAATGTGTTGCTCCTTCTCGGTCTCCTGAGTCACGCTGGGCTTGAGGCCGGCATCTTTTTGGATGAAACACTAGAAACACAGAGAGAATTGCCTTGGTCTTCAGTGTGATCCTTGCACTACAGCAGTCAGGAGCACTCCTGCCGAAAATCCTGCTCAGCCCGTCCGTTCCTTGGAGACGGTACGACGCGTACTGAACCCAAGGGTCAACGCTTCAGATGAATATCAATTACTGGGAACGCGTTCCTAATAGTACATTGATAAAAATCAATGTAAACGTTTCACCAGAATTCATTCTTGATAGCAAAACCACCTCTGCTGAAACAGATGAAAACCACCTCAGTGCAAAGCAAATCTCTTGCATGAGTAAATTTTACCCATATGCCAAAAAAGCTAAACAGGCTATTAAGATAGTAAGCTCTGCACAATTATAGCCACAGGTAGCATGCAATACCTGCTCGATAAAAGGATTGTAGGTGTTAGCAGAGCTACTGAATAACAACAAAACCCCCCAAGCACACACAAACTGAAAGGCAGGTGTGTATGTACCCAGGAAAGATGCAAACCAAAACATTAATAATTCTCTGTCCTCTTCCTCCCCTACAGAACGTGTGTATCTCCGCGACACCCCAAACGGTGAGCTGGCTAACGGCCGACTCCCAGGCCAAAGAGATGGTGAAGAGAATACCCGAATGCCCAGCTTTTGAGGCAGATTGCTGCGTTTTCCACATTTTTTACAACACTTTGCAAAACGTACGAAGCGATATAGAATTAATGTGTGGTGAGAATTTAACTTCGTCCGTCGATGCCAATATCAAGCAGCTAAATGTGACGGTGAGTGAAGGAGCCGCGCTCTACAGCTGCCAGAACAAGGAGGTGGATCAGAGTCGGGTCCAGAGCATGGACATGGCGGGGAAGCAGACGTACATCTGGAGAGTTTTACAGAAATATGAACAAGTTATGCAAAAGACGAGAGAAATTTACTCTTCAGCAGAAATGCAATACGCCAGGATGAAAAAAATAACTTTAAGATACAAGAGACTTGGCAAAATGTGACCTACCAGTAGTTATGTGATCAGTGTGATGCCAGGAACAACACCGATAATGTACTTGCTATTCTACATATTATAACATATAATCCAGTTTAATATTTAAAGGATGAATGCCTTAAGTTATTGATTGTATTTATTATAAAACTATTTATACCATTTTATTTGCAACAGCATATAAAAAGGATGGACCGATGTAACTCAGGGGGATTTAATTAACCGATCATTATATAAATAAGCAAACAGGGGAGCGTGATTTCAGTCACTTTAATGTCATTTATATTGTTATCTTGTAATTATTTTTTCAAAAGAAAAGTTGTTAGTAGACTGATTTTGTACTTCTCTCTTTGCTAGTGAATTGTATTTATGAATTTACGTAATACATTTATTTTTATAAATTTAAGTGATTATATAGTTTATATGTATTTATTCAGATTTTTAGCTTTTATATTTTAATACTGAAAGGGAAGAATTATATATTTGCTACCTAGTAGGTGAATGGTTTTACTCATTTTTCTGTCCTTATATTTGGATAAAACCTGGAATTTAATTAAAATGAGATTAAATAAGACTAATACTGCTGGATTCTTGTTTTCCTACGTCATTCTTTTTTACAATATTTTTGCACTGAAAACTTAGCCTTTTATTAAACAGCAAATTAACTAGTTGTTTCTGGTCCTTATTAAAGATATTAGAAACAGCACACGTCCTCCTTTCCCGTCCATTTCTACTCATAGCGACTTTGTTTCTTAAGACCGCAAGCGGTTTCTCGTTTGGATCCACCAGTGGGTAAATTGTTTTCTAAGCAGCTCGCACCTCTGATGGCTGAATTCCTGCAGCTTCTGCATCCCAGCTCCAGGGTCTGGGTTGGGTTTACTCCTTCTCACGGTTCACAGCCAGCACCCGCTCAGACTCGACCACGGCACCGAAACGCGGCTGCGCTGATAACAGAGACGCGAACGGTCCAGGAGCACCAGGATCACTGGCTGGGGACGGGCGCATCGCCAGGGCAGGAGCAACACCTGCTGACCTTCCCAGGTAGGGTCAGCAAACCACTACAAGCAGGAAGACGTTTACATCCTGAGGGCTTAGACATCACCGTTTCCAGTGGTTGACACAAACCACTTAAAGCTTGCTGAAGCAGAGGATTAGACAGGGCCACTCCCTGTGGTTTTCTCTCTCATGCACATCTTTTCTTTCACCTTCTGAATATGTAAATAGCTACACGAAAGTGTTTTCCTTGGAAACAGATTTCCTCGGAAGCTCGAAGATGCTGAGTCAGATTGTCTGTCCCCATTCACGTCATGGGAAGAGCAATCTGAAAAAAGGAAGGGAGTTGCTCTTCCCATGGGGGCACAGAATTGTCACGCCAGCCCTGCAGACTCAGCTTACCTGGAGAGCTGGAGTCCATGCACACAGGGCGCACACCTGAAATAGGGAGACACAGGCTTATGCAAAGCTGTGGCGAGCCGGTGTTGTCCTCACATGTGCTTGGCAAGAGAATCAGACTTTGCCAGAAGCGTTTGGGAGCAGCAGGGCAGACGGGCTGACAGCAGAACATCAGACTTCAAAGGGCTGAGGTCAGGAAGCGATGACCAAGGAGTCAGAACGAGAGTGTAAGTGCATGCCTGGGTGAGACAGAAACAGCGACTGCGGACAGTCTGATGCCCACAGTGACACAACTGCACCACTAAAGCACTTCTGACATCTGCCTTATGCTCATTTCTGCAAGCTCCTACAGCAAGCAGCCACTGATGTTGTGAGATGGAGTTTATTTAGGTTCTGTAGGCAGCCTCTGGATGTGGGGCCGCTCAGTTACTGTCGTTTGTCTACTGATACAGTTGGTTCCCTTCAATGTCAGACAGATGTCTTCTTTGAAGAGCCCTTCCCACTTCTCCAAGAAGATGGGGCAGCTTCAGAAAAGGCAGGGATATTAAACAGCTTAGAGCCACATGTTGGATGACCGAGCTTGGTCTGCGCAGTAAAGACTCGAGAGCCAGCATTAGCCCTAATGCAGAGGTGGTTGTGTGGCTTCCTTTGCAAGAGATTCTCAGGACCTCTGTGGCTCAGCCCTGAGGCAGAGTGCTCAAAAGCTCACCCTGAAGCCCAGAGATCCTCAAAACATGCCCTGAGCATTCACCGAGTCACTCTCAAGAAGAGAAGGCTGCCAGCCCTATACAGAACAGTGCAGGAATATCTGCAGATCCGTAGTTTTCCTGGTGCAGGATTGTCATGGCTCAGATAAATCCTCCTCAGCCCGGGAGGGCTGGAAGTTGGGGGATTCACCTGCACCACGTGCTGCATCTCTGCTGTGATAGTGAGCGGGTTCTTGACATGCAGTTCCTCATTTACCCTGATGGAAAATGAAGCTGTTGGCTTTTAAGGCCTACGGGCAATTTACAGTTGAGATGGAGGAGTCACAGATGGGCTTTGTAAGAAGTGTCAAAAAGGCAGGCAGCAGCAGGACTTAGGGATATGATGAGTCTAATCTTTCGTGGGTTTGTTTCCATTTTGTGATGGAAAGATGCTGGGGTTTGTGATACACACACCTTATTCTGAGATAGGAACACGTTAGAGATCAATCCGGGTGACAACAGGGACTCTTTTGTGTTTGCACACAGGGAACTTCCCAGCACCCAGCTATTCACTGCCTGCCCACCTCCTGGTGACGAGCAGCCTCAGGAGGAAAAAGCCCTCAGGGATGACAATACGCACAGAAGAGCTCCTGAGAGTAAATATAGGTTAAAAAAAATCCAGCAAGCATTGCTTCCCCTTCTTGTACACATGAAGACAGCCCTGAGCTGAAGTGCCAATTCCCTTACGGTACTGATTTCACTTGGCATAATTTCCACAGAGTAAATATAGGTCCAATTTTGGTGTCGTTCAAGGGTTAGCAGAATCAGCCACAAGAATAAGCCATTTCAATAATTGTTTTTTGACACATCAGCTACAGCTATACCAGCCTCACTGAAATCACCATCAAATCAGTAGTAAAGAAACAGTGCTCATCAGCCACAGCTTCCTCCCAGAGCAGTTCGATAGCACCACTGCAGTAACGTGGGTGTTCGTATGCCCGGTCAGGAGTGAAGTCAGGCTCAAGTGTTGGTTTATCGCTGCTTAAATAGCAGTGAAGAATCACTGTTTTCTACCGAAAATGCTTTATGTGAGATTAAGCTAGAGATACTAAAACAAATAAATGCAGAGTAAGAAAACTGCTATACCTTCTCCTGGAACCACAGGCCTGACTCATCAAAAGTTCTCAAAAACTATATTAAATCAAAGCGACCAATCACAAAGAAGAGATTAAGCAGCATAAACTCTTGTGCAATGATTTTAAAATAAGATCCCTCTTTTCACTCATCTATTACCTTTCACTTCAGCTAGAGCCTCAGTCACCCAATACTGCTTCCACTAGGCAAGAAAATCCAGTATACCAATGAGGTGCCAACTGAAGCACAGAGAGCTGAAGTGTCCTAGCAGGGGAAAAAACAAAACAAAAATCAGTCATTAAAGGCAAAGATGAAATGCTATTTGTTTCATTTTTTAAATGGACTTAAGCAGCTCAACACCTAACAGCGACATCAGTACCGTGTTATCCAACCTCAGTGCAGCTCTGTGGGATCCACTGTCCAGGCAGCATGTGAGCCAGGAGTCCCAAATCCACGCCTGTAAGAAAATAAAACCATCAAGGCACTGGTGCAGCCCCACAGGCTTAAGAGTTTTACCTTTCTTGGAGAAACACCAGGGCTACCTTTGAATTTACCAGCCTGTTAAAAGTAGGTGGAGAAATAGATGTTTGCTTAGTTTTGTCAAAAGAGCTTGTTCTCACTGTTATGCTTAATGGGATTGACAACAATAAGGGTCTGATCACTTTGGGAACACATCAGAATGTCAATATGTTTGGAAATTATGTTATGCGCAACGTGAAAGAGCAGGTTATTTAGGGTAAAGAAACACCTCGACTTGTGGAGATGGTACTTTACCCACCTGTTGCCAATCTCTGCTGCTCCTACGAAGGGGAGCAGAGTTGACTACATAGGATAATTTTCAATTTTTGCTAGTTTGGCTGACATTTACTCTGGTGAGACAGGGAACAAGCCAGCACAAAGCAAATACAGCCTGGTGGCCAACGCATGGGGAAAAGAAATCACTTGTGAACCTCACAACAGACCATCAGAGTGAGTTTCTTTAAAGGAGTCCAAGCTTCAGAAGCTCGGAGATCAGCCTTGCAAACAGAAAGCCAAGCACACAGATCCCAAGGGGTAACGTCAGCACCACTAACAGGGAAATGAGTCCTTGTCACCCTTCAGATTTGTGAACAAGGACGGCACGTGCTGGCCCTAATCCAGGAACAATTCCACTTACCATCTCCGCACATCCAGTGAGAAAACAAAGGCATTACGACTAGCTTCTTCCAAAAAATAACCTTTATTGTTTTGGTTGTAAATATAAAAAAAACGCATTGCACAATTTAACAGACCTACTGAAAAGTGCTACATATCAACAGCACAACAGAAGTTGTGTCATGCAACGGAACAGCAAACCTAGGCAAAGCGAGAGCACAACCTGAACTCCTCATACCTCCAAGCTTATTTTTTGCCTTTTTTTTTTAACAAGAATGAACTCCATTCACTTAAAACACATTTAAATACAAGATAGAAGAAGAAAAAGAGCAGTTTATTCACTGTACTGTTAATTAAAAGGCTCGCTCCTAACATTGATATCTTTTGATTTGAAACCTTATTCACGTTGGAAAAGTTCAGATATAAAAGCAGTTCAGATAATGGCTAGAAAGTAATTCTATTATATACCTAAGATGTGTTTCTTTGTAACTGAATCAAGTTTTATGGATCAACCTACAATTTGGTACTACCACTTCCGCTCTAAGACAGTTAATCAGCATGAAATCCAGCTGAGAATGAAACAAAAGGAAACTTGAGGCCTTAACTGATGTTGTGGGAACAATATTGGGGTCCTATAAAAGAAAAAACAAACAAACAACAAAACAAACTCCTCTGAAACTCAAGTGTTTAAATTGAGCAGGAATAACAGGAGAACTCCTGTTGTCTCACCTAAGCAAAAAACCTTCTAAAAGTCATCAACAGCTGTCCATAGTCCTCCAAGACTGGTATGACTGAATCCCCACAGCACTTAACCCAGGTATCATCAGCCTTTTGATTTGGGGTGTTTTTCCATGCAGTAAAGGTGTAAAGAAACCAAAAGAGAAAAAAAAGATAGGTCAAAATAGTTAACAACCCATTCCATTTTCAGCAGCATCTTCTAGTTGGCAACATCAAGGCAAGAATTATCCAGTCCAGAAACACCGAAAGCAAAATAGCTTTCAAATAATGTGTACTACATAAGCGTTATCTTACTGAATGTTTCTGCAGTGAGCTTCCCCCTCCAGGGCTCAAACTGCTCTTCACGAGTTTGGGGCTTTAAAAGCAAACAAAATAAAATTGACCTGTCCCTGTCACCTCTACCACACTCGCGCGCACACACACACTCAAGGGAATGTAAAAACCCCTGAAGATACAAAGTAAAGGGATGCTATTTTTCAACGCAATTTGACAGCCCTTTGTCTTTCGAGGCCACTCTAGATTTAGAGATTTAAGCGTTTTCATATTTACTGGGTTTCTGTCAAGCTTCTGGTATGACCGTGTGTGCACACGTGCCTGTGGACGCAGCGGGGAAGTCGGGGGGAAAGACGCATTTTTTCCCATTCACACAATTTTTTGCAACCTCGGTTTCAAAAGGACAGAGTAATGCCAATCGGGTAAATTCCTCTTAACACCCAGCGAAGCCCCACTGGCTCAATTCACTGAGTTTTCCACACAGCACTGTATTAAGAGGAAGAACGTCTGACTTCAGGTAAATCAAGTGCATACACAACACCAAAAGCTAAGGCACAGATGGAAACATTCCAGGCAGCCTCCCTTCACGGAAAGCTTCCCGAGGGGTCTAGGAAAGCATGGAAAAACATGCCAATCGGATCCAATTGTGTTAATGAAGAATCCTTTGGTTTCATGCAGAGATCAGACTGGTGAAGCGTGCGCTTGTCTCTGCTCCTACTGCTTGTTAATTCCTTCACTTCTAATTTGCTCCTGGACTTTCACCACTTATTCCTCTGCTAACAGGGAGGGTCACACGAGCCCAATTACTACACCAGATAACGCAAAAGTTCTCCACAACTTGTGTTTTGAGGTGGGCACCATCTACAACACACTGATTAACAGAATTCAAGGTCAGGAGGCACCACTAGACAATCCCAGTTTGACTTTGTGCAGATCACAGGCCATAAATATTTTATCTAGCCATTCCTTTATTGAGTGAAATATGTCTGATTTGACTGAATATCACTTGTATTCAACTATATGGGGATTCGTTAAAAATTTAGCACCAGTTCACTGAAGACAGACGTGCATCATCTGTATTCTGTGTAGACTATAGGCACTGTGTGTTTCGCTTGTTTAAGTATACTTTGGTGACAGAGAAAATTAGATCACTTAAATTAGCAGAGAAAGCATTAATTTTTTTTTCTTTTTTAATAAATACAGTATTTAGACTCCTCAATGGGTAAGAAAGACAGAGTAAGGAGTTCGAATATAAACCAACGTGGAAGTCTATGCAGGAATTAATACATACGTGGTCAATCTCTTTGTGTACCAATCCTCAGTAGTTCTACTGTGCAGATGTGAGACACAAACCAGCTTTTTCCTGCTGCGTTTCCAAATGAAGTGAAATCACACCCCTCACAAGGTTAACTGATAAAAGAAAAAGATTCTGATTTGCAATAAGATTTGACAAAAATGCACTGAATCACTGCTTCAAAGAGCAGCCACATCATTTCTGGTAATTGCAGTACGTGGAAAGGATCTTTTCACTTTTCTTTCCCTCCCTCCCACACTCTTGTCTAAGTAAGTGATCTTTTACTTCATTTTTTTCTCTTTACTATCTAAGATTTGCAGTCTTTTAATAGTGCCATGAGCTTGCTTCTCCACCACAAGTTATTGAAACAAGCACTTTTCCTCCAATTGCAACCAGCTCATGGTGCAACCGGGATGTCGTTTTTTTTATCCACATCCAGACAAAAACCGTTAATGGACAAAATCTTTAGCAGTTCAGTCACACCACCTCTTCCTATTCCTTTAAGGTCCTTTTCAGCTTCCAATCCATTCAGTGAGATCTGAGACGCTCCGATTTAAGCTTAGAAGCCATCAGACTTCCCTGGGCTTTGAAATCTGCTTGTAGTGCGCTTGGCTTGTTGAGACAAAACTCGAATGTCGTTGATACGAGTAATGGTAAAAATCAAGCACGATCGCTGCCTGACAAGCAGGAGACCACACTGCAGGGGAGGCAGGACAGAATCTGCCCATCTGAAAAGCACAGCAAAAATACAAATGGGTCTTTTCTTGGACAATTTGCCTACTGATTTCTTTCTAGAAAACCGGATACGTGTTTTTAACATGCAAATATGCATGTAGATATCTATGCATCTCAATGAGATAGCCCAGCAAAGAAAAAGTTGAGGGACACTCCCCAGCTAATCACAGTGTTAAATGACTTCACTGGCATCAGGTTCACAATCAATGATAAAAATGGGATGATTTAAAGCACTGATTTAAAAAGAATTTACGCTTATTCAACACTTTTTATCCAGATGCATCCCAAAGAACATTTTGTGATTGATTACAACATTATGTACAAAAGACGTAGATACAGATCCCCACAGAAAATCTACTCAACCTTTTAATTACTACGACAAAGACAACCTGTGTACACTATTTCAACAAACCATTCCTTAGCTGAGCCCTGGGTTTTTGTTGGTTCTGTCACAGGGACACAGGTTTTCACATGTGCCACAAACTTCAAACAATATCTCAGATCTACTGTAAGAAACAAAAACACAACAAAAACCATCTCATTTGTCTGCACAGCTACAGAAAGGCTTGTTGTACTTGGCTCATGCCATTTTGGCTTCCCCTTGGGCTCCATTCCACCCTGCAGTCCCCAGTACCTCTGCTCAGGGGAGGGCTCTGGGATTCACCTTTCACTGTTCTTCTCCCTACAGTCCTGCTCACACGTGAGTGAACTCTGCAATGAAAGCCATGAGCTGCAAAATCCCAGCACAAAGAGAAAGAAAAATACTCCCTGTGCTTAGTCCCACTCCCCAAACCTCGTTTCCTTTTGGCCCAGCAAGTGGAGAAGACCGGGGACAGCGCAGAGGAAAACCATGGAGAACCTACCGACCCCACTTCAGCATGTGTGATGCCCAAATGTTTCAGTTGCTCCTCCTTTTAGCGCTGTGATAGCCACCTAATCCCCTCCAGACAGCCTGCTTTTCAAACTGGAAGAAAACTGCTCAGGGGAGGTGCCAGGGAACTGTTACTCACACTTTGCATAGCTCTTAAGAATCGGAATCAAGTAATGAGTGGAATTACAAGAGTCACAGGATCATTCCAGACTATGAACAATCAGCCAGAATGAATATCCCAGTGCTGTCACCGCTGTAATGAGACTGAAGTTAATCTGCAGCAGAGCATAGTACTTGCTCAGACAGTCACAAAAAAATGTTCTGCGGTATTTTGGATTTGAAACATAAACATTCTTACATGTTTTATAATTCATGTTGAACATAACCTTCACATACAGACCCAATTTAGCTAAGTCTTTCACGTTTTTCAGGCAGAAGGCAAAAAAGAACAAGCAAAAAAGACGAAGCAGCAAAGAATTGACTACAAGTCCATGTGCTTTGATACAGTTTCTGAGATAACAAAAAAACCCTTTTCTTAACATTACAACCCCAACTCTTGTCTCTGAAGTGGTTCTACATTTACCTGTGGATGTTTTTATATGCACATGTTTTATGACGGCAGCTGAACTCTGCAGAGTGCAAGAAAACAGTTCCCAGATTAAATGCATAGGAAATTCATGTAGCTATCTCAACTGCACAACCTCAAACCACTTTCTTGCACTTACTGCAGAGCCTGCTACTCACTTGCAATGGCTGTATCAGGAAAAAATAATAAAAATCAGCTACTTTATTTGCTCAAAAATCAAGCATGTCTTGAAACCGCTCATATGCAATGATACACTCATTCAAATAAAAATACACAAAACAGAGCCTGAGATTTTAATTCTAGTATTTTTGTCACGAGTTGACATTATTGACAGATTTTTCTTCTCCTTTGGTTTTTAATATGATCCTGTTTAACAATTTTCACTATTCAAGTAAAACAAATGGAACTCAATACCAGAAAACAAAATAAAAAGCACATTTTGTTTCACAAAATCGAAAGTATATTTCCCCTTTAAGAGAACATTCCTTGGTATACAAGATTTACACTTCAGAGAACTTCGTACTTGAAGCTGTTTCGTAGAAATACGTTTGTTGCATATAGATGTACGCTGCATTGATGGAGATATATTGCTGCCCGCAGGACTCAAACCTGCTGAATTTACCTGAGCTTGGTGTTTTCTCACTTAATGGAGTACAGCACAGCACTGAAGAGGAATCAAAACGTTTTGACAACGTTGCATCATAGTTGCACACATTCTGAAGGCAGAGCCAGGTGCCCTCAACAATGTCTCGGGTGATGGAGAGAATTCTTTATAAAGTGCACCAACTGACAGGAGACTCGCCAGGCGGCTGGGCTGGCCGATTCTCCACCCCTTGTAGAAGCAACTCATCGTCTTTGGTTGTTAGGTGTCACTGTCTGTTGTGTTCATCTTGTTAACGGCCTCCGCAGCTTGCTCGGGCAGGAGTGATGGATCTGACAGAATCGAGGTGGTTTTACTGAGATCCAGGAGGGTGTTCAGCACCACTGTGAAAAGGTCAGAACAAGAAAAGCCTTTAGTATGACTGTGAACAGATCCATGCGGGTGCTGCAAGGCTGTTACATGGGAGAATTATGGAAATATTTCTGCAAAACCTGCACACCTCCACAGGCAGCGAGAAACAGAGATACGCGAGAACTGTACCCAAGGAACAAGGAATGGGGATCCAGGACTTTTAACAAGACACTTATTTCTTCTACAAAGGAGAATTCCACTTGGAAATTTTAACTATAAATGTAAATACTTGCTGAATTGCAAAGGGGAAAGAATCAAGCAATCATGCCCAAACAGAAAGTAATTTGAAAGCTGAACACAAATCTCAAAAGTCTTCCTTCACAATGAGGTAAATCACACTGGCAAACTTACTCCAGCTAGAGTGGACTATTTGAAAGTTAAATGCAGCTTGAGACTGTTTAAATTCTGGTATCTATATTCAGCAATTATTTTTTCTATTCAGTTTTAAGCATGCAACCAAGTGTCTTCACAGCCAAAAGAAGTTCTTATTTTTCCATTGAGATAATAAAAAGGAACTGGAAGTCATATTCAGCACCACATGCTTTCTTTGTCATCCTCTGACTTTCAAGAAATAGTATTACATGTGGTGTCGCTACTACAATCTGGAATAACGGCTGGATAGAACTTCACTTACTTGGCCTCAGAACAGGAAGAGAACAATGCTGATCCAACCAGGCCATTGCAGTTTGATTCAGATCCTTAAAGCTTGATGTGGAAACCATCCCATTGAATGACTCGAACAATGGCTTAATAATAATGCTGAACTGCAAATCATCAAATGTTAAGGGAGATAACAAAGGAGGAGTGAAAACATCCTGCAGGAAAGGCTACTACAGTTTGGTCTGCAGAGAAACCAATGGACTCCTAAATGGACTTCAACTACAAAAGGGATTGCAACACTTCAAAAAGTATTTTTAAATCTGTAACACTAAGACAAAGGAAAAATTTGAACCTCACTTCCTAGTTATATTCCTCATTTTTTGTAAAACTCCTGTACAACTCACCTGATCTCCTACAAACCAACTGCACACTGTGGCACTGTTGCAAGTGCTTGAGTATCTAGAACTTCTACATACACGTAATTTGTTCAGTTTCTTCATTGCCACCTTTTCCATCCAACACTGATGGTTTCATAGCAAAAGGGTACAGAAGCCTTAGCCTGCTCTCCTGGAACGCTCACCATATTTGAACTGAAAACAGCTTGTTATGACACTGTCACAATAATTCACCAAGTAGATTCTGACTTACAGGTACATTTACCTCAGAAGCTGGTTGGATGACAAAATTCATCTGAAGGCTCAGAATCGGTGCTTTTACCACATTACTCCAGATGGGATTTCCTGACTACAATCAGCAGCGTGTGAGACTGTGGCCCAAATCAATCTCAGCAGGGTCACACAGCCCCAGCTCTCCCACTGTGGCTGACAACCAAGATCAGTCTAACAATCACCCAGAACACTTGAGTGGATTTGCATGTGCTTACAGACTTTTACAGAGTGACTGGAAGAACAACCTGGGTATTATTCTGTCGATATTCTAATATTCAAAAGTATTCTATTCTTGGGTTATCTCTAGTAGCCAAGACCAGATTACTCATTTCCCCTCTATGTGCAACAGAAACTATGGTATTTTCATATTTGTCATGAAACTGCCCTTCTCTCTCTCACAGTCATTTCATGAGGAGCAGATTTTTTATTACTATTAGCACTCACTCTGGACCTTTGTCAGCTTTTACTGCAAGACATTCTGAAACATGTCCGCATGTGTTAAGGATTCGATCCAGCTGTCAGAACAACTGCTCTGTCACAGTTATATCCTGACTTGTCAAGGGAAGTTTGGGAACGTTACTTTGCATATCAACCTTGTCTTTCATCAGCTACAAAAGCCTTTGTCTTTCCCAAATACTACAAAACCCAGCTACCCAAAATTGCACCTTCATCCCTGATAACCTCTGCTAATCTCTAGAAGTCTCTTACTTCCAAATTCTGGAGCTGTTTAACACCTTGAAGCTGCACAAAATAAACACACTATCCAATCAGCAAACACATGTGGAACTGTCCTTAAATAACCATTTCCATTGTTTTATTAAAGACCTATATTTTTGTAATTGTCTTGAAACTATTCCAGAGTTAACAGTGCTGTAGAATCCAGAGGTTCAACAGTTGCACCAGCTCTATGGTATCATAGACTGGGTGAGATCTTGCTGAGAGTTGTTTCCTAAAAGGATGTTAATGGTGACTTTCTAGGGCCAACAAAACCCAGGAAAGACCAAAGAAAGTATTGTCACATATCAAGGTACTAAAACCACTGTAATTCCTGCATGCACAACCACGCACATTTGTACTTATATTATCCAGGCAGTTAGGGTGAAATAACCAGTACAGAACACAAATATACAAAATATAAACTGAAAATAAATAGCTATATGAATGTATGAAGTTTAAGAGAGCAGTTTAAGAGAAGGTTAACACCACTGGTCATTGCTAATTACCAATATCCCTGAACTGATTCAAGCTAATGATGTTTGATCCAGATAGTCTGATCCCACACTTTAACGTGAAAGGGTTCTGCCTCGCAACAGTCTATAGGGCAAGGATTCATACCCACATGGAGATGTGAATGACAACTGAGGATGTAAGTTATTTGAATAACTTGGCTTAAAACTCACAGCATCAGGATCCAGAGTTCTTGGCTCTAAATATATTAGTATCAAACCTCAAGTTCAGCAGGTTAATACAAAAAGATACAATCCAAAACTTCCAGTTCTGCAGCGTCCTGATTCTCACATACTCATCAAACATACTCCTCAGGTGGTCAAATCTTTGTCGTGTGATGAGAACCCCGGTAGCGGGGAGCTGCTGTTGACACGAACTGAAAAGAAGAGGTTCTGAGGTCAAAATCCCCATCAGAAAGGACACACTTCTCTTACAGAATAAATTATAGCAAGAGAAAAGTGTGTATCCCCAGTACACTTGACCGAAGTAGCTTCCCAGTGCATGACCCGTCCCAGAATGTAATTGTTACAGCCAGGAATACATACTGTTTCCAATCAATTTTGTCTATATTCATGCAGCAAAGGGATTTCTCAAGCTGCTGCACACCTGTTATTATGAGCAACAAAATAAAAAATAAAGTATAGTATAGAACAAAGAAGGTTTGGGCATCCACATTAGGAGTCAAGGACAAATTTACAGAGTTACTCCTGAGCAATGTTATACAAGAAAATGTTACAAGGATGCTTTACGATGCAAGGATGCTTTAAAATAAAACCAAACAGACGTCATCATACTTTTAAAGAAATATAAAAAGATTTTGATTTGCTGATAAGTCCAACATAATGCCTAAGCCTGACACCTCTGTGGATGGAAGGAAAGCCACCAGGCTTCTCAATGTGCATTGTGATAACACATAACTATCGTAAACCCGCAGAGGAAACTAAGGCACCGGGAAGGTGAAGTGACCCATCAGGGCTATGTGCAGCCAGTGGCACAAGCTTCTTGATTCCAAGTCCTGTGTCTTACGTACTCAATCATATTTTCCAATAAGAACTGACTGCATTTGGAAAGAAAACTGCTGCAAAGCCATCATGAAGAGTGATCACTTGGTGAGTCTAGCTTTAAAAAAACCACCGTCACTGGCTTCTTCTCAGAATTATTCTGACCTAATGCATCTTTTCTGTTGCTGCAGTTGTTGTGCATTTGTGCTCAGAGCTTGCTGAAAACCCCCATGGTTTGCTACCAGAGCCCATCCCACAGCAATGTTGCTTTTTGTTTGGAAGTTGGTAGCAACCCTACTTGTGTTCAACACCCATCTGTGGCTTGGTACGACATCTGAGGCAAACATCCCATTGTCAGCCAAAGCAACATTCAAGCTGCTCTGCTCCGTTACAGAAATCTCCCCCAATCTCACATGATGGTGGCATTCAGCTCCTCGATTTCTTCCCGAAGGCGCCTGGTTTCCTCTTGCATCTGGGCTCTTTCCTGCTGTAGTTTAGCGATATATTCTACTGTTTTCTGGAGCGTGAGTGCATGGCTGATCTAGACCAAACACAAACACAGAGCTCACTTCATGGAACAAAGCTAGACAGATGAAGAATTTGCCCCATACCTGCTGTAACACCCAGAAAAGCACTTCAGCCCCTTTTCTTAAGTTCCCTTCACCATGTGCAAAAGCACACAGATAAGCAGATCAAAATACCTAAGATAATACTGAACTCTTAATTTCTTTGGCTCATTTGCACACTAGTACAGAGAAAGGTGGTTGCAGTGCTTGTTTTCTTCAACAAGTTACCTTTTTGCTACTTTGCTGAAAGTATTTTCACAATTTTACATGGTTTATTTCATTACCTACCCTCTTAAAAATATTTACTTAAGTACTGAAGGATGTGCGACATCTGCTGACAGATTAATAGTGTTCAAAATTTACAATATAGATTATTTAGTTTGGGAAACCTGAAGTCGTTAACCAGAAGGTACCATGGTCTGGCTATCACCAAAGGAGAAAGAAACAACGTCACGGATCTTTTTAAAAATACTCTTCAGTTTTCAGGAAAGAATTAAAAATCTGTACTTGAGAAACAAAAATAATCAGACATTTCACTAAAGCCACTATGTCAGATGAAAGGTGATGTAACAGTAAACGCAAAGTCATCTTATGCTGCAAATACAACAAAAATCCTCATTACTGGTGTCCCAAGAGCAAGGATTGCAAAGATCAGGTTTTTTCTTTCCCTGTTGGCTTTAAAGCTGCAGTATTTCATCAGACAAAACTCGTTCAGCATTTGAAGCTGCCTCAGAGAACAATGTCTAAGAGAGGAAGCGCTTTCACATGCTGTTCCAACTATAAGCTGTGGATTTGCCACCCTTCCCTTTCCAAGTCCCTCAGTTTGAGTGTCTCCCTTGACTGACTGGCTTCCTCATTCAACAGCGAAGAGACTAAATTTAGTCACAAGCCTTTTTAGAATGACCCTTCCTTATATCCCGTGTTAAACTGTTAGTGCTGCCAAGTTACTTACCAACGTGGAGTTGGGTGAAACCAAGTTGACCAGAGCATCGAAACCAATCTTGATATTAAACCTTCTTTTTTGTTCTGACATATGCTTCATTTGTCGGTTCTGCATAAATAAAATTAGCTTAGTCTATGCTGCTCTCCTTTACCATTCTACTGCTATGACTACAGCAGTTATTCAAATTCACAGTATGATTTTTCTTGAATTGCAGCATTCACAGTCTTCCCAGTCAAAGCCACACAACTATAAACTTGCAAACAATTATTTAAGTTATTAAAAATGAGTGTCCAGTGTATTAAATTCCAAACCTTTAAAGTTTTATTCCTACAGTAAAAAAAATGCTATTTAAGACTGTTACACAATTGCCTTTTCTGAAGTCAAATTCCAATTTTTGAGGCATGTAATTAGTTAGGATCTTGTTGAAGCCTTTAAGAGTCCAAATCATTTATTCCTAATACATACATAATGTCTACTGATGTAAACAGGCAGTCTGACAAAAATAAGAAAGAAAAAAGAATCCACAACTTCGGGCTATCCTGAAGATAAAGGCTTTGTCAGGAATTAACATCTTTGTTTGTAGCATTAAAAACTTAGAAGCTGTTTCCACCAAGATCCTTGGAAGGAAATAAGGAGTTTGCCCTTTGAGAACACGTTCTCGGCAGAGCCGGCCCTTCCGGCAGTAGCTCACCATCATCACCCCAGTTTATAATGGTGGAAAAAAATGTAATGCGGTGAAGTAACTGACCCAAACCACAGAAAAATGCAGGTTCAAGGGCAAAACTGAGATTTCCAGTGTCCTCCGTGCTTTGCCAAACTGAAAAAACAACGTTACCCAGCAATATAGAACTACTATATACTATAGCCCATCTTGTTGCAGTGCCCTTACTCTTAAGAACACTCCTCCATCTAGCGGCCACTTTCCCACCATCGGCCAGTCCTAGTAATTTGTTCCTTCGTTAACTTGCGCTCTAGCAGCAAGAACAGGCTGCAACTGCTGACTGTGAGCACTTACGGCAAGCAAAGAACGGCAGACTTTGCAGGTAACTTGCAGCATGCTCAGCAAGCGGCAGCTCTGATTCTCCTCTGCAACAGAACTACAACTGGGCGCAACCAAGCTGACATTAACTCAAAGATAGAGAAGCCCAAAAGAGGCTGGTATTTGCGGGACGGTGCACTAACACTCCCTTTCACAAGTGAATGAATGAAAAGGTTAAAGCTGATTTTCCCACATTGGCTGTTTTTTGAGGAGAAGCTTCTCAAACCGTCACAGGAAGTGTTCTGACGAGGTCAGCTTGTGTATGAGATACAGCCAGATTTCAGATGCTATCTCTAGACCGCTGAGTTCTCACCCCAGTAATTCCTGAAGTGTTTTACAGCTGTAACTTGTGGAGCTGCTCCTCTGTGGAGCAGCATAGCGTCCCTGGAGACATGCAACTCACTCAGCAGGTCAAGAACTCCCTCCCTCCAGCAACAGCCAGAGCCCTGCAGAGCTGAAGATCCCCAACAGAACAATGGCAAAAAGCCACAGTTTAGAAAACTAAGCCTGAAACCTTCGACTGAGTAAACTGAGACCTGTCATAACACTCCTGTGAGCCACAGCAGGACCTGACGTCAAGACCATAAGGACCTGCAGAGGTACAGTTAAGCCTGGCCCCTTTGGTGACACAGCGCTGAGGAGCAGAACAGATTATTGAAGTCTGACATTTTAAGATGAACAGAGCAGCAGACATGCAGTGCAAGCTAAGCCTAAAGCACAAATACTCCACCGTTCCTGAAGCACGACTTAGTCTCTAGTCCATGCTCAGACGCCAGGGCAGAAAAGTAGCTACAAAGCCAAAGAAGAAAAGCACCTCAAAGGACACACACCTTAAAAGCCGTCATAGTGGGGTCAGTGGCAGGTTTTCCTGAGCAGCTGTTCTGGGGAGACTGTGGACTGGGGCTCTGCTCAGAGGTGCAGGGGGAAGCTTGGCCTGAATTCTTACAGTCCCGGCCTTCATAAAGGAAGAAAGAAAAGTCACATTAACAAACAACTTTCTGTAGCAAACGTAACTGCTGAGAAGTTTCTATTCAGAATTGAACTGAAATGCAGTCGGCAAACAAATTATTGATGCAGCAACCACATGGCAGAAAATGTTGAGATTGCTGAGAAAGTTTAGTATCTCGTGGTACAAGGCCCATACATCCCAAACAGTGATACGCAATACTCTTTTCACACACACACATTTCAGCAAAAGCACGTTGAACTCATAGGCTTCAATTCCATCGTTCTGCTGTACTCCCCCGTTTGAGGCTCTATTGGCCTGGGATAGGATGGTAACACAAGCCGTTTACCAGCAAACCCAGTACACATCTCTAAAACCAGCCCAGATACTGCTCTATCAACACGCATGCAAAAGGAGTCATTGCACTTACCTACTGTTTACAACGATTGTGTCTGAGATTCTCCAATCAAAATGATACTTACGATACTGAACAACAAACCTATTGAGGACTTTCTAGGCAGATGCCTCTCAAACGAGTTTAATTTCTTGGTGACTATGAACGGTACATCCTTTCAGAAAGGAGCACAAAATTGCAGTTTGTGGGAACACTGCACAGTAGTTTAAGGCAAAAATTGCAAACAACTGGATGCGACTGAAGCTGCATGGTAGAAGGGTCTAAAAAGCTTTTCCTTCAAAAATGATCCAGGGATCCTCAAGGCCCATTTACACCCTGCCTAACCAATGGAAACACAAATGTGCAGGGGACAGAAGGTTTGGAGCTTTCTAACTTACTAGGTGTAGGTGAGGGAACTTGTGAACTGCTACTGTGGGAAGACATTTTCTCCCCTTTCACCAACGCATCCTGGACTACACTAGGAGAGAAGAGATGTGAGACTGTGGACTGGGTTTGTTGACTACTTGGTGCTCGCTGTGCTGGACCAACCAGAATGTTACTATGGAACTCCGTCACCCCGGGAGCCTGGGAACAGCATAGAAATAGCACAGAGAAAAACAGAGAGAAAGAAAAAGAGCAGGAAGAGGGGGGTGGGGCAGAGGGAGAGAGGGGATAAGAGAAAGGGGAAAAGGGGGAAGAGAGAGAGAGAGAGAGAGAGAGAGAGAGAGATTTGTTACCTCGCCTTTCACTAAAAGTAGCAAATTAACACATGATTAACAATCTGATGACATGAAATAAAGGCCAATACATAAGGAATTGGCAGGCACAGAAGTTAGTCTTCTGGCAGGAGACCAGTAACCTTTCATAACTTAAAGCAGTATTAAAACACATGAACAGCATAATATGCTAAAATCTATTTCCATCTTCCTGCACACAACACATTGGGAAGCCCGCTCACGTACTCAAGGCGTGCTTTCCAACAGGCCCAGGGAAAGGTGAGCATCCTGGGTTCCTTCTGGCTTCTGCACGATCCATAAAAAGCACAGTCCATCCCCATTCATGGTACTGCACACACACACCTCTTTGCAATCTTACTGTTGCGTGAGGCAGAGTCTGTGAGGATTAGATAGTGCCTCCAGGCCCACAAAGTAGCTAAATGAAAAACAAGCAAACATAATGCCGAATGCACAAATGCATGTGCTGGGTAACAGGTGAGATTCAGTGGACTAGTTACCCTCCTGAGTACATTACGGCTCTAACTACTTGCAAATTACAGGCCTAAAAAAACAAATATATTTTTTTCTTCTTCTTACTCTGACAATTCCAGCTGGTGCAATTGCAACATTAGACTGAGACGTGGCTGGCGTCAAAATCCCCTCTCTTTTTAAAGGTGCTGGAGTTACAATCACAGCTCTGGACTGTCCCTGAAAGGCAGCTGAAGAACACAATTAAGTTAGAATTGTTAATGACACACACAAAAAAGATGGAGATTATTTTATATGAAATAACTTGTCATTGAACAAGGGAATAGATTAATGGGAATCTATTTGGTACTATTTCATTGCAATATGCCACCAGTTTTCTGATAATCTCAACCCCACGAATCCAGTCCAAAGGACTCCAACACAGCAGGTATTTCTGAGGTTTCTAGCATCGTTGTCACTGTTTCAAGGTGAATTTACAGAGGTACCTAGTAAATCAGAGAGAAGGAGGATCATCTTCACCTCTACTCTCACATCCACACTTGGATCTCAGGCTTGCTCTGCTGACCAAGAAGGGGTCATGACAGAAACCAACTCAGTGCTTCATGCTCCCTTGTATGTATTTTAAATTCTCTTCCCCACCACTTCACTGACTATCTGGTTTTACAGCTGTTTTACAGGACACGCAAGCACAAGACAACCAAATGTGATTGGGAATCAGTACCAAAATTCCAGAAAACAGGCTAAAGAACCAGGAGTTCTGCAGTGTTAGACAGCTAGAGATCATTGTGAATAGCAGCAATTGTCTCCGCAGAGAAAGTTACAAATGAAGTCTGTACAGGAGACTTGCCCTCACAACAGGAATCAGAATCCTTGCTCTCAAGTCGGTTTTTTTCACCACTACAGTATTCTAGTCTAAAATAAATCTGTTAAGGTCTCAATTTAACCAACGCAGATGTACAGTTATTGACATGGCATTAACACTGACACTGTTCTTGCCAAGGCTTTGCCCAGAACATGACTAACCATCCTATATTGTTACTGAGAGAAGAATCCCACAGAGACACAGTTTCTGTCTGCTCTTTGAGAATACTACACCAAACTTACTCAGTTTCATTCTAGGCTGCATTGGCTCCAGTTCTTCCTTATACTAATAAAGTTGTGATGTAGGAAAAGTGTTCGAGTAGTTCAGTCACTGCCAACCCACCCCTCTGTGGTTTAGCATCAGGATACTGACGGACACACACAGCAGAACAACTGCTGTGACCAACAACAACTGTGTTTTGAACCAACTAAAGTTTCTGTATAGCCTTTAGCAGAAAGGCCTGTGGACTGCACAGCTCTTGGGTCAGCCCTTGCGTGGGTCTGTCTGGCAGAGAGCGCTGTCGTCTGACAAAGGGACTTCATTCTGTCTGAGCATTCCCACATCTAAAGCTGGAATCACAACCCTTCCACTGTTCACTAATGTTAAGCCAGACTTAAGACCTCTTTACTGAGCTCAAGAGCCGGCTATTACCAGTGCGTTAATGGTGCTGCACAAAGTGGCTATTTCTGACTTCCACATTTGGGTAACTGTAACAATCAGCACCTATTTAGATTTTTTCATGCTTGTATCCTACACGTGCATCTTTTGCAGACTTCTCTCAAAATCAGAACATTTATCCTGAAGCGGTGATAACAGAGTTCTCTCCCATGTGAAATCTTGCACCTGATAAGAGAATCTGTGCAGATTTTTGAGTCCTTATATCACAGGGCAGTAAATGTTACACATTCCTTTCTAACACAGGTTATAATATAATTTGTTTTAGTAATGAGATGACTTGTTTGTCCTGAACACAAGTGACAGGCATAAATGCCTTAGTTACAAGTACTGACATTTGTTCTATTTATGCTATTGGATCTGACCTCTGAGCTTGGTGTCCCAGTGGCTTAGGAGCACTGTGATCCCTGAACACACACCACTGCCAGGAATTAAAAACAGCAACAACTTTAAATCTAGATGAGAAGCAAAGCCATTTGTTGTGATGGTTCAGAAGTAATTGATGAAGGATTGGAAAAGTGATACATGGGGTGAGGAACAACCCAGGAGGCACTAAGAAAGCTAGGAGCAAAAACTTTCTGAAAATGAGAGATGCCTACAATGCTTTACTAGGTGAGAAATGCACATCTCAACTGCTGAGGGTACACGGACTCTTGCTTTATAATGTACTGTAGACAAAAACACTGCCGTTAACAACCTGTGCTATTAATCATGGGTCATCTTGTTCCCAGGGACACACCAGAATTAGATCCTTGGGTCTGTTCTACTCCTGAACAGCAATTTATTTTTTTTTGGTGGGTAACCACAATGCCCAGCCCTGGCAGACGCACCTGCTTCTTAGTAAAGCCTGTTCAACAATCCTCCTCCAGGCAGGGTTTTTCTTGGATTATTGTTGCACATTTCAGGTGACTTAAGTCACTTGGCCCCCAGCCAGCGCAAGTCTAAAAACAGCATGCGACAATCCTAAAAAAACGTGTACTGCCTGTCCTGTCTAGTCTTGAGCTTTTCCACAAGAACCACCACAAGCAAAACTCTCTCTACTCACACTTGCTATTCTTAAACGGCTCCAAATCATACGCGATGTGGAGGTCCCAGCAGATTGGTTAGGCCCTCATACTCTGAGCTGAAAATCACGTGCTCCTGGCAGCATCTCAAGAGTCTGCAGATTGCTGGAGTCAAAGACCTCCAGCTGCCCTTCCTGTTCTTAGTCCTTCCCCACTGGAAGGGCTGATTCTCATCCGCCTGGTCCTTCCAGGGAACACTGGTGGTGGATGAGAAGCACACTGCCCTGTTTCCAACCGCACCAACGCTGTGGTCCACTTCAACAACTGCTCCCCAGCCAACACCGGACTTAGTCTCAAATTGCTTCAGGCACACCAAGATGAACCTCAGAATACAGCCAAAGTGTTACCAAAGGACGTACACGAGTACCCTGCTATTACAGAGCGTGATGATGCACAGGGAGGTGTAGTGACTTGTCCAGGGCAACCAGATGAGTCAATGACAGTGACACATGTGGCATTCTCCATTCCACACCACCTCCTCACCATCTCTGCTGTGACTGAACACTCTGAGGGACAGTTAATCAGAACAGCATTGAAAATCCAACCCAAGGTTTCTGTGGGGTAGGAGCACAGAGCTCTACTCATCCCACGGGCTGATGCATCTACACAGCCCAGCACAAATTTTATGAGGAGATATCCCCCTCTTTGGCAAGTTGGCTTTTCACATTCACAACCAAACTGCTTCCAGTCCTCGCAGCAGTCAAAACATCCCGTTGAACAGTGTAGTCACACACCAGTGGATTCAGAAGTCCCTCGGACACCCTTAAGAAGTTATATTTCTACTTATTATGTAAACCAAGAAAAGCAAGGTCTCTCCCTCCTACTAGTCCCACTCAAAAAAAGCAAAGCATCACCCCCCTAGTGCTTCTCACCTGGGGTGATGAAGGCATTCTTTACCAATAAGGACACTGTTTCAGGCTTCGGAGCAGGCACTCTTTTTTGTGACTGTTTGGGCCTTGTCCCAGTGCTGGCCAGAGGAAGAGCTTTGGGGAGTGCAAATGTCAGCTGGGACTGCAGCTGGGGCCGGGGCTGGCCCTGCAGGACAGCAGTCTGGAAAGCCAGGTTACAAGGCACTCCTGCACCCGGCTGCTGCGTTGCCAGGATGTAGTTTTGGCTCTGGCTGAAGGTGGTGGCAGGGGCATTGTGGGTCAACGTCGCAGAAGCTGTGTGGGTGATAACTGTAGATTCACAGAGGCCAGACTTCGGGGCTTCTGGTGCAGCAAATGCAGCTGGTGAAGAGCTTAAGTTGGAATTCAGAGGCACTGCAGGCAACGGGGCTGGGTGCTGTTGCGTCGCAGGTTGAAGCAGTGGCAAGGGTGCCTGAAACACCGGCATAAAAGTCTGTGGCCCGCTGAGAGATGAGGAGTCAGGAGTGAAGTCTGGTGGCTGGATGAAAGATCCCTCACTCCTAATGCTGGAACACTGGTCGGTGTCAACATTGGGAATGACAGGTGCAGGTACCGGGGAAGCAATCAGTCCGTCACCGAGGGTGCCTGCTGGAAGCGGGCTGGGCAACGAACCCGACGGCAGGACAGGAGACTGGCAGAGAGGAAAAATATTACAGATTGAGACAGGACCCCTGAAACTTACCTGAACTCCTTCTGAGAAGGAACGTGGCTCATATCAGAGTATTCGTAGCACACACATGTCTGAGATCAGGCTGTTTTAAACAGTGAGAACCTCTTACCTGGGAAGAATGGCTGCTGCTGTCTGTTGTACCTGAGCTGACAGCAGACACAGAAGGGAAATAACTACTGGAACGACTGGGTGTGAACAAATCTGAAATATGAAAAGACACCTATTAATTATCTGCTTTTCATACTCAAGGTACGGCATTGTTAGATGCTACAATTCACAGGAATATTAATATTATTTAGCAAATAATGAAACCAGGAGATTTTTGCTTCATGCAACTGCTGCTGACTGAGTGATGTATTGTTTTCCGAGGAACTGATCTCTTCAGGGCAGACTTCTTCAACTTTCATGCCAGCTGAGGACAATACAAAAATCAGTCTGCTGTTTAAGGTTTACCTGCACACAGACAGCCAAGAGCTGACTCTCAGTGCAGTCCCACAAGATTTGTTTTCCTGATGCAGACTGCACGCAGGCCCAGCAAACAGATGTGACTTTTGACTTCCATGAAGATCCATAAACATCGAAGTTCTCAGTAGTAGTTTCATGTCATATGTAATGCTTGAGAGTACCAGAAAATATTCCAAGGCAAAGTGTTAAATCACTTCATCACTAAGAATCACCTTTTGTGATTCTGTGAGTTCTCCTGTCCACATCTGATGTTCTGTCTTTAAATACTCAATGACTTAAGGTCTAAATGGTATTCTTTTGAAAGGCAAATTAATAACCAGGTTCAAACACGGGAATAAACAATCCTAAAGTGACTCTCAAACCCAGGTAAGAAAAGGAATGGGGTCACAGTAACAAGAAAGTCTCCCCACATATGCATCTGTTTGAAATAATGAACAATGAAAACATCTATCAAGTGTTTTCACCCTTCACTCAAATCTCCTGCCTTCTGAAGAGAGAAGGTATCTGCAACATTTAATCTTCTGTTAAAAACTAGTTCATAAATCACTGCAATTTTGAATAAATTGACTATATATATGATTCTTACCCTGAAAAGGCTCAAAAGTATCCATAAAATCAAAATTTGGCTGGAGAGGAATAAGCCCTGGTTGGATCATGTCAGCATTTCCTAAATGTCCTGGAAAATTCAAAAGACGGATCAGATCAGCTTTCACATCACTTGCACAGTAACGGCAGTAGGAGTCCATCATTTGGCTAGAACACCAACACACACTCCACAGCCAGGCTGGGCCAGGATGTTCACAGAAAAACTGCTGTTGAAATGAAGCGAGCATCTGCTTTTCCTCACTACTACAGCACAGAGCTGAAAGCAAAACTATTGGGGAATGAAACTTTCAACCAGTAAAATGGAAGAGGTGGAACTTGAAAGTTCTAATTAACAACTGGGGATTGCCAAGCTTGGACACCTTCTGCTCCCAAACCTCCTGCCCTGCCCGGCTGAATGATACATAAACTTGCTGGGAAGCACAACCTGAACCACCACAGCTCATAGTGCAGTATTTTAAAATAAACCATCATTCACTTCATTTTGCGTCAGGTACATTCCATGTAAACTACAGTTGATCTGGAGTTGCTCAGACAACTTAGACATCCGTGCAGCAAGGATGATGCATAGTGGATATCTGTCCCATTAGGGAGCATTCGAAAGAACTGTGTAGCCTGTGGGGTTGTTTTTAGAGGAGCTGTGACTTGCCCTTGTTCTAAGGGACATAGCCAAAGAAAAATACATGGGCATTCTCTTAAAACTACACATATGTGCTTTGAGATAAATAACAATGCCTTCACCACTGATATAGGTAAATACTGCTCATTACAGATTTATTCAGAGCAACATCAGAGGATGGTACCAGGAGCAGCACATAAGAGGCTAAGACAGAAATTAAATTTAGACAAATAACTGGGGCTCCATAACTTATAAAGCATTAGATAGCTTGATTCTCTCACCTATTTTTTATCTCTATCGGCAAGGTTGGATAAATTCCTTAGGCAAGACTAGAAAAGCAGCAAAGCAAACAACCAGACTTCTCCTAGAGGTTCCCACTGCAAAATCAACCCAGCTGACAGCCAGCAAATACCTATGTCCCTGGAATTTGGCCAGGAAACCAGCTGATGTGAAGACAGTGTGGAGAACAGCGTGTCAGTGAACTCGGACATAAGCATATCTGCATCCAAGAGGCTGCCTTCCTCCATAGGGACAGGGGTTTCTCTGCCATACCTTCTTTTTTGCCAGAGAACCACATCATCGTCCTGCCAAAGGAAAGGAAGAAAAGTCAGGCTGCCTAGATAACGCTAAAGCAGTCAGGTGCAGATGTATAAAAACAGTCTTCATTTTTCACAGTTTTAGAGAAAGAAACTCTCCCTTAGGAGCCATGTGAATGGAATGAAAGAGATTGGTGGTATTTCTGATACACCAACATCTTCAGCTCACTGATCTTGGCAACAACAGAAAACTTCAGTACAATACTGCCACACTCTGGGAAAGGTTTTTGCCCAAAAAAACCCAAATGTTGACTAGAAGGACATATGTCAAAATAATTTCAACAACACTTTCTAGTTTCATTGATTATACGTATATTTTTGTACCTACAGTGTAACAATTTCTTGGTTTAAATAAAGATTTTAAAATAATATGCACATCTAAAACCCAAAGTGAACAACTATCTTGAAGTGTATCTGAATGTAGTTAAGTGTCATTACAATCTGACTTTGCACAAGGTATGTTGATACTCTTGTGGGCACTTTCAGCTCGTGAAAATGCAACACAATGTGACTTGGTTCACTACAGGCTGAGCTAAATTCAATTGTCTTGCATTTCTGCAGACTAAAACCACACACAGTCAGGTTCTTACAGCAGAGCCAACACGCAGCTGTAACTACACCAACAACACCATGACTGTGCATTGGTGCTCATGGCCAAAACAGTCCAGAGTTTTGTGAAACTGGAACAGATCCGGACTTATCCTTAGCACCAAAAAGGAAAAAAAAAAATCAGAACAATGCTTTTGATCATCAGTTTCTATGCCCAAAGTAGGTTTGATGGCTTTAGGGGGTTTTAAAGTTTGCCCTTTTTTTCAGTCCTGGCACATTATTTGTCCATGTTGTGGGGAGCAGGAAGATCTGCAACATGTAGCACACGCATGGTCACAGATCCAGGTACACAAGCACAGCACCAGGGGCAGTTACGGCTCAGTAACAAGCAAACTAATGTGCCAGCTCTCAAAGAGATCGATCTTTCTGCGCACCCAACACTGACTCTCATTTCTTCTGCCACAGCAATTTACATTCAGCCTCTCCCTCCATCCAATTTAAACTACAAATCTTCCACTGCTCTCTAAGGCACAGAAACATTAAGGTGTTTAATCATAATTAAGGCTTAAGCAAGATGCTTGTCTTTAGATTTTAATCAATGCAAGCTACTGCATGTTACAGCTTTGTTACTTATTGCAGGTCGTACAAGCACAAATACTGCCAATTATTGGTGGTATTACCTACCCTGACCAAACTTGAAAGATCTTCATCTTTATGTTTCTGTAACTGCAAAAGGAGAATGAAACAGATGTTAAAGTCAGAATAGGTCCTGTATATGTCAGCAGAATACTGGATTCTGCAAAACTTTTAAGATCCAATCATGCACAATTAGTCCCAGCACAATAATTTTCTAAACAGACTAAACAGATGAGTATGCCTGTACTATCTGCTTTAAGTGTACTTGCATGCTATCAAAAGTGACGGCACAACTCAGAAAGCAACAACATACTAATCAAGTTCAAGTAAGTGACTTTCACTGTGTAAACCAACAGACCCTTTTCTTGAAGTATGTTCTCCACTTGTGGTATTCCCTGATGACTATTTCAATTCTTCGTTTCCAGTATTTCCCTTCTGTCGCAATGGCCTGAGAACACAAACACATACCATGAATTACAGGGAATCATGTAATGGCTGAATGTTCAATAAATTTCCAAGCAAATATTCAGGCATAAAAAATGCAAAAGAAAGCATGCTCATTCTGTTTGAGCTCATGTATCAGCAGCCCACACTGTCCCAGAGTTCAGCTGTCACAAATAGCAAATCTGACAGTACTAACTTCATCTTCCCCACAATAAACAAGAGATGATGTCTGACTGCACTGTCGGCATCTCCCACATCAGCTCAACCATAACCGATAGATAAGAAATGGAAAAAAAAAACCAAACTTAAAAATTAATTTACTAAAATATAACGTATAAAGCATTTAATATCCTGTTCTGCAGAAAACAGGCAAAGAGAGTTTCACATGAACATGCACACACATACACGAAAGCTGTTAAGAATGACACAAAGCAAGAGAAACCTGATGTCCAGCTCAGGGAGAAGCATGACCTTGCAGGCCACACATTAACAGCAACAAAAGCATCGGAACAATGTGGGTCTTTAATGTATCACAGACAGCAGTGTATAAGTTGGGGACAGCAGACTAATGAGAGCCTTAACACAACTTTCTTGTGTCCGAGGGTCATCTTTCAACACAAACACCAACATTGTTCTTTCAAAAACCTGAGACAGTTCCACAAACTCATCTGGAACTCCTTTGAGTTATAAATTATTCTAGAGTTATGCAGTATAGAGAGAGCCACATATTGCCACACCAAGGGCCTCACTGGTTTTCTGCAAGAAGCCAGAGGGCAGATGTTAGTTTTCATTTACGCTTACAAAAGCACAGAAATGAAAGTATGCAAACTCATATCCACTCTTTTTGTGAAGTTACCTTGACAGAAAAAGAAACTGCTTGTTGCCTAGAAATCACATCTCATCAATTAAATAAACAAGACTCTCACAGCATCACTTAGATTCAATCCTGGAAACAGTTGTCACTGATTTCTCACTGACTTCAGCAATCTCCAGCCAGAAGAGAGTGGTGGCTGTCAAAATCTTAACTATTCAAACTGCACTTCTATGACTTACGTTTCAGTAAACTAGAATACAGGCATAAGTTACACAGATAATAAATATCCTTCTGGTTGCACCCTGATCATCTCAATATCATAAACTTACAAAAATGGGTTCAACAGACATCTCCTTTATACTAACGGTTCCTTCTAAATAAAGACAACAGAGGCAATAATTGCTATGCTGCTCTCATATCCAGCAGAATAAAAATCTTGCGATAAACTCCAGAGCTCATTAGTGTGTTCCTCAGGTTTTACAGACCTCTGGCCGACGATGTTCCTCTACATCAACAGAGCCGTCCAGTGGAGTCACAAAATGGCACACTGGATTCTTGCGCTTCTCCAGGTCTGAAACAGGAATGAAAATCGAAGT
This sequence comes from Streptopelia decaocto, assembly GCF_964273445.1. Taxonomy (NCBI): domain Eukaryota; kingdom Metazoa; phylum Chordata; class Aves; order Columbiformes; family Columbidae; genus Streptopelia; species Streptopelia decaocto. The sequence continues at coordinate 4,540,292 of NC_138670.1, read as the reverse complement.
GCTCAGCACACGCAGGCTCTGCAGAGACCTCTGTCACTTCAATGGTGAGATGTGGAAAAAACCCTAGCCAGAGTTCCATGCAGATAACCAAAAGGAAACGGGGATCTCGGGCTGCACTTGGACTGCTCAGTACAGCCTCTGTGTGGACATCCCTAAGAACACACTGATCCAAAGGCGAAGACATCTGGGCCTTCAGCACGTTTCTGAGCTTTTCATTAAACAGTAATTTTAGTTCTTCCTGTTTCTTACATATACACCTCTTGGAAAATATATAGCAAGTGACACAACTCAGCGTGATACTTACACTGCATGTACCATGCCCTCCAGATGGCATTATTGAGACGGATTTTGTCTCTCCACTGAAGTTTCAAGCCTTTAAAATTTTTCCATTTTGGTGAAACCAGCTTTCCACTGAAACAAAACAGACAGCAAATCGTTCTGATTTCAGTTTTTCTCTTGACACTCCTTCCAAGACAAAGCATCCCCCTAAGACTACCAAATTGCCAACAGAAAAAAGTACAAGCCAGAGGACCTACATTAAGTCAACACAACTCCATTTCTACAGTTCCGTTTGATCTTCCACGCTGGTAGCACTGGAAAGGAAGAAGCAAATGTCCAAGAAAAACCATTATCCACCAATTCTACAATGCTGGTAAATGCAGCTGGGCACACAGGATCATCAACAGACTAGAAACAGTCTGTTGGAAGAAAAGGGAAAGGGGAGGCTGGAAAGAGAAACGGCTTATGTGTGGACAACCCTGGGAGATGGAAGGAAAAACGAAGAAGCAACAGGGACTCCCGTGAATACTGTAAAAACACAAACTACCCAGCCCTTAAAACACACCTTTATGAATCATTAATCCATACTACTGACAGAGCAGAGGAAGTAGGAAATATTAATAATGTAGTAAATTTCAAGCCACAAATTAAAGTATAGCTATTGTGCGAGAGGTTCTCTCTCATTTTTGGTGGTTTTAGCCATGTATCTGCCTAGTTTACATCTCCTTATGCTGTTTGTGCATCCTTGCTACAACAGAAGTGGACCAGCAATACAAACTGCCATCAATATATCACATGCAAAGGCAACAGGTTCATCTGGAAACATTACAAAGAACATCACCTCAAAATGCTTTGCCTTCTCAGAAAAGATCACCCAGTGCCTGGTCAGCTGGGAGCAACTTTTACACGAATTGCAGTGGCACTAGGGAGAGATGTACCAGAACAGGCCTGTGCTAGGGCACCGTATATTCGCTGTCACACAATCAGTACAAATGAGCTCAAAGAGCAGAATTATTTTTCCTTTAAAGTCCCTGTTTTAAGCTCTAAAATCACTGTTAGAATAGAAAGTACATCTTCCAGAAGTGCTGGGCATTTCCCTTGGCTCGCCCAAGGCCACGCAGGGGCCGGCCTGGCGCTGCAGAACTGCTGATTCCCCGTTTCCCACCCGCTCTGAGAAACCTCCTGATAGCAGCTCCTTCTAAAGAAAACTTGTAATAAAACTTGTAATACTATAAACACGTAAAAAGTCCTCATGGCCTACACAAAAGAAGCCAGAATGCCAGAGCTGCCAACAGTAGGATACTAAACTACCACTTTCTTCACGTATCCAGCTCATCGTTTCTTTTCTCCCTTGCAAGCACCACAACTGCTGTCACACTCTGGTATTCTGTCACAGTGGCAGATGAGCACATGTCAGACCTCAGACAAGTGACACACAAAGAAAAGTCACCTCTGCTCTTCCAATTTTACTACTACATGTAACGCCAGTTGCAGCAACAGCTTCAATCACCATCAGGTGAGCTGTTGCCTGACAGTAAAAAACCACTTTTTTCTCTCTCTCTCCTCATCCTCTTTAAAAATAAAGCGTTATGTTTTTGTAGCACAGGGAAGCGGGTGTAGAGACCAAGTACCAACTGCACTAAAAGGACAATTGACAGCAAAAGACAGCAGACAAGTGACAAGCTCATGAGTCCCGTGTCCCCTCAGTGTATTCGCTGTAGGGCTCTGCTCCAGCCTCTGGGACTCTGCTCCTTGAGAAGAAACAAAGAACAAACAAAATCTGGTCCACAAAATAGAATATCGCCTCCCTCTAAGGCAAGTACACTCGCTGGAGCAAGGAACTCCATTGACTGCAAGTAATACTAAACCGGGTCAATTATTAGCAAAGAATAGGAAAAACAATTATTAATGTACTTGTGTTATTTTCTGTAGCTGGGCTCTAGGACACTCAGTACAACCACACTTTTTATGCTCACTGAAGTCTAGGAAAGGCCTTCTGGCTCTTTTTTTCCCCACCTTTTGCTACTGCACCCATATGCCACTTCCTGAAACACATCTCCCAAAACACCGCTTCTAAGTTTCAAGGCTCTCTCAGTGTTTTCTCTCTGTTATCCAGTGGGCCAGGGCAGACAGTGGATCTCCATTTGTTTAATATTTTCCCCATCTCTGCAAACTGCTCACTGCACAAGCCAGCTCTGCCTCAAGATCATTGCATATCTTGTCTTATCATCCCCTCTAAACCCATATCAAAGCACACCTTTTTTTTCTGTTTCTTGTGTGTGCATTAATAGTTTGGAGACAGAAGATGAACATGCTGATGCATCACCAACACTGACAAATGCGCACATGCCTTTGACTAAGAAATCTGTCAACTTAATGTTCATCTCTTCATAGCTCTGTGTGACTGGACAGTTTGCCAAAGCAACATAACTCTAATAATCTTCACTCAGAATAACAAGAACAAATGCTTTTCTACAAAAAAAAAATCTAAAAGGAAGTGTCAATTCTTGTACACTCCTTGCATCTTCAAAGAGCCAATTAAAACTGGAATTAAAACACAAGTAGTTTAAAACATTTTCTATTACATTCTTACAAAATGCTAAACAAAAGTAGTGCATCAAAAGAAGGAAGTGATTAAGAACCTATTCTTAAAATAATTATTATTTTTAGTTCCCATGGGAGTAAAGCACAAGTCCAGCTTGAGGTCATATGTGAAACAACTTTAGCCTCAGTGGAGAGGAACCAGCATGAAGCTGACAACAATATTTAGACACTATTCCAAATTCCAAAGTCAATGGAAGGTCAATTACTTTGAACAACACTGTGACTGAGAGCAACTGCCTAACAGAACCCCATCCTCAGATTTCAAAGCTGCAAAACAACAACAAAAAGAACAAATGGAGAGACCCACTGTTTGCTGCTCCCTGTTTCCTAAAACCATGCTGACTCCTACAAAAAAAGGCAGAGCAACCTGCCAGCCAGCCAGATGGTCACAACGTACCTGCGAGCATAGAACGTCAGCGCGCACATGGTCTTCGCTCCTTCTGCAGCAGCTGCGGCAGCTCTGCAGGAGCGTGGGTTCCGAGGGGAGGAGGAGAGCGCCCCAAGGGACGCCTGGGCCAAATATTGCCCAGTACCAGCTGGGACAGCTGGATCCACACCAGCCACTGGCACGACCTGGAGGATGTTGGTGGTGCACAGATGGTGCCCAAGGAGGGGATCGCAGAGGGAACTGGTTGCATTCTGCAGGGTCGCTGCTGCCAGAAGCACAGCCTGTGCTGCCCAGGATGCGCTGGCTCATGTACGCAACGCTGGAGGAAAATATTTCATACCTTCATCACTGTTAAACACAGATCGAATCAAAGTGGCTGAAAATCAGCTGGTGGATAATGGGTGACACATTGCAGCAGCTCTGTTCAGTCTCCCATATAGAGATCTCCAGCTCCCGAGACCAAACTTCCTCAAGTGATTTGATCACAGCAAAGCAACTAAAAAAGCTTCAGCTGAACAGCCAGAGCTGGAATTACCCTTGGACACAGGGACCCCGATGTGCTCTAGAGGAGTCACGGTGTTTTCAGAAGACAAGTTGCAGAAATCGAGGCTGCCACTTCCATGTGCTGCCGTTTCCACCTATGAGTCCTGGATTTGACAAGACAGCCTGGAGTCCATTCCCAAGAATTTTTACATATTTTTTCCCTGCTCAGGAACTACCTCTGGCAACCGAGGTCAAAACAGGCAGACAGATAATGCAGCACAGATCTGTCAGAGTAACACAACTCTCTCAATTTTTAAAATTCCAGTGAAAGCAGCTGCATTTTAAAAACAATTACAAACCTTCAAACATCAAGATTTGCAGCAAAGTACAAGAAAGACATGTCCATGGTGAGAGCATGACCTGATTCCCTTAAGCATGTTTGAGTTTTACATTTTTCTTTAACAAACTGAAACATAACCTCTCACTTAAAACTAAGGAAACAGCGAGACTGAATTACGTGCCCGTGGCTCTGAAGTGTGTGAGTGACAGCACTAGAAGTGGGACAGATTTCTTTGACACACCGCCACACTCCGCATGTCAAACCCTCATCTCCACCCTCTCATCTTTCACTTGTTTTGCTATGTAGGGACAAGGGAAATCTCTGGCTAGAGTTGGCTCTCTAGGTCAGGAGAAGTTATTTTTTAATTTTGCACTTGGAGAGCACCTGGCCTGGATCTATCGTACATGGAATCTAAACATAAACCCCTGGGCACCAAGGCTCGGATTCCAGAGGCCTGACCCTGCTGCCCAAATATATATTCTCAGCAAACACAGCAGAGATACCTCGAAAAGCAGCTACTGCAGACCTGCAGGAATCACTTCTCACACAGACCATATTGGCCTTGTGTACTATTGTTGTAAGCAAATTATTTTGTTTTCAAATCTGAATGTTGTAAATTCAGCTTACAAGGAACAAGCTACAGAAGCGTATTGTGTTTTCCTGTGCAGTTCACAGGTTCCCGAGGTTTTGCCTGGTTAACTCTTGCCCCAAACCCCATTTCCTCTGTGCCGCTTTCCCGTCCCAATTCCTTCCTGTATATGATCACACAACCTTTTGAGGTAGACTAAGATTTTTCCTTTTATTGCAGGTGACGGTAGTGAGGCTCTTGATTTAAGCAATAGAAAAAAAGTCTGATTTGATATTCCAGTAGCTCAATAGCTTAGCTTTTTCAGCGACACAGGAAAGGAACTTTCTGGCTTCTCCCCAAGATTTTTTTTTGAAGGCGTGGTTTTAGTTTGTTTTTTAATCTCCAATCTGTTTTGCTGGGAGTTGGGCCTGTCAGCTCAGCTCTCCAAGAGCCAAAACTAACAGTATTTCCCCAAACAAAGGTTCATTCAGAGAATCAGATTATATGCATTGTGTGCTGGAGCAAAGAGACAGGCAAGTGAAACAAAACCACTTCTGAGTGTGTGTAGGAATTGCAAGACCACGCTTTAGCATCTTACTATTCACACCTACAAAATTAATCCCAGCTGCAGCCCCGGGATGCTAATCCCAGACAGAGCTCCATTTAAAAGCAAACATTAGGCTTCCTAATGTTTGAACTTCTTCCTAATACTTGATTTCTGTCACTGGCTTTTGCTCAAACTTCTCAGATTCGGAATATTCATTACAAAGAGCTGTTTTCCAATACAGATGATCAGGAACTGATAGGGCTGTCCAGTGCACTTTCCATCTCATTTAAAAGGATGGCTGTTGGCAAGGACCATCCTGTACAGAGCTATGAACACGTCAAGATCCTCTTGAACGTCAAGTCCTTAGCCTAGATTAATAAACTGCTTGATATGTGACAATGTGGGACCTTGTTTTAAGCACCTAAATTATGGTTCAAAGACTTTTCACGCACAGAGTTTCTGAAAAACCGAAACAAGCGGTATCAGCGTGGCAGATCAGCAGAGCGCTCTGAGCAGCACACACCGCCGGGAACGCAGAGCTGTTTACCGTGCTCAACAGGCAGAGAAACCCGAAACGAGCACTTCTGCCACAGAGGATAGTGTAACGCTCTCTGAGCCACATTACAAGCCGATAAATATAGTGCAAGACTTCAGGGATCTTATTCTGAAAGCGACTTAAGTGTTTTAAAAAGAAGAGGCGCTCCCCCACATCTCCCTTTGTGCAACAAAGCCTTCATACCAGCTGTCTGCAACCAGCTCCCGGCAGCGTGAAAAACACCAGACTTATTACAAAATCCAGTTATTAAAGACTCGAGACTGCAACAGCACACACAGTTCATTCAAAGTTTACATAAAAGCTGAACTAGAAGCTACACAAAAGACATAAGCAGACTGAAGGCACTCTTGAGTTACTCCTAAGGCTACTGAAAGATCAAAACCAAAATCTCATAGAAAGATAATGTAGAGAGAAAACCACTTCCAGAGTTAACATAAAACAGACCGGAATGGGGGTAAGCGGGGAAATGAAGAGTTTAATAAAAAAGAAAAAATAAAAGCGCCTCTAAAAGGCCGTGCACACCTCACAGGAAAAGTCTGTACTTAGAGCTTTGTTGGATCTAAGTGCAAACAAATGCTTTGACAATGCCCTCAGCAAACCCAGCCCTTCAATTAGAGGTGAGCATCGCACAGACCTGCGAGGCGGCAGCTCCTCCTGTCCCTGCTACAGGAGCAGCCGCATCCCACAGCACAGCACTGAAACTCCGCGGGATTCACCTGTCACAGCGCACAGCCTCCCAGGAACGCTGAGCATGCAGAGAACGACGAGTGGGGAACAAACCTTCATCTCAGGGCCAGCAGCTCAAACAGGAGCTGTGCAAACTCGGCTGCAGCACTGCAGGGAGGGCCGTGCAAGAGACCCTTCGTTAATTAGCTGGGACATGGCGGGGAAGCATCCTAATGCTGGTGGCACACAATCCTCCCCACGCTTTTCCCAGGTGTCTCTCGTTGCCCATTCAGGACCAGGCAGGTGGAGGGACATGTCTGGTTCCCATGCACTGGAGAGATCAGCCCCGTCCTTAGGAAAGCAGCCCAGGTGAAGCCAAAAAGCAGAGTTTGCAACTTTCTAATGATGGTGGTCATGGCCACCATGCCCACCACAGCATAGGGCATTGACAAATGTTTCATAGCAGTTAACTTTATAAAGCAATATTTAACCTCACTACACGCAGCTGGTGTAAGAAAGACCTTGGTTTTATTGCAGTATAACCATATAAAGCCATTGCTTTGCTCACAGTAACCCTCATGCTTAAATATCTACCAGAAGAACAGTTCAGAAATTCTGATTCCATTCGCCTGTGCACTAGTTAAAAGACACAGCTGGACTGACTTATCCCCTTTCCTTACCAAGAATGCATTTCCAAGTTGTCCAAGATGGTTTATATGTCCCAAAGCAAGTGGCAACTTCCTGAGTAAAACATGTGACAATGAGAGCACTTCCCTGAATCTTACTACAAACAAAACAACAAACACTCTTCACTAAATGACACTTGCACAAGTTTCTTCTTTGAACCATGTTTTTCCCATGTGCCAAAATCACAATAAACCAGCCTCAGCCTTCTTTTTGTGGAGTCCCATAGAATGCTCAAATGAAAGGTAATTAACATTTCTTGCGCATTTATTGCTACAGAGAGAAACAATCTCTCTCAACTTCCTGGGATCAGTCTCCCCATTTCAAAAGCCTGCTGCATCCCCACAGGCTGCAATCACCACATGCAGAGGTCAGACCCCAAGCCTACTAATGTGCTAATAAAAACTGCTAATAAAATTTTTAGGCTTCTTAAGCTCTGCTAAGATATTTACTGGAAATCTGAGTGTTCTACTTGTATGACTGGATACTGAAAACAGATGGGATGCATGCTGGGCTCCTAAACAACAGCCTTCACAGACCAAAACTTTATTAGAAACAGTAATGAGTTGGCTTTCATTGCAGATTTCTGTGCGTCTACTTACAGAGTTTCTAAGTTGAGCTGTGCTCTATAATAACATTTGCTGGTTTGATAAAGTAGATGAGTGAAATCTGATCGCATGTTTCCTATGAAGGGTTAACAATTTCACACAGCAAGAGAGACTGACCAGAACATAGGAATGCCTCTTGTTTCCATGCAGTTTGATTACAGATTACCCCTCCGTCATACGAGGAATGACTCAGATCACAGAGTCATTCAAGTCACAAACATATTGGCCGGCTGCTTTCACAATACGGCGGAATATCCAGCACCTCCTGGCAGCAGCGCAGCACCAGGCTGCTATCACAGAGAGCAGCAACGCAGCAACACAAACTGGCCTTATCTGGAGCTTCCAGACCCAAATGCCACTGACATGTACTGTCCCACGCTGCCCTGCGGAAAACAAACATTTCTGTGCCAAGCAAAAGCTATAAAATGAGAGCGCTCTAAAGCTGTAATTTTTATAAGGCAAAAGCCAAGTCTCTTATTTAGCGGAAAAAAAAAAGGTTAGCAAACAGTGAAAGCGCTGCCTGGAATTTTTTCCACAGCTGATACTAAAACAGTCTCCAGCTCACTCTAGTACTTGGCACCAGACCTCACCTGCCTTAGCAAGAGCTGTAAGGACACCCATAGGGCTGGGCCAAAGCTCCAGCTTTCCCAATCTCCAGCACTGGACACAAGACAGTGCTTGGGAAGAGCAAGAACAGGATGAGCACGTTTGTATGACACTCTGTCCAAACCCTCTCAACTGTAAAGGAAAATTATATTAACTATCAGGTTACCTTACTCCCTAAAAGTTAATTGGAAGAACTACATTGCTTGTCCTTTTACTGTGTTTATAGACACGTTTTTTTTTGTTTCCCCATACCTGGGTGAGCTGGATATGTGCATGGATTTGGCAGGTCTCTGCTATGAGAAGGGAAGGATAATTACATTTTTAACAGCGAGCAGCCATCGTGGTGACTACTGCAATGACTCGGACGCCCCAGCTTTTGGATAGATTGCTTCAGGCTCTCAGCTATTTCACCATCTCTGCTTTCTATTTTCAACAGGTTTTAGGTGTCAAGCATGGTTGCTAATTACCTGAATAAATGCAGTTGCCTCCTTGATTATATCTGTATCTTTGAACAAATCAGTTCTCCCATCCCAACACTAGGTTTATGTGAAATAAGCTGACAACACGCAACAAACTTCTCTGGCTGTGTAGCAGATCTAAGTATTTCACAACCATATCCAGTCCTTCGACTCAGTCTGTCCTTTCTAAAAGTTCCATACCCTCAAACCCAGAAAAGTCATTTTTGTCTTTGTTCCCAGGTCACTAATGTGATCCCCCCACTACAACCCTTCCTTCTCAATTCTCTTTCTCAAAAGCAAGTAGATCCTTCCCTTTCACTGCTCCGTGCTCTCCCACATCTGGCATGTCACCACCGTACTTTCTATACAAGTTCTCTCGCCCTCCATCCTGTCAGGCACAGATATTTGCCGAGCAAACAGAAAGCTGGACTAAGCTGAAGTATCTGTGCATATACTAATATGCAGGAGTTTGAATATAGGGAAATATTTATACCTTCTCTGGACACCGTACAGAATGAGCTAACATGAGAAGCATGGTATGTAACAACCAGACCTTTATGTGCTGCCAACAGACAAGCAAGTTTCAGAGCCCATTCCTGAATCCACAATGCAGGACAGCACAACCTGGACTTCACTGTGTTGCTTCTCACTCAAATACAGTGACTTCTCCACATGCAGGGAGTTCTCACAGTAAATACCATTAGCAGAGCTTGACTTGCCACAGATGAGCTTACTCACACCCGTACAGCTTCTATAGAGACATACAGAAATTCATCAGAATGAGCAGAGGCCAACCATCCTAGAAAATACCAAATTATATCATTCTTTTTTTCTGGGAAGTGTGGCAGCAGATAATATCTATATCCACTGACAGACAGATCAGGAATGCAACAAGATCTTCCCCTGGCCTCTTCGTTTGGCACTTCTTCTCTAACAGCTTCCAGGCCCACAGCCCAGGTATTTCCTTTTTTACTTCTTTTTAAAAAATTCTCCTTTTTACATGTCTGCCTTTCCTTTTTTATTTTGTTGATCGCTTTTGTCTCTGACACACTGCAAAATAATAGTTTTCAATAACTGACACAGGCTACAACAACTATCATACCCCAGCACCAAAACCCAAAGTCTGCATAATAAGGTAATGAAGAGCAGTCACAGGCTTCAAAGAATCACAAAGAACTGAGAGGATCTTCTAAAATTCATGCTTCATTTGGCCCCTGTCCCTTTGGGAATAGTGTCAATAGTGAACACAAACTGTGAATATTTTTAGCAGCCTAAAATCTGGAAGCAAAAAGAATTTAGCAGAATAGCCCGTGATGGCTCATATGCACACTCACATGAATGTGCAGTTGCTAGACGGTAACTAAATGCAGTGGATCTAAGTTATTTTTAGGTCTATTGTGAAACCCCCATGTCACTCCTTTCCAGCTGCTCTGAAGGCACAACACCACCATCACGTGGGCCTCATCAGTCCCGGCTTGATGGTCTGAGTCTAACCCCTGCCCTGCATCAGAACTTCACTGGGTAAGAACTCAGCCAAGGTCACAAGGCCCCTGACACGGACAGAGTGATGCAGACAAGAAGAGTGTTTTGGACAACGAGCTCACAGGGGCTGTTGGACACAGAAGTCACTGCATTTGCTCCAGCCCTGCTAGAGGTCCTGTGGCCACGCTGGCCAAGGTCACTCCAGCTGACGTGTCCTTGAACTGCTGCTGGCAGAGCATCCGTTGCTATGGGACCTTGAGGGAAGGGAGAGCAAACAAAGCGGCAGAGGGAGAAGGAGGCCAAGACTTTGAGTAAACACCCCATGCTAGAGAGTTCTAAAAACAATGAACTTGACAAATTCCAGCAGCAAAAGTGTCCTTTGTGCCTCTGCAGTGTTTACTTGGATCTTGTTATGCATATATATCACTTAAAAAAACTCTGCTGATATATGAGGACTAACAGGCTTCACTGTTGGATAGATCAGTGAAAAGGTCCCTATACTTGTATAAGGACAACCCTTTACGATCAAAGGGGGTAGATCCCTTGAGCCTTCTTCCTTTGCTCCTTCAACTGGAAACAGCCTCAGCTCTTCTATTTCTGCTCTGAACTGTCCCCCCCAAATGCCATCCTTTGTTTCCCAAATCACTGAGAGAATGAATGCATAGTGAAATACTGTTAATTTGCAATTAAAGAGGAGCACAAACAACACATATGTACTCTACCTATAAATATATATAAATATATCCTCTGCTTGCTCTGGTAGACGAGCAATAAAGGTACCTCTGGAAATATAGATATCTCCCACTATGTCCAAAAAAGTATTTCTCTCTGTATGTAGCAAGACATTTCCACATATTAAAAGTTCAAGTCTTACTTATGTTAAATATAACGAAAAGGACTGCATCCACTGCCTCCCTGCGCTACACTATCAGCTGAACTAGTAGAGAGATGAGAAAGCATCTACCAGTGCATTACTGATGTAGATAATGTGTTGTGAACACAAACCCAAGGATCAAGAAGCTAACAAGTCATTAAAATGTAACAAGTCCTTAAAATCTTTCTGTGCTTTTCAGAAAAAAAAACTGTTCAATTCATTAAGTAGCACACTTAGCTACTTAACGATGAACCCTTTTCCTGCTACATCACAAAACGTATCATGTCAAAAGGGTTATCTGCAGGTCAGCAGCAGTCTGCCCTAACCACACTACGTATCACTAATTAAAGAGAATCAGATTATTTCACTAATGCCCTCCTGTATGGTAATCCAAGTGGTAGCCTGCAGGCCCTCCCCATCTGGCCTGTCACTTCTTGGTCTACAGTCTCAGAGGTGACAAAGCAGCTCTGAGAGCCACACCAAACACCCTGGGCTTTGTACCTCTGATGTACCTTCAAAGTGCCCATGGTGTGGCTGGAAAGAATCATTTCACGATGCTTCGGACCTGGATGGCTTCCTACGGTCCTCTCCCCTCCCATTTTTCTATGATCCGTCTGATGGCACAGCTGGACAGCCCAACCTTAAAAATACCAGTGTTTCACAAAGGTAACCATCTGTTGCTGAGCTTGCACCCCAAGTCTGAATACCTTAAAGTACAAACTGAAACCTACTTAACAAAGAGGCAATAGCAATGACCCTGCAGCCAACCATTCTCACTGCAACAGGTTTCATTCAGGTTCTCCTTTAAGACCTCCTGAGAGGCACTATGCCTGTAAGAGACCTGTAGGAGATTATCACATGTATGAGAATGATAGTAAGGTAAACACTATCCCCACAGGAGTGGGAGTAGACAAACATACCCTCAATCCAATGCTATATTTAACAGTGAGGCAGAGGCCAGCACCTGCAGTACATCAAGCCGAGGGAAGAAAGCGGACAAGGAGCCGTCGTCATTTGTTACTTGCAGAGTAAAGGTGGTTTCCTTACAGGCAGAGTCCTTCAGCAAATGGGAGCGGCATGTTCACCTTTTAAACAAATCCCTCTTGCAAAAAGGGGTCACACCTCACATGGCAATTGGATATTCATCAGCTCAAGGAGGCTGACACCATTCAGACTGCCAAGCCCAGCCAAACAGCTCTCCGCAGGTGAGAAATCCAGCTCCCCTCTGTCTAACAGCAGGAGGGCTTTCTAGATTCTCCAGGTGGCCACCATCAGCAAGAGACTGAGCAACCCAGAGCTGATGCTGTGGATGTTCAGGCTTCCTTGGCAACTGGGAAGCGCATCCTTTTCGTGGTGGGAGCGCGGCTGCGTCCCAGAGCCACAACCACCCGTCAGCGTGGGGAGCGGGTGCTTAACGCCCAAGGCAGCCAGCAGAACCCTGCCTTCCCCAATTACAATTACCATTAAAATACCAGCCTGGTTTTATTACCCTGTAATTTGCAACTGTAGGGTTCCTCATCAGTTACAAGGGCTAGCAGCTTTTCTAACAGAGGTGTCAGTAAGCTGCACATCTTTTTCCTCCTCCCCTCCTTTCTTCTGCTTCTTTCCTTTATTATTTTTGTAGCTGACGTGTCATCTTTGATACAGCTTTATTTTAGACTCCTGTGTGAGCTCACTTCTAAACTTCATGTCTTTGTTTCCCCTTTTCGAACAGACCCGTACACACATCTGTGACTCTGGGGTACTGAGACTGTTTTGGTCATTTTTAGAAGGGAGAAAAGGAGGAAAAAGCAGTTAACTGGTTTATCTAAGATCAACAAGCCAAGAAACTAAGGGCTAGTGAAAAGCTTTGTGCTTGTGTCACAAAGTAAATAAGCTGTGGCAAACGCACACTAGAACATTTCTGATGGCGATTACAGCTTTACTTACAAAAATATGTCTATATTAATTATATTATGAAAGGCACCAAGACAGCTGTTTTACATTCAAAACAAACAAACAAAAATGATGTTCCAACTCCTATTTGTGCAAAGAAACAAAAAATACTTTGAAAAGACCATGTTTAAAATGTCTGTTCTAGTAGTAAGCCTTATTAGAAGTGATTTCTGGAACACTTAGATTTTCCTAACCCCATTTTTCAAACCTTCCTGCTTCAGAAACTCTGACAATAGTGTAACTCTAGCTTGCACTAAAAACAATCACATTCAAGTTTTTCCATCACTGTCTGAAACACAAAGAACCAACTCTATTTTCTTTGGAGGCAACTGAAACAAGTACTTTTCCTAATCATCTTCATAATTGTTTTATAGACATGTTAAAGGTTTCCTTCCCAGAGTAAAAGGAAAATTGTGTGAAAGCTGTAAAACATTTCTATAGCCATCAAAGAGTTTAAAAAGCTCGTCTTTTTCCTCAGAAGTAGCTTAGAAGTTTTGTCTTTAAAGAGACTGCTTCTGCCAGTGATGTTAAATATCAAAGGACAGACGAGGAAAACTGTAAATGCAATTAATTTCTGCATACAAAGGAAAGGAAGTAGCAAGCATATAGCCTGAAGTCCGTTAATTAAAAATGAAATACCAGATTAAACCCAAACTGCTCCAAGTTTCTAAACTGATAAGGTTTGTTGCTTTGTTTTAAAAAGACAAAGCTTTCTCTCTAACAGCAAGAGGAAGCGAGGCAGCACTAGAACGGCCAAACCAGGAACCTCCGCTCTCCTGCCCCCATTTTACTGCCTGATCAGCCATGACCTCCACATCTGGGTCCATCCAGCGAACTCTCCCTTTATCTGGCACACCCTTGTGAAGTGCTCCCTATCTACCTCCCCCACCACAGATCAAAGCACGGGGAAGAATCACTGGACTTCTCTGACTCCAGCCACACCTTCAATCATCTACCCTTGCCCATACCATCTTCCCATTCGTACCTATTTCTCCTGCCCTGAACAGCATCTTCTTTCCTCCCCAACTCATCATTATCCACTCACCTTAGTCCTTTTTATCAAATCTCCTCTAACTCCAATCTCTTTTCTTCTCCACAAGGTCCCTATCACACTCAGAGACTTCACTTTCCTTGCAGCCGTTCCCTCCCACCCTGCCGCTGAACATTTCCTCACTCACAGCGAGTTTGCAACCCCGGCTCAAACCCGCCCAGTCAGCTGAAAGGTCACTTGGTTGACTTGAACTTCACTGTATCTTTTTTCTTTCCCCTTCTAGTTTCTACCCTGTGACATCCCCTATCAACACCATCCAGCCCACTGTGTGGCTTTATCTTGGCTCTTCTAATTCATTCAATGCATTCCTCAAAGATGATCTTAATTTTACTCCAAGTTTCAGTGAGCTCACTCCTTACCCTCTCAACTCTTCCTTCTCTGCAACAGATCTCCGAGTTCTGTTATTAGGGGAAAAATTCCACTTACACAAAACAACTTGGAGAGCTTGCTTTCTGCTTCAAGCCCGTCAACTTCTGTGCAAATTTAAAATGCCTTTCCGACATTTCAGAAATGCCCAGCCACCAGCCCAATACGGCTAAAAAGCGCCATTTATTCCTCCCCACCACTTTCCAGCTTGCTGCTCCATTAGATACCCCTTTGTTTGATTAAGGCTAATCATAGCTTTAGGATACACAGACAGATAAGCAGCTGCTGGAGTGACTGTGTATCAATTCTGCCTCCCAAAAGAGTGGATTTTTTTCTTTTCCAGCAAGGGAGAGTAACTATCAAGAATGATTCAGTGACCTACTAAACGAGCATGTGGAAAAACATGAGTAAAGCTAAGACATGAATTTCAGGTTTCTTGGGAATTTCAGGTTTCTTGGCTTTAATCCCTCTTGCCACTCAGCAGAAAGAAATTAAAACAGGGAAAGGGGAGACAACTGGAAATCATTGTGTTAATTTCTGTTGCCATCAAACTCTGTTGCTTTCAAAGCACACCATAATCATGCAACGTAAAATTTCACTACAAGGAACTCCAGATTTCACAGTTCAGCCAAGCTTTTTTCAGAGCACGCAAAATTCATTGTGAACTGGCAATCTGAGGACAAACCAGCTCCCTCTTCCCTATTTCAGCAACCCATCAAAAATTATGATTATGAAATCCATGTTGTATTTAAGCCAGAAAGTAACAGCTGTTTGCTGTGTGAAAACACAAGACAGGAGAACTACAACAAAACATGTAGATTAAATAGTAAATCAAAATATCAACATTGTGCTTTTTTTAATGAAAAATGTGACTACTGCCCCCCATACCTCTGTACTAACACCCTACACAGCCAGGCCCACAGGAACCCCTAAAAGCTTGTGACCTGCAGAGCCACCAAAATAGCCAGAAGCAGAATCTGAATCTCTGTCTACAGAATTTGGCTTTTCTTCCTGTAAGTCAAGTGTAGCCCTGAAGACACCAAAACCTTAATTTCAACCACGGCCTTTTCACACTACCACTATTAAATGTTTACTTTGGCAAAAGAAATGCATCGTTGAAAATAGAACAGCTCAGCAATCTTTCTGCAAATCTTCCTGAGGTTCAAGGTTGTCAAGGTGGAATTTAAAAGTGTGTCTTATACAGAGCTTAAAAGCTTGTGACTATATCAAGCATTTGACATAAGCGAGGTAAGAGGCTCAGTAACCACATCCTGATTCATATTGCGCTCTGAATATAGCATCCTTGCTTTGAGATGACCCTAAACATGGGTACTTACAACACAGCAACTCTGCTCCAGCCAGCCTTAATTCACAGCATGAATATAGGTGTTTTTATCAGAGCAGTTTCCACAAGCAGAACTAAAAATATGTAACTAAATTCTGGAGGTTTTTAATCTCAAACCTGCTTTCCCCACTGCTAAGAACTTCCCAAAACACACGCTGCATTAACAAAGAATATGTGGCAAAGGTGCTTTGGAAACAAGCTGATCCCTAATGTCAGTCCACTGATGAAGGGAATATTTTTGGCTTACATCTACATGAAGTGATGGGGTCATATTGCTAAAGTGGAGAGATGAGACCTAAAAATGACCTGGCAAGTTTTTCAAAAGGTAGCGTTCACCACGGTTCCCAGACCCTGCTCTCCTGTTCTGTGCAACTTTAACAAGCAGGATCCAGAGGGTTTAGACAAGTATTTGACGCCAATCTTGACACTCTTACCTAAAGTACACCACCTGGCACGTTCCTTAAGCTCTCATTAGAAGGTCAGAAAACTCTGAGGCTACTTAATAACAAACGAGCCCACAAAGTCATCTTCATTTACCCTACTGTGTTCTACTGCTGAGTAAGATGGACAGCAACTGGCATAATAATACATAACAGGAGTTTAAGAACAACATCACCCACATTGAGTCGGAGCAGTATCTTTAATAATTCCTCAAGCGAAGCCTGCACGCTGTTCACGTGATGTACACGACTGACCAGACCATTCTTTCAACTGCAGACACCTCCTCCCCAGCACTGTACAAGGGGAACCTTCGCAAAGAAAATTAATGATTTACATGATCCCAGAGCCTCATCAACCTCTCATTTCGTCGCAGGGCACAGGTAAGACACGCTGGGTGAGTAAACTGAAGCCTGCACTGTCACTTACCCATTTTACACCTACAGAAAATAACTAAAGTATCGATTGAAATCTACTTTTTCCAGGAGTAATACATTGTATTTCCTACTCCCTGCAATGGTGACACAGGTCCTTGCAGCATGATTTACCTCCACAACCTCAGCATCAAAACCCTGCAGATAAACTCGCACAATGCCACCGATTTCTACCACACATTCTTCAGAGCTCCACACGCGGAGTTCAGAATATGCAGATGTGCACTTCCAAGTGCATATTTCAGGTTTTGGACCTTAAACAAACTGTACGTCATTGTTCCCAAAGCAGAGCTTTCCACAGGGGAGTCCAACATCCCCATAGTCCAGCCCGTTAGGACAATAAATGGTTTACAGTGTCCTTCCGTAAAGCGTAATTTTCACTTCCCATAAACCTTCAGCCTGCATTCCACAAGGAGCTGAACATTATTCTTCCACTGAACACCACAGCTCTCCAAAATGAAGAGAAAAAGTTCTTCTGACCCCATCTCAGGGAAAAAAACTTCATTATATGCTGCGGTCAGAACAATTCATACTACAGTTCAGTTTTGGGAAGTTACTTTTGGCTAAAGCAATTATTTGGGTAATTGTAAAGTTATTAAATGGTTTTACTAGACTAAATATCAAGATTACGAATCATTTGGTTTAATTCTGCTTAATAAGCACTGTAGGCCATATAACCATTAGCATGGTTTCTCATTAGAACAAACAGCAGAGAGAATTCTCATTTCAGAAAGCACATTTTAAAACAGATTTTTAGCTTTAAAGTGCCCTGCTGCCATAGGTCAACTATAGCTACCCACACACAGCAGGATCTGCAAGGTCACGTTGTTTTAAAGGGCTGAGATAGAAAGGGCTAGAAAAGGAAAACCTGAGTTCTTTTACCTTGGTCAGCGTGGTACAGTTCCCGTAATCAATCTCATGAGAAAAACGGGTGACATTTAGATAAAGCACAGCCCGCGTGATACCTGCTGTAAACCTCAGTGTTTATAAGTAACTTATTGATAAAGAACATTGTTTTAATATCCTAACTGTACAGGACAATGTGCCGTGGTCATATTTTCCCCCGTGAAATGGCTCCTCTGAAATGAGATTTCCAACCTGTGCAACTGGATATGTGACTGAAGCAGCTATGATGAAAATTAAGATCAAGTTAGCTTGTATTGCTCAAAGGTACAAGGGAGTCGCTTCCCTCATGTTCAGAAACAGCTTTTTTATCATAAAAAGTCTAATAGTTAACAGCACAAAGCCATATTAAAAAAAAAAAAATGAAGTTTCAGTGCAATTAAAAGAGTCCAGGCTACACTGTGCATCCCAACGTGAACGTGATTCAGCATAAATTTGGTCACTGTCAAACATAAACCATCCGAGGTAATGACCCAAGTAAGCTAGAAAAACTTTGCTTTCTAGCCCATTGGTAAAGCTGATGGATACCACGCAGTTCAGTGCTTCTTTTTTTACAACTTTAAAGACTGAAATACTAGCAATGGCTGTCAAGTGTAAATAAATATTACACACAGAGCTGTTACAGCAACTTCCTTTGGTTTAGTATTTAACATTGCTGCATCACCCCAGCTCCAGAAACATGATGACTTAGCTCATGCCTCTCGTTGCTGTTTCTGCAACAGCCACAAAGCAAGACCCACACTTCTTCACCTTTTAGTTTTACAGTTTTTGGTGCTGGTTTCCACCCCCTCAGTTCTTTTCTAGAGTGAATTTCTATCCAGCAAAGGCAGGATGAAATCTGCATGTTTTGTCAGTGCTAGATCAGCTAATGGGAAAGATACAGCTGAAGCAACAGCAATGAAAACATCTCCATAAGCCAACTAATTCTTCCCAAATCAATCCTGAAGCACAGAACAAAAGGCATTTGCTGTTTACCCAAGTGTCATACAGTTCCAAAATTACTTTAATTCTTTTTCATCCCAATTTTATTATTGGTTTGTCAGGCATATTTACAGAATCTATCACAAAGCCATTGAGTAAGCAGGCTGAATCCAGCCAGGATGTTTCACCATTGCAACTAAGCAAACCTTAAGGTATCCGAGTACAACAGTATTAAGAATTTGCTTTTCTTAGTAGCCTCTAAGAAGACATTTTCTGCACCTTGCCTCATACTACCACCAACAAGCAGGACAAAATAATCTCTGCTAAAATAGATTTGGTGCTCAATTTATGCATCTACCTCAGAGTTCAGGTATCACAGAATTATTCCTTCGCATTAGATGTGATCCTCAGTTTCAGAATCCCAAGGATTTTGGTGGAAGCACAACACAAAGCTGGTAGAGGCCGATGAGAAGATATGCATGAGAGGTCCAGTCTTCTCCCTTGCAGTACTTGTGGTTCCTCTGCATGTTCCTCTCAGCTTGTACAATAAAGGCAGACTGGTTAATTTTTACTCCAGTTTTACACTTTTATTTATTGTGTGAACACAAAGAATTCATGTCCGTTGTTGTGCACACGTTACCCGAGATTTGCTCTCTTGCCAGTAAGGAATAACTTGCTTGATAAAATTTACCAAAATGAGAAGATTACTTACATTTTCCCACTAACGGTACAGAATGGGTAGTTTTATTGTTTCCTCTTCATTAAGCAACGCTTAGAGGAATTTGGGGTGGGCAAAGTTAATTTTCTTTTAGCAAGCTAATATGGTTCCTATAAATGAAAATAAACATTTGCATTGACATGCTCAAAGGGGTTTTCCATCATTCCTTTTAATCAACTTCCAAAATATGCTCAATAGAGAACATCAGATTGGATCCGATTTCTGCTATATCTCTTGGAACAAAAGACTCGAGCAGGCACACATCTTTTCAAAACACTTCTATTCCATAGCTCTGCCTCCATTTTAGATGACAGACAAAGGGAGTAAATGCGAATATAACACCTTATCAAATAGACGAAAAGCAAACCCGAAGTCCGGGCGAAAGGCGCAGATAAACCCAGGAAGTGCTACCACCAGCTGCAACCACCGGAACAAAGGAAACAATGACAGACCCCACTTTCTTGAATTTCTTATAAAAATTAAACTGAGGAAAGCAAAAAAAAAAAAAAAAAAAAGGAAGAGTTGTCTGTTTTTCACGCAGGCTGTGGCACAAACGTTTACTGTGCCCTTTCGGGGTTTCTCGCGACACTCCTCAGCACTAGATGCTCCCACTAACTTCAAGCCTGGCCGTGAGGCGCTGGGGCATTTTCTAGCGCCACGCAGAGCCGGCGGGGCCGCGCTCCGTCCCACGCGCGGGACGGGCTCCCGCTCCACCTCACGCCCCCAGCCCGCGCCCGGGGCAGCCGCGGTGACACCCGCGGTGACACCCGCTGCGCCCGCCCCACGCCGAGCGCGGCGAGGGCTGAGGCGCCGCTTCCCCGCCGCGGGCTCAGGCCTACGGAAAGTGCCCGCGAGGATCCTGAAGTTCACCGAAAACAAAAGCGACACGAACACGCGTGGGGAGGGGGGTACCAGCGCGGAAAGGCGACGCTCGGCTGCTCCCGCAGCCCCAGCCCATCGCCTCGGGCCTCGCTCCGCCCGCCCCTCCCCGCGCCCCCGGGTCCCCGGCCCGCTCCCCCCGCCGCCGCCCCGCCGGGGCTTTCCCCGCCGCCGTGACTCACTCCGGGAGCCGCTCGGCCCCCCCGGCCCCCGCCCCACGGCCCAAGGGCGGCGGCCGGTACCTGTAGGCCAGGGACATGCACTCGAAGAGCTTCGTGAGGGAGGCGTCGATGCTGAGGCGCCCGCCGGCCCCGCCGCCGCCGCGGGCCGCCCCGAACTGGTAGGTCTGGCACGTCTGTTCGTTGACCGTGTCGAAGTCGTAGCCCTTCTTGGGCGGGTGCTCGCTGTGCGGCGACGAGACCATGAAGTGGCCCGAGTGGATGATCTGGGGGCCCGGGGGCTGCCCCCGGCGCGGCCCGCACCGCCGCCCTCCGCCCGGGGAGGCGCCGCCATCGTCCGTGTCCGACGAGTCCTCGTCGGGCTCCGTGCGGGGGGACAGCGGCCCCGCCGCCCCGAGGAGCTGCGCCGGCCGCATGAACACGTCGGCGGCCATGGCCCCGCTGCCGCCAGCCGCCGGCCGAGCCCGCCGCCCGCTCTGCGCCGCCACCGCCCCGCTCCGCCCCGCTCCGGCCCCCGCCGCCCCGCCCCGCTTCAAGGCGCCGAGCGGCCCCGCCGCCGCCCCGCCCCCTGCGCGCTCCCGCCCGCCCGCGGGAGCGAGCCCGGGCCGCCGCTCCCCGGCCCCGGCCCCTCAGCAGAGCGCCCTTGCCGCCCCGAGGCCGCTTTCCCTCGCCACAGGCCACCGCCACCCTCGAGGCAATGTCACCTCAGGTTGCCGTCACCCACCTCAAAGGGCACTGGAGAACATGCCCAAGGGTGTCCGCCCTCAGTGAACGTGCAGCCCGCCAGCGCCTTGGAGGCTGCGTTTCCTCAGGGCAGCCCCGAGGCCACCTTCTGTCACCCCACTGCCCTTTAGTCACAAGAGAGCTCCCTGAGAGGAAAGGCAGGACCATCCTGCCCTCTCCCACACCCCCAGAACCAGACGGTTCTTGGCTACGAGCGACACCCACCATGTCTTACCTTCTCTTACACCACTGTCAACCATGAAGCTGAGAAAGGGCCCGGGGAGGCTGTGGTCACTCACACAAAACCCTGCATGTCTTAGCAATACACTTAGAAAAACACCCAATAAGCTTAAGGGACTCCCGTGAACATGAAAAAATGCAGAGGACAGCCCAGAACTGGCTGAAAGATGTTGATGAGACATCCCACGTACCTGCCCAGGGGCGTGTGGAAAGTGAGCACGGCTGTTCAGGGGAAAAAAAGATCAGATTTCATCCTTCTCAAAAGCGTAACAGAAGCAACATACCTCTAGGTCAAGATGAAAGTGCAGCGATAGGGCCGGTAGATGTGTTAGTATGGGGAGAGAACAGCAGCTTAAAGCACAAAAGCCTGTGTATGTGCATATGGATATCCAGAGTCAAAAGATCTCTAGCTTGCCCTGTGGAGCAAACCTCCATCACCAGGAGAGCAATTATATTCCAGGTGGCACACTCCAAAGCATTTATACTAAATTGCGTATATTCTCTCAGTTCTAGGACCTTATACTTAAAAGAAAAAACAAACCAACCAACCAACCACCAAGCTCTTCTACACAGTCATCCTCAGGAGGGAAAAAAATCCCGTTAAATTGCCACATGCTATTTTTTCCGCTTTGTAAAACCGGAAATAAGATCAAGGGAAAACTCGAGGGATAGAGAATGAAAGTCTCGGGCACAGACAGAAGAGGCATTCCTGCAATATCAAAATTATACCCTTGCAGAGATGTAACACTGTCAATTAGAGAGAATGAAATAAAAGATGGATCACTGTGTTTAGGGGCAGACTGATAGGTCAGATACTTCCCCACAGATGAAAGGAGCAGTGAGGAATGGTCACATCACATGAGGGCTCTTAGAAATCTTTAAAAATGAAGAGCAACATTCAGCTGTTAGTCAGCATCTCATATGACTCAAATTCCTAAGAAAAGACCATAGCAATATTTAGCTTCAAAGCTGGTTATTGTTACCTTAAGTTGTTGCTTGTTATTAAAAAGCCATGTTTTGTCCCAGCAAAGCATTCTGATTCTTCTAATGGCAAAAAAAGCAAAACATTTCAAAACAACATCCGTAGTTTTACAATGTCTATTTTAAATCTGACAGGTAGTTTGTTAACAGCACCTGAACAAAATTAAACAGCACAACCACCCATCGATAGCACTGTCTACAGTACTTCCATGACAACGGCCTGTACATTTACCTCACAAATCTATAAGCAAGCCGCACTTGCTTCTGTGTGCAAGGAGGGACAACTTGTTAAACTCAGGTGGCTTGGTAGCAATGCAATTTTCTAAGTTACCAGCACACCAAACCATCATTTAAAATAAAAGTAGCTGTCTTGGGCTATAACAAACATGTGATGCAGGTCAGGGTTTGCTCCTGTCATCTGCAGAGCAAATACTGCAGGTGCAAGATGTAACCCTTAAAATAAATCCAGTGATTTCGAGGACAGAGCTCTTGGTTTGCCTTTTTTAAGATCAGCATTGAGGTCAAGACCCCCAGTTATCCTTCACTCCAGAGTCAGGAATTCCAGGAGGAACAAGGAAACACTAAGGGGCCACAGCAGTGTTTTCTGAGTATACTTTTTCTTACTGTTTCTTTTCAGCAATCTGCAGTGCAAGGTGAAACACAGGCCACCATCGTTTGACGATGCTCCTTCAAAACAGGCTTTTTAGCAGAGAAGACATTTACCAACCTAAAATTCAACTGTAACATGCACAGAGCAGAGAAGCATTCAAGCTGTTTAAAAACATACACCTGCGGTAACACTCCACAACACTTAGCGGTGAGATATTATCCTCCTGAATCTGCAGACAGCAAGATAAGCATTCCCATTTTGATGAGGCGCAAGAGCTCCAGGAATCTCGCTCCCAGCCAACCCCTCACCGCCGGGCCGGCTCTGCCCGTCCCGCTCCCAGGCAAACCACAGCGAGCCTCCCGCCCGCCGCCCGGCCCCAGCCCAGCCCGCTCGCCCCGGCCGCGCTGCCGCCAGCCTTACCTGCTATGGGGCCGCTCCTCCTTACATCCTCTTTTCTACTTCTGTTCTCTTCTCTCTTTCCAGTTCCATCCTATATATCACTACCTTATAGAAGTTTGCTCATTTAATCCAAAAAGAAAGAAAAACAAACCAATGCACGCAACCCAACTAACTAAAAATGGGTACTTTTCTTCCCAGGTAAACACATTAAACTGGTTGATAAGAGGATGCCCCGAGCACCCCAGTAAATGCGAGCGAGGCAACACAACGGAGCCAGGAGCAGGCGAGCGGTGAGCCAGAGTGGTTCAGCTGCCTGTGGAACCACAGGCCACTTTGGGACAGAGCACATAGAACACTAAAAATAAGCTGGACACTTTATATCCATCCTGAATGTAAAGAATCTTTCCAAAACTTTTCCCCTTGCTAGCACTGGACTCCATACAATGCCATCCCCAACGCCGATTTAAATTACCACAACGCATAAGCTGAGCACCAAGCCAACACTAAGCACCTTAAACTACCGAGTTATTCTGCAGATTGCTGTAATTACATTGGCCACATCTATTTGTTTGCTGTTGTTGCAACAACAAACTGCCCCCGCCCTGCTACAATATCAAGAAACCTTTGGTCCACTCAAAGGTAAGTAATTTTACACATTACCAAATGAGACAACACCATAGAATGGACATTTTAAAATACCATTTATAAAACCAGAAATTTATTGTAATTAAAAAAAAAAAAACAAACTGAGATTAAGTTTCTTGATAAAATCATTCACACGGCATTCATGTTGTGATTTTTTATTTTATTTTTGAAATGAAACCATTGTACATTGTACAAACCATAACTACCGATGGAATAAATAAGTGAAAAATTATACTGCTGTACAACACACACACACACAAATCATAAGATGAAAAACAATTAGGTATTGAAGAAAACAAAATTCTTTACACCTTCTAACAGGCCCTTAGATATAAAGAACATTCCAAAACATGACAATGTTTATGTATGAAGATAGCCACCCAAAACCAATATTTTATACTGCCTTGTTGATTATTTTTTTGTTGTTTTGTAAGTGCCAGCACTTTTTTGGAATGTTTAACAACTACTTTCCCAAGCATAAAAATTCCAAGGAATAGTTCTGCTATAAAATGTTTGGCTGAGTAAATCGCTTATTGGGAAGGCCTTCCCGCGTGTTCCACAAACTCAGCTGATTTACTTGCTTGCTTCTATTTTTTTCTTTTTTTTTTCTTTTTTTTTTAATGATTTTTTTTTCTATTTTATGTATTTGTAACTGAAGCTCCAACATTCAGCATTGTAGCAAGGAAGCACTTCTTGATATTTGCACTATTTCTAAAACATTAGCTGTATGAGAACTTTCAGTCATCTTGAAGAAAATTACATCTCTCCTTCTGCTCCACGTCTCAATGCTTTCAATAAACCCTTTTACAGTGAGTTCATAAAACAAGTTTCTGGTAGAGATAGGTCCAAGCCAAAAAAAAGCTGGATTTATATCTGGTTTCAAACCTCAGGTTGATTTGAATTCCATGTTCTGGTTTGGTCCCATCTGTACTTTCTGGCATTAAAATGTGTTTAATCACATCCGTTGGCCCATAAATGTTATCAGGCACTTCAAAAAAAGACTAATAACAGTCTTATACACTATTTTGGATTTCTTCATACCAGATAATGTCAAAGTCTCTTCCCTTAGAGACTGACAATAGCAGGTCTAAGGAACCCAAATCTATCTGCTTGTTCAGTTGTCTGTTGTCACTAGAATCTCTGGTTAAAAAAACACAAGTTCTGAATGTATTCTGTAGAAGCTGTAAATAAAGCGTTACTACTCCAGAAATAAAGCCTCTAGGAACATGGTTATGATGCCTTGTCGTGTAAGCCACAGAACAATGAACAGTTCTGAGCAGAAGCCACAGGAGAGAAAAGGAAGTTTATAATTAAACCTGTTGATGTCAATAATGCCAATAAATGCTTCTATCTAATGAAAAATTTGAGGTATTTTTAGTGCTATTTATATATTTTATTTCTTTCTAAAGTACAGGAATTAGTTTCTAAACGAAAAGTCTATTTACTCCCTTGGAAACATCTACAAAATGAAAATTAAAAGCTTGCCGCGATGCACCTGAAGAGAGGGATTAGTAAACATGACTACTTGTCAAAGGTGGCATCAGAGTTGGTTTGTTTTAGCATTAAAACCAACAAAAAGTTAGTAAATCAAAAATATTTTAAAGTTTGAATCTTTCTAGATTTGCCCATTTAATATATCAATAGAACTTCTCACAAAATATCACTTAAATCTGAATGTAATATACATACAAATCAATCGTCATTGACCAGTTATCCACATTTTAGGCATACACACAATTCAAGAGAGAATTCTACTGTTTCATTGCATATAATTGTGCAAATACAGTTTTTTGGCTCCTCATTTCCTTATTTTCAGAATGTTAATGGACTTCATGATCAGACCAGAAATCCCAAAAACCTCATTACGGAGCAGACTGTTTCCGTGAGTGATTTGTCATCCAATTTTATTCAGTTAAAATCCCAATTCTTTTTATATTTCAACAGAAAGGAAAAGTTCTGAAACTGAGTTTTGTACGTTATTTGGAGTTCAATCCCACGACCGCCTTCCAGAAGGTCCGTACGGCTCCCACTCCTCCCTCCGTTCCCTCCCCAAACTTCCCCACCTCTTTTTCCATAATAAAGTGGTAATTGCAAACCCAATACAGTAGTCTAAGTGCAAGCCATTTTCACTATTGGAGAATTCAGAAATAAATAAGCTTAATGAAGAGCTAATTATGAAAAATGTATCAACTGGAAGCAATTTTTTTATTATTATTTTAAAAAGTATTTACAGTTCTTAGCTTACAAACTATATGCAACCATTTTCAGAGCTGTGAGATCATATTTTAAGTTACAAGTTCCATCTCCCACACAAAGCGAAGACAGACTAAGGGCCCGATCCAGCAATACAGATGTACGTATGGATGTACATACGCGCACGTGCGTACTGAAGCGAGAAATAAGCGGTTCCTGCCGACACCGGGTGTTTATAAGTGGGAGCTCACCCTGGAAGTACAAAGCTGACCGCACTTACAGCCCGAAGAAGACGGTTCTGCGCTTCTACACGCCGTGAAATTGAAGGGAGTTGCACCCACTTCGTGCCTTTGCATCAAGTTTAGCGCAAGCACGCTAAAGAACAGAACATTTCTAACAATGATGTCGGGAAACAACAAGGCTTATTTACAAGACTTGCTGAAAGAAAGAAAGAAAGAAACCCCCAATACAGTATTAACCTGGAACACAGAAGTAAACATCTTCTAAAGAAACAACACAATGAAATCCAGTTCAGTGAAAACATGATATCAAAAAAGACCAATTTAAATGAATTCACTGTGCATCAATCCCTTTGATCCTATTTATGTACATAGTGGAACTTTTCTGTAAAGCAAGTTGTACCCAGTACAGATATCTGGACCTAATACGTAAGTATTTTAACTGCTGTGTTATAGTATATATTCAGATCTGGACTATAAATGGTGAACAGATCATGTTAACTTCTGATGAAGTTAAGTATTTAGAAGACCAAATTTACAGTTGCGAATGCCATGCATTCAATAAAAGATCTCCACTATAGCTGCTAAAATAAAATATCAAGCTCCTTTTTCTCCTTGGACTCCAAGAGTGAAAATGGCTTCCTGATCTGTATTTGTTAAAAATTTAAGCACCAGGGATTTAAAAATTAAAAACAAAACAAAACAAAAAAAAAAAAAAGAAAAAGCCTTACTACATGGCATTATACAAACATAGGCCACTTTGTAAAGGAGACAGTTGCAAAACAACTTTTAAAAGTTAGCACTGTTTTCAGAACACAAGGCACAAAACAAAAGCAGACATCACACCAGAACAATGAACTTCACATGAAAGCTAATACCTGACCTGTACCATCCTTAAATATCTTACAATGTTAAATAGAGAAATGAAAAAAAAAATACAGCAGCAACATAATTGTAATTTTGACTTTAGAAACAGTGCGTAGACCCCTCCTGAGTTGTTTACTCCAACCATTTCAGAGACAGTAACTTAAAAGTTCTCAATGTTTGTTTCACAGGAAAAAGTTTTCAGTGTCTGAGAAGTTAAACCTTTGTTAGGCTTTCTTGGATTTTTGCTTGGTAACTTGAAAAGTTAGGAGTTCTGTCCTCATCCAAGAGAAGATGCTTAAGTAAGGTTGTTCTATAATTAAGCCCACTGATGTACCTTACATAAAAACTGACCAGAAAGATCTATAGTCTAAATCTCTTCAACATTTTGTTGGGAAGCCTCTACTTTCATCTTTTTAGAAGGTGGCACTCCTTCAGAGTCCTTAAGGAGGGGGAAAAGAAAAACAACCACATTATCATTGCATTGAATTTCAGGCACCATAAACATCAAACAAAAACCACGAAGAAATTCCCTGGCTTGTCATTTGTAAAATACAAAGCAACCCTGCATGTGAGAATGACATGACCAAGTGCATTTGCTTCCTGAAATCACTACTTACAAAGATGCTGAAGGGAGTGGAGCATCTCCCATGTGAGGAAAGGCTGAGGGAGCTGGGGTTCTTGAGCTTGGAGGAGACTGAGGGGTGACCTCATTAATGTTTACAGATATATAAAGGGTGAGTGTCAGGAGGATGGAGCCAGGCTCTTCTCGGTGACAACCAGTGATAGGACAAGGGGTAATGGGTGCAAACTGGAACACAAGAGGTTCCACTTAAATTAGAGAAGAAACAACTTCTCAGTAAGGGTGACAGACACTGGACCAGGCTGCCCAGGGGGGTTGTGGAGTCTCCTACTCTGGAGACATTTGAAACCCACCTGGACACCTTCCTGTGAAACCTCATCCGGGTTTTCCTGCTCCGGTGGGGGGATTGGACTGGATGAGCTTTCGAGGTCCCTTCCAATCCCTGACATTCTGTAATTCTGTGATCTTACCTCAACATCTGAGCACTTGTTGTTGTCTACAGACAAAGGGCAAAATTCTAGTGCTGGGCCCACAGCGAATATTCCAAGCAAGAGTCTTGATGCATCGTTATACCCAGACTTCCCTCAGCTCACGTTAGCTTACGATTTAATGTTAACACAACTGGAGTACAACCCACACCCAGCGCACACTGATTTCCTCCCGCTGCAGCCAAAGCAAGCTCTGCAGGACGGAACACGCAAGGTTTGGAAAGCGCGAGGTGTGCGCTGGAACAAGCCAACCACCCACAAGGAAAAGCAACGGACTGAGCTGCGCTCTGCCCGCAGATCTCGGCAATTTATTAACGTGAAATTTTAATATTCCCTTACAAAACTAACAGAGACTGGTTTAGGAAACTGAGAAGTAAACCAGACCCATCTAGTTTTACTGTCCAAATTATGTGACATGCAAGAAGACAATCCAATTAACCACAAAACCAGATACATCTAATAGTCTATGGCTGCTTTACTGTCATCAACTTTGGAAATAAGTCTAAATACACAACTGGCCTCCTTACATTTGCTTTTTGGTAAAAATCCTCTTTTCCAAATTCCAAATAACTGGGCTTTTGCGCTTAAAGTTACCTGAGAGTTTTTAGATGCCTCTGTAATTATATCGTTTTCTCCAGAGGATTGAATTTCTGCTTTCTCTGAACTATTCACGGAATTTTCCATTGAAGACTGTGAATTCTGTTCATCAGAGGTATCTGAAATGTCAAGAAAGAATTTTAAGCCAACAAATGAAAGCATTCAGCAGGAACTTTTAGGATGCCTTCTCATTAGCAACATCCCAAACGCATCAATTTCACCCACATGTAACCATTACCAACAGCATGTGTGACAGTATCAATATAATGAACTAAACAGCATCCAGTGGCTGGGCTCAGTCCCTAGAGGGAGCCAAGCTCCTGCACACCCTGCGACACAGAATCACGTCAACACTATTAGCAAACAAGTTTCAACATAAACATTGCAAACGGGACGACCTCAAGGAAACTTCCTTCAAACCAAAATGAAAAACAGGTACAAAAAGGGCTGAATTGTGATTTGGAAATTCAGCTAGCTAGCTTAACCATTAAGGTTGCAGACTTTTTAATTCTAGTGCATACTCATGGAGAAGTCTTCCAGCTCCTTATAGCTCTTACATGCTGCCACTTTTCCTGTTTGTTTGTTTGATTGTGGGGGTTTTTGTTTGTTTTTAAATCCTTCTCTTTCTCTCTTAAGGCAAGATTTACAGAGGACTCAGGGTTAAAGCATATGAATATTTTTCTAGTGTACTGTACAAAAAGCATCACAGGCGTTTCTGAAAGCTTCTCAGACTGAATTCAACATGAAGTGACACCTGTGATGAGCAGTCTCAAAGATCACATTCAGCACACTCGGACAGAATCATCTTCCTTTCCATGTCTCACCAGAAAAGCATGTTCCTACTGATAAAGAAACAAGTCCCGAGGGTCAGAAGGAATTTCAATTACTGTTGTGGATGTCTCGGCACACATTGCAACTTGGGCTAAGGAGCACTGTGATCCGCACATCTTCTCAGTACAGGAAAACACCTCGAGCTGCTCTGGTCTCTTCCAGGTGCCGCTGACAATCCCCACTCACTGGGCAAGGGGATCCAGGCTCCGAACGGCATGGCCCTGAGCTATCCCGGTGCCTGTGATGACTTGTATGCCTATCAGAATGTCCTGAATGCACCTGTTTTCTTTAAGAAGTCCATAGGAGGCATTTCTGACCCTCCAAACTGTCCCCTGGCCTTAAGAAACCTCCCTGATATTGGTGTAGTAACATGAGACAGACATACAAGGTCATTAACTGTATCCTGCTGAATAGTGTCACAATTCCAGGGGTTTAATTGCTCATAACTCTTCAGTAGATAAATAATTATTTCATAAATTTTTAAACATGGCATATAACCAATAGAAAAAAATACATTAATAACATGTATTTTTTGCCATTACCTCTCCCTTTCATCTTCTAGCAACTGGCTCTGGAACTATTCCAGAGAACTTGGTATGATTGTCCCTGAAACTAAATTTAGTCCGAGAAGCACGTACACTATGTCACAGCTTCACACAAGGGGGTTCAGACAATGTCAGACCAACGAGTAAATCCTCACTGTTCACCATGACCAAAAATGTTAGCTGAGATTTTCTTTGAAGGATATGGTGTTCTGATTTATTCCTATTTGGTGACGACTCAGTTGTCAAATTTTAACCCCAATTAACAATGACGACATTTAACATACTTAACCATTCTGGTATTACCAAGATAAAAGCTCTAAATTTAAATTGGTTAGTGCATCTACTGAGCTAAGAACTAAATCGGGAGGGTGTAATTTAATTGCTTTGCTATGGGAAGAATTCTGCAACCAAATCATTAGAATGGTGTTAGGGACATCTTTTATCTGTTATCATAGGATGAAAAAAGTTACAGTCCTGAGAATATAAATACAGGGCACGTTTCAATTACCCAAAATAACATTTAAAGAGTGAGGTTCGGAACAATCTCTTAACCTATACATACTTTTAATCTGTGTGCAACTGCAATGTAATACTGTAACACTTCTTTTTCCTCTCTGAAAACACCCTGAATGTCAATCTGACCTTTCCAGCTGCACGGAAGGATCACCGGTAGGCCAGACAGATTATGGCCCATTTTCTCATAAGTGCTGAGAATCCAAAACGATTTATTTTGAATTGTTATTATTCAGTTCTTAAAACAGATAAGCAAATAAATGATGCACTAAAGGATAACATTTTTTGTTTGGCTCTGAAGATGGTGTTTTCAGCTCACCTTCTGAACCAGGCTGCTCCTTCGCTTCTGCCTGAGTTTCGTCAGACTTGACTTCAGTGCTGTCTGCTTGTGTTGACAAGTTCTGTTCTGGTGCTGGACTGGAATTACTACTGTTCTCTTGTTTTATTGGAGAAGCATCAGCTATTGAACTCTGGTTGCTGTTGTCATCTATTAACAAAAAAGGTAAAAAAAAAAAACACCTAAAACTAATTTGACAAGATAAAAAGCACACCTTAATCCTTCCATATTTTCCCTATATTATTCCCTGATAACACAAGATACAGTCTGGCTCATTGGGGATCCAGTCCAAGCATTTAGACCAGCACTACATCTAACTTTTTTCCACACCACCACAATTTTTGCTCTTGCAGCCTATGTTGTAATAGAGGAATTTTCTAGAAGTTAACAAAAATCAGAAAAGGTGCTCTAACTAATATTATACAATAAAACCAAGAGTGTCTAACTCAGATCTCTTCCAAATGAACCCCATGAAGGTAAAATATAACATCCAGTCTCAATGCCAATAGTTTCTAAGGGAAAATTGTCCAGAATATTCTCTAGCCTCCAAAAACTTGGATCACAGTAACTTTCTGCAGCACAGATCGTGTCTCTGTAGTTAACAGGAAATACTCTGCCCGAACCCTCTTCCTGTGATACATGATAAAAAAACCGAAGTATTATATTCACCTCACAGATGGGAGAAACAAGACTTAAGAAAATTAAATGATGTGACCAAGGTAAAAGCTCAGAAGTTTGAAACAAATGAAAAATTAATCCAGATCTGTGAAAATCCTGCTCGATCCTTTAATTGCCAGACAATACTCGCTCTGAACACCGCAAAAAATAACCAGGAGGCAACGCAAATAAAAATGAAATTAAAAAATTACAACCCACTAAAAAGAGAACCCCTGTTCTCGGTTCAAATAGTGCTGCATTTTCAGCCATAATTGTTATTCAAACACCTAGAAGGTAAAAAATTGTACAGAGCTGAGCCGTGCAAGCTCCTCTGTAATAAACACCAGCTTAACACTCAACAATTCACACTTAAAGAGAAAAAATCATCTAATAGTACCAGAGTGGCAAGCAAAAAAATGTTCTATTAACCAGTTAATTTCATCAAGCTGAAGCCAAAGGAAGACAGCAGAGACCCAGAGCTCGCTGCCCTGGCGCTCACACACCGAGGCCTGACTCACCTACCGAGTTAAAAAGTACAAAACCTGCACAAATTTTAGCAGGTGCCACTGAGGTCTTTTGGTTCTTCAAGAAGCAAACTCAACAGAATTACTACTTCACCCGAGTGTAGTATTTTGAATGATAGATATTTCTATTTTTATTTTCATTTTAGCTCCACTATCATTTTTTTACCCACACAGCCCAAATACAAATGGCATTTAAAAAACTGTCAGTACATCCACACAAGTCCAAGGTGCCAAATGAGTATCTGTTTTCACTTCTAGGCGGTACTTTCAGAGCAGGGCCAGCGGGGCTGACGTCCCACTCACCATGCATGTCCATCATCCCTGGAGAGGAGCTGTTCTCTGGAGTGGTCACTTCAGAGCCAGATTTTTCATCTTTACCTTTCTTCTTATTCTTATTTTTCTGAAAAACAAGAGTTACCACGAACAAATGATACTATCACCACAAAGAGAAATCCATGTTGCAATATAAAACCCTTCCCACTCATTGCTTCTGAAAGCATCTCAC
The DNA here is from genome assembly GCF_964273445.1 of Streptopelia decaocto. Lineage (NCBI taxonomy): Eukaryota > Metazoa > Chordata > Aves > Columbiformes > Columbidae > Streptopelia > Streptopelia decaocto. Next base: position 4,507,506 of record NC_138670.1, on the reverse strand, counting down.
TTAATTTCAAGTGAGAAATAAACCCAAGGCAATAATCACTGACATTATCAATAATGTATTAGCCCAAATAACTACAGGCTGTTTTTCTCACTGTATTCTTCGTGACACAAAACACTAGGATATATAGGTTTTTATCCAGAAATAAGTGTGTTAGCACTTAAACACATTTTTCATCTTCAAACAACTGCACAATTTTTGTAAAAAGTACAAAATTTCTCAATCATACCCCTCATTCTACAAAGAGGGAATGGATCAAGTGGCTTGTTGGAACTGAGGCAGAGAACTTGGGAGGTGCTGGCTGCTAACTGTGTACTCCGTCCAAAGAGCTACAAAAGCAAGGTCAGAACAATCTCTGCTGCACCAGGAGAAGGGAAGAACAATATCGCTGACCAGCGACAGGGCTACCACTCATGACATTTGCAATTTCTGAGCTGGTAACTCTGCTCACTGTACAGTTTATGCACATCCACTGCTACAAAACTAAATACGTTCTCCCCTCCAGATCAGAAAGCTTGTAGAATACACCTAGACAACATGTGTGCACGCACAACAGGAATGAGAACAGATCTAGAATTTTTAAGCTAGAGACAGTTTTTTACCTCTTTCTCAACGACTAACACTGCAGAAACCTCCTACTTCTCTACAATTCATGCTGCTTCTTCATTAAAACTACAAGATGAATTAAGAAAACCCAGACTGGCCTAAAACAAAGCGCATAAGCAAGACAGTGCTGCACAAACAATAGGTCACGACACGCTCCTGACCGAAGGGCAGTATGGACTGCATGCGGTAAAACAAAGGAGGAGACAGTGGCATCCATCACATGGAAATCCGCGCCTGCTAACGGATGCAGCATTTGCAATTAAGACGTGATGTAATTGGTCTCGTAGGAGAAAAAGCAGCTGCGCTGCTTTTGGAGGATCCTGCGTGCCCGCTCAGAACACAATTAAAAGCCTGACTCTAGGAAGAACGCTCGTCAATCCATCCCATTGGATAAGACAGTGACCTCCAACAAGGGGAGGAACTAAAACCACAATCAAATATTGTCTAAGACTGCAGAAGTTCAACATGTGATACCCGGAAGGACTATTCCCTCTATTTTAAACAGATTATTAGGCTTATTTTAAAATTGTATTGTTACTTCAGAGAAGCCAGATTTTATTCCCTAATATGTGTAACAGAGGTGAAAGCACGTGGACTTCTTTACCTTTGCAAAATGAAAGTTCAGAGGAGACATAATCTCTCTCAGGTTTGAGCTTTTTTCTTTTTAAAGGTTTTTTCTTTTAAAGGTTTAACCATCAAAGTGGTGAGGTTCTACAACAGCCTTCCAAAACTAGGAGGAGGAAAGAGCCTAGCTAATTCTCTAATTCCAGTTCAAAGAAATGTCAAAGTGGCTTAGGAACAACATGTGAAGGGGGAAGTAATCTAATTTGTATTCACTAAAATCAAAGAACTTCCATTTGAAACATAAAGCAGTAAAAAAGATCCCATTCTCCTGTTCTAGTAAAAAGTAAGTACACCGTCTGCTCCTTCACAGGTGAATGAAATCGGATTTAATACAAGTGCTCTCAGTTTCGGAGGACTTTCCTACCCCTACTTCAGTGTTCTGCACCAATTTTTGAGCAAAACAGCAGTGATGCACAGACGGAATACCTTCTCCACACAGTTGTAAACCAGCTACTTTCCTTTAAAGCTTCAGGCAGAAAGAGGGGAAAAGTAATTTATGTCTTAGCTTTCCCTCCCCGGTATTATGTTGGAGAAAGGTTTCAAAAATCAGTTTCAAGCCAACCGTGTAACAGTTATCTGAGAACTGATCCAAGCTGACTCCGGGAAGACTGACACCCACTGAACCATCACCATCACTTTCTGTAGAGATCAACGTTTTCCCTGGAGCATTTATATTCAAACACTTGCAAGACCCACACCAGCCTTAGCTTAAAAAGGCTCGAAGCAGAGAGAGCAAATTTCTTTTGACTGTCCCTAAACATCAGTGTCTACACCTCGGAAAAAAGCGAGATATCTGCAGGATACTTACATCATCGACTTTTGGTTCTGTTACTGGTACCCATTTGTAAATCCTTAGGGATGTGTCGCCAACTGTCACCCACTTCTTCTCCCTATAAAATCACAATGCAGGACAATTAAAGTTAAACTTCGGATTCAAAAGAAAGTGATCTACTATTGTAAGTTGTCAAGGATTTAAATAGGCTATTAAGTAGGATGATGTCTATTACATAGTCTTTAGTGCTGCATTGTGCAAATTGTTCTTTGCATTTCAAAAACTTGTTAGAGCACTGCTAACCTCCAGATTTCTCAGGGCTGTTACCTGACTACATGAAAAACTGCAGTAGCAGTAATAAGATCTGGATTAAAGATACAGTTAAGAAGAACAGCTACTGAAAATGCAGATTTAATGCCTACAATTTTCACTTAAGTTTCTAGACAGCAGAAGAGGTTTTAGACAGACCAGTGTGGTTTGATTGTCCTGAAGCTGTTTAATGGTATTAGAAATCTAAGTGCATTTTGACCAACTTAGGTTTATTTTGGGTAGAAATTTGCTGCTAGCAATTTAACGTTCACTCAACGCTCCTGTCAGGCAGCTCTGAAATTCTAGTCTTAGAACCAACAGCCTCATCGGCAGCAATATGTGCCGGGATGCAGAATTCAGACTCTGGAGAGTCACACCGGTAAATTGTGAAGGAAATCTGGTTGGAGGGGTCACGCAGTCACAGGGATGGAAAGGATGCTGAACACTTAAAGGATGAATTCCTTGAGCCCTTTACATCAGAATATTAAAGGAATGTCCACAGTGCCAGAGAAATTTAATCACAATCCTGTGATCAGTTTTCAGGTCACAGATTACAACTGCTGGTTTGGAATATAGCTCTGCAAATGGATCGATTCAAAGTTAACAACGAAGACCGATTCCATTAAAAATTCAGGAACATCTGAAATTAATTTGGCACGAGATCTCAAGCATTCTTCTTTTTAAAAAACATATTTAAATAATAGATTTGAGATCCAGTTACAGTTAAAAAAAACAAAACAATCCTTGCAGGATGGGAGAAGCTGGATGTGACTCCAAATACATATGTGATCGCTCCATTTTTAGAAAGGGCTTCCAGAATCAAAAGCAGCCACATTGTACAAATGCCACAAACATCCTCCTGACTATTTGTTTAGCTACTAAAGCAAATCTTACTTGTTCTCCCTTTGGAGAAGACACTTTCCTATCTAAGAAACAAACCAAAAAAAAAAGGCAGCTTTATATGTGATTTGATAAGATTCTTTCCACAAGAATCTTTTAAATCAAGCACAAAACTATTTCAGATTAATTTCTTTCCTACGGCTCTTCTTGGAGCAGTTTCTCCTCAGTGTGTTTAGATACATCCCCTTGGGTATGCTGGACGGCTAAAGTACGTCAAAACCCCATTTTACGCTGATATGGAGCTCTAATGCTAAATGTGATAAAAATGACCACAGAGATGAGGGCATGTCAATAATGAGAGTGTACTTAATTTTGAAGGGATGACCATGATATATAAATATATATATATTTTAATGATACAAGACAAACTAAACTTATTTCTACTTAAGAAAATCTTTGAAATTATGGAAATAAAACCAGCTGGGGTTTTGTTTTGGGTGTAGAGAGAGGTGAATAAATGCTTTAAAAAAATAAATCAAGATTTTAGTCTTTTCCTACAGCAAAATATTACTTAGAGATGCTGCACTGGAAAACCAAAAGTTCAAGATACCTGTTAGCATCTCAAAGCAGCCTCACACAGCATCTTCACTGGACAGACTGTAGAACACAGGAGGAAACCTATATTAGTAACTTTTTCTTTCTAGTATTAAAGTTAGCCCTGACATTTTAATTCTTTTGAGCTTCTTAAACACCACTTTAAATATTGATAACCCTCAGCTATAGGGATTTTTTTACTGAACTCAATACACAGTAATTCAGACAACAATGGGAATAAGGATATTTTTGTGATGGAAGCACATCGACATCCCAGTCCTGCAAACACTTATGGCTAAAAAGAAAACCCAACATCACACTGCTATTATTCAAATATTTTACAGGTGTGAGCATTTACGGTATTGAACATTTAAGACCATAAAAGTATTCATAGGAAGAAAGAAGACGAGCTCCTCTGAAACTTAATAAAATCATTGGCAACACAAACACCAATTTGTTAACAAAGAAATGCAATGACTTTCAGACATTTAGGGTCAAGAGGGTAAATAAATCCAGGATTTAAGATGTTTATTGTAAATAAAGCTTAGAATATCATCAGTAATACTTACTATCCTTCTATTTCAAAACAAAAACTAAACCAACCAACCAAAATACCCAAATCCCCACAACCACTTCTACTCTGAACACTCACTGTTTATCTTTTGTGCAAAGACACCATCCCAACCTGCTGACCAGGGACTTTCCTTTTCATTTCATTAGAACTGACGATTCACTGACGCTGCCCATAACAATAAGTTTGCTAAACGCTGCAGAAACTACAAAATATTCTCGCTGACCAAATGCTGGAGTAGGAACAAGGAATTAATGAACTCGTGGGCACAAGCCCATTCTGTTGTGAAACTACAGGTAGATTCTCCACCTGTTTTCCTGTCTGTAAAATGGATCTGCTGTTGAACCCTCTTGTCCAGGGACCCCGACCAGAATTCCATCTTTGTTAAGCAATACTAGGCAATATTTTTTTTGCACCATACACTGTTGCATTACTGCTACATAGGTTGATCTCTATATTGACTAGTGGATTGGACAATGTAGAGGAACAACATCAGCCTGAGAGTCATTCAGCCTAAAAATCTGGCAATTACCAACTTTACTTGCCCATGTCTAGCTGACAAGCTCCATAGCTTCACAAACAATAAAAATCTGGTTTCAAACCTCTCCTGTTCCTCCATGAATGACACAGGCATAACAACAATGGAAAGTGGTAAAACTTGAAATATATACAAGATCTTTTCTTTAAATCTTCCATACTGAAAAGTATCTTAAGTATATAGTTAGAGTAAATTCAGAAACTAGTCAATACAACAAAAACAAATCCTTACATTTATCTGAAATTGTGTTAAAGCATTTTTAAATTGTGAACCATATCTGCACAGCATTTAAAGGACAGCCAAGGATATGTGGGGTAAGCAGTAGTATCAACACTTCTTTAGTGCTTATGCCTGAGGCATACTAATATCCTAGAACTTACATAATTATATACTCAATTCCCCATTCTAAATAGCCCAAGACTCTTAAATATATTTATATTTTGTCTATTAACACTAAAGCTCCAAAGATGAATATCCTATTCTGTGTATAAAAGTAATATACCAGTGAGCAAACACAAGTGTTGTATATTACACTTATACATAAAGCGTCAAGGCAGCTTCTGCAGCAGAAACCAGCACTAAAGACATTTGACGGCACAGAAACAGAAAGCCCTTATTGCCAATATATTATCATTCAAGAAAAGGCTTTCACACCTGTTTGGCCTTTTACCGTGACTATCATTTATCACAGCGATCTGTATTTACACAAGGATTTGCTCCCACATACCCCATCTTCTGTTGATGATCACGAAGTGACGTCATAATGCTGAATTTATCACATCACACTCACTTGCATTGCAACAGAGTTTGGTGAAAATCACAGAATTATGACCTCCCTGTGGGATCAAGCAAAGGAGAAAGGGGAATGGGAAAGAAAATGCCATTATTATACACACGAAGTGCTGTGAGATGCACAAAAACAGATGGTTTTTTTGCTTTTCAGAGCACGCCTATCACTATGTAGATGTTCGTCTAATGACCAACGTGAAGTAGCCCCAAACATACATGGTATTTCTTGACCACGCTACAAATACAATAAAAGCCCATGTAGTATGAAGGGACAGAGACTAACAGTTAAGGACACTTTCTCCCTGAGTTCATCTAAATATGGTACATTATGAGAGTCGCCTTTAACTTCCACAGACCAGCACATTTTTGAGCAAGTTCTGCTACGTTCCACATTGCAACAAGCACCTTTTGTTAGAGTAAAGAAACACACAGCTTACGCATGACAAAACTCTACCTTTAACGTACATCCAGCTTCCACCGGAGTCAGAGAGCACGTCCCGGCTCAAAAAGAAACAACCACAAGCCAGAAAAAACGCATCATAATTCAAGCACAGTAACAGCATTTTTGGGCCACCACAGTACTTCAGCACGGTTCTGGGTATTTTTACTGCAACTGCTTGAACTACAATCTTAGTAGGAAACCAAACCCAGGCAATGTAGCCAGACTGAACCAGGGTGGCAATCCAGTAGTGGCAAATAGTATTTTTCCAAAGACAACATGTTAGGAAGCTCTATCTCATAAGTACTTTTCAGAGTGAAAGCCTACTTTAAAAAGGAAGCATGAGCAGCAAAACCTGCAAGAAGCTCAATCTCAGAGCATTACATACCATGGAAAAATATTTTAGCAAGTCTGAATGGAGACAGAACAGAAATGCTACAGCAGTATTGTCTAGAAATTCTACTCCAACCGGCCACAGCTCGCCATCCCAACCAACGGCGCCGGGCAACACGATCTCACTACCCGCGGTGACTTTGCTCCTCAACTTTTACACAACACGCTTTGTTTTAAGCTACATCCCAAGACAAGCCCGGCTCTACAGCCAATTCCCCGCCATCGTAAATATTTAGCACTTTCTGTAAGTACTTTTATCAGTTCTCCAAGTTCACCTCTTCTTCCTAAAGTGCTGTCACTATCCTAGGTTGTGGCTTTGATGGATGAGAAAAAGATCAAATGACTTTTGTGAAGATAGAACAATTTAAAAACGGGGCAACACGATGAGATCTCCTCTTTCCTGGTGCATTCTCTGGACCAGGAGACCTTGCTTCCTCAGCCATATCATCCCTCCAGCCTTATATGTTTGCACAGTTGTCCAAAAGCTCAGCAGTGCTACTATACATACCCCTGCAAATTATTTCACTGCCTCCCAAGACGTGCTACCACTTATGCTTGCCTCCTGGCCATTACTTGTCTTTTAATAAATGTCTGCATTTTCTTTCATTTAATAAATCAGACTTTCATAAAACAAGAGTGTTCCCATTATTCTCCTAATGCTTGTTGAGGGCACGATAGCTTTTTGCCTCTCTTGTCTTGAGAACCCATTTAAAATCTACGCATACCCGTCAATCTTTAAAGACAAAAAACCAATCCTGTACCTTTCAAAATTCATTGAGATAAAATTAACTCAGAGGATTTTGTAAAACAGACTGAAAGAAAAATTGTAAGTACTGTTAAAAAAGTAGAACTGCCCTCTTAGCCATGGAAATTTAACACTTCTGCTACACAAATACAACACAACCGTGTATTCTGCAAGACACGTGCTATGTGTTTTCTAAAATAGATACTCATTCACAAGAGTGGTTTAAACAAAGCAGATACGGTTACATTAATCTCAAGATAAAAACGTAACAACTTCACTGCTTACTACGAAGTTCCAGTGATACCAGAAGTGCCCGGCGCTCTACAAACACACCAGAAGACAGGGTACCTGCATCAAAGGGCTCGCTGTCCAAGAACGGATGGGTATTTTCTCAGGAACAAAGTCTGCCCTGATAGAAAGTGCTTTCCAACCGGTACGTTGGCCGATGTGGCGGTGCAGGCACTCGGCGAGGCTGCTGTGCACCGCCACGGGCCAGCAGGGCTTCGGGCAGCACACACCGGAGCCACCGGCCCCTTGAAAGAGTTTGCAGCTCATTCTGCCTCTCATCTTCGGCACACAGCGCTACAAGCACACCAGCCTCAGAAAACTCTGTTCTGTGAAATGTTGGGTGCAAGGTATTCTGATTTTCAGTGGCTGCATTTCCACAGAAGAGCTGTGGATGGCAACAAATTGCTCCTATTATGCAAATGGAACTGCACACTTGGAAATCGCCTATGTGGCTCTCCCAAAGATGCAGGAATTGCTAGTGTGTCAAGTTCAATTTCGTGCAAACCAAGTCCCACAAAACATTTAAACCACAAGGCACATCTCTCTTGCTAAGTTCCCAATGTACTTGACTGCAGGTGGGGGGAATCACGAGATTCACCATCACGTGATGATTTCTTTGAATGGTTTATGGAAATGCTGGCGAGATGCACACACAAAAATCCATATGAATATTTCTGACAATAATCAAAAGAAACACTGCATGATTCTGTACAGGAAAGTTGTTTCTCCTGAGGGTTAAAACGTACAAAGTCTATTTATACCATAAGATTTATGTTTTATAAAGGAAGCCATAGCAACTAACACCATGGCAAAGAGCCCTTGCCAAGAAAAAATAAATAAATTAGACATTTTGTTGAATGGCCAAGCTTCTGCCTCTACTCCTCTCTGGAATCCACGAACGAGGATTCAAAGTATGCTGCGCTCATGAATGAAATACCTACAGCCAGAATAGTCCCACACATCCAACAATGCTCCTATCTGAACAAAAGTCCTGTCACACCACTACACATTGTTCTGACCCTTCAAAGCTGGTCAGCAAACAGCACTTTAAACCACCACCCAAGTGGAAGAGAGTTCCTGAACCCCACGGAACTGCGGTGCTGGGGCTGCTCCAGCTCCCCACACAACAGCTGGATCCTGTGAAATCCCAGCTCGTGCCCCACGTTACTGGACACACGTCCCGATTCTTTGTCCGGCTCAAGCCAACGGGCCCATTCATCTGCTCAAGCCCATTTAAAACGCAACAATCCGCTTCGCCCGAATAATACACATTTAACGCTGTATTTTGCTTTTCTTTTAATGAAAGCGAAGCATTAGCTGTGGGTTGCGATACAAGCGTTCCCTTATTTTAGCAGGTTCTAAAAAGCTGAGTTATGCAGGTTAATACTAAGCCAAGGGAATTTTCCCATGGGTTTCAAATGTTTAAAGAAAGTATTTTAAGACACATGCACAAATACTACTGAACTTGCTGGAAGAAAGAGATTCACTCTCAAGTCCCACTGCTCGTTATCCCATCCCAAAACCCTGGACACGCTGCAGAACGTTGCAGCGACTCTTTCACTGTATTGTTTAAACACCTCATGTGGATTTTCCTAACAAAAGCAGAAAAAGACAAAAGCGGGAAAATGCCAAGACACGTTTAAGGCCTAACAAAAGGGAATTATTATACCAGGGGTACAACCTTCAATTATAGCATTTAAACCAAATTCTAGCGGCAGATCCGCGCTCTCTCCTGCTCCGCTCGGGATTTACAACAGCGGGACACGATCGCGCCCGGGTTTGCTGCGTGAACTTGAAGGGTAAAATAAATAAATAAGTGTGTAATAATAAAAATAATAAAAGAAACACTCTGTCACATTGCAGAGGTATTTTTAACGGTTTAAAAAAAAAAAAAAAGAAAGAATACTTCTTTGAGCTGTTGCACAGAGAGCGGGCGGCGGGGCTGCCCCAGGCCCGCTCCTCAGGGCCCTTTGTCGGGAGGGCGGCGGGAGGAGCCGGGCCCGACCCGCCGCCCGCCTCCGGCACCCCCCGGCGCGGCCCGGGCCCCGCGGGGCGGCGGGCCGGGGGCAGCGGGAGCGGCGGGGGGCGGCGGGCAGGGGGCTCGGCCGCACAATGGAGCCGCCTCTCGCCCTCACACGCCGCCGCCGCCTTCATGTGACTCGCAGGAGCGAAATGGCTTCTGGGTGCCGCCGGCTCCCCGCCCCCCCGCGGCCGCCCGGCGGGCTCCGGCCCCGTGAGGGGACGGCGCGGGGGTCGGGGGGCGGCGGAGGGTGAGGGGGGAGCGGGGGCGGGCGCGGGGTCCCGGCGCGGCGCGGCCCGCTCACCATTTGCGCACTTTCTCGATGGCCGCCATCACCCGCTTGATATCATCCTTCGCCCGGCTCCGGGTCTCGGCCCGCACCGACCGGCCCGACATGCTGCTGGCGGGGGGGGGACGGCGGCGGCGGCCTCAGCGGAGAACGCGGCGCTCGGCGCTGCTCGCGGCGTCCGTGCGTCCGTCCGCCCGCCCGCACAAAGCTCCGTGCGCTCGGCGCGGCGCGGCTGGGCTCGGCTCGGCTCCGCCCGCCCGCCGGGGCCCGCGCACTGCGCACGCGCCCCGCGCCGCCGCCGGCAGCCCGCGCGCGCGGGGACGGAGGGGGAGGGGCCGGCGCGCGGGACGGGCGCTGTGAGGGGACGGCGGGGTGTGTGAGGGGACAACGGGGACCGTGAGAGGGCAACCGGGACTGTGAGGGACAGCGGGGACTATGAGGGGACAACGGGGACTGTGAGAGGGCAGCCGGGACTGTGAGGGGACGGCGGGGTCTGTGAGGGGACAACGGGGACTGTGAGAGGACAGCGGGGTCTGTGAGGGGACAGGAGGCGCCAACGCCGACCCGGCCGAACCTTTGTCGGGGTCAAGGGGAGGAAGAAGGGTGAGGGGTTGAGGAAGGGGACGCGGGGGCCCTGGCGACACCGCTTCAGTGCCTGCCACCCGCGCCCCCTCAGGCACCCTGGAACTGCGGGGACAAACCGGCGGAGCTGCCGGGGACAAACCGGCGAGGCCTCCCGCGAAAAGGTGCCGGTGAAGGGGAGAGTTTGCCCCCGCGGTCCCTCTTCCCGGCACCGCCAGGGCTGCGTGAGGCCGCGGGCAGGAGCGAGGACCCCGCGGCCCCGTGAGGCAGGAGCAGCTCCGGGGCTCCACCGGTGACACCCCGACCCGTTCGCCCTCAGCTCTGCGGGGAGGCGGGGAAGCTGCTTTGCTGCCGAGCAGCTCGTTCCAGGCGAGTGACAACCGAGCCATCCAGCCCTTGAGCAACTGTCTGTGACAGTATCGCGGACCCTGAGCGTGGGGCCTGGCGATGCAAAAACATTCAGCAAAACAGCTGCCTTGTTGAATAGAATGCTTAATAAATCCATAATACACGATTTTTTTTTCAGTGGTTATAAGGTTTCTCAGCTGCCTAAAATAATCCCAATAATTTCCATGGAATTGGGCAGGTTTTAAGTAACAGAGTATCTGCTCCAAATAAAAAATATCTCCTGTCACATACCCGGTGTAGTCCGGTCACGGTGCTGCTGGACTCCTTCATTAACTTGCATCTAGTGCACACCTTGCTGTTTGTACTAATTGTACAATTGCAGATACTTTCAGAGTACATAACAGCGATCTCTGTTTAAAAAACATTGCCACTGAAAGGAACGCTTCTTAAGGACCTACATTATTATTCAAATTGATGCTGAGGATGATGTAAAGAAGGAAGCGTGTTCAACAGCACTTCACTGATCTTTCTACGGCAACTTATATCAGCCTCATTACGCTGTTTATACAAACACAGTGAGATGCCGTCCCACTGGTATTACAGTACTAATTGGAACTACTGCTGTGAGAGAATAAAAGTTTAAAGGCCAAAATGGAAACCTGGTTTTAATGTATATCACAGCATTCCTTTCTTTATTGTGGTCCATTGGATTTATAATTACAAATCCATTCTAAATTCTCCAAGCATTTTGTACACTACATTCATAAATTTATTTAATCAATATGTTTACATTGCTATTTTGCTGTCAAGTTTCACAAATAAATACCATCTTAATAAAAGTAGACTGCATTTGGCATAAACCCACCTGAAATGAATTCTAGGAACTACTGCTTCGCTTTTTACAGCCACCCCAGCGTTTCTCTGCACAGGCTTGATCCCATAGGTTTGTACCATGTGCTAAACTGGGAGCTTTTTCTAGAGAGCAATTAATACAAAACTATGTGAGCTTTACTTTTTAATAAACACAAAATAATTTTTTTGAAGATATTTGAAGAGAAGAGCCCAGAAAGTAGGAATAAGTAGAAAACTTTGTGGCAGCTATGATTCTGAGTCTTCATAGATCAAAGAACCATCTTTTTTTTCTGTTCTTTTTCTTTCTGGTTCAGCAATAGGTAAGCCAAGAATGTCGGCAGTGAATATCTCTGCTGTGATTTCTGCTGGAATTTGTTCTTCAATCAAAGCAGGTGCACCTGGAGAACAGTAACAACACAAAACACACACTAGCAATGTAAAAATGGCTTTCCAGACCAGTCAGGTTTATAAGCAGCAGTAAGTGGATGGAATGCTTTTAAAGATGTATGAAGTAATAATGAAAAGTTATTTGTTTACTTAATACTTGTTGCATTTGTGTTGCAGCCCATTGCCAACAGCGCTAACCAGGTGCTGTTCTTGACTGCTGTGGACTGGGACATGAATTGTCCAAAAATGTGGTGCTTCCCAGCAGTTCCAGTCACAATGGGCAGCACCACTTGGCCAAAATCCGTGCTGTAATTTGCTGTTCTGGACCGGTGCAGACTGGGATGCAAATTGTAGACAGAGTAGTTATCAACGGCTCCCTGACAATGGGCATTGCTGTCTAGATGGAATCAACGCTGTCATTTATATGTTGTAGGATTCCTTTTTGTCTGTGGACTGTGGTGTGTAAAACTTCCACTGTGCAATTCTAATTTCAGTTGCAACACAACAGATAAACCAGTGGAAACTTGTCAAGTTCCAGTTATATTTCATTGTCCATTTATTTTCAGATACACCTGTGCAATTGCTGCATGGATGAAGGTACATCTGTAGCTCTATGACTAGTTTTGCAGTCCTGTCTCAGCATTTTTGACAGCTCTTGACCTAACAGAGTAATGTGTTTGCAATTTAAAGTATCCTGTTTGGGAACTGAAGCGATCCTGCTTCTGTGCTGCGTGGAATGCTGAAGCTGTACCTGCGAGATCGGGGGTGTCTGGCTCAGATCCTCCTCCCCCGGGACGGTTGCCCAGCAGGGTGATCAGACACTGTGCCAGCTCATCCTCTGTCATATGTTCTCCTGTGCACAACAAAGTAAAATCAGCCTCTTGGGTTACGGTGTCATTAGCACGAAAACTAGAAGGCAACTCAAAGAACAGTGTACAAACAAAACAGGACAGTTAGAAAGATAATTCAGCTTCTCTGAGATAGATACACTTCGCCAATTGAAACACATGATCCCAACACAGGAAAATGTTGATTCTAATGAAAATTTTCTTGCATTTTGGGCAAAAATATTTATTAAGGGGAGAAGTTCTCACACAGACATCTCTTTATGCTACGTTGCACTTGCAGGGGCTTGAGTTTCTACTCCCACTGAAGAATTCCCAGCACACAACAGACCACAGTCCATGTAACCCCATGTCCGTGGCTGTTCCCACACAGAGGGGGAAGAGGAAGGTGCAGGAAAGTCCTGATCTTGTATCCTGGAATAACCATAGCACTTGTTCCCAGTTCATGGTTGGCTCATGCCCTGAAGCATAAGGTTATAGATCTGTTATGAAAGTGTTCTATCTAATGTATCTATTTATGGATGTTCACACCATCCGTCTAAATAACTAACCTTTCTCACGCTGCTTGAATCCTTGGTTTCCAAGGATCTTTGTGGCAAGGAGTTTCACCAGCATTTACCAGGAGGTAAACAGCATTTTACTTTACCTGTTTTAGTGCTTAGCTGTACTAAACACTCTTTACTTTTACAACAGGAGCGACACAATAGAATTTTATTATTTACCTCTCTGTGGCATTAGCCATAAGTGTATTTATACATGTCTTTACAGAGTTCCCTCTAATTCACCTGAGCTAAATCCCCCCTTCTTTTCAGTCTTTCCCACACAGATTCAGTCCAGGACTGACCAATTTCATCCCTTCTTTCTTGTTGTCCTCTTTTTCATTTTTAATACTACTTTTCTGGAGACTGTGTGACTGGAAGAGAGAACAATGACTTCAATAAGGGTATACTGGAAGAAGGATACAATTTGCCAAGATCCATACTCATCATTTCACAGAAAAAATAGTTCAGGCCAGCAGAGATTCCCAGAGCAGTAAAAGAAGTGCAGCTGAGACGTTAGATGTGATTATTCAATTTAAAATTTTAAGACAGGTGGCTCCACACGCCTGCCCTGGTTACCAAGCTATAGTTCCAGATTAATTTTTTGCTGCAGTGAATATGTTCTGAAATTGAAGGCAGAACTAGCAAGCATAAAGCTAATATTAGAAAAGAAATAACTCACCTGTGCACAGAAGCAGTGACAGTAAGACTCCTCTGTCAATAACTTTGTCTCCATTCTCATTATCATAACCAAGAACCTGAAACGCTCGTTGTATTTTTTTCATTGACAAGCCAAACGCAGGTCGATGATTTATATAAAGTTTGATAAAATCCCCTAAACTGATTTTTGTCACTTGTTCTCCCGTATCCACATACTCGCTGAATTTTACTTCATTTATCATTTCTTCAATCTAAAGGTGAAGGTGAGACAGATCGTTACGTGTTTGCTTTTTGAAGAGCATCTACCCTGTTTCCAATCTCGTGACTGTGAATGTACCGTAATTATGCACATGTTGGTACCACAGGTGTTGTGACCATATCCCAGTAACGAACCCGCGCTCAGCAGCTGAGGATGGACACGGCTAACGGTTACGCACTTGTTGTGACAATATTAGGTAAAGATGGGGGTAACAGATGTAGTAATTTTGGATTTCCTGTATTATGACAGGCACTTGGGGACTTTGCAGCTGTTACCGGTGCCTTTGCCACAGTTGTGTCTCCACTCTGGGGACAGTGGGCAGGCAAACCACAAACATACCACCCCATTACAAAAGTACACGTATGAAAGTCCCGACATAACCACGCTGCACACAGTGTATCCACATGCACAATCTTTCCCCTCATCCCAGTCCGACCTGTGTCTGGTACAGTTCTGCCTCTGCCCAAGCCAAATCTGAAATTTGCTCGGACAGACCAACATCCCGCACAGCTGGATCGCTCCTCTCTCGAGCAAACGGGCAAGCACTGGCCATGCTGGATACCAGTGGTTTTCCTGAAGTCCGGAGCTGTGAGTCAGCCCTGCTGGCAGCTGTGCAGATGAGTGTCCGACAGGCAGGATCTACTCGGCGCCCTCATTGCGCTCATGCTCCAAGCAGCAGCCCCTCTGCAGATGCGCGAGCAGCGGAGAAACGCTGGGAGAATTCCCCGTGCCAACACGTACCGAGGCTGCGACTCTCCGGGAAGGGAAGCTGATGCAAGATCTCCCTGGGGAGTTCTTTGCATTCAGCCTTGGGCCTTTGTCCTTGTGTCACAAGTTTTTCCACTGAATGAAGCCCAGGGAAGAGGGAAATCTCAGCTGTAGATTTTTCCTGTAGCGCATGCCACGCCAGGCAAGAACAGTCATTTTCACTCAGCTCTGGCTGATCTGGCATTAGGTTTTATATCAGCTCCACTGAACTACAAAAGAAAAACGTCAATTCCCAACAGCTTTGCTTGTCAGCCCAAGCTGCCTTTTCTCCTACCTGCTTTTCCTTTATTAAAACACTCCAGAGTGAGAGGAACTTTCTGTATTTTTAATACTGCCCTGCCTGCTCAGAGAAGCAGATTGTAGGTTGCCTGGTTTCACAGCACCTTAGCACTTCTGTTTCCATGCCTGAAACGCTGTTTCCATTTTGATTTGGTCATCTTTTGCTGAACACTTCTGAACCATCAGCCTCCAGGTTTGCTTCACCTGCCTGGTGGTTTCCCAGCAATCCAGAGAGAAATCATGACTTTTTGAGGAACTTGCTGCCAGATTCTGACCACTACTATGTTGGTGCAGACCAGGTTAAACACATTGAAAGCCAGCAAATATAGTTTGGAGCCATCCAGTGTAACAGCAGTCGTAATCTGGCCATCGGGACACTTGGTAAACATAATCATCCTCCCTCTTTGTTTTTGTTATTTTTTTAATAACAATAATAAAAGCAACTGACCAACCTTTTCCTCTGATGGATAAAATCCCATTGCTCTCATTATGGAAGGAATTTCCTCCAAGGGAATGTGCGTTGACACCTGTCTGGCCTCCAGCGAATCAATGCCATGGCCACGCAGCTGCACATAGTAAAAATAATCCTCCAGTTCCTGTAAGGGATTCAAACAAGATACTTTAAAGTTCAGATACCAACAGGCACAGAAAATAAGGCTCCTTTTAAGATTTACTAACAGGCATATCAATGAGTTTGCTGTTAACGGTGAGATGGACAAAAGATAAAGAAATGTCAGGCCTGTATAAATGAATCTTAAACTCCAACCAGATGTTGCCAGTCGGCGTTTACGGTGAGCATAATTACCCTGAAGAATTCGCCGCCTCTGCCGCCATCCAGTAGGTTGTAGAATGGGATCAAGTTCTCTCCGCCCAGGGAAGCAGCAGCATCCAAGGCACTGGCAGAAGCAGCGAAAAGAAGGTACAGGAAGGGTTCATGTGAGGAGAGATTTTACATTTCCCTTTCTAGTCATTGCCTACAGACACTTTCAATAAATAAATAAAATCCCCTGGCCTCAGAATTCAGGAAATAAAAGCATCACCTTGAACCATGTACTATTTTATCATCAGCCTGCATTTCTACCGTGTATTTCTTACCCAGGTTTTACATACAATAGCACAATGTGGGAATTAATTATTACTGAATGGTCCTCTTGTTTAGTGGAATGAGCACAGGGCTGGGAGCCAGGAGCTTTTCCATGGACTTGAGCTTGGTGTCTGGCATTTAGCTTTTCTGCTTCCTTATAGAGACATTGAGGGAGATGAATTAGCTAGATCAGCATTTTGAACATGCAGGGAGGGCTGGGGCTTGGTGTTTGCAATAAACCACACAAACCCAAGCTCCCTGTTCCTTGATCTCATACATTCTTCCCCAATAACTCAGCGCAATCCATTACGCTTCCTCCTCTGCTGTAGCTGGTGACTGTCGCAGGTGCAATCTACATTAAACTGAAAGCATCTCAGTGCCACCTCTTTGTTTCCATTTCATAGGCAGTTGGAGCCAAAAGAATCCATTTGGCTTGTGCAGATGAAAAAGGAAACCAAGCCTGGTAGCGCAATCGTGGCATAGCGTTGCCACATAATACCCCGCGCCCGGCAGCAAGGCTGCAGCTTCCACGTACACCTCTGTAGTGCTGCTTCCACTGGGGTTTTTTGCAAGCTTCATGCTTTTTTCATAATTAAGTTATTTGGGTATTAAACACAGTGGAGATGCACAAGATGCCAGAAGCAGCAATAAAATGATAATTAGCTCATCAAGGGCTTCGCTCTGAAAACAAATTACATAGAAATTCAACGTTGCCTGGACCCTGGCCAACCATTATAAAGAAGGATCATTTATATTTTATTGCCTTCCTTAAAATGTCGCTTATTCTGACCCCCGACTGCTTAAGCCACACAAAGTGGAAAAGAAAATAAATAAACCCATTGCTTTCCCACCCAGGTTTCCTTTGTTCTGGCACATGAAGGTGAGCTGGCTCAGCCCCCTTTGGGTTTATTCTGAGCAAGCAGTATGTGCAAGAAATGTTTTAGGCAGGACCAGCACGTGTCTTAACCACAAAGATTTTGTCCTAGGAACGTGAGGGGCAACGGTGTTTCACAGACACAGTGCGCTTCAAATTAATAGGAGCAAGAATAGGAGCAAGGACTAAAAATGAGCCAGAAACCAAGAGACGCTTTCTGTGCCAGACAGTAAGGTGACACGCAGGATAAAAACAAAATCCAGCCACAGACCAACAGAGACTATGCCAAGCTATCCATCTTTTCTAGTTCCAACATGGGCTAAGCTCCCTTTCCAGTCGAAGTGTGAAGTTGCTCCAGGCCAGCCCTGCAGTTTTCAGCTCATTTGCAGCTGCCTGCTCCATTCCCACATACACGCGTGTCTGCCGGGCACCTGCAGCCACGCTCAGGACAGGAGAGCCCTCTGCCCTGTGCATGCAGGGCAATGAGCGACTTCGCTCCTTGGCGTGCAAAGACATGGAAATATAAATCCTGCCTTTGCCGCGTTACCCGCCTGATGTGGAGCACGCGTCTGGCACCGCTGCCCGGGGAGCTGGCAGGAGGAATCGCACGCTTCCAGAGAAAGGCGGAAAGAACCTGGCAGGGTTTATCACCGACGCTCTGGGCCAGAGCCTAGAAATCCTCGTTTGCAAAAGCAGCCTTCGCTCCTCCAGCCACCCCATTTAGTGCAGTCCATTTACTCCTGTAAGCAAAGCTTTATAGGATTAAGGTGGCTTGTCCTAAATCCAGTCTTCAAATGCAGGGGGGATTTCCTAGCCAAGGCTGGCCTGTCCCATTTGGAAAGCAGACACTTCTGTATCAGCAGCAGCCCCGTATGCACCTCCTGCAGCCAGTGCTGCTCCTCCGGTCCCCTGGAACCCCTCCGTCACACCAGCCAGGACCTCATAAGGGCCAGAAAATCCTCCACTCATCTTCTTACCATTTGGGTACTTTTTCCCAAACTGGAGTGTTTATAGGTTCTATGGCCAGCACTTGTGAGTTCTACTAATTTAATCCCCTCGGTGAACTACATGGTTAAATCGTGTGGAGGGGAGCAAAGCTCCAAAATTATCCATGTTCAGGAGAACCCTGCAAAGAAACGCGCCCTGTGCAGCATCCTCCTGTGTTACCCCATTGATGCAGCAGCACCATATACACTGGGATAAGCACAGAAATATCTGTGAGACCTGGCTTTAACTCCTCTGGACACAAACAAAGACCTTTTAGGACAAAAGTCCCATTCTCAATGTAAATGCTGGGGAACATTTGCTTCAGCTGCGTTGGCCAAGCAGCTGTGGAAAACTGTAACAAGACCCCTTTCTCCTTCCTGTGGTACTCACTTTAGGTTGACCTCCCATTTCATAACAGTGCAGTCGTTCCCTCCCGCTGTAAAGATGTAGCGTCCATCGAAGGAGGTAGCGAGGTCAGAGACGCCATCCGGGTGGCAAAGGAAAGCTGAGGACTTGTGGGGGTTGCCATCGACAGGCAAGATCTGCAAGCCCACCTGTAAGGAAAGAGGGAGCCTGGAGGGCTGGGTTCAGCTCTCAGGCAGGACCAGCCTATGCATGGTTTTCTCTGCAGTGAAATTCCCCCAAGGACCACCACCTCTACAAGTGGGGGCTCTTGTACAACTGGGGCAGGTGAAGCTCCATACCTTGTCTTTTGTAATGTACGCCAGATAGTGTTTCTGGGGATCCATAGTGTTTGTTGTTGGGAGGATTTGTATCTTCTCCAATGGAGAGCCATAGGTTGGTCCCAAAAGGGTCTTTCTAAAGGCAAACAACATTTTAATCCATTCTAGGGCTCACAAAACAGTTTGCTTCTTTGAAAGGTTACTGTGCATGAGGATGGGTAGATATGGGGAGGTGTGGTGGGTGCAAAGGCTTTGTACCACTGGAGAGAGAGAGGACAGAACAGGATGGGGTCCCTGGGTAGAAGAGACCACGCTGGGGCTAAGAGAGGAATTTAGTGCTCAGAGATCATTTGGTCCCTGTGCTTTGCTCATGTGGGCTCCTGTCTCTTTATCTGGTGTCCAACTGCTGAGTCTCAAGTCCAACGTACCGGGCAGACCAAGACCCACCTGCAGCCACAGCCTTACTAGATGACACATTAGTGAACAGCAGAGTGGACACAAGGATGGAGCAACCTGGGGGCTCTACAGTCACCCCAAGATCTGCATCACAGGTGGGCAAACACATGCTCATGGGTGGGAGTAGCGTGGACAGAGGAGAACACAGTCAGGATGGGGCTCCCGAGCAGTGGTAGGACAGAATCTCTCCTCTACCTGCACATTTTGGTTGTTGTGTTATAGAGCTTCATTTTGTAGTGGTTGTTGGCAGTGAGGATAAAGGACTCGGTGCTGAGCTGTGGGTACCAGGCCAAGCACAGGGGCACAGCAAACTGCTCTAGCCGGTCCCTGTGCAAGACTACCAGGTGGTCCTTGCTGCTGCTGTTCAGGTCATATTCAACCTGGAGGGAAGACATGGAAACACAGAAACTCCCCTGTGGTCTGCCCTGAGCCCTGTGGATTAACTGGATACAGCATCTCCCGTGCAGCCAGGCCAGTAACTTGAGTCTCAGCCCTGATCCCTGGGCAGATCTGCCCTGAGACAAAGCTGAGGAACAATTCCCTGCGATGGCCCTGGTGGGGAGAGGTTAGGAGCTGCAGAACCAAACACTGAGTCTCCCTTAATGCTCCTGTCCAGCCTCCCACTTTAAGCACAAGCTTCGCTGCCCTTCAGACTTTCACAGACTCACCAGCTGCCGGTCCTCCCCGAGGCTCAGGAGCCTGGGCTCGTGGCTGTCCAACTGGACCCCAAAGAGGATGCTCCGGATGGGTTTGTAGTGGGAGTGCATCCCTGCGAGGTGTTCCCAGCACCCGCTCCCATTTTGCAGGACTCGCTTGTAAACAGTCACTGCGTATTTCTCATCCTGGAACAAAAGCACAACCACCAATGGCCACAATCCCGTGCACGCGTCCCCCTGGCCAGCAGCAGCCAGCTCTGCATGTCTCCTCCAGGCTCAGCTCGGCCCTTTCAGCTTTGTGAGTCCCAGCATGAGGGGTAGAGTCCCAGCCAGGGTGAAGCACCGGGTCACACAGATTTGGGCAGCACCGCAGCGGCGCTCAGCCTGGCTGCAGGGCATTGCCCACCGGGCTCGCACGTAAACGGAGTTCACTGACTCCCCAGAAATCACAAGGAAGATGCTTCCCACTGCTGTGCCCTGGCATCCGTGCGTGAAGGGAGAGTCTTTTTCTTTGCACCTCTGTGCCAAACTGCTTCAACGCTGCCTCAGCACTTCAGTGCTGGGCAAAGGGAGCAGCCCCCCGCGCCGTGCACCAGCCGGGGGGAAACCCCTGCTCCAGCCCTCTCTACAGATGGATGCAGAGCTGAGGCTTCTCACTAAAATTAGCAATGGGATACTGCCAGCAGCAGGTCTGTGGGGCGGCTGTGACTGGTGATGTTTTTACAGAGTGACTCTTCAAGCCAGGAAAAGCATTTCAGAGTCACGAAGCCCCCGGGGAGGGACGGCCCTCACACCGCTCACTCTGCTGCACCTCGCAGGATGACCGGCACTTCCCAGTCCCACCGAAAGCTGCACCACGGCTGCACACATAAATCACCGAGAGGAAAAAAACAAGCTTACAGCAGTTGCAAGGTACTCGGAATCATGAGAGAAGCTGATATGAGTCACAGGGCCATGTGAGAACTTGAACTCTTTGCAGCTGGACTGAAGGCAAATGGCATGGAGGATGTGAACGCTTCCATCAGTAAAACCAGCGGCCAGATAATAACCTGAAAAGCATGCCAGAAAACTCTCATGACACAATCGCTCCTCGCAGGAAGCCCGGTGCTCGGCACGTGAGGAAGGTCATGGGGCCACGGTACCTTCAGGGTCGTAGCACAAGCACTGGATACCGGCCTCAGTGAACACCCTGCTAACCAGGTACTTGTTCTGCTGGTAATCCCACACCCTCAGCAGCCCACAGCGACTGCCCACAGCCAGGAGCGCCTGCCAGGGGTGACACGCGATGGCATTCACAGCTTGCTTCGCCTCGTCCATGACTTTTTCAAACTTTGTCGTGTCTGTTGCAACATGAAGCACGGTTGCATCAGAGGTTGAAAGGATAAAGTTCCTGTTTAGCGTGAGAGAAACAGAATTTGATGAATCAGACTAGCTGGCTCATGTCCCTCCAAGCTATATTACACATTAGTCTCTTTTTGGCAACTTAGTTGAGTGATCCCTTATATTTTGCGATATGCAATATGCAAACACTTCTTGACCTGGAAGGCAGATGGCACTTTGTATTCATGACCTGGGAAATCTCCGTGGGAGGACACTGGAGCCGATTCCATTTTCTACTTGGGTAGGCAAGCCAGAAGATGAATGACATCTGGGTGGCTTTTGCTGTTTGCAAGTCACTGGTGTGTGAGACAGACAAATGAGCAATTGATGATACTCTGAATAGTCCTTTCACACATCTCCGCGCCACCATTTCCAGTGGCTCCGTGTTGACCGCGCTGCCACGGACAAGGTCAGAGGACAGTTTCAGACCCGCCGCAGACAGAGCAGCTGCCTGTCTGCTCACTCAGCCGCAGCCACCGTAACACAGCGAAGAGGGTCCTGCTGCAGAACTGGTGATGTGGAAAGCAGATGTCTGAATCATTATGCACGTTAGAGAACACATATATGTAGTCGTTGGTCTGCCTGAGATCTGAGAGCTTGGAGGGCTCGAGGGAGGGTTGAGGGAGGACCACAGAGCTCTGAGAGCTGCACCAACAGATGAATCACATGGGGAACAGGGCTACCTCTTTGTGAACTGGCCCGTGACAGCCATCAGGTTATGCACATCTTGCCTGGGCACCGAAGGATGCTGCCCCACTCATCTCAGCAGCGGAGGACAGCAGAGCCTGAGCTGGGCTCTTCAGCCACACCTGATCCCACCAGCCTGGCGAGACGAGCAGGCTCGAGGCTCCACCTTTGGTTTTCTGTATTTTGTGCTGCCCAGAGCAGGCAGGAGCTGCAGCATTGACTTGGGAAGAGGGATGGGACAACAGAGGCCAACAAGGAAAACCAAACCCCTCCCCAGGGCGCTGCTCTGGGCTGGAGAGGAATCTGTCCCATATGGCTCTGTGGAAAACATGTGCGGCTAAGGACAGACGTTGCCAGGAGAGCCTTAACAGGAGTGGCAGGCATACGGTTTGCAGGCTGGATCAAGCCACAGAACAGCTTCATATGGCCTGCAGACTTTCTAGAAATCCTCAGACACAGCTATGTCACGCAGAGGGAGGCCGGTGACCAGGCTGGGGCTGTCCCACGCTCCCGAATCCATGTGGTGGAACCCAGCACCGGTGCCACCGCTGCCGGGGCAGTCTCTGCACTGGTGTCTCTGCACCACCACTGCCCTGATTAGCTTGCCCAGCCATGATAAAGTCTAACTGGAAATAGCCACCCACAGGAGGGGCTTAAAGGGGGATTAAGGGGCCCAGTGGGAGCTGGAAGCTCAGCATTAGCACTGCCTGGTGTGCCGGGTACGTGACAGAGGAGCTGCACACCCCAGGACTAGCGATCATCTCCATGCCTGCATTAACACTTCTCTCACCTGTGCTGTAGCGTCATATCAAGCTCAGAATTGAAGATGTGCTGGAGCCCACCTGGGTTTTGGCAGCCACTGGGAGGTGCCTGGGAGCTGCGGGCAGAGAGGGGCCACCCAGGAGACACCCCCTGCTTGTCGTGGTGGGCAGGGGGTGTAAATACCCAAAGTGAATGTCTGCGGAGAAGGGGCACAAAGGGGCACTTTCCCCCTCTGTCCTGCCCAGAAACCTGGGTACAGGGTTGAAATCTGCTCCAGCCACAGCAGGAGCCCACGAGGCAGCTTTCAGCTGACCATCTCCCCAGCTGCCGAGCTGCAGGACAGACGCAGAAGACCTGGGTTTATAACAGGAGCTCACCTGGTGACGACGGGCTGGCTGCTGGTGGTGCGGGAGGTGGAGCAGGCTGGGGAGGCGCCAGGAGGGGTGTTGGAGAAGGAGATGGACCGAATGGGACCCACTTTGCCGTGGCGGTAGCAGGTGAGGACCTGCAGCTGCCCGTCGTAGAATTTAACCCGACCTTTCACATCACCTGTGACTATATAGCTGCAAGGAAGGAAAAGCTTTTAATCCACACACTGAGAGAGAACTTCCAAATCCTTATTGGGTGTTATCCTTGGGCAGAAGCAAATCTCTTCTCCTTCTGCCTATTCTCTACACAAGTGCATGGGAAGAGCCTCGTACAGATGTGCAGGCGGAAGGTCCAGGGCTGTGCAGAAACCGCCAGGCTCTGCTGTGACCTGCGGTGTCCCCTGCCCTGTCCCCAGGGCTGTCAAGGCGTTCGGTGGCTGTCTGCTCCCTCTGCCGGTAAACGCCAGGAGCCTGAGCAAGACTCGTCCACGCTCCTCCGTGACCACGGGCAACCCCACGTCCGAGCTGCCTCGGCAGAGCTGGGATCACATTGCCAGGAGTTTTCAACCTTTCTTTTTCCTTTTCTCAGCCAAAGTTATTGCTAAAAAACACCAGAGCAACATCTCATAAATCAGCAGCACTTTCCTGCCTGAATTTGCCTGGTCCTTGCACACTGCCAAGTGACTTAAAACTGCATCACCTGGCTGTGGTTCATCAACATCAGCTCTGAGGCTGAAGTGTCTAAGGACTGTACCCATGGCTACCGAAAGCTGCCGTCCTGTTACCTCTCAAACACGGTGAGCACGGTAAGACTGTCCTTCTGCAGAGGCACCAGTTTGGTGGCCTTCCTGCTGTGTGGCTTGGCCTGCGGTTCCCCGGAGGGGCTGTAGGGATCAGCCGCGTCCCACACCGCCAGCTTGCCCGCCGAGGTGCCCGTCAGAGCTTGCGAGTTGTTAAAATGGAAAACCGACTGGCTGAAGTGTCCCACCTCGGTGCCAAAGGTCTGCAGAGAGAGCGGCGAGACCGGGGGTTTGTCCTGCACGCTGGCTCTTCCTCAAACAGGGACGTTCCTACTTTGTCCCTCCATGTGACATTCCCTCTGTGTCCCATGGCAGGACCATCAGAGGCAAGAGCCCCAGGAGAAGATGCAGTGGGGCATCTCTGGGATAGAGAGCCTCTCTTGAGCTCAGCTCAGGCAATCCTGGCTTGTCCCTTCAGGAGACAGGCTGGGGACACAGCCACTAGTTTTGCTTCAGGGGATGGGAAGGGACAGTGCTGCTGCCAGGAGGAAAGTCAAAGCCACGAGGGTGACATTCTGTGGTCCCCCCCTTGCTCACCTCACTGTTCAGGAGCGGTGCGCTGTACTGCAACCCGGCATCGCCCTGGGCAAAGAGGAGAAAACATTCAGGACGAGCATTTTGGAGCCGTGCTCTGCGGTGCCAGCATGTCCCCTCCCCATCACCGGGCACTGGCCCCGTTCCATGGTGACCCAAGCAGGGTTCCTGGGGCAGAAAGACTCCGAGACTCCCCAGGGAGCACAAAACACCCTCCCTGCATCAGCTCCCCTCCCAAAAGCTGATAACCAGCACGCTGCCTCGCTGGTGTGCGGCCCCCGAGCTGCCTCCCCACCCTCTGGGAGCATGTCTGGCACCAGAACAACTTCCCATGACCCTACTTACCCACAGGTAAAATATCACCTGGGTTTTGCTATTGCTGACAAACTCATGGGGATTTTGAGGGTTAAAAATCATAAAATCCTGAAATTAAAAGGTGAGAATTGCATTAATGCCAAGCTCAGCAATGCTTTCTGCTTATTCTTTCATTCAAAACATCTGGTTTTATCCCAAACACACTTCACAACCTGCACTGAACTCAAAACAGAGACCAAATTCCCTGTGAAAGACAAGAGATGTTCTCTCTCCTCTGAGTGGGGACAAACCAGGAGGACCAAGAGCTTTCCTGCCATGAGACCTGGCTGGTCCAGGGCTGGGTGGGGGACATCCCCCCACGGTCCCTCTGCATCCCACGGCTGGTGGCAGCAGAGGAGCATCAGTAACAGCCCCGAGATGCTTCACTGCATTGGGGTGCAAAAGGGATGGGGCAAGATCCTGCCTCACATCTCCCCCAGCATCCACCAGCAGCCCTGGACTGGATGGGGACACGGGGATGTCAGGGAGGACCAGGTGAGGACAGGGCTGCCCAGTCACGTTCCTCTGCGTCCCTCATCTGTTGTCACTCACCTGATACCCAAACTCGGGCCTCAGCTCTGTGCTGCACAGGGGTTTCTCTGTGGGCAAAGTCCACTTCCAAACACAGACTCTCTGGCAGAGAAGGGAAAACCAAAGGACATTTGTGGCTTTCTGGGATCCTGGAGAGGCTGGGTGAACCCCATTCCTTACAACTGCAGGAAGGAGCAGGATAAACCCAGCATGGCCTGACAGCAGAGAGCTTCATTTCAGGAAATAATGCTAGAAATCACATCAGTGAAAATGTGTCAGAATCAGAAGCTTTTGATCCCAACTTAAGATCCACTTTCTCAACACCAGAACGTCCATTTTAATGAAATCCAGGTCTATCTTCCGATGGCCTAGCAAAACCAAGCCATCACTCCACAAACCTGTTCCACGTCTCTTCTGCTCTCCCCATTCAAATTCTGCCATCCCCTTGGTTGCACTGGGAAAAACTTCCACTGATCCATCCCACAAGCTATAGAAGAGGAGACATTTACCTGCACAGTGCCAGCACTAACGGTTGCCAAATACTTCGCATCCCGGGAAAAAGCAATAGCACTGACCCCCTCCCCAGGATGACTCTCAAAGATGGTCCGCACCGGAATCCTACAAAACAAAGTCACTTAGTTTGGGGGACCCTGGCCCCATCGTGGTGTCCCATGGATGTGGTTGATATGAAGATGATGGAGCCCTTGGTTCAGTTTTGGCTCCTTCATCGCTTTACCCTGACCCTACCTTTCTCCTATTTCACTCAGCTGAGACTGGGGTCAATCCTGAGTGATTTATGGGACACAGGAGGTTTCTGAAGAGGAGATTCCCAGGAGCTTACCCAGAGTAGGAGTCCCACACGATGATCAGAGCATCTGGCCCTCGGTCGGCGGTTGCGACCCAGCGCCTGTCCTCACTCACACACAGGCAAGAAATGGCATTGGTGTGGCCCTGGGGAAAGAGAAGTAGCAAAGTACTGCGGAGGTGCTGGACCTGGTGGTTATTTAAAGCACTGAGGAGGAGGGAGGCGAGGGGCTGTGTGCCAGACCTGCAGGTGGTACTGCCTGTTCCCCAGGACGTCGTGGATGACCGCGGTGTGGGAGGAGACGTACAGGATCACCCGGTCCTCCCCGTCCATCAGGCTGTGCACGGCCAGGCTGCTGTTGTAGCCCAGCACCCAGGACAGGCTCTGCGGGAAGGGGCAGAGCGATAGTCCCTGACTCTTAGTGATCAGGACAAAAAAAAAAGCCACAAAATGCCCCTGGGGTGACAGGAGAGAGCTGGGCAGGAGCACCAGGTGCTGTGCAGACCATCACGGTGGCACCGTGCCCGTTGGTACTCACAAGGGGGTGAAGTTTGTTCTGCTTGTCCTCCTGGAAGAGCATCCCCGGTGTGGCCACCCACACCAAGCTGGCAGAGCCATCGTGCCCATGGTCGTCCCCGCTCCACTGCTGCACTCCCTGCTCCTCACAGCCAGGGCTGGGCAGGGAGACGGGGATCCTCAGCCCTGAAGGAGGCCACAGGGGACTCAGCAGTGTATCTATTCCAACGTCCTCTGGTGTTCCTTCCTCCTCCCTGGCAGCAGTGAGGAGGTCCTTGGAAAGGGAGAGAGGTTTTGGTGTGTGCTGGCTCATGGGCTGGTCCACAGCTGGTGGGAATGCACCCAGCACATCTCAGATCCAGCCTACACGGCTTTCAGGGCAGGCCGCAATATCAGGATACTCCTCTGCTCCAAAACTGCCTATGGATTTGTACCAGGGAAAAGTTCACTTATTCTCTTCCTGCATATCTAGTCCTGCCCTCTGTGCCCCTGTTGCCAGCACTTCTCACCGTGCTGCCTGGCGAGCAGACAGAAAGCAAGAGAAAAATCCCACCACCACCTTCCTCAGCCCCTCATCAACCTGAAAATAAATGTATTATATTGAACAGTCCTAGAGAACCAGAGCTCTCAGCAGCCCCTAGACACATTTGGTACTGGTTTGAGCGCTTTAATTTTGTCCTTGGGACCCACATCAGCCCCCACAGGGATACTTGATTTTCTGTAGCAATCTCCCATGCAAGATAAAGACCTCATTTGGACATTGTTTGTTTCTGAGGGAGGTAAGATGATAACGTTTTGTTCAGCACAGAGATGAGGCCGGGTTCCCTCCTGCTCACGTAACTCTCCAGCAGCTCAAATGGTCAGTAAATATTGATGGCTGGGCTGAGACTACACAGAGATGCTGCATCTGCCGAGCCCCACTGGCAGGATCCCCGCTCCACCTCCCTGGGGGCATCTCAGGAGAAACCACATCCAGGAGACCCCCCCATCCTGGAGTGGGGGTCTCTGCTCCCACCAGGACCTGCCCACGGACCCCGTGTTGGGCAGGACACGCCGAGGTGCTGTCCTCACCTCCTCAGGCAGCACGGCCATAGGAGCTGTCTGTCCATCCTCAGATGTATCCGTGGGTTCGCTGCTCACTTCTGGTCTTCCCTCAGTTGTCTCCTCTGGTACAACTTCACTTGACTCATCCATCCTCACCTTCACTCTCTTGCCAGGGAGCTGGGGCATGGAGATCACCAAAGCATAGAATAGTTTGGGTTGGAAGGGACCTTGAAATGTCATCTCGTCCAGCCCCCCTACAATGAGCAGGGACATCTTCACCCAGACCGGATGCTCTGAAATACTCCCGCCTGCCCCTGCCCTGGGGTTTGACTGCACAATGACCTGGACTTTGGCACAGCAGGAGGAAAAGGCACCTGTGAAGCTGGGAAATGGGTCCTAGAGTCCCTTTTCAGCTCCAGTAACACTCAAGCAATCCCAGCACAGCCCCGGTTACTCCCTCCCCACCTGCCTGCACACCCTGTCAGGCACAGACATTTCCCCTCCGATGAGGTTTTGTCACTGTCCCCATGGGCAGCAGGGCCACTCCTGGGCAGCAGCTGGTTCATCCCCGGCTTCATGGGTCTGGATTTTAGCCAACAACAGAACTCTGTTACACAGAAAGCTCTCACAGGAGCGGGAAGGGGCCACCGGGAAAAACCTCCCTCTGGTCCCGGCAGGCAGGACAGCTGCTCGGTGACAGCCGTGTCCCCACAGGTCTCACTGTGTCCCCGCAGAGCTGTTCCCGAGTCCCCTCCAGCCCTCGGTGCCCTCCCAACTGTCCCGTCCTCCCGTTACCACGAGGGTCCCCCAGGGACCCCGCCACTCACCGTCACACCAGTCCTGCTCCTGTTTGCACCCGGCTGTTGTTCCCAGGCAACGGCCGCGCCAACGGCTGCAACAGCCCGGAAAGTGCCAGGGGAAAGAGGGGCTGTATGGGGACAGAAGGGGGGACCCTTCTCAGCCCCTCATCCCCACCAGCTGCCATGGGAGAGGCGGCGCTGGCCCCCTGCCCAAAGCAGGAGCCTGGTGGCTCTGGGGGCTGTTCAGCCCCTCACCCTGCTCAAGCCCAAATCCTGCTGGTGGTGGTGACAAAGCCCCTCCCGGCATCACCAGAGACCTTTGGGACTGAACCCTCACCCTTCCCGGGGAACGGGATGAGGGCTCTTTACCGGATGATCCCCCAACAGCGGGTTGTAAGCAGCTTCTGCCCCCCTGGCAGCTCTGAGCAGGACAAGCAGAGTGACAGCGACAAAAATCAGCCTTTAACCACAGCCGGTCCCCGCACTGTCCCCAGCTCTGCCAGGGTGGCACTTGCACAGGGGACCCGCTCCCAACAATCTCTCCAAACCACCGCAGATAATCAGCTCTAAGTGCTCCCAACTGTTGACTTCAGCCTTGCTGTTAAGCTCAAATAATAACAATTTCTAAATCTAATTTGTTTTTCCTACCGCCCAGCGAGAGCCCGGTGCCCTGCTGGGAGAGGAGGGAAGTTCTGTTATCAGCTCACATTATCTCCTCAAGCTGAAGAGGCTGCGAAACGCGGCTGCTCAACCCGCTCTTTCAAACAGGGGCAGTTCTGTGGCCCCGGGAGCAGGGATTTGGTCCCCCAGCCCCATCTCTGTAGGTGCAGGTGAGCAGGAACGAACCAGCTGAGGTGGACTGAGCCCCAGCCTAATTTCAGGAGCTGTACAGAAAGCTGGGAGGCACAAATGCAAAGGTCTGGAAGGATGCATGCCATGAGATTTTCTTCTCCCAGACCGGTATCTAGATGCAGATTCACCTGCAGCTCGGTTAAAAACCAGCCTGCAGCTGGGATACCCGGACACGTTCCAGGTACCCACGGCCCAGGCCTCCCCTTGATACTCTGACATTTCAGCTGCCAATCGATACCAAATTCATCCATATACTTATGCCTACATTCAATTTTATAGGGACAGATGAGGGCAGCCTGCGGACAGACACACATTTAGAAACTGCAGCAGCACCTACAAATATGAAAATCCTTTTTGCAAAAAAAACAAAGCAAACCAAAACATAACAGGGCTCCCAAACCTGATATTACACAACGTGCATTTAAAATGTTTTACACAAGTCTTTTGGCACTGTGGTCCCACCCAGAGACCCGTCGCTCCTACAGAACAACCCCACGGGGGTACTTACCTTGTAACTACAGACAGGGACAAGGTGCTGGGATTTCACAGCGGATTTAGGAGCTGCGATGGCCCGTGTGGGTCACAGCGCGGGGTGGTCGGCAGCACAGGTTTAACCTGAGACCTGCGCTGGTAAACCGAGTCAGGACACACAGGGACAGAGGGGCCCCAATCACCTCCCATGCTCAGCCATCCGCCAAGAAAAGAGATTGAGCAACACAGCACCACGTTTCAGCCTTTTAAACTCTTCTCGAAAGAACAAAACAGGACCAGCGAAGGCAGAGCAGGGAGAGGCTGTGCTGGATGGGAGTTATCTGGATAACCTCATCCGAGGACGCTGCCCCCGCAGCACCACGAAGCTGCGGGAATCACCGCTCAAGGAGCTTTGCTTTGAAACTTCACCATTTCAGTGGGATTTGCTCTGTTGGACTGTATGCTGAAACACAAACGCTTGAAATACCAAAAGAGGAAACCTACTCAATGTAACACAGAGCCCCAGGTGAGTGATTCTGGGGTTTAGCCCACTTTATCAGTCTAGTTCAGGTCTGGTTAATAACAGTTATAACAAAATTGCTCATTACATGTGATGTTACTTGTGCCACAACCTGCTTATGATGCGCTAATGCAAGACTCCAACCTCCCCTGGGCTTCGGCTCTGGAAAGCCAGGGGCTCATCACTGTGTCTGCGCAGATCGTGTCTAACCCACCCAACCTAGCCCACAATTATTGCCCACAATAACGACTTCTACAAGAATGGAGAGAGGCCTTACTCAGTTTTATTGATTCAGAAGCATATTTTGAAGTTCAACAGGAAACAAGCTTAGAACAAACCAGTCATCCCAGAAATCCCCTTGAATAGCTGATACGCCCCAAAACCAACTACCAGAAATAAACAAAACCACATCAAAAATAAAAATCTACCAAGACAGGAGCACTTTTATCATAACCATATAAAATACTAAAATTAAAGCAAAGTAAAATTATCATCCCTATTCCTTATCTCATTAAATTAAAATAATTAGGTGTTTCAAAAATTCTTTCATCACATTTAGTGATTTCAAAAGTCGTGGCAACACAGGGAAGATAAAGTATCAAACTTGCATATTTCTTGACTGTGATCTACTATTATAGACACATAATAGTGCTCCGGGACTTTTTAGCATTTATTACAAGATTTTCAGTGAGGAATTGCAGGGGAAAAATAAAAGGAAAAAGGAATGTTCTGTTGTCATCAAGAGCATCAAGACCATTTCATGCTCTTTAGAGCCTGTATCAAATGACATTTGTGTCCCTACAGCCTCATTCCAAACTGATAGGAGTAAGAGATGGGAAGACACATCTTGCAACTCTGCAGCCACCCTTGACAAGCCCGTGCAATTCCGAATTGCGGGCAGGCCCCGCTCTACCAGAACCTGCTCAGACCCTGCGAGTCAGGCACTCGGCGCTCACAGCCTCCAAAACATTTGTTTCAGCAAAAACATGTAGGGAAGTTTTCAAACCAGATCAGAGTCCAGAAAGCAGGCACAAACTTCAGCTTTATTGTTTTCCACACAACGGTCATCTCTGCAAGGGAATGATATTGCAGCTGAAAAAGAAGAGGGTAGAAGGAAACATTAACGTCTCAGTTCTCAAACAGGCGCAGAAGATACGACCCGGCATCAATCAGACCCACCACAACCCTCCTCCTTTTGTTTCCTCCACCAAACAAATACCACAGAGACCTTACCCCTGTGCTCACGTGTGACACAACTCGCCTCCCCGTATCGCTGTGCAAAACCATCATCCTCCAGCTCTCAGCTGGTACCCGCCAGTGACGCCCAGAGCGGGCAGCACCACACACCGAGAGCAAAGCCCAGAGCTGGCCCGGCTGCAGGAAACGTGCTCCGAGCTGGGAAAAGCCTCATCTGCTCCAGCGAGCGAAACAGCAGCTTACCCCAGGAGACCCTTCCCGGCCCAGCGCTTCGGAGTCAGCCCCACGTGCACCTTCCTGCCGCTGCGGATCACAGTCACGCTCAGAGGCCTCTGAAAGGGAGAAAACAAAAAAATATATATAAGAATAAAAGATGACAACTTCCCAAGGTGCTGCAGCTTCTCTGGCCAGACCACGAGGGCGGCACAGCAACGCAGCGGCTGCAGGGAGCTCCCGGGGAGAACAGACATGATCCTCACAGCGAAGAGCACACACCGCTCTGCTCCCTTCTATCCAGCAGCAATTAGCTCAATGCTGTGAGAGAACAAGGCTCCAACAGCACTGACTAAATCTGACGCTGTTTCTGACATGGAGATTCTAAACCTGTGGCTAAGAGACAGGCAAGAGAACGCAGTTACTCAGAAACGAGCTCACCCCTTCGCTATGCTGCACCACTGTGGCGATGTTCTGAAGGTTCTGGAAGTTGTTGATGTTGACAGAACCAAACTCCACAATTTCATCATCAACCTGAAGTCCCTGGACAGATATAGAAGAGAGATGAGTACCTGCCTTCTCCAAAGACAGGTAATATCACAGGAGCATCGCCCTGCACCCTGAAGGTGTGCTGTGCCACTCTTCTTCTCACTGCTCAGGCAACTGGACTGCTCTACACCTTCTCCATGTCCTTAGAAAGTAGTAAGTACTCATTCCTCTGTCCTGCTTTATGGGAAGAGAAGTACTGAGGCTCGAATGGTCAGTGAGGAGCTGTTTGGTACGACGATACAGCTGAGAGCACTCGCCTCATTCCCATACAGTGATCGATCTATTCACAGGACTTCCCAGTGTGACCAAAAAAGAGGGGGGTGGGAACACTAATCAAACCCCCAACTTACTAACAAGCGACAGAGAAAGCCACCTGCTGTGTTTTCTCTCTAGGTTTTCTCTCTAGGTTTTCTCTCTAGAAGCAGCTTTCTGACGGGCTGTCAGACCCCCCAGCTTACCGAGATACTGGCAGGAGATCCCGGCGTCACGGCGTTGACCCTGGCGAAGGCCCGCGGCTGGCTCTGGCTCATGGCCTCGGCCAGCGCCTCCGCCTCATCCCTGGCGCGCTTCTCCTTCTCCCGGGCGTGCAGCTGGTGAAGAGCTTCCTCCACCTGCTTCATCAGAGCCTTGTGGTCGTTCTGCAGACCTGGGGGTGACACCATTAGCACACAGGGAGCGGAAGCGAGTTACACCTCTGGGTTCTTTCTCAGCACGCACCCTGCGGCTGGGCAGAAAATGGTACTTGGGGTGTCTCAGATGTCGGCCATGGATTGTAATAACCTTCTGCTGTCGTGTCTGCTGGGTCCTGGCGCCAGCCCTGCTCACACAGCCCCCAAGCTGATGCTTTTCAGCAGGAGTTACAAACACAGAAAACCACACTACAGATGTCAGCAAACACACAAGGACACAGCGCTCGGAGACCCACGATCACCCGGAAATCACCGAGCAGCCAAAGCCTTTTTTCTATCAAGTCACACACTCATGTACCCAGAGCAGGAGCCACCCCCAAAGACGGGGCACAGGGTAACCCTGGCAAGAAATAAACACCAAGCTATTTTTTACCAAAAGCTTATTCTACGAAAACAATTCACCATATTTCACGAATCCCAAAGGGCTCCACAGCAGAAGCACAATTCCAATGGCGCTGTAACAACGCACAGACAAAAGCGTTTTCCTGACTAAGCCAATCCCCACCAGCCACAAACAGAGCAAAATAACTGAAAACCCAGCTCAGCGCAATCCTGGCTTTCCTTTTTTTAAGAATTGCGATAAATAGGCAGAACGATACGTTGCCTGAGACACTTCAAGAGCTGCAGTTGCTAACAGGGTGTGTGTTTCCAGCACAGCCGGGGCCGCCGGGTCATTCCCCGCAGGGCACGGCCCCCCCGCCCCAGCACTCACAGATGATGTTGTGCCGGGCGGTTCGCACTTCGTAGATGTCGATGTCGCCCCGGGGAAAATCCTCCGCGTCCACCAGCGGCTCCGTCATCCCGACGCCCTTTTGCTGCGTGGGAAGAGGCGGCCGTGGGGCTGCGAACCGGCGCCGCGGGCCGGCCCCGCGCCCCGCACCCCCCCGCACTGACCCCCAGCAGCTCGTAGTAGGCCTTGATCTGCGCCTCGATCTCGTCCTTGCGCTTCACCAGCTGCTGCACGTCGCTGACGGTGACCGGGCGGCTCCCGCCGGGATCCGCCATGGCTGACACGGGCCGCGCCGCCGGCTGCGGGAAAAGGCGTCACTGGCGGCGGGGCGGGGCCGGCGGCGGAAGCACCGCCCACGAAGGGCGGGGTCTGTGTCTTTTGGGGCGGGGTCTGTGTCTCGGGGGCGGGGTCTGTGTCTCGGGGCGGGGTCAGCGCCGCTGGTGTTGATGTCGCGGGAGGCGGGGTCAGCACTGCGGGGGCGTGGCCAGCAGCGTTGAGCGGGGCCAGCGGGGTGGCGCTGCCAGCGCGGCGTGGGTGTCGGGGGGTGATACGGGTGTGATGGTGCCAGGGAGCGGTACCGTGGTGACGGTGCCACGGGGTGACACAGCAGTGGCAGTGCCACGGGGTGACACAGCAGTGGCAATGACATGGGGTGACGCAGCTGTGACAGTGATGTGGTGGCACAGTGGTGTCCCATGTCCCCGTTGCCCACCCCTCTCCAGCCTGTGCCCCAGTTGGGCGTGTGGCCCCAGGGGACACAACCCCACCACCACAGCCCTGACACCCACCCCGGCACCCCGCGCTTGTCCTTCTCCCCCCGGCATCCCCCTTCCCAGCCATGGGGTGTTTGTGCACTGGTGGACCCCATGGCAGGGCAGCCCCCTGTCCCCTCCTGCTGCTCCCACATTTTGTGTCCCCTGCAGCGCTGGGTCACCGGAGCTGAAGGTGGCACCACGTGGCCCCAGGCACAGACACCGCACACCCGGCTGCACCTCGCGTGTGACCCAACTGCCCTGGTTCAGGTTGGCCCGGACTGGAAACGTCCCTGCGAAGGGGTGAATGTCCCCAGGGACAGGTGGGAGGGCCGGGGGGTGTGCGGTTATGTCACCCCGCTACCGGCCCGGTGTGCACGGGGACGGGAGGTTTTGCTGTGGGGTCAGCAGGTGCCTGCGCCACACAGCCTTGCACACTTGCACACTCGCCACCCTGTGCGTTTAACCCTGTGCCACAACCAGGCCTGCACGGGACACTGTGAGGTGGCCCTGGCAAAGCCACCCGTGGAACAGTGCTGGGAGTTCCCAGCCCAAACCAAACACGTCACTTTGAGTTGGGGGCAGGAGAAGGTGGAGCCGAGGAGGAGCTTTCCCCACCCCACCGCTATATTAAATGCCCTCTTGGACTCCCGCTCGCTTCATCACTCTCACATCGCCAGGTCACAAAAATGGTGAGAGGCAGCGGATGGGAATTGAATCAAACGGCCGGGGCTCTATGGTGCGGGATGTCTCGGGAGCTTTACTGCGTTTAATCTCTGCTTGAACTCAGAATTTTTGGTGACTCTGCTGGAAGTCGTGCAGAAGAGCTTCCTCGCACACTGACCTTTGGATCCCAGCTCTCCGGGGGCCGAGGTACCTTCCTGCTCCGCTAACATCTCTCTTTTCTGATTCTCTCTTTCAGACGACTTATACAGACAAGGGAGAAAAGGTAAGAGGTGTTTTGGGTCTGTGGTACTGCCCTGTTGTCTGGTATGAAACATCAGCCACGTTAGTGCAAATAATATTCATTCCTTACTTCTTTATCACCTGGTGAAATCAGAAATAAAATTTCTCCCTGGTTGGGCCACACAGGACATGGTTCCTTGTTGTAAATCGCCATTAATGATGACATTTTTTCCTTTTTCGTTCTGGTTTGCAAGGAGAGTGACAAATGGGAGACGATGGGTTTTTCCAGCCAGACTTGGTGCCTAAGCAGAATCCTAATTCCTTGCAATATTTATTTCCAAATGCTGCACCTATTGGCCACCTTTTTCCCCAATAAATGCTCTCAAAGCTGCCGGTCAGTGTGCATGGCAGCTGGGAGCCGAGGCCACAGGAACGGGTCGAAGGGGAATTCGTGCCAGCGCTGGCAGTTGTGTAAGAGTGTCTGGGGTTGAGAATTGATCTTTAGGGCAGCAGTGCTGGCGGGTGCTGTGCCTCTGCCGAACCTGCTTGCAGGGAGCACCGGGAGCACCAGCACCGACATGGCCCCTGGTGAGTCGGGACTTTGCACCTTCCACCCCGCAGAGCAGGATCCTGCAGGACCCGACCTCAAAGTGCTTTGAAAAATTGCCGCTTCAGGGCAGCAGCCGGGGTTCCACCCGGTTAATTCGGATGCGTTCGCAGCAGATTTGCAGGGTCGCGGCTGTCGCTCCTCCCTGCTCCAGCGACGAGTGACGCCGCGGGAAAGGCTGCGGCAGCTCTCAGCTCTGTTTTCCCTTCCCTTTAGCCCCTGCGAGGCCGCTTCATCCACTTCCACTCCATCACCTTCTGGGTGGGCAATGCCAAGCAGGTGAGAGGCGGCGGCAGGCGGGCAGAGCGGTGGGTGGCGGGACGGGGCGGCCGCTCCGGTCATTGGCTGCCGGGGGGGCTGTGCCGGCGTCCCAAAGCGCGTCCCTGGGTCAGCACCTGTGTCCGCTGGCACAGCCTCCCCCGCGGCCTTGGGGGCTCTTGCACAAGGCGAGGGGCTGCCCGGGAAACGCGGACGGGCACGTGTGGCACAGCGGGAGCGTCACCAGCCCGCGGTGACGAGGCGCAGCGGTGGCTGCTCCGGGGAGTTAAACATCCCTGCGCTTCAAACCTGAGCTGCTTTCTGCCCAAACTCCCAGATGAACAGCAGACAGGCAGAAATGCTCCCCCCTCGGCGGGGCTCCCTGCCTCCCCCGGCCATCACGGGTGCGGGAGGGCTCTGGAGACAACACCTTCCACTGAGTCTGGCCTTTTTCCCCCATTATGGGCCCTTTCTCACCTCTGCTAGCTCAGCTCCTCCCGGGCTGCTGGAGGGAAGCAGAGCAGGTCGGCTGCTCCTGCACACACACACACGTGCACACACTTGACTTGCACACGTGCTGGCCGTTCCCCGGGGGCTGTCGGTGCCGCCCTGGCCGGGGGGAGCCCCACGGGAACCGGGGGTCACCGGCACCGCAGCTTCACCAGGTGCGGCTCTCACATGCCCCACAGGCTGCATCCTACTACTGCAACAAGCTGGGCTTCGAGGAGCTGGCGTACCGGGGGCTGGAGACCGGCAGCAGGGAGGTCGTCTCACACGTTGTCAAGCAGGACAAGGTGAGGGGCTGATGCACCCTCCAGGGGTGGTGGAGGGTGGGGGGCAGACGAGCTGGTGTCAGGTGTGTGGGTGCTGCCAAAGCCCATTTGCACCATTAAACCCCAGTCCCGTGGTGCGTCTGCCCCAGCCTGGGGGCACCGCCACGTCTCCATCCCTCACCTCTCCTCCTCTTCCTCGCCAGATCGTGTTTGTTCTCTCATCCGCTCTCAACCCGGGGAATGAGGGTAGGTACCAGGGGGTGGGATGGAGAGGGAGATGGTGGAGCAAAGTGCTGCTGCTCACGCCTGGGGCTGCTCTTGCTCCGTGCAGAGATGGGGGAGCACCTGGTGAAGCATGGTGATGGGGTGAAGGACGTCGCCTTCGAAGTGGAGGACTGCGACTTCATTGTGCAGGTGGGCAGCCCCTCTGCTCCCTCCTGCGCTGCCCCCGAAACGGCGAGGGGAGGCGGGGACGGGCCCGCGGGCGCTGCGGCAGGATGGGGTCTCTGTCTTTCTGCCCAGAAAGCCAAGGAGCGCGGAGCCGTGGTGGTGAAGGAGCCCTGGGTGGAGGAGGACAAGTTCGGGAAGGTGAAGTTCGCAGTGATCCAGACGGTAAGTGGCAGGGCAGCTGCCTCTGAGCCCTCGTGCTGGAGCGGGGTCAATGGGAGCAGCCTGGACCCAGGAGATCCCTGAAAAACCAGGGCCACCACGCAACCGCTTTCCTCCCTCTTGCAGTACGGTGACACCACCCACACCTTGATAGAAAAGCTCAACTACAAGGGCCTCTTCCTACCTGGGTACCACCCCCCGCTCTTCAAGGACCCGCTGCTGCCGAAGCTGTGAGTGCTCTGCAGAGGGTCCCGCTCGGCTCTGCCGCCGTGTGCCGGCGGGATGTCCCCCCAAGAGCCGGACGGGTCCCCACCACCCCAGCGGAGCCCCTCACGCTGAGGGTGCCCTCGGGCCCGGCTGAGAACCACCCCGGCTTTCCCCACAGACCCAGCGCCAAGCTCAGCTTCATTGACCACGTCGTGGGGAACCAGCCCGACCTCCAGATGGTGCCGGTGGCAGAGTGGTAAGAGCGGGGAGGGCGGGCGGGAGGTGGGATGGAGCAGCAGCACCGCTCTGCTGGTCTCACCGCTTGCGATGGTGATGGCTGAGGCTAATTAAGCCAGAGCAGAGCTTTGTTAGTGCGGGGATGGAGCGAGGGACTTGATGGTGCCCTTTGTGGTCTGGGCAGGTACCAGAAGAACCTGCTCTTCCACCGCTTCTGGTCAGTGGACGACAAGCAGCTGCACACCGAGTTCAGCGCCCTGCGCTCCATCGTGGTCACCAACTACGAAGAGACCATTAAGATGCCCATTAATGAGCCGGCATTTGGCAAGAAGAAATCCCAGATTCAGGTGAGCGCACGCCAGCAGTTGATCCATCAGGCTGCCCCCGCTTTGGTGAACGAAAAGCTGTGCTGTGGTGGCTGCTTGGCCCTGCTCGGGTTTGCCAAGGGCTGTCAAGCCCTGGGGAGGCACCAGCCAGAGATAGTTTATCCCCAATCTCACCAAGAGTGTCTTTTTTTCATTTCATGGTGTCCCTGAGCTGGTTTTGCTTTCACACCCAGCCCTTTGCACGCTGTAGCTGTGCTGTCACTAACGTGGTGACATTTTTTCCATGCAGGAATATATCGACTACTATGGAGGAGCTGGAGTCCAGCACATCGCGCTGAACACCTCCGACATCATCTCGGCGGTGAGTGCACCCCCGGCAGCGCCCTGCCCCAGCCCGTCCTGCTGGGCACCGTCCTCGGCACAGGGGGTGGTGGACAATGACAACCGTCGGGGTACGAGGCCACGGGCAGGCTGAGCGGGCTTTGTGCTGTGAGTGTCTCACAACCAGGATTAACTGCTCAGTGAGCGGCTGGAAAGGGACTTGCCCGCACCTGTGAGCTGCTGGTAGATGCCCGTCCCTCCAGCTCACAGCAGCCGGGGTCTGCAGGGACCCCGAAGGCACGTGCTGTCCTTGAGGGGTGGCTGGTGGGGCTGAGCCACCATAGCACATCACCCACCTTCGCCTGGGGCAGATGCTGCTCTGGGCTGAGCACTTGGCTTTGGGCTCCTCCAGAGGTGTTTGGGGGTCAGGGTGGGATGAAGGTCCTTGTGCAGTGGCCAACTCTCTGCATTGCCTGGAGAGGGCATCTCGGCCCTCCTGCTCCTGGTGCCCAACGTCAGAAGGTGGGACAGGTGCCCATGCATGAGGTTGGCCAACGTCATGGGAAAGCACCGCCCTGCGTCCCAACACCATCGGTCCCGAGCCATCCTCTTGGCACAAACCAGAGCTGAGCCCCGAGCCCGACCCACGCCGCGGTCTCCCCTGCCTTGCAGATCACCAACCTGAAGCAGCGGGGCGTGCAGTTCATGGACGTGCCCTCCAGCTACTACCAGATGCTGCGGCAGCGGCTGAAAACGGCCAAAATCAACGTGAAGGAGAACATCGACAAGCTGGCGGTGAGTCAGACCGGCCTGAGAGGGAAAAGGTTTGCCCAGGGCTGGATCGGCTCCCCACAACGTTCTGCAGGGATGAGGGCGATACAGGGGGATCCCTTTGCTCTTCTGTGGGTCTTTGAGCTGTCGCCTTCTTTCTTTTCTCCAGGAGCTGAAAATCCTGGTGGATTTTGATGAGAAAGGCTACTTGCTCCAGATCTTCACCAAACCAGTTCAAGACAGACCCACGCTCTTTCTGGAGGTCATCCAGCGGCATAACCACCAGGTTGGTTTGAGGATCGCACCATGATCTTGGCTTTGAGACCTTGGGGCCACCAAGTACCGTCTGCTGCTCTTTCCCAGCCGTTTCGGAGCTGAGGAACCCGCTGCCCGTCCCCGTGTCTGTAACGTTGTCATCTCCGCAGGGCTTCGGCGCTGGGAACTTCAAGTCTTTGTTTGAAGCAATAGAAATGGATCAAGATGCAAGAGGAAACCTGACCATCCTGGAGCCCAACGGGGAGACCAAGCACATCTAGAGGATGGCAAAAACGCCGCCCTAATGAGCTGGTTCACAAACGAACCGGGAAATAGCTCATGTTTTGGTAAATAGCCCAGACCTAAGTGTCATAAACCCCGGGAAGCTGCTGCCAAGTTGGAGATGTAAAAGGACTCAACACCCATCCCGACCCAGCCCCGACGCTGCCCTCCGGTGACTTCTAGGGAGAGGGAGCGTGGGAAATAGCAAACACGCTCTTGAAAAGCAGTTTAATCTGATCCAAACCACTGAATTCTTAACAAAGGGCAGACTTAAGGCATGTGCCAAAGACATGCAGCTACGGAGGAAGACAGAAGAAACAACTGGGAGAGCTTAAATTCAGTCTGTCCAAAATTTTCTGTTAATTTTAGCTACATGGGAAGCTGGGAGAGGAAAGCATGGAGGCGTTTGCCTCTCTTTGTAAGATTTTAATTGCTTTTAGACTCAATCTTGAATTTGAATTTGCTGGGATTAAACACATGATTTTAGAGTAGCTACAACACTCAGGAATGAGACTTAATCACATTTCTGTATTTCAGCCTTCCTAAGACAACGCAGTCTTGCTCTAATACCTGTAAATTCCTGCATTAACGAAGGGCAGGGGTTTCTCCCGTGTTTCAAGAAGTGATTGCTGACGTTGGCAGTAATTCCTTGGCTCAGATCGCAGCTGCACATGCAAAGTCCCCTCTGGGCATTGCTCTGGTGTTGGCACTGTCCTTTGCCAGGGGACTTTCCCCACCAACACAGTAAAACCGTGTTCTGTCACAGCTTGAGTGCCTGGCAAGTTAATGCGTCGAGGCTGGAGCCCTTCAACCCCATAGTTGCTGTGGCTGCGGGTCAAACTCTCCCTGAGGAGCCCACAGACCTCAGTGAGCGACCACTGGAGAACATCTCATGGTCTGTGCTGCCCACGGGTCTCCCCACGGTTGCACGTCTGCCCTCCAAAGCCCCAGCGCACCCACTGCTGCTCCCCACGTTTCCCAACATCGAAGCTGCTCAAACCCCGAGTAGCCAAAGTCCCCACCAAGCCCTCAGCTCAAGATGGGCTCTTTGGACACGAGTCCTTCCACCAGCCCAAGCCCCTGCCCCAGCCCACCACCCTCCAGGGTGAGCCCTGTGAGCTTTGGCTGCCCCGCATCCCCAACACATCCTGCATCCCCATCCTGTCCAGTACCTCCATGGCATCCCGCATCGCCATCCTGTCCTATCTCCATCCCACCCCGCATCCCCATCCTGTCCTATCTCCATCCTGTCCTGCATCTCCATCCCACCCCGCATCCCCAACCTGTCCGGCATCTCCATCCTGTCCCATATCCCCGTCCTGTCCTATCTCCATCCTGCGTCCCCATCCCATCCCGCATCCCCATCCGTCAGCCATCACAGGCAGCTATAGACGCCAAGAACTGAGCTGGGATGTCATCTACAGCCCAGGCTCTCTCCTGTCTTTTCCATTTCCTCCTCCTCCACCACTCCACTCATCTCTCTCTGCGTGTCTCTTTTCCTAAAGCTCAGAGCAGCTGCTTTGCCCCCAGCGAGGGAGGTGGGGGGCACATCCAGCTCCAGGCTGGGCTTTCATCCCCATCAAACCTCAGCAGCTCCCCCAGCTCCCCCTCCTGCAAATCACAGGGAACAGAATTTATCTCAGATTTGAATAAACGTGATTGAAAAGAACGAAACCACGAGGCCTCTGGCCCCAAGAGCCTTCGAGCATCACCCGAACCAGCAACACTAACACTTCGCTTTGTCGGGTAAGGGCTTTTGTCTCCATAAAGCTAAAAAACCAAAGATGTGAACTCAGAAAAGTCCCAGGCGAAGCTGGGACACCCCGGCTGTGCCTCGGCTCCTGTGGGTTGTCAGCATTTGTAATATTAAAATGTTCTTTAAATTGGTAAACTTAAATCACTCACGTATTTCGTGCACTATAACGTTGCTTAAAGTCACTTCCCACTCACCAGAATTAATACTTTCAGTAAACTTCGCTGAAAATCCGTTCTTTGGAGCACTTTTTGTCTCAATAGGGTTCCTTGAGCTCGCACGGTTCGCAGCAAGGGTCAGAGAGCGAAAAACTGCTGTGGTTATACATTAAGCACAACATAATTTTTCTGTAAGAAAAGTCAGTATATTTATGGTTTGCTTTATAAAAGTTACTATAATACAATGGTACATAGTATTCAATTCACAAAAATATGAACAAATATATACAGCATGACACATCCACAACAAAAACACTTTCTTCAAAACAAGATACATACTGGTGACAGATTCTATATGCACAAAACATCCCTAAATTTATAAATTTGCTTAACGAAAGAGAAAGCAGAAACCCTAAATCTTCGAAGCAGAGTTGCTTTTTTAAGGAACTTAAAAAAAAATAGGATTTTATTTTCATTTATTGCAAACCATTTAACTCGCCCCCTTTTAAAGGAGACCCTTTATTTCCACACCGTGATTTAAAACAACCTGTTTAGAGAACCAGAAACCTGCAAGGATTGGGAGCCGGGAGTTCTTCCATCCTGCTTTTCAAACTGCCCATTTGGTTGCTTTAGAGTGGCCATTGCGACGTGTTTCTTTTCACCTGGACAAATACTACAGTGACAATTAAGGAGGAAACTCATAGAAACAAAACAAATATTAAATTGAAAAAAATCCAGTTGCAAACTCGCTTAAATACATTTTAGG
The DNA here is from genome assembly GCF_964273445.1 of Streptopelia decaocto. Classification (NCBI taxonomy): domain Eukaryota; kingdom Metazoa; phylum Chordata; class Aves; order Columbiformes; family Columbidae; genus Streptopelia; species Streptopelia decaocto. The sequence continues at coordinate 4,464,650 of NC_138670.1, read as the reverse complement.
TTGTCTATTAGACTGTACACATTTCCTCGCTTGAAATAAATAGATTTTGCACATTAGGTTTCAGACTGGGGGGGGAAAGAAGAAGCCTTGACTTGGCAATTTTTTGTCTTCGGTTTCTTAATGCTTCTAATTCCATCTATTTATTTGACAAAAAAAACATCTTTATACAGAATTTACATTATACAAAGCTTGACACAAGCTGTAAATGCCACCAGCTCCTTTGCGATACTTAGTCCTTCTTCTACCCCACCTCAACATGATTTAGAGCTGGAATCTGTTTAAAAAGAACTCCAAATTACAATAGTCACTTTTAATAAATTATTTACATGCTCTCGAAGTACAAAGAAATCAGCAAAAAAATTTCAACATGTTTCTACAAGAAACAGTGTTTGAAGAGAAGATTCTTGAGTTCGCCTATGTACAGAAGATGCATTTATTTTTGTATACTTCAAAATCCTTTTCTCCTTAAATTTTTCTTTTATACAGAAATGCACTGAAATGATCCCTGAAAAAGGTCACAAAAAATCAGAACTGAAATTGCTGTATACTTCCTTGGAGTTTAAAAATGTTTGTTGTTTTTCTCGTTTGCAGGTTTTTTTTTTTTTAATTTTTTATTATTTCTTGTAGAAATAAGCTGCTCTATACAATATAAATATCTGCAAGATGAGCCCCTTGCCCTTCCGGACCCCCGGGAGTCACAGGTCACCCATGGGGAGCACTTGGCACTGCGCACGGGGCCGGAACCGCACGGACAGCGGGACCCGCGCCCCAGCCAGCGTCGTGCTGGAAACCTCAACGCCTATTTCCAAACCTTCCGCGCTGTCCCCTCGGGTCACCCCCTAGCGAGATGCCATTTGGGGAGAACAGTCATGTCTCTTTTTTTTTTTTTTTTTTTAAGCAAAAATAAATTGGGGATGGGATTTTCGGCGAACAACCGCAACTGTAAATCTCTCCGCAAAGCAGCCCGTGCTGGTGAGTTTGTTCGGTCCTGGCCAGGGTTTCCATGGGGGGCCGGGACGGGGTGACCCCCTCATAGAAATCACTAAACCTGGTTTATAATCCTCACCATCAAACGGTGTTTTGGGGCACAGGGCAGCCCCGTGGTCTGAGACAGAAGCTGCACAGGGTGGACTCTGCAAGCCGAGGTTTATGGGGAGGAAAAGAGAAGCCTTGGGGTTTGCTTTGAGATCAGACCAATGTGATTTTTCACAAGTGCCGAAGGTTCAACCCCTCCGTGTCCTCCTGGGGGGTTACTGGGAGCTCAGCTCTTCCAAAAACTCACATTGTTTGTCTGGGATCATGAACAGTTTCAGAAGTACCCAAGGCATTTAGGTGCTCATGGTCTTTGGCACCCAAATCCCCTCGGTGCTCCTGAAAAGGAACCCAGCCTGCAGGTCTTGTTTCAGAAGACCACGACCTGCCTCCCCTCAACCAACATTAAGGCAAACTGCGGGGGCTAATCCCATTCAGAGCACACGGATCCGCTGGGAAACACAAACTGGCAGCAGGTACCCAGTGGCTGGGCCGGTTGGGGTGTCTTTGCCCCCACAAAACCACCGTTAATGCGCCCGTTTGATGGACTAGGAAGGAAGGAGGCCAAGGACATGGGCAGAACCGCTGCACACGGGGCTTCAGTTCTGAGACACAGGAAACGTCTGTGCATTTCCAAAGCTCTGAAAGCAAAAGGCCAAGCTGCAGAGAAGCCAACTGGAGCGTCAACACCAGATGAGCCTTATTTTTAAAAAAGCAAAATAAATCAAGCAGTTGGTCTAACTCCCAAATGCTCCTGCCATCACTGCGGCTACAACCAGCGTTCAACGACAGAAACTCGTTGTGCTTCTCGTAGTTTTAGGTTCTGGGTCAGCAATACCCAGTTGCTGGAGAGATTCACAAAGAGAAGGGGAAACAACATGAAACAAAACCAGAGATGAGACTATGGACTGTCCAACCCCACGGACAACTCCTCCCCCTCAGACAGACATACAGGAGGAACCAAGGCAGCTCACAGCAGCCCGAGTGCTCCTGCTCCTTCAGGCCTTTTGTCTGAAGAAGGAATTCAGATGCAGAGGTCCAACCCAGAGCACCCGCAGGGCAGGCCTGGCAATCCCTAACAGCCAAAAAACTGCCAGAAAACTCATTTGCAAGGCTGTCACCTCCGGTCATGGAGCTGCGGTCATATAGGAATTATCGCTGATTTTAAAAGGCTACAAGAAAACTGTTGTGCAATTTGTTCTGCGGGGAGAAGATATTTAGTTACGCAGATTATCTTCCCATTTCATAATTACATTGCAACTTCCCCTTACGAGCCAATTAAAAAAGGGTTTAGTACAACTGATCTCTACTTTTAAAGGAGGAGAAATTCAATGCGAGTTGAAAAACGGATCCTGTCGATACCTGAACAGTTGTGTAACATTTCCAGGTCACATCCAAAGACTATTTTCTTTGGTGTTTCGCCCCATTTTTAAACGGAACCTCTCAAAGAACTGCAACCTTCACCTCAGCACATCTACAAGGACAAAACAGGTCAAAAAACAATTTCAAAATAAGCCTTCCAAATTCAAAGCAGCTTTCATTTGCTCGCCGGGCATGGGGGAGGACACTTGAACCACTTTTGCTGGAGGGATGGGGCAGCCCTGGGGCAAGTTACTGAGTAACGGAGGGAGGCGAGGGGCCGGCGCAGCTCGCTCTATCGCAGGAGCCATCGCCCGTGCCCAAGGACAGAGCAAACACTCCACGTAAAACGCTGCACGGGCGGGGAAACGCAGACAAAAGCGAGAAAAATTAATACGAGACACACATCAGCCTGTTTCCCATCTACAGGAAGAAAATCCTGTTCGAAACACGGGCCGTAGTGTACGCTCGCAAGGAGGGTGAGATTTCCACAGCACAAACGCGGGCTGAATTGTCCGCTTAATTTCAGCCTCAGCCTTTTTTTTTGCGTGCAAAGCGAATCGATCTCCGAGAAACGGGCATCCCCAAAGTCCACACGCCGCGCCACGCCGCTGCGGCTACGCAACCGACACGACTTCTCGCTACAGCGGATTGCGGCATCCAAATACCGTTCATGTGCGGGCGCAGAGGTTTTGATCCCCCGATATACCAGCACGGTGTGTGAAAATGAAGAGACGAGCCCAAGGCGCTGAGCTGAGGTCTGTTCTGACCTGGCTGTTCCCCGGGGCGGCTGGCTTAGGGGACTTGTTCTGGCTCGTCCCTAACGAAAAGGCAGGACAGCTCACCTAAAGTCTCGTTGGGGACACATCATACATACACACACACACACACACACACGCACACCCCCATTCACACACCCTCAAGCCTCTGGCTTGCTCTGTAACATCAACCTTACATTTATTTACAGCTTACTCTGAGAAATCTGTGCAATTTCAGCCAATCAAGCTCCCAACAAACCCTATATGGCGTTTTCAGTCTCTGCTTCACATTTAAACGTTGAATGTCTTTTTCAACCAACAAAACTGATGAGAAAAAGGTAGCAGCAATTATGAAAAGATGAAGGTTTATAACAACAATTAAAAAAAAGGTACCATTATCCCATTACGGAGCATTAATGTCGGGACTGAACAGAGAAGCTAGTGTTTGGATAGACCATGCCACAAAACGGTAGTCACCTTTTGTGTGCGTGTTGGATCTGAAAAGGAAAGAGCACCTGAAACATGAACAGTCCTCGTAAGCATGTGCGCTTTTTGCTTCCATTCGCGATCCTGGCAGAAGTGCGAAACTTGCTTGGTTTTTTCCTTCTCTTTTTTCCTCTCTTTGTTAATTTTTTTTTTTCTTTTTAATTTTTTTTCTTCCTTTTTTTTTTTCTTTTTTTTCTTTTTTTTTTGGCAAAGTGCAACCACACCTGGTTACCACAGTTTTGACATGGCCGAAGGTGCAAGTGTGACGAGAAACCTCGCGTTCAGTTCAGGGTTCCCCTGCAGTTCTCGGAGCCACACAGACATGGGATTTTTACATCCTCGATCGGAAACTTGTAGTCATAGGTAATTTCCTCATTCACATTGATGTGCTGTTTGGAGTAGATGACGATCTTCTTTTGAGACTCCACCGTGATCACTTTAGCATAACAATTTGGCTGCAAGGGTGACAGAACAGGTAATGATTTAGGCTCCTGATGGCCATGGCTTCCCAAACTCCACACCATTATTCCGAGCTAAAACAGAGTGGGACAGTCCTTCCCTGGACAGCCTGGGCCGCAATTCCAGAGCAACCCTCTGTGCTCCTCCGAACATCCACATTCTGTGGTGCAAAAGAGCCTGTTCCACCACATTTGTCCTGGGCTAAGAGCAGCTCAGTTAACGTTCAATAATTTGGTCACTGCAGCACAGAGCAGAGGGGAAAGCGGGTTCTCTACCTGCTGGAGCAGAGTATTTTTCCCATGTGGATGCTGGAAGGAGACTGTTCCCACAGAATAACAATGCTAAAATCAGCTTTTTTTGAAGGAAATATTTGTTAGATATGTTTGAATAGCGTCTGTTAGGGTCCTCCAACACAGTCAGGAGGATTCTGAGTGCGCTCTGTCTCGCTGTATGTTTCATTTCTCAGGTCTCTCAAATCTCTTTGCACTAGTTCAGACTCTGCTTTGATCTGCTGTAGCTCATTAACATTTAATCATAACCCTGTGACCCCCTGCTACTTCTGAACACGGCCCCAATCAAAGCTACCAAGGACTCAACGGGTTTATCGCTATGTGAGAGTACAATCACATGCAAAAACACAATACTTACATTGCAGCTGTGATTAATAAACCTGGCAAAGTTTCCGCATTTTGTGGCATCGATGATGGTGTCGTGATCGACTCTGAACATGTAGCTGCTCCCGATGCCTTCATCCTCGTATCGCTTTTCACGCATGTCAGCAATGACCTACAGAAAACCCCGCACGCCGTGTCAGGAGACGCTGCAGAACTGACCTGTGAGCCCAGATCTGCACGATGCTCACCTGAGCTGTGCTCGTGCCGCTCAACACGTATACGATCCCAAACACCCCAAGAGAACGCAGACCTAACTGCAAACACAGAAGTTCAGGGTGGGCTTCTTGAGAGCTTATCTCCTAAGGATTTGAGTGCTTAGTTTCTATGGGTTGTTGAAAATCCCGCCCTTGTACCTCCAACCCATACACCAACCTCTGCTCAGGTACTAACACCTCACAGCAAGGACTCCAACCCCCCCATCCTACTCCAGAACTTCTTTCAGAGCTGTTTCTGCTCAGATTTCACCCACAGTCCAGCTTACCTGCCTGATGTTCTGACCCACGTACTCGATCACCATCTCATCAGCTGCAATGGGCTCCATAGCAAAAAGACCCCAGTCGTGAATGTGGCTCTTGCAGAATTTTAGTTTTTTCTTCCGGAACTGCACGAAGAAAACACCCCAAAACCCCCAACCCTGAATTAGCCAGAGCACAGAAAGGGAAAGGCCGTCCCTGGGCCCAGCACCCGCAGCCTGCTCCAAGGAACAAGCACTGCTGGGTATGTCAACCCCATTTAGATTCCTTCTGTGCTGCGGTGACAGGAAAGCAGGACAGAGGTCACAGGAGGTCCCACAGAGTTGTGGTACTTGGGTTTTTACCACTGACCACACACTGGGGAGAAAAGACCCTCTGAGGCCATCAATCTCTGTTTCGCATAATCCTGATGGTTCTGAGTAGGGCTCAAGCTCTGTTATCATCATATACTCATTTATAGCCATTTATCAGGCAGCTCATGGTTCTGCTGCTCACAAGTGAGCACGCTGGACCAAGTCTCATGTGTTCTCATATTTTCCCTGCGCCTACTCTATTTGTTTAGGTCAATTATTTGCATTACATACTGTATTAAATTGCATTGTTGTGTCAAGTTGAGTTACACAAAACAGAGGAGAGCCAGGTACCGTTCAATCCTCTGGCACGTGTGCCCAATGCTGAGATGGTCGCCACCACGGCGACACTAAACCGGCAGGAGGTCGGTCCCGTGCCCCGGCCCCACCTGCTCCCCACCAGCCCCTGCGCAAAGCAGCATCCACGGGGTGCCCACCTTGAGCTGGTTGAACTTGAGCAGGTCACTGTCGCAGCTCCCGGTGAAGGAGGAGAGGAGCCTGCGCTGCTCCGACCGCCGCTCGGAGCCAGCCCGGGTGGAAGCATGAGGTTGGGCAGGGATGCTCATACCCTGAGAGGACAAAAGGCCGATCAAAGCTGACCCAACACCCTGCAGCCTCCCTGTCAGCAACCCTTTATGCAACAACACGTCACCGCAGAACGCGTGGCCTCCTAAAACATCCCACATCAATCACTAACACCTCCCCAGCACCTCCTGGACAATGACACAGGTGTAGCAACAACTTCACCTCCCTCCTTGCCAAAAGGCAGGAAGCATCTGCTGTGCGTGACACCCAAATGAAACCAAACCCCGTTCACACCCCAGCAGGCAGCAGAGGACAAGTCCTCACCTGGGTGTCAGCTGGAGGCTCCTCTGCAAAAGCTCGGCTGTTGTTGAGGTATTTAAGTTTGTCCTTCTTATCAATTTTGTAATAGCCTTCACTTCGTGCGCAGCCCGTCACGTGCTCCCGCATCCCGTCATCCCGCTTCTTTTTCTTAGGAGTAGAAAAGCTGGTAGGTGGAAAGAAGTTAAGGAGAAACACAGCTACCGGTGGGTATCAGACAAAACTTGCCGCAGTTGCGTGGAGCTAATGCCGGGAGACTGGAAAATTAGGAAGGTTTTGGGGGGGTGGAAAAAAATAACACTCTTGAAAAATGAATAAAAACCCATCACTGAAGCCCACATGTCTACAGGAAAGCCAAGCAAGTCTTTCCTTGTCAGCTGCAGGCTTTAGGGAACTACAGAGAAAGGATTTCCCCACTACATACACAGACAGCAGCTGCCCAGCCATCTGGACGTACCATCTTCTCTGTTTTGAGTGACACGCTTTTGTTCTGCCTCCAGGAATATCCTGCAGACACCCCAGGCCCTGCAGACACCGCATGGATCTCAGCGCAGCCATCACCCCACCGGCCAGGGCTGGAGCCAGCACAGACAGGCAAGAGACCCTGCTCAGCCCCAAGGGCTTGGGGAGAGACGCTGCTCTCACCGGCCTCGGTAAATCAGCTCCTTCAGGCCCTGACAGGGGGGGTAAGACCCTGTGCAGATGTTTCGAACCCCACTGTCCCGATAGGTCAAAGAAACCTGCAGCTGGCCTGGCAAGGCTCACGGCGTTGAACAGGCACCTGCGGGTCTTTGGCTTCTGGAAGGACAGTGGAGCTGCACTGCTGGCAGCTCACTCCAAAAACACAGCCAGGAAGCCTACGATGATTGAGATCTACCCAAAGATGCTCCCTGTGAGTCACAAGGTATCCTTAACACCAGAAAATTGAAGCAGAGGGGCCACAAAAAGTGATGGCCCTGAGCTCGGTGGGAGCTGCTGCAGAGCGGGTGAGCCCTGCAGGTACCTTCACACCTACCGTGCGGTGCGGCACAGCAGCAACTGGCTGCAGGTTATTTTTAAATGGTTTGAAAGGTGACTGTAAATTTGCTGTTACAATAATCCTTATCATCCAGGAAACAGATTTCAAATATTTCCACTTTGTAAGGTGCCAAATGCCAACACATTAAAGCACTGCCCCGTTCTGCGGTGGTTCCCGCTGCTGCAGCACCAATCACTGCCACCCTCAGACTGGTTCTTGTTCGGAACTACCTCCCCAAATGAAGCAGACACAGGCTGAACATTGCTGGGGGTGATGCATTTCATCATGCTTTTAAAATATTTTCATTTAACAATTAAATAAATCTGTTTCAAGATTATTGCACTGGTATGAAAAGGCAGAAAATCATAAGTTTAATCTTACACATTGCCCTTTGAGATGCAGAGAAATAAAGGATGGAAATGCACAGCTCAGCACTGAGCTCCACTTGCTTTTTGTTAGTATCATATCCCTATTTTAAGCGGTTCGGGCTTTTTTGCTTTTGCTTTCGTGTCTTGCAGGGAATAAGGGATGAGACATTTTATCTCCACACAATCTCCAGCCACACACAAGGTGGTTCATGTCTTCCTTACTATATACATTTGTGTTTTCCTCCTGAAAACCTTACTAGAGAGTTCTCAGGTTATGAGAACAGCCTTCCAGGCTGTGTTCTGGAGATCACTCCTGGTTCTGAGACAGCTTGTGTGTCCCAGAAATGCTGCCAAAGATTGAAAGCTACAGCCTGTGCAGCTGATTATCAGATCATTAAAAGGGAGGGAGGGGACAGGGCCAGATCCTGCACCAGCCATTGCTACCAGTACATCCCCATCCAGCCCGGGAATGTGCCTGTCCTTTATGTGTCACTTAGAAACCATCGCTTTTATTCATATTTCAAACTCCAAGCAAGTTAAAGCCGCTTGCACTACTAACTCATCATTTTGGGCACAGATGGTGAGATTATTTTTACAGCAAGTTTTAGCCCCAAGTTAAAGCTCTGGACGTACAGACTGGAAATTCCACAGGCAAGTCTGGTTTAAATGCAGACAGAAGCTTCTCAGACTAGCAAGGAAATCTCCCCAGAAGAGTTGCATACAGATTTTCCCCACAGTCCTAGGCTGAGAATGCAGCAAGAACAGCCACTTCTGCAGTATTTTTGTACTGCAGCTTCAGGGAATAAAACAGTCTAAAACTCCCTGCTGATATAAGCAATTGCTATTCTAGTAAGCAAATGCTCCTTCCACCAACATACTTGGTTTTTTTTTTCATTTTAAGTCCTACACAATGACCATCTAGTGCATCGTACGTGTGCTGTGTAACACCAGTGAGAAAGGATATAAGGATGGAATACCCACAGGGTGTCATTGAGCCAGTCCATACCATTGTCCTGCTGCAACAAGCGGTCATATGTGATACACATGAATTTGATATCCTCCTCATCTATGCCTCCGTTCCAAATATCATACAAAATGGTCATCTCCTCGAACTCGGAGCGTGGCCTGAACTGAGGCTGGGGCGGGGAATACTCAGGGGAAGGAATCACTGGGAGGTCTTCAGATGTCTTCTTCTGCCTTCGCCACTGTCTTTTAGGTTTCGCGTGAGCTTCTTCTTCCTTGAAGTCTTCATTCCACTGGTTCTCCAGTTCCTTAAATGGCAGTTTCTCTGCAACTGCTTCAGCTGCTATTTTCTCGTGGAAACCGTCATTCCTGAAGTCCAAGGTGACGGCTTCAGGGTCTTTCAGTCCATAGAAAGCATCAGGATGTCCACTCAACAGCTCTTTGCCCACAGCACTTTCCACCAAGGCCACTGGCACCGGAGGAGGTTCTATGGTTTTGTCCGAGTACATATCCAACGGGAGGACAGACGGTGGTGACCGCCTGGGCCGACCTGGCCTCCTTTTGGGAAGAACAGAAGGTGGTGGTGGAGGAGGAAGAACAGAAGCACCGGTGGGTACTTCTGGTGAGAGCAAAACAGATTTGACTTCTGCCTTGCATTCCTCGAGGGGCATTCTTCCATCCCCATGCAGGCACGGCAGGGCTGCCACAGGTATCCGCTCATCCGGCGGCAAACCCATGTCTGTGCGGAAATCTGCTTGCGGGGGGCTGGCAAAGGGGATAGGGGAAGGAACACTGTTCATGCTGATGGTAAGGGAAGCACCAAGAGGCTCTTTAAAGGGTTTCTCATCTAGCTCATCCTCCGATTGTTTCTTGCCAGACAGAAGGCAAGGAATGGTAGCACCAGCCTCTGGGAAAGTAGGCGTGAAATTGAAATCTCTCCCAGGAGTCCGAGGAATGCCGCTGTTAATGCCAGGAGATTGGGACGGGTAGGAAAAGGGGCTCCCAGGGACTTGAGGAGAACTGAGGGTCAAGCTGCTTCCAGTAAGGGGAGCATCACTTCCCGGCGTGGCTGGAACAGTGTCCGTGCTCTGCGACTTCGTGAGGGGGTGCGAGGACTTGGCCAAAATGTCCCGCCCAGGAGTCCTAGGAATCTCCTCATCCATGGACGTTTTGGTCACCATTAATTGTTCAGGGAACTTTTCTGGAGGGACTAAAGATTCTTCTTTACCAGGAGTCGATGGTAAGGGAAGCATGGAGGATGGCACCTTGTGGGCTGGAAGCAGAAGAGTATCAGTCTCTGAATGGACCATCACCTCCCGCCCAGGCGTGCGAGGCAGCCGCTCGTCCTCCTCCGCTGCCAAGGGCAGTTTTGTTTTAACACGAGCTTCTAGGCTGCTGTCGTCAGACTTGCTGAAGAAGCTGCTTTTGCTGGGCAGGGGTTCTCCAAAGACTCCCACCGGAGTCGAGAGACAGAGCGTCGCCTCCTCATCTTGAGATTCCAGCTTTGGACCTTCCTGTACCACTGGCTCCAGCACGATGGTGGCTTCGGACTCATCCTCTGAAAGGGGGAAAAGAGAGAAGAATCAGCAGCTTTGCTTCCACTCAGTTACTCGCCACTTGCCAGTAAAGCCATGTTTAAGATGCCGCAATTACAGAACAGCTCAATTCCACCGGGAGGCTTTAAAAACTTCAATGCTTTACATTTTAGAGGCACCAAGTGTGGAGTAATTAGACGCTACCACAGACATCCCTAATGGACCATTAAAAAAAATGCACTATTAATTTGAGGATTAGCTGTGACATGGGCCAGAACAAAGGTTTTCTGCTTTCAAAACCCCTGACCACCTTTTGTACAGACATAAAAAGCGGATTGTGGGGCGAGGACTTTGGAGGACTGGCAGAGCCTCAAGCTGTCAGCTTCTCTAATGTGGGATGGTAAACTAATTGCAAGGCCAAGAAGCACCCTCAGCTCTCCAAGGAAGGAGAAGTGAAGGGAGGAGTATAACGCTCTTGAACAACACGTGAAGGAAACGGGAAGCCCTCGTAACAAATGAGGAGACGCTCAGATGGTATCAATGAGGCAATTTATACGCTGCTCTCTCTACAGCAGGCTGATTCATCTGGAGTTTATGTACCCCCTTAGGGCTGTGCAGGGACTGGATTTCCAGCTCTCCAAGTGGCAAAATACCACAGACACCAGTCCTGTCCAAGGCTCACACTGCAGGACACACTAGATGTGCTCTCCTTGTTGGCTCCAGTTTTTAACTTCTTAATTCCCCCCCTAGGTGCAGAATTCGTCAACCTTTATGCATCTCACTCCTGTTTTAGTAAAAGGTTTCTAAATTTCCTTGGGTTAAACACAACTCTGCATTGAATGAAGAAAATTTCCATCTTCCAGAAAACCAGAGAGTATTGCTCATTTGAAAGGACTACGTTAAAAATCCCCAAAAATAATAATATCAGGAACCAGATGTAATTCTGAGACTCCACTCACATGCCCCATATAGCTTCCCAGTCACATATGGCTTTGGTATTAAAGCCAAAAAGAGCCAGCAGTGGCACATTAAGTAGAGATTCCTGTTCTGTTTTAGCAGCCACAGCTTTTCTATCTTGAGCTTCAGCCACCACACCATCCAGTCAGTCACGCTTGGACGCCAACAACTGCTCAGTTCCTGTAGGACACTAACTAAGCTGGCCCAGGATAAGATTCTGGATACAACCACCACAGTATTTTTAGCAGCGGATGGCTTGTGTAGAGCTCTGTACTAAGAACCAAGCTCAGCACAGACCTCGTTCCCTGTCCAGATAACCTCTAGCACAGAGCCAAGACTGGGGGAAGAGAGAGAACAAGGGAAATGCAAATCCATACATATTGGATGCTATGAAATGTGGTAAAAAAATGCCAAACCACATGGAAGGGCATACCTGGCCTACAGATGGGAGACAGCGCAAGTTTTGTCTCCTGGTCTCTTTCCATAACCAACTGTTTCAGTGTTTCAGCAGCAATAGATGCCTCTGGGACTTCACCACATTCACCCTCCCCTGCCTTGATTACTTCCATGCCTTCCTCTCTCACAGCCAACGCTGGCTCCACGAGTCCCAAGCCTGTTGCATCCATGTAGTCATCCACAGGGTACAGCTCCAAAATAGTCTCCCTCTCATCATCAGGAATCTCATGACCAGCAGGTTCATGCTCTGCCTCAGCAACCATGGCTTCCCTGTCTTGATCTTCAGCCACCTCCTCCTCCTCTTCCTCCTCCTCGTCTTCATCATCATCATCATCCTCATCTTCATCATCCGAGTCTGAACTTGACTCAAATTCAGAGGAGTCCTCACTTTCATCGGATGATTCAACTTCAGCCTTGGAAGACGACGGACTTGCTACATCTACACAAAGAACAAATTACCATTAGTTCCACTTTCTGACTTCACCAAACAATCAGGGTCTATTACAGCAGCAAATATCACTTCCACACTGTGACAGCATGGAGGCAGCTCCAACGGCAGTGCAGGGGTTTGAAGGACTCCCCTTCCAGTTTATTTATTTTTGCAGAGATTTATAAACCATGTATTTGGATGCTTACAACAATCACCATACAACAGGCAGTTTCCTGAGCAGCAGAACTAGTGCTGCGTGCCACCTGCCCACACAGGTCTCTTTACTGGAGTTGTACTAAGATATTCTGCTGCCTTCACACACAGCTTTAAAACGTGGAAACCACCACCTTCCAGAGCAGGGAGAACACACCCGACCCAAAGGCCACGCTTGCTCCTCCTGCTGGAACTGCTTACCCTCCTCGGAGTCCTGCTCCTCCTCCTTGTCACTTGTGTCTATGCCTGTCTCCTCTTCCTCGTCATCTTCATCCTCATCATCATCTTCGTCATCATCTTCATCCTCATCATCATCATCATCCTCCTCCTCATCCTCCTCTTCCTCCTTTGCAAGAAAACATTGCCAAAAATGAGCAGTGTCTGACTCTGAGGCCTGGCTGCCACCAGCGACTCTCAGGGACACTGATCAGAGAACCTGAAGAGGGAATAACCTTACAGAGGTTCCCTTAGGACAGACTCTAATAGCAGCACTCATATCCTAGAGAAGGTAACTTTGGCATCTGGAATTGGTAAGCCCCCTTTTAACAACAGACGGCACTCAAAACCACAATCACAAACCAACACACCTTGCCAGGCGCTGCTTTCACCAAGCCTCCCTCTTCTTCCTGCTCCTCTTCCTTCTCCGAGGAGGACTCTTCCTCTTTCCCTGATGTCTCGTCTCCCTCCTCTCCCTCGCTGTCGAGCTCCAGGGGCCTTGCTGGTCGCCGCCTCAGCCCCACGGCGTCTGCATCCTTCTTCGACAGGTCAGACGTTGTATCGGAAGCATCCCTGTCCCTCTCCGACTCTGGCAAGCAAAAGCAAGAAGGAAATTTCTATCAAATACTTTGCAAGGGAGGGAAAGAGTTGACCACATAATGGAAATGTTTTCTTTGGGAAGATCAAAGTTAGGAGCAACGTGCCCATGTGGTGTGTGAGTCCCCAGGCTCACAGGGGATTAGGAATTTCACAGGACAGGTGAGGGTGGGACTGGGTGCAGGGTGCTGAAACGCCAAGGGTGGCAAAATGCAGATGGCCAAAGCTCACAAGCCATAGGCAGAGCAGCCAGGAGACATAGCATGAGTCTGGTAAGCCAAATTTAACACCTTTTTGTTTTATTTAAAGGTTTTACAAAACCCTGCTTCTGTACTTTGGCTTCAAGCCACTTATTAGTATGAATCAACTTATGGCACAACTAACTTAAATCCACCTTTTATGTAAAACAAAGGGTATTCAAAACTTTCTCTTATCTCTACTCTTCTCCGCTTCCAGGAAAAAATGTTAAAATATTTTCAAATAGATTTTTCTGGCAAATAACTTCATTTTGCTTTTAAAATCAAAAGCAGGGCAAATTGTCTTTAATGTGCTGTCTCCCACAACGTACCCAGTGAACTGCAAGCACGGCCCTGGAACAGACCATGAACTCAGCTGAGCTCCCTCTACTGGGTGACCAGCTCTGCATCAGCAGAACTAAAATAGGTTATGAGTTATTAATAAAATGTGGGTCTTAAATTTCCCGCCAGTAAATTTAAGATAGCGGAATGCAGAGGAGACATCTCTCAGCTGATCAGAGCTTTGTGAGAAGCGAGTTTGGCTCAGATCCTTGACTCAGTGTCTAACTGTAAGTGAGCACACTGCTGTGAACTTTAAAAGAATTCAGCTTGCATGTGGTTTGCATCTGCTCTTGTGTTTCAAACAAACGTGCTTTGCAAACCTTCATCTTCATCATCGACAGAAGTAGAAGGCCGGATTCTCTTCTGATCCCCCGCTGAGGCAGCTTCAGGTGGCTCCTTTCTTTTCACCTGAACAAAAGACACAATTAACATTTCTAAAAGTTTGGAAACAGCAGAAATCAACTTCTTAAGCAAATTGCTGCTGCTTTACTTTGCCATGGTGACTTACACCCAGAAACCAAGGGCCACTTCCCCAGCTCTTGATCCCTTTATTTGCCTGCAAATGGAATTTCACTGTGAATGAAATTCTACCCCTTCGATTTGCATCAAAACACCCTGGGTACCAGCATGGTGCATGTCACCACCAGGTACTGTGAAGCTGACAGAGAAAACTCTTGACAAATCCATGTGTCTGAGATGTAGCATAACAGAAAGAGAGCCTGAGCCTATGACATCTTAAAGAATCTCAAAGCAAGTTTCATTCTAAATGAATACTGCAGAATCTCTCATCCCAAACCTTTATTTGCACCTTCTGTGCATTCAAACCCCTAATTTCAGGGAAGCCCTCTACCTTCCCTTGTCCCCTCCTCACTTTTTTTAGAATATCTTTCATTTTTTATGCAAATGCTTTTTAAAATAGGTGACCCTACACTTGTAAGTCTGATTCTGTAAACTCACAAGAGGCAGAGAACACTTTTCACCAAACTTCAGGTGAGACTCAGCTGCTAAACTGCAAGACATTCTAAGCCAAGAAATAATTGTGTAAAGCACCATAAGTGTATTCTTACAATCATCCTGAAATGCTGTGTCCTAAACACAGGCAAATGTCTCATTTACCTTGCAGAGCAGGGAGATCCTCCACAGACAATTCCCACAAGTGGCAGATGAAAAGCTAAGGCTGGGAAAGAGGATCCTTGCTCTACAGCGTACTGGTGGGTTGTGAGAGAGGCTGTCAGAAGCAACCCCGTGAGTGAACAGCCTGAGGGCTTTGGGGCACAAACCCAGAGAGGCCTGTCCTCCTAATGCTCCTTTAGGGAATGTCAGCGTAATGAAGACACATCTTTGTTTTTACCTTGAAGGATGGCAGCCGGATGGCCCCTCGTAACCCAATGCCCAAGCCGATTCCCTCATATCCCAGGCCTTCTCCTTTGTTCCAGTTCTCCAAAAGACAGGATGCGATTCGATCCTTCGGCTTTGGTTTTTCCTCCAGTTCTCCTCCAGACTTCACTGGAGTGAGAGACGCCTGCAACACAGAAAGTTCCAGATCCCTGCTTACCCATGCCCTGGCCACAAGCACTACGACCAGTCCTCCCCGGGATCCAGCACAGAGTACGTGAATGCCTACCTTTGCCAGACGTTCCTTCTTGTCCCACCAGTCGTCAAATGCCCGAAACGCCACCACTTCAACCATCTTGCGGTTCAGGTCCCTTTTCATGATAGCCTTTAGCTCCTTCACTATGACCAGGAGGACTCCATCCACAGTGGCTTTGTGGGGATCTTCCTTCTTCGGCTCATAACCCGGCGGTGGAACCGAGGGGTCAAACTTGGGCAGTGGTGGCCACTGCTGTCCACGACCGAGAGCTGCTCCCATCGAGAAAGGGCGGTAGGGCGGAAGATTCACAAACTGCATCCGTCCCGTCATGAAAGGCGGATACTGGTACGTGTTTTGTGCCTGCATCATGCGGCTCAGCATCTGAGTTTGCATTTGGAAGGACATTGGCATGCCACCCCATTGGTTGCCCAAGACACTTATCATATCCACTTGCATGACGGGGAACATGCCAGGATGGAACGGAGGGAGCGGAGGCAAGATATGGGGTGGAGGGACCCCGGGGGGCGCGGGGAGCGGTGGCGGGGGGACGGTGACAGCGGGGTGGGTGGGCGGAGGAGGTGGGGGCAGCGGTGGAGGCATCGGGAAGCCCGGCTGCGGAGGTGGCGGAGGAGGAAGAGGAGGGAATCCCGGTGGTGGCAGAGGGGGAATCGACGGGGCCATCACGGCTGTGTTGCTGACGGAGGAGTTCACCACAATGGTTTTGGCACATTCTGCACTGGTGATGGGCGCGGGGTTGGTCTCATCATCGGAGATTTCCATGTCCTCCCCTGAAGAATGCTGGCCCTGCGACAAAAAAGAGAGAGGAAAGGTGAGGAGCATGTTCCTTTTACATTAAATACCACGGCACTGGCTGCTTCAAACAAAAGCTAAATTTAACACACGTTTTAATTGGGAATGGAGAACAGCGAGCGATGCTCTGAAGAGATGGGGCCCATTCAGCAGCTGGTTCCTATTGAAGCTTTTCTTGTCCATGTCAGACCTCAGCAAGCAGAGAGGTAAAAGCTTTAAAAAAGAGCATCAGCACCAACTGAACAAAAACCTCAGCTTCTAGGGAACAGGAGAGAATTGCTCCCGTGCTCAACAAAACACACCCAAACCAAATGTCTTTCACTGCAAGATACATTATCTCTCATCTGCATCTAATTCTGACAGGTGCATTACACCATGAGTTTTTATTCTCTAGATTTCACCATGCTCAAAAAATTATCCTGTTTTTTAATTATAATCCCTGGCTCAACTGCTGTCAACTCTTAACCTCTAATTGTGAGAAGACAATACTTCCACATGGTTGCTGCTACTAAAATTTGTCTTGACTAGACCACAGCAATTCACATGGGGAAAAAATAACCCAAATCTGCTTAAATTGCCTTTAAACACAGTCATAAATGTTGCGATTCAAAGACATAGCGTATGTCTTGTTCTTCGGCAAAATGAATACTTTACTTGCCACAAGAAGTAGAGTTATATAAAATGCTACAGCCATGTCCCATCTCCACGGTCAAAGGGATGGAAATGGGATTAAAACAGAAGGTGCCAGTTTGCTCAGAGATCTCAAAGCTGCCTGATTAGGTCTTGTACAACAGAAAAGCTTCACAACTTGGCTCCACCCTCAACAGCAAATGGTCCCACCTGCACCCTAAGTCCCACAGGCACTTCAGCCCTGAAGGTGTCTCCAGCACAGAGAAACCACATGTACAACTGTCACATCCCTCAGGTATTGTTAGAACAAATCCTGCTGAGAAATTCTGTAACCAAATACTGCTGGAAGACGTATCCAACACACTGACAGTTTATCTACACAACACGAATAGGGCTGACCTTTTCTAGTGGGATGTCAGCAAAGACAGGACAGGGTCCCAACTACCTTCTCCAAAACTATTTCTCTCATTCTTCCTTTTTTTTTTCCAGCTAAAATAATCAAAATCCACCACTCTTGTGACGGCAAACATCCCTCGGCTATTTTCAGGACTGAAAAGCAGAAGCACTCACCACGACCTTCCCTCCCATGCTCTACAAGCACGACTGGCCTGTCTCCTTTGAATGACGTACCAAGAACTTCCTTCCTCACAACAGCTCCGTGCAGAGAAGCCAGACAAGCCCTCTGCACGCTGCCATCCCCAGAGCCAGCAGCGCAGAGCGGAGCGCAGCCGTGATGCTCCAGTGATGCTCCAGCTCTGCCTGCCCAGGACACCACGGGCTCCAGCCCGGCTGAGGCACAAGAGATCACGATCAAGTGGTCTTTAAGTGCCTCTCTGTATCTCAAGCCTGGCAAGAGTTTTGGAACCAGCTGGCTGTTTTCAGCCAAATTTGACACAAGATCCCAAAAATGTTTATTTCTTGCATGTCTCGTGCCCGTGAGTGTCTCCTCTTTCTGCTCTCCTACCAGTCTCCCCAGCCTGAAAGAACAGAGCAGCAAAGCTCAACCCTTATCAGAGCCTGAAGCTGTGCTGGGGAGAGCCGCTGGGAAGCAGGTGGTGTTGCAGTTCTCATCCTGGAGCTGCTGTGATTTGATTTTTAATCTGTGGGGTAAAGGAACAAAAAGCAAGAGCAGCTGAGCTGACAACTCTGCTATGAACTGTAGCTGTGTGAAGCCGAGTAACCACAACTATCCAAATCAAACCAAACGCTTCACTGTTTTATCAAAGGTCATCTCTGCTACAGCAGCTACCACCAGAGAGCAGGCTGAGCACAACGCTTGCAACAGCAGCTGAGAAATCCTCCTGCCCTGGCACCTCCCCTCGCCCCAGCTTCCCCGCATTCCTCCGCTGCAGCAAGAACCCTCCGGCTCACACATGGGTCAACCCCAAAAAGCCACTCGAAATTTTACTGGTCTGAAGATGCCCAACCCCTCAGCTCAACAAGGAGACCATCATTTAACCCTTCGGAAGGGCTGGAAGCACGAGCCTGCAAACCCTGCAGCGAGTGCTATCGACCCCCTGCTGATGGAGCGGGACTCTCCCACTGCTGAGTTGCTTTAGTGCATCTGCACATGCAGGGAGGTGCTCTGAGGGCTGTTTTATAAACACTAACGTGAACAGCTCAAAAAGGAGAAGCAGAAATAATAACGCCTTGCACTTGAGTCTTTCCAGAGCTGAACTGTGTCATGTCCTCAAGCTGCCCACATCTGGCTGACGTTTCTCAGTGGGTCTTGCACGCTGCATCCTCTCCCCACCTGCTCTGTTGCAGTCACGTCTCACGCCGAGGATGCTGGGGAACGAAAGGACATTCTGCAGCGTCAACTACTGCAGATCTGGTGAAAGGCGCAAAGGAAGAGCAAAGATGACGATTGTGGCAGGTGTAAAAAGGTTTCCTGCGAAACAGACCCCATTTTTCAGTAAGTGAACACAAAAGGCGCTGTTAAAAGCACTGGCTCCAATTGCAAAAGCTGGATGATGCTAAAGGTCAGCGTTGGATAGGAAGCCAGGAGCGTTCACACTACCAAAGACATACAAAATCAGCTTCATATTCGCGTTCATCTCACCTGACGGGGTACGGAGGAAAGTCACCCCGTGGAGCACCAGCAGCAGGCAGTGCCACGGGGAGTTCCAAGCCACAAATTCCCCTTGATCCCCAGTCCCTCCTGCAGAATCCTGCACCCTGCAGTGCCACCCACCACCAGCTGGAGTCACGGCTCAAGATCGGCAAACCGCCAGTGCCAAAGCGCCCGCCCGAGCGACACGTCCTCCCGTCCTGCAGTGCCCAGGGCACCCAGAGCCCACTCCCGCTCCCTCTGCACAGCACCAAAGAATCCTGCCTGATAAATGAGGCTGGTTTTCCCTCTGGAAGGAAATATCAGACAGAAAAAGCCAATTCTGAAGCTGCAGAGAGGTGGCAAGACTATCCAGACTCCGTGCTGTAGCGCACAGCAGCTTTCTTCATTCATCATACATTTATTTTTACTTAAGCTGAAATGAGAACTGCTAAAGCAATAACTAGCATTTTTGGAAGACTGATATTCTTTTTTTAAATTCTTCTGGTGCTCAGGTGGGTCTGCAGGAAGCAACAATAGATCCTCTGCTTCCTATAATGTTGGGCTGACAACTCACCTGCACTTGCACCGTGAACACAGTCTGTGCTCCAATTTTATCCCAAGCAAGATGGTAAGGGAAAGAGAAAAAGATTAAGCAGCAGGGAGAAAAAGATCAGAAAGGCAGGGGAGGAAAAAAAGAATACACAAGGTTAGGAAAGAGGTCAAACCAGAAGATCATATACACGGAAGTCTTTAAAGAAAGTTAAGAGGAATTAATATTTAAAGCGGATGAGCAGTTACAGGAACGTTGTATCTAAGGGAGAAAAACATGGGCACCAGCTGAGTGAGAGAGACTGAGGTACAGAATGAAAAACCAAGGGAAGACATAAAAAGACCTTTTGTTATACGAATTACTATTCATTCACCTGCGTGAACCTGGATTTACTGTGGTTGCTACCAAATGAGCTAAAAAGTAGCTCCACTGTCCTCTCAAAGAAACCACCGTCTAGCTGGCTTCCCTTTCTGCTCTCACAAGAGGAAAATGTGAGCTGATATGTGGCACACGTGCTGGTACGAGGATGTCACGGCCATCACTGTCAAACAGCGGTGTCAATCAGCCCTGGAGTTCACCTGCGCATTTCTGAGGGCATCTGGAACAACGCCTCCAGAAAACCTCCCTCCAGCCCACTGAGAGAAAAGCCATTTCCAACTAGATTAATTTGTGCTGACATCTTTACTTTGCAGTAATTAAATTAAGAGTTAGCAAAACAGGTATTTAATTATATGCATGACACATTTTACCAAAGGTGTTTTAATGATGCAAATATGCTGGGAGAGATTCACGTCAGTGTAACCGCTTATAAATTGCCTCATTCATTGTTCACCCAAAATGCTAACTGCCACCTTTAATATTGGTGCAGTGCATTTCAGCACAGGCAGAGCCTCCTCAGTTAAGTGAACGGAACACTCCGAGATCTCACTCCTGGATCAGCCTGAACAGTGACAGGGTAGAGAGCCACTGAATGCAGGGTTTCAGTCTTATCTCAGAGCCTAATACCCAGCATTTAGCAAGCAAATGTTCATACCTGCAGAAAAAAGCAACTATAGCTTAATATTTACATGCAGAACTGGCAGTTTCCAGATGTGAAGAGGCTGTTTGAGGAGCTCTGATGCTGCGGAAGCAGCTGGGAGCTCCATCCTACGTGCTGTTCGGTACCTTTCCTATGGGCAGAGGATCTTCACCCACTTTAATTTCCTTTCCAAAGGGCCACCTGATAAAGAATCTGCTCAGAATTTCAGAATGTATTTTGAATGCCTTCAGCTCAGTTGATTTCACTTAAATATTCTGCTGGGTACCAAGTTACTTATATTGGAGGTGGGGAACCTGTATCGCTGAATGTAGCGACTCCTCTGACACAGCCCAGCTGATCTCTGGTGCATCAAAATAATGAAATGCAGGATCAATGGCAGGCAGCACAATGCAAGGTCATTAGCTTTAACGAAGTGAAGCATCCCAGGCTTGCAAGAAATAGCAAACCTTGAAGCCTGCTGCAACTTGCTCTCGCGGAAACCAAACAGAACAAAGAAAATTCACTCCTTAAGCTCTAAAACTTGGAAAACTCCCTATTTAAACACTGACCATCTTTGCCATTTAAAATGCTAAGAAGCAGCTTTTCAAAAAAGCCAGAACTAAAATCAGGAGTGGCTCTTGGAGAGAAAGTTTTCATAACCTGGTCAAACAGCCATCACTTGGTTTTGGATTAAGCCCATCCAAGGATCTAAAAAATTCATCCTTCATCCTTAAAGTAAAGTGGGGAAAGTAAAACCTTCCGAAGGTGATGGGGAGAGGACAAGTGACCGAAGAAGGTCGCACAGAAAGTCACTGAAGGGGTTGAGAACAGGCTCCCGGTGCCTCCAACAGCCCGTTCCCAGCTCTGCCCGCGCTGTGTTTGACAAGGGAACGGCCCCAGCGCGATGCGCTGTGATCAGGGTGAAAACAGCCTGTGTTCGCTAAAACACCGCTCTCTCTTCCCAGGCTCCTTTGGCAGAACATGTTAAAGAGAGCAGGACATTGCAAACCTGCCAACCTGCCATCCAGAACAAAAAGGAAGCCTGAGAATGCAAAGCAGCCACCTGCAACTCTTCCTCAAAGACACAGTTTCAGTGAAAAACTCCTTTAAAAAAAGACAAGCCCATTCAAGTTTGTCCCAGTGAATACCACCATTCACTTTGCTAACAGAGTGAAATACCTCTCTCTGCTCAACGTCTACACACCGGAGCGCGGCGAGGGCTTTCAGAGAGCATTGCTTTGTTCATTTTTCATCTGCTTTTAGCTAGAGAAGAGCTTGCAGACAGCACACGTTCTCGGCCAAGCACGTAGAGAGAAGCGGTGCCTGCAAACTGCCCTCGCTGCTCGCGGCAGCGCGACGCTCGGCACCGTGACACGGCACAGGCACCATGACATGGCACAGGCACCGTGACACGGCACAGGGACCATGACATGGCACAGGCACCGTGACATGGCACAGGCACCATGACATGGCACAGGCACCGTGACACGGCACAGGGACCGTGACATGGCACAGGGACCGTGCTGAACATTCACACCTCCTGGTGTCAGGCGTGAACAAGGCAGACTCAGCACCGTATTTACAATACGTACAAACATTTCTACTTTGCTAACTGTAATTATAGCTCTCCCTCCAAGGGTGGCACTTAGCTGGTGTGGCAGAAGTGGGGCATGGGAAGGCAGAGCTACCCAAAGTGGTTTGCCAGCAGTTCAGCTACAGCAGCAAAGAATACAGAGCAAAACGCTGCCCACACCTTCCCGGGTGAGTTTTCAAGCCTGTTGAGGTAGCTGTGCCGTCCCAGCGCCCGTGTCGGCCGGCACATCACAACTGCAGCCCGGACGGTTTGTTTACTGCCTCTTCCCCAGCTGTCCTGGGTTGGTCGGTCACGTCTTTCAACCTCCTTGGGCAGCGAAAAGAGCACCCATCCTCCTGCTGCCATCACCGTGCGGTTGCAATCGTGGCAGCTTGAACTGGGACAAAACCAGCTTTCAGGTGTATCTGCACTACAGTAAAACGCCCAGCTCAGGAACAGGCAAATGGAAAGATTAACGCATTACATACCAATGATTATAAATATCCTCAGCAGCATGTATTTCTATCTGAAGAACAGAAGGCTGTAAGATTTTGTAGAGCTATATATTTACAGATCACTTTGCAAATCTAATTTGCAAAGGCTGCAAATGAAGGAGAGCAGAACACAGACTGGTCAGGGCAATGGATTCATCACCATGTCCCACAAAAACCAGGTACCCAACAGGCTACAAGAGAGGAGGGATTTCTTGTAGGAGGAGAGAAGCTACTTGGGTGTTTTGGTTTCTTTATTATTGATTGCAAAAGTATCTCTCACTACTCTGAAAAGAGAATTCAAGCTCTATGAGATGACAGTATCCTACCTGGCACATAACACTGTCTTGGCTCAGCTTGTGTTTTGGTCTGGTACTTAATGTGCAGCAGTTTGACACAGACTATCCACCCCACACCTACAGGGCTGCCCAACAAGTAAAACAAGTGACAATAATATTTAAGTGCTCATTGTAAACAAACAGCACTGCAAACACCAGCCTAGGGTATGATGCCACTTGCTGCTTTTTTTTTTCTTCTAATGCCAAGAGGGAACTTGAAGTCGATACCTCAAACCACAGAAGGACAGAGGGAGAATTCCCCAGAAGTTCCCTTCCCGTCGGTCCCAGAACACAGGGAGGAAAAGCCACTGTGGTGCTTGTTTGTGTCTCACAATGTGCTGCCTCAGGTGCTGGCCCCTAATTAGACCGTCCTGCACACGGGGCGACGCCCCAAGGTGGGATTTGGAAGCACAAAAGGATGGAGCTCACCTGGGCTTCCAGGGTTTCTGACACTGAGAATGTAAGTAAATTAACTTGTATTTTAAGGACAGCACGAGAGCTGGAAGGCTGCCCACTAGTCCATGCCATAATTAGAAAATCTAGTGAATTAAGATCATAAAATGACAGAAGTGCCAAAGACAGTATCCCATACACATGCAAATCTGCACCACCAGTTTCCTGCAGTTGGTGGCTTAAGCATCTGAGATGGGTCTTAACATTAGAGGTACCTTTTCAGACTTCAGAGGGGATTATCCTCTGCCTTCTCCCTACAGGACAGTGAAATAACATCGACGTCTCCAAGGAAAGGAACGGAGCAGTAGCTTGAGTCAGTATTTCCCAAAGCAAAGGCCAAAGACCACTGGTGTGACAGGGGGCATGAAACAGTGGTCAACAAAATGAAAGCAAAACAGAAGAAAATAAAAGCAACCATTGAACATGAGGGATTCAGGCTATTTTTACTTGACTGTTAACAGAAGCGCCAGTGGCTGCAGAAGTTGCATGGATTCTTCTTTCCAAAAGTTGATATGGATCCTGTCGTAAGAAACACCCATTTACACAGCCTCTAAGCACATCCATGAGGCTAAAAAACTTACTTTATTCAACAAGACATCCAGGAAAGGACAGACAATTCTACGGGAAGCAAAGAGGACAGAGATGGGAAGCAAATACAGTGCGATTAGTGGTCCAAGGTAACCAGATCTTCACTGATCCAGAAACAAGACAACTTGAGAAACACGATCCCAAAGGGAGAAGACTCAACCAGCATTCAGTACTTTTAAAAATCCCTCCTTCCTGGCAAGAGAACATCATAGTTTATTTGCCAACACTACTTCCAAGAACCCAGTGCAAGAGCTTCCTAGGACAGCAAGCCTCACAGCCATCAACTAATCCAGTGGGAAAACAACGGCCAGATTTGCTGCAGCAGAAAGCCTTGGCAAAGAGGGCAATAACTTGCTGAGGGCTTTGCTCTGTTAACTTCAAGTGCATTACCTTCCAGAAAAGGGGTGGTTTGAGGTGTTTCCCCCTTCAACCAGGGAAAGTAGGCTCTAAACTGCAAGCTTCATGGCATATGATGTGGTCATACAGTTCCTGTTGGCATGGTCACCAAAGAAGGGGTATTTGGAGAAGGCAGAGATTGCCCCTGGGCTTCCAGCACACATAAGAGACCCTTTGGAGTGTGCAGGGACAGCTGTACAAGAGCGCAGGCCGCACGACGTCCTTCGGGTCCACGCTCATCAACGCCAACACTAGAAGCTCCCAGATCCCCTGGAGTGCGCAGATTTGAGCCAAGACAAACATGATCATGCAACTGGGCAGATCACAAACTACAGTGAGAGTACGAGACGGGGAGTCACTGGCCCCCAGCCCGGGCAGCCCGTGTGTGCCCCGATGCGACGCCAGCCCGGACAGTCGCCCCTTCTGCATTATGTGAACAAATCCGAACTGGCAGGGCGAATGTGTGCCAATTCAGAGGCTGCGTCATGCGGCCACGGTGTTTTTCATCACATACGAAACACCCTAAAATTGGATTTACCATTTCATGCGACCATGGCTTTTTCGCTCAAGTCTTAAGTAGATCTTATTAAGGGGGGGAAAAAAGGGTTTCTTTATGGGGGGAATGGGAGGTAGGGAAAAGGGAGGAAAAGAGAGGGGTGTTAACATTGGGGAGCTATGTAACAAGGCAGGCTCTTTCCATGGCGATGGTTGTTCTGGTTTCCCTATTTTAGACTGGGGGAAGGGATAGCTGAAGAGCTATTTGCAATCTAACTTCAAAGGCTTTAGTCGTCTGGGAAGCTAAGTCATGCATAAAAGGATGGTAGAGTGGCAAGAAAATACCCCCTACAGATAAATTAGTCAGGGAATGTTCTCTGCTTCTCCCAAAGACTTTCATACAGCCAGACTGGCTTTCCCCAGGTAAAGCCCTTTTCAGACACCAGGTTCAGTGATGCAGAGTCCTGGGAACAAACCAGCCAAATCCAACAGAACTAAACAGTCTCTGTGATAAAGAGAAAGTCAGTGGTAAGCATGCAATAAGGCTTCTCTATCATTTTCTGCCATCTCCGCTATTATCAGCAGATTTTATTATAAGGTTTGTCCACACACAAAAGATGCGGAGTTTAAGACAGCATCTCCCCCTCTAAAGATGGACAAGAAAAGCAAGGAATTTAGGAGAAATCAGACAGTGCAAGAAGAACTCATTTCCCAAATGATTCTGAAATGCTCTGTTTTGTCCTTCACACTGGTGTGCAAAAATGCACTCACATTTCTAGAGAGCAGAAGGTACATTACAATCAAAGAAAGGAAATGGCAACATTAGGTCAGAGTCCACCTATAAGTTTAAAAAAAAAGTGCAATAACTGAGCGTGCAGAGTACACAGATACCTTACAGTCCAGTGCCAGGCGGGAGCTGCCGTGCCATCCCCTGAGCTTACCCTCGTACTTAAGCCTTAGGTCAAACGGAGCCATGAATTCAGATCTTACTACCAACAGGGTGATAAGAAAGCAGATAAGCTTGGAAAACCATCTAGCTTCCCAGCTAGTATCAGCCTATTGAAGAATAGGTTGTACACAGACTGTATTTAAACAAGTTCTAATCAGCAGAACTAGGCCAATTTGATATTCTTTCCCTTTTACGTATTACTACTATACCCTTGAGTATCTGAAACCATGGCTATTACTGTTATGGCAGCATTTTCAATGCTCTGCTCAGTGCTCTCTGCATTTCCAGCATTAGTAGCAACAGCAGTTTCATTTGCAAGGCCTGGACATCCACGACGCAGCCTGTGCAACACCGAGACTCCTCAGAAAAGAGGGCAGAAACGGAGGAATGGTGGCCTTGAAGGACAACGGGCAAAAGAGTTTTTGTCAGATCATCCATCGGCATCATCTTTTAAAGCTCTTCTGCTGGCTGCCATCTGCTCTCAGACCCAGGTGCCATTAAGTGTGTCCTGAGGCAGAAGTTGAGACACTTGCCTTCCTTCTGGAGAGGCGTCCCAAACGATGAGCCTGGCTTCTCCCTCTGCTCTCCAAGACCGGGGCTGTTCTTGCCCTGAATTTCTAGGGTGCAGCTCTGACCTGGGAAGCAAAGAGGCCCAACTGTTTTTGGCACCTGCAAGAAAACCCAGGAGCCTGTAGCTCACAGCTGATGGAGGTAGCACAGAACAGACCTTTCCAAACAAGCGCAGCTTTTATTCTGCAAAAGGTGTGGAACAAGCAAGGGGAAAGAGTTAAAGTTCTGATTTTTCTATGAACCTTTATCTTTCCTGAACACTTTTGCTGAGATTTCATGAGCCCTCCACTACTGGCCTGGGAGGTCACAGGGACTTAGCATGACTCTCTTCCCCGCAGCTCTTCTTCTATCCCAGTACCAGCTATTTGAAAAGAAACAAGGAAGTATGAAAGAGGGAACACACTGTTAAAAAGGTCTTTAGGACCTTGTTATCATCTTGACTGCAGTCACAGTAGCAACACAGTATGGTTTCAAACAAGAAAACTGGTGGCCTTATGTTCTGGAGTCAGCCACTGGCCATCCTCCCAGGACAGGACAATAAGACGTCTGCTGCGTTTCTGAAATTCCCAACAAAACTGCTGCAGACAAGAGGGTTCAACCAGTCCCCACAATCTTGACAAAAAGCATTTAGAACCCCTTTGGACGAAGCCCAGTGCAGGCAGTGCCAGTGCTCCAGACCCGCTGGGACGTGGCAGCAGAGAACAGCCCTGGGGAACGAGAGGCTCACGAGACAAAGTCTCCCCTCGCGCTGGCTGTGGCCAGACTGCAAATCCTCTGCAGCACAGACCACAAACCAGGACCGGCACCCTAACGAGCTCAGCAGGCTCCGCTCACCTGCTGAGCATTACAACACGAGTTAACAAGTCCTTCCCAACAAGGTGCTGCAGACGCATTAAAAGCCAGCGAGACCGCAGGAGACGCTTCACTCCCAGGAGCCCATTTCGAGCAGCTGAAGAGGCTGAGTAGAGATGTTCGTCCTCAAAAGTCAGGGTGAGGCCGGCAAGAAACAGTTCCTCTTTGGTGAATTTTCTCTTCTCTTATGGATCTTCTCTCTGGAGGCATCTTGAATTTTTCACTTCTTTATTTCCTGCTTAGATTTTCCTTTCTTGCCGTACTGTGATTTAACCACGTGCAGTCAGAGAGGAGAGAATCAAGCACATCCGCTGAGGTACCCAACACATTTATTAAAACATTAAAAATCTCCCTTATTCTAAGACAAAGCCTAAAGCAATATCCAGCCAGAAAACCCTTCAGGTTGTCCCTCTCCAAAACCTGCTCAGGGAGGAAAAGGCAACATTTTCTCCCCCGTACCACTTCTCTCGGGTGATGGAAACACAACCCTTGTGGCTGCCAACTGCTGACGGATCCCTTAACAAAGATGATCTCTGTGCAGGACGTTACATTTCTCATGGCCTTCTAGAAGATACCAAAATTTTGCTATTGAACTATACCCTCTATATGCAAAATAAATCGTGTAACTGCAACTGCTCTAAATTACCAGAGTGGAAAATACCCCACAGCTGGGCTGCATTCCCACTACCATTTGTGCAGGCATAAAATATTCCAAAAAAAAAAAGGCAAGAGGTAAAGTATGCTGATTTCCCCACCTGTCTCCTAATTAGCGAGCAGGAGGTTTAAAACAAACACATGGCAACACTTTCCACCTAGAGCAGAATTCATCTGTGCGCCTCCTTGCAACGGGACGCTGCTCCATGCGCTGCTCACTGATTCAGGGCACCAGCTGTAAGGCACAGGGTTTGGTGTTTGTTTTCTTTTTCAAGCAGTTGTGCAGGAACAGCTGGCTCGGTGGTTTGCAAATAATAGTTTTCTTACTTAGGACAGTTTAGCCTCAGCACCTTTTCCACATCGCACAATCAATACATCTCACTGGATGTGACACTAAGGTTGTGCCTCACCGAACAGGGTTACACTGTGCAATACTCCTGATACCAGCGCTCGGATAAAATAGTAAAACCACTGCAAAACCTGGGTCATAACAAGGGTCCAACAGTCATCCTTCTTACTCAGACCGTACACTTAGCCTCAGACTCACTTATAGTAGAATCTAGTCCAACACAATCGCCATCCCAACTTAGAAGTCCAGAGACTACCATGAGTTGATTTTTTTAAAGGCACGGTACTAGCTAAAGCTCAGGTTTTCTTCAGCTTGGACACTGAAAGCACATCCACACAAATAATTCAGAGGTTCTCTTGTCAAAATGCATCGTTTTGCATACATCTCCATGGTATCTATTCAACTGGTAGACTGCCCTTTATGTTTTACTGTAATTTGAAGGATTTTAAGCAGTAATACGGATTTTCATATTTTCTGAGTAAAGTTTTTCCTGGACAATAGCAAAATGCTTGCAGCACCATGATAACAGTTGTTCACATTTATCTGTGTCCTTCAAAGACAGTTTTTCAATTATTGGCACTGGAAACTCTCGGCCACATCTGCTGACCAAAACACCACATTTGGCAACCGCTCAGCAACAAGGGCTGGATTGGAAAACTGTCCCCAGAGCTCTGAACCAACATTAAACCTGGCCTGTGCACTCTCACCTCCTGCTTCCAGCGCCGCTATCACCTGAAATATGTGTTTTGCTTTGCCTGGGACACATGAGGCACGAGAAGTAACAAGTTCCTTTGAGAGAAGGGAAACCTGGAAAGAAGCCACCACCTTCAGCAATCGCTCCCCAGGCTCCAGAACGAACGTCTCCCCAACATGCACAATGCGTGTTAATCCCACACAGCGGGAGGAGGACACACTGCTTGGACATCAGCACAAAACTCCACTGCTCACTGTGAAACACAGCTCTTTTTGGACAAAAATGGGTATAAGAAAGTGACACTCACTCTACACCATCTACAAAAGACATCCGATTCCTTGACCAGGCTGGTGAAGGGCTGTTTCAAGCCCAGGAAAAACAAAACCCAGTCCTTCCTTCACATCACCCAACCTGCACCATCCGCAGCCTCCTCCTCAGGCTCCACGGCATCGTGGCGAGCCCGGGGACATCCCATCCTGAACGCTGCAAGGTGCAGGCAAGGAGCAAAGAGAAGGACTGGACTCTGGCAGGACCTCTGCTACTCCTCTTCTTCCTCTCCTCACCATTTCCAGAGCTTTTTTTCCCAACTATCTCCCTGACCTGCTGATACGCGAAGAGAGATATTGGGAAAACACAGGCGAGCTGGTCAAAGGTGCGAGATAAACTGCACTTAGTACCCGGTTATCAACTCCACAGAAATACATTCTTCACAAAACACACACGCTCGGAGCAGCCAGCAAATCCAAACGCCGCTAAAAAGCGCCCGAGTTGAAACAGCCGAGTCCCAACAAGTGAAGACTGGAAGTTCTGCTACAGCTGCCTGACCCTTTTGCAACCAAACCTCCGAAGCGTAAGAAGTGCTGCCAGCTCCGAGTTGGAGCAGCAGTTTCGTTTCCTCGCCGCGCAGCGCTCGCAGTGCCCTCTATGCAAAGAGCGATTGCCGAAGCCCAAGCCGCGAACAACTTCCTTTACTCAAACTGCTCCTCCAGCGACGCTTTTGCAACGCCCCGAGGAGCCAACCTACTCCAACCCGGGGAGAAATTAGAAACTCCAATTTGCCGTCATGCTATTTTATATGCACCTTGACCGCATCAGGCCTTTCTGCACCGCTGGAACCTTATGAAAGCAGCCGCTGGCTTTATTTTAGCGCTAAGCAAATAAAAAACATTTTTAAAGAGCTTTTAAAAAAATGCTTTGGTTTTAGGAGAAGAAAAGTCTGAGCAATGCGGGGGTTTTTTGTGATGAATGGGCATTTCCAAAAGCAAGCACTGCACTTTCACGATGAAGCCTGAGACAGCAGTAACGTGTCTGGGTCAAAGGAGCACTCGTGGGCAGGTACGTGCTGTGCAGAGTTAACGAACTCACGGGTTTCGTTTTGAGTTTTGCCCCATCTTCACTGGGTACAAACATGTACCCCAAACTGAAAAAAATTAATAGAAGGGAGGTGGCAAAGTCATGGGACTCAAAATTGATTCAGACGGAGAAAAAAAAACAAGTTTTACTGATGAACTGTATCTATTTAGGGGACTCCAGGAAAGGCAACAGCCAGAAGAAATTTGAATAAGCGCTTGTCTGCTCACTGCTGTGTGTCAGACACAGACACATATAGAACACAGCGGCTGCTCCATCTTCTTCAAGATCAGACCCAGAAATTAGTGCTGTTCTGGCGGCTGCCAGCACAATATGTTAACAGCAATTATTTTCTCAATATTTCTACTGATTACCTAACACGCTGGCACATTTTCCCAGTGTCACTGCATGTTGCAACACAGGCTGCCATCCAGTAACTTGTCTGCATTCCCTTGGTCACTCTTCACAGCCATCAGATGAGAAATGCAACTAGAATGATAATGGGTTGGAGAAACCGCGAGGAAAACGTGTCACTTCAATGCGAGGCTTCACATCTGAACATTCAACACTGTCACTGCTAAAACCCGAGTGTTGAAAAGAATAGGAAGAACTCTATAAGCAGCAAAAGGGAAGATGCCAAGGGCTCTCTAACTGTAAATGGTCTGCAGAGCTCAGACTTGAAAATGCTATTCCGCCATAAGCTATGTGCTATAGTCAAACATTGCCATTTGGATCTAAGTTCCCAGAGCAGCGGAGCATCTATAGATTACATAAACACAAAATAGGCAGCCCTCTACCTATTAACAAGAAACTTAATAATCATATATATCCAGTCCACGAGGAACTGAAAATTTACAGAAAGTCACTGGTGGCAAAGCAGAGAATGAACTGAGCTGCTGGCAAGAGTATAATCAGCAACAGTGATTTATAAAAAGGGACGGCAATGTCATTTCTATCAGGTATGCAAAATGCAAAAGCCTCAAAGTCTTGGCCTGGTATGAGAGAGTGAAAGAACCACTCAGCCTCCCAACCACAGCCTGCTTTCTATTTTTCAGTTACACTCCAGAGCATTTCACCATTTCTAGCTCTGTTATCAACAAGAGACATGTTCCCTCAATTCTACTGAAGTTGTCAGGTGTCCAAAAAACCCAGAACATAAACAGGCAAATATTTCTCCTTTTGGTTTTGTTCCCTCCATGAGCAAACACACCTGAAGGGGTGCACCAGGTGAATCCTACACAATTCTGCTCTGAAAAAGTGACTGCAAAAACTGAGACTGGGCTTATTACCTCTCACTGCTTCTTACATTGAGCAGATTTGGCTGGTCAAGGCCTCTGCATTGCTAACCACCAGTTCTGCAAGGACTCCAAGAATCAAACTGGAGACAAATACAGAAAGTCAAATGTCAAATTCAACTTAGCAAACAAGAAGAGACTTCTCTACTCCGTATAAATTTTTGTGGGAGTAGCAGGTTGTCACGTGGTAAATTAATCAGATGTACAAGGAAGCAGTCCCTGCCTGTGGTCTTCCAGTATCAGCTCAGAAAAAAACTGCTTCGGGAGCCAAGACATCCTCACCTTGGCCAGGTTATCCGGGCACTGACCCTCAGCCCCGAGCATCCTCAGGCAGACATGGGGCTGCAGTCCTGCCCCAGCTCACTCGCTCCCCTGGGCACGGAGGCTGAACACATCTCAGAGGTCTCAAAAGGGCGCAGTGCAGTGTCATATTTAAATCACTTTCTGAGGGATTTACGTGCTGCCTTTCTTTTCTGAACAAGCTTAAACTCCACAAGATGCCCTGAAGTACCTGTGGCTTCTCACTGCTGTTGTGCGTGGGTCAGGGAGGGCAGAACTGACCCCACAGTTTAAGCAGCTTGCTCTCATTTTCATTTCACAGGTTGAGCATGGCTGGTGTAATTCACATGTAAAACCACAGCAGTCATCCAAATCCTTGCTGCCTGGGCATTGGCTGGCTGTATTTCTGGAAATTCATGGTCATAACATATACCTCTTTTTTGAGTTTCCATTAGGAACCAGTTCTGTCAGGCATGATCACATTCGTAAGAGCTCAGGAGGCAGGAAAATTTGAAAAAGTGTTTACGAGACTCAGCATAAATCACAGCTCTCAGGTTTTTCTCCTTTCAATTAAAAAAATACATTCAGAGCAACCATTCCACACGTCTACTCCCCCCATCTCCCTCCAGAAATGATGAGTCCCACTCCAGCTGTAAATTGGTTCCCAGGTGTACCCATATATATTATACATACATAACAGCTACTTATGGGCATAAGGGCTCTTGCACAGTTACTGTGGAAACCAAGGTATCAAATTTCCTGGCTCTTAAGACTCTACTTTCTCAACCTTAATGTACATTTACCTTGAATAAATCACTTCTGCAACCTCCAGCCCAGAAACATCCCTTAGTAGAGTGTGTTTGGGTTCATCTTTAGGAGTCTCCATCTAACCCACTGTTAATGTCCCGGGAACACGGTGCTGCCTCTGACCCTGGATGGTGCAGGGTACAGGGGACATCATCCTTCTGCTGACAAACAACAACCTACTCCTGCACAGCTCCAAGGGACATCGACTGCTCCTGGGGCAACCGCTGCAGGTGCTGCTGGCAGAGAAACCCCCTGCAGGTCCTCTCGCTGCCTGCACGGCACTGGGGCATTGTTTTCTCTCACGGACACTCCTGACAAACTCAGCTAAACGTTTCACTTGGCTCTGTAGGAAAGAGGAGTCATTTACCAGCTACTGAAACACAGCCCGGTCTGGATGGGGGTGCAGCAGCGTGGAACAGCACAAAGCACGACGCAGTGTTTTGTGGAGAATGTCATCGCATCCTGCTAAGGCTCTGGAGGGACAATGTGACACTTCCAAATAAATTTCTTCCAGTTCTAGCTGTGACCACACAAGAACCCAAAGAGACTTCAATGCAGAGTGCAAATTCAGCCCAGATGTAACCTCAGGGACTCGAGCAGAGCTCACTGGAGGGCTGAGCCTGACTCACCTCATCTATGTGTAAGCGCAGCTCAGACATTCTCCCCGGGTAACTGCCAGGGGATCTGGTGCAGACACACAGCTTTGCCACAGGGATGTCAGTGCTGTCCTGTGTGAGGCATCCAGCACAGCATTAAAACATCCACAACCGCCGAGTGAGGCACTGAGGGGTGCTGGCGACAGCAGTGGCTTTCGGGGTCTCTAAGGCTGCTGTGCACTGTGCACCTTACAGTTTGCTCCCCAAACCATTTGCTAAAATTCACAGCAAGCACCAAGAGAACTGCTCTCACCTCATTCATGTTTCACGATCTTTATTTTTCTGATTATCTTTGGCATTTTTAAGGCCCACCTCCCACCATAGTGACGCGGTGCTTAGCTAAATTACCAGGAAGACAGGAGTCTTTTGATCCCTCAATTAAAAAGTACTTTTGTGCTTACAAATCTGGGAAAATACCATTGTCAGTCACATGGTCTTCCTATTACACACTGGCGACACACACAAACTAATATGTTCATAAGGTGAAACACAAAAGGCATCATCAATATACAGGAAAGTGACTTGTTATAATCCTGTCACCCTCCCCAGGCAGCGCCTCTTCCTGTAACAAGCCAAGCAAAACCAAGACCTGGCTCAAATGGGATGTCAAAAAGTCAAACTGTACTTACTTAACTTTTGCACCTCTGAAACAGCACAGATCCTGTGAAAAAGCAATTCTTACAATTTCTTTGTTATCTCTCAGGAACATAGGAAGGAAAGTCTGTACATTGATACGCTCACAAAATTTTCCTAAAATAACGAAAGTTGGCTGTCTTCTTTCCTTGCCATCTTCTAGCTTCTTGAAAAAGCCCTCTCTGCCTTGTCTTCCTGGCTGGCAGGTTGTGCTGTTTGTAAAGCATCTCTTTTCTCCTCTTACCTCGTACTGCCCACATCCCGCTCTGTTCCACCTCTCAGCGCTCATCCCTTGGCTAAGCTTAGCAGGACTTTCTCTGCAGACCATAATCACTGCTCTGAGATTAGTTGGAGTTAGGTGTTGCAGATAGATGCACAGCCCTTCCTCTCCCACACCCAAACTCCCTGCCAAGCTCTGGCTTAGGAGCATCATACCAGATCTTGAAATCAAATTCCGGGGTCTTGCATGATAAATCAGAGCAATTGCTGGGGCTTGGCTGTACCTCCTTTACTTACGGCAAGTCTGGGGTGGTTAACTTGCCTGACGATTTGACAGTGCTTCACCTATAGAACAAATGTTACCGTATTAGTAATCACTGATAAAATTCGTGCTTGTTTTGATGGGAAACAGGAGTAGGTCCTTGAAAAGCACCTATCGTTTCAGGAAAAACTTCCCTGCAACTTTGCTGGCATCCTTATGAATGCTGAGATTTTTCCAGCTAGAGCACTCGCCCAAAGAGAACGGGCCTGGGGCTGCTCCGACCCTTGAAGAGCCAAATATGAAGTAAATAACAAGTTCAAACTCTCTGCCCTTTATTGCTTCCTTATGATACTTAATGAGCCCTCCCTATGCTAACATATAATCTCTGCTCTGCTCCCCACACCACACAGTCACAAGAAATATTTGGGGCTGCCTTCCCTCTGTTTTGCTGGAGGATTCTCTGAAGGACTGAGAGTTGAATAGTGGTATCACAATAGGCTGAAGCCAGAGGTTCAGCTTTCCAGCCCTCAGACAGACTCAATGCCCCTCTCTAACTCGGTTCGAAAGCTGCAGCTCGAATTTCAGCCTATGTTAAGTCACTGTTCAGCTCTGCTCCTTCAGCAGAGAGGGAAGCCAGGAGAGTCTTTTTCTAAAGCAAAAAACTGAGGGAGGAGAAGGATGGGGGAAGGAAGCAAAAACACATGGAGATCGTTTTTTGTGCATCGGAAGGAGCCATGAAAGGCACAGGCAACTTCTCAAACATGCCAGAATAGCTTAGTGTAATTTGTAACCAAGAGAAGGGTTGAATAAACAGCTCCAACAACAAACATCAAACTTTTTGGGAGGAGAGGAGACAATTCAGGCAACAATGTCTCGCATGGAGACCCTGCTACCACCCTCCTGACTTCTGCAGAGGATGAAGGCATTTGTGTCATTTTCTATCACAGAACCATCTACACAAACTTCTGACACCAGCATCTCATTAAGAGGAGACAAAGACTTAACATGGGCTTCAATGTCAGCACGCTGCTGCCCCACATCACAACCCACAAATCCAACATTCCAGCCAGTTCCCCAGCACTGATCTCAGCTACAGAAAGTGCTTGACCCCACATACCACGCTGGTATTTGTCCATCTTCCTAAACACGCTCAGAATTGGCTGCAACCCACTGGCATGAGAGTTGAGGACAGCAGATACAAGCCCAGAATGGCACAGAGATAAGCAATGCCTTCATTTTTTCAGACAAACTAATAGTATCCCCTCTTAAGCCTGCCAGACCGAGCACAAGGAATCAGAACTCCATTCCTAATTAATACATCATCAGGTCCCACCGGCCAGGGACTTGCCTCCCAAAAGGGGAGCCTGGGCCAGCCCAGATGATGAATGAGACTTCAGGCAGCTGAATTGTTTCAAAGGCTAAACTGGCAACTGCAAGGACAAGCAGGTTTGGAAAGGCATGTAAAACAATAAAATACCCAGTACAGTTACATTTTTTTTTCTATTTAGCACAGAGACCTGCACTGTGTTATTGCTGCAGTGCTTTTGCTTTTCCTCTAGTCGAGCACTCTGCAAAGCCTATTCCTCTAGGAGCAGCTCCCCCTCCTGAAATGCAGCCGCTTCTCGGGTGAAAACCTCACAACTGTGAACTACCAGAGGGAAATCCGCTCTACCAGCTTAACCCCAGCAAACTTCCAAGAATAAATTCAATCGATCTACCACACTCGGGACATTTACACAAGACCAGCCCTCTGTATTTTGACCGTTCCTTGACACAGCAGAATAGGACCGACACGTTCACTGCAGCAATACTCACATTTGTTGCAACAGACCTCCCAAACAGACACACCACACAACGTAATTTCTGTGTCTGCTGGCACCATTCCATGGTGTTAAGTTCTCGCCGTCCCTTCAAGCCACAACTGCCCCAGCAGAGGCAGCAAACTCTGCTCTGGTGCTGGAAGACTCAGTGGAGCACCAGCCAACTACCTCCCCCTTTCAACTGAGCAAAGTGACTATTAAAACCCAGCAACTGTCTCCCATTCAAACCAGATGGCATAAATAGCTGGAGAGCTATCAAACAAAGTATACATTCAATACTCCGGCGTAACATGAAAGCCCCGTTAAGCAAGTGTGTGCACACGTACACACCCACATTCAGGGACCAAAGCAATGGCAGAAAGTGCTCGATTAACTCCTCTAGAGGCTTAAGTGTCTGTCGACACTCGGGACATTCACACACCATGAGCAGTGGCCAAACTTCCGTGGCTTGTGCAGTCCTTGAGCTCTCCTGAAGCTATAAATTGCAGCAGGCTGCTATTATAAACAAGGAAAGCTGGAGACAGGCAAGTTGATTAAGACCATCACTTTGTGTCACATCTAACCCATTTCCAGCTGCCTTCAGTAAAAGAAAAAGCCACCAGACACCCTGCGCTCCAACGACACTAAAGAGCGACTGGGGATACACGTGGAGCTTCATAATTCAGTTCCAGCTCACTTACCTCGTCCATTTTTTCTGATGTTGGAGTCTGGTCACCAGGCACCATTTCTTTAGCCTCCGAGGTCTCAATTTTGGAGGTCCTGCTCAGCTGATCAATGGGAATCATGCTGGCCTCCGACGTCCCCCGTGAATTCTGACTCAGAGAAGCCGTCCCAGGGATGGGCTCGTCATCGTCAGAGTCAGGTAACGGCGTCGGGCTAATGTCCTCCAAGCCGGTGCTGGAAGGACGCGAGGAAGGTGTCTGAGCTCTGTAACCAGGCTGAGAGTTCGAACCGTACATTGGGATGGGAGAGAGCTGGGAAGAAGAAGAGGAAATAGGGCTACCTTCCATTCGGATTTCGTTATCCGAGTCATGCTCGTTAAGAAAGGGTAACTTTGTTCTCTGCTCTTTTAAGAGCATCTCAATCCTTGAGTCTAAACTGTTATGCTGCATTTCTGACTCCATGGTGGGGGTGCCAGGGGTCTCGCTCCTCTCTGGAGTCTGAGAGAAGGATGCTGTGCTCGGTTCAGGAGCAGAGTTCGAATCGGGCAAGGGCGGAGGCTCCTCCTGTTTCTCCTTCACCGGGACAAAATCAACGTTCGTGGCAGCGCTGCTTTCCACAACCATCTCAGCGGGAGGTGGCGCAGGTCTTCGGTACTCTGGTTCCCTGGAAGTTTGGGGAAACTGCTGCTCATCGGATTGGGGAAACACAGCTGGTGCTTGGTAGGGAGAGAAGGCAGATTTGTAGCTCGAAGAACTAGAGTGGCTCAGGGGAGGAGTGTGAGAGAACTGAACTGGCTCCTGCTGATGGGATTTGTACGTACTAAACTGATGCTCCGGCCCTCGGTAAACACCTGCCGAGTTATGAACATAGTGATGTCCCGGGCGGCGGTTGTAGGCATCTGTAAATTTTGTTTCGTGTCTCCTGGCTTTGTACGCGCTGTCTTGCCCAAAATGGTACACGGGTGTTGTCTGACGACTAGAATAGGTGGAATCCTGGGAAAACGGCGTCCCTAAGCGTGGCGTGTGAGGCGTTCCTTGGGACTGCGGGGTAAATTGGCTGTACGAGTTGGGGGTATCTTGCCGACAGCTGGAATAGGCTGTGTCATGGGAAAACGGCGTGCTACTGTTTGGGGTAACAGACGATCCCGCAGAAGAAAGGTTAATGTCTTTCAGGCGCTTCAGGGAATCTGTCAACTATACAAACAGAAAAGAGAAAAGCATCTAAATACATAATTTTTGAAATATATATGTGTAATAAATTTGGTTTTCAGAAGAGTTGAGTATCCACGAGTTTGCATTGATTTCCATGGCAAAAAAATTGGTTACAGCATCCCTGAAAACACAAACTATTATCCATTATGAACAGTTCCCTTTGATTTAAAAAGAAAAAAGCAAGCAAAGAGTAACTTGTCTATAAGAGAAGGAGGAAGAAAGCAGATACATGAGTATTTCTTATAAGCTACACCAGGAGCACCAGGTGAACAGGAGACTTGCACGTCACTTTTAGCTAAAAGAATTTAAATTTCTATCAACTATGTTAGGCTCATCTAAACTGTAAATAAAGAACAAAATGAAAATAATCCTGAGATATTAAATGATCAATTTAACTTCTTTTGTGAACAAAGCAAAACATACCAATCAACAAACTGCCAACCTGCAATCAAACCTGTGTATCACACCCACATTTGAATGTGGATTTGTGTTGGTCCAGCGGAGGGAGCTGACCCACCAACCTCTCCAGCAAAAGTTTGTCCGTAACAAGGGAGAAGGCTATAGGTATAAAAGGCACAAAAAGTTATTGAGGGGGTCTCTAGGAGCAGCCCTGCTCCCACCTGGGCTCTGCAGAGTCAGGACGGGGCCACGCTCATCACCAGCACCACAATCCGTTTTTGTAATGCAAAGCAAGAGCTCAGTGAGAATCCTCATGGCAGCAAGAGAGGCAGGATTGAGCTCCAGCTCCCCAAAAGCAACCGGGACAGCTAACTGGTGAGACTACAGGCTGGCTGCTGCTCTCCCAAACACGGGTACGTAAAGAGACCCTTAAAACAACCTGTCTGTAACATGCCAGCACCATCAAACCCCAGCTGAGCTCTCACCTGCCTGCTACACTCACACGCATCCCACCCACCCAACAGCGTGGACTTGCTCTCAGTGTGACCCCTAGAGACCACGAGCACATGGACATCAGGGAAGTTTCTCCCTCAACTGCTCTAAAACCCACAGAAAGGGTCAGGAACCAGCCATGTGCTTCCTGCTAAAATCCACATCTCTGCACCTTTGGTGTAGGTGTGATGCAGGTTCTTTTTAAGTGGAGTTTGCATATGGCCTGGAGGCAGGGACGTGGCTGGAGGAACTGTCAGGTCCCTGCTGTTCTGCATGGGGGGGAAGCAAATGTCAGTATTTTACTAAACTACAACAACAAACAATCTTGTTAGCAGATTCTAGAGACAAGAACATGATGCAGACAGCTAAAGTTACCCACAAAGCAATAATTTTGGTGGTAACTGAGAAAAAAAAAATCAGGATAATAATATAATATGTGAACACAATATCTCGAGAAACAACCTTAAAGATAATCACAGCAGGGACTACTTTGGGGGATACCATCAATTAAGTGTTTTGTTGTTAACCCTGAAAAAGGAATAAGAACAAATCTGTCCATTTTTTTTTTGAGATGTGCTGTAACCAGCAGAAATGAAAAGCCAGTTCATAGCAGATTCCCAGCAAAATCATTCCTTGCCACCCTCCTGCCTTTAAACACATCTTGCTGGGATGTAAGGAAGAATCAGCCTTTTTATGGTTTTGTGAAGAGGATACTGGGGTTTTGCCTTGTTGCTGTTGGGGTGGTTGGTGGGAGAAGAATTTTATTTTTTTCAGATCAGTGGGATTTTCCACATTCAAAGTACAGCTCTTACCTGTCCTGAAAACATCTGATCACAGAACTAATGATATTATGGCATTTTAAGAAGCTGTAAGAGTGCAGAGAAGAAAAAAATAAAATCTCTGCCCAATCTCTTTCAAGTGTGATGTCTTAAAGTGGGGTCCTAAGCCACAATCGGGAGCCAAATTACTTTTAGACAAGCCAGGGGCGCTGACGACTTCACACAAACAGGATTTGCTTCCCCCTCGTCCCCATCCCAGTGGGGTCACAGAGGAGCAGGTAACTGTAAGAAGCCATTTAGAGAATTGTACCTTAAATACCAAGGGACCCCTGGAAGCCCTCAGGAATCCTGTCCACTGCTCTTATTAACAACTGATTCCAGTGACTAATTATGACTCTGAAAAATTGATGCCACTATTCAAGATTTGACACCTCTCCTCTTTTAGCCTCTAAGCAAGTCTGAAAAACATACACGCTAAGGATTACCTACTGCAGACACCAGGCCAAATGTACCATTGTAAATCATTCCCCATGACTTCAAGGGAATAATCTCATCTCAGGGACAGATCTGATCCAGTCCTCTTAACTGCAGGAATTTCTAATGTTAATAGGGCACATAGTGTCAGTTCTGTAGGTATTTTTCATTCGGAAAGACAAAAAGCACTTACCACCAGCCTACAGATTAGGCATATGTACTGCATTCACAGAGAGTTAACATTTGCTATGGCAATTATGAGCAAGTTATATTTAAATGTGAATTAGTAACATGAATTGAAACTATGGCAGGACAAAAAAAAAAAGGAGCTACGTTAAAAGTGTTAAAACACTAATGTTAATGATGCATTTGTTTGGAAATTTCTAGAAAGTTATTCTTAAAAAAAAAAGCCAAGCAAACATACCTGGAGAGTTTCATTCACAGTTGGCGACACGTCCTGTTCGGTGCCCACGGGAAGGGTCTGAGGAGTGTAAAGACCATTAACGAGCAGTTCATAGAATCGCATGCGGGTTTCACCTGCACGGACCACAATGGAAGAGTTGATTAAACAGAAAGAACACAGCTTATGTAAAAATACATATTCTTGTCACCTGCATGGCCCTGCTTCCACTCCCGGCCCACCACATCCATGCAACAGAGGGACAGGTATCACCTCTGAGGCTTGTAGGGATCATTTTAAAATAATCTGCTGGGCAAATGAAGTCAGACGCTCCCTTCTCCAGCCAAGACAAGGAGGTTTCTGAATTGCTGTTCCTCCTCTCAGCCTGCTTGGCAGCTCTGCTCTTTATCATGCTTTCTGGAGAGCAGTAGTTTCCCTCCTCTCCAAAGTGCCAAGCGAATCGCTTGCAGATTTGAGAAGTGAAACTCTCACCCAAGGGACAAGCCTCTGCCAACACCCAGAGCCACTTCAGCAAGCTCTCCCAACACACCTTGCTAGTAGAAATGGGCTGTTGTTAATGCAAACACAATGCATGGGAATGCCAAGCACAAAACCATTAACGCTACTTTTCCAAAAAGACCCCAACTAACCTTTTTTTTCCCCCTCCGCCTAGTTTAAGGTGTGCTCAGTGGCTCCCTTTGAAGAATAAAAGCCCGAGAAGCAAACCATCCCATATATTGCTACTGAGCCTTTGCCTTTTCATTCCTAAATTCTACAAAGACCCAGTTCCTTATATATTGGATTTTTCATTACTACAAAAAGCCAATCCTACTCATTTCACAGTCTGTAAGAAATCTGTCATGAGCTTCAAAGGCCATACAATCAGACCCTCAAACTACCTGAATTTTGCTCTGAAAGATAAAGAATACACAGAAAAATGGACAGACACGGCACCTGAGCCCAGAAAATGAATTCAGGCAAGAACTCCCCCAAAACAAGATAACTTTCCCAAGGAAGTCCCACAGGATCAAACCCCAAACCCTGTGAATCACTCAGTGCAGTTTGAAAGCAAAGCCCCCCTTAGCACAACTCTGCATATGGGAAAAGGCTCATTTATCTTGAATAAATGCTGCAGATGAGGTTATTTGCTTATCAAATCTCATTTCACAAAGTCTTGAGTCACATCCTTGACTATGTAAACTGTTATAGTTCAACTGAAGTCACGACAAAATAGATCTCTTCAAGACAAGGGCTTGAAGAGATGCTTGAAATATTATACTTGAAATATTAACACACCCCATTCCCCCATAAGACTACAATGCTGTTGATACGGAAGTGTCAAGCTTACCTTAAAACTTGTCTTTAAATAAATACAAAGCAATTGTTAGAAAGTTTCATAATTCTTCCTGGATCCCGAATATAATGCAGTAAAAGTTACAATTTCATTTTCAAAGAGGTTCATGAATGTGAATGATTCCTGGGTATTTCTCTAAGGACAGGTAATTGTTAAGTGTGTCCATTCTGTAGATGGATAAACTGAGGCAGAGAAGGTGCTTTAAACTAGCCTGTCTTAGATGAGGAGACTGGATTTCTTAGTTCCAGATTCCCAGGCCTGTGCTCTGGCCAGACAGATAAAATGACACTTTGGCTCCTAATATTTATTTTGCTAGAGTATGAAAATCAAGTTAACCAACCTTTCATTCTCTTGAAAAGCTGAATACTAGAAAGAAACACTGAAAACCATAAATATATATTTTAAGAATGTCCTAACCTGCTAACGCTATTTTAGGAATAACATTTGTATTCCATTCTGACAGATTATAGCACACTGACAGTCTTACTCCTTTACAACAAAAGAGATGCAGCTCTGGAAAAAAAATAGGAAGCATACAGCTGGCAAACGAAACAAAAATGCAATTTGAAACTAAGACTTCAACGTTTTCTCCCAGGAAACAGAAGCATAAAACCCCCTCATTTCCCTGATGCGCAGCTAACTCTCCTCAACAGCTGTCTGTTCAAGACTCGCAGAGTAGTTTATAAACGGAGGAGAACAAGGACAGTCACACAATCAGTTTGTTTAAAATGCCTCTCATTAAGACATCCACCACTTACGAGCCTGCTGTAGCTCGTCATTATTAAATATACAAATGGTTAATTTGTTCTTAAGTGTAATTTTTACCTTCAAATTTCAAAGCAAGCAGAGGAAGGAGCCTGTCCCTAACAGTTAATGATATCAGAATTTCAAAGCATACATAGGTAAGGTCAAGTTTAGCTCAAAATAGAAAATATTACACTGCTACAGTCATTTTTCTTCTAACAGCGTTCAGC
The DNA here is from genome assembly GCF_964273445.1 of Streptopelia decaocto. Lineage (NCBI taxonomy): Eukaryota > Metazoa > Chordata > Aves > Columbiformes > Columbidae > Streptopelia > Streptopelia decaocto. The sequence goes on along the minus strand of NC_138670.1, from coordinate 4,421,764 downwards.
AACGTCAAGAAATGTCCTACTATAGCCTCTTACCACGTGCGGCACACCAACTGCTGTATAGGTTGTGCACTAACTGTTGAAACCTTTTAATACAGCACAAAACAGCACTTTTAAGCAAATGGTGTTAACCATGTTCTCTTCCCAAGAAACAGTGCAATACATCAGTCTGAAGCTAGAAATGCCATGTTTGCAATGAAGAGGTACAAGCGGCAACTGATCTACACCTCCTCAGTTCTATATATTTTCTAAAATTTGGGGAAATTTTAGCAAAGCCTTTCACTAGTATGCTTGGAGGAAAGAGAAAAGACAAAGAGGTGAAATGCAATGCTTTCACACTTCCAAAAACTTTATTGGGTTCCCCAGGGCTCAGGTCTGGGGCTGAGAGTCGGTTACCCCCAGGGCTCGGGGCTCCTGTCGCTTTAAGAGCCAGTCTCACACTTACACACTCGCACACACACCAGCCAGGGCTGCCCGGGCACTCTTTTGCTGCCAACCTCCAGTTTGCTGCTAAATATCGATGAAACGCCAGGCACGCAGAGGACAGCACCCAGCCCCGCTGCCAGAACACGCATGTTTGGGAGCCAGGAATCCCCAAGGTTTGCCCAAAAATCCCAAGTTTGCAAAAGCCAGGTGGGTCCAGCAGCCCTGGAGGTGGCCGAGTGGGGCCAGACTGGGACATGGAGACGGGGAGCACGGGAGGGCTCGGAGGGCAGAGAGCAGGGGACCGGCAGGATGGCAGCATTTTGCAAATTACAGGGCTGTCTCCTAGCAACAGACAACACATTTGGCTCCACGTGACTTGCAAAGGCCCCAGAAACCAGACCCGCTCGCAGGGGGACAGGAGCACTCCCTTCATATTTTTAATTGCTGGGCCCTTGCGTTCTGCAACAGGCTCTCATCTCAGGAGAGGGACAGGCAGGGGCACTGCAAACTACAAACGCACGAGGCCAAAATGTGCCCCCTCACCTTTTGTATCCAGCTCCACGTGGATGATGTTGCCCATGACGGAGGTGTTGTGAAGGTGCTGGACGGCCTCCCGGGCACCCTTGACTGTGGCAAAGATCACTTTGGCAATGCCCAGGTGCTTCTTGTTCTTGGGGTTGTAGAGAATCTCCACCTCTTCCACTTCGCCGTATTTCTTGCACATGTCGGTCAAAAAGTTTTCACGGATGTTGTCGTTCAGCTTGGCAAATGTGACCTGCTTGGGAGGCACTGGCCCCACGTAAAATTCATCAATCTGTAAACGGGCACAAGGTGGGGGGCAATAAAAATAACTGTCATCGTTAACAAGCATGGGGAAGGGCATAAGGATGGCGTGGGAGGGAGAGGGTTAAAGCATCCCGCAAACTTTGGGGAAAGAAAACTGCCTCCAAGGCTCTGGGATGAACCCCAGAGCTGAGCAGCCTCTGCCGCCGCAGCCATTCATTGAAACCGGCTCCTTTCTGGGCTACAAACATGTATTTTGAGCAGTTCTGTCAGCAGAGAGCCCCCCCCGCCACCTCCCACCCGAGAAGCCCCCAAGACACAGCTCCAAAACCTTCAAGTGATCTCGTTAGAAAGATGCATTGATTTCTCGTTATCTTTATAGAAGAGGATTATCATTTAACGGTTTGCCAAATAATAATGTTAATAGGAATATGACTGTCGTTTAAACGGCCCATTAAACTATTCGGAACTGAAGCTTCACTCCCGGATAATCAGGAATACAGAGCTAAACCCAAAAGTCGAGGCAATACCTTGAATTTGGGGACAGACAGCTCCAACTCCTTAGTTTTGGTCCATATTCGCCCTATTCTGGGATCCCTGACACAATCCACAGGAGCGATTCCCGAGTTCTGGGAGGAGGAGGAGAAGAAAAAGCACAAAACCAGCAATAACAGGGCTTGAAATTTAAGACACAAATAAAAGAAAAAATAAACCCCAAGGAAGCACAGGTTGTCTCAAGGGAAGGGGAAAGTGCGCACACACACACATACACACACGTGTCAAATTGCAATACTGCTGGGAAATGCACACAGATTGGAAACACAGAAATAAAGCCGCAGGTTTGGGCTCCTTCTCGGGCTCCTGACAGTTGAATACAGTGTGTCAGGTGGCAGCAACTTTGTGTGTGTCCCCCAGACCCCCCTCCCACACACGCGCGCTATAGTGACCACGACCCAAAGGGACCTGCAGCCCCCAAAACGCCGGTAAGAGGGAGGCGGGGGGGGGCACAACACAATGGGGGAAACCCGCGACCCCCCCACTCACAGGCATGCTGAAATGTTGCCCATCGTAACGGTAGAGTTTGTGCTGTCCTTTTTTCAGAGCCGGGTCAATAATCAACTTGTAACTTCTCCAATGGTGATTTCTTTTCTCGACAGAAGTGCTGGCTTGCGTGCTGTTCTCCATTCCGTTGATCCAACCTGGACGGAGCGGGGGGGGGGGGAGAGAGAGGAAGGGGGAAGGGGGAAAAAGAAAAAAAAAAGACACAGAAAACCATAAAGTTAAAAAAAAATATTCAACAAAGACCTCTTCGGTTTTTGTTGTTTTTTTTTTTTTTTTTTTAAACGAGCCGCCTGCTCTACACACCCAGGCAGGGAGGAAATCCACCGCGAAACGAGCCCTAAAATGGGGGAATTGCCAGCCGGGTCCCCCCTCCACCCCAGCCAGACAAGAAGCAGAGAGGGAGGAGGAGAGGAGGAGGAGGAAAAAGGAAAGGAGAGAAAAAAAAAAGCCCCAATCTCACTTGAACTCTGCTTTTTGACATGATCTTCAGGGTGCTTGGCTTTTTCCCCCGCCTTGATCTCTCGGAAAGACATCGCGCTCGGCGGCCGATCGTCTCCGGGCGGCGAAAGGCGAGCTCCCGTCTCACATGGGGCCGGTTACCGGCGCGGGCTGGCCGCCAGGCTCCTGCCTCCCGTTTTTGCGAGCCACCACATATTGTGTGTGCTCGCTGCTGGCGGCGGCGGCCTCCCACAATACACCGCTGCGAGCGCCGCGAACGCCTAACCGCCCTCCGCCGCCTGCACATTCACGGCGGCCGCGCCGCGCAGCCCCCGGCCCGCGGCCGCCCGCCGCCGCCCCGCCGCCGAGCGCCGCCGCATGGGCCGGCACCGGCCTGCCGGGGTGGGTTTTTTTTTTTCCCCTCCCCGCCCCGGGCTTAACGGCGTGCGGGGGGGCGAGTGGAATCTGCCCGCTGCATTTACCTTAACGTAAACTGTTTCTAAACAAGATGGACCTATAGGTGGGACAAGTTGGATTTTTTTTTTTTTTTTAAGGGGAAGAGTTCGGTGAACCCGGGGACCGGGCGGAGCGCGGAGCCCGCCGCCCTGCTGCGTCGCGGGGGGGGTGGTAGTGGCGGCGGCAGGGGGGATGTCGCCGTTCAGCAACACACAACCAAGGAGGGGGGGACTAAAACGGGGAGCAATTTTGCTTATTAAAGGTCCGGGTCCGGCGACAGCCAATCAGCGGGAAGCTTCCATTTTGTTGTAGGTATTAAAAGCCGGGCGGCGCGGTCCCCCCGCCGCTCGCCGGGGCGCGGAGCCGGGCGGCGGGCGCATGGCGCGGGCGCGGCTCGGGCCGCGGGGCCGCGACGGCTCGGCCGCCAGCGGGCAATTGGCTGGTTAAAGGCAGCGGGGCGGCCGCAGCCAATGGGCGAGCGGCTTCCATGGGGCTTGAGTTATTAGACGGCGGGGTGAAGCCATCCTTCAGCAGAGCGCTAAGGAGAGGCCAACGCGCCAGGCAGCCATTTTTCTGCAGTGGAGCGAAATGGCCAACTGGGCTTTTCCTTTGTTCCAAAAAGGGGGAATCCGCCATGTGAATCCGCACCGTCCGCTTGCGGGGAGCGCTCAGGTGGTGGTAATGTCTGGCATCATGCTAGAGGACTCAATGAAGAAGGAGGATCTAAAAAAACCAAACAAACCAAACAAAAAAAAAAAGGCGGATTTTTTTTTTCCCTTATGATTCGGGATCCATCTTTGTCTTGTGTAACTAGGTCATGGCACACCCTATGTCAGCAGTTAACAGTTTCGAATGCCAAAAAAACAAGTAAATACATTCTTTTAATTTTTTGTTGTTGTTTTGGGGGTTTTTAAGCTCTCTGAAGCTGATAACCGAACAATAAATTTTAGAAAGTATTTCCTGTATGAAACACTTGATTCCTGGCCATTTTTATTAACTCCTTTGGTGCTTATAAGGTAACGTTTTAAATCTAGGCATAGGAATAGTGCATTCTGGCAAAAAAAGGCAATTTTACTATGCTAAGCTTGCTTGCTTTCCTCTTACGTTGTAAGTACCCAATCCATTCTGTCCTTGCTAAGTGTAGTTTTCATTTTAATGTTACCGAAGTGGTCCTTATTGCTAAGCCTTCATTTGCATGTCTTATGTTTTCGTCTGCTTATCTAAACCAATTTCTGCTTTTTTGACTGTTTTACTTATAAAGCAAAATATCTAGCTAAGAGATAAAGTTGTTTACAACCAGTAAATGTTAACTAGGTGCTTTCACACTAACATGCAGCTTGAAACTAGAACGTTTTTAGTGTCTGCGTGCTCCATGGAAAAACACTGAACGTCCTTTTTATGTACAGAGTAAATCTACCACAGGAAGGTAGATTTAAGCCTCGAGTAGGAGTCCTCGCTGCGTACGGTCAGTCAACATAGCTGGACAACTTTTTCTATAACCTTTTTCCTTTTTTTTTTTTTAAATGCTAGACCACTGCCACACAAAGATCCGTAACTATCTTAACGAGATCTGCTTTGACTTGCAAACTTACGAGAGAAGTGGTGATACAGATCACATATATTTATAGCCGTTATTTTTTTTTTAAAAAAAGCATTAACAACTTCACCTTCAGAGCTGCATTCAACTATGGTGCCCGGGTAAGTAAACCCTTTTGCCCTTGCAGAGAAACATATAGACCAGGCCTGTGCGGCTCATGTTATTGTCCTGGCTGGAAAGATCCTAATGGTCGTCTGAGCGGTGGCGATCTCCTTCTCCTCAGATACATCTAACAGTGTCTCTGAAAATGTCTATTTTCAGGGAGGGATTTCTGTTTTCTGCACAAAGCGCTTGGTCGTCCGCAGCCCTGTTGTGTTTTGGGTTTGTTTTTTTTTGGTGGAGAGACGCAGTGAATCCATTGCAGGCGTTACGTGGCTGTTAAACTGAACGCACAAAAAGAAAAATAATCTGCCTGTGAACAGCAAGATGTTACTGAGGCTGATTTTTAAAAAGGCAAAAAATGCGGTGGTGGTGGTGGTAGGGATCCCTTACATGTTTTGTCCGTCTAATTACAAAAGCTCGATCAAAAAAAACGCAACAAAATGGGGGGGGGTGTTTTTCAAGACGGTGAGTCTTAATGGCGGATGTCTTGCTAAGAAGCACTGTAAAATCCTTCATACCGAGAGGCAGTGACTTGGAGAGAGGGGGAAAAAGGAGGTCTGGAAGTAAATCCAAAATGAGGGAGTTTCCTTCCAAGTGAGGGACCCTTTGCAGCCTGAGTTTTACAGTTGGAGAAGCCGTGACGCAGTTGATATTCACAGCAGTTGTGCTTTAGTGCAGCCACCCAGCCCATGAAATGGCCTCCCCGCCGAAGTCTGGTAGTTTTATTATGTGAAAGCCTGTGGAAGCACCGTGTCCCCGGCACCGGGAAGGGCGGCTGGCGGCGGGCAGGGCGCTCCCGGTCGCGCTCCTCGTTGTGTCAGGGTAGCCGCCATCATGGCTTCTCCTTCGGCGCCGCGTTCTCCTCAGGGCTGGGGCGGCGGCGAGGCGGACTCTCCCCCACTGCCTGGCGGCGCTTCGCGTCCCGATCACTGAAGGGAAATGGCCTTTTTTTTGTCTTCCCCCCCTTCTCTCTCTCTTTCCCGCCCCCCCACCCTTCCCCCACCGCTTTGTGAGGGGTTGTGGAAGGCGACGCCGAGCAGGGCGCCTGGCGGCTTTTTCTCCCTGCGGCTGGCGCGCACAAGATGGCCGCGGCGGGAGCGCCCTGCAGCAGCGGGGGCAGCGCTGCGGGCGGCGGGGCTGGCGGCGCTCCAGCCCGGCCGGGGCGGGGGGCGGGGAGCTCGGCCGGGCAGGGAGGACAAAGGCAGCTCGCATAATGCAGGCGAAGCCCTGGCTGTCTATAAATAACGCCGCCCGCCCCTCGCCTTCTTCCCTTCCCCCCGCCGCAGTATCCCGCTCGCTTGCGTTTATAAATACCGAAAGATGAAAGTAGCCTAGTGCAGAAGATAAAAAAAAAAATTAAGAGGAACAAACAACACTCCCCCCCACCCCACAAGGAAAAAAGAGGCAGTTGGGGGGATGGAGGAGGGGAAGGCAGGCAAATGAGCAGGCAGCGCTGGCCGCGGGAGGAGCAGGGCGGCGTCGGAGCGGGTGCGCTGCGCCCCGCCAGCGCTCCCCGCCAGCGCGCCCCGCCGCTCGTCACATGGCTCTTTGTTGTTTTCCTTCTCCTGCCCCTCCTGGGCTTTCTCCCCCCTCCGCCATCGCCCGGCCGCTCCGCCGGGGCAGCGGCTGCCCTGCCTCCTCCCGCCCGCAGCCGGGGTGGGATGGCCCGGCCTGCAGCGCTCGCTCGCCGGGCTGGGCTGGCGCGGAGCCGGGTGCGGTGCTGCAGTGCGAGCCGCCACGGCCGCCCGACGTGTTACATGTGCTGCTTTTTTTTTTTTTTCCCTTCATTTTTCTCTCTCTCTCTTTTTTTTTTTTTTTTTTTTTTTCCTGAGCAGATTTTCTTGCAGCTCGCTTTGGGTGGAGGCGTGGGGGTTGTTTCGGAGCTTCACAAGCCTTTTGTGCTCTGCGGGGAGTTGCACCTCGCTGCTCCACTGCAGACCAGAAGTAGGTGAGCTTAGGGCAAGCCTGGCTTGAGCAACCACTTCAGAGGGCAGGACAGGGAGGACAAAGCAAACACTTGTAGAGAGGTGGCCTCCCTGGTAAGGCTAGAGCAGGACCGTCCTGCGGACCCTGTGGGAGGGAGAAGGTAAGTGGCTGCTGGGCAGAGCTGCCTGCGGGAGCGGCTTGTGCGGGGCAGGGTGCGCCCTGCCCGCCCGTTCCTGCGGCTCAGGACCAGCCGTGGGTTTGGTAAGACCTGTGCTGTGGTATGTGCCGAGGTTCAGGGGTGTTTGCCCTGCGAGGGAGCAGGGTGCTGCCGCGAAGGAGGCACCGCAGCCTGCGCCTTTCGCAACAACGCGAGGGCTCACGCTCAGCATTTCTGGTTCCCCCCTCGTCGTTCCTTGCCACCGGCTCAGGCTCTGTCGAGAACCAAGCGACAAACCGTCCGCACAAAACATAACACGTTTCCATGGAGGAGGATAAAAAGAGTCTCTGCAGTGCCAGGCTGGCTTTAAAATGCTACCTCTGCTCCCTGTGCCCCTTCTCGGGGTGCAGCTCCTGGAGCCAGGGGGTTCCGCAGCCGCCAGACCCTCCGCTCGGTCCCTGCGAGACGTGCCTTATCTGGCCAGACCGTCTTTAAACGCCTGGCCCTTGCTCCTGCCAGCAGCGTGACTGCCTGCCTGGTTTACAATTGCTTTAAGTAATAATCTGCTAGTAAACTTGGAGGAAAGGGTGGCGTTATTCTTAGCTAAACGCCATTAAAATGTGCCTCTGCTATTTCTCAATAGAGGTGAAAAGCATTGTAGCTTCCTGGAATAGGACAAAATGGCCGAAACAGGCGACGTGTAGATCAAAGTATGGTATAGATCTGTTCCTGGTCTTGCAGTGGTTTTTGGAACTGGAATGCAAACGTTTCTGCAGCTTGCATCATAATGAGTTACATCAGCACGTAAAGCGATTTAAAAAAAGAGCAGATTGAAACAGGATCGGCTGTTAACCTTCCCAGGATTTTAAATTTATGGTTAAATAGATATTTGGATATTAGTGATATCCTCATTTAAACCTTAACATCAGTCTGTTTAACCCTGAAGCAAACTAGCTCTGCCTAACACAGTCCAGGCTCTGCAACGATTCATCCAGCCCACAACACTGTGGGAGCTTAGACAGCTTTGTCTGTACTTGTACCTCTCTGCGCATTTTTCCAGGACTATGATCTTTGTCTGCAATTAATCATTGTTCAGGATGGCTGTTCCCGACGGTAGAATCCACGAGCTGCTCCAGCTGGGAGAGGTCCTGGAGCGTGCGCTGGCGCCGCGTCCGTGCAAACCAGGGCCAGAAGCTGCTGGGGCAGAGTTGTGTGGGTCCTCAGCACTTCTGGAGATTGTTTTTGTAAGTCTGAGCTGAAAATTCCTTTCCGTTTTTTAGGAGTTTCTAAATGACTGTGATGTTCAATGTAGTTGAAAAGTCACCGAGGCAGTTGAGACCGGTTGCACTCAGGGTGGGTGGTTTCATGGCTGAACCTCGTATCTGAAAAGCTAAATGTTCTGGTACAGCGTTTTTAAATCCCAGAAAGGTCAAACCAGACTTTCATACTTGAGTTAGATTGACCCCGGTTTACTGCATGAGACTCTCTAGAGATCTTTCAGGGGAAAGGGGGGGGAAAAAAAGGAAAACTTGTTTTTTGTTTCTCTGAACGGCACATTCTCGAAGCAAAGGAGCTTGTTCTTGCCCACAGGGTCCCTCCCCTGCATTGTGGAGTGGAAAACTCTTATGGTAATTATTTCACTGTTTGTTATCAATAAGAAGTGATTTAATTTCTTTGGCAAAGTGTTGCAACAAGAGCAAATTAGATTGAGAGGTGAAGTGAAATAGAAAATACGCAGCTGTACTGCCAAACAATAATGGTGGCTGTTTACAACGTTTTGGTTTAGGCAGGCTTCTACACAGAATCCTTTATATTGAAGGTTTTTGTGTCACGATCCACTGCTCATGCAAAGAAACGAGATTAATAGATTACAAAGGACAAAAGAGACCTAGGTTCATCTGGTTTGATTTCCTGCATTATGCAGGTCATAAGATTTGTGTGAATTTTTTGTTTTTTCTTATTTAAAAGAATTTAACCACAGCATACCTGCATCTTAGAAAACATCAGATTTTCATTTTTAAACAGGCTGTGAGAGAGAGTAGAATAAGACTTGGCATATTGTTTCCATCAAAATCTTCCTGACAGGCTAGAAATCAAAATACCTTTTTAAACTCGTCTAGTTTCTCCTTTCAGTTTCTGGATGTTGCTGCATCTCAGTCTGCTTGACAGAGGAATGTTCCATTACCAGATTTCCGTCCCCGTGTAGCTATGTACAGGCTGATCAACCGAGCATTTAACGCTCCCGTTGCAGACTTCTAGAGCTCCCCCTCGGGTCCATCTTTGCTAATCCTGCAGTGGCTCCTGTCGCAGTTCTCAGTGAACAGTGTTTCGCCGGTTTGATCTGGGCAGAGGGACAGAGCGATCAGCGGTGGCCGGGCTCGTGCCAGCCCCTCCTTGCTGAAATGGCTCCGTCAGGCATCCGGGGATTACACCAGCCCACGTTCAGCTGGTGTCCCAGCACGGCTCCTAAAATACTCTCAGATCTGCTCCTCCTTGGGACAGCATCCCCGTCCTGCTGGTTTGTGCTCCTCATTCTGCACATATGGCTTTATACCTGGCCCTCTTGAAAAGGACGAGTCCTTAGTATTGTTGCTTGCAATGGCCTTTATTTTATTTTATACTCCCTCTTGCTACTCTTGAGTGTCACCTACAAACTTGCTTGGTACTGATTTTATATTTTCTTCCAGATAAACAACTGCTGTCTCCGCTGTAGGAGTTTCCAGGTTCTGGGTGTGCGAACAGCTCAGCTATGTCAATATTGGGTCAGGAGGAGGTTCTGGGTGTTCACCATCCTATCGCCACACCCCGGTTTCCTGGGAAGAAAGCCCAGTTTGGGAGCTGGAAGGGAGCCAGGAGCTTCATTGCCTGCCCTGGTGCCATTAAATAATGTAGGGCCCAAAACAGGTATTCACAGGACCCATAAAAACAAGATGACAGCTCTAGGACCCAGGTTCCAGCTGCATTTTGAGACCTTCCTCTTAGATAGATTCTAATCCATTTCATTATGCCTTCTTGCTCTTCTCCAAATTTAATTGAGATTAGAGGAAAGAGAGGGAAAATTACATAGAACAACACAGTCACATTATTAGACTGTTTTATTTTTAGGAAACCAGGCTAAGAATATCAAAGGAATATTAAGTAGGAATATGGACTGCGTATTTGCCTGTTCAGTTTTTTTGCCGTGAATTTTTTCATTTCTTCCTAAGAACAGCAGATGATCTGTCTAGGGAATTTTTCAGCCAAAATAAGCAGCCTCATGATAGATTTCACCTGCATGCTCGTGAGGATACATGGGATATAAGCATTGAACAGGGAATCGCTGATCTTTGGTGTTCAGCTGCCTGGGTGCAGAGAGATGTGTAGTGAGACCCAATAGCGGAACAAACATTTATTTTAAGATCCGTGCTACCTCTGATGGACGTGTTGGATATTTGCCAGGCCTGGGGTTTTTGTTTCTTTTAAAACCGCATCTGTTCATTTTATTTCTGCCAGTATGATAACAAAGCCACCTCTGTAAGATAGGTGGTGAGTCCTTTCAGAGATCTAATCATTCTTGAGTCATAAAGGAATAAAGAAGCTGTTTCAACACCTGACTTGCAGAATGTTTTGTGTTGCTTCTTGCCTATTGAAATGCAGCTGCTATTGAAACACTATGATCCCATCAGAATGTACAGCCAGTTATTTTGTAGAATACTTTCAAGCTTATAAAAATCATTAAATAAATCAAGAAGGCTGGAAATTCTCATGAACATTCTAAAGCCATCAAATTACTAAACGTTTCAGTTCAGTGCTTCATGGCCTAAACAGTACAGTTTTACCAAAAAAAAAAAAAGGAATTAAAAGAATGTACCATTTAAAGAATTGGGGCACTCATAGAGCTTGCCTCAAAAGGAAATGAAGATAGAGATAAGTAATCTAAAAAGATATTTATGCATTAAAATACTTGTGTATCTGGACACGTATCATTAAACAGTCTAGATGCAATGATAGCTGGAGGCCCATGAGCCTTTGTAACAAATACAGCACATACAGTGAACGTTCTGATTAGAAGTGATGCAGTATAAAATGTTACAGCCAGAAAAGTGATGACAGAGATCAAATGGAATGAGTTTAGTTTACAGATCCGAGCAGTTTCTTCTCACTGGTGTGATGCAAACAAGGTGACACAAAACCAACACAGTTTTGCCCTTGGTATTGTCACCTTTGCTCTCGAATCTGCAGTTCCCATCTTCATTTATTTTTGAACAGGACATTTGGGAGTGACCCAGCTGGTCCACTAAGCCACGGTTTTCGGCCGAGTGGGCCAGAACGCACAGAATTAGCGAATGCTGTGCCATCCATTGCTTTCTACGCTGCTGCATAACAGCAGCTCCCAGTTGCTAAGCAGCTGCAGAGCCGTCTCTGCCTTCGCTACCAATCAGCTCTACTATGGGAGCAACACGGGTTCGCCTTGATCGGTGGCGGGGAGCCGGCAGCATGACAACGGGAGCAGTGGCTATAGCAAAATTGTTCATTTTCTAGCTGGCTGATGGGCCCTGTGGCAAAAATGCTGGAGAGAGGCGAAGGGACACTTGGTGGCCCAGAAGCAGGGGGTGGCAGGGAGGGGAGAGCCAGCATATGTGCACAGCAGAGGCCACAAAGGCAGCAGATCTCAGCAGAGCAGGGGGCACACACCGAGGAGAAAGAAGTGGGAGAGAGGCCAAATGCACAGTTCGGAATGGAAAAAAAAACAGGAGTAGAGTGCGGCATATGGAGAGGAGAAATAAAGCAGAACTTGCACAGCCTGCGAATAATTGAATAGAAAATACAGGAAGAGAGGAAAGGAGCTTGATTCATTACTGTGCTTCACATTGTGGAGACAGCTACACCCAGGAAAAGGAGGTGTGGATTTTCATACTTGCTTTAGGTTTTTTTTTTTTGTTTCAAGGTAAGTTTTACATTAAAATACCTTTTCCAGGTACTTTGTTTTAACCTTCAAAAGGGCAGGCCATTGCTAATTCCTAACTGCAGTTAATTTTCACTAAATCTGCAAAGCCAGGGATGTTTTTCTCCCCCTCCTGCTGGAGCTGCTGATGGAGAACAGGGTTCCCTTTACTTCCCAACACCTTCCCCTCCCTGTTGTCCTTCTTTTTCCCTGTGCCGTGCCTGCCAGCACTCCGGGCAGGAAGGAGTTCCTGTGGCAATCGATTATCGCAAACACCTTGCTGTGTTGCATAAGAGGGTGTAAAAAGGCAACACAAACACCTGCAAGGGGGTTGTGACCAAAAGAGATTCTAGTTCTACCACCATTCAGCCGCCCACATTAAAAAATACTTTATGGTCTTGGCACCTAACAAGCAATTGGGTGCGTAATAGGAAATGCCAGAAGAGCTGGCAGGGAAGCGGGGGAGATACACGTTCCTCTCTGGCTCCTCCAGACAGAGGATTGAGTGGCACATTTGTACAGGAGGGTGGGGAGAGGAATTAAAGCTCCTGCAGCTGTTGCCTCCTCCACAGCCAGCCCTGGCTTGCTGGGAGGCCTGTTGACTGAAAGACACTTTTCCCCAAGTCCAAAATTGAGTCCTAAAAGCAAAACAGAAGTGCCCACCCAGATCTACAGTGGAAAGGATTTGCTAGGGGCTCTGTGTATGTATTTCAAGCCAATAAAAAAGCTGGTGGATATGCAGCCAGATGTGTTTTGTATTTTTGTCTAAGATGTCTGATTTGGAGGGATGCTATATTTGCTACTTTATTCTATATTGGTCTGGAGTCCTGCTATAGTCTATACTATTATTAGACTTCTAAGACCATTGAGGTCTAGGGGCACTCGCTTTTTACAAGTAGCTTCAGCTGCTTTTCACACAGGGGCATTTTTAGCATTATGAGAGAGATCAGTTTAATTAGAATGATTTCAACCAGGAAATCTCCCCGCCTCAACAAATCAGAGCTACTGTGTTAATCCCAGTAAGCAACTGGGAACTTGACAGTGTCCCTGTTGTTAGGATGAGAGTCAGGAAGGGTGAAATGTGTGTAGGAAGGGACAAACGCACAGGAAACATGCCATCAAGGACAGCGGTGTCGAGCTCGCACCGGGCAGCGCGCCAGCCCGAGTTTGGCGGTGACCCGTGGGCTGGAGCGGCGCTGGCGAGTTGCTGCACTTGACATGCCTGCGCATGGCAGATGACAATGCCACCGCCATTGCTGCCCACAGCAGATGACAATGCCACCGCCATTGCTGCCCACAGCAGATGACAATGCCACCGCGGTTGCTGCCCACCACACCTCCGCGACCTGCTCCGGTGGTTTGCAGTGAAGACCAGCCAGGCTGCTCTGCACCATCAACCTGTCCAGCTCATACATGCCTGGGACAAGCCAAAAATCACAGGTCTAAAGCAAACCTGACACAACTACAGCTGGGTTTATTTCCAGCCCCTCAAGTTACTAATTAGCCTGCTCTGAGCATTGCTGTTTTTTTCACGGTTTGGTCTGGCTGGGGTAATGGCTGCTCTCAGCTCTGAGATAAACTCAGGCTTGGTCTCATCCTTGTCCAGGGGTGCTCTGACAAGCCACAAACCTCCAGCTCCTGCCCAGCCAGACAACGACAGAGCAAGTGCTTCCTGCTTAGTTCTCCCTGTGCATGTAGCAATCAATAAAAAACAGGCAGAAATTATGGTGTCTCCTGCAGGGACATAAAGAGAGGATTTTATCATCTTTCAGCCTGCCTTCCTGTAGGAAGTTTGCACAAATATCAGAGGGGAAGACACGAACTTAACACATTAACTGCCCTTTAATGTTGGTGCCATACATTACTCAGCAAAAGCCTGTCCCTATTTAATCCACAGTCCTTTCTCTTACAGCCTCCTTTATCATCCTTTTCTCTCCTCCCATGAATATTCCCAGTTTCCCCACATTCTTGGCCAAAAGGTTTGAGAACTTCCTGCCTGGGCCAGGTGCAAGAGTGATGGCTGTTGTGTAGCCAATTCAGCAATGAAGTGTTGATCAAAGCCTGACTTTTCTAATGGCTCCGAAAAACGCGTTTGTGCAGGTTGCATTGTGGCTTACACAGTGGAAAGCATATTTAACAAGCCAAAGCGGGGATCATTTAACCTTGAGGTTCTCAAAAGCCTCACAGGAAAGCACAACTCCACACGTTTTGGGATTAGTGGAATGTATCAGCCAGCTTTTGGGAAGCGTAACCCAGATTTGGCCATCCACAGCACACTCACCTACTCCATACTTATCCCTGCTACGTAAACTAAAGAAGCTGAATGCAACTCCTGCTCTGGTGCTGTGGCCATCCTAATTTACATACGCTCCCATTGGTCTCAGCCCTCCTTTGTCTCTAAATCAGCAAGTACATTAAAAAAATCTCTCTCTACCAGGAATTCCCTACTTTGAGAATGGGAGAAGAAGGGAAAAGTAATCTGAAGAAAGCAGATACTGCAGAGAGCACTCTTACTTTGAAGAAAATCACATCTGGTTGCTTGCTGGGCAAGGTGGAGTATTTGGTAATGGAAACACAGGAAGGCATAAGCCAGAGGGATTTTAGGGGTGTATTCTAAAGAGAGGGGTTGGATATTGGGTAAAAATGCATTGTGTTGCATGGAAGGCTATTTACAGCCCCTTTTCCTGTGTTTCCCCAAATTGCTTCCTGATAGGATTATTCTCTGCTGCAGAGATGCAGAAAAGCATCTGATGCTGATTAATTTCCCACAGATCTGTAGCACAGCCCTGTGCTCTCAGGCACGAGCAAGCCTGCGCATCCCTCCTGAACTCACCGCGTCTGACTGTTCCCATGGTAAAACCAGCCACAGCTACCGACACAATCACAACCTGCGGATCTCGCTGGAAACGAGGCATTTTGGATCCCTCTCTCTCCAGCAGGTCTCCAGATTCGCTCGCTCCTCAGCGCAGAGGTAGAGGATGAGATCCAGCATCAGTGTGACAGCTCTGTCAGCCCATGTTGACAAATTCCTCCCCATCGCTCAGTGCAACCGTGCCAGCACATCTGGGAGACACACGTATCACCCAGATCCGTGGGGGGAGAGTTATAGTGGTGTTGGCAGATGATTGTTCATGTCATGCTTTTCAGAGTTCTGTCATTGTGTTTAATGTTCCACAAAAGCATAGGATGATCTTAACCTTGTGTTACCCATTTTTTACAACAGAACTTCGCTTGAGAATTCACGCTTCAGCGAGGAACAGAAACCTGAAACTGCCCCAAAGCACCTACTGTATCAGGCTGAGACGTTACCACCTTGATTTACACACTCTTCTCATGTGTAAAGTGGAGGGTTTTTCCCCCACTACTGCAAAGCCAAGAGCTCAATTTCTAATGAAAAGTGAGATGTGAAATATGGCACGTTGGCCATGCATCCATCAGGTAGGTATATTTGGCCCACATAGTCAGCACCCCTGATTTAAAGCATAGCAGAGGAAATAACCCAAGAAACAGTATGTGTTCCCTGTAAATAACTGCTCTCTAGGTAGTAGTCAGTGTGTGTTTTATGAACAAAATCTGTCCAAACTACATCAAAGTGACTGAATATTTGCTGCCTGATTTTGCTGGGTTGTATGTCTAATTTGGCTAACACCTCCTGTTGCAGCCCCTCGTCCTGTTTTCCTTCATAACCCTCTGAACTTTATGGCAGCATTTGGACAGATTTTTTGTAGAGTTTATTGAAAAATTTTTGCACTGATTTAGTGTATGGGCTACTTGAGCCAAGTGAAACAGGAACCATATTCCTTAGGCATGAAAAGGCAGAAAGGAAATTTTCTTATTGAAATATAATTTTTCCACATTACTTAATAGTCTAGAAAGTTAATACCTTTCTGGCAGCACTTCCTACCTGGGAAAAAAAAAATGGTTCCAAACAACAATGTAATAATGTTTTAGCTTGGGTTAAATGTCTTAGAAACTGGCAGGTGTCACAGCCACCTTGCCTTCAGTGAAAAAGGCAATTGAGAGCCCTTATGAAACAAGGGATTTACATCAGTAGGAGCTACTACACAAAAACCAGGCACATGGCAAGGTTTGAAAAGATGGTGAATCATGTGGCCCAAGGGATTTTTAGGGCTGGGGGCATGTGTGTAAAATATCAGGCCATGAGGACCAGATGGTAGAGCTCTGCATGTGCAAGAGAAACAGCAAGAAACGCTACAGAAATGGATACTGAGAAGCAGCTAAAAGTCAAGGAGACTGAAAAAACAATTTCATACTGTTGTTCTGTAAACGAATTACCTTGAATATACAGCTGGCTTTGTCATAGGCTTCTGCTCTTACACTGATTGTCACTCATAACTTCTTTGTGTGTGCAAGGCACAGTTCAGCTCTCCTACATTCCAGTTTTCCCTTCCCTATCTGCCCTGTCAGTTCACAGCAAATTCTGTGGGGCAGAGATTGTTCCTCAGTAAGGGTCTGTGCACCGGACAAACAATTCTTATGTAACATCTGAAATTTATCAGAAATTCACTCTACTTACATGGTAAATCACGTTCTTCAGGGTCTCTCCTATTGCAAACTCGTCAGGGCGTTGTCTCTTGCTCTATATGTACATGCCGTAGTGGGAATTCATCGCTGAAAACACAAAGAATTAATATCAGTGGTTATGTTCAAAAATAAATATTTAAGGCTTCATCTTGTTATGCACATTCTTAATGAAGTTTATGAATATTTCCTTTGACATAAATGGGGCTACTAGTTCTTATTTTTAAGTTCATGTTTAAGTCTTTGTAAAACTGGGGTCTCTATTATCAACAAGAAAATTCTTAAGTGTATTTCAAAAATTTAGTCCTAAAGATATTTAGGAAGAACAGGTCCCATTCTCATCTAGTTGATATTACCATATCAACTAAGAATATGAGTATACAGCAGATGGCGTGTGCTGTTACTCCTCTCTGCAGTTGTGGCTACAAGGATGTACCAGTAGTCTGAGACCTTGCTGGTCAGCTAAAATAGTTGAATTTTCCATTAGAAATATTACTGCAAGCCATGCTTCATAGCGTAAGGGCATGTACTATGATAGAGCTTCATTAAATAGAAACTTAAAACTTTGACAGTATTCAGAGTTCCTCCAAACAGAAGAACATAGCTAAATATACTTAGCTTTTGTATAGGACTTTATATGCCTAAAGCACTGCATACCTGTTAATTAAAAATAAGTAACTGGGACACCTAAATGCTATGTTTCATTAATATTAAAGTGACTCACTACAAATAGAGCACCTATTACTTAAAAACAGCCTTTGGAGTGTTTACGGTTGATTTTATAATCTACTCATTTTATATTGTTTCGTCCTGAATCTAAAGGTGTACAAATCTAAAAAGTTTCCTTAACTATCAAATGTAAAAGGAGACAAAGCTGTGAGAATGTAAAGATTGTTTTGTGAGACTTGCAAAAAAAACAACCTAACAATGGCCCACAAAATACTTTTATCCCCCAAAAAAACCTCTTGATGGCAATAACTGACTTAAAAAAATCCCTTAATTACAGTATTCAGGTTGAGGAAGAGTACTAAATCTAGCTGTTGATCGTAACGTACGTTGTATGATGCTGGTTTTGAGCCAGGTCCAAACAAATTGTTTCAGGTTAAAACAACTTTTTCCTGGACCGTTAATCCCCGTGCGATACTGGAATGGCCTCAGCCATTGCAGCCAACGGGACCTCAGTGTTCCAGGTAAGATACTGCAAGACTGCAGTTCATAAAGCATCTTTTTGACAGCTTGTGTATTCTACATGCTTGCATTAACTTTTTCCTCAGTAAAATGGTTGGCTTTAAATACACGTGTGTTTGGCTGCATTATTATTATTATCATCATCATTATACACTTCCTTGGGTATTTACGTGTCCTTCCTCCTCCCTATCGCTGACATATCCTTTTCTTGCTTTTTGTTTGCTGTCTGCTTTGTGCAGAGTCTTCCTAGGAAGAGATGTGATGTGCAGCCGTGTTTGCCATCGGTCTGTAAGGCCATCTAGTGACACAACCGTGCAGGAGAACACGCAAACCACTGTTAGAGTTGTGGCATGTTTCTTTTTTCAGTTGAATTAAATGATCTTGCTACACTCAAGCACACCCTTGGGGTTTTGTTGTTATTCCCAGAAGTGGTATTTCAAAAATTTTAGAGTCAGCTTTGATTTCTTAAGAACTGACAGGGTTTATTTGTGACAGAGCTCAGTGCTAATCCCTGCTGGGAAAGAAACACATTTTTTTGTGCTGAATGGTGGCAGATTTGCACCCAAGCAGGTCTGTCACCAACTCAGCGTCACTCCCCTGACCTGTGCATTGTGGCCAAACGTGTCTGGCTGTTGTGATCCCCTGCTTTCCACGGCACAAAACACTTGGGAGGTGCCTACAGCCATCACATCTCTGCAATTAAAATATAAAATGCTGGTTTATTTTTACCACAGCTCATCTTGGATGGGTAGGACTGGGTGAATAAGCCATGAACAGAGCTGTCAGTTCCTACTCAAGCAATAAATACAGTACAAAACAAGCAGCAAGTCACCACCACTCCCAGTGCTGGCAACGAGATGCATTTCGGGGGGTACCTTGGGGCATCTCTGCTTCCCTTGCTGGGGCTGCCATGGCCCCTGCTCCCCGCTTGGCCGTCGTGACTGGGATCCACCACCAAAGGCGTTGAGGTTGAGCTGGAAGCCATCCCCTCAGCCGCTGGCCACCTGAGGTAAACCAACATGGCGCCTGAGGCCCAAAGGAGCTCCATGGAGGAATAAATGAGGCC
This sequence comes from Streptopelia decaocto, assembly GCF_964273445.1. Taxonomy (NCBI): domain Eukaryota; kingdom Metazoa; phylum Chordata; class Aves; order Columbiformes; family Columbidae; genus Streptopelia; species Streptopelia decaocto. The sequence continues at coordinate 4,403,100 of NC_138670.1, read as the reverse complement.
TGGGGCAGGAGGGGAGGACGCTGGCACCATAGTTGCTGTACGGGGACAAGTGCCCAAGCGTGGGTAACACGGCAGGTGGATGGGAGCGCAGAGGGGACAGGACCCAGCGTCTGAGGTGGATGGAGGCCTGGGCGGCTGGGCAGGAGGCCGGGGGTGCCAGCCCCGGCAGGTTGTGGCGGGAGGAGGCCTGTCGGGCGCTGAGGGGGCTCCTGCGGTGCGCACCGGGGCCGTGTCCGCCTCAGCGCTGGGGCCCCGCGGGTGAGCCGGCGCAGCCGATACCGCGGGCACCCCAGACCGGTGAGGGGGCTCAGGGCTTCGGGGAGCGGCCCCCCGGGGGTTACGCGGGGTGAGGCGGCGGCGCGGCCCCGGGCGGGGCCCCGCGGCACCTGAGGCGCGGCCAATCCCCGGCGGGGCGCGGGCGGTTCCTGCCCGCCCCGGGGCGCCCGGAGCGCCGCGGCGGTTGGGGGGGGGAGCCGCGTCCCGGCGGCGCTGCGCCCGGCCCGGCCCCGCTCCATGGAGGCGGCCAACGGGGCCCTGCCCCAGGGCGCGGCGGGGGGATCCCGCGGCAGCGCGGCCGCCCCGTCGGCCAAGGACAAGAAGGAGGTGAAGGTGGTGATCGTGGGGGACGGCGGCTGCGGGAAGACGTCGCTGCTGATGGTGTACGCGCAGGGCGCCTTCCCCGAGGTGAGGCCCGGGGGGCGCAGGGGCTGCGGGGCGGCCGGCGGAGCCGCCGGGGCTGCCCGGCCCCGTTCGAGCCGCTTCTCCCTTCGCAGGAGTACGCGCCGTCCGTCTTCGAGAAGTACACGACCAGCGTGGCGGTGGGCAAGAAGGAGGTCACCCTCAATTTGTACGATACCGCAGGTAAGGCGGGGGTTTATGGGTTTCTTTTTTCTCTTCTCTTCTCTTCTCTTCTCTTCTCTTCTCTTCTCTTCTCTTCTCTTCTCTTCTCTTCTCTTCTCTTCTCTTCTCTTCTCTTCTCTTTTCTCTTTTCTCTTTTCTCTTTTCTCTTTTCTTTTCCACACACTTTCCGTTTTCCCGGTCGCAGAAGTGGGAGAGGCGGCTCCTGTGTGACCGGCCGGGGTCTGAGCCCATCCCGGCCCTGGGTTTCCGTAATTTCAGAGAAATAAGCAGAAACTGCTTTTACCGGTGTGAAATGCTGCTCCTGTGGACGTGCCCGTATTTCTGCTCCAGCAGCTTTTGCTGTGTCAAACCGGACTGATACTCGATGAGTGTGAAGCTGGATGTATTTTCAAGCTGCTTTTCTACTAGCAGACTTTTAGTGGAATATCACAGTTAGGGCTGCCAGAGATTAAAGTACAAACAAAACAACCATCACCTGTTGGATGCACAAATGTGCCTTGCAGAAAAAAAAGTCACTTGTCTCATGGCCGTTCTAGCCATGGTCTGTTCATCATCTTAACAACCTAGTTCATCAAGAAAAATCACATCAAATAGCAAACATATCTGAAGGTATTAAAACCCAGTTCCCAGATGCAAAGCATAATACAATCAACCAGGAAAATATTTTAATCTCCTGCCATGTGTGATCAAATAGTGAAGGAGCAAAAGGCTGGTTTATGTTCAAAATTAAAAGGCTGTAACAGTAAAATTTATTTGAAAATGCTGATAGTTTGTTTGGGTTCATTTCAGGACCTTCTGAAGTGGTTTGTGTTCAACTTCATTCAAAGCTGCTGGACTCTCTTATCCAGCTGCGTTCCTAAATGAACCCTAAAGTTGACACATGCTCCATTTCAGCTCTTTGTAAATCATCTGTTTCAGTTCAAGCCTGTGGAGATGTTCCAAATTTACACCAAGACAAATAAGAACCAAATGCAGCCCATATCAATTTTTAATAGAAGTAGAACACACTTCTTGCATACTGCGCATGATGCCTGAATAGTTAGTTTTAAAGGTTTTTAATCTAAAAGTAAATTTTATTGCTAATCTTTACCGCAGTATAGTAAGATCCCGAGCACCCTATTTGCCAATATATCTTCTTGTGTCAATGTTACTGTTCTTGAATCCAGTGATTTGGATAGTGTAGCTTCTACTGAATGGCAGGGCTTTTGTGTTTAAGGCTTAAAGGAAAAGAGAACAGCTGAAATTGAGTGTGAAAGAGGGATTTCCTTAATACAGTGTGTTGGCACAAAGAACTTGCCACAGTGAACTTGTCAAGTTTTTATGTTTGTTCACTATCAGTGTGGAATTTTCACCGGTCATACAGTTACTGGCTCATTTAAAATAAAGCTGCAGCTTCCAGCGTTTGCCTTTGGAGTCTCTTCCAGGGTTTAAGGAACGTGGGCTGGATCCAGAAACAGAAATAAGTACAGCAAGTTCAGTATTGCAGCATTAAACTCTTGCAACCCTGACATAAGTGCCCAGCTCCTTGCGTCACGCCGGGAGTTCTGTGCAAGACCTACGGCCACCAGCTGCCTGGAAAAACCTCACTGAACTCTGGGCTGGAGGCTTATCTTACCCTGTTGCCTTTTTCAGACATGGAACTAGCCCTGTCCCTTTGAAGAACAAAGTGGGCTGTATTTTGTGTCTCATAAGACACTTTGGGAAGAGGGGGTACCCTCTTGCCTCGTTGGCAGAGCTCTTTGCCCTGAAAGAGCAATTGCTCTCCATCTCCCATCTGGAAAACGTGAAACCTGACATGTTTCACCTCCCAAAACACCATCATAGCCACCAGGCTACAAGCTGCTGTAGGCTACTGACACTTGTCTCCTCCCTTCCTGTTGAGTATCTTCTGCTTTGCATGAGACACACCACGATTATCAGGTGCAAAGAAAGGGGGGACATTGCCACCTTGCTTAAGGCATTTGCTTGGGTGGGGAGAAAGACTTGAGTTTTGGTTTTCAAAGCTGCTTACATAGTTTTATGTTACAGATCTGTGTCCAACTCTTATTCAAGCAGCTTTTCATCTTCCTTCTGAAGCTGGAAGTTATGCTGGAGGAAGAGCTCACTTGAGCACACATATTAATCCCATCCTGGTTTTAATAATACAAAACTGATGCTGAGTTCCTTAAGCGTCAGACTAGGAGCAAGAGTTGTATCCTGTCCTCTAAGTTCTGTAAGATAAGAGGAAGGGGAGTGTCCAGTTCAGGAGACAAGAGCTCCTGTCCCTCTGCCCTGTGGGTGCAGCCCGGGAGATGCAGTTTTTGAACTGGTGTTTCACTATGTTGACTTGCTTCTGTCGGATCATGCAGCAGCAGCTCGTTAAATTGCTCCCTCAGCTGGGTGATGATGCTCTGGGGTGGGTGTAGAGCAGCAATTGCAGCTTAAAGAGGAGTCTAAACATACAACTTATTAGTGGAAGTACAGTGGTTTAACAGTGCAACTTGTTGGCCATATTTTATGAATCATCTTCTGGCTTACTCAGCTGCTCGAGTTGGTCTTGCTCTTCTCTCAAATTGTAAGACAGCTTTATGCTTGTGTTTTGCTTCTTAGTCTAAAAGGTTTCCAGATAATTCAGGTTATCATAAAATCATTTAAATGGGATCAAAAGGGTGTAAAACCAGTCCTGAGGTGAAGGGCTTCAGGTAAGTGCCATGCAGGGGAGGAGAAGGCAAAGCTGTTCTAAAAAGTATCACTGGATCTTCATGATGCACCCATTGCAGACAGGATTTCGATATTTTTAGGATCTTGCAAAGAACAGCAATAAATAGAGCTGCACGTACGTCAGCATCATGGGAAGGTAAAGGACAGGTTCAGCTCCATGGGCTGTTTAAAGTCAGAAGGATTCTTTGTATTGTCCAGTCCTGTGCAGCTTGAGACTTTGAGCTTGTCCTGCTTACTGAAGGAGAGGGACACAGCCTAAGAATCAAATATTTCAAGCTACAGGTTAATGAGTTAGTCTAAAATACACTAGAATAACCATTTTTGTGAGACTTTTGTACCACACAACTCTGTCTTCCTCATCAGAGACACCTCTTGCTGCTGCAGGAAGTTGGTGGGATACATACGCAATGCGTAAAGCCTTTGTAATAGCACTTGTCTCGTCTGCTAACAGGCTTTGCAGCTGCTTATTCAGTCAAAAATTTCCATTTCTTGCTGTGCTCTTTAGAGGCAAAGGCATTGAGAGGTAAATTAATTTTTTACACACCGAGGGAGAAATCTTGATGCTTTAGCTGCAGTTCACACACAAGGTTCAATTTCTGATCCCGCTGGGTTCAGGGCTTTCTCAGAGCAAAGAAAAGCGCTTTGCTGGGCTGGGGAGGAAGCGACGCCTCGTCACTGCGGCTGCTCGCTCTGACCCGCAGGAAGCTCGCGCCAGGCCTCCAGCGGGGTGTTTCAGGTCCGTAATGACAGATGCACACCAGTCTGGGGCCTGAAGAGAAATTCTAAAAGCCAGTATGTGCAAGAGTAATTTTTCATAACTTTGAAAGGGAAGGCGTGCCTGAGGAAGACAAAAAAACCCCAACTTTTTATTTTAAGTGTGCACTCCCCCAAGTGTCATCTCTTACCATTTTTTTCTGCCAAGAATGTTCTGTTTCCCAATTTTTTTTTAAGCTGAGTAGTGAAAAAACATAACTAGCAAGCTAATAACCATGGTGTTATCACTGAGCCTTCAGAGTAACAAACCAAGGAGAACTGGGTGCGTTTCTTTGTGCTGTGAGGGATCAGCATCGCCTGCTTCCATGTCAACCCCAAACCACGAGCGCAGAGCATTACAGACGACACGCAGACATGCGTAGGAAGCGGTCGGCTGGTCGGGACCGGTGGCAGGATATTACATCCTTCCGTACCCGCTGGCAGTTGGTGGCGATGGACGGCGCTGCTGCACGCTAGGACAGCACGTATTGATAGACTCCGAGGCTGGCAAGTCTTAGTTTGATCATTTACCCTTCTCCTCTCAATGCCAGCGGGTGCTGGGCTCCTTTATGGACTGAGTGATGCACAGGCTGGCACTTCTTCGGTGGTAAATTGGTGAAGGAAGAGCATGTGGCTCGGAAACCACCGAGCTCTGTGGTTTCACGCCTTCTCCGTTCACCCATCACCTGAGGTCTCACCCCACCATAGGACCCAACTGCAGTGACGTGGGTTGCGCAGTGCGTCACAGAGGCGTGCAGGAGTGCCATCTTTGCAAAGAGGTAGCCCGTTTCAGCTGAATTCAGCTGCACAGAGTGTTTTCTTAAAAAAAACAGAGTCTCTGATGCTACAGTGAATTGAGGAAGGCAGAGTGGAGTCACAGATGTGCTCACACACATGTATTTGACCGGTTCTTCCACAGAATGCTTTTTGTTAACTGGGGAAAGAAAACAGCCACTGGTGCTCGAGGAAGCACACCGGGGGCTTTGCATACATGTTCAGTTACTGCTTAGGTTCAGCCCTGCTCCTTCATTTTAAAACTCTTCTACACTAGAGGAAGTTAGGAGGAAAAAAAAATGTTTGGCACCTGATGTGTTTAATACATTTAGAGGATTATCTCAGCAACAAAATGGTAAATGGGTTGCAAACAAGTAGATGGATTTGGGACAATAAGAAGGGCTAAGCAGTACAGTCTTTGCTCTGAATGTTTATAAAACATGCGTGGTTTTGTCAATTGTCTATTATTTCTGGATTAAACCTCGAGGGATCAATCCTTCTTTGTTCTGCACCTTGTGCACAGAACCTGCTGCTCCCGTGGGAGCTCAAATACAGAGTGCTCCAAACCTCAGCCTCCCATTTGACAAACATCTTGGGCAAACTGATGGGCTGTGTGTATGTTGTGGATCATGGGAAGGAACAGCATTCCCAGTTCTCGTTTTGGAAATGTGGTGCATCACAGAGATGTACCTGATTACAGGGGTGGCATTGAGGTGACAAATCGATCTTCTACAGGCTGCGCAAATCACGGTTTCCTCCTTATTAAGTGTCTGAAAAAAATTCAAATTAAAAAGATAGGGTTTTTTTCCTGAGCTGCCAACTGTATCTGGTAATTACTGCTTTCTTGAACTTAGCTTCTCAAAGCCAGACACCTTCAGCCCCCAGCAGGGTTATAATTGCTAAGTTACATGTACAGCAAGGGGAAGGGTGCAGGTCTGAAGCAAATTAGCTTCCTCTTGTCAGATCACATGCTAGAATATCCCTAATCAGAAGTATGACAAATCTCTTGCTTTTCCAAAATTCAGCAGCATCCCCAAGATCTACTGTGGAGTCCTGTCTCAAAGACTAGTTAAGCCTGGCTCATATCACAGCACGTCTTGTAAAATCACGTGTGTGCTGGTACAGTGTAGCAGCGGCGCTAAAGGCACTGTGTGCTAATCGCTGCTTCCTCGCAGCTCACAGGGCTGGGAAGAGCAGGTTTGCCACTATGATTTTAACTTCAGCATTCACGTCTAGCAAACATGGTGTTTTCCTCCCCACAGCATCGCGTGTGCAAATGTATGGGGGAGAATGGAGCCACTGCCAGATTGCAAATGTTTTAATTGATAACTGTCAAATTCCTCTTGCTGATTTTGTTTGCGAGCAGTGACTTGGCAATGGGTGATTAGAACTGTTTGAAGTACTCAGCAGTTGGACAAAGCAGGCTTTTGATTAAAACTAGCTGAGGACATATTTTGTATTCTAAAGCATCAGTTTTGTCAGGGAAGAGGAATCTCCTGCATTCAAGGGAAGGAATTTTACAAGCATGGAAGTCTTTCAGTCTGTGCAACTATAGTACCATTGTTCTTGATCTCGAGTATATATCTATATATCTTCATGTATTCCCATCATAGTGCTTGTTAAGGACAGAGATTTCTTTTATCCAGAAGATTCTCTGTGTTTCAGGGCAGGAGGACTACGATCGGCTACGACCACTTTCCTACCAGAACACAAACGTCGTGTTAATTTGTTACGATGTCATGAACCCCACCAGCTTTCATAACGTAGCAGCTAAGGTAGGAGCTTTCATAATTGCTTCAACCTTTTAAATGAATTACATACACCTGACGTATGATGAGATGTCAGATTAAACAAGACGATGCTTGTAGTGTCTGTACCCTGGACCTCGGACCTCACCTCCCCACGGTTCCAGAGCTGGGGATGACTCTGCAGCACATGAAAAAGATCACAAACCAGCAGTGATATGTCACACAGACAACGTTGCACACAAGTCTGGTTCCATCACGTGCATATTTAAATAGAGAGGAGAGATGTCAGCAAGCACTGGGATCTCTGTAACGCTCCAGAGCAGAAGTTCCTGTACATAGCACCAGCAAAACAAAGCAAGACTTGGTCCAAATTCTGCCCTTAGACACTTCAGAGGAGGTTTTTGGAATTTAAATTGAGGTTAATTAAGCATTTTGGCATAGTGACCGATGCCACCTGTGTTTTTATAAAGCTCCTGACTTTGAGTAGGACTCATGAATGTTTCTGTAATATAAATTGTGCACATAAATGCTTGTTCTATTCCTTGGCTTTTTTGTTTTGATTTCAGACAAAAAAAAAAGTAAAACTTTAACACTTTTGTTTTTCTCCCATCAGTGGTATCCTGAAGTGAATCACTTCTGCCACGGTGTCCCCGTCGTGCTGATCGGCTGCAAGACAGACCTTCGCAAAGACAAAGAGCTGCTGCGCAAGCTCAGGGCTTCCAGGCAGGAACCCATTACTTACAACCAGGTAACTACAAGTGCATTTCAAGCAGTGTTCTTTTTGCAAGAGATAAAGCGCGCTTATTTCAATGGCATCATTGCTCACAAGTGCAATCACATACTCCAAAATCAGGTGATCACAGTGTCCAGATAAAGAAATTATTGACAGTCAAAATGAAAAGGGGTTTCTGTAAGTCCTTTTTGGAAGTGGCCAAATCCCCACCCATTTCTAGTACCAAAGTAAAGAGAAATTTGAAGAGCGTTTTGTGTATCTTGGGATGTCTGAAAGGAAACTAGTAGCTACACCTTCTGGGCTCATTACATCTCACTCTTGTTTCCTTTCCTGGTTACAAATTTGTAAGCCTCGTCAAGTTTGTCGAACTCCCTTCATAATTTTTATTAGGATATGTTTCTCCCATCACCGGTACTTTGATCAGGACTGTGAGAAAGCCTGGAGATGCTAGGATACACATTACAGGATGAAAAATCCTGACTGTTCTGGAAAAAATGTGTTTGCAAACCCTATTTAAAAATGCATCCTTTCAAGGGCAATAGCAAAAACATCTGCAAGGCTTCTTTAACATACGAGACTTCTCTTTAAAGTCTCTGTCTTAAAAAAAAATGTGCACGTTATCAAATGTTTTCAATTTAAGTATTACAAGCAGTGAGATTTAAATCCAGTGTTACAAGACAGGTAGAGCTGTCCTTGATCCAGGAGGAGCAGAGGTGGAACGGCTTGTCCCATGTCACACAAGACCTTTCTGCTCTGGTCTCGCACTTTGTTGGTTTTTTTATTAATTACAAAGCCATCCTTCTCATCTCGGAGCAAGAACAGCAGCTTTTGAGCTGTTTGAGACACAAGTCTGAGGAACAAGGTTAAATGCACTAAGACCTTGAATGAATCACCCGTTTCTAAAGAGCACAAAGGAAACTGAAGCTGCATCACCACTAAACCCTGCTGGGACTTTTAGCTTGCGATGTCCATCCTGTTGCTTTGTGAACGGCTGCAGATTGTCCCTCATTTGCATTAATAACTCACGCAAGAGGTTCAGGGAAAGCAACTATTTCTGGGCAGTCTGCTGAGGCCTCATGCAGTTAAATTCCAGGGCCCAGAAGATGTACAAACTTTGTCTCCTGTGTGCACCCTCCCATTTGGTTCTTCTCCCCTTACATATACGCTACCTCAGTCTTTTACAGCTGGTGGCATCTTGAGTCACGCGACGTGATGCTTCCGATGCCAGGCACAGAGGAGCTGAACAATACCTGCCAGCACTGCAGCTTGCAAACTACTGGAAGGAGACAAACTTCACTTAAATGTGCTGAAGAAAAATCCCCCTGTAGAGAAGCCTGAGTGCTCAAGTGACCCCACTCGCAGGGTTTATAATGAATAAATGCAGGGTTTGTGAGCTGTGGATTGCACCCCTGGCATTCACACTCCAGGGCTCACAAGTGTTCAGAACTGGGGGCTGACTCTGCAATGCCAATAAAAGGATCACAAGCAAAGTAAGAAAACACTGTGTTCTGTCTGTGGTGGTTTTGCACAGCCAGGATTGCATGCAAGTGTTTTAGAGTCTAGTCTGTTCCATTGCATGCGTTTGGGTGAGGCTGAGAAACGCAGACACCTCTTTGTGTACACAAAGTTTAAGATGCTCCAAAGCAAAAGTTGGGGTTGCTGCATGTGCACGAGCAAGACATTCGTCCAGATTCTGCTTTTGCATGTGGCATTCAATACTAAAGGTGACATCACATAATAGTCAAGGTCAGGCATGAAAAAAAATAGAGCCCAAATCTACACATCTTATCCTCTCTTGAGTATCCACCTTAGCATTTCTTTTAAGTAAATTTAATACTGAGACTATTCTTACTCATCAGCAGTCTGCATCTTGGAGTCTCTACTGCACTGCACTGCTAGGCCAGGCATAAAGGAAAAAAAACCCAGCTTATTTAACAGTGCCTCAGTTTATTACCAATGCCATTTTAGCACTATACTCAGAGGCAGCTTCTTTGTTCCTGACCTCATGATACAAAGATGTACAATGTAATTCCCTTCTTTCCCATCTCACCTTTCTTCTCTCATCTCTTGGGTTTTACAGCTTTTCTTACCTTTTTTTTCTTTCCAGGGTGAAGCAGCTTGTCAGCAGATTAATGCACAAGTTTACCTGGAGTGCTCAGCAAAATGTCGTGAAAACATCGAAAATGTTTTTAAAGAAGCAACAACCATTGCACTGAACGCCATGAAAAAAGCCAAGCGCCAAAAGAAACGGAAAGTGTGCGCAGTGTTATGAACTGGACTCCACAAGAGCAAAGCGATTCAGATTCCAAACCAGTATTAAAGACCATTCCTTCATAACATGTTTGTATTCCTAGAATAAGTTTTATTTTCAGGTTTTTGGACTTTTGTTGCACTGCTCTCACTGTTTTCAAAGCTCTGTATAGGGGTGAACAGATGCTGCGTGCCTTTGTCCATCTGCCTTTTGCTCCTAACTGCAAACGACCACCAGTCAGCTCATGGACTCACTATTTAAATGGTAACAGCGACTAATACTGTCTGACTTAATTAGTGCTGTGGGTTTTTTCCTCTGCAAAATAATTGTGCCATGTTATAGCTACCGTTTACTGTCTTTTTCAAGCAGAAAAGCTACATCTTCTAGAAGTGATGTTAGTGCAGCTTATCAGGCACCTTTGAAGAGAGAGAAATAAAGTTCTACCTTAATTAATGTACTTGGTGGCAGTGGTAGGAGTTCACCTCGAGCTGCTCCCAGAGTGTGCAGACAGAGCGTCCACTGCAGCTCCTGCACGGCTGGGCCGGGCTTTGCAGAGCTGCTCCTTTAGGGCTCTCCTTGCCAGGCCTGCTGCTGTCTCAGAAAGTGGGATTTGTCGATGGAAATACATCGGTTGCTCCAATTCAGAAATGAAAGATGAAAAATACTCAGTTTACAGCACTCAAAGTGAGAAGCACTGCAAGCAGCTACTATGTGTAACATAAAGTCAGTTTTATAATAAACTTATATAGCTTATTTAATACAGATGCAAATATTGGTGCATGCCAAGGGAAATACTTAACTCACGTTCATTACTGATGAAATAATCTCTACTGCTATAATTCAAACTTTTCCCTTTTGTGATGAAGCTGCCAGTTAAGGATGGGGGATTCTCCCACTGCACGACTTCATACACGTGCCTTGATCTCCTGGCTCTTCGGCACATTCTCATGCAGCGAGACCTCCAGTTTCAGGAGCAATCACTAATTTGTAGCCACCATAAACCAAACCCTGATGGGGAAGGAGGTTTCTGCAGCGCAGGTGTTGCTGAAGCTTTCTCTAGGATGCAACCTACAGCCCATCCTAAGGGGGAATACACAGGACTTGCGTAATGGTACCAAGACACAACCTTTTGCCAAAAAGTTTAGGTGGTGCATGCCCAGAGTCGTATTAGACACACACGACCAGCTGGTGAAAGACTCTTGTTTTGGAGTGAGCCATCATTATTTTACAAGTTTGTGCACATCTTTGACTATAGAAAAAAATGGAAGAATTGTGCAGCCTTTTCTCTACAAGAAGACACCTGTCAGTAAAACACGCGGATCATGAAACCGAAACATCAATGCAGAGAAGTTACCGTGTTTACCCTCAGCTCCACAGCAGGAATCTTTCTTTTCTAATCCGAGTTTCTCACGCTACACAACTTGAGTTACTCACCAGCACAGAGCTCCCCACCCCGGTGAACAGTGTCCTCTGCTCCGATCCAGGCTCCAGCATCCCTCTCAAAATAAAACAACGTGCATTTCGTAAGCAGAGAGCTCAAAGGATGAAAACCCAACCTCACAGGCTGTGCAAAAGTCAAACCACAGCAAGATCCAGCCCAGCTAGTGTGAAAGTTGCTCAAAATATGCAAATTGCAATTTATTGTTCATGCCCACAGGACAGCGACACTAAAGATAATTTTGCCGGCCTCGCAGCAACAGAACTGATGAAACCATTTCAAGTCTGGAGTGCATATATAATTCTTCATACACACGTTTACTGGGAGAAGGGCATCACTTCAGCGCATGTTCTGCCAAAGCGTGTGCCCAATTTGGGCTTGTGCAAGCTCACAGGAAACCTTGGCCAATGGGAAAGACGCCGCCTAACGCAGCTCTCAGTGGTGCCTGAGGTACAATGTTCCAGCACCCAAAACAAGCTTATTTGAATAAGCTGAAGTTCAAGCAGCACAAGGCATTAAGCAGGATGGGAGCTGGGATGTGTCCTCTGCCATCCTCCTGAATGAGTGTTCAAGATTCTCTTATTTATCAATGCAAGCGCAGCATCTAAAGGAAGTATTTACTATTTCTGCTCAGTCTGTCCTCCCCTTTCCAGAACAGAAACACTCAAAACAGAAAAGCACAACTGCACTTATTGCCACTGATCAAGTCCATTTCAAGGAAAAACGGCATCTCAACCAACCTGAAGGGCAGTGTGTTTGGTATCAGCAAGGGACTGAAGCAGATGTGTATTGAATGGTTTATTTTGTGTCTTCTCCAGGCCTGGACAGATGACCTGGTCTCCCTAGAAGGATAGCAGAGTTCCCTGCCTTTTCACAGCTGGTTTTGCTTGCTTGATTTTGTTTCCAAAAGAAGATTTCTCTTCTTTAAATAGCTTTTTTAAAGTGTATATAGCAGCAGTATGGTACAAAGATGGGCATTTTTTTCACAGTACACACAGGTTAGTATTGCCACTGAAAATATGTCTAAGCAAATGCCTTTAAAAAACAGCATTCAGTCCGTATTGCTGACCAACCTGGAGTCTCCGTGAACCTTCGCAAGTCCAGTACCCAGAATTTAAATAATAAAACTGGAAAGTGTTAAATATCATTCCAGAATTGGAATTACAGTAGATCACACATTCTCCCAACGCTGGCGCTTCGCTGGGCAGGCGCATGCTGCTCTATATACAGGAAAAAAGAAAGCAAACACACTGTGTATTAAATAGACGTAAAGAGCAGGACTGCAGAGCCATGCTTGCGTAATACTGAGTCTGTGCTGGCAGAGTCCGTATCCTTCGCCAAAACAGGGACAGATGAGTCCCTGCGAGCCCGTCCCCGGCTCAGCTGGGGTCTGGAGCGCGATCGGTCCCAAAGCCCGCGCTGGGGAGGGGGCTTCACAGCTTCTTCGTTTTGTCTTTGTTCTTCTGGAGTTTAGTGTGCACCACTTTGAGAGTCGTGAGGAAGTTCCCGAGGAAGAGCAGCAAAAACGTGAACGCCAACACGAAGACCTGAGAGGGGCGGAGGAGGATAAAAAGGAAAGGTGAGAGGTGGGGGGTGTTGCTTGGGCCGCGGTTACGTGAAAGCTGATGGGGCTTGGGTGGCAAATCCAGGGATCTGTTAACACGTGAGGAGAGATCGGAGCCAAACACACATCCAGCTGTGTGGGCTAATATCAAGGATATTCTTATCGTGATCATTTAAGTAGCATTTACTACTTTTCAATATTACAACATGGATTACACTCAACATTGCTGGACTCTACAAGGCAGTAAAATCAAACCATTAAGTCCAATCCAATGGATTAACATTGTGCTACAAACACTTTCATCAACCAGCAGTGGCCCAGCTGTGGGGAAATGACCCATCACTGTGTTCCATTAAGCCAGTGAACAAAGTGAGTGCAGCAGCTACAGCAAGATCTGACCAACAGCAGGTTATCTGCACCACCACACGTGATATGGTCCAATCTGGATTTACAGGAGCAGTTGTACACCTGGAAGACTGACAGACATATTTGATGGGTGACAGCAACTACCAAAAAAAGTGGAAGGATCCCTAAAAGTGGGGCAATAAAGGGGATAGTATATTTTTAAGTGATCCACTGCCACTGTTTTTTTGCATCATATTTTTGTATGTGTAACCCATGTCTGGTGACTCATGGGTGCAAGTTTCCTCACTTATTTTGAGTTCTCTTGTACATCCTGAGATATTTAGATGGGGTCAGATGCTCAAAAATACCTTTAAGAATGTAACCAATCACCCCCTCTCCCCCCACCCCATGTGTTTTGTGAACAGAACCAACACCCACCTGCCATTCTTTGCACTCCTTATGCCTCGACAATCCGAAAAGTGTGATTGCATTATACAGCTGCCAGAACTAAAAATAATAATAATTAACAAAATAAAAATAAAAAGCTATTTCATTGCTTGTAAACTTAGAAACATTTGCCACGGGTGCCTTTGATCCAAAGCACCTTCTTATGGCGCTACAACAGCCACAGAGGGCGGAATGGGATCACTCGACTTACGTGCCCGAAGAACAAGAAGGGGAGGAGAAACGTCAGCCCTCGCCACATCCAGGACTGGAATCCTTCTGGAAATGTTCAAAGAGGCAGCAAGTGAGCACAGAAGCGCCAGGGCCGGAGCTGCAGCCCATCCCACCCAGACCACCCCAAGGGCTGTTCCCATCCTGCTCCGCAATAACCAACCCATTTAAAATACAGACTTTTGAAGGTCTGGTGATGGGAGGGGGACAAAGATGAGGATGAAACCTTCATCTTAACCCTGCCAAGAGCTGAGGGAGATCAGAGGACTGGGGAGGGGGATCAGAGCCTGTGTCGCTGCCTCGGGACAGGGCAGCAGGTGGCAGCTCTGCAGCCCTCGCCCCATCACTGCAGCCACAACCCGGGCAAGGACCTCACAGAGAAAACCTCACCCACTGTAAGGTCCAAGTGGTTTCTCTCCCCCAAAGCACGGAGTCTATAGAGGCAGCCCCTTTGATAATAATACTGTAGGAATTGAACACAACCTGGAGAAAGAGAAAGAAAACATCATTGCATTGGCTATTCAGAAGCACGATAAACGTAACAAACTATTTTAATAATGTTTAATCCAACAGCATTGCATTATTATATTGGTACACTATCTTCACATTTTTAGAGTTTAATACTCCTGTATTTAGCCAGCAGAAGTGTTTTCTTCTAAGCTTGTATGATACAAAACTATTTCATCCCGTGAAGTAACAACATAGGAGATACTCACTCTGAAATATTGAAAATGCTAAAAACTGACTGCGAAACATTTGGTACATGAGTCCATCTGGCCTGAAAGCAAAACACAAAGGAGGTCCATTTGTTTGATGAAAAGCATATGACACAGTGCCCGTCCCCTTCCCCGCCAAGCCGGATCCCATTAGCAAGCGAAGCGAGCAGCTGGTACCCAGCCCGCTGCACCCAGGGGGGCCCAGGGAGGATCCTACACCGCACGGCACAACGCAGATTGATCAGGTTTGCCCTCTCAAGTCTGTATAAATGCTGCCCCTCTAATTCATTTGCTTTTTGCAGTTTTCCCCAGGCAGCGATCAAAGCTGATCGGGAGCCCGAGTGTGGAGAAGGGGGTGGTTGGGCTCCTTATCCTAAGGGTAAGGACAGTCAGGGGACCTTCTGCTCCAGCCACTGTGTCATCCCCTTACATATTCAGGAGTAGAAACATTTGTTGGTTTTTTGTTTTGTTTTGTTTATAAATTAATTATTAACTAATCAGTTCATGCCAAAGTTGAGATGGGTTACGCAGGGGCCACATGTGGGGCGCATCATCGTGTTCTTTGACCAATGCCACCACCCATTGGAAGGTAACTTGCCTTTTTGGCTTTATACTCTGGAATATGGGTCCAGTAAAGGCACCAAACAGATTCATTTTGTGGTGTCCTCCCTCTAAAGCAAAGTGCCGCTTGTTTGCTCGGTTAAACAGAGACAGAAATCAGGACACTTGCAGAGATTTTGCTGCTATCGGCACAACTACAGCTTAGGGTTTTGCTTTTTTCCTTCTGTTTTTTTTAATCAGCAATGTAAATATAAACTTGCAGTGTTGTATTTATCATTGAAAACATGTGCAACATCAGACAAACTTTATCTCTGACACTCCACCATGTGCCTGTGTGCCCACAGCTTCATGGTCACACTGGGTTTAAATAGATGATGCGAACAGCATGAAACAGGCTGGAAGCACCTTGAGCGGGCGAGATCAAACTCACCACGTTAACATCACTCCAGACAGGAATGTGGAGACGTAGTGATGAGACACCCACCAGCCTTTGATCCTGAACAGAAAAAACGCAGCAGTTAGACGAGAAACATGGGGTTTAGCGTCACAAGTTCAGGCTTTACAGACAAAAAATGATCCTGACTTGGGAGAAGGGGAAGGATGGGGAACAAAATAGCCCAGCTCAAGCAAAAGGGGTGTGTGGAGCACCGTCCCGGCAATACAGCTTAGCTGGGGCAGGAACCCACAGCTGACAAGGGGGTCCCAGGACCAGGACACATCTCACGTGTTGCCACGAGCTCCCAGCACAGCAAGAAGCAGCAGTTCCCACAGCACGAGGTGCCGCGGTGACTAACGACGCACAAGGTTCAGCCCACACACCGTTTTACTTTCCAGTGCCATGCAAATAAGTGACATTTCTAAGTCCTTCCTATGAGGTGGCTGATTCTTTCAGATACGAATGCTGCAGAAAGCTCAGAAAAACCACAGCAAAGCGAGCACAGGCTGTAGCGAGGCAGAATTAAGAAGTGAAGTGGCCATGGATAGCACTGCTTTGGAAACTACGCCAACACAATAGGTTAATTCAGGGCATTTCCAACCGAAGTTGTGTGACCTCTAAGACAAGACAGCACCCGAGTCACTGTGACCAACTTTACATCCTCATGTTTTGTTTTTAGGTCTTCATCTCTGGCCCCACAGCAATGCCCCCTCCCTGGAAAGCACCCCAAAACGGGACCCCCCACCCGCAGCCCTGGGGACAGCCGTGCTTGCAGAAGCGATGGCTTCGTCCCTGCTGCCCGCACCAGCGCTGGGAACCGTGTCCTCCAGCAGCTCCCAGAAATCAGCCCGTTTTTACATCATTAGATGTAAAACTTTATCTCTGGGCTAACAGGATGCTGGCTCCTCAAAAGGTGGCAAACAAGACAAGTTAGAGCCCAATTAATTAACGCAACAGGGAGCTGCAAACATTGCAGCAGCAGCCACCAACCAACGCACGTGGGAAGAGACGCGGCGATTGCTGCAGTTTCCCTGCGCCAGCCTGTCTGGGTGATGAAAACTGGGGACACGCAGCCATCAGGTTATTGCTAAAATCCAACACCAGACTCCAGGTTCAGTTACACAAATGCAAACTCCAGCAACTTCTTGACCCAGACCCAAGGGAGATAGTCCAGGAACAACTCACCCCGCTAAGGGTGCATAAAGAACTGAGGGACTGCAGTGAGAATCACCTTCCAGTTCATTTCTCCCAGGGCTCACTTGTGTTCCCAGCTCTCTACAATTATCTCCCCACTGCCAGCTTTCCCTCAACATGATTATAATTGAGTCAAATGCTTCAGGACACACAGCAGCGGCCTGTGGGATGACCATGCTAACCACAGGGTGTAGAGCTGGTACCTCAGCTTGGTCTTTTCACCAAAAACACACTTTTACACCCCAGATCACATCTACAACTAACCCATGGCTACCAAAAACATCCAATGCTTTGGACCAAGAACTTATGGAGTTTTAGGAACTGCATCTTCTCCTCCCTCCTCAAACCTCAGGTGGCCACATCTGCCCTTGGAAGTGACCAGGGAGGGGGACAGAGACAACAGATCGTGCAGAGGCATCGGGATCTTGGATTTGCTGGGTTTCAGTGCCAAGCGGAGTTCACTTCTGTTTCTTGTTTTGCTTTTAAGGATATTTCATGCTTTAAGGAGTTTTTGCGGTGACACGGTACCTGGAGCCATTGCTAATGAGAATGCTTTCCCGTATCGTCAGTGTGCAGTAATACCACACTAACAGGAAGTTAAACACTTCATCTGTCACCCTGGCAAACAGAATAAAATAAAACACAGAAAAAGAAATCCTGTTAATTATAAAGACACATTCAGAGAATGTTTTTCCTCCCTCCCCTTGGGTGAACAAAACCCTGCCCAAGTGAGGCCAGGGACACAAAGCCAGGCCTAAGCATCTCTAACCCACGGGCAGAACCGCACACGGAGCGGCACCGCCGAGCCCCTTCCTCTGGAAACACAGAACTGCAGATCGTGCGCTGATCAGCAGGTACCCAGACAGGACATTAAACCCCTCTGAAGGAGAGAAAGCACCATGGAAGCAGCGGATGATACAATTTAGAGAGGCATGTCCAGGCTACTTCAATGAGGAGATTCCTTGAGACCTATACAAATCCAATCAACTTAAAGAGCAGAAGAGCACAACACTCTGGGGGTGAAACCTGGGGGTGTTTTTGTTCTGTCATTTGCAAAGCCCTGAAGCCAAGGGGATTCGGGACAGCCTCTGTGTACAGCAGCATCGTCCTTCATATGATCCTGCATTCACTCAGACCCGCACAGACCTCAGGGGAAGTGCCCTTCAAAAAAAGTTAAACAAGGAAAAGGAAATACCAAAAATACAGGTGCTGCTGGTGTGAAGAACCGGTGCAGAAGCGACAGTTGTGCTTCCCGCTGGGGCAGCACCACTGCTCAAAGCCTAAACATCATCTCATGGCAGGAGTGAAAACACAGCCTTACCTGTAGTGGAGAAAAAACCTGCAGGCGATGGCCCCGAGTAACAAGATTATTGTCAGATAAAGCTTGAACTTCTCATATTCATCCTTGTAGGCAAACCTGGAAGGAAACAGCCACTCAGTGGGAAGCCTCACGCCTCACACAGATGCTAAATGGTGTTTAATTGGAACATTGCTTCAGTTTTTTTCAAACGGGATATAAATCTACTTGCCAAGGCCAGAGAGAGGTTTTACTTGAAGCATTTAGAGAAGCAGCAGACAGAGGTGAAAGGCAGAGTTTCACCTAGAGGGTCCGTCTGCGGGGCCATTACACTGCAAGGCAGCTCAGTGGTTTAAATCCACAAGAGCTGGTTTCTGGCTGGCACGATAAACTTAAAAAAAATCTACATTTTCTGGAGCCCTGTATGCCTAGAAATCACAACGCCATTTTTCATTGGAAAAAAACCCAAACACCTTACAATTAAGGCAACAGGCTGGGCTTAAAAGCAAACGATGGATAGAATCTATCGGAGCTCACGAAGCGTTCGCTTGGCCCTGTGTCCCAGTCTGACGCCCACCCTCAACATTCCATCTTCATCAGATCCAAGAGAAAACCATTCCCACCCCTGGACTTCATCCCATATCCACAGCTGGCCCCACAGAACCCCAAAATCGCACGCATGGAAGCGCTCACTTACTTTGCTTGGTTACTCAGGAGAGTTACATTCACATTTCCCAGCACCAGGTTCAAGTACAAGCTGGAAGACACAAAAACAGGGGCAGACCCAAAAAGTCTGTTTTATTGGAATACCACAGGATGACACAAATCAGAGCTGGAGAGACCATCTACCAAAACCATGTTTGCTGTAGGTTCTTAATTAGGGCAAACTGGAGAGATAGACTACAGAAAAGCATTTAAACAACTAGACTTAAAAAACTGGTCAGTATTTCCAACAAGTGAGAGAAAAGGTTTATTTTCCTGGTTCCTTTTCTGTGCTACGGTCTAAGGGCAAGATGTGTAGCGTGCACCGTGCAAAACCAAAAATAACAGGGAGAAACTGGAAGAAAAGCTTCTGATAGAAACTTCCGAGGGGCTGCAGCATCACACAGCCCTTGACAACTGAAAGTACCCTGTCCCACCAGCCCCGCTCGGAGTGAAGTACAGAATTTAAGTTGCTTGGAAGCGCTATTTAAAAAAAACAAAGAAAATTCCTGTGCTGATTTAGTCTTTAAAAAACTTGCACAGGACAACATCAGTGTGAAACAGCAAATTGCACAATCTCTCACCAATGCAGGGTTACTTTTATTTTAACGAGAAAATCTGCACTGCCTACAAGCAGGACATTTAATACACTTCACAGAATCACAGAGTGTCAGGGGTTGAAGGGCCCTGGAAAGCTCATCCAGTGCAATCCCCCACGGAGCAGGAACACCCAGATGAGGTTACACAGGAAGGTGTCCAGGCGGGTTGGAATGTCTGCACAGAAGGAGACTCCACAACCCCCTGGGCAGCCTGGGCCAGGCTCTGCCACCCTCACTGAGAAGAAGTTTCTTCTCAAATTTAAGTGGAACCTCTTGTGTTCCAGTTTGCACCCATTGCCCCTTGTCCTACCATTGGTTGTCACCGAGAAGAGCCTGGCTCCATCCTCCTGACACTCACCCTTTATATATCTGTAAATATTAATGAGGTCACCCCTCAGTCTCCTCTTCTCCAGCTCCAGAGCCCCAGCTCCCTCAGCCTTTCCTCATAAGGGAGATGCTAATGAATTCTTTGTACAACTGACACAGCAGCTCAGCAAGAGGTTTATAACGAATCCAGTTTTACATGTATTTGTTCTACATTCAACACTATCCTTCGAGAACATCACTGCTTGAACACCTTAAGAAAACCAGCTTTCCCGCAGCGCGCGTGCCCGCCCGGCGGAGCACGTACCCGTTCTTCTTTGGCAAGTAGGCTTCCATGTCAAAAAAGGCATTTTGCCTCTCCTTGATCTGGGTGCTGATCTCTTGAATGAGAGCAAACTCCTCAGGACTCGCTCTGGGCTTGCACCTGCAACAACAACAGACCGAGATATTCCTGTTCATGTTTTTACCTTTTTATTTAAAGGAAAATAATATTATCATAAAGCGCATGCTGTTAAAAAGCACAAGTCGGTGACACTCTGCACTGCTCCTGTATTCCTGCTGTATCATTTGGCTTACCATGATTTTATTTCACTGCCTGGTTTATGCCATTGTAGGTTATTTCAACCAGCTAATTTATAAATCAGCTGCTTTTTTCAGGCATGAAGTATTTCAGGACGTAACACCACACACAGATGATGATTTACCAAACTGTGGTTTTACCCATTAATGTAAAACAGAGCGGAGCACAGCGGCGTTAGCAACCCGTGGTGGTGGAGGTGGTGTTTTCAGACCTGCATACACGGAATTTAACCTGTGGCTCCCGGGGATCAGTTCCCTCCTGTAAACCCAACCAGCAGCAAGTTACACCTTCAGGTTCAAGGACTGATGCTGCTCTTCCAGTGCAGCTTATGGGGCAAAGCTCTGCTCAGCAAGCAGAACATATGGACCAAAGGCTGTTTGGTTCTGCAGCATACGGGACCTGCTGCAAGGATGCAGAGCCACACAGGCTCTCCCTGGGACCTTCTTTATCGACAGGACTCCATCTCTCATGGGGTTACAAACATTTTATTGGGCTGTGACAAACTGAGGTGACTCGAGTAATACGGAGCAAAATTACCACTGTGGCACAGACTGTGTATTAAAACGCTAAAAATCCAAGTATTTCAGCTGTTTGGGAAGGAGAAACAACCCACCCCACCTCCTCCATCCCCCAGGTCTCCCATTACCGTTGCAGGTTGTGCTTCAGCTCCCTGAGCGTCTTCTTCTGCCGCTGTATGGACGTGCTGCAGGCCGTCTGCAAGCTGGTCACCTCCTCCAGTTTCTGCCTGTAAACTTTGTGCGTTTCCTGCAGGAGAAGAGAAGACGATGGGCATGAAGAGCTCTTCTAGGTCACATATTGCATTTGGTCCTCACCTCAGAAGTGAGCAAGCAAAACCCTGGTTTTGGGAGTCAACAGGGACCCCTGCAAACAACCAAGGAAAGGGCGACATCGAACCAGCCCCGATCCAACACGGCTTAAACACATTAACGGAGCTGCTGTTCCAGAGGTGAGGCCCTGCCCTGGCAACCCAAACTATAAAACCCCACAGATGCGACTGCTTAGAATTGCTCTACAAACCTGGATGTCCCCTGGCCCCATCTCACAGTTGGTCCCCACGGCCCCATCTCACGGCTGGTCCCCACGGCCCCAAGGGATGCCCAGTGCTGCTGGGCATCAGCCCCTTTGAAGCCCCGCAGATCAGAGCTCCTCAAATACAAGTGCAGCCCCAAGTGGCACGAGCCACCCAGCACATCAGGGGCAAGAGCTACAACCAGAGTCCAAGGTTCTCCTCTGCAGGAGGAGGACACAGCCCCTGACCCAGAACCTACAACTCAACTACAAGAAACTCTGCTTGTGAGCCCTGATAATGGACGTTATCCCAACTTTTCACCTCTACAGTTGCCCCACTGGGCAACGATACCTTGTGCCACCAGCACCTAGAAGCATTTCTACTTTCCTTTTACAGAAACTGAGGCAGGGATAAGTCATTGACATTTTGCTGTGGTTTAGGTCAGACTTCAGCATCTCACCCTGCAGGATTCACTGCAAACAAGTGATCAACAAAACCATGCCAGCTGGTGATCCCCCCCAAGCCCACCCACCACCTTTCCTTCTGTTAACAAGCCCACAACCTGAACTGACTTTTAATTAAGACAACAAGCTAAATTTGGAAATCACGCCTTTTTTTGCAGTGCACATTCTGTTTAACAGCCTAAAAGAGGCTAACAGCCACGCAGAGCGAGAACAGCCGGTCGTGTTTTAAAACCGGCTAGGAGATTTAAAGCATGCGTGCAGGCGATTGATGACATATAGGGAAGGTTTCTGGAGGTAAAACCATTTCCAGAAGCAGCTCTCAGCTCCTGCTTCAAGGTCTTTCTGTCCCTCAACGGAGATAAACAGCACTGGAGTCTTTCTCATCCCACCTTAGGAATTAAACTCCGGGCACAGGCGTCACCTGCACCTTGTGCTACGGGTGCGGGAAAACACCCGGTCCCTCTTTCCCACCGGGGCACCGTGTCCCATCAGCCACACTCGGGCACGGCCGCGCTTTGCTCCGTGCGCAGCGAGAGGGGATGAGCCTCCCGCACCCCTGCAAGCGTGGGAACCGCGGCGGCACCGGCCCCGCTCCCGCAGAGCCCCCTCCCAGCCTGCGGCAGCGCGCCCAGCGCGCTGCCGCAGGCTGGGAGGGGGCTCTGCGGGAGCGGGGCCGGCGCCCGCAAAAGCAAAACCGGCGAACGCACCGGATGCCACGCCGGGCGAGTCCCGGTCATACCGCACCGCACAGCCCCCGCCTCACCTGCAGCTGCCGGAACTCCTCGTCCAGCTCCCGCCACTCGCCTCGGCACCGCTCCGGCTGCAGCCTCATGGCGCGGATGCGGGAGATGATGGAGGGGGGGGTGGAATGATGAAGGGGTCGGACCGGCGGCGCGAGCCCGCAACCGGCGGCCACGTGCGCACCTGACGTCATGGCGCGGGGGCGCGCGCCGCTCGCCACGCCACGCCCCCCATGAGGAGCGGCGGAGAGCGGGCACGCCGGGGGTTCCTCCGCATCGCTGCGGGACCTTCGTCGCTCTGCTCGTAATAGATAAATAGATAACACGCCCCCCTCCCGCCCCGTGTGGCGCTGGCGGGGACCGTCCCCTCGGAGGTGACCGCGCACCGGGGCTGCCTGGGCACAGCTGACCGTGAATGGCAGGAACATACAACGACCGGGCGTGTTCCTGCTCCTTTTAATTGTTGTAATAATAATAACAACCCCCTGGGCGGCAGGACTGGCGAACGGGGCGCGGGGCTTGGTGGCCCCCGGGCTGTGTGGAGCGGTCACCCCGGGCCTGTGGCTGGAGACGAGGTGAGAGTCACATTAAAAACAACAGTACAGTGCTGGCTTCCTATGGGGAGCATCTGTAGGATGCCATTTCCTCGGGTTTGGCACAACCAACCAAAAACATCTGGTGTATAGACGCTCCTCGTTGTGCACACTGTCCCTCCTCCTTTTCTAGGTCTGTTATACCTGTTTGCTTTGTCCCCTTTTTCTATGTTCTTGTCACACGTGTGTGGGTGGACGCCTGAAGTGCAGTCAGTGACCTGCTGCCCCTGCGCTCGGTTTCCAAATAAACCTACTGGGAACCCGCCATGGTTGGGGATTTCTGCTGATTTAACAGCCACCAACCACAGGGACATCGCAATGTCCCTTCGGCTCCTCCAGTGAGGCCCGTGGTTGTCCAGCGATCAAACACCGGTGTTGTGGCAGACCTTGGTAATCCCGAAGTAGAATAATAAACTAACAGTATAAATGTCAGAGGTGTTTATGTTATTGCATTTATCCACAACCCTGTGTAACGGGACCTTGTGTTACAGGGAGGCTGCAGGACTGTGCATTACAGAAGAAGAACCGCATCTGGGATCAGGGCTTTAATTCTGCGCTGGATGTTTGCTGAAACGTTCTGGTTCACCACAAGGTGAGAGTGCTCCCTATCAGCAGCTCAGTTTATCACAGAGCGGCTCCTAAAATGTGCATTTCCCACTCAGACCCGTGCTGGCAGCACCTTTATTCAAAACTTTCCCACCTCTTCCCTATACCCTTAACAAGGAATTCTCATGCATATTGAGGCTGTGTGTAATTATAGCCCCAAAATATTTCTTTCAAGTCTTATAATGCTAATTATTAATATTTATTCAAGAGATCAGTTTATTTAAAACAGTAACACAAAGTACTTTCATTAAATATAAATAATGTGAGGGTGGCAGGACCAGCCATACAGCTGGTTTGAACAGTATTTAGTGTTGCGCTGTTAGAAAAGATTCCAGAATTACCTATAATCTCTTTCCACCTCCTGGGAGATTATGGCTGCTTGTATAATCTCATTATTTCAATCACATCTTTGTGAATAAAACCAAAGCAAGGTAAGATAAGAGTGATTTTTAAAAAAATAGAATGAGATAATTTGCTTACTACAGTGTATAGAGTTGTACTTGTTAAGAGTGGAAACTGCAGGCTTTCATTAGATCTGTCAATTTTAAAGGGACTCTAATTTCTGAGTTAGGAGTCATCAAATAAAAAATCACATAATATACAACACATTCTATTGTCTTGAGTGTCTTGCAAATCTAGGCTTCCAGCTTTTGAACAGCTGGTTTTTACTGCCAGAGATCTTCTGAGGCAAATATACAGCAAATATACAAAATCTTTGTGTTGCCTTTACATTAGTTAATCCCCAACTCATCAACCAGAAATCATATCAAAAAAATGAGTTAATAAATCAAGTTAGGGGTCACAGCGAAATAGTTGCTGTTCTTTTGGTGTTAAATGTTGTTCTAGGACACATTATATACGTCACGTGAGCTCCTTTCCTTCGCCCTCCAGACTATTCTGAATGCAGATTCCATTCATTCCTTTCTCTCCTGATAATTGGGGCTATTTCCTCAGATGCTTTTCCCCTGTCCTGGAAATACCGACCCTTCCCAGCACAGCGCAAACTGGAAAGCACAAAATACCAATGTGGGTAAGTCCCTCTTCTAACAGCAGGAGACAATAAGCCACGATACATAATATACTTGGCACATGTTTCAGCTGGAAATTAGCACTGCTGATTCATCCTGTAATCTGGATTTATTCCTCGGTTAAGGGCTTGAAGTGAGGCTCCAGTATGGCCAAATTTATCTGCATCCGTCTTCACGCTGTGATCTGTGTTTTCTAAAACAACACTGAGGGTCTTTCAAAGCGCTCCACGGTTGTGCAATAAATTATTCTCAGCTGTAGGTAACTTCACTAATTAACATCATAACTCCACCTGTGAACAGTCCTGTTGCAGGTAGTTAAGGAGCAACAATTAGCTGTAAATCTGCAGCAAAAGAAACTCAGGGGGAGAGGGTGTCTCACAAGCTTCAGGGACTTCAGCATTTCACTTTGCATGACTGTGTAAACGCTTGAACACTTCAGATAGCCCAGGGTTCCTACTCTAGGTTGCTTTGATATGAAACCAGCATGGTTTTTATCTTGAGAGAGCTGCACCCAGCAAAACCGAGGGCAGAGTTGTAGAGAAATGCTTCCCCACAAGGCTGCATCTTGAGCCAAAGGTTCACATCTCAAATCTGTCACTTCAGTCCCTCCTAAATCCTGCTAATAATAATCCGTAAAAACAGAGAGGTGGGGAAGCTCCTTCAGCGCTGCACCCACTCCGTGCTCGCCCAGCTAAACCCAACACGCGCTTGGGCCGAGTCCAAAACCCTCCCACCTCTTCCCCTGGCTTTTCTTATGAATATGGCAGCAATAAAACACCCATCTGAGCATCCTACTTCCACAGTATGTTGTTGTCACATTCGTCACCTTTAAAGAATTCCAACATATGTTTCTCTAAATGTTTTTTTTTTCTCTATTTATTCTACAAAGTTCCCAGAATAAACTTAAATTATTGATTCTGACAGTTTTCCCTTGGTTTGGGCATTTCACTTGAGTGATTCCCCAAGCTTTGTGGGAGCAAACTCAGCTTGGAGCAGCTGTGTAATTGCAAAAATGATTGGTTTCAGTTGTAGAATGCTGAGGTCCTTTTGGTTTATTTAATTTTTAAAAAATCTTACTCTCTAAACATAAAAACATTAAGGCACATTGTATGCCATGGGATCTTGCTCCCCAAATGGCACATTCCTGGGCATTGCTTGGTTTGCTCTTCGGTACGTCTGAACTGGAAAGTGTAGAGCTCAAAGTCCATTGCAGCAAATTGTATTGGCAGCATAATGGGCTGAGTTAAAGCATCATTGACACTGATTTAACAGCTTCCTTTCAGTCTTAATAAATGTAAGGCTGAATCAAATGGCAGACAACTGAAGCAACAGTGGTACCAACAGCAACAGTCACTGCCCGGCTTTGCTGGTTGCTCCTCGGTGGCAGCAGCCGCTGTTTGTGAGAGTAAAAAGAAACAACAGTTTAAAAAATCAAAGAAAGAGATTTGGGGCCAAATTTTGGCTGGAAAGGCCAGAAAAAGGGTCACCTAATCAAGGGAAAAAACAAGTTCTCCTCATAACTTGGATTTCAACTTTATTTTTCATAGTGACCTCAGTGTTGCGCCTTCCTCTTGGGAGAGGAAGAGGAGTTGTTTAGGGCGTTTCTGAGTCATTTGGGGTTTATACCGCACACTTTGGCTGAGTTACATATTCTAGATATCTAACATCCTTTACAAAAATTTTCTGTACTCCTCTGGTAGCATAGTGACATTTTTTAAATGAAATTTGCATTCAGTGAGTCAAAAGAACTTTCTGATAAAGCCGCAAATATCATCTTGTCTTGTCAAGATGGTCTAATTTTGCCTTTTTTGTGAGAAAGAAGAGTACGCTTACATTGAGCAATTCTGTACAGAACGGTAATAACGATGGACAAAGTAATTAATCATAATTCAGATGTTGTACCCAGACAAAGAAAACTGTGGATGGGAATCACGCGCGACCTCTTCTGAGATAAACAGCTAATAATTATATGAAGGTCTTTATTGCATCTAGAAGGGTTTCAAATATATATTTAGTTTCAAATAGGTTTATAACTTCTGCTTAGCAAAAGCTGTGGTTGGGCAATTCCTCATCTGAGCTTGCAGTTCAAAAACCTCAGACAACCCATGCTGTTTAAAACTAAACAAGTGAAACTGAGCTGATTAATTTAATAGGCAAATTCTCAGTTAACTGTGGTGCAATATGGGGGCTGAAATACACAAAATAATTAATACCTTTGCAGAAAGGGCGAGTTCTGGTTGTAATTTCGGGCTGTAGTTTTTGGGCTGCAATAAGCATTTTTCCTGCTCCCTCTTGGGTTTCTCTCATTTCGCCCACAAACCCGACCCCACTCCAGTCCTGTACAACTGGCCATGGTAAAACACAGGAACTATTGTCTCCGTAAGTCTTAGCTTCTATCCCAAAACAGAATGCGTTTGTGTGGATAAATCCTTCCTGAACATCTTCATCTCATTTTTAATAACAGGAAATATTGCCTCTTGTTTAAGTATTTCCGAACTTGGTCAACTTCCATAGTTTTCTGTCTGATTTTCCTGCTTAAAGGAGAGTCAGTAAGCTCCAGCTCCCCTACACCGTGGCTTTAGGGAGGTGCAGAGCCACCCAGCTGCATCAGCGCATCCCTGCTTGCCCCCAGCTCCCGTCTTCCCAATTCATCTAATGCAGCACCAGAAACTCCGTGTTTGCATTGGTACAGATCTCCCTCCATCATTTCCACACCACCTTGTGGGGCACTTCTTCCTTCCTCCAGCTCATTTTCCTTCTCCGCCTCATTTCCCGGGCAGCGGCGTTGTCTCCTCCTGCTCCGTGACCCTCATGCGTGTCACGGGAAACGGAGGGTTCGCCTTCAGTCACGCTCACACTTGGAATAAGTCCAAGGAGGAGGTTCGGGGTGTTTTTTCGCACCCATACTGGTCGCTCCTCCAGCTCTGGCCGCGTTCCCATGACGCTTCGCGCTGGAGTTTGGCGGAGTTGCTATGACAACCCTGCCTGCAGCCGGCAGCACCCGCAGGTTGGTGTCCCTGGGGTGGCTCTGGGGGTGGGCAGTGCAAGGGGTGATCCCCCCGGGGGACCCTTGGTGAGGGTCAGGGAGGGCGCTGCTGAGCGGCACGGCTGGTGCGGGGTCACACAGCGGGACGCGGTGACAAGCGGGAGCTGCCTGGGGCGGCCAGCAGCCCCTTCTCTGCAGCCGGTTGAATTTCCCACCTCGCTCTTACTGTAAGGAAGTATAGTTGTAGGTAAATTGCATTGCTCTGAAGTTCCGTGAAGAGTCAGGGGAAAAAAATCAGCTTCCTGTAGGGCTGTACAAAATAAAGCTGTGCTTTACTGGAAACAGAGCTCCAAAGTGAGAGCATAGTCTGGGATTCTGTTCAGACCCTCATCCCCAAGCGCAGCAGCGGAGCTGCATGGGAGCAGCAGCCTCTAGCCGTGAGCACCGAGAGCTGCAGCCTCCCCGCGCCCTCCGAGTAGGTGACTGAAAACACCCAGGGTGGTGAATACCAACTGTGGTATAACTTACACACACCTGGCATTGCTGTCGTGGATTTGGAAGGGGATTCATCAAATAAAGGTGGTTCCTGCCGGCCTGCATCACCCTGGGTGCTCCGCGCAGGCTGTGCCTCGGAGGGCACAGTGAGCAGATGGTGGGGTGCAGCTGGGAATCCTCCCTGGGGATTTTAAATCCTAACTTTGAAGCTAAAGAAGCGGCCAGATGCGGTGATGGTACCTTGATGCTCCTATTTGGCAGGGTAGTGAGGAGACCTCTCTTCATGGCAGTGACCTGCTCGAAGGTCATGGCCATGGGGTGGGTGCACGTAGCTGTAGCTCAGCTCTTCTGCTCCCCCAGCAAGGGGAGGACAGATGTGAGCCAGCAATGTGCAGCTCCGTGTCCTGCAAACCCAGGACACAGCCCTTGGCAAATATTGGCAAGATCTCCCCTCTCTGGGGGCTTTGCACCCAAACTTAGCAACTGTTGTGCATCTTGTGTTTGCATTGCAGAAAAACCATCATCTGCAGCAGGCTGCAACTCCACCGTACCGAGGGACAGATCCTGGCCTTGGCGTCCTTAAACCAAGACACTCCCAGGTGGGTGGCATGGCCAGGGGACTCCAGCTGCCCTCACAGGCAATGCCATCCCCAAAACACCTACTCCAAGAGTTGGCAACACGGTGGTCTTCACGTTCCTCCCTCTCCTTGAGGTCAGTGGAGGAGGGACCTGTGTTCGACAGCCAAAGGGGGAGAGCCCAGCCAGGAGCCTGCGCTCTGGCCGCTCTCCTTCCACCACAGCCCAGCAGGAACTCCCTGGGTCCGAGCTCACAATGCCATGCCCAGGCAGGTCGCCCAGCCCTGCCCGCACCCCAGCCCTGCCCGCACCCCAGCCCTGCCCTCACCCCAGCCCTGCCCGCACCCCCAGCCCTGCCCGCACCCCCAGCCCTTCCCGCACCCCCAGCCCTTCCCGCACCCCCAGCCCTCCCCGCACCCCAGCCCTCCCCGCACCCCAGCCCTCCCCGCACCCCCAGCCCTTCCCGCACCCCCAGCCCTTCCCGCACCCCCAGCCCTTCCCGCACCCCCAGCCCTGCCCGCACCCCCAGCCCTGCCCGCACCCCCAGCCCTGCCCGCACCCCCAGCCCTGCCCGCACCCCAGCCCTGCCCTCACCCCAGCCCTGCCCGCACCCCAGCCCTGCCCTCACCCCAGCCCTGCCCGCACCCCAGCCCTGCCCTCACCCCAGCCCTGCCTGCGCTGCCTGCACCCCCACGGTAAGGAGACACCTGGGACATGCACTACACAACACAGCAGCGTTTTGGGGAGGAAGGCTTATCATGGACACAGAGATACTTTTTTTTAGTAACGATATCCCCCAAATAGCTGTTGAATGACCGTTGCCCACAGCTACATGGAGAACTGAGGATGAACACTAGCTGTATTTTCTTAGATATAATTTCTAGGTATTATTCCCTCGCAATGACCCGAAGCAGTTTCCTTTCCCGAGCTCCCTGCTTTCCCTGGCGCTGGGCTCCCTGGCACCCCGGTACAGCAGGAACAGGAGCTCAACTCACACCCAGCGAGGGAGAGAGGCGGAAAAACCACCAGACACAGCACCGACCAGCGGGTCAGGACAGAAGGGGGAGCCCAGGAGACAAA
The DNA here is from genome assembly GCF_964273445.1 of Streptopelia decaocto. Classification (NCBI taxonomy): domain Eukaryota; kingdom Metazoa; phylum Chordata; class Aves; order Columbiformes; family Columbidae; genus Streptopelia; species Streptopelia decaocto. The sequence continues at coordinate 4,373,251 of NC_138670.1, read as the reverse complement.
ATCGGAGGGCGTCCCACCCCACGGTGCTCCAGCCAAGCTCTGAATGTTGATGGCACTCACAGAATCCTGCTTTTTGCTTCTACAGCCACTTTTTGGGGTTTATTTATGGCTTATAGGAGATCACTCTCACTGCCAAGTCCGTGCCGGCATTCCTGCTGCGCCAAACAGCCGTTCCACAGGCAGTATCTGGAAATCACCACCGTGCTGCACCCCACTGTTGTCCTCTCTGTATTGATGGGCCAAACCAGCTTCTTCTCCCGCCTCTTCCCCCGCACTGATCCTTTCCCTCCACATCTCTGACACCCGAATCACCCGCTATGCCCATCATCCCCACCTGGCCTTTGTGCTTAAAAACCTACTTCGCTTCAGAAGCCCCTTCCTTGGCAGCTATTTGACTGACGAGCTTGTCTTGCCCTGGGCAAGTCCGCAGCCTCCTGGTAGAGAGAAACGTGATTTTTGACCCCTTCTTACACGGCACCTGCAGGAGGGATATTTGCACAGAAAAGGAGCCTGAGCTGCGTTCACTGCCGGGTGTCCGAGGTGCCCCAGCTCCTGCTGCTCCCCAGGGACACCGGCCAGCTCCCCGACCTGCTCCGTCTTGTGGGTGCTTTCCAATGTCCTGAGATATTTCCTAGCAAACCATTTGCTTAAACAACGGCTCCTGGCCTGTGCAGAGCGGGCAGCAGGGCGGCCGTGGGAAGGAGCCTGGCAGGGTATCGGCTGGATGAAGGAGCTGCCTCCCCGTGCTCCCCGAGGCCTCTGGCGGGCGCTGAGACCGATGCCCATCACAGACCCAACCTCCTGAGACTTACCTAACATTCCCTAGCAGGCCAGGCTATTCTGCAAGCCTATTTTCAGATAGTGCTGGTTGGTACTTCAGTATTTTTAGATACCTTCTGTTTGTTGTATCTCTGTTTTACCCTCCAAATCCAGACGTCAATCACCGACTCGGATGCGTATTAAAACATACCTCACAAATAGACTGTTCTGTTCATACCTGCCTCGTAATTTCTCTCTAATGTATTGCTGACCACAATTTGTTTTCCTCTCCAGCCACGAAAAACATGCCCATTGCAAAATACCCCAGGGCTCGAGAGCCTCTCTGGTGTGAATGGGACAGGAAAGCACAGAAATGTGGATTAAGACACACAGTCTACGCTGTAAATGGGGATCGCTATACTGGAGAATGGCTGAACAACTTGAAACATGGTAAGACAGATCATTTTGAGAAAAAGTACTGATTTATATGCCTTTACAAAAGTCCCTAGGCACAGGGAGCAGTCAGCAGTTGTTCATGTATTTGTATATGTGTGTATTTTATATATTTCATGCAAAAGTCCGCTCAAACACATTTCTAATGGGCAACTTAAAGAGCTTTTGCATGCACCTAGGGGCAAAATATTTAGATTATAGATGTTTTTACAAAAATCCCCTACAAACACAGCAAAGTGCAGTCAGCCCCACGTACCCCGGCTGCAGCAAAGCCCAACACAGCCGGGCTGCTGGTGCGTTGCTGGCCTCGAAAAGCACTTGGCTTCAGGAATATGAGTTTATCCTCAAGCTGTGGTGGGTGCTGCAGGACACGGAGCAGGGGAAGGAGACCCTGAGCGAGCCCTGAGCAGCTGGAGCAGGACAGGCTTGTTTACAAGCAGTTTTGGAAAGATTTAAGCACATTCAGCAAAGGCCACACAGGAAGCTCCTGATCAAGATTAACGATGCATCCAATTTGGGAAACTAAACTGAATCGCAGACATAACCCTGTCTCGGTGCAGGGAGCCCCGTAAACCCTGCAAACAATGGTCTCCCCATCGTTCCTCTTGTTTGTTAAACAGGTAAAGGCACCCAGGTGTGGAAACGCACCGGAGCTATTTATAGCGGTGACTGGAAGTTTGGGAAGCGGGATGGCTACGGCTCGTACAGCATTCCTGACCCTGTAACCAAGGAATACAAGAGGGTGTACACGGGCTGGTGGAAAAATGACAAAAAATGCGTAAGTGAGATTTCTGCGCCTGCCCGAGGTGAAGCAGGGCTCCCCAAAACATGGGCAGAGCTGGGTGTACACATGCAAAAAGATCCCTTAAAATACTGAATTTTCAAATATCAAGGCTGAATTGAAGAGGCTTAGGGAAACAAATATGTGGAACAGGAAAATGAAATCAAAAGCAAAGGCTCCGGTGTTTAAGCCCTCTGTCCCTGCCCTCCCCGTTTTGCTGCTCCTGATGTGACATCTCCAGGCCAGACGCTGTGGGAGCTGCGCCGTGTCCCACAGCCGGCCATAGGGACGCAGCAGGGAGATTCCAGGCAGAAGCCACAGGAACAAACATTCCCCCAGGCGTGGGCTCTTTAAATCTTAATTTGAACTTGCAGAAAGCCCAGGAAGCTTCAAGAGTAAAAATCCATCATTTATAAAACACCTAGAATGTTCCGTCACCCATCATGTCCCCTCTGGAGAGGGAGGGACCCATCCCACCCATCTGCTACAGCCCCGACCTCCCACCAGCGATCGCTGCTCAGACTCACCTGCAGCTCAGCCGAGCAGGACGAGAGGTTTCGTATCTGAGCTTTTAATCCTCCCACCCATCGCTTTCATTCCTCTCATCCTTGAAGCAGGCGCAGGATCCTGTGTTACAAGCACTGCAGGAAAATGTACCTTCTTCTGGGAGTTTTACAGCATATTAGACAAATAACAGAGTTCTTTTGGAAATTAAGCCTGTCCCATAAATCACTGTTTTTTCTAAAGGAAACATAATGAGGAAGTCATCTGGTAAAAATGACTGCAATCCTATGTGCAAAATCCCGGCAGGAATGTTTTCTGATCTGCCAATGGGAACCTTCTGTTTGCCTTTGGGTCTCCTCTTAAATTACATTAATAGCCTCATACACTCTAATTGGCGTGTGGCTCTGTGGCTCCGCTCACTTGGAGGGAGCTTCCCCTCCTGTTCTTTGAGGAGGTATTTTGGATGACTGAGCTTTGCTGAATGATTTATCACGGCATCCAAATATTACCAGGGTGTTTTTTCTTCTGCAAAATTCTTCCCTTTACGTCCATGCTGTTTAATATAATTAATGCTCAGCAAAATCAGTTATTTTCAGAACTGACTTTATTTTCTGTTCAGAGGTAAATCAACACTTTACACCTATGGGAAAACTCATTTGTAATATGTAAATATTTCTTAGTGGTATCACTCCCTGGTACAGGGGGTACCGAATGACAAACACACATGTAAGACAAACACCTCCTGAGGTCCCCGGCAAAACCATTTCCATGGTTAAGCAGCGCTTAAGAGACTTCTGGTCTGCCCCAGGGCAAGGGAGGGGGTTGCCCAGCCTGGGCAGCATGGTCAGGGTTGAAAGGCACGAAATCCTCATGTTGAGAGACGTGAAATCCCTACATTGAGAGACATGGAATCCCCACATTGGGAGACAGGTCCTTTTAGTGCTGCCTATCCCCAGGCAGGTTTATATACTAGTAAAACTCGCTTTTAGCTAAATATTAGTGGCAATGATGCCAATGATAACACACTGAGATTTAAACCTGAGGTTTTGTCATGGGAATAAAAGCGTTGGCCAAAACCAATCCTATCCCGCTGTCTCTCATTTCCTTCAACACAAGAACGGCCGCCGGGCTGGGCTGCCAGCTGCCACGTGGAAGAGTGCTAAGCAAGGGTGTATCACAAAAACAACGTCCCAAAATTGAACACCGACCCTTTCAACACAAGAGGTTCCTAACCAGCCATCTCTGTGCCGCCTCCAGGGCTACGGGCTGACGTTTTACCCCGGCGGGGAGCACTACGAGGGCGAGTGGAGCGGCGGGCAGCGGAGCGGCTGGGGACGCATGTACTACCAGGACGGGTCCATCTACGAGGGGCAGTGGCTGCGGGACCAGCCCGGCGGGCTGGGGATGCTGCGGCTGCGTAAGTACCGGCCACCCGCCCCCCAGGTCTCTGCCTGCCCCCTGCAAGGTATTTGGTGTCGTGCTGCTCTCCAATTACCCCTGCCATCCAGATTTCTGGGTGCTATATGGCCTGTCCCACCGCAGCCTCGCACCAGTGTTGCGGCTGCTCCCCTGTGTCGTCCCTCCCCTCCCGGTTTGGGGCTGGAGGCAGCACAAGGGCCAGCGTTGTGCTGCTCACACCAAAACGCATGAAAGCTGAACTTTGCTGTGATTTACATGTAAATGACTGGGGTGGTTAGGGTTAGAGATAATATACTGTTGGGTCAGAGAAGAGCAAATCTCTCTTTTCAAGCCAGGCGCTTTGCCAGCCGTGCTTTCTAACTGCTGCATACCAAAGAGGAGTCCAGTTTCCAGCACAGAAATAAAATGGAGAAGTTTTCTTTTTGAGTTTGCTCCATCCCCTCTCTCACTTCCGACACTGGCTCAGGTTGAGAGAACACGGGGGTTTCATTAGTACACAATCCCTTCCCAGAAATAACAGCGAGGACATGATGAATTTGGAATGATAGGGGCAATCTCATCATAAAAATAGAAATTTGAAATGTTTTCCCCTTATTTTGCTTGGATTGTAACACATTTTTTCCCCAAAGCAAAGAATCCAAATCCTTTGCAGTACAAGGCACTGCATTCCAGGAACATTTGAAGAAATATTATCTCCATATTATTATTCATCTATTCTTTTTCTTGAAAGTGATCTCAAGGCTGGTAGTTAGCTAAGCAAAGCAGCCAGGAGGAACAAGCCTGACCTTCGCTGCACATCACACATGACTGCGCTCTCTCTGATGACTGTAAAGCCACTTTGAACCGATGACTTGTCCTCATTAAATCAGCACCCACTTCCAGGGGTAACTCCTTCCTCTGATCTGCTTTGCTCCCATCAAAGTCACCCTGGGCGCTGTAAACTGTCCATCCCCCGGGGCCGAGCCGTGGCTGATGTTTCAGAGCCCAGTTGCCTCCAGCGTAGCCTGCAACTGACTGCGAGCTGGATTCCTTTTGGTTAAAATTAGCCAGAGCAATTATTTCATGCCCACAAGCCGAAAGCATTCAGCTCAGCGGCTGGAAGCGTGCCCGCATGCCGGCAGCTTTGCGATGGGGAAAGAAAAGGAGTTCTTCAGTGGAGGTCACGGTGAGCTGCAGCTCCAGATTAAATTGCTTGTAGTGGCAGTGTGCCCGGCGAGGGCGAGCTCAGCTGGAGCACCGCGCCGATGCGCCACCTCTGCCACAGCCCGTCGCCGAATGGCTTTGAAACCAGGGCGCTGCGCACCCGTGGAGATCGTGGTTGTGAGCAGCGCAGCCTCTCAATCCCCTGGGAGGAGAGGGGATGGGAGCAGCTGAGTGCTGCAGGGCAGCCAGGGGGCTCGACGGCCCCTCCACCACCATGTCCCAGCCCCAGTATCGCTGCGGGTGTGATGTCCCTTCTCAACCAGCATCCCTGGTTCCTGCTCCCATCCCTGGTCCCTGCTCCCGTCCCTGGTTCCTGCTCCCATCCCTGGTCCCTGCTCCCATCCCTGGTTCCTGCTCTCATCCCTGGTTCCTGCTCCCATCCCTGGTTCCTGCTCCCATCCCTGGTTCCTGCTCCCGTCCCTGGTTCCTGCTCCCATCCCTGGTTCCTGCTCCCATCCCTGGTTCCTGCTCCTGTCCCTGGTTCCTGCTCCCGTCCCTGGTTCCTGCTCTCATCCCTGGTCCCTGCTCCCATCCCTGGTCCCTGCTCTCATCCCTGGTTCCTGCTCCCATCCCTGGTCCCTGCTCCCGTCCCTGGTCCCTGGTCCCTGCTCCCGTCCCTGGTTCCTGCTCCCGTCCCTGGTTCCTGCTCCCATCCCTGGTTCCTGCTCCCATCCCTGGTCCCTGCTCCCATCCCCTTGCAGCTCTGCTTTCCCTGTTCGTGATTCCTGGATGGCAGCACAGAGCCCAGAAAAACCTCTCTTGACTGGCAGAAAAACACCAAGAGACGGAGTACAGCTGGAAAAACAGTCTGTAACTGATTGCCTGAGCTGTTCAGACACTCACAGCAATTCTTGCTTTGTAATTCATTGAGGAAAAACATAACTGCAAGTATTATTTGAAATCAAGATTATTTTGACTGGATAACGATCAGTGCTGCTGTTCCTTGCCCAGACAAGCAAACCTCTTCAAGCCAGAAATCCCGCGTGATTTGTTGCAGTGGCAAATCCGAAACTTGTGTCCTATAATTTTTCATGTTGTGAGGAGTGACTCAGCTACTGGTCTTACCCTGAGCTCACTCACTCCACGTATCAGCAGAAAATTAATATCACCAGGAGAACAGAGCAGGCGAATTCAGTTCCTGTGCCAGGCGGGCAGGCGCGGGCGCCTTCCGCAGCCCTTGCTCCCCGCGGCACAGCAAACCCAGCACGGCCAGAGCGAAACAACACGCTGCGCTGCTGCTCCCTCCCAATTACTCAGAGCAGCCCAGGAGATGGTTTTCTCTTTGTGTTGGTTGCATTCGTAGCCCCCTAATGAAACGGAGCGAATGTCATGGTCTGTTCGTGTGTTTAATTGCAGCAAATGAAAATCGGTATGAAGGAAACTGGAAAGATGGAAAGAAGCACGGCCCAGGGAAGTTTTTCTACTTGGATAAGGGACAGTTGTTTGAAGGCATCTGGGCAGCAGATATACCAAAATGCGGAATTCTGATCGACTTTGGCAGAGATGAAGCTCCTGCCCCTACTCAGTATCCAATCCCGAAGGTAATTGCTTGGAAATTTCATTTTTGCTGGTGATGTTCGCATTCACCAGCGCTCGGGGCAGCTCTCCAGGTAGCATTTCACTCTCCAAGCGATCACCCCCAGCTCAGGAGGCTCAAGCTCAGAGGCTTTTGGCCAGCAGTGTCCTAAATGGCCCCGGAGGGACAAACATCCCGTCCAGCCACCGCTGGAGCCTCCCACTCACCTACATCTGAAAAAATGCCGTTCTCAGGCACCAGAACTGCTTAGAGACCTGAAGCAGCACAAAGGAAACGGGGACAATAGAGGCAGAGACAATAGTGGGATTTGCGTCAAAACCAAATGATTTCAGCGAGCCGAGCAGTTAAAGCTGACAGCACCTTACGGACACCTGGGCAGCTGCAGCGCTAACGTCAGGTATTTCCCTTAGCAGGCACCCCGAGCCAGGGCCTCGTCTGTGTCCAGGGGCGTTGGGGGACACGCGGAGCAGATGGGGTGTCTGAGAGGTGACAGGCGCTGCTCCCCCTGTCCCATAAGGGTGACACACGCTGTAGAGAAACAGCCAGTCCCCATCGCCCAGACTCAGTGAATGCAGGATGGGGCACACAGAGCCCTGGGCCGCCAGGCTGGCATGTGCCCTTCCCATCGCTTTGGCGCAGGACCCGGAGGACGGGAGAGCCTGTCCCCACCTCCGTGCCTTCGGAGGAGCACAGGGGACACAGCTCCAAGGGACACAGCTGGCCAAGTGTCTTCAGCTTGAATCCCAGTGCATGAAACACAACGCAATCACATTTCCAAGGGACGGTTACTGCAGGATACGTGTGGGGAAGCTCCTTTTTGCTTAGAGCCAAGCAGACCCAAGCGGGGTGACCACACCGCGTTACCCCAGTGACACCGGTGAAGCGCCTGTGGTCCTCTGCTCCACGGACGGGCTTGTTGCAAACGATATCGGGCATGTGCAGCTACCGACAGACACAGCAGAGATGTATCTCTGCTTCCCTTAATCGTTCAAATCTGGTTTCTATAGCAAGGGCCCTTTGAGCACGGAGATTTTTGACAAGCCAGTTAATCCTGTAAGTCCCAGGCACACCCACAGCAGCGCAGAATAATAAACATCAAATACTCACCAGGGAAAAACAAGCTCCATTTTGCAAAGAGTGAAAGGAGCAGCACTTCTGTAGCTAAAAATATTTACCTTACAAGGCTTGTCAAAGGTCAGCCCAGGACGGCCTCTTCAACAACCCAGCCCTGGGCTGAACTGCCATCTCACTAAGGCAGAACGTTCAAGTCTCTGGCTGTTTATTTCACTCCCTGAAGACAAAGTTATGAGCCAATTTTCTTCTTTGCTCTGCGAGCAAAAAGAAAGCACCAGCTTTCACTGTTGTTATTGCGCTTTCCATCAGAAGAGATTGATTGATCTCAGAATATGAAGTAACAGATAAAAGGAGGAAAATTGACTTCAGATTTTCGTAAACCTTTTGCTGAATTACTGTCGCGAGCAGCCACTGGACTAAAGTCGCTTCTGCTGAGCTTCTGCACGGGAGAAGCGTCGCTGCTTGTCTTCATTAGCAAATACAAGGAACAAAAAGGACAGAAAACGGCTGAAAACTAGAGGGAGATCGTCACAAACTTTGCTAGAATCCAGTGTGGGTGATGGGGTTGTGTCGAGGCAGGATTTGAACAGAACTGCAGATGGGGAAAGACAATGTGGTGGACTTGGGGTATTTGCTGTTATTATTGGAGCCAAGGCTTTGGAAGGTGTAACAAAGTAAGAGAAGGACTGGATGTTTTCTGCCTGGGAGAACACCCAGAGCTATTTCAAGGAGATGAAGTGATGTTCAATGTGCTAATAAAGTTAGGAAAGTGTAGCAAGATTTCTAAAAGAGTAATTGAAAGGCTGCAATATAAACTAACGTCCTGATACACGGGAGAGTCTCTGTTAATCGTGTCTATAAACCTTAAGCTTCTTCAATTACACTGCATAACGGATTTGTGTTCTTTCTATTTAGATTGAACTGGCTGATCCAGATGGTGTTTTAGCAGAGGCCCGGGCGATGTTTGATGACAGCCAAGATGAATAACCGGATGCTGAAGATAAAAAAAGACGCAAGATAAGAGCACGATCTGGGGTTACTTATTCATTTGAGTCTGAAATCCACACTCTGGTGTGTGGTGTGGGGGTCGGGGTCACTTTTCCCTCAAGGGTACCCACGTTTACTTCACGCTGTGGGTGGTTTTGCTCAGGGGCCGCCTCCCCCCACTGTTATTTTGGAAAAAGAAAATAGTCCCAAGATTTAAGCATCGCTGACAGAAGGAAAAGCATATTAACTACCTCATAGTTATACCTGCCTGCACAAAGAGGAAATTTTATCTTCATATTATGCACATTCATGAGATCCTCAGAAACACAGCTACGATTTACACAATATAGTTGAAGAGATAAGGCATATAGAGAAAATAAGCATATTGTAGGCCTGTAGATAACAAATAATCGGCAACAACTGAGTACATTTTATTGCATGACAGTATTTGAGATCTAAATAAGTGATATACAATAACCGATGTTTAAAATGCTTGAGGTAAATGCGTAATACCGTTAGTATAAATAAGGGATAAAAACCAAATTCTAAGTGCACTCTTAACCTTCAGATCCGTGTGTGTGGGTCTGGTCGCTGCATGGGGCACAGAGCGCACCCAAGGTGTCACTTCCACGACCATTTCCACAGCTGGAAAATGAACCATACTTGATATCATGGCTTAAAGTGCAGAAAACAGTCAGAAAAGCAGCTGTAATAACAGCTCAATTAGTTCAGAACCTACCAGCTCAAGAAAGTTAAAAATAAGGTTGTCCCATTAGCTTCTAATTCTGTATTTCCTAAACAAAACCAAAACCTCCACACTCCTCTGTCACTTTGTAAAAGATCCATACACAAGAAGAGAATTCAGCTACTTATCCCGGTCAGCACAGAATTTTACAAAATAAACTTGGAAAATACATCTTCTGCACTTCCATTCAAAATAATGTAACTTTAAAATACACCATTTATGGACAGAAGCCAATTTTTAAGCCTGACAGCACCCTTGTAACCTTTTGCTCTAGTATGAATATAGAGTCAGGTTTTCTTCCTTTACGGGGGGGGTTTAAAAGTCTTTTTTCCCCATGGGTATTCCAGGAAAGGACGGGAAAATACATTTTGTGCCTACTACTAAGATTTTGGAATGCTGCTTCATTAATGCCTTTACTAACATAACCCTTCCCGTGCTCCATCAATGAACACCTACGGGACTGTAGCCACAATTCTCATCATGATCAGATTTACAGCAGTAATAGAATATACTCGAAGCACAATGTAATTAATGGCAGAGCTGGAGAAAATCCAGTTTGGCCTCTGGATGCCGGAAGGACTTGTGAAAACGGCAAGTGGAAAGCTGTTCTCTGCTTGTGAACCAAGAACGCCACTGAAAACAAACCCCCAAAAAAGCGCAGCAGGTTTTTTATGGTTATTTTTCAGAATAGGAACACACTATGGGCAACCTCGTCAACACTTCCCACTGTGTGGTGGTGCTGACCTGAGGAATCAGTCCCGTTCGCTGGAGCAGCAAACACATTGCCAGCCTAGATAGAGACATCCTGCTGCTTGTCAATATGTTAGATAACCTGAGGGAGGTCGGGCACGGGACACGGCGTTCAGCCCAGGTCGGTCGGGTACAGCTCCGCCGTGTTGTCACCTTCACTCCTCTCTAATTGCAGACTCCCGGATTCCTGTTCCACAGTGTTAGCTACGGTAGGAAGTCAAGTTTTGTTCTGTTAGACCTGAAACCTGTCTCAGGTTGTGTTCAAAAAACAGCTTTTACCCATTAAAGCCCAAAGCTGCTCCACAGAAGAACCGCATTCCAAAGAATTCTGCTTCCAGACACAGCCAGAACGACGGACGCGGCCCAGGACAGCTGCTGCAATCTCTCTTGGACAGGCCTCTTATCTAAGAGACCAAATGGAAGTTTTTACTTAAAGAAGAAATAAAAACACCCCAGCACAGTAGCCTCATTGTCACAGACGTGTGTCTGAAAGTAAGCAGCAATATTAATCACAAGGAACCTACTTTCATAAATAAATGTACATAGAAGTAGTCTTTCAGGTCTTTCGGAAGCAAAAAGAACGTGTAACAAGTTATTAAATACAACACTTCAGCAAGAAGACTTTTTCTAAACAAGGAAGACCAAGGCAGAGCTAATTACTTGGGAATCCAATGCAGAGAAAGCACCTTTTGCTGCTTGTATCTGAGGATTTATTAAAAATATATTTTTAATAGAAAAGTACAAAATAGTTACTACTTTGGCTTGGAAAAAAAACCCAGCAGTGGTTCTGATTTTCAAGCAAAAAAAATTATCCAGTGGTAATTTCCATCTAGTTCCTTCTTTTTAAAAAAAGATTCCTAAATGGGAAACAGGCAAATCTATCTCTCCAGATAATATTTGCCAGCTCTTGAGAACTTTAAAACAGTTATTGCTTTTATTTTCTTCCAAGGAAGAGTAGAGTAGAGTCTCATTCCTACTCATGTGGCCATACCACATTGCAGTAAAACTAGTCATGGGTGTTTAGCAAGTTATAAAATGTGTAACTACCAAGGGGAAAAGGCATTGGAGAAATCAGTGAAGTAATAATTACTTGGCAGCAAAACATACTGGGGGAAGTGGTGGGAAAGCTTTCACTTCTACCATCTGTCAGGCTTTCCAGAGAGAACAGCGCTAGCACCAAAACCAAGTGCTAATTGCTGCACATCCCAAGTAATTTGTATCATGCCACGCAATATGGATCGGACAAGCAGTATCTTCTAGTAAATGCCAACATCAAACAAAGAGAAAAGACAAGCTTCTCTACCCATCTCTAACAAATAGCCCAATTTACAGTGCTATTTTCCAGGAGTTTGTACAGCCACCATTCAGCATCTGCAAGAAGCAACCTGACAGCGCTCACGGGAGGGACGCACGGCCCACCGCCCGTTCCTCCGGGTGTCAGCCAAAATGTTATGAAAGGAACGTTTATCCTCTCTAAAGGGTTAGAACAACATTTATAACCTCTCTTTAAACAGTAATCAACAGTTCGACGACTTGATCCGCAGGGGAGTCAACATAACAAGGCAGAAGCAGTATAGTGGGTTTATTTTCTGTAAGTACAGGTTTATGGAAAATGGGTAACAGCCGAGGAGATGGTATCACCTCTGTGATCCAGTTGATCCTGGAGCCGTGCAAATTCAGCAAGTTCATTCAGTTCCTGGAATTGCCTGTCTGTTTTATGGCTCACCAGTGACCTGTAGAAGTGGACTGCAAAGACAATGAATATCAATCCAAAGGGAACCATGATAGACGTGGATGCAATGGCTGCTGCCTGTCCTGATGTGATTGTAGAACTGTTGTTCTGGTTTGGATTATCAGATTGCTTCTTTAAAGGTAGAAACTTCACCCAACACAGTAACACCACCTCTGCAAGAAAGAGCAAAGTCCCAATGACAGTAGAAAACGCCCACGCGAGCTCAATGTGCCGATGCATACGCTCATGAGGAGACTCCTTGACAGAGTTGAGATTATGGACATTGCTAACGGCCTCTATGTTTGGGAGAATGCAGGTACTTATCATGAGTGCAAAGAGGTGAACGGCCACGAGGACGGTGGTGCAGGCACTGAAGGCTATCAGGAGCCCTTGAGGGTGGTCATCTTCTGAGTTTATCTGAACTTCTACCATAGCCACCTGAAAAGGACAGAAAGAGATCCAATTACCTACAAGTTATTTGCATAGAGATGATTTTAAGTTCAAATCACATTTCCAGAAGATCATCTGATCCAGACAAAATAATATCCCGCGTTTAAATTTCTCTCTGTGTAAATCCGCACCCTTTTCATTAGGTCCAAATTTAGGTCTGAGCAGGGGCCACCATTTTCACACTGTTTGGTTGCAGGGTAAACCACCAGTACACACAACAGCTCTTCACGGCACAGCCACCTTGTCTCCTCCGCTCATCCCAACAGCTGAACTTTGTGATCGACATACTTGGGACTCCTAACGTGAAACATTTATTCTTTCCTGTCTTATATTGGACAGGCAGCTTTTGATCTTTTACTGTAAACTTTGCTGGGTATTAGAAAATGTGTCCCATACATATGTAGAAGGAATATTGCAAGAAGTCTTTTGAAGTTGTCACCTGTAACATGAAAGGCTGTGAAGGCAGCAGGCTGCCCACCGCAGTCCTGATGCCTCTTCTTGGATTTTTAAGTTCTGAAGAGCAGAAGCCTCTCAATAGAAATAACAACTTTCCTTGGGGCTCCTAGCTATATTTTTACACTCAAAGCAAGTATTTAAGCAGACTCTAGAACAAAGATCCAAACCAAAGATTCAAACCCCCTTATTTTGCAAGATTTGAGCCAAGCTACATCTAGTGCAGGATCCCACCTTCTTATGCTCCCAGAACCAGCACGTTACGTTCCAGGACACCAGAACTCTTAACCGCTAACACACCAACATACTAAGCTGAGGGTTTTTTTCAGACATGTTTCAACAGGCATTCAAGGCCATTTGCCAATATTTTAATGCCTTTATTGAAAGCTTTAATTGTCATAAGCCAAACCACCCAGCCAAGTAGCAAACAGTTTCCAAGTGTTACAAGAAACTCAACAAAAAGTTATGTTATAGTATATAAATGCATATACAATTCTTACTCAAAGTCTTAAAACATAACGTACCAGTTGTCTTGGAGATACTTTCCATTTCAACAGAGCATCAAGAAGAAATCTTTTTTCCTCTTCTTACCCTAGCCTGAGCTGAAAAGCTAAATAATTACATTTAATCTCAATGTACCTGTTTCTGATTTAGCTATAATTATATGCATGATGTTAAAATATTGCGAGAAACCAAGTTAAATTAATTAGCCTTCAGATCCTCGGCCAGCTCTGTGTCTAGATAAGCACTGACAGAATCACAGGGACAACTGTTACAAGGAGACGTCTAGACCAGGAATCCAAGTCTTCCTGGGTTAAAAAGATTTCATTTTAACACTGCTGGGTGTTTCCCAAGAGTGACCCCAGGAGTCCCAACAACCATTATACACTGACGGGATGGCTTAAATGGGAGTTTGAACGACCCAAGCAAGGCTTTGGTTTGTATGGCTGCAAACAGGTTAGTACAGACCCGCTTTGCACAGGGAGATGGTTGGGGAGGTAGGTCCCAAACCACCTCTCAGAATAAGAGTTTTCTGAAATCCAGCAAGACTGTGGTTGTTTCTTCACCCTGGTTACAATTTACCCCACGAGCAGGAAGGGCGTCACTTCCTTCAGCTCAAACCACAACACACAGTTACTTACTGTAATTCCAAGTGTACTCTCTCAATAACAACAATCGTGGGCAGCACCATCACCACTTCACAGGTAGACTACAGTGGCTGCAAAAATACTTTTCTTGACGCTGAAGGGATCACAGCTTTGTAGGCTCAGCCCTCCGAAGGATGAGTGTAAGAGCCCCTACTTGAACTTCCAAGACAGACACACCAGGTGCAGCTCCACAACACACCACCAACTCTCTGCAGATCACAAGTTCTCCAGAAAATGAGTTGGATGTTTTCTTTAAATGGAGCAATGAGAAAATGTGATAGAAGCTAGAGGGTACATGCATAAAAAACAAAAGACACAAGGGAGTTTTTCATGGGTTCATAGACAGGACAGAAAAAATGGTGGTGACACCAACGATCTGGACAGAGACACCCATGAGCAAAGAGAAAATGCACCAAGTTGCAGTTGGAACTGAGACTGTGTCAGAAAGACAAAAAAGCAAGAAAACACTTCTCTTTTTTTATTCATTCAGGATTAATAGATACTTCAGAACTCACTTCAAACAGAGACTTTTGGGGAGGTCGTAGGATGCAGAACGCCTGAAAGATTTCAGTCTACTAAAGTGCATGGAAAGTCTCCGGGGAGGCACAGCAAAGCCTCCTTGTGCTCATGCTTGGCAGAGTAACTCCAGCTTGACCCCGAAGTGAAAAATCAGTTCATGTTTTCTGTCTCCTGCAACTGTCAAGGAAGCTAATTTGGGAACCATTGCAGTAAAAACTAGCAGAAAAACTGCCAGCTCTTTTCAGTCTCAAGTCTCTGTTCTTTACTTCCTGGGCCAAGCTTGAGCCAGGCACCTAAAACAAAAAGCCCCATTTTTCATTCTGAGGCCCCGTGCCTGTTTTCAAACAGCGATACAAAGCATCACAAGTTCTTCTCCCCTTTGCTCACGCTGCGATTCCAAAATGCATAGACCACAACTGCTCTTGTACGGTAACACTCGCAAAAACAGGGCCCTGGTGAGCTCAACCGGTACGACCCAAACCCATACAAAGAATTCATAGGTACGTGCTGATGTTTCACGCAGGATGTTTTCCTATGTCCTCTCACTCAGTTTCTACGCTGGTTCAGAAGACAGGCCCCCCTGGGCAGGTCACAGTATCCAATATACTTCAGCACCTTCTCCTTCACCACTTTCCAAGCTTCTTTGACCAAAATCAAGCATGATTTTGACTGTGCAGCTCTGGTGCTGCAGGCATCCCATCTCACTGCACTATCATGGAATAAAGCAGGTTGGAAGACACCTCAAGAGGTCATCTGGTCTGATCCCTGGCTCACAGAAGAGCTAACTTTAACTTCAGATCACCCTGCAGATACGACTGACAGATTTACTACAGCCCTTGACAAAGCTGTAAATCTAAAATGCAGCTTCTTGGCAAAATTAAAGGACTCTGGTGACATTAGGATGCAGGACCATAGTTCACGTAAGCCTAAAGAAGGTGGGCATGCAGGTGCTTTCAAAGACAACTGATTTGAACACAGAATCACGTTAAGGCTTCTGACAGCTCTGGATTTCAGAGTCATGGCAGCCTGAACACCAGCGTATTGCAAGAAATTCAACAACTTGCCCTCCAGAAGAATCCACATTTCAATTTTATTTAACATTTAATATCCTGAAATAGATTCATTTCACAACACTTCCGTGTCTTACTAGACCAAAGTGGCAACAAAAGGTTGCTTTCATGCCTGAAACAGAAGGAACCTTTCATATGTGGGAAGATTATTCAGAGCACATTTCTAACCTGTAAGTGCAATAGTAATGTAAAAGGTGAGCGGTGGCAGAAGCCAAGAAACTGGGACTGTAACGCTTTCCTGCAGGTTACAAAAATGCAGCCCTGGTGACAAAATGATGCTGACAACCCAGCTTAACTGTCCAAACACAAACAACCTACCAGCAGCCTGTCTGCACTGGAGCGCCTGACACCGCTGCTGCCGGTGGGGATGAGCGAGTGCTTGCAATATTGGATACAATCTGCAAAATATTTCCGGCGTTCAGATAAACTGGATTAAGAAATAAAGACAGGCATGGAGGGAAAAAAGGATCCTACATTGATAAGTGGAGTATAACACAGGAGCAAGAAATACTCGATGGTGTGTGTAGGGTATGTGTAGACCCCTACAATCTACAACTTCATCACCTCTCACTATTTGAGAGTTGATATTACTTGTTGTCCCCATAAACTGGAAAAGTGTACTCAATGCAAGACTGTAAACTTAAGGCATATGGCCCTGGCTGATAGCGCCCATGGAAACCTGCACAAGGGAACCGCTCGGTTCACCCTGGGAGCTTCCCTGGAACACCAGTTTCCAATCAACGCGTTTCCAAAGCTGACACGCAGTGGCAAACCACGATGTGCGTAGCTCTAAAACAAAACTAAGCGTAAAATGGGCTTTTAATCAGTCTTATCCGTGGAAGCATAACACTTCTGAGTTTGAAACCTGGCCGAGCATTTCATACTCTGCACGTCAGTGACCAGGGCAATCTCTTGACTTCGGCCATGCATCACTTAACCAGGGTATGCTAACTAGTCTTCAGGGAATAAACTCTGCAAAATGGCTGCAGGCATACACAAAATTAGGACAAATAAAGTTGAGCAGGGATACACTTAGCTCATGGCAGAGGATGCAAGTTCTGTTTATTTAAGCGCAGGGATGAATGGGGCTGGCATGGAAACGAGCACATTCCGGACAATTCCCATCAATTTGCTGGGTGGTCCTGGATGTGTCATTTAGACTCTTCCTTGTGTTGATAAGGAAAACAGAGGAACAATGATGCTTAATTGCTGTTGTAAGCTTCAGATCCAAGACTAGATTGTACTTTAGCAGCATTTTGTTCAAACATCAGGTGCCAAAGAATCTGCTGAAGTTGATAAACAATGCATAGATGTGACAGCAGAATGAAGGCCCTGCTTTTCAAGGCAGAATTGTGAAGGACAACTTCAAAAGATAAGCAAAGTTATTCAAAAGAAATCTAAAAATACTTGAAAGCTAAGTCAGCTCTTCTGAAAATAGATTAGGAAGTCTCAGCTACAGGACCATCTGTCATAGCAAAACCAACGAGGCTACAAGTTGATTTCCAGCGAGATCTTGTTAAAGCGAAAAACAAAAGTGAATTTTTTTGAGAGGGGTAACATCCGGAAAATGAAAGTACGATGAATGTTCACACATAACATTCCTGGCAACTAGAGATTGTATTAGTAGGAAAAAGTGGCTTTTCCCTGAAACATCCTAAACAACATCAATTCAAAAGCAGCAGTTTTCAGCTGCAGGACACTGAACTCCTGGAACTCTTCTAAAGCACCGAGAAACAAGTAGAAGCAGCTTTGTCTCATCCATCCATGGGACAGAGAGTTCACATAGCATATATTTAGAGAAAATCCAAACGGATTTAAGAGATTAAGTATGACTTTTAAATAATAATATTTTATTTATACAGACGCATAAAATTTGTAAAAGCCATCAAACTGCAGGGTGAGGTTTTTCTCTGTGTTCTTTCTCTCCACGTAAAAGCTTGACCCAAGAAACCACCCCGACAAACTGCTCTGACACAGGAGAACGGGCGCACAACAAGGAAAACTCATTAACAGACACGGGGTATGATCTACCAGCCTGATGCATGTTACCCAAGGAGAACCAACTCAAATATGCCGCTGCACTCACACAGCCGCCTGTCAGTCACCCGAACCCCCGGCCACCGTCACCCCGAGGAGTTCCAGGCTGTTTTTAGTCATTGAAGGAGGCCGGTGACATTTATTTGACCGTCAGAAGCTGCTGCAGCCCGGCTGCTGTTTTCAAACAGCATCCTCGGGTTGTAACAATGGCTCTTAAGGGGAATATATTTTATGGGTGAAAATACCTTGGTAAAAGTGGGGCAAAAATTAACCCAAAACATATCAGAGCTGTACAATTCGGTATTTACAACTATGAAGCATATGTAACACGGATGGAATAAAGGGGCTGACGGCAGAGTTAGCAGCTGAGTATGTTAGAGGACAGGGCATACGAAGAAGCTTGTAAATTACCGTATTTCAATCCTTCTGCAGCTTTGTCGTAATTAGGATTACTGGACTACGTTTCCATACCAAACCCGAAACGAAAAAACATACCAACAAAGACGACATTTCGAAAACATGCACAGAACTCCAAACTAAGCAACACTCCACATTTCCTTAAAAAAACAAGTTAAGAACATCGTTAACTGCAGACGACTAATGATGGATGTAACGAACCGGGGGGACACCGCCAATTTGATCAGTTTATTTCCTTAATTTATCTAAAAGTAGCTCAAGCGCAGCCCCGCTTGTGTCCAGGTGCGCGGTTGTGCCCTGGGGAGAGGGCGGGGGCACCAAGGAATGAAAAATAATAATAATAATAATTAAAATTATTAAAAATCACGCTAATATCCACATTTACAGCACTCTACACGGTGTCCCATGAGAGCCAGCGGGAGGAACGTGTGATTCCTGGCACGCCGAGCATCCTCCGCGCGAAAAATGAGCGAAAAAACCCCAAAGCAGCAGAGGTAGCGGAGCTGTTGGGCGGAGATGCAGCCGTGAGGCGGATTTGCCTCGGGCATGACAGCTCTCCACACAACACCGGCTGCCGGTGCGAGCTCCCGGGGCGGCCCCGGCGCCTCCTCCCCGGCCCGGCCGCCGCCCGGCCGCGCTGGCCCGGCTGCCCGCAGGGCTGGGAGCCGGGGCGGGCCCGGCGAGCCCGGGAAGAGGCGCCAGGACCCGCCCCGCTTCCCGCCGCCCCGGGTGCCACACGCCGCCTCAGGGGCCGCGCTCGTCCCCGTCCTCCCCCCGCCCCGCTGCAGCCACCAGCCCGGCGGGAGGCAGCGAGTCCTCCGGTCGGAAAAAGGAGAAGCGGCGGCACCGCTCCCCGCCCCCGGCTCGCTGCTGCCGGGGAGGCCGCGGGCCGCCCGCCACAGCCCCCTGCCCGCCGGGCGCTCACCATGGCGAAGCCGGAGAGCAGCGCGGAGGTGCGGCTGGAGGCTTTCAGCTTGGCGCGGCTCAGGTAGAGCTTCCGCCAGGACAGCGCCTGCATCGAGTGCTCGTTCAGGCTCATGGGCTCGGGGGCGGCGGGCTGAGGAGCGGAGCGGGAGGGACGAGGCGGCAACGGCGGCTCCTTCCGGCGGCAGAGCGAGGGCACCAGCTGCGCTAACACCCCATGGCGCCCGGCGGCAGCTCCTGCCGGTGCTGGGGCCGCGCCTGCCGCCGCGCCGCTGCGAGCCTGCGCCCCGCCGGGCACCGCCCCGCTGGGCGGCCCGGCCCGGCCCCCGGCCCCGCTCCGCCTCGGCCGCTTCCCGGCAGCCCTCGAGGGAGCCTGAGGGCGGGCGGGCGTCGTGCTGCGGAGGCCGCTTCCCGCCGCGGCGCTGAGGGACGCGCGGCCTCCTCGGTGCTGCCGCTGGGGGAGACGCGGCCCCTCAGCGGGTCTGCCGTGGGGAACCCCCGCAGCGAGGCCCAGCGGGAGCCCGGGGTGCGGCCTCCGGGCGGCTGCGGCGGCGGGTGAGCAGGCGGAGGTTGGGGTGTTGTTGACTGGAGCTGTCGGTTGTCAGTCAGCTCTGCAGGGCCCTGCCCGCCGGTGGGGCCGCTCGGGGATGGGGTGTCCCCCTGCTCCTCGCTGCCTTCCCTCACAGCACAGCCACAAAACCATCTCTCCCCGGCTTCCTTCTTCAGCCTCCATTCCGAAGAAGCTCAAACGTTTAACCTACATCTGCCCTGCACATCTGAAACAGTCTGAGCACCCACCCTCGCTTCCAATTAAAATTGATACACCCGTTTGTTACATAATTAAGGTTTACATTGCCATCCCAGAGTTTCTGATAAACTTGTTTTTTATCAGCAAGCAGTTGATAAAGCAGAACATTTCAACAGATACATATGGCAGTGTTGAAAGGATTTTTTTATCACCATGTTCATGCAACCCCATTAAACCATTTTTTTTTCTCATGTATTTTACAGAGGGAAAAAATGAGGCATAGAGCAGATCTGCACAGCGAATACGTGGTACAGTTATGAAGATGATTTCTGAAAAGGTGAGGCTTATTACAATGCTTGTGCCACATCAGACTTGTGGGTCTGGAGAATTAAGGGACATGCAAGAAACTTGTTGATTTCTAGTAAGAAAAGTTCTAATTTTAACATGAGAAATAATACTGGACAAGGATTCTTTTACTATTCACAGGCATATGGATGGTCACATTTGAGCTGAATCATTGCAATGCTAGTTCCATTGGAAATCAAAATCTTCGGTGATTTCCTATTTCTGCATTGAAATTTTCCACCTTATTTCCACACAGGAAAAATGCAGCAGTCTTTTACCATTTTTGCTTTGTTCTTCACACCTTTCTCTGATTTGCAAGCTCGTTCATTTACTTACGCACAGTAACGGTGATGACAGGCTATACCATCACAGGTCACTTAATGCTTTTCATTTACATGGCATTCTTTTAAGAAAGACTTAGTTAAAACATCCAGGAAAAAAAAAAAAAATCTTAACTATTTGAAGTCTTTGGAGGCATTCCCAGAAACTACCACTTCTTACCACGTAGATTTGATCTTATTTCTTCCTCAATAAATAAACAGAGTCTTCTTCTTGCTATAAACAACTTTTGGTTAGATTTTTATCTACAGGGCCATTAAAACACCTCTGTAGGAGAATGAGTTTGACTTAGTCTTTCCATAAAAGCCTTTGCGGTTGTATGAAATGGACTCCAAGGAGTGTTTGCCCCCTGCTTTCTCTTTTATGGGTGACAGTAGTACTCTATAGGATCCACTTGAGTGAAAGTCCAGCCTAAGTTAGTGTTATAAAATACTACTCTTAAAAAAATAAAAGCTGTAAGACCTCATCACCACAATCAGCTTTTTCTGTCTCCCACTGATGCCTTAGGCTAAGTCTGAGCACCACATTGCAAAGCGATGACTAACAACCATATTGTGATTTCATTACCACATTTTACTTGGGAGATATGATAACCATCAAAAAAACAGTAATGTAAAACTTCCTCCGTGTCTCAAGCAAACATTTAAGTCTTTGTCATTTAGTTCCTGTGGAATCATATTTTGCATTGCTGCTCATAAGCTATGAAAAACGTTCACGTAAGTGTACATAACCAGGATTTTGTTTTTTCTGTGCAAAATTACAGTTGAACTGTAACATAATGGGTGAATACTGTTGCACAAATAATAGGTCCTGACCTGTTCCCTAAAATCAGCTTTTTATTAAAAAAAATCCTGCAAGAGACATACAGCTCAGAAGGACTTTAAGTGTCTTTCTAAAGAGTTGTATTAAAATAGACTCTTTTAACTCTATTGTCTCTCTGTTCTTCTGTCCACCACTCCTATTACTGTTTATCAGGAAGGACTTTGATACATAACAACGTTGGGCACTGATGTATTGTTGAGTTCATATTTCATTCAAGGAAACAGTACAGAAAAGGACCTACTGAATCAGTAAAGAAATCTCATCTCATACCATCCTCTTTCCAATGTGCAATTTTAGGCTCCCCAAGCCCCAGCATTATAGCTTTAAAATAAACAATATTTATTTTTCTATCAGAAATTTAAAAACCGCTTTGTTAAATAGGAAAACACAAATTAAGAATCAAGCCTTCTTCTGCAACTAAAACACTGGGACTGTAGCAGTGTACCCTTTTTCCCCTTTCTGTCCCATTTCATAGCTCCATTCCGAGGTACAAACTAAACCAGGGTAAATTCTTTTATTCCCAACTCTAATTACTCGTTACTACACACCTCTGCACTGCCACTCTAGGGTTAGCTGAAACAAAAAGAGTCAGCCATGGTTAATTAACTCTTAGAAATGCTTCAGGGAGTTCTTGTGGCATCATGCTGGAGGTCAAAGCCGTGGTTGGATGTTCCCTCTGATCAGTGCAGTTGCAGGAGGCCACCAAAAGGGTGTAGTCCTGCACTCCTCCAGCTCACCCCCCAGATCACACCCATCGAATGGCTGCGGAGCTTCAGTGAATTCACCTAGTGAAAAAAATAAATACATTTCTTAATGGGTGCGTGTTTTTCTGGATCAGGTCACTGAACTGACTTACCCTGTGGCTACACGAACACCAGACCTAGTGCAGGAGAAAGGAGGGACACACATGCAAGAGAAAGGGAACTGGCTCTGTGAGCAGCAGGCTGTTATTACCCCTAATTAGAGGCAATGTCAACCCATTCTCGGGATCATTTATGCATGAACACAATCGGAGCACGTGGCAGAAGTCCAAGTTTCTTTCCAGAAAGCCCTGAGAAATCTGCACACTGTCACAAGGATCCTCATCATTTTTTTGCTGCTAAAAATGTACTGCTGTGTTTTCTGTAGGAGGACGGAATAAGAAGAATAGGTTCGCCATGTACCATATGATTAATGTGATACGGTACTGAGCACGCAAAGGTGCTACCCTCTCACAGCAGTTTTTCTAAAACATATTTCCAGCTTCACATGCAAATCATCACTGCCATTTGTTCTCGTACCAAAACCAAATCAGGTTACCACAAAATGGAAATTATGGTAGATCTGCATTAAAAACAACACATTAGATGTTGCAAAAGGCACATAAAGGTTTGTCAGCAGTCCCAAGCAGCAAGGAGGTTAAGACAAGGATCTCTGTGAGTCTCATCTAAAGTAGAGCTTAAAGTTTAGTTGGTGGAATATCCACAGAGGAAGGGGTTTGACCTGTCATGTCCACAAAAAAAATATGTAATTTTAAACTTATTTCATAAAACAATGAAATGGTTAAATATCTAGTCTTCCATGTTAACCCAAGGCATCACATGGGATTGTGGGTCTTACAGGATAAAAGATAATTTTAAAAATGTTTTAGGATTATTTCAGTCCACTCTGAAATAACTATGTTTGAAAGCTCAATAGGGGTGAAATTAAACCATTTCTTCACACAGCCTTCCCAAGCGCAAGTTCTTATTTTAGCATGAGCCCTGCAGTACAAGTTTAATTAAATGACAGCTCCTACTTCACGCTAACAAGGTCAGGATCCAGCCCATTGTCATGATTCGAGCTTAAATCTCAACATCTTAAGATTACATTAAGTTACATTAACATCCAGTAAAAAAGTTTTATTGTGGGTTGGTGGTGGTTTTTTGTTTGTTTCTTTCTTTTAATAGAGTTCAGACTAGTCCATTTCTCAATAATCACTGCTCCCTTTTCACGGTATTTATAGGTGAAATGTTTTTTTGGGGTGTTTTTGCCTGTGCCGGGCACCGCCTGTCAGGGCCCAGCTCCGGCACTGCTGGAAACCTGCGCCGTGACCCGTTTGGAGGGGAAACGAGTCCAACACTCATCTGCCGGCACTTGACCTGTGGCCTGAAGCACACGGGTTTAATATTGCTTTTAAATGTCTTCATCCTATCTAATGCAGCTGTGGATGTTCTCATCATCCACATCCTACCACCCCCCCTTTTTTCTTTCTAGTTCTGTTGAGACAGTTTTTTTTTGTTATTTATACACTGATTCCAGTACTATTTCAATGGTAAAATGAATTGTAGTTTAAGAGGAATCATTTCTGTCTTAAAACAAGGTTAAAAACGTGGTTTATATTTTTGGAAATCAACTGATTAAAATAGTGCTATTTCCGAAATGCATTTATTTCCATACTTCAGTAATGTGCTCTGGTGTTTCCAGGTGTATGTGATTAATACAGTCTTTAGTGAGCTTGCTTAATACACCAAAAGTCTCAGATTGCTCAAGTCCAAAAAAAAAATAGAAAGAAAAATGAATTTATTTTCTTTAGTGTATCTGTTCTGTCTTTTTTGGTGGACTTTTGTAGAATGGATGGATTATGTGTTTTTTGTCTGATGATTCTCTAGTAACATCCATTTATCTTGTACAAGTGCTCTGGCCTCAATCCTACAGATGTACACATGCATTTCATTTTAAGATTGAGTAATCTTGGTTGAAAGGTCAACATATGCATACATCTTTTCAGGATTATGAATTAATAATGCACTTGCTATAACAGACATCTGGAATCCACACTTCAGTATATAGCCTATAACAACACTTCTATATGATAATAAAGTTCAATCATCCGCAAATAGCGAGATGTTAGAGAAAGATTACACTATTTTTCAAGATTCTGCAAACAGTTATTGGCAGATGCAGAAGGAGAAACTCACTGCCTTAAATCCTGAATTAGAACTCAATCCTCTCCTGTTTTTATTCACATGTCATGGTTCATTAAAATAGGGATCTTTCCAAAGAGATGACTGGCAAGGCTTGAAAAGTGGAGCTTTAATGTGTTTTATCTTCTTTGTAATATTTAAGACATTCATATAGTACCCAGAAAGTAACTGGTTAGGTATGCAAAGGGGAACTTGATGATTGTGAATATGTTTCTGTTGGTAGAAGCAGACAGGAATAGTAAAGAAAAAAATGCCATATTTTAAGAAAAACTACAGTCTCTTTTTAACTGATCTGAGCTTGGAAGCCATAGAAAGACTGTTTGAAATTTACTTCTGGGATCTCTACTGCTTAGATCAGAGCACTCCCCGTTTTGCTGGCCCAAGACAGACAACAGCAAACAAGCACTTATGAAGGTAGAGACACGTTTATTCTCAATGTCCATATAAAATAAATTGCAAAAAGCAAAGCAGAGGAGCCGTGTCGAAGCCATCAGCCCCCAGCCATGGGTTTAGGTACTTTCTATGGCCCTTTCTTGGGGTGCAGGGGGAGGTCAAGGATGCAGAGGGTTGGGAACCCAGAGGCTCTTGAAAGCCTGCGCTCTGATCCCGCTCGTGCAATAAGATGGTCCCAACATTTGCTCAGCATCAATTTAGAGTAAATGTGAACCGGTGCTCTAGAAATTAAACCCTAATAATTAGTCGTAGGATCCCACAGTATCTCTATACTTAAGATTTTCAGTTTCAGTAGCTACTTTATGTAATTTTTACCTACTTTTTCATACGATTTCTACCTACCTGTTGTACACGCACGTCACAAAGGCAATTTCGCTTTATTTAACACCGAGTAACACATGATAGATGCTAGAACCTGCTCTCACAAGGCAAACACAGCCGCAGATCTTGGAGTAGCCCGGGGTGCCCTCGGCGGGGCCACCTGGCCGAGCCCCCCTAAGAGAGGAGCGCAGCGAAGCCGAGTGCTTAATTGCCCACAGTAATTAACCGCAATTCCATCTGTTAAGGTTATTTTCCGGTGTTTGCTGCGTTAACTCTCCGCTCTTCAGAGAAGCGCGCCCGGGTTTAACCAGGCGGCGCTCAGCCCGACCCCTCGGTTTTAGCAAAACCGCGCAACTTTCCGGTACCCGCGCAGGGACCGCCCGCGCCTTTGTGGTGCCCCCTCCCCTCCGCGGGGCTCCGCGCCCGCTCAGCGCCTGCGTACGGCGCCCAGCACCGGCGGCCCAGCCCAGCCCGGTATCGCGCCGCCGCCCCCGGACACCCCCCCCACCGCCACCCCCCCGCTCCTGTTTACGTTCTGGGCACTGCGACGCCTGCGCCCCCGCTCCGCACGCAGTTGCCTGAAAATGGTTCCTTAGGACTTTGCAAAACGCGTCGCCGCCGCCGCCCCCCTCCCCTTCCCTCCCCCTCCCCCCAAAAAAAAAAAAAGTGCTGGTGCAAAATTGCAAAACTTTAGAGAGACCTGGCTGGCTTTTGTTTTTCCTCCTCCCCATTTGGGCCAAAAATGCAGGACAGGAACTGTTGACAATTAAGTGATGAAACTCTCCAAAAAAATGGAGGCAGAGAAAGACTCTGGAAGAAGATTGGTGTGTAGCTGGCTTCTGTCTATTTCCTATTTGTGCCTTTTAATTGATTTTTGATTAATTGTTTGCAAAGGGAGAAATGCATGTAAAACGCAGGCAGCGCAGCGACTTAGTTTGCGAGAGCAGCTTAGACACTGGGGAAGGGGGTGGAATTTAACCGAGGGGGAAGGAGAGGGTGGGACGATAATATATTATTATTTTTTTTCCTGTGGGTAAGGGTTTGTGCTGATCCACCGCGCGTGTGTGCAGGGCTTGCTGCCGGGCCGGGTTTGCACGGAGAGATTTACCGGGAGAGGGACAGAGCCGGTGCACCGGGTCCCCCCCGTCCCCCTCACCCCCCAAAAAAAACCCCCGCACCGGGACCTACCTTTGTGCGCGGCCGCCCGTCCCCCGCTGCCGCCGGCATTGCCGGGGGGCCCCGCCGCCCCCAGCCCCGGCTCCGCCGCAACTTCGCGGGGTAGCAGCACCGGGCCTACCTCCCCCCCCCCAATTTAACTCATTCCGGCCCGCGGACCCCCCGGCTTTGGGCGCTGAGCAGCGTGCGGGGGGAGCGGGGTGGGGGCTGCGCATCCATCGCGGCGTTACATAAAGCGATCTGGTTTTTAAATCGCGGCTTCCGGTGTGACTATGGAAACACTGGGATTATGTAAATACCGAAACCTGGATGCTGTGCATCAGATTGAGTGATTCGCGCCCCCCCCTTTCTTTTTCCCCAGGGATTTATCTTGTATTCACGTGCGAAAATAACTATAATAATAAAAATGATCGGGTTGCTAACGAGCACTGGCTGCCGGTCGCGTTTTTTAGCGGGACTGCAAACCCATCGGTGCTGTAGCTTGTGAATTTGGGGCGAGTTACGCCGCTCTCCTGCTCGCCTTCAAACGGCAGCTCCTGCACAGCAGCGCAAGTTTGAGTTTTCCTGCAGCCAAACACCTGTTATTCTTGTCTAGTTGCGTGTCACGGGATGGAAAAGGTTGTGCATGCAGCTGTGTTGCAGCTTGTTTGGGTTCAGGTTTTGTTCATCTGGTGTCTTGCCATCATAATTATGTCCCCCACAATCTGTTTATCAAATCATCCTGCACGATCCGTGACTTTTCCTCCCAACCGACCCCAATATTTGTTTTATTTTTCTGGACAATATGTTTGTTTTGTTTTTTTTTTCCTAGCGAGCCATTGACAGAATGCGGTACGATGAGAACGAGGACCTCTCGGACGTGGAGGAAATTGTCAGCATCAGGAGTTTCAATTTGGAAGAGAAATTAAAGAGTAAAACGTATCACGGGGATTTCGTGCATGCCATGGACGGGAAAGGTAACTGCCCGGGGGCGGGAGGGGGGTCCCGGTTGCCCGGCCCGGGCTCGCTCCGCTGCCGCCGCCTCCACGTGTCGCTCCGCGCCCCGGTTCGTATTTCGCGCCCGCATCCCCCGGCCCGGGGATCCGGTGACGCCGCCGGGCCGGGAGGCGGAGGGGGGGTTTGGCTGCTGCGGGGTCTGCCCGGCTCCCCCCCGCACCCCAAGGGCGGCTTTTGCCCCCGTACGGTGCAGGGGGGCGGCGCGGTGCTGAACGGCAGCGCCGTGCGCTCCCCAAGCTCCGGCGTGCTCCGCTGCCCTGACCCCGGGATGTGCAGGAATTCGGTCCTGGCAGAGGAGAGGCAGAAACCCCAGCCCCCACTCGGCCGGAGGTGATTCCCGCTCCCCCCTCCGCCCCGTGGAGTCCACGACCCCCTTTGCAAAGGATGCCGTTGGTGAGCCGGGCTCGGAGACTTCAAAGTCAATAACTTTTCCGTGTTTCTGTCATATATTAAATTACAACGCTTCCATCTCCAAAGTTACTTGTTTTGCTGAGTTGACTTAAATAACGAAGCGAAGCCAGAGCGCCCAGCCTGGCAGGAAGGGAAATGGGAGAGGTTTGCCCGGGAATCAGACGGGCCGGGCGATTTGCAAATCACCTTTATTTGCTGCAGCATTGTTGAAACGGATCCTGAATCCCAGATGGCTCTGGCCAAACCCGGCCCCAGGGAGGACTCCCAGCCTAAGCCGGCGTTCTCAGGAAAGAGTAGCTCGGGCTGTAATCCTCCTGAAATGGCCATAACTATGGAGCCACTAATCTAGTTTAGAAAATTTCCTTTTCTCCCCTAGGTTGAGTTTTGCACGAGCATTTTAAGCTCCTTTTAGAAAAGTTAATGTGGTGGAGAAATTAAATACCTATCTTATTTAGGAAGGTATTTGTTTAGGAGATAAGCTCAACCCTGACCCCTCTTCCTCCAAACAATACACAAACACCTATTTTTTAGCTGGAAAATGTTAATTAATTTTCCAGAAAATGACTGCATTCTGCCCTCATCTTCCAAATACTCCAGTGGTTGCCATTGCTACATGGTAACTATAACACAATCCACAGCTCCCTGGCTCAGCAGCTCTGAAATCTTTGGGTAGCTTTCTCCTTTCTAGGGAACTTGAAAATAAATGAGTGTCTTTTGTTATTTTGTTGTGGTCTGTGTCTGCTTTGTTCGACCCCACAAGGGATTTAAATGCTTTGTTGGGGCATTACCAAGAAAGGGTCTCCCCTCCTATTGGCTCTGTTTTTATTTTTACTATTGCTTTTTTATTTCTATAAAGCCAAGAGTTGCATTGAAGTGAGTCAAGACAATGACAGTGGTTAGTGAGAATAAAAAAGTCAGTTTGTAGGAACACATGGAATTGGTTGAGCTCTGTATTTTTAAGGCTACATATCTGCCTCTGCTTCTCCTGCTGATACAATTCGTGATGTTTGTTGACTTTCTGTCTTGGGTGAGAGGGTCCTTAAAAAAATACCTGTGGTTTATTTACTTGCTTACTTAAGGGCAGAACAGTTTTAATGAGAATTCCTAGGAGGAATGAAGATTTCTCTAGTACAGAAATATTTATTTGGTAACCTTAGTTAATTGGGCTATTCATTACACTTATTTTGAGACTGGTGGCAATGAAGTTTCTGTAATTTTAATGTTTTTGTAAGCGAGTAATTACTGTGCTCTGATTTGGTAACTTTAAGTAGGAATATTATATCCCTACTTGTCATAATTACTAACTGAAAACAGCAAGGAAAAAGTTGTGCAAATAGAGGGAAATACATCTGCAGGCTTCTTTCCACTGTTTCTTTCAGTGTGGGGTTTTTATAGCAGAGAAGTATCATGGATAAGGAGCCGGAGCTTCTCCTGCTCTCCCAGGAAACATGTGTTAAACTACTTGTGTGTACCTGAATATAACACATGAAGTGTATTTGGCAGCTTGTAGTGTGTTCTGTAGTGCTGAAGAGTCAGTGTTTTCCAGTTTAAGGTAGCGTATGCATGCTCTATAAAGGTCATTTTTCCTGTTTAAAAGGGGAATAGCAGAACCATAGACACAGTGGCCACCGCAGGAATTCCTCTGCTCCCAAATGGGGTTTTTTAGGCACCGCTCACCCAAATCGCTGCCTGGTGACTCCCCTCTAATCCCCAAATCACTGCTATTGTGTCAGACCATTGCATAAAGAGATCCCGGGGAAAGGCCAGTTCTTTGGAATCCTCCGAGTGAAGCAACAAGGTGATACTGCTCGGCGTTAACATAACAAACACGTTTAATGTTCGGTTTACTTGTGTGTTGCACTGTGACTCCCACCCAGAAACTGTTCCTTTTGCACCACTCCCTAAGTACCAGCGGCTCTGTGAGATTTCTGCTTATCAGCCCCTGCAGGTACATTGCAGATTAATTAAAAAAACAAAACAAAAACAACTCTCTTGAAAGTAATAGTAACCCTTGCATAAAAACCCCTGATGTTTTCACAGAGTCAGGGCTTTCTGCTGTACTCGGATAATGCTCACAAGAAAACGTGTTTTTTCCCAAGTAGAAATGTATAACTCTAAATGTATAAACTTAAACATGCAGTTTAAACTACACAGTTGCCCCAAAAGTGCTCGGCTGATTTGCAGTGATTTAGTTAGGATTATCTTTCAACTGTTAATTTGGGATTTCATTACAGCCTGGGTGTTTCAACCCAGACCTTAATTGACAAACTCTGACTGGATTCTATTTTATGTGCATCAGTGAACAGGAAAAATAGAGAGCAGCTGGGAGACCATTGTCTGTCTTTTGGTTTCCGGTTTGGACCTAAAATATGCATTCTCTTTATATTTTTCTTTAAGTGATAGTGCAGTTGTTTGGTGAGAAGAGGGAAACGGGGAGCGTTTTGGGGAAATGTAATGTGAAGTGCCAATGCCATTGTAATTGATTTTGGATTTTTTTTAATTCATTATTCAAACAGATTTCACTTTTGAGTACGTGCAAAGAGAAGCTCTCAGAGTTCCCCTTATCTTCAGAAATAAGGATGGACTGGGAATTAAGTAAGTTACAACCAAATCTTGATGATTAATAAATGCTTTTATAAAATAACCATTATGCTTTCCACTTGTATGTGATATTTCTTTTGATGATCTCAAAATGTATTGCAATTAGTAAGACTGTCAGCACCCTTGAGAAGGGGAATGATTATTTTCCGCTTATAAACAAGCAGATAATGAGGTCTATAAAAGTTAAGTGCATACAGCGTGGTGCTACACAATCAAAACTAAGTCAGTGATGAAAGTTAGGAATCAAATTCAAAGGTTCTTGCATCTAATCCGTGCTGTAGGGACAGAACAACCCCCTTTCAATTCTTGACTTCTCAATTGTTTTCTCCTTTACAGGTGGAATGTGTAATGATGCCTGTCATTTTCCATTAGAATTGTGTCTCTTCAGAATGTTACAGCTTTGTAAATATTTAATAGTGTCTAGTTAAAATGTAGTATTATTAGAGGCTTTTTGAGCTTGCATTTTGTTAATATCCAGTCATAAAGGATTTGATATTTTAATAAGAGAATCCTGAAAGTTTCTTTAGAAAAGTGACAGTGTCTGAGAGAGAAATATTAAAATTATATACTTTATCAGCCACATAATCCATAGTTTAGATAAATGTTCCGTGATACTTTTGGAAATTAGGTCTGTGTAAATGATTATATCTGAAAGGCAGAAAATGAATCTTCTGAAAGCATAATTACTTTGCTCAGTTTCAGCTGGAACACCTCAAAGTTTAGGGAACCAAAGAGTCCCAATTATTTAATTAAAAACAATTAATTGACCAGTTTATTTCTTCAAGAGATGCTTCTCTTGGAGGAGTCATCTGAAAGACGTATCTACTGTGGAAAACGATGAATAAACATCTGAGACAACTGTTCTCTCGATATGCGTTGGTTTTAAACTGCGGCTTCTAAAGGGCAAGTGATAGAAGCTTCCAGGATTTCTGCTGGAAGAAGCCGTCAGCTCTTCTCTTTAGGAAACAGAGACACTGCTGCATCTCCGCAGAGATGCTCTCTGCATCTTGAGAATGGCTTGAGAAAACTTGGGGACCTGGAAAGGGGCAAAATATGCACCTTCTGGAGCAGCAGTTCTGGCGGCCAGGTCTTCCACCTGCGCATGAGGATGGTTTCAAATTCACCACAAGAAAGCTGGGGAGATGGTTCAGCTCCTCCTGTGCTACTGGTGCCTTCTCAGCTGGTGAGGTGTGAGCTCATCCCGCAGACACAAACATCACCGGGCTTCAGATCCTCAGCGCCAATGGCAAGTGCATGGCGGTGTGGGAGACGGTGACGAGTACCGGAGCTCGGGCCAGCGTGTTCCTCTGCCTGGAGCAGACGGCGGTGCCTCCAGAACCCAGCTGCTGATGTGCTGTAGGTGTTGGACAAGATCCTTCACAAAGACACCTTGTTTCTTGGTGTCTGTAAGCACAAGATGTAATATATTTTTCTTCTTAATACCTCATTATTCAGGATTCCATAATGGGGCAATTTCCCCTCAGGCTTTTCGGCATTCAGATCTCAGCTCACACATCATCCTTGGCTTTCCTATTGTTGTGTGCCTGGAATCCGGAGAGCTGCCACCTGACTCTTCTCTCCTCTCTTGGCTTGTGCTGAGCCGTGTGCTCTCGCTGAAGCCTCCTGGTGTGCCGCTGCCTTTGGAGAACCGTCTTTGCTCTTTCTTCATCCAGGGGTTCAGACTCCTCAAGCTACTGGGATCTTGGAAAGATTACAGCCTTCCTTTTTGTGTCAGGTGCTGGCTTGTTTTTCTTCCAGACGTGTTGGTTTTAGATGCATTTGCAGTCAGCTTTCCTATTCCTCCCTGGAAGTCACCAGTAATTTTTTGTTGAAACCTTGAAGAAGGGAGGACTTTGGCCTTCAGTGGTTATACACGATGTGTACGGACAGGCCGGGTTCTAGATGGGCTCCTGTGTTTTCCTGAGGCAAAAAAAAGACCTGTCTTCAAATGCTTATGTGTGTGCACACATAACACAGTGTGAGTCCACATATAGATAACCACGCC